>NC_062546.1:14422522-15722879 GCF_016906955.1 Phacochoerus africanus
AAGGCGCATAGCCAAATCTGGTCTACTGCTTGTTTTTCATATTTTTTAAAATGTTTTTCAGTGGCTAGAGAAAAATCAAAAGACAAATAATATTTTGTGGCATATGAACATTATATGAAGTTCAAATTTCAGTATCTACAAATAAAGTTTTATTGGAACACAGCCACACCAATTCATTTACATATTATCTGTGGCTATTTTCAAGCTACGATGTCAAAATTGAATTGTGACAGAGACTGTATGGCCTGCAAAGCCAAAAATATTTATTATAATGTGCCCTTTATAGGAGAGGTTTACTGACCCCTACTCGAGGGAGAAGGCTTGCATGGCTTGGATGAAAGTAGTAGCTGGGAGTTCCCTGGTGGCCTAGTGGTTAAGGACTTGGTATTGTCACTGCTGTGGCTCAGGTTCAGTCCCTGGCCTGGGAACTTGCACATGCCACAGGCATGGCAAAAAAAAAAAAAAAAAAAAGTAGTAGCAGTGGAGACAGAGCAGTCATGATATATGTCAAAGCTAGAAATGATAGGACTTTCTACTGGGTTGGGTTTGGGAGCAAGAGGGTTAATTGAAGAAGAGCATTTCTTTAGGGGGTCAGGGGTGGCTTATCAATAATTCCGTCTGGGACTTAGTTTAGATGTGTCAAGTCTAATATGCCTTTCAAATCCTGTAAAGGGTGGTTGGATTTGCAAGCCTGGAGCTTAGAGGAGGTGTTAGGCTGCCGATATAAATCTGGGGGTTACCATGTAAGTTTCAAATTTAAATCCATAGGAATTGATGGGCTCTGCTAGGGAGAGAGGAGAGGAGAGGAGAGGAGAGAAGCCTCTGAGGAACCCCAGCGTTTAGGAGCTGGGTCATGAATGGTCTCATTAGGGGACTGAAGAAGCAGACAGTGAGGTAGACGGAAACCTTGGAGCAACAGACAAGCACAGGCCAAGAGAGAGGAGTGTTCAAGAAAAAATGAATGGGCAGCTGTGTCCAATTCTGGTGTGAGTCAGAACACGATTTGGTGAGATCCAATGATTTTGATCAGCAGCATCTAATAGAGATTAATGAGAACCCCATAGGTCATTTAAAATTTTTTTAGTACACATTTTAGAAAGTCCAAAAAAATTCCAGATGAAAGTAATTTTAATGTTTTATTTAACACTATATTATTTCAACATGTGATCAAAATAATAAATTATTGTTGAGGGATTTTTTCATCCTTTTTTTCCACTGCATTTTCAAATCTGGTGTATGTGACACCTGCCACATTTCACGTCCACTAGGCGCTTGTGGCTCGTGGCTACCATGTTGGATAGAGCAGTTCTACACCCTTCACCCCCTGAGCCCCAGACCACTGCCCCCACCCCTGGTAAAATAGGCGATTACTCCAATCTCATGAGGACTAGATAACATAATCTCATGGAGCCAAAAGAAGTGGCTCCTATCACCATTCTTTTATTTTTCCAAAATGTAGGTACTGTGTTGTTTTTTTCCAAATGAAAACTGGTGTTGTAAACATTCCAACAATGCAAAGAAAGTGAAAATCACCTAGAACCTCAGTCTCCAGATCTGATCTCCATCTTTTCTGACTTAAAAAATGCCTGTCTGGGAACTCTTCTACTTACAGAACCGTATGCATTACTCAGAACTCATTGAACTATATCCTTAAAATGGGTGCATTTTGTTGCATGGTAATTAAACTAATTTTATAATATATGCACCCTAACTAAAAAGTAACCTCTCTAAACACAAGAATTTTTTCAACAGGAATATGATTACAGTAAACCTAGTGTGTGTGATTTGCTTTTTTCTTTGTCATTTAGTTACAAAGGTTGTGCATACTCACTATAAAAAACTCAAACAATGCTAAATTGAAAAAGTAAAAGTTAGTTGCCCTTCATCTGCCCTCTGGTGCATTCCCCAGAGATTTTCATGATCTACAGTCTGGTGTGTAACATTTCAGGTGCACACCCATAACCCATATTAATATACACACACATACAGATATGCATACGAATAACCAAAAAGGAAAATACAATAATATGATGGACAGTTTGCCATTCCTGACCTACTTCATTCTTTTTTTTTTTTTTTTTGTCTTTTGTTGTTGTTGTTGCTATTTCTTGGGCCGCTCCCGCGGCATATGGAGGTTCCCAGGCTAGGGGTTGAATCGGAGCTGTAGCCACCGGCCTACGCCAGAGCCACAGCAACGCAGGATCCGAGCCGCGTCTGCAACCTACACCTCAGCTCACGGCAACGCCGGATCGTTAACCCACTGAGCAAGGGCAGGGACCGAACCCGCAACCTCATGGTTCCTAGTCGGATTCGTTAACCACTGCGCCACGACGGGAACTCCTACTTCATTCTCTTTAAACACTGCATCGTATTCTATAGAATGGAAGCATCTGTATTTAACCAATTCCTTTTTGGATTGTGTCCAATACTGCAAATAAAAACTTGCTTTTTAAAAAAAATTTACAAGGTATCTTGGTTGTATTTCCATGCCAGACATAACAATTGATATTATTTTTTTATCTTTTTTTTTAAACAGATGAGGGATATTTCATTATATATATATAGAGAGAGGTATATATTATAATTGTATATTATAACCTACAATTTATATATATAATAATTATATAATTGTATATTATGACATACAGTTTATTTAAACACGTCCCTACTAAAGTCGTCCATTTTTTACTCTCCTCAGTAATGAACATCCCTGTACATAGTCTGTGTACAAGAGCCCAATTATTTCCTGAGGAGAAATTCTTAGATGTACAACGGGATCAAGAGGTATTCACACGTAAAGTTTTGAAACATATTGCCAGCTGCCCTTCAGAAAGCTTATTTTCCCAACACCGGTATTTGTTTCTCAACATCCTGATTAGACGTTATGCCCCTTTTCAAGTTTTGCTGTCTGTTAGCCGACAAGTAAGCACTCTGTCCGTGTTTCGGTGGCATTGCTTTGTTACAGGGACCCTGACCGTCTTTTCCACTTCCTTGGCCATTTGAACACTCTTCTTCCCAAACCTGTGGGCTGAAGGCGCTTTTGTTGGCCGTTGGCTCTGCACTTCATTGAACTTGGAGCTAGACTATCTGAGTTCAAGGCCCTCTCCTCCACAGACCAGGGTCTGTCTGGCCCTGAGCAAGTTGCTGTTGCTCTTTGAGCCTCAGATTCCTCATCTGAAGTGGAAGACGCCTGCCCTGGAGGGCCGTTCCAGACTTCTGTGGGCTTCATGTCTCCACAGGACACGTGTGGGTCCTTGGAAGGTGATAGTGGGGCTTTTGAGGGGCTATGAGGTGGGCTCCGTCTGGGCTCTGCCAGTGTGAATGGGCTGCATCTCCAAGTACTCAGCTGCCCATCCCAGGAGGAATGCAAGCAGGAGCTGAACAAATACATACGGGATTGTTACAGGAGCCCTGGTACAGTGATGTGTGGGGGCTCCACAGACCCCGGCCTTCCGTGGCTCTCAGATTCTTCCCTCTTTGATCAAATCTCTCTTCCTAAGGCCCTGGAATGGGAGGATAAACATTTGTTTGGCTCAAGCAGAGTCTAAACGGCCCAGGGAGCTGTGGATAAAGAGCTTTTGCATCCATGGGCGGCTGCGTCCCCGCTGAGTGCAGTGCAGGACAGAATCCGGTGGTGCCAACAATGTCCCCTTCACGGGGGCCTAATTCCCCTCCACAAATCCTCATTTGCAAATCTGCCAAACCTTGGCCTGCTGAGATGCCTGGGGTCACATGCTTTCGGGCCTTGTCATTGTAGGTTTATTTCTGATGCTGTCACCGGAGTGTCCATTGTCACCATCTTGTTCTTCTTCCCGTGCCAAAGGCCATCTCTCAAGTGGTGGTTGGACTTTAAAGGTAAGGTGGGCAAGGTGAGGGTGTGGGGGGCCTGGAGCAAGGTCATCAGGGGGCTTGTGGCCCTGACCACGTGGTCCCGCTCCTTCCCCTTCCCTGTCGGGGCACTCACCCTGTCTGGGTACTCGGGGCTGCCAGAGGTGACAGTCCAGGGCGGGGGGTAGCAATTATAGTCCGTGGGCCCAATCCTGCTGGCTGGCTGGTTTTGTACCGCCGTGAGCTAAGAAGAACGGCTTTCACATTTTTAAAATGATTGAAAGAATCAAAGGAAAACTGTTTCATGGCTCATGAACATGACCTGAAATTCAAATTTCAGTGTCCACAAACAAAGTCTTTGATTTCTTCAGTAAGAAATTTGTGGACATGTATTTCCTTTAGTCCTATAAGAACCTACCCAAGAGCATTCGATTTTGCCTCTTGGCTCACAAAGCCCAAGATATTTACGTTCTGACCCGTTATAGAAAAACTCTGGGATCAGAGCGGGAGTTGCAAGTCAGTTGCCTCAGGGGCCAGGGATGAAAATCTCAATCTGGGTTTGAAAAGATACGAAGTGGTGGGGACTGAGGCTATGAGGTGACGAGGTAGGAAAAGATCTGCCACCCGACAAGCTCTTCCTCCAGGTGTCTGCGTGGCTCTCTCCATCACTTTAGTCAGACTGTCCTGATGTCACCTCCTCAGAGAAGCCTTCTAGGTCTTTGTCACTCTCTGTCTCTTTACTGTATTTTCTTTTCCTTCATAGCACATAAAATTTCCCAACATTGTACACTTTTGGTTTACACCGGACTGGAATGTAAGTTTTCCAATGGGAGGAATTTCTCTGTTTTGGCCACTTCCATATCCCCAGTGTCCAGAAGAGAACTTGGCCCGTCGTAGGTCCCCAGTGTACACTTGTTAAATGAGTGACCGAGGACTTGCTCCAGGCCAAAAAACCCTGTGCCAGGCTCTTTACACATATGAGCCCCAGTCATCTTCCCAAGTGGTCTCCAAGAAGGGACTATTGCTCCCTTTTGCAGATGAGGACATTGAGGCTCAGAGAGGTCGAGTCGCTGGCTCAAGTCACACAGCCAGGATGAAATTCTAGTTCCACCTCAAAGCCCGTGCTTTCAGCCACTGCTCTAGACAGCAGCCAGCATAAAGTAGAGTTGGGAGTGAGAAATTCAGACAGAAGCTATGTTTGTAAGAAATAGTGGCAAGAGCATGGCCGGATGGGAAAATAGTAAAGGCAATAAGGTTAATTAGCTAACGTTAATGGACATTACCATGTGGTGACCGGTCTTATAAGCACTCACCAATTAACTCCACCTGCATTATGTTTGTTTTTTGTTTTTTCAGGGCCACACCCACGGCATATGGAGGATCCCAGGCTAGGGGTTAAATTGGAGCTGTAGCCACTGGCCACAGCCATAGCCACAGCCACGCCAGATCCAAGCCATGTCTGCAACCTACACCACAGCTCATGGCAACGCCAGATCCATAACCCATTGAGCAAGGCCAGGGATCGAACCTGCATCCTCATGAATACTAGTCAGATTCGTTTCCGCTGAGCCCTGATGGGAACTCCTCACCTGCACAGTGGTAAACTCCCCTCAGGGCCTTCTTCCTCTCCCTGTCCAACCCCTACCTTCGAGGTGGGGCAAGTCACTTTCTCAGACCTTGGCTGCCTCTTTAATGGAATGCCTCTTAGCACCTGAAGGCAGAGGGCTGGGCCATCTGACATCCCCAGCTGCCTCTGCCAGTCCTGGGCTTAGTCCTACATTGAGTTTGGCCCAAGAATCGCCTGGCGGCGTGTGACATCAGAGTCGCACGGGCACACCCATGGTCTTTGTCCATCCGTCTAGTGGAGGGACTTGATTAAGGAGCTTTGATTGTCTTTATTTCCCAGTTATAAACTTTTGTTTTAGATAACCATGCTGTAAATTTTGAAAAAAAGCTGAAAAGGGGAAACAAAATATCAATGGGGGCATAATCAGGAACTGACCCGGGGGGGCGGGGAGCGGGGAAACCACAGTGATGGGCCAGACCCATCCTCTTCCTGGGAGGATGCTGGCAGCTGGCAGTGGAAGGTTCCAGCTCAGGAGCGCTTACCCTGCACCAGGCACTGGGCTACGTGTGCCGTAGGTATTATTTGACAAATATTTATGGGGTGACTACCAGGTGCCAGACAGGGACAGTGGGATGCAGCTGAGAACTAAACAGAAATGGCCCTCTCCACCTACAGCCTCCCCACTGCCTCGCTGCCCCCCTCCCCCGGGTGCGTCTATTGTGTTGGCTGAGGAGATGGGGGCTCAGAGAGGCAAGGTCACGTTTCAAGGGCACCCAGTGAGCGAAGGGCCCAGAGGCTCCATCCCCAGGACTGTGCTCTCAGTGCAGGGATGACAAACTACAGCCCCACGGGCCAAATCGGGCTGCCACCTACAAATTCTATTTGTAAATAGAATTTCATGGAAACACTGCCATACCCACGCATGTCTGTTTTTTCTATGGCTGCTCTCATGCTCCTGTGGCGGCTTCGCTGTGACAGAGACCCACGAAGCCTAAATTAGCCAACCCTTTACAGAAGACATTCGCCGACCCGCTGTTCTAACCACAGCAGACATGCTGCTTTTGAGGAAATGCAAATCCCGGCCAAGATATCCCCTCGGTTTCTATTTCTCCTGAATCTCCTTCCTCTTTTTTTCCTGTCTGTACACACTCAGTTACACAGAAGGCCTCTTCTCTGGTGAATGAGGGTTAGAGTAGCCCTTACCCAGAAGGGCTGTTAGGAGATTTAAAGGGTTTTCTGTGTGTAGAGGTGCGGAGTGCCCAGTTCCAGAAGATTCTCAAGTCTGAGCAGAGCAGAGGCCCCATCATGATGCTTGTGGGGTTTTTCCCTCAAACTTCCAAATCAGATGCTGGAGCAAGCTTGTGTCTTCCTGGAGACCCCTGAGTGTCCCCTCCAAGATGGGGCCGCAGGGGCTGGTGGCCCCTCCTCGGGCTGAGTGTCCTCGGTGCCTGTCAGGTCCCCTCCCTGCCCCACGGGAACAGGCGTCCCCTCCCAGGCTGAGTGCCTTCTCTCTGCCCAGCTCCCAACACAGAGACAGCGCCCTTGCTGACGTGGAAGAAGGCTCAGGACATGGTGCCCTGGAACATCATCCTCCTCCTGGGAGGGGGCTTCGCCATGGCCAAAGGCTGCGAGGTGAGAGCGGCCCCGCGAGGTGAGCGCAAGCCCCAGTCCACCCGCAGGCTCGGGAGCAGACGGAGCAGGCAGCACAGGCCCCCGCGGGTACCCCGCATTTCCCCACCTGCCCTATGGGAAGATCAGAGGTCCTCCCTCACAGCGCTGAGGTACTGTGCCTGACGCTGCCCGGGAAGAGAGGGAAAAATTGTGCTGTGGGCCCTGCAGGGGCTCTCGCAGTGAGCCTCCTACTGCCAGTGCTGCTGCTGCTACGGCCATGACTAGAGGGTTCTGTGAGCACGGAGGGCTAACACCCAAGCAGACTCACCCTGTGCCAGCCTGTTCAACAGGCTTTACACGTGTTAATGCATCTAAACGTCCTGAGAAGTCTATGAGATGGATGCCGTCATTATCCCTACTCTATAGGTTGGGAAACTGAGTCACTGGCACTGAGAAGTCAAGTAACTTGCCTGAGGTCACACAGCTATGTACTCAGTATTAAAATCCAAGGCGTTTGGCTCTAGAGCCTATGCACTTGACCCCTGTATATTATTATGAATATTAGCTCCTGGGTGTTACTATTCCTGTTACTCTAGAGGGCTCCGTGAGCTCCGAGGCAGAGCCGGGACGAGAGAGAGGCGTGCGAGGCGCTGACAGAGCAGAGTTTCCGGAGGCACACATACATTCTCAGGATCATGCTGTCCACAGACGTCATGATGTATCATCTCACTGAATCCTCACTCTGACCCTCCAGGCGAGGGAGTATTTTTATCCCCATTTTACAGGTGGGAAAACTGAGGCCTAGAAAAATGAAGCAGCTCTCTTAAGGTCAGGCAGTTGCCCTCTGCCCAGGAGCTGGGGTTCAAACTCCAGTCCATCTGGTTTCAGAGTCCAGTCCATGAATGGCTCGCTTTTGAGAGGTTCCCAAGCGCCAGACACTGCAGGAAGCACTTTGCAATATTGATTCCGCTAATCCTCAAAGATGCCACTCAAGCAGATGCTGTTGCTGTCCTCCTTTCAAAGATGAGGAAAGGGGGGCAAATGGAGGCAACCCGAGGCTAAATAAGTTGCCAGCCAAAGACGGCAGAGCCGGGAGCTGCACCCACAGCTCATGAGGCTGGGCCCCATCCCACCCCTGAATTTCTCCATGTAAGCTCACGTGCTCAAAACCCAGCCAGTTGAGGGGCAATAGGAAGTGTAAGGTAAAGGAAACCTGAAATTACTTTTCAGATTGCTTACTTTTAAAAATTCAACTCTAGGAGTTCCCGTCATGGTGCAGCAGAAACGAATCTGACCAGGAATCATGAGGTTGCAGGTTCGATCCCTGGCCTTACTCAGTGGGTTAAGGATCCAGCGTTGCTGTGAGCTGTGGTGTAGGCTGCAGAGGCGGCTCGGATCTGGCGTTGCTGTGGCTCTGGCTTGGGCTGGCAGCTACAGCTCCGATTCGACCCCTAACCTAGCCTGGTAACCTCCATATGCCGCGGATATGGCCCTAAAAGGCAAAAAAAATTTTTTTAATTCAACTCTAATGATCAGTTTCAAATAGTGTTACAGTGTAAGACACCTGTGAAGGTCAGTATTGGTCAGAAGCCCAGACTTTGGGCTCCGAATACCCGGATTCAAATCCCAGCTCTCCACTCCTTGCTGGGACCCTTTGGGCAAATTCCTTAACCTCTCTGGGCACAAGTTTTCTTGTTTCTGAACGGACTCGAAGTTCTTACTCTGTGGAGTTGTTGGGAGTAATTAAAAAGAGAGAGAATACACAGCAAATAGGAAGTACCAAGAGCTCCTGTGCAGTCTCTCTAAACCCTCTCTCCATGGTTACTGCGGGTTCTGCTTCCAGAAGGCAGACTCTGACATGGAGATTAGCCGCAGGCATTGCTTGTGCCCTGTGGAAGGGGGAGGAGGGAAGGGGGACGGGCAGGAAGATGCAGAGCCGTGAGGCAGACCCCACAAAGCCCCCACCAACCCTACAGGGAGCGCAGAGCTGAGATGGCCCTTCAGAGACACCCTGGATGACCCGAGATGGCCAGGCCTTTATATCCCCACATCCCTCCATCGGCCTATGGATGTGAGCTGGCCCAGGAGTGGTGTGACCTTGAGCAGAACAGCTCTCGGGTCGGAGAGAGCCCCTCAGGGACTGACCGTGAAGGCATCTGCTGCCTGCACTCCCTGCACCAGGGCACGAGGCCTTCAGAGCCCATCACGCTCTGGACCCAACCCCAAGGCCACCCTGAAGGGGGACTGGGGGCACAATCAGCTTCCCTACACAGCTACTCTTTCTGCGTGATGCCTTTTCATTTTATTAATCTTTTTCAATAAGTAACACCTACAAAAAGTATAGACTTCAAAAGAAACACAAGGATGGATGAGCAAAAGTACTGGGGGTTTTTTGTCTCCATTATAGGAATCCTAAGGACCAGAGAGGTTAAGTGACTGATGCTGGGGAACACAGCTCACAGGGATTTGTGAACTGGTGCCTGTCTGACTCTTCTCATTACTGCCTCCTACTGGAGGCATATCAGGGAAGGCTTCTGGGAGGCAGTGACATGTTAACGGGTCCTGAGGAGGCCATGCACTGCAATGGTAGAAAGCATGGGCAGTGGAACCAGATCATCTGGGTTGGAGTCTATCTTCCACCTCTGAGCTGTGTGCCTCTATTTCCTAATCTGCAAAATGGGGATAATAATGGCACCCATCCCATAGAGTTGTTACAGTTATTAAGTGAGTTGATACATGTGGAAACGTAGAACATGGCCAGATGTAATTGTTTATTATTATTAGATGTCATGGAAAAGGGACAATGAGAATCGAGGGTGACACGGAGGTGCTTGCCCTGAGCAGCTCAGTGGAAATGGTGCTGTTTATCAAGATGATATGAACCTTGCCTGACCCTGAGCTTGACCCACTCCCCTCAGCTTCTCTGAGCTCAGGGAGTGATGGGCAAAGCCCATCTTGGGGAGGGGGCTGGGCTGCAGGACCGCTGAGCATGCCAGGAGGCCAGCCTGGCTCCTGGCCCAGCCTTGGGCAGCCACTGGGGTTTCTATTCAACAAAGACTTTGTGTGACAGCTGCCCCCTCCCCCAGCCGCTGCCGGTACCATCCCCTCCCCCGGCGGCTTGCCGCAGGAGGGACCAGAGTGCTCATGGCACGTCCTACTTCCTAGCCTCTCCCCAGTGCCCTTGCCAGGTCACAGCCAGGCCTCCTATGGCTTAGAGGTCCTCAGACAGGGCCCAGGGTGAGCCGAGATATGTGGACCCCCACCCGCTGGCTCTGAAGGGCCGGAAGCCATCGCAGTGCCCACCCTGAGCTTGAGTGACTTGCCGAAACCCAGTTGAGGTCCTCACCGCAGTTTTCTCCCTCTGCAGAACAGCCCGTGACTCCCCATAGATTTAGACCCTAGTCTGAGGCTGGCCTTGGCCGACACACAAGGCCCAGAACAGCCGCTGCCCACCTCGCTGAGGTCAGCTCTTACCTCTGTCCATTCCTTGGTTCCCCTCCAGTCCCACTAGCCCCTTAATGTTCCTCAGCCACACTGGACTCATGGATAACAAATGGGTCTTATTCTAGCACCTTCATGTAGATCTCATTTAATCTCTATCCACAATAAACTTATCTACAAATATATTCAGGTAACACAAGCTTCATATTAAGCCAGGGTGGAATAAACTCCATAGGCAAATGGAAACCAGTGAATTCTCCCAAATCCCTCGTTTCCTGCTGGAGAGTTATCTTCATTGTCGTCATCACCATCATCATCACCATCGTTTTGTTCTAATGAAGTAAGAGCCAGATTCCAAAATTCCAAACCAGAACATCCTCCTTTAAGATATGGAGTTCCCGTCGTGGCTCAGTGGTTAACGAATCCGACTAGGAACCATGAGGTTGCGGGTTCGAACCCTGGCCTCACTCAGTGGGTTAAGGATCTGGCGTTGCTGTGAGCTGTGGTGTAGGTCGTAGTCAAGGCTCGAATACTGCATTGCTGTGGCTGTGGTGTAGGCCGGCGGCTAGAGCTCTGATTTGACCCCTAGCCTGGGAACCTCCATATGCCGCCGCGGGCGCGGCCCTAGAAGAGACAAAAAGACAAAATTAATAAATAAATAAAAATTAAAATTAAAAAAGATGTGCCCCCCACCCTATGTCAAAGAGATGGAGAAGAGAGGACCAGGGCGAAAGAGGAAAGGAGGAGGGAGAGGGGGCATCCTCCTCCGGCTCGGCCCCACCCCCATCCTGCAGCCAGGCCTCAGGCAGCTCTTGGCGGCTTTGGGGGCCATAAGGAACACAACCACAGCATGGAGTGACTTCTGAGGGTTCCACTGCCTTGTGACTTGATGCTGCCAATGACAGTTGGTGTGTTTGGGGCACTGACCTGTGCCCACGCACTTTTCTAAGTGCTTTACAGATTCGCTCCTTTTCTCCCAACAATAACCCTTTGGAACAGGCTCGATCACATCTCAGTTTACAGATAAAGAAATGAGGCACAGAGAGGTTAAGTCACTTGGCCAGGATGACACAGCTAGAATGGATTAAGGTAGGGGGACAAACTTAATGTGATTCCAGAGCCCTTTCTCCTCACCCCCTGGGCCTGCCGCCTCTGACCTTGCCTGTTGCTGGTCCTGGAATCCCTGGGAACACCATGTGGCTGTGTGGTTTCAAGGAAACAGGGCTTCTGATTCCTAAGGGACTCGACAAGGGCAGGTGAAGCTCGATAGAATCCCCTTGAGAGCAGCTGAGGGTGGGGGAGTCTCCTCTCCCATGAAGCCGCCAGACCTCCCTCTGGCTGTGGAAGCTGAGCCAAGGCCCTGATTGGCTGCTGGCATGTTGGCTGGAAGCCTGGCACCCAGAGGCCCAGCGACAGGGAAGCGCTTGGCTCCTCATTCATCCAAGTCATTAATATTCCCTCTCTCCAGCCCCTCTCCATTTAATGGCACACACTGCGGTCGGTCTCTTTGCCAGAGCGGTGGCCCCATTTTTCCCTGCAAGGCTCCCTGGGCCAGAGGAGAGGCTGGGCCATAATTTCTAGACCATCAGAGACACAGTGTAGATGTGAAAGAAGCATCTTAATGTTACAAGGTCTCTTCTAGGGAAAACCATTTTAAGCATTTATTATTCATTCCTGGAAGGTAACTTTTAAGTCATATTGTAGGAACAGGTGTATTACTTTATTTATGTAAAACCAGTATACTGTATTTTAGAATCTACTATGAACGTTTTTAAGTTCTGGATAAGCAGCACATTTTCTGTTAAACACAAAAGAAATGTGTGAGTTTTTTCTGATAAACTGAAATGTATTGGTACCAAAGGATAGTGGGTTGATAAAAGGGCTATGGTAGACCTGCCCTTGATTCTAAACGCTAGAGGTCTGACCTGACTCTGCCCTTGATCAACTCCCAAGCCTATGTGGCTGTTACCTTTGCTAAGAAAACGACCTGCAGGCGGCGCCCTTGTAGCTTTATTGTGCTATTGCTGCGTGGCACCACCAGGGGTAGCATCGAGCACATCAGCTTTTCGGTGTCGGGGTCATAAGAAAGGTGCACGGCCTTCCAGGTTATTAAGGAGACATTTGAATTGGGGAGGGCAAAGGTGGGGGAGAGTATTGAAGTAGAATAATTCCCAGAGGAGTCAGCAGAGACAGCGCGTGGAGATAAGGGCAGCGTGAAATGGCAAGTGGTGTCTGGAACCAGGGAGGGGACAGTCTTACCTTGTCTTTTCTCTGTCCGGGAGGGCTGTGGTCAGTTCTGGTCACTACTCTTCATTAAGAGGTGCAGTGACAGTCTGGTGTATCCAGCGGAGGGTGCCCCGTGACAGGGAACTTGGTGGGAGCATGTTAATTTACCGATGTACATGGTCCTGAGTGCAAAATACATCGTAGTCATCGCTTTGGGGGACCTTGGACAAGTCACAAAAACTTTGTCATGTTAAGATCCCTTCTCTGTAACATGAGGAGGAATGTTTACTTTGCTGGATGGTTGGGAGGAGTCAGAGAGGTAAAGCAGCAGGTGCCTGGCCCCCTGTAAGGCCTCAATAATGGTGATTCTTATGATGATGAATATGATACAGTGTTAACAATGATAGCATTTGTGTTATCATCATTGTAACATTCATCCATATGATTGACCAGAAATATCTTTTTTTTTTCTTTTTAGGGCCGCACCCATGGCATATGGAGGTTCCCAGGCTAGGGGTCGAATCCGAGCTACAGCTGCCAACCTACACCACAGCCACAGCAACGCCAGATCTGAGCCAAGTCTTCGACCTACACCACAGCTCATGACAAGGCCAGGGGTCAAACCCACAACCTCATGGTTCCTAGTCGGATTCGTTTCTGCTGTGCCACCATGGGAACCAGAAATATCTTCATTATTGATCATTCTATTCATCGTATTATGTTTGCTATATATTGATACATGGTATATAGAATATCTTGTATATATTATATATTCAACATGTATTGATATGTAATATTATAAATATATTTTATTATTTATAATTAATAAATATACTTATATAAATATATATGAATTATAAGCTAATTGCAAATATATTTTGTAAATAATTATACAATTAATAACAAATATTTTATATAAATATGTTAGCTCAATGAATTATTATGAGAACCAAATGGATTATTTGCAGGCCAGGGGTTTGGTCCCTGGGCCCGTAGAGTAAGGAGTAGAGAGCAGCGCAGGAAGCAGAGAAACTGATTGAAGTCCAGGCTCCAATGTGTGACCTTGGATAGGTCACTTCCCTCTCCGAGCTCCAGTCAGCCTGTATGTGAAAGGCTGCCATGGTCGTGGTTCTGACCAGTTATAACCCCCGGCCCAGGCCCAGCCCTCGGGGCGGCAGCTGGAGGTGGGCTGGGGTGTGAAGAGGTGCTCCCTGCTTCCTCCCCTCCGCAGGAGTCCGGGCTGTCCGCGTGGATTGGCAGGCAGTTGCACCCCCTGGAGAACGTGCCGCCGGTGCTGGCCGTGCTGCTCATCACTGTGGTCGTCGCCTTCTTCACCGAGTTTGCCAGCAACACGGCCACCATCATCATCTTTCTCCCTGTCCTGGCGGAGCTGGTGAGGGTCCTGGGGTATTGGGTGCACTTTGTATTGGGGTGGGAGGGAAACACCCCTCCCCAACACAGGTTCAGAAATCCCTTCCTGGCTCCTGGGAGCTGCACTGGGGGCCACAGTGGTCATTTGCTTTCGTCCAAAACGGATGAAATTGTCAGAACCATGTTTGTTTGTTTTTTTTAAAATACTATTTCTTTTTCTTTAAGAAATGTATAAACAGTACAAGTTTTCAAAGTGCACCAAATTCTCTCCTTTGGGAAAAATTAGCCATGGTGACATGGAGAGCTTTCTAGGAAAATAGAAATTGCCAAATATGGATTAAGAAGAAGTAGAAAATCTGAGTAGACAGATGACCAGAGGAGAAATTCTAATGGCAAGCAAAGCCCTAGCCTCTTCTAAAGCAGGGTTTCTCAGCACCGTTGCTGTTTGGGACCAGAGACTTCAGTTATGGGAGCCGTCCTGTGCATTGGAGGATATTTAGCAGCATCCCTGACCACCACCTACTAGATGCCAAAAGCATCCCCCTAAATTGTGACAATCCAAAATGTCTCTAGACATTGCCAGCTGTCCCCTGGGGAGACGAATTATCCCCAGTTGAGAATCACTGCTCCAAAAATCACCAGCCCCCTGAGGGATGTCTAAGTGGAGACATTCCTTGCTAGGTCTTCAAGGAACAGAGTCCCCACTTACCCAGAGTGTTTCAGACTGGGAAGCCATTCAACCCGGTGTGAAGCTCGCAAAACCCTGACACCAACACCAGAGAAGGAGAGCAAAGGAAAAGAGAGTCAAACTCCATCTCACATGTAAACAAAGGTGCAAATAGCAAAATGGATCTAGGATCATATGAAAAGAACAGGATATCAAGATTAAATTTCTACTACAAATTTCAAAACTGATTGACAGAAACTATCAATATAGTTGTATATTTAAATACACTAAAGGAGACCAAACCATTTAATTATCTCTATCTAATCCCAAATGATCAAATTAAATCGGTGTTGCCTGCATCTTGTATGCAAACAGTGATATCCCAGGCACACTAGCTTTTGCTGTCTGTTTACTTGTAGATGCATCGATTTATAAGGCCCATCACGCTGCATTAGCTCACACAGTTACACTGTATTCTTTCTCAGTGACTGAAGACTTTTCCCTTATGAATCCATCCTGGTCAATTTATTGAAGCCGTCTTCTACTGATGAACACAGAGGTTGTTTGCAGCCTCTGCTGTTTCCCGGCAACGCTGCCTTGTGTCTGAGCACCTTTGCTATATTTAGCATCTGGATCCGGGGAACTGAGATCCCCCAGGTGAAAGCCCACCTGCTTTTACAGTTTGGTTAGAGATGCACCAAGTGCCCTTCCAAGTGTGGGCGTGCCATTTACACTCCCACCAGCAGTGGGGGGGTGGGCAGGAGTCCCCACAGCCTTGCTAAGTGTGATTGGATTTAATCACACCCTTCCCCAGGATCTGATGGATCAGGCAGTTGAGAGAGATGGGGTTGCTCTGAGATGGTCTCGGGGGGCGGGGGAGAGCAGACCCAGCTAGGTCTACAGGGGCAGATTTTGCTGGAGAAGATACTAGCAAACGATGCCTTCTTCTAAATGTGGCTTATCATCAAAATCAACACATTTTACCTGCAAGGGGGCAATCCTAGTGCCTTTTGAGAAAATGTTACAAAAATTCCCCAGAAGGGCCAAAAATGCTCATCTTTAAGATGCTGGTGAAGTGATCAACATGAGTTAGAGGTGGACATGCCATTTGGGAGAGGTGACGAGCTAGTGGCCCGCTGAGGCCAACCCACTGATTCCTTTGATCCACACAGTCTTAGAAATGTGAAAATGCTGCCAACAGATGCTATCATGAGCTCTCTTTCTCCTGGAAACCCAGTGAGCCCCCAACAGAAGGTACCCAGAGGCCAGCTTGTTCAGCTGAGAGGACCAGGCAGGCAACTTGATACTTTCTAGCCATGATTCTCAAGATGTGGACCATCTTGGAATCAGCATCACCAGCATCACCAGCATCACCCGGGACTTGTTAGAAATGCGCATTCTTGGGGCTTCCCCAAACCTGCTGACTCAGCAACTCTGGCAAAGGCAGGGCCACAGCCACCTCTGGCTTAACAAGCCCTCCAGGGATTCGGATACACCCTCAAGTCTGATAGATAGCCAAGTGTTCTAGAGTAATCTCCCCAGCCCATCTTCCCTGGTGAACTTGTATGTGGCCTCACAACGTTGCTAACCTAGGAATGTTCTCTGTCTCCCTTGGTGTGGTTCTCTTCTTGCCTGTCTGTACTTCTGCCTGTGTGTCTGTATTTGTGGCCACACTTCTGTATATCTTAAAATGCATCTTTCCGTTTCTCTCCTGCTCTCTCACTCTGCCGATCCTCTCTGTGCGTATCTCTGTCTCTCTTCCTGTCTCCATCTCCCATGTGTTTTCTCCGTATTTCTCTGTCTTGGTCTCTCCCGCCCCCGCCGGGCCCAGGCCATCCGTCTGAGGGTGCACCCCCTGTATCTGATGATCCCTGCCACCGTCGGCTGCTCCTACGCCTTCATGCTCCCGGTCTCAACGCCCCCCAACTCAATCGCCTTCGCCTCTGGACACTTGCTAGTCAGAGACATGGTGAGTCTTTGGGCATTTTCTAGCAGAGGCCCAGAGAGGTGGGTGGTCCCCTGGGGGTGGGCAAGGCATCGGGGCAGGGCTCCCACCCCACCCCCAAACATCTTCCAGTTTCCGAATAGGTCATTCTGGGTGGGAGCCCAGACAAGAAAAAGAAATATATCTTTTAGCAAACACTCTGGGACGTTTCTTACACTTCGGCAATTTCAGGAAACCCTGCGTTAGCGACCACATGCCAGAGTTGGCTTCAGAGAGAAGGGACTCCCCATCTCTCTGGGCAGTGCTCTTTCTTGTGACTTGTTTGGCCAAGCGCTCCGTGCCTGACGTCTTTAGGAGAGGAGCAGTGGACCACAGCTGGCACTGAGGGCTGCTGGGCCTCAGTGCCCAGCCAGCTGGAGAAGGAGACAGAAGCTGAGGGTCGTGGCAGTGGGGGGACCACCCAGCTTTCAGCAGGGCTCTCCCCCTACCTCTCCTGCTGCCCTTACCCTCCACAGGCTGCCTGGGCTGTTTGCACCCTTAGGGCCCTTAGGGACTGCAAATCCTAAACTGGTTCCACCCAGAAAGGCGATCCCTTTAACCAGTCCTCTACCGGTGTAGGCTCTCCAGGCACAGAGACCCCAACAGGATAAACAGAGAGAAGACAAGAGCGAGAGGCAGAAAGAGATCACAGGGCAAAGAATGCAGGGACCCAGAAGAAAGACCCCCATTCATCTGCTGGTTCATTCATTGTACGCGTATTTGCCGAGCACATTCCACGTTCTGGGTACTGGGGGGCCCAGGTCCGCCTCCCCAGAGGTGGACTGTGAGGGAGACGGTAAACAAAAAGCAGAAGTGATGTTTAATGAGCAAAGATTATTTCCGAGTTTGTGACCCTGGGTAAGCCAACTTCTCTGAGCCACATTTTCCTCTTCTGTAAAATGAGAATAATAATAGCAGCAACCCTCAGAGGGTTGCTTTTGGGGTAAATGGCACATCCCTATGACAACTGCATGGCCCAGGACCTGGCACCTAGGAACTCAGTGAATGGGGACGTTTCCAGCTCTCTGAGGGCCAGCCTAGGGTGTGTAAGGATGGAAGGGTCAGAGTTCCCATCGTTGCTCAGTGGTTAATGAACCCAACTAGTATCCATGAGGACGCAGGTTCAATCCCTGGACTTGCTCAGTGGGTTAACGATCCGGCATTGCTGTGAGCTGTGGTGTAGGCACAGATGTGGCTCCAATCCTACGTTGCTCTGCCTGTGGCATAGGCCGGCAGCTGTAGCTCCGATTTGACCCCCAGCCTAGGCACCTCCATATGCCGCGGGTGCGGCCCTAAAAAGACGAAAAAGACCAAAAAAAAAGATGTAAGGGTCTTGGGCATCAACCAACCTGGGTTTGTGTCTCAGCTCCATCACTTCCCAGCTGTGCAATCTTGGGGGAACAGCTTTGCGACTCTGATCCTGGGCTTCTCCATCTGCGTAATGGGCATCCAGCAGACCCATCCCTCACTGTGGGCTCCATTGCAGGTGCGGACAGGACTCCTGATGAACCTGATGGGTGTCCTGCTGCTCAGCCTGGCCATGAATACTTGGGCACAATCCATCTTCCAGCTGGGCACCTTCCCGGACTGGGCCGACATCCACTTAGCCAACGTCACAGCGTTGCCACCCACCTCGGCCAATGACACATCTCAGACCCTCTGAGTCCCCCTCAGGGACTCTCTTGGGGCTGGGCCCTCCCAGAAGGTTTCACTCTCATCTGCTGCTAGGACCCTACAGGGCGATCAGGCAGTTGTTCTCTGTGACCCAGGATACAGCAAGCAAGGCTGACCTCCAGTGGTCCACTTGGGTCCGCAGTCTCGTTATCTAGGATACCTTCTCTTTTCTCATGCAGTTCAGGGCCCAGCTACCTCCCGGATCTGCTGCCTGAGAAACAGGCTCCTTTATCTCTGAGCTGTGCTGTGGTTAGGATGCAAGAAAGCCTGCTTTCAGCAGCAATAAGCACATCTGGAAGGGCATTTGTCTTGGAGAGTCAGGATGGGAGGCACAGCTAACACGGACAAGCTAGGTTACACTCTGGAGAGACCATCGTGCCTTGGGGAATCCTCTTCCTTCAAGAGACTTTGGGCTGCAGTGTCCGAGCCCAGCTCCCAGCTCTTCACAGCCGGTGTGTTCTGCTTGGGGTGGGGGTGGGGGGTCGTTCTGTGCCAGTCATTTGAATATCACCCCTCTGATACCCAGCAGCCAGGGTTCGTGTCAATCCCTGGAGGGACGCATGACTCCCAAGGACACAGAGACCACACAAAGCCTCCTTGCTGCTTCTCTGGGCTTCTGAGCACACAAGGGGCGTTCTATTCCTTTCTACCCAAACTCGTTAGGACTTTCCTATTTAATCTGATCCAGTGTGGTCACAATTCTGGGGTCAAGCCAGGTCTGGGCCCTGCTCTCTCACAGGTGACCTATGGCCCCTCCACCCAGGCTTCTCCTGCATGTGGCCCGCAGGTCCTTTGTGGCTGCCGGCTTCTTCTTGTTCCGGGAGCTGGTCTTTACTTCCCCGCCCCACTCCACCTGGAAGCATGTTTGATTAGCAAAGGCCAAGAAAGAAAGAGAAGTCAAAAGATAAACTGGGGCCTTATGAAAGGCCAGGTCAAACATCTCAGGCAGGGATAGGCCATAATCCTCTTTGACAGGTGAGGACGAGTTCTCCTGAGCCAGTGGCTGGCCGGGCCTGTCCTAAAGGACTGGATCCCTCCTTGTTTCAAGCAGGAACATCGCAGCATCCCCAGTGCCTAGCCCAGTTTGGATCCAACGGGTGCTCAGGAAATGTCTGTGGGATCAGTGGCCAGGCATTAGCCCAGCATCAGAAAAGGTGCCAGTTGAGGCCCAGGACCCTCACTTCCCCCCTTCTCACCCCTCTGAGGGCTGAGGTTCCCCCTGCAGCTCAGGCTGGGAGGGCAGCTCCAGGGACTGATCTTGTTCTTGGAACAGCACAGGTGAGTTGTGGGTGTTTCCCTGGGAGCATCAGGGAAGAGAGGGGGTAGCTCCCCATCCTTCCTATGGGGGCACTTCAACGTTTAGTCACAGTTATGCCCATGGGGCGGGGGTGCATTCCTGTAGGATGGGGGCACGGAGTTCACTCACAGGGAGACCCAAGGAGCTTGTAACTAGATGAATCATGGTTTCAAATACTTCTGATTGAAAACTGCTATAAAATAAAGAATGTTAAATCCACACTGGGCCTAGAGATTATTTGCCTTTTTGGCCATAAAAGAGCTTCAAAGCCCCAAATTCTAGAACTGGGGGTTGCACAGAGTTGGCCTTCCTGACCTCACTTCCTCGCTCCTCTCCTCTCCACTCTGCTCCAGCCACACAGGCAAACTCTCTGGCCTCGGGGCCTTTGCATGTGCTCTTCCCTTTGCTAGAACACTTTGCAACCACATATATAGCCTGCTTCCTCACTCTATTCAGGTCTCTCTCTGCTCAAATGTCACCTCCCCAGAGAAGGTTCCCTGACCACCTCCTCTAAAACATCACCTCATTACTCTCTAGTCCCTTACCCTGCTGTGTTTTTTTCTTCTTAGTATTTAGTCAGGATACTCTATTAGTTATTTTCTTGTTTATTAACTTTCTCTCCCTCTCAAATATAAACGTATGAGAATACAAACTCTGTTTTGTTCAGTGCAGTAACTCCAGTACCTAGGGCAGTTTCTGGCACATAGTAGGTGCTCAGTAAGTGAATATAGATCAATGAATTGATATGAGAAGTTATGAGACCACAATCTCTTCAATCTGGGGTCTGTTTGGCTCATTTCTTTGTTCATTCATCCTTCCAGTTATTCATTCAACAATATTTGTTTAGAGCCCATTATGTGCTAGGTCACTGCCCTTACCCACGTGGAACTTAGCCAAGGAGACCGACATTAGGCAGGTAAACAAAGAAAATGATTTTTGGTCATAATATGGGCTAAGAAGAAAATGAAGCTGGCCAACGTGACAAAGCTACTCAGAGGCTCCACTAAAGGGTGTGGTCAGGGAGGCCTTCTCTGAGGAGGCGACACCAAACTGAGACCAGGAGGAGTCGGCCATGTGCTCACGGGGGTGTGGGCGGAACAGGGGTGAAGGGGTGGTACACAGTCATTAGACATATGCTAGAGACTTGTCTGGAATATACAGGAAATACTCCAAAGTCAGAAGAGACAAATACAAAACACCGAGCTACCTGTGGCTGCATGACAAATCACCTCAAAGCTCTGGGCCTTAAAACGCCACGTATTGGCTCCCATATCTGCATTTGGTCAGAGTTCCGAAGTGTGGTTTTGTCTCCGCTATGCATGGTGTGGCTGGGGCCACTCTGCTGGGGGTTTGACTGGAGGTGGAATGTCCAGGATGCCTGTGGACCATCCAGGGTCATATGGCCTCTCCAGGAGTCTACCCTGGACCTCTGCACATGACAGTGGGCTTCTCAGAAGACAAAGGCAGAAGCTACCAGCCCCTTGAGTCCTGGGCTTGGGAGTCTTACGAACAACAATTCTGCTACATTCTATTGTAGAATCAAAGCTGACCACAGGGTCAGCCTGGTTCCAGGGGAGGGAATAACTCTGCTCCTTGATGGGAGGAGTGGCAGCCATGTACCAAGGAGAAGATGACTGACCGTCAACTTTGGAAGCCTTCCACCTTGACACCAGAGAGAAAACTGAGTGAAAATTATGAATATACCATTCTGAAAAGGGATTTGTAAGTGGCCAGCAGGAGTATAAAGAGATGCTCAAACCACTTGTAATCAGATGGATGCAGGTTGAACCAAGACTCAACAATATGCCAATCAGACTGGCAAAAATTAGAGAAATGAATAATAAGTGACAGTGAAATGGCGAACCAGAAACCCTCGTTTTCTGCTGGCAGGACAACAAACTATTACCATCAGCCTGGCAAGCAACTTGGCAGTAATTAGGGAGATTGATTCTCTGTGTTCCCTATGGGCCATCCTAGTCTTGGGTTTATATCCCAGCAAACTTATCACATGGGTCCCTAAGAAGACACTGTAGAAGGATATTCATGTTGCTGTTGCTTGAGGTCCCAAGGAGCTGGAGGCCACTGAGATGACCATCACTGGGGAAGCAGGGCATTTAAATAAAATATGGAGGAAGTACACTGGGAATATGGCAACATGTGTAAGTGATGAAACAGAGTGATAGGGTGGACATGGACGTATTCCAGCATGTACGTCAAATAGCAGTGCAGCATGCTTCCATTCCTCTCCCCATTCCTCTCATGTGGGGAGAGGAATGGAAGCCATGATGGCAAATGAGGGGGAAAAAAGATGAATAAAAGTCATTGACCGAGGAGGTCAATAAGCCATGTTGGATGCCTGGCTCCATTCATAACATCTATATAACCTTATCAGGTCCTTTACTGTTTGGACCTTGTTTTCCCCATCTGAGAAACAAGAGTCATAGTTAAGGTCTTGAAAGGAGATGGTGAGCACATAAACTAGCAGAGGGTCTAGTTACAAGGTGTGGGCTTGTCTGGTCACTTATAGAAACAACAAGAGAAAGTGGAGACCCTGGAGGTGGGAGGGCCAGTCATGGAGACGCACCTCCCAGCCCGGGGTCTGAGGGACAGCTACTGACCTGGAGCTGGCATATTTAGTCCAAGGACACATCCAGCCCTTGATGACTCCAGAGGGAGGCAGCTGACCTGGACCTTCCTCCCCTCCCTTCCTCAGCCCTCCTGCTGGGGCTCCCCAGTGGCCAAACCCAGTTATATTGGTCAGGGTTCTCCAGAGAAACAGAACCAACAAGATGTGTATATGTGGAAAGAGTTACAGTTCAAAGTCCAAAGGCAGCCAGCTGGCAGAACTCCCTCTTGCTCAGGGGGAATCAGCCTTTTGTTCTATTCAGGCCTTCAACTGATTAAATGAGGCCCACCACATTATGGAGAGCAATCTGCTTTATTCCTACTCCATTGATGTAAATGTAAATCTCATCTGGAAACACCTTCACAGAAAGATCTGGAATAATGTCGGACCAACTATCTGGATACTGTGGCCCAATGAAGTTAACACATAAAATTCACCATCACATCAACAGAAGCCAGAATGCAAGGGAGTCCTTTGATGCAGCCTATCCAGACCCTCCTTAATATTTTCAAATATTGATTACATGTTGCAAGGATAATATTTTGGATGTATAAGATTGAATAAAATATTTTATTAACATTCACTTCACTTTTGTATGTGGCTACCAGAAAAGTTTAAATTATGTATGTAATTCACATAGTTTCTATTAGATAGCACTGCCTGGTTAATAAGGTTCTAGCCCCCTCTCTCCTCATTCTCAAGCCACTGGATGGTGGCAGCAGTCACACCCACTAGCTGTAAAATCCAGTGACTCTAGCATTCTGTGGACCTCTGATTATGATTCTAGATCTGAAGACTTACACTTCCTCTTCCTGTTCTGTCTTATGGCTCTGAATCCTCTACCCACAAATTCCCCTCAACAAGGCTCATTCTATTTTTGATGATTCAGGAGCCCCTTCCGGATGTTGTGGGCCTGGGCACAGGCCAGCCTGATATAAGCAGAAGTGACTACCTACATGTACTGAAAAAAGCCAAAAATAGCTTCTGCCCCTTCCCTCCCTATACTTCCATCCTCCCGAATCTTTCACATCCCCTAGAGGCGCTTGGGAAATGACCAACACGGACCTTAATCAATCAGCTCCCTGGTGTCAGTGTAGAAACTAGGTCAGTGCTGGTTCTTCCAGGACCCTCTCTCGGACCAGCACAATGCCCTGAGGTTTCCTATGGAATGGGACCCAGGCCAGGAGTCCTGTCCACGGGTCATTGCAGAGGTCTGTTCAGTCTGCTCTGAGAAGACTGGGGCTCACTCGGGCCAATCTGACAGCCCAGTCATCAGAGGGAGCAGGGCTGGAGCATTTATCTATTTACTGAACACTGTATATATATTATCTCCTTGAATTCTCCACTCTAAGAAGTAAGTGCTACTATTCGCATTATAGCAGAGTACCTACAAGCTCAGAGAGGGACTGTCTTTCCCAAGGTCGCACAGCACAGTAAGTAGCACAGCGGTGGTTGATGCAGGTCTGCTGCCTCCAGCCCAGGGCCCCCGCAGGTCAGAGGAACAGCTAGACGGCTCCCTGCATCAGCCCTGCTGAGGCCGCCTACAGAGCTTTAAACTGCCAGGCCTCATGCTGGCTTTGGCCCACAGACCTGCCAAGATTAGCCTGCACAACCGCCTTTCATTTTTTTAAATATGCTGGCTTTTAACACTTGGAGACCTTTACATAAAATTGGGAGTGACTGGCATCTCTGGAAAGACTGGACATCCTGTGATGTCTGGTCTCATTTTCAAGGGGCTTCAACTCCCAGCTGGAGCAGAGTAGAAGCTGACCTTTTCCGTGGTTGTTTTGGCCACGTCCATGGCATGCAGAAGTTCCCCGGGCAGCGATCAAACCCACACCACAGCAGCAACCTGAGCTGCTGCAGTGACAATGCTGGATCCTTAACCACTGCGCCCCAGGGGAACTCCAAAAGCTGCCCTTTCTGAAGGAACCTCACGTATCAGTTCACCACTCTCCCCCCAACCCCACCCAACCCCTGCTGCTCTTACCTCAGGCGGCCCCTGCAGGTGCCTGAGTTTCCTGTTCTTGATCTACTCTGTGTGCCCACTTCTTCCCAGACTAGGCAGCTGGCCTGGCTTCCTGGGGGGAGCTGTGATCCGGGGAGGGTGTTAGGCCTTCCAAGGGCTACAGGTGTCTCATCCAACTGTGTGACTATGAGAATGCCACTTCCCTTATCTGGGCCGTGGGACACCCCCCATCAGGCCTGAAGAAGTGACCCAGGCAATGCCCTTAGAAAGGAAAACGACCAGGAACTTGGAATACCACCCAAGTGTGCCCCCTCCCCCTGCCCCACACCAATCCATCCTGTAGGGGCTCAGGTGAGGCCTCCCGGAGCGGGTAGTCCCACAGGCAGTGCTCCCGCAGGCAGTGCTGGGCAGAGACACAGGGCAGGGGGGGAAGGTGGTGAGGGGGGAGGATTTGCTGTCCAGGGATTGGTTTTCAGAAGAGCCTGAACATGAACCTGAGGGCAGTGACTGAGATGGAGCCCACAGATAGGGAATTCACGCGGATTGAGCACCTGCTCTCAACACTGTCAGATGCAGCCCAGCATCGTCATGAACCTCGTGAAGTCTTTCCTCCCCGCCAGTAGGGCCCAGCCGCTGATGCTCAGCAGAACGGCTGACCAGAAATCCTGGCTCCACCGTTATTAGCTGAGCAGCCTGGTTAAGGGACTTCACCCTCTGGGTCTGTTTTCTGAGAAGACGAATAGAAATCAGTCCCTACCACAAAGGGTTGTTGGAAGAAAAGATTCAGAGAATTTGAATAAAAGCTATTTAGAAGCCCCCCCCCCCGCGCCCCAATACTGAGCAAATGCTCCCTAAATGTTAACTGTTCTTATCGTCTCTTTCTTCCTTTCCAGTTTTTTGTTTGTTTGTTTGTTTGTTTGGCTTCATCCACGGCATATGGAAGTTCCTGGGCCAGGGACTGAATCTGAGCTGCAGCTGTAACCTTCGCCACAGAGATGGCAACTCAGGATCCTTAACCCACTGTGCTGGGCCAGGGATCGAACCAATGCCTGTAATCAGATCCTTAACCCCATGCACCACAGCAGGAAGTCCTCATTACTCTCTTTTAAGAGGAGGAAACAGAAAGAATGACAGAGAGAGAGAGAGAGAGATGAGGTCCTGTGCCCAGGGTCACACAGCTAGGGAGGGACAGAGCTGTGGTTCAAAGCCAGATCCACACTGGGCTATAAAGACAGGAAGGGAGCTAGCTGTGGGGGAGACCAGAGCCACTGAGGATTGAGGGAGTCGTAGCCGAGTCTAGTGGTCTCCTATGGGTCCCCACGCCCTGAGAGTTAGGGATCAGGCTCCTCTTGGGGCACATAACTGTGCAGGGGGAGGGAAAGGGGAAGTCAAGCTGAGCTCCAGGCCCAGCACTACCCCTAATGAGCTGTAATGGCTTTTCGGAGCCTCAATTTCCTCCTCTGTAAAATGGGACTAATTCTGCCTTCCTGCTATCAGGATTAGAGATGTTGCTTGAAAAAGGCCTTTTCTCTCCTCCCACACCTTCTACCATTCCTGTGTGCCTCCTTCCTTTGCCCAACCCCCTGAGAGGTGGGCCTAGCCTGGGCAGGGCAGGGCCAC
Organism: Phacochoerus africanus; assembly: GCF_016906955.1. NCBI lineage: Eukaryota > Metazoa > Chordata > Mammalia > Artiodactyla > Suidae > Phacochoerus > Phacochoerus africanus. The sequence goes on from NC_062546.1 coordinate 14,448,404, forward strand.
CAGAAGCACTTAATTAAAGGCAGAAAAACAGAAGTGACAGGGTTTCCCAAGTCCTAGAAGACACAATTCCCCCCACTTCCTCTCCACGTGCCGTCACTGCCTGAACCAGCCTGCCTGGATCCACTGCTGTTCAGAGAGCATGAGGACCCCCTGGGAGACAGCAGAGCCCCTCATCAGGACCGGGTAGGTCTGGGGACTTGGGACAATGGGGGGCCACAGGCAAGGAAACGGTCAGCGGTCAGGTCTGATGGGTATGGACCTAGGTCACAAGCTCTGCCATTCCCTGGCTGCGTGACCTCGGGTAAATCCTCATTGATTTGAGCCTCAGTTTCCCCATCGGTGAAATGGGAGTAATAATAATGACTAAGAGGCTGTTGTGAGGATTAAATGAGAAATGCCATCCTGCTCAGCCCAGAGGAAGCACCCAACGTGTGGCAGCTGGCTCCTTATTATTTACAACTTTCAGCACAGGCTCGGCCGCCAATATGACTTAGAACGGGTTTTCCATTCCAATATCGTACATGGTATCAGCTATTATTTTAACAGCTACCATGTTCCGAATACAAATTATATATACAGGAGGAGGGGGTTTGCTCCCGAATTAAAGTGCCATCAGGGGCTGGGAACATCACGGTGCATCACCCCTAACCACATGTGGGCCCCCAGCACATGTAGAACTTCCCTAGTTCATTCATTCTCCTGCTTTCCCAGACAACTGTTTCATACCTTCTTCTTCATCTTCCAGTTTCCATCACCTCCTCAGCATCTTCAGTGCTTTCAGCTGCTCAGGCACAAAACCTCATTGTCATCCTGACTGCTCCCTTTTCTCTCTCACATCCACAGCCAATCAGTCCACAAATCGTGTTGGCTCTTCCAACAAAATGTATCCAGAAACCAACCTCTTCTTACTGTCCCTCTGCCATCACTCTTCCGCAGGAAGTCTCTGTTTTAATCATTCCTGTTTCTCCAGTGGCTAGCACATAGTAGTTGCTTAATAAATATCTGTTGGATGAATAAATATAAGGCCAGTGGAGGAGAAAATTTCCTCAGAGGTCAGCAGGTCCACTCTCCCCATCCTCCAAATTATAGAGAAGACACGATGCTCCACAAAGAAGGAAAGTCCAGAGTCACACAGTGAGCTGCTCAAGGCCACACATTCAAATGAAATAGAGTCCCTTCCCTTTTCTCTTTCTCATTCTCTCTCTGTCATCTGTGCTTCTCTCTCTGTGACTCTTTCGTTCCCTTGGGCCCGTTGCCCTCACCAGACACAAGCAGCCCAGACATTCCTCCTCACATCCTCAGGAACTGCATGGAAACTGCTTGGAAACTGCATTCTTGGGGGGTGGGGGGATGTGCCTGGGCTGTGGGATGGAAATCCTGTGAAATCAGATTGTTATGATCATTATACAACTACAGATGTGATAAATTCATTTGAGTAATAAAAAAAATGGAAAAAAAAAAAAGAGAGAGAGAGACTGCGTTCTTCCCTGACAATTCAGTGAGAACAATCCCAGGGAAGGCTCTGATTGGCTCAGCGTGGGTCATGTGGGTTTGGGGTGGGTTGCTCTGATTGGCCCACCTGAAAACAGTGCCCACCCCTGTGGCTAAAGGGGTGGAGGCTGTTAGCAGTTGAAGAGTCTGTAGGGCAGGGGCATTGGGTGGACATGGATCTCCCAAACCCCTCTGATAGAGGTCCCTCCAATTTCCTTGTGTGCAGGTGGAGATTCTGGTCCCAGGGGCTCTGCAAGGCCCTTGCCCCGCTGCAAGCTGCCTGGATTGCCTTCTCCCAGCCTGTCCCAAGCAGCTGTGGCCAGCTGCTCACCCAGCTCCTCCTGTGCGGTTGCCTGGCCATTGCCGCCACAGGTCTGACCTACCAATGGCTGGCATCCTTGCTGCTTTATCCTCTAGGACCCTCAGCCATGGTGGCCACTGTCTGTGGCCTCCTGGTCTTCCTGGGCCTGAGCCTGGTGCCTCCTGCCCGCTGCGTGTTTGCACTCAGTGTGCCCACCCTGGGCACAGAGCAGGGCCGTAGCCTACTCCTCTCCTGGAGTACTGCCACCCTGGCCATTGCTGTGGTGCCCAACGTCTTGGCCAACATGCACGCAGCTGGGCAGGTGCTGAGGTGTGTCACTGAGGGCTCTCTGGAGAGTCTGCTCAACACCACTCACCAGCTGCATGCAGCATCCCAGGCTCTGCGCCCTGCTGGCCAAGTGGGCAGCCAAGGCCTGACACTCCAGGCCCAAGGCAATGGCTCTGCCTTCAGGCTCCACATGCTCAAGGTCACTCAGCAGGTCCTGGATGACTTCTCTGGCCTGGAGTCCTTGGCCCGTGTGGCAGTGCTGGGGACCCAGCGGGCGGTCACGGGGCTCTTTACGCTGGGTCTCCTGGTGGACTCGGCCTGGTACCTCCACCGCTACCTGACCAACCTGCAGTTTGATAACGTCTATGCTACCCGGCAGCTGGCTCAGCAACTGGCAGAGGTCGGGGCCACACACTTGGTGGCCTCCCCGCCAGCCTGGCTGCTCTGGGCGACCCGGCCGAGGCTGTCCCAGAGGGAGCTGCTGAATTGTCCCCTAAAGCTGGGGATGCTCACCCTGCTTCTGATGGCCACAGCTGTGACAGTGGCCATGGACCATGTGGCTTTTCTCCTGGCACAGGCAGCTGTGGACTGGGCTCAGAAGCTGCCCACCGTGCCCATCACACTCACCATCAAGTATGACGTAAGTGTAGTGATGGGAAGGTGGGCAAAGAGTCATTTCCCTGAGGGAAAGGATAGAGTTTTTTAAACCCTGATTCAAAATTGAATTTTACTTGCCTTCAAGTTGTGGTCCTTGGACAAGCAATGGGATCCAGAGGCCTCTGCAGGTGAACTCATTTAATTCCTACAACAGCCCAATGCAGTGGGTTGGCCTCACCCCTGATTGCAGGTGTGGATAATGATACTCAGGCATTAAAATAATTTGCCCACCAAAATTACTCTTCACGTGTGGCAGCATGTCCCAGCCTCATTTTTCTCACTTGTACAAATTGGATCAATCATCGCCACTCAAGTCTTAAAAGGCTGTAGTCTCTAGAAGTACCTAGTAGGCTCTGTGCTGCATAGGAGATATGAGACAAATCGTGGTTATTATTAAGAGTTCACATCTGTATATAACGGACTGGAGGAGGCCTTAGGAATATTCTAGATCAGGAGTCTAAAACAACAGCCCAAGGGCCAATCTTGCTAGCTTCCTGTTTTTGCAAATTGAGTTTATTGGTCTCAGATCAGCCATGCCATCTGCTTATGTGTTGTCTGTGGCTGCTTACAAAGGCCAAGTTGAATAATTGCCAAAGGATTGTATGGCTGGCAAAGCCTAAAATATTGGCTATTTTAATAGTAACATATACAATATTTACTATCTATTTGCTATTGGAAAAACTTACTATCTCATCCATTTTTGTGGTGTTTATTCTTTTCTTTGGGCACAAATCTTTCTTTTTTCTTCTTCTTTTTTGCTTTTTATGGTCACACTTGGCAAATGGAAGTTCCCAGGCCAGGGGTTGAATCAGAGCTGCAGCTGCTGGCCTCTGCCACAGCCACACCAGATCCAAGCCATGTCTGTGACCTACACCACAGCTCATGGCAGCACTGGATCCTTATTCCACTGAACAAGGCCAGGGATCAAACCTGCATCCTAATGGATCCTGGGTCAGATTCTTAACCCACTGAGCCACAATGGGAACTCCAAATCTTTTTATTTTTATTAGTGAGATCTCACACAAAAGTCATACCAAAATGTCAGACCCTGAGCTAATCATATTAATAGCCAATATTTACTGAGCACTTATTATGTACTGGGCAAGTGTCTTTCAAACTGCGTGGAACCAATTTGATCAATTTAATCACTTTAGGGGGTCGGGGTCACTGGGGTTTTTTTTATACATGAAGTAGTATAGACTAGAAGTAGAAATTTATTAGAGTATATTGCAGGTGATAGAAGGATGTATTGTTCTATGAAAATTTTCTTCATAAGGTGCATTTCTTAACATCAGTCACAGTAAATAAACATGTCAGGCAATGTGCTATGTTACCTGATCTTTATTTCAGCAAATCTATGATGCCATTGATTGCAAGTCATGTCATCATTTTATGCAGCATCAGATAAGAAAATGCTGTCAATTAACCCGTGACACAATGCCTTCTTATCATTTACAATTGTATTTGTAGTTGTATAAAGTCGTTGACTGATTACTTAAGCTAGATTTATTTTATCCTCTTTCTCATGAGTAGTTAACAAGAAAAATAGTGAAGTAATTTTGGGAAGGTTTTCCTGACATACCCTTTTATTCAAGCCTAACTCTTCATGACTCTGGCTGAGTTGTCAGTGTCTTCGGCTTTTCAGCTAATCCTGTTTCTTCTCCGTGCCTTCAAGAGCACTGGTGATGCTCCAGTATGGCTTCCAGCATTTTCTTCCATATTGTGGACACCTACCCTGCAAGTTTTGCTGTTGGCACCCTCTGACTCGAAAGCATGTGTTGGCACAACTGCTCAAATCAGTAATGAGTCATATCACTCTGAAGACACACTTTGAGCTCAAAGATATTAAAATATGGGGGGGGGAAAATGAATCCCAGAACTGATGAAAATAAAACAGCTCATTTAATCACCACTTTGAGTCTATAAGACAGGAACTACTATCACTGTCATTTTACTGATGATGACATTGAGGCTCAGAGAAGTTAGTGAATTTGCCCAAATTCATCCAAACTGTAAGTGCAGAAACCAGGGCTGTTCTGAGACATTGGTGGGCCCTACTCTCATGGACTCCTTTCACCATAAAAATATTAATGACTGTTGATATCATGATAAATATATTACTATTATATTGTGAAACATATTCTTCAATTTGAAAGTTGTTTTTTTTTTTAAGGCCACACCTGTGGCACATGGGAAGTTGAATCAGGGCTTCAGATGCAGGCCTATGCCACAGCCACAGCAACATGGGATCCAAGCCACATCTGCAACCTGTGCCACAGCCTGCAGCAATACTGGATTATTAAGCCACTGAGGGAGGCCAGGGATCAAACCTGCATCCTCATCAACACTATGTTGGGTTCTTAACCCACTGAGCCACTGAGCCACAACAGGAACTCCTAAAAGTTCATTTTTATTTTTTAATTTTTTTTGCTTTTTAGGGCCGCACTTGCAGCATATGGAAGTTCCCAGGCTAGGGTTCGAATCAGAGCTACAGCTGCTGGCCTGTGCCACAGCCACAACAACGCCAGATCTGCGCTGTGTCTGTGACCTACATCACAGCTCATGGCAATGCTGGATCCTTAACCCACTGAGTGAGGCCAGGGATGGAACCCACATCCTCATGGATACTAGTGGGGTTCCTTTCCACAAGCCATGATGGGAACTCCCTAAAAGTTCATTTTTAAATTCTGATTTCAAAAGAAAATAAAACAGTTTCATAGGCTCCTAAAAGTACTATGGGTCCCCAGCACTGTGCTTAATGGGGAAGTTATCTTTGGTTAAAACCAGGATCCAAACCAAGAAGTCAGGCTCCAAATTTCAAAAGCTTAACCTCTGACCTCCCTGCCTCTGTGGACACCATCCTTCTTGCTCCAACATGCCCCATGGAAATTGTAGGGCCTGGAGTTCCCATTGTGACTCAGTGGTAACGAACCCAACTAGTATTCATCAGGATGTGGGTTCAATCCCTGGCCTTGCTCAGTGGGTTAAGGATCCGGCATTGCCATTAGCTGTGGTGTATGTAGGTCACAGACATGGCTTGGATCCTGTGTTGCTGTGGCTGTGGTCTAGACCAACAGCTGTAGCTCTGATTCCACCCCTAGCCTGAGAACTTCTATATGCCTCAGGTGTGGCCCTACAAAGCAAAGAAAGAAAGAAAGAAAGAAAGAAAAGAAATTGTAGGGCCGATGCTTATTTATGAGCAGGAAACTAAGGGCCACCTTGGCTGGGACTGACGCCTGGGTGGGCCACATGTAACCCACAGTATGACCTTAAGTTAAATGATGCTCCTGATGGCATCAACCTCATAAAATTGTGCTTATTCCATGGACTAGAACATCTGATGTATTCACTAAGGGCTCAGCAAAGAGTAAGTGCTGATAAGCATGAGCTGGTTTTCTCAAAAATATTCTCCGCAAAGAGTAACAATAATAAAAATAGCTTTGTATGGTACTTTTTTTTTTTTCTCAAAAAGCCTGTTTCAGATTTCTGATCTTGTTTGACCCTCCTCAAACCCCAGGAGGCAGGAGTTCCTTTTGCACCCATTTTGCAGATGATGTCAGGGAAAGTTGGCCCCCTCCAGTCCCATGAGCATCTATCTGTCTCTGGTGGGAGAAAGGGAGTGGCTGGGGTATGTTTGCTGACTCGGCCTTTTCCTCCTTTTTGAAGGCTGCATACACTGTCCTGGGCTTCATCCCCTTCCTCTTCAACCAGCTGCCTCCAGAGAGCCCCTTCCTCTCTTCCCACCACTCCTTCCAGTGGGAGCTGCGCTTTACCGCCCCCGGCTGCCCGCTGCTGCCCGCCCAGCGCCCACATACAGCTGCCCCACTGGCTGCTGGCGCCCTGCAGCTTGTGGCTTGCTCCACGGTCCTCCTGGAGACCTATGCCCGCCGCCTGCGGCACAGCATCGCTGCCTCCTTCTTCAAGACCCAGGAGGCAAGGAGGGTCCGCCACCTTCAGGCCAGGCTCCAGCGAAGATACAACAGGCACCAAGCCCAGCAGCTGGCCAGGGGAACTCCATCCTGACCTTGACACCCAGCAAGCAGCCAGCATGGCTAGACAGGCCCCTAGACACCTGGACAAAGAGAGAGCAGTGGGGCCGAGGGGAAAGAGCTTTGGAGTTGCCCAGCCCTGAGTTGTAACCTTGGCCCTTCTGCTCTTTCTCTGTGTGACCTCTCTGAGCCTCTGTTTCTACATCTGCATAACAACTGCGTAATAACTACTGATGAGACTTTCCACGCGGCAATGTGATAGGACGGGATGTGATGTTGGACATCAAAGTCTTTGATAAACAGAATCAAGCTATGCAAAGTGAAGACAAAGTTCCTCCGGCCTGTGGGGGATGGGCGGGGTGGGGGCTTTGTCCAAGCTCCCATCTGCATCTACTGCTTTACCTGGCAGATGGCGACTTTGCACCCTGACCATATTGAAATTGGACTTATTTATGTCTCCCTGAATCCTCTGAACCTATTTATAGTAATTAAAATTTTCTTGGAGTTCCCATCCTGGCTCAGTGGAAACAAATCTGACTAGTATTCATGAGGAAGCAGGTTCGATCCCTGGCCTTGCTCAGTGGGTTAAGGATCCGCCATTGCCATGAGCTGTGGTGTAGGTTGCAGACGCAGCTCAGATCTGGTGTTGCTGTGGCTGTGGTGTAGGCCAGCAGCTATAGCGCTGATTCAACCCATAGCCTAGAAATCTCCATATGCGGGAGATTTCCATATGCGGGTGCGGCCCTAAAAAGACAAAAACATTTTTTTTTTCTTGATTGTATCAAAACATGTATTTTTTAAACTCTAAATTAGAGTGAATGAAGATTACTTCAAATTCCTTCAGGGGTTTCCCTTCTAGGCTCGCCAGGTTTAGCAAAAAAATATATATACAGGACAACTGGTTCAATGTGAATTTCAGCTAAACAACAAATGCAGATTTCATATAAGTATCCCCAGAGCCATCTGAAAGAGACCTGGATTCCTGTTTAGCTGAAGTTCAAATTGATAGGTAATCCGGAGTTCCCATCGTGGCTCAGTGGTTCGATCCCTGGCCTTGCTCAGTGGGTTAAAGATCCATCGTTGCCGTGAGCTGTGGTGTAGGTGGCAGGCTCGGATCCTGCGTTGCTGTGGCTCTGGTGTAGGCTGGCGGCTACAGCTCTGATTCGACCCCTAGCCTGGGAACATCCATATGCCGCGGAAGCGGCCCAGGAAATGGCAAAGAGACAAAAAAAAAAAAAAATTGATAGGTAATCCATATTTGATGGCAACTCCATTCCCATTGAAGTTATCATAAAATCGCAGCTCCTTCCCCTGTGGGCTTGGTGTTCCCCGCTTTTCCCTCGAGGTCATTCCCCGCCCTTCTCTCACCTGCTCGCTTTCGCAGGAGTCTGACCTCTGACTCCATCACCCTGGCTCCTTGACCTCTGACTCCTGGTTGGGCTCAGCCAATGGGAGGCATGGGTGGGCGGTCCAAAGTGGGCGGGGAGAGAGAGGCCCGGATGTTCAGTCCTGTGGTTACTTGGCCGGGGCCGAGTTCCCCGGTGTGGGGGACCTTGTGCTCCGGAGGGACTCAGCGTTCTTCTACCAGGTACAAGCCTGTGCGGGTGTCGTCATCTTTCCCTTAGTGAAGTCCTCGCTCTACCTTCATGAAACGCTCTTTAGTTTTCCCTGTGAGTCTGCGCTCTCATTCCTGCCTGGGTCACAAAGCCTCGACTGACCAGCCTCTTCCTCCCTCACTAGTTCCCCGCCGCAGGGGCTTTAGCGCCTGGGAGGCACGAGGCTGATTTGCACCTCAGGGCAACACCATTGCTGTTCCCACATCCGGAAACTCTCTTCCTTCAAGCCTCCGCGTGGCCGGCTTCTTGGCGTTATTTTGAGCATTAGCTCAAATGGCACCTCCTTGGAGAAGCCTTCCCTGACTTTTCTGCCTAATAGTGTCCCATCCCACTTAGTTCCACTCCATCACAGGAGGCAGCAAGCTCCAGTCTGTGGGCCGAATCCGGCCTGCTTTTGTGAGTAGGTTTGTTGGACCCTTGCCGCAGATGTTGGTTCGAGTATTGTCTCTGACTTCTTTGGCTGTAATGGGAAATTTGAGTAGTTGAGACAGAGACTACATGGTCTAGAAAATCTGAAATATGTACCCTGTGGCTCTTTAAATGTTTGCTGACCCCTGATCTATCGTATCAAATTGCTTTATCATCTCTATATGCACTCGTATCAATATCCTTTGTTATCTTACATAGGCATTTGTATGTTTCTCCTTCTCTTTATTTGCTGGTGTTTCGTGTCATCCCCACAGCATGTAAACTCCATACTATCTGGTCCTCCAGTTTTTCAAGCATCTAAAGCAGAACCTGAGCAAGTGCTCAGTAAAAATTAGTTGAACGCCCAGGTATTTGGAGGTAAATTCCACTATCTCTGGACTCACTCTCTTTCTGAAGATTTGGGGCTTGTGGTTTGGAAGGGTCGGGCACTGGAAGCAGCCTGCATGGGGCCGAGTTTGTGGCCAAAGGGAAAGATAACAAAGCAAGAAGAAATACATTCCCCAGACAAGTGTTTCAAATTCAACAGCCAGTGCATTTGGGAGAATGACATCAGGCCCAAGCACACCAGCTTTGCCTCCCAAGGCCAACTCCCTCTGGACCACACATGTGGTGGACAGAATAATGCCCCCCAAAGCTGTCCACACCCTAATCCCCAGAACCTGTAAATATGTCCCCTGACATGGCCAAAGGGGCTTTGCAGATGTGATTAAGTCAAGGGTCTAGGGATGGATGGATTATCTGGATTATAGTTTGGAGTAGGAGGTGGGGGAGCCGATATCGCAGTGGTTCTTACAAGCATCAAAAGGAGGGGATGTGGAGATTCTGTTACGGCTCAGCAGGTTGAGAATCCAACTAGTCTACTAGTATTCATGAGGACGTGGGTTTGATCCCTGGCCTTGCTCAGTGGGTTAAGGATCCGGAATTGCTGTGAGCTGCAGTATAGGTCACAGATGTGACTCAGATCCGGTGTAGCTATGGCCATGGTGATTCAGCCCCTAGTCTGGGAACGTCCATGTGCTGCGTATGTGGGCCTAAAAAGAAAAAAAAAAAAAAAAAAAGAGGGTATGTGATGACCAGAGCAGAAGTTGGAGTGACCTCATTTGAGGAAGGGGCCAAGAACCAAGGAATGTGGGCAGCCTGTCCTGAGCTGGTGGAGTAGGAGAAAGTGGGGGCTGTGGAGTCCCAGATCCAAACCCTCCTCCCTCCTCTGATGCCCTCTGCTCCCCTCCAACTGCTGGCTAGAGTGGACCATGAATCCTGATTAATTATTGGAAAACCCTGAGTTGTCTTTTGTTTTTAACAATAAAGATAAGAAAAAACTTAAGTTAGCAAAGTTTTCACTACACATCACCCCTACACTTCTAAAAAAGAAAGTTTTCTTGCTTGTTGGGTAAGCTTCTAGGCCTTTTTGGGTGCCATCTGTGTAATGGGTACATAAGGAAACAAAAAGAAATGTGAGACTTTACACCGACCTAATTTAAAAAGAACTAATGTGGGCTGAATTGGGTGCTGTATCAGTCAGGATTTCATTACAGTTAAAAGAAAGGCTCCAGGTATTTTAAGCCAGGAGATATTTAGTACAGAATATGAGTCCTTACGAATGGGAAGTGGGGAGGTGCTGGAGGAGGGGCCCTCCAGGAAGGAAGGCCCAGAGCTGCCTTGTCCAGGGAGCTCAACTCTGCGATAATCAGGAAGGTAGGAAATCGAGAAGCACCATTCATATAGCAGGCTCTCAGAATGCACTGACTTAGCGTGTCCACGGATGAGAAGGATGCTCAACAGCCCAAGCCAGGCTGCACATGGAGACTTGATCCCGAAAAACACAGACGCCCCATGCTCAGCCTCTCAACTCCCAAAAAGCTAGTCCCCTAATTCTGAGAGCTCCACATCTGCAGCAGGGCTGCGGCAGGGCATGCTTCTAGGGGATAAGGCTCCTGGCACAGTCCATGGTCCGTGTGAATGACACATCCACGGTGGAAGCACTGAGCCTTCCTGCAGCCCACAGGATTGTCCACGGTGATCCGGCTTTCAGGACACTGCTTGTCAGCAGTAATGGAAGCAGCGAAATTCTGCCTCCACTTCCAGCTTCCAAATTTCACACGAGTGGAACCCAAATCTCACAGGAATCCTAGCTGCAAGGGAGTCTGGGAAACATAGTTTTCAGTTTCTCAGTCTCTGTAGTTTGGGAAAACAGGCCCAAATCATGACTTGGAAACTTTTTGGACCTCCAACCACATTAGAAATAGCTGTTTCTTTGCAAACCCCACCCCCACCCATATAAACACACAACTGAAATGAAAGTTTAATGCAAAACACAGTCTATATTCGTGCAGTGCACCTTGGTATTTTCTGTCCTGTCCTAGTCTGTCCTATTCCATTTAGTCATGTCTGATTCAATTTTATTCTAGCCTGTTCTGCTTCATTCTGGTCTAGTCTACCTCATTGAACATTATGGTAAGGACTTACCCAGTGGAAACCCTTGTTGAAAAGGAAGGCTGATTGGGTATTAAAAAAAGGAGAGTGGGAGCTCCTAGTGTGGCCAGTGGGTTAAGAATCTGACATACTGTCCATGAGGATGTGGGTTCGATCCCTGGCCTCACTCAGTGGGTTAAGGATCTGGCGTTGCCACAAGCTGCAGATGCAGCTCAGATCCGGCATTGCTGTGGCTGTGGTGTAGGCTGTCAGCTGCAGCTCTGATTCGACCCCTAGCCCGGGAACTTTCTTATGCCCCAGGTTCAGCCCTAGAAAGAAAAAAAAAAAGAGGGGGAAGGAATTGGGTCTCATACTTGCCCTAAAGATGGATACTTTAGAGATGCGAGGCAGGCAGTTTAGAGATAAGAGGGAAAGAGGGAGTATAGACAGGTTTGCTGCCTGCAATATGAAATGCTGCGGTGCAGAGATGGGGAAAGAGGATCTTTAAACAGCTTTATGGTGCATGACTTCCCTTAGAGTTTTCTTCAGAAACTCCGGTAAAAACAAAATCCCCTTCCCCTTTGGTCTCTGTTGCTGCCAACGTGTTTATTGGAATGCCAGAACTCCAGGGGGACCCAGCAGCCCTGGCTCCCTGCAGTCACATCATTACAAGGGGGAGGACACACAGGTGGAGCTTCAACTCAGGGCATCCCATGGTCCTTCAGTGGCACTGACATCCAAAGGCTGGAGAACAGAGCTGCCACCCCATGCCCCCAGCTCTGAGGTATTTTTAGGCAGTGAGTCACCAGCTGTGCTGAGCTGGGCCACACTCCAGCCACTTTCCCACCCACTCCCCAGAGGTGTTTGTCCTCATCCCCGAGGGACACCGCTGGCTTCCCAGGACACCCAGCCCCCATCACAGCTCCCTTGCCCACAAAGCTGTCTTGTCGTCGGCTTAGGCAGTGACTCATCCACACGTTTTTTTTTTTTTTAATTGCCCAAGTCATATGTGAGCCCTCGTCCTTATGAAAATTAGAGCATTATAGATAAGAATAGCTAGTATTTGCTGGCTTCTGCTCAGGGACGGGGAGTATGCTGGCAAAGGCTTAACAACCGGTTCTAAAACAAAACCAAAAAAACCCTCACTTGTAGTGTTCGTGGTGTAAACACTCCCACCAAGCAATTTCCAGCGACCCTCGTGTTGTCACTGGAGGTGGAATTAGGAAGAGATGCCCACGCTGGGCTCTGTCGGGCCGGGGCGGGCTGGCTTCAGCACGCCCCCGTCACATGGGCCCTAGACTGTGACAACCTTTATGCACATCATCGTATTTAAATCTCACAGATGAGATCGATGGTATTACTGTTCTCCTTTTAGAAGCAAAAAAGTTGAGATTCAGAGAAGTTAACTATGTTCCCCAAATCACACAGCTAATAAACTGCAGAGCCAGGATGTAAACCCAAGCCTAAGATCTTAACTGGCCTCTCATCTTACTGAAAAGCCCCTTTTGACAACTACACTGAAATCTGTCTTTTGCACCCACAGACATAACCACTGTTATCAGTTGGGTGGAAACCGCTCAGAGAGTTTTCTATGTTTATGCATATGTAAATGTAATATAGAATTAGGTAATATTATACGTTGAGTTTTATTTTTTCTTTTTTGGCCGCCCCACGGTATAAGGGGTTCCCAGGCCAGGGATCAGATCCAAGCAATAGTTGTGGCCTACACCTCAGCTCATCTGTCTGCAGCAACAGCAGATCCTTGAGCCCACTGCACCAGGCCAGGGATGAAACCTGTGTCCTGGTGCTGCAGAGACGCTGCCGATCCCGTTGCGTCACAACAGACACTCATATGCGTCGAATTTTAAATGAGATGATGATATGTGTACAGTTCTGCAGCTTGTTTCTTCCTTCACCAGTACGTCTTGGCCCTGCCTCGTTCTTTGTGGTTGATGACTGGCGCTGAGACGTCGTGATTGTTTAGCAGTTCTGTCTTGGTTTCTAATTTTCACTGTTGAACACAGTGCTGCCGTGGACATGTGTGCTCACGTCTCCTTGTGTATGTCAGCAGGTTTCTTTAGAAGTAGACATAGAACTTCCTAAATAATATGGGAATTTTCTTATTGAATTTACGTATTAAATTACTTAGGAGGTTTTAGTTTTTAGGTGCATGTTGGCTGATGTGACAGACAATCGAGGCGGTCCCCCAATAACCCCACATTCTGCAATTTACACCCTTTGTGATTCCCTCCCATTGAATGGGAAGAACCTGACCTTGCTTCTAGGTAATAAAACGCGGTAAAAGTGGCAGGATGTCATTTCCGTGATCCATACGATTGAACTTGTATCTTGCTGATAGGCTCTTTCTCTTGCCTTCTTCTTGGCTTGCAAGCTGCCAGGTTGGTGGGTCCCCATGGAAGGAACTGTGGGAGGGAGGGTCTTTGGCAACAGCCAGCTAGGAACTAAAGCTCTTGGTCCCACAGGTCCCAGTTCTGACAAAAACCATCGAAGTGAGACTGGAAGCAGAGCCTTCCCCAGGTGGGTCTTCAGGTAAGGCCACAGCCATGATCCATATCTTTTTTTTTTAAAGGGCCACACCTGCGGCATATGGAAGTTCCCATGCTAGGGGTCAAATCAGAACTATAGCTTCCAGCCTACACCACAGCAACACTGGATCCAAGCCACATCTGCAACCTACACCACAGCTTGTGGCAATGTCAGATCCTTAATCCACTGAGTGAGGCCAAGGATTGAACCTGCATCCTCACAGACATCATGTCAGGTTCTTAACCTGCTGAGCCACAATGGAAACTCCAGTGACCCATATCTTGATTGCGGCCAGTCAGAGACTTTGAAGCAGAGGACCCAGCTAAGCCATATCCAGACTCCTGACTCACAGAAAATGTGAGATAAGAAACATGTGTTGTGGAGTTCCCATCATAGCTCATTGGAACCGCACCTAACTAGCATCTATGAGGACGCCATAAAAGGAGATCAGGGCCACAAAAGGGGTGGTGAGCCATCTCAGATGGGGCACTGGGGAGGGCCTCTCTGAGGACACAGCATTTGAGTTGAGGCCTGAAGGATGAGCAGGAGCCAGATCTGCAAAGAGACAAGGAAAGAACATTCCAGGCAGGAGAAACTGCAAGTGCAAAGGCACCGAGGTGGAGACAAGCTTGATGTTTTTGAAGCACAGAGACAGGATAGGGAGGTCGTTAGGAACTTGGCTGAGGCCTCAGCTCCTTGCAGAACCCCCATCCGGCTGGGTGCTAGGCCCAGAGGGACGGAGGAAAGTGAAAGCTAATCCCAGCCCTGCTGACGGTCACACACTTGGTCTCAGGAGCCTCTTTCTCTTTGGTCTAGAGATAAAAAAACACACTGCGGCACCTGCTTCTTTCTTTTATCCCAAGAGCCTTTCGATGTAAGCAATGGGACCATTGTCATACCCATTTTACAGATGAGAAACCTGAGGTTCAGACAGGATTATGAAATCTTCCCAGAGTCATAAATGTTAATGTTGACCTTTCTCCTGCCCAAGGAAGATTTCCCAACTTCTTCTTCTGCTTCTGCTTCTGCTTCTTCTTCTGCTGCTGCTGCTTCTTCGTGCCTGCAGCATATGAAAGTTCTCAGGCCAGGGATCAACCCACGCCACAGCAGTGACAACACCAGACCATTAACTGCTAGGCCACCAGGGAACTCCAAGATTTCCCAACTTCAAAGCAAGTGAGATGGGGAAGGGGGTGCTAATTTCCCTTCCCTGAGGGGCAGAGAGAATCCTGGGACCTCCAGCTGGAGATGGTGACTTGTCCCAGGACTTGGAAACTTGGCAGTCCCAGATGCCCCCTGCCGGCTGCCACAGGATCATCCTTGCAATGAGCGTTGCCAGGATAAGGTACCTGGAAAGAAGGCCAAGGCCCCTGCTGCTCTACCTTGCAGCCCACCTGGACAAGCCAAGGGGACCCTAGAAATGAGTTCAAACGCTGGGTTCCAATCCCCAGTCTAGCACTTATTGGTTCTGTGAACTCAAGTTCTTCAAAGCTGTGCTGGGTCTCAGCTTTCCTGAGTGTAAAGTGGGGGTCCTGATGCCTAAGTCCCAGGGCCAACTTGTCCTAGGTCTCATTAAGGGGAAGGAAAGCAAAACAAAATAGCCCTAGATGGGGAGGCAGATAGATTCCTGAATTCTAATACAGACGCACCTCATTGCAGGGTAGGTGTTCTTGGTTGTCTATTGCTATGGAACAAACTACCCCAACATGTAGGGACCTAAAACAATACTTTCATAGCTCGGTGGGTTGGCTGGGCTCAGCTGGTGAAGGCAGAGGCTGGAGTCATTTGAAGGCTTGACTGGGCTGGCATCCGCCACGGCTTTTCCACTCACAGTGTCTGGGGTTCAGTGCTTCTTCACTGGACAGAGCTTCCCGAATGCCTTAAATGGCAGCTTGGGGCTCTGAGGCAGGAAGCAGCCAAGGGCTACCCCTGGCCCTGGTCAGCATGCTTCCAGCAAAGGAGACACAGCCTCCCACCCAGGTTCAAGAAGCGAGAAATTGAGACCGGTAAGGTCACCTTGTGAAAGAGTGGGGGTGCAGGGGGCGCATCCTTGGGGCACCTTGGAAAAATGCAACCTGCTGCAGGGGGCCGGGAGGAGCCAGGTGAAGCTTTCAGCTTTCAAAGGATCAGGAGCCTTGCTGAATTCCACTGGGAAGCATGGGGTGAAGGAGGCAGTCTGTCTGTTCACCTTCTCCAGATGGGGAAGGAGGAATAATAGATGTCACGCAGCCGGAGGGATTCCCATCCCCGCTGGCTCACTGAGGACTGGGGGATTTCACAGCATCCTGTCACCTCTCAGGGACTCTGTCTCTTCACTGTTTATCTGAAGGAAGCCAGGGTGGGAGCAGCTGGGAGCAGCAAATTCTCAGATGAGAGCTTCTCCAAGTGGCAGTAAACAGAGTGAGAGGAAAAGGGCCGCCTTGGTGACACTGTGACCACCACCTGGTCGCCCACGGTCCCTGTGTGTACCTCCAGGGACGCTCCTTGGAGCCAGTCCCCAGGAGCAGCCACAGGGGTAGGCAGTGGCACCAGCTCCTTGGTACCAGACCTAGTTAGCCAACCTGCTTCCTGCTTCCTCTGGAGCTTCAATTAAGTGTTCAGAACAGACTCCATCTGGGAGCCCTTCCCTGAGAGTGACAGCATCCCCACTCAAGGTTGGGAGGAAGGGGAGGTGAGTAAGGCAGGGGGAACACAAAATTTAAGCGGGCGTTTGCCCTCAAGTTGTGATGTATAAACATCTCTGGCTCCCCCTCTCCCCTTCCCTCCCTGTCCTCCTCCCCCAACCCTCTCGCCTTCTCCCTCCCCCTCTAGAGCTGCTTATATAAGAATATAACCTTCCCAGAACCCCCTTTGCAATAGCCTTTCATGATTCACTAACTAAAATTAATCTCTCGTTTATTCTCAGCCCGATCCCCAATAGGGGAAATGCGATTACCCAGGCTGGCTGAGATGTTTTTTCCAAGGATGGGTCACAACTGTGAATCAGGAACCAGACTGATTGCAACCAGTGTTTCTAAAAACTGAAATAGAAACTGCCAGCACACATTGCGCCTAGTAAGCGTAAGCATAGTTTTGTAAAACTTGTTTCAGCTCTGTGTGTATGTGTGCTGAGACACTGTAACATTTACTCTCTGTGGCCCCTGGCAAAAGGAAAACTGGCAGCTGAAGTGAATGGTTTGGGATGGAGCTGACCATGGGCAGAGAGAACGACCACATCCCTGCTGAAATGTCACCTCCTTGGGGATGCAGTCTCCGAATTCCATCCCCCACACTCACCCCAGCCTCGGCATGGCTCTCTAGCACACACTGCCAAAGACTGTCACCACTTGGGACAGTGCAGTTCTCTGTTGCCTTCCTCCTACTGGACCTTACGTGCTGGGAAGCCACGGACCAAGTCTTTAGGGTTCTGGCCCCTTAACTGAAAGGCCTTCACAAGGACAGGGACTGATGGAGGCTTAGAAGGAGAAAGATCTGGTTCCAACACTTCATCCCTTGTTGTCCATGTAACACCAAGTAGATGACGTCATCCCTTAAACCTCAGTTTCCGCCTGTGTAAAATGAGAGCAACCGCGCCTAGTTCAGAGTTGGCTGTTCATCACGGCCACCCAGATCGGTCCCTCACACAGTAGAAGACCATCAGGGACATGAGTTAAATTGTTAAATGGCTTTCCTTTCCCACCTGGATAGTCTTTGCTTCCTGAAAGTTGAGGACCGTCGGATTCCCGTGTGTTCTATTATCTATTGTTTGCCGAACAACCAGCCTGAACTTAGTGGCATAAAACAACCACCCATGTTATAATGCTCATGGATTGTGTATCAGAAATTTGAACAGGGCAGAATGGGGATGCTTGTCTTTGTTCCCTGAGGTCTTAGGCTCAGAAGTCAGGGACTGGCATCCAAAGGCCTCTTCGCTTACTTGTCTGTTGTCCGAATGTCACATCTGGACTGTTGACCTAAGTATCTGTATGTGGCTGTTTATGTAGCCTGGGCTTCTCACAGCCTCTGGGTTCTGAGAAGAGCATCCCCAAAGGAAGCATCCACAGATGAGCATTCCAAGAGAATCCAGTGGAAGCCAGGTGGCCGCTTATGACCTACCCATAGGGTCACACAGCATTGCTTCTCTGCTCTGCTTGTTGAAATGGTCACAAGTTCACCTAGGTTTTGGGGGAGGGGACTCGGGCTTCGCCTCTCACAGGAGGGATGGCAGACAATTTGGACCATTATTAAAAACCTCTACAATGTGTCTAGGCCACGGTAATGTTGTTGAAGGAATGAATATGAGTGAGCAGGTCAAGGACTATCTTACTCATTTCTACAACCCTGGGATCTAGCATGAAGCAGGTGCTCAGTGAATGTTTGTTGAATGACTAAGGGAATGGAGCCTCTGCTTCCCCCAGCCAGGCATCACCCCTACTCTCACCCTAGGAATCACATGCCAGGACTGGAGGTATCTGGGCTGGGCACCGAACTGAGGAAACAGGGGTCTTTGCTGTGACCTGATCTCAAATCCCAGGCTGCTGGCAGCTTCCACCCTACTGTTTCCCCAATCATTAATATTTTACATTAGCATGGTACATTTGTTATAATTCATGAACTAATATGAAAGTGTTATTTATTAAGGTCTATTCTTTATTTAGATTCCTTTACTTTATTTTTTTAATTTTTTTTTATTTTTAGGGCCACACCTGCAGCATATGGAAGTTCCCAGGCTGGGGATCGAATCACAGCTACAGCTTCCACCCTACACCACAGCCACGGCAACATCAGATCCTTTAACGCACTGAGGGAGGCCAGGGATCAAACCTACATCCTTATGGATACTAGTTGGGTTCTTAAGCCACTGAGCCACAACGGGAACTCCCAGATTCCTTTAGTTTTTACCTAAAGTCTTTTTCCGTTACAGGATCCCATCCAAGATATCATGACATTCAGTTGTCATGTCTCCTTAGGCTCCTCTTGGCAGTGACAGTTTCTCAGATCATCCTTGTTTTTGATCACCTAAACAATTTTGAAACATGCTGGTCAGGCAAACATCCCCTCAAGTGAGATTTCCCCCTGGCATTCAGCTAAGAGAAGATTTCATCCAAACAGAAGGCTATGGATGAATGAAAGTGTTGGTAAAGCATGGTGCTGACAGGTGGATTGATTCGAGGTACATTTTAGAAGTAGCGTTGAGGAACTTGCTTAAGTAGTGGATGCCAGTGGTGAGGGAGAGAAAGAAACAATAACCTGGGAATAATTGATTTTAGCAACTGAATGGATATTTTAGCCACTGGTGCCTTTGCTAAGATGAGGAAGACTAGAGATGGATGAGGTGGGTTGTGGGAAATTAAAGAGTTCCACTGTGGACATTTGGTCCACTGCCAAGTACTGCCCCTTGCTGCTGGCAACTCAACAGCTCAGTGAGGCAGGAGAGAGAGCTGGCCAACTTAGAAGGAGAGAAGCCCAAGGAGACAACTTGCAGTTCATATGGCTGAAAATTTTGCTCTGGACCACTCTCGGGAACGACCGCCGTACCCCAGAGCCGGGAGGAAGCATCCTGGACTTGATGGGTGTTTGCTTCCTTAGAAATGGCTGCGGTTGGGGTGGGGGCAGGGAGCATCAAGTTGGGAGTGTTGGGATTCTGCTTCTTCTTGGCCCTGGTTGCCTGACAGTGAAAATCATTCCTCTCTGGACCTAATTTCCTTATCTGTGAAATGGGAATAATAATACGGGCCTAGCGAGGGCTGTGGGGAATAGCAATAATGCTTGTAAGGCACCTGCTATGGCATTTGGCTCCAGGTAGGGTGTTTGGTTACAGGTGAAGAACCCAGGGAATGTTGCAGAAGGGTGGTAGAGCATTACGGGTAAGAGTGGGAACTTCACAGCCAAGTTACTAGGCTCAAATCCTAGTAACCCCCCCCCTTCCCTAACCAATGTATCTTTGAGCATGTTACTTAACTGCTCTGGGACCTGGTTTCTTTGTAAAATGAGGATCTAGTAATACCTTCACTACAGGGTGTTGCGAGTGTAGAATGAAATAACACTTGTAAAGCACATAGAGCGTCACCAGGCAATACTAGGTGCTTCAGATACACCAGACGTCGTTTGTTTTTTAGAAAGACTGACACTGGGGGACAGTGGGACCCTCGTAGTGCCCCCCCAAACACTCCCTTGCCAAGTTCCCTTTCATTTTTTGTCCATTTATCAAACACAGACAGCAAACTGCTCAGACATAAAGAGAGGGGGGCAGAGGGATATATCTATCGCGACTGTAATTGCCAATCCCTTCACCCCTTACCGCAGTCAAGCACAGCTAAACACTTTATATGGATTTTCCCCACATCAATCATATGAGCCTCCCAAGGACACTCCGAAGTGGGCTCTATCATTATTATTCCATTTCACAGATGAAGAAATAATTTTTAGAGCGCATAATGGATAAATCAACAGCACCAAGCAATTTCTCAGCATCTACTGTGTGCAGACACAGAACGAGGCTCCCTGAAAAGCAGTCTTTACGCCTCTATGAAGCTTAGTGGTGTCCCCCCCTCAGGAAGCTTCCTCTAGTGAAGAAACAAGTTTTTTCATTCATCCAGCTACCATCATGCACCTTTTCTGTTGCAGGAACTGAGCTAAAGGTTCCTAACATAACTGTGCCTGTGAGGTGGGGCCGTCTTAGAGAATGGAGGGTGGGGTACACCCTCCAAGAATTTACAAGTCTTTTTCAGGAGGAAGGAAAGAAAACTGGGGAAACGAATCAGGAGAAAGTAAAAAGGTGACAGAGATGAGGAGCTTAGGAAGACAGAACCATCCCATGTCTAGATGGGCAAATACCCTCCCCTCCCCTCAGCTCTGGGCCTTAGCTCCGTGTTTGTCAACAGCAGGGCTGAGGTTTCTGCCAGTGAAAACAGGGTAGGATTCCAGGGTTGTGTTGGGAAGCCAAAGGGTTGCCAGCTCTTCCCCCCACCCCATCCCCCGTGGCCCAGTGGAGCTTCTCCCAGAGAAAGAAGGGAGGGAGCAAGTGCAGAAGCCCAGGGCAAAGGCGCTAGCAGGGCGCCAGAGACCACTGTTCCTATTAGCATCCCTTCCCCACCGCGCCCTGCGTCCCCCACCTGACCCCAAGTGCCCACGGTGCGGAGCCAGGAGCTGGCGGAAAGAACTAGTGCTGGGCTGGGGCAACCAGGATCAGCCAAGCGGCATCAGTGGCAACGACAAGTTACCTCCAGGAAAGGAGCCTGCCTGGGGTGGTCGCGGAGAGCGAAGGAAAAGGTTGGCGGGGCGATCGGTCTCTACGCACCGCGCTTGATCGCTAGGAGTCCTGAGCCTTGCGAACCAGGAGAGGGGCGTCAAGAGCTGACTGGGCTCAAGCAGTCGGTCCGGTAGGAGGCGGCCTTCTGGTGTCGGGCTCACTGCCGCGACCCTACAATTCAGAACGCGCCCCTGCGGTAAACCCCACCCCGGGAAAGATCGCGCCAACTCCGGCTGCAAGTCGTCTTGCAAACTGAGCAGCACGAGCATTATTTCCCAGCGGAGCAGCAGGGAGAGACCCTGCACGGAGCTGGAGAAGCCAGTTCAGCTGGAGGCAGTTGCTGGACCTGCAGCTTCCTGAAGGAAGGTTCCCCGAGGACACCTTTGCAGCCGGGAGTGATTCCCCAACTTGCTGCCGCCTTAGAGGTGCAGCGCGGAGAGGGGCGCATGGAGAAACCCACCGAGCACCCGGAGCGGGTGAACAACCCATCGAGCCTGGGTCCCATGCCCCGCCCTCCATTGGCTGTACAGGCGGTAACCTTGACCCTGGTGCCCCTCGTGTGCGCCGTGGGTGTGGTGGGCAACGCCATGGTAGTCCTGGTGGTGGTCCGGAGCCGCCACATGGTCACATCCACCAACTGTTATCTGGTGAGCCTGGCCACCGCGGACCTGCTGGTGCTCCTGGCCGCCGGAGTGCTCACCGTGGCTGAGGCAGCGTCCACTCGGGTGTGGGTCTTCGGCCACGCAGGCTGCCTGGGCATCACCTATCTGCAGTACGTAGGCATCAACGCGTCCACAGGCTCCATCACCGCCTTCACGGTGGAACGCTACCTCGCTATCTGCCGTCCCCTGCGCGCCCAGGCTCTGTGCACCGTGGCGCGGGCCAAGCGCATCGCGGCGTCGGTGTGGCTGGGCACCGGCGCCTACTGTGTGCTCTGGCTTTTCCTGGTGGACACGCGCGAGACCGCGTACGCCGACGGCGTGCAGGTGCAGTGCGGCTACCGCGTGTCGCGCGCTCTGTACCTGCCCATCTACTTCCTGGACTTCGCGCTGTTCTACGCGCTGCCGCTGGGTCTGGCCACCGTGTTCTACGCGCTCATGGTGCGCGTCCTCTTCGCGGAGCCGCGGCCTGCTGGCGGCGACCTGGGCCGCTCGGGCTCTGCGCACCAGGGCGGCCCTGCTGGTCCAGGGCGCTCCTCCTCCCGGGGCAGGAGAGGTGCCTTCAACTCCCGGAAGCAGGTAGGGACCTCCCTCGTCCTTCAGAGCCTAATACTGAGCCAGCAACACATTGGTGGATGGAAGCTTGGGCCTTCTGGAGTTAAACTCAAGTTCAAATCCCGGCTGGGCCATCTACTAGGCTTGTTTTTGGAGACAGCACTTCTGCCTTTCGGAGCCTCAGTTTCCTCTCCTGCTGTATGAGGTAATGGCAGTGCTGATCACATTAGAAGGTCCACAGAAATGGCATGATTCGTTTAGAGTCAACGTCACTAACTAAATTCGCCTTGGATTAGTATTAAATTTCCTCAGTGAGTACCTACACCATAGCTGTAATTGTCCTGCTGGGGAAACTGAGGCTCAGAGAGGTGAAGTGACTTTCCCAAGACCATACTCCTCCATCTGACTATAAACCTGCCTCAGTGACCGGACAGTCCGAAAGCCCAAGAGGAAGGTGGGTTCTGGGGAGATGGAGAGAAACTCAGCATTTATTGAGCACTGACTGTGTGCCTGAATCTGCAATGGTTCCTGATATCACACCTATTTTTATGGACCAGGAAACAGGCTCAGAGGGACAAGGGAATGACAAAGGTGACATGGCAAGGGAACTGGGTGCAGGAACCCAAGTGCCCAGACTCCTTGTCTCTCCCCACCCCCACTCCAACAGGGTGGCATTTTCCAGGAACTCAGGGGACAGAACTCTCTAGGTTCAGCTGTTCTTTATCTTCAGCTTCCACCCCCACCCACAGCTCATGTGGGAGCCAAGAGGACACCTCATCCTGCATCAGTCCACTCCTGAGCCAGGCAAGGACCATCTGTGCCATCTCGCTGCCTCCCAGGGTAGGCACACTGGGGAGTTGGGGGGGGGGGGTCTTCCCACTGCACCTTTGCTCAAAGCAGTTTTTAGAGGGAAAGCAGCTGGACACAGGCTGAGCTCCTTTCATCCCACTGGCTTATTTGCTACTGTTTTGCCACTTTCAGACTCAAAGGACCGGAATCAAATGCTTCCCTGATCTATGCTTTAGGTGCAACTGCTGGTGGGGAAAAGATTATTCCAGACCTGGGTTCTAGCTCCTAGCTTTGCTAATGTCTTGCTGTGTGGCTTTGGGGAAGTCACTTCACTTTGCTGAGCCTTGATTTCCTCCTCTGTAAAATGAGAATGATCATGGTGCCACCCACCTCAGTAAATATCTGGCATAGAGTACGTGTTCAATATATGGTACCTGTCATTGTTTTGTTGAGGCCTTAATGTCTTTTTTGATGGGGGGGGAGGGTGTCTATGGACCGAGCGTTCCTTTCCTGCCTACAAGAGTCCTTGCAGAAAGCAATGCACAGTTCCAAAAGGGAGGGAGCTTTAAAAGAAAGCAGACCTGTTGCAAGGTAGATAATCAACAACTAGTTCAGAGTTCCCATCGTGGCTCAGTGGTTAACAAACCTGACTAGAATCCATGAGGATGTAGGTTCGATCCCTGGCCTTGCTTAGTGGGTTAAGGATCTGGCGTTGCTGTGAGCTGTGGTGTAGGTCACAGACATGGCTCAGATCCTGTGGCTGTGGTGTAGGCCCTAAAAAGCAAAAAACAAACAAACAAACAAACAAAAAACTAATTCACTCTAGTAAGTGAACTTTTGTCACCCACGTTTTGGTCTCTGATGGGATCACTGAGGACTCCAGGGGTAGGGGCAGGTGTGCTGCACTGTGGCGCTCCAAGGTATTAGGGATGCCCCATCTCCCATCGACAGACGCCCCCTTGTGGCAATTTCATTCTGGAATTTGGAAACTGCATCTTTAGAAATGCCTTTCACCTGTGTACCACTTCGATGTGTCCCACCTCTAGGAGGCTTTATTTAGTCTATGTTGTCAAGGGGGTGCTGGGCAAGATCTGAAGACTTAGGAAGTAAAGAGGAGGGATCGGACAGAGGCATTACAGACAGACAAGGGCAAAGGCAGGAAGAAGTCAGGAGGGAGGGAGCCGAGTGAATGAAAGAGCCAGAGGCGAACATGTGGCTGGGACTGGGACAGCTGGGGAGAGGAAACGGTAGCTGAAGAGAGGCGGACATGTCCAAGGCCAACAGCTGGTTGGTGGTGGGGCCAGGATTCTAACCCAGCTCTGAACCTCAAGCAGTTGCAATAGCAGTAGTATAGAGGTTATGTCAGTAGCAGAAGCAGCAGTAGCAATAACCCACAATGAACACACATAGCATCTATGACACGCCTGGCACTGGTCTACATTTTTTTTTTTTTTTGGCCTTTTTAGGGCTGCACCCATGGCCTATGGAAGTTCCCAGGCTAGGGGTCCAATTGGAGCTGTAGCTGCCACAGCGACAGCCACAGCGACACAGCATCCAAGCCATGCCTGGGACCCACACCACAGCTCACAGCAATGCCAGATCCTTTAACCCACTGAGTGAGGCCAGGGATCGAACCCGCATCCTCATGGATACTAGTCGGATTCTGAACCTACCTGACCCACAACATTCTTTACCTTCACATTAACCCTCAGGTCCTTCAAACCCTCATGTCCTGTGTCTCCATCACATAGAGGAAGGGGCTGAGGCTCCGGGGCTTCCAATACGTGGTAGACCATCCACTGATTGGAGCTGGGAGGTTTCCAACTGCCTTGAGCAGGGCAGGGAAGGCTGCATGGCCGTTTTCTAGGTTGGGATGGAGCAGAAGGGAGGGCATGCATGAGAGCACAGCTGGGCAAGGCCCAGATCCTTTTTCAGGTCACTCCTCTTGCAAGTTCACAGAGAGACCTGGAACCCAGGACTCTCCCTTGACACCCAAGCCTCCCTTTTCTCCTGTCTTACCCGGCAGGTCACCAAGATGCTGGCGGTGGTTGTGGTCCTTTTCGCTCTGCTGTGGCTGCCCTACCGCACCCTGGTGGTGGTGAATTCCTTCCTGAGCCCGCCCTACCTCAACCTCAGCTTCCTTCTCTTCTGCCGCCTTTGCATCTATCTGAACAGCGCCATCAACCCCATCGTCTACGCCCTCATGTCCCAGCGTTTCCGGGAGGCCTTCCACAGACTATTTCAGTGCCGGCTGGCCCAGTCCAAGCTCCCACCCAAGGAGGCCACCCCTGTTTACTACAGTGTCATCAAAGACTGTCCCCAGCACAGACTGGGCTCTTGGAAGGAACCAGGGAGCCTGATGTCCAGACAGGGAGGGGATCCTGGCACCTCAGGACAAGGCCCACCCTCTTACCCCTACTGAGGGGAAGGGGTCTCTGTGCATTGGGGGAAACGTGGCTTCGGAGAGAGTATTGCTGGCCCATGAGTATACTGTCACCTCGTGGCCCCAGTGGGAACTGCGTTATCCAACAGCTGCTTGCGGCTCTGCCTTTTTACTTACGGGGATTTCTACCCTTGCAAGACCCACGTAAGTTGTATTGTTCAAATAACTCAGAAGAGAAATGTCCATACATAAATCAAAGTAAATATGAAGTCACAATTAATTTAATTCTAACAGCTATCAGGAAGATTATAGGATGGTGTTACATTCCCCCAAAAGATGTTAAAGTTTTAACCCCAGTACTTGTCAATATAAACTTCTTTGGAAATAGGGTCTTTTCAGATGATCAAGTTAAAATGTGGTCATCAGGGTGGGCCTTAATCTGATAGGACTGTGTCTTTACTAAGAATAAATGGGAGGAGGGCAGAATTTGGACACAGAGACAGACACAAAGGGAAGACGATGCGAAGATATAGGGAAAATGCAACCTACCAGCCAAGGAACACCCGAGGCTACAAGAAGCTAGGAGAGGAGTTCCCATTGTGGCACAGTGGTTAACGAATCCGACTAGGAACCATGAGGTTGCAGGTTCGATCCCTGGATCCCTGGCCTCGCTCAGGCTCTGGCGTAGGCTGGCGGCTACAGCTCCAATTAGACCCCTTGCCTGGGAACCTCCATATGCCACAGGAGCGGCCCAAGAAAAGACAAAAAAAAAAGAAGAAGAAGAAGCTAGGAGAGGGGCTTGTGACAAATCTCCTCACCTACCTCAGGAGGAATCAACCCTGCTGGCAATTGGATCTCAAACTTTCAGCCGCCAGGACTGTGAGACAATACATTTCTCCTGTTTAAGCCACCCTTAGGCTTCAGGTACCTTGTTTCTGAAGCCCTAGCAACCTAATACAGATGGCAAGATAGCAGAAAGAATGCCTGGAGGACAGGCAGAAGGCACTGAAACACTAAGGAAATTTATTTTTGGCTGTGCCCACAACATACAGAATTTCCTGGGCCAGGGATCGAACCCACACCACAGCAGCGACCCAAGCCACAACAGTAATAATGCTGGATGTCCTTAACCCACTGAGCCACCAGGGAACTCCACAAAAGTTTTTAAGAAGGAAAATACTAAACATCAAAAATAAAATTTACCTATGAACCTGTACCTAAAAGTGATGATTTATGAAATGTATTTACCCTGATCTTGTCTTCAGTGCTTATCTCAATGAGGATCTGTGTGTGTAGTCCATTGTCTCTTCCTCAACACACACACACACACACACACACACACACACACAGATATACATTTGAAAGTCAAATTTAACAAGTATGCTAATGATACCCTTAGAGTCCTCTCATTTTGTGTATCTTTCTTACACCAATTTGAAAACCCATCCATTTTGTTTCTTCATAGAAAAATCACATAGATGCACAAGCAAAAGTTCCCTCTTCCTTTTAAATAATCTCATATCCATGGATTACCATTGTTATATTTTGGAGCATATCTTTCTAAGTTTTTTTTCTTCTTAGGACCACACCTGCAGCATACAGAAGTTCCTAGGCTCAGGGATTGAACGGAAGCTGTAGCTGCCAGCCTACACCAGAGCCACAGCAACGCAGGATCCGAGCTGCATCTGGGACCCACACCAGAGCTCACGGCAATGCTGGATCCTTAACCCACTGAGCGAGGCCAGGGATCAAACACATCTCCTCATGGATGTTAGTCGGGTTCATTACCACTGAGCCACAAGGAGAACTCCCTATCTTTCTAAATTTTATCTAAATGTATACAGTCATGTGTATTTAATGTGCATAACTTTATCCAAACATGTACATGTAAAAGAATTATGCTTAATTTGTTTGCCTTTTGCTTTATTTCATTTACCAATCTATTGTAAGCATTTTTTATGTAAATTTATTCATTCTTACTGACTACACAGTATTCATTTTGTGCATGCACCATAATTTAGCTAGTTATTCCCTACCAATGTATATTGATTTCCCCTTTTTTCTATTTTAAACTATGCTACAATGAACATCCTTCCAAAGGCGTCTTTGAAAATGTAAATGCGATGCTGAAAAAGCACATCTTGAGAAATGATTTTTTAAAAGTAAATTTTAGTCTTCCACTGCTCTTTAAATTTCTTTTGAGGGAGTTCCCATCGTGGCACAGTGGTTAACGAATCCGACTAGGAACCATGAGGTTGCGGGTTCGGTCCCTGCCCTTGCTCAGTGGGTTAACGATCCGGCGTTGCCGTGAGCTGTGGTGTAGGTTGCAGATGCAGCTCGGATCCCGCGTTGCTGTGGCTCTGGCGTAGGCCGGTGGCTACAGCTCCGATTCAACCCCTAGCCTGGGAACCTCCATATGCCGTGGGAGCGGCCCAAGAAATAGCAAAAAAAAAAAAAGACAAAAAAAAACTAAAAATAAAACTTTCATTAAAAAAAATTTTCTTTTGAAAGGAGATCTCTATCCCAACAGAGTCTAAAGTGGAGCAGGAAAGCACAAATTCTGCACGTGGAAGTGATGGTAACTGATGCCAATCCTACCGTCCCTCCTTTGTTCAGTCACTACTGGGGATCCACGTGCGCGCTGGCTACTGATTCAAGGCATGTGCCACATCCTGCTGGACAGCTCCCCAAACTCTCAGGGTATTGTTCCGAAACTCCTACCTGAGCTGAGCCCTTAATAAACCACACCACAGATCTTTCCAGCTGGTTGTTTCAGGCTGATGCCATATACAGGTGGACTAGCGTATCTCATGGTCACGTGCCCGTTGTCACACCTCTTGGGCTGTGAGATGGGTCCCTTGATCTGTAGTGCTAATTATGCAGGGTCCCATCAGTAAATCAGGTGTTTCATAAGTTCTGAAATAGCGACATAAAAGCAAACCCATATCCAAATTCCACGTCAGTTTCGGCAAAGGCAAATCAGTGCTTCAACCAGGGTTAAAGGAGTCTGAGGTAAGCAACTTTCCACCAAGAAGCCAGTTGTTCTTCTCAATGAATGGTACCCTGTCAATGGCTCAGTGTCAATATGTGGGATGAAAAGTCAGGCATTCAGAGGCGGCAGCAGCAGCAGCCAGATCAGCCTTGATGAGAGGCAACCCTGTTCTATGGGCTCCTACATAACTTCTATCCTTGTCCCTGTGCTGTTGGGCTTATCCATGGCCTTGATCTCCATCGTAATGGCTACTCCATGAGTGGGCTTTTTGTTCAATCACTGATTTGGATAAAGACATCCATGGACTAGTACTTTTGTCCACCTGATCGATGTTCTTTGATGAGCATGGAAATGAGACACTGTGGGAAGCAGAATGCTAAGGGACCCACCCCTCAAGAGCCCTGGCCCCTGTGTATACACACACTGTAATCCAGTTATACAATCAAACACTAATCTGGGTACTGCGGTGAAGGGATTCTGCAGGTGGAATTAAGGTCCCAAATGAGATGACCTTCTGATAGGGAGGTTATCCAGATAGGCCTGACTTCATCATCTGTCCTTCGAAGGCAGAATCTTCTCCAGCGGGCCACAAAAAGAGGACTTTAGATATGCTTCTGCTGGCCTGGAAGAAAACAGCACCTAGGCTGTGAACTGCCTGCGGGGCCGTGTGGTAAGGAGCGGAGCAGTGTACCTGCTTGACATGCCAGGTCCTACAACCCCAAGGAAATGAATTCTACCAACAACTGGTGAGCTTGGAAGAGAACCCCAAGGACAAGATGAAAATCATAGCCCAGCTGATACCTTGCTTTCAACCCAGAGCGGAGAACGCAGCCACACCATGCTCAGACTTCCAATTTACAAAAGTGACAAGATCATACATTTGTGTGGTCTTAAGCTACTAAGTTTTTGGTACTTTGTTACACAGTCATAGAAAACTAATACAAACACAAAGATCTTCATAATTTTTGCCTACTGCCATCAGTTCTTTTACACGTCTTTTCCTTGGATATTCTTGCCTCCGCCCAGTCCTCCAATCCTGCTCTTTCCACGCCACTGATAAGCTAGGCAAGTCATGCAGCGCTCCGTAGATTTTCTTTCAATGTGAATTCTTGGATAGAGAATGTTTGAATTCTACATTTTCATATATTCAAAATACTGATACAGATTCAGCAAAACAGGTGAAAGCTT
The DNA here is from genome assembly GCF_016906955.1 of Phacochoerus africanus. Taxonomy (NCBI): domain Eukaryota; kingdom Metazoa; phylum Chordata; class Mammalia; order Artiodactyla; family Suidae; genus Phacochoerus; species Phacochoerus africanus. The sequence continues at coordinate 14,477,931 of NC_062546.1, forward strand.
TGCTGGTTGCAACGTTGGTTACATTCTTGTGAGTGCTCCCCTATGAGATCCCAGATATATAGAAGACTTTCTCATTTTTAAAATGTTCATTGGGGGTATTTCCCAGTGTGTTTTCTAATGTTGAATGGGAAAAACAGTGGGAAGAATAGGGGACTATGCACTTTAGGTGTTCCTGAAAGATTCGGATTTTGGAATCAGTCGTCTTTTGATGGACATTTCATAGTCTGTAGTCTTCGCTTCTCATTTACAGTCTTAGGTGAAATCAATATGCACCTTTCCTCCTTGTGTTAATGGTTCCTAGCAATCAACAAATCTGAGTAAAGAAAGCAGCAGCTCACCTAAGGCACCAACTGGGTGGCGGCCGCGGTGCCTTATGGGGAATGTAGTCCGAAGGGCGACGATCGACCCTGGGGAAACCTGGGAAGGGCGGCTGGAGGCCTCTTCTGCGCATGTGCCTTCCGGCTCCCTACTTGGGTGCTCTCTCCGGCTTTCCAGGTTCTTCATGAGGCGGGTTCTGCAGTTTCCAGACCTTTCGTTCCATGGTCACCTGGACCTGGCGAGCTGGGAGCGAAGCGGGTGCACTCACAAGGGCTGGAAGCGAAGGGGCTGGCGGAGCGGCCTCGGTCGGCCAGAAAGCACGCGCGCTCTCCCGGCGTCCCTCTCTAGGGACGTCTGGAGGCTGGTTTCTGATGCTCCGGGAGAGAGGCAGCGAGGGCAGAGCTCCCGACCTGCAGGCCTCGTGGGGGGCGCTCCCTGCAGCCCTTCTTTGCCTGAAGAAGGTGCTCTGTGAAGGTGAAAGGTTTGTACGTCCAAATGCATCTAAAATCCGCTCCCAAAAGTTCTGCTGAGGCACTTGTGAGGCAGCCTGCCGGTCTGGGTCGAAGAGGACTGGAGGACGGCGGGGAAGGGAACGAATAGTTATTACAGAAACAAGTATTAGATTTATCATATTAGTTACTTCATGCTAAGCATGTATTAGAAGAAAAGATGTGGCCTGCATTTGAAGGGAATGGCCAGGGTGCAGGTTTGACTGGGAAAGATTTGGGGGCGGGGCTGGGGGGTGATGTCTACAGCGTTGTGCAAGGTTTGAAGGGCAGGATGTTTGGGTTCAGATCAGGCCCTGCCACAAACAGCCCAGCATCCCAGGACGTGTTATGTAGACGAATCCTCTTTTCTCATCTGTAAAAGGGGCACAGGAATACTCTTTGCCGCATAGGGTTGTTCTGAGGCAAAACGAGATGGCTCTTGTGAAGAGCAAGCCAAGAGGATAATACACCCTCGATATGTATTCCTTGCTATCAGTGTTGGATTTTTAAATATCCTCCTCAATCATCCCAAGCAGGCTGTGAGGTCAGCATTGCCACCCCTGTTGGAGCACATTATAAAACCTCATTTAGAGAGAGCTGAAGTGATTTATCCTCTGGTGAATGAGCTGATTGCAAAATAAGGTCTGTTTTATTCCCAGTCTCATGATCTTTGTAATATACATTCCCCTCTGCCTACACCCAAGCGGGTTTTCTCTGGCATGAAGACTTGCCCTGTGTGTGCCCTAGAAAGCAGTTATTCTTTGTATTTTGATCATCAAACCACTGGACCTGTTTTCCTTGGGTCACAAGGCATAATCAAGGCTTCTAGGGCTTTCTGCCTTCTGTAGTATTGTCTCACTCCTGGGTAGACTTGATTGGATTTTAGAAAAGGTCAGGCTCACCTTGGACTCCCAAGTGCAGATTCCAGCTAATGGAAACGGGGCTGCTAGGCCCAGGTTGACGTGATGCCATCCTAGGGAAGGAAAAAGCAGAAGGTTCCAAGAACAGAAATCACACTCTGGAAGAACATATTCCTGAACTGAAACCTCTCCCTAGGCCATTAAGGCCAAGACAGAATTCTTGAAAGGAACATATTCAAGAGTTACTGGGCCAGAATGTTCCTCTCCAGGGTGAGCAAAATCTAGATGGCCACACCTTCTTCAAAGAACATTGATTATTGTGATTCAGCAAAACCTCAGTTCAACTTTCAGAAGGAAGATGGGAGTTGCAATGGGAGGGAATGGGCAGAGTGCAAATTTGTCAGGAAAAGACACTTCACTGAAGGATTTGTGAGGCCTTGGGTTGGAGGGAAGGGGTGCCAGGCATAGCTAAGGAAATTGTTTCTCATTACCTCTTAAACATGTGCAAATTGTTCCCTACAATCTCCACTCTTTCTGATTATTCTGAGTTGCTCAAACGATGTCCATCACCACACTTGGATTTACTGAATTTCTCCCTTATCACACAACAGCAGTGAAGAGAAGTTTTTATTTTATTTACTTTAATGATTTTTTTCTCCATTACAGCTGGTTTACAGTGTTCTCTCATTTGTCTACTGTACAGCAAGGTGACCCAGTCACACATACATATATACGTTCTTTTTTCTCACATTATCATGCTCCACCCTATGTGCCCAGTGCTGTACAGCAGGATCTCATTGCTTTATCCCTTCCAAAGGCAATAGTTTCCATCTATTAACCCCAAATTCCCAGTCCATCCCACTCCCTCCCTCTCCCTTTGGCAACCACAAGTCTGTTCTCCAAGTCTATGATTTTCTTTTTTATGGAAAGGTTCATTTGTGCTGTATATTAGATCCCAGATATAAGTGATATCATATGACATTTGTCTATCCCTTTCTGACTTCACATAGTATGAGAGTCTCTAATTTCATCCATGTTGCTGCAAATGGCATATTTTGTTCTTTTTTATGGCTGAGTAATATTCCATTGTGTATATATAGCACGTCTTAATCCATTCATGAAGTTTTTAAAAAGATCTAATTTTGCCTTAAAGTTAGGACTTACACGGTAAATATCTTACCCAGTCATGCAGTTTACCAGTGACGAACCAGGAATTGAATTCAGGTCTCTTGACTGCCCAAGTCTGGGTTCTGTGCTTTAACACATTTAAGTTAAAAACAACTTTCTTAGCCAAAGATCCTCTTGTGAAAATGCAACTAAGGGAGACCAAACAAAAAGATAAACACCTTAAAGCACTTGATTCTTTCTTTCTGAGCTTCTGGATTCTCTGATCTCAAGTGGCTAAAAAAATATTAGTAGGAAAAAACAGGTAAATGATATATCAGTATTTTTCTGGGCCAATAAATATTTTAATCCTAATGTCAATTTTGGTGCTGGAATAGTGTTCCAGACTTTGTATATACTAAATTTTATTGACCCAATCTCGTATTATTGGACTCATGGGTTATTTTTAATTTTTTCAAAATCATGAATTGGTAGTAATTCCGTAGAAACCACTGTTTACATTCTCTCAGTGTAAAAAGTTCTGTGTGATCATTTCAGAATTGTAAGTTCTGACAAGTGGGTATTCCCTCAATACGTTGTTTCCTGTACCAGGTTGGTCAAAGGGCCAGTTTCTTGGTGGATGATTCTAAGAACTGCTGTGTTAGCCAGACCTCTTGTGATTCCTTTCCTTTTTCTTTCTTAACTCAGCTCTGGTGTCACCAGCCTTGGCCCTTTCTCAAGACCATCTGAAAAATGAACAAATCCCAGGTAAGTTGTTTAGGGATTTACCTCCCACATTTTACAGTGGATCTTGGGAGGTTTAGCATTCAGATGAAATAGTAGAAGTCTGGAAGACTCAGCACTGGAGAAAAGAGTATCAAATCAACCCTGGAAAAGTTGGCTTAGTTATAGAGAAATCAAATGTTATACCTAGACTTATTAAAGTTGTGCCAGACAGGCCCAGACAATATGAGATAAGCCTCACATTGGTTATTAGTAAAGTTTTCTTTTCTTCTTTCTTTCTTTCTTTCGGCCGCACCCATGGCACGTGGAGGTTCCCAGGCTAGGGGTCTAATTGGAGCTATAGCCACTGGCCTACACCACAGCCACAGCAACCCCAGATCCGAGCCTCATCTGCGACCTACACCACAGCTCAAAGCAACGCCGGATCCTTAACCCACTGTGCCAGGCCAGGGATTAAACCTGTGTCCTCATGGTTACTAGTCAGATTCATTTCTACTGAGCCCCAACGGGAACTCCATAGTTTTCCTTATCTATTATTCTTTCCAGTTCCATTTGTATATGGAAAGAGTCAAAATCCCTAAGGTTCCACTCCAAACCAAATAACAACATACCTTTTATGGACACAATATTGTATTCCAGGAAAATTTCAAAGAACATTGTAAAGATATGTAAAAATACTTTGTGTTCAAATGTCTGCTGGAATAAGGTCATGGGCTTGGGTCATCATAAACAGAGTTTTCATCTCTGTGACTATGGAGGATGTTAGAAAGTTGTACAAGAGGAGTTTCTGTCTTGGCGCAGTGGTTAGAGAATCTGACTAGGAACCATGAGGTTGTGGGTTCGATCCCTGGCCTTGCTCAGAGGGTTAAGGATCCAGTGTTGCCATGAGCTGTGGTGTAGGTCACAGATGCGGCTCGGATCCCGCGTTGCTGTGGCCCTGGTGTAGGCCCATGGCTACAGCTCTGATTAGACCTCTAGCCTGGGAACCTCCATATGCTGCTGGTGCGGCCCTAAAAAAGACAAAAAGACAACCCTCCCCCCCCCAAAAAAAAAAACAAAGTTGTACAAGACCTGGGGCATTTCCCTTTTGAATGGGACTGTCCTGCATATTGTTGCCAGCCCACTGCCATCCCTTGTTCCCTCCCTTCCACAAAATGCCACCAGCATCTCACAGCCAACAGTGTCTCTGCAGACATGCAGCATGGTGGAAGGTGTCATGAGAACCACTGTAGAGCAATGATAATTTGCATTTAGCTTCCTAAACGCACCCTGGCTTGTACACACCCCTTCTTTCCCCCCTTTGGATGGTCCCCCTATCTTCACATTGATCTTCCACATCATGGAAGCCGTTCCTGCCCCTGTACCTTCTTTGTCCGATGGGCTGTGTGCTCACATAGCCTTGCAGGCTGTCTCCACCTCTGCACTGCTTGTAGGGCCTAGGCATTCCTCATGTGCCTTCCTCCCAGGGACCAATGTCAGCCTTTAAAGCTGTAAGTGCACACTACTCATCCTTCGGTCCATATGCTCTCGGCCAACCCTGCTTCTAGTGATGTTCCTCGTTCTTTTACAGGTGGTCTTGTTCTCTATGAACCTGGGAGCTATTCTGCTCTGGATGGGTGACCATCCCACTTACTGAGTCACTTACAGGGTTGACCTGAGTCATCAAGAGAACTGGGCTTCCTTTTCTTTTGTTGCAAACACCATTCAGTCTCTTACAAAATGAACACACTTCACTGCTTCTATATTGGACCTTCCACCATCAAGTGCTACAGAGTCTGCCTTGGTGAGTACACCAGGACCCCTGGTGAAGGCTCTCCACCTGTGTGGCTCTCTCTCCCTGGCCTTTTGCCTCTGATATTTTTACCAGTCATACTTTCTAGCCAGGATGACCTTAGATGCCCAGTGTTATGCATAAAATGATAAGACCCTGCTTATCTTTAGGAAGCATATGACTTCTTTGGAGGAAGGAACTCATGGAGGAAATAATTTGGATAATGTGACAACTTCTAGTTAAAGTATAGGAAAGAGTCGAAAAGGGGAGTGGTTAAATTACCGGATAAGGTATATCTGTATGAAGGTGTATAGCAGGTCTAAGAAAAAAACTGACGTAAAGTGTACAGCAGTCTGGAGGCCGTATGTACTGTGTGAGTATCTGCAGAGTTGGAGAAGGTGCTCCATTTCTTTCTGCTTTCTTTTGAAATAATTTTAGGCTTCCTAAAGAATTAGAAAAATCTAAAGAATGAAATAATGGCATTTGCAGCAACGTGGATGGAACTAGAGATTATCATACTAAGGGAAGTAAGTCAGAAAGAGAAGGTAAATACCATATGATGTCACTTATATGTAGAATCTAAAATACGGCACCTATCTACAGAACAGAAACAAACCCACAGACCTAGAGAACAGGCTTGTGCTTGCCGAGGGGGAGGCAGTGGGATGGACTGGGAGTTTGGGGTTAGTAGATTACATTTAGAATGGATAGTAAGATCCTACTGTATAGTGCAGGGAACTATATCCAGTCTCTTGGGATAGACCATGATGGAAGATAATATAAGAAAGGGAATGTGTGTGTGTGTGTGTGTGTATGTATATGTATACATGAATGAATGGGTCACTTTGCTGTACAGCAGAAATTGGCACAACCTTGTAAATCGGCTATATTCTTTTTTTTTTTTGTCTTTTTGTCCTTTTTAGGGCCATGCCCGCAGCATATGGAGGTTCCCAGGCTAGGGGTCTGATCAGAGCTGTAGCCACCGGCTTATGCCATAGCCACAGTAATGCAGGATCCGAGCCATGTCTGTGACCTCAACCACAACTCATGGCAACGCCAGATCCCCTACCCACTGTGCAAGGCCAGGGATGGAACTCACAACCTCATGGTTCCTAGTCGGATTCGTTAACCACTACACCATGACAGGAACTCTGTAAATCAGCTATATTCTAATAAAAAATTTTAAAAATCAAAAAGAAAAATCATACACAAGGTAGGCTCATACCCTTCACCTCACTTCCCCTGATCTTTGAAAACCACAGTACAGTGATCAAAACCAGGCAGTTAACATTAATATGATGCTGTTAATCTTATTCCAAGTTTTTTTTTCTATTTTTTTTTTTGTTTTTGTTTTCCTCCAAATCAATAGATCTTTGCATTTGATAGTTCCTTAATCCAGAGGAGCTGGGCCTGAAGTCCAGTCCCCTGCAACAAGACATTTATAAAGAATTCTCATTTTGTAGCAAATGTGTCACAGCTCACAAGTTATTGTTAATTGTACTCCTTCCTAGAAGTTGATGATGCCTTAGAGAAGGACAAGGAAATCCAAAGCAAACATTTGAGGTAAATGTTATTCTTCAACAGCAAAACACTGATTACAGAGAGAGCTAATGTATTTGGGAAAACGTTTAATCTGGGCATGAATATCGTTCCCTCAAGAAAAACACCCTGTATATGTCCACATGGAAACAGTTTGAGAACTAATTCAGAAATAACTGTTGCGAAGAAAAGCTATTTTAAAAAGGTTCCTGATGAATATAGTGAATGTGGGGAAACACTGCTCTCTTCTAAGCATGAGAAAACTCATTCCAGAATGAAAGCATACAAATACAACCCAGCTAGGAAATCCAGAAGTCAAAATGAAGATCAAATTCTGCACCAGAACATTCAGACTTTGAAACAACCTTTTGATTGTAATAAATGTGTGAAAATGTTCGGAGGGCAGACCTCTTCACACAGAAGAGGGTGTATTCTGAAAGGAAACCATGTGAATGTAATGAATGTAGGAAAACCTTTCTAAGAAGTCCATCCTCATTGTACACCAGAGAATTCATACAGGGGAGAAATCATGCTTGTAATGACTGTAGGAAAACTTTACGTGTAAAGACAAACCTTACTAGACACCAAAGAATTCACATTGGACAGCAACCCGATGAATACATCAAATGTGGTAAAACCTCCAAATGAGGTTTGAATGAGACAAATGAGCCCTCGTCATACATCAGAAAATTCGCAGAGAGGAGAAATCCTATGAGTGTCACGAATGTGGGAAGACCTTTTTCCGAAAGTCAGCCCTCACTGGACATTTCTGGTCACACACACACACTCACGGAAGAAACCTTATGAATGCAAGGAATGTGGGAACACCTTCAGCAAGAAACCTTATCTCGACGTTCATCAAAGAACTCACAGAGGAGAGAAGCCAAATGAATGTAGAGAATGTGGGAAACCTTCTGTCAGTCAGCCCTTTCTGCGCATCGGAGAATTCACACAGGGGAGAAACCCTACGAATGTGGTGACTGTGCAAAAACCTTTTCCTGTCAGTCAGCCCTCCTTGTTCATCAGAGTTCTCACACAGGAGTGAAACTCTACAAATGCAGTCAGTGTGGAAAATTTTTATGTACTGAAGCAGCCCTCATGGCACATCAGATAACTCATAGAGGAGTGCCGTCTTCCATATGTAACAAATGGAGAAATTTCCACAAGTCAGTACTCACTATACTCACAGAACTCACACTGAAGAGAAATGCAGTGTGTTTAATAAATGTGGTAGAACATTTGCTGTGACATCACGCTACAGTGAACATAAGAGAATGCACATGAAGGAGAATCTTTATGAGTGTAATAGAGGTGGACGCACCATCAACCGAAAGTCATACCTTGAGCATTGAAGAACCGTCTGGGAGAGACTGTATGAATGTCGCGAGTGTGGGAGGGCCTGCTGCCGGAATCTGGCCCTCACTCACCATCAGAGGACACACACAGGAGAGAGCCTGAGAGTGTAATGAATGTGGGAAAACCTTCTGCCAGAAGTTCTTCATGGAGCACCAGTGACCTCACACTGGGAAGAAGGTGTATGCGTATGCTGAATGTGGGAAATCCTTTTGCCACGAGTCAGCCTTCAGAGCACATCGGAGGATTCACACTGGAGAGAAGCCCTATGCGTGTGACATGTGTGGGAAAACCTACTGTCAGCTGTGGACTCTTACTGAATATCAGAAAATACACATAGGGGAGAAACCCTACAAGTGTAACAGATGCAAGAAAAGATTTCACAAGTCAAACTTCCTTTTATATCAGAAAACTCACAAGGAGTGAATGCCAAGAAAGCAATGACTGACAAAGCAATGAATCAAGTAATTTACATAGTGCTAAAACCCTACGGATGTGCACAGGGGTGAAATCTTATAAACACCACTACTGGAGTTCCCATTTGTGGCACTTCGGAAATGAGTCTGGCTAGTATTCATCAGGATGCAGTTCAATCCCTGGCCTCGCTCAGTGGGTTAAGGATCTGGAGTTTACAGTGTGCTGTGGTGTAGGTCACAGACACAGCTTGGATCCCACGTTGTTGTGGCTGTGGCGTAGGCTGGCAGCTTTAGTTCCAATTCAGTCCCTAGCCTGGGAACTTCCATATTCCATGGGTACAGCCCTAAAAAGCCAAAAAAAAAAAATTTTTTTTTTCTTAATAAAAAAAAAGTGCCACTACTGTGAGAAACCTTTCTGCCATAAATCAACTGTCACTCTCACATTAGAGAACTCATACAGGAGAGAAACTGTGAAACTGTGTGTTGTTGCCACTGATTCGACCCCAGCCTGGGAACTTCCATATGCCGCAGATGCAGTCACAAAAAAAAAAAAAAAAAAAAACAGGAAAAAAGAAATAAGTTCATGTGTTGTAACATTCAGTGCGTGCCATGAAAAATGTTCAGCAATTCAAACATTATGCCAAGTGGGCCTCTCTTTTAAAGTAATAAAAGAGGTAATCTTTAAGTTAAATTAAGCTGTTACATTGTTGCTTAACAGTATGAGATCTGAGGCTCTAACTTTTTTTCATTCCACATCAAAATCAGTTGTTCCTATGATAATTGAGTAGTTTATGATTTCCCAATTTATGGCATTTTAAATTCTCAGATTAAAGGAGCTGGGCTTTGTCTTCTTCCTCTGTCTCCATAGCCTTCCAATAATGGACCCCAATCCCTTCATGTGCAGAGGTGGTAATTAAGGGGACTAACCGTGGTACTCCATCCTGGTATCACAGTAAATGTACCACAGAGGAGCATTTAATAAAGCTGAGCCGATGAAACCCCTTCCTAAGACCTTTATTAATGGGAGATGGACGCAGGACAGCTGGTATGTGATCCTGAAGCTTCCAGCAGCCAAGTCTAGAAAATAGCACAGATAAGCAGATTTGAGCAGCAGAGAGAATTATGAATGGTGTGTGAATCTAGAAAGTGTGTCTCCCTGGTGTTAGTATTCTCTAATTTATCATCTATTTATCAGTCATTTGATTATGTCAATTAATAGGTTTTCTTTCTTCTTTCTTGGATTTTTTTCTTATAAACATGTTCATAGAAATGTTCTTTAGAATTCACTTACCAAATTCTGAGGGGGGGGAAACAAGCTTCGGCAATGCCAATTAGAATTACCTTCTAGGTACAGATGCAGTTAAGCAGGACTGCCATTAAGTTAGTAGGACATGTGTTCCTTTCAAATTCTGATTTCCCTAAGTGAGATTTTTCCCTAAACTCATTCCTGGCCTCTCTGCCACTTTATGCAAAAGATGGAGTGTGTTTATTTAGTTGGTACAACTGGCCCATGTATCCGTATATACATAAGTATAAATGTATATGTAAGTATGGGGATGTGTATTACATATAAGAATGTGTACTCACATGTAAATGTACATGTGTGTGTGTGTTCACCAGTCCTGCTCTTTTCCTTCACTTCAAAGGTTTGGTTGCTATTGTGAATGCAATTTTATTATCTTTCACTTTAAAACTATATTCTTTGTCTACTTTTATCCCTCAGTTTTAATACTTTTTTCCTCATGCTTATAAAATTCAGTGTTTGTTATACATGAGACTGGTGGGTTGCTTTGTGTCCTTCAGCCGTTTTTGTGTGTTTAAAGTCTGTATACTAGCTCTCTGTCCAGTTGTGTGTTCTTCTTGCCCACTTGCTTTGGGTGATGTGGCAGAACAGGATTCTGCTCATGACTGCCTCGTTTTCCTTCATTATCATATAGATGGAAAAGCTATGTGTTGGGGAGACGTTTTCTCAAATCTGATGAAACATCTAAATCCACAAATCCAAAGAACTCAATGAACCCCAAGCAGGATAAAAACAAAACCACAAGGCACATCAAAATCAAATTTCAAGATGCGTAAAAATCAGAGCCAATTTATTAAGAGTGGCCAAAGAAAAGACATTACATACAGGGTGTATTCATTTTCTAGGGTTGCCACACAAAGTACCACCAACTGGGTGATTTAGAACAAAACTCCATTGTGTTACAGTTCTGAAGGCTCGAAGTCTGAGAACAAGGTGTTGACAAGGCTGGCTCCCTTTGAAGTTTCTAGGGAAAATCTGTTCCAGGCCTCTCCTACCTTCTGGTAGTTCCATGGCTTGTGACAGCATCACCCCAGACTTCACATGACGTTCTCATTGTGTGCATGTCTGTGTCCACATTTCCCCTTTTTATGAAGGTACTAGTCATATTGGATTAGAGATCAACTCTAGTATGACTCCATGTTAACTCATTACATCTGCAACAACCTGTCTCCAAATAAGGTACTAAGGGTTAGGCATTCAACCTGAATTTTTGAGACAAGCCAACCTGAAACACAGGGTAATTAGTTATCTATTGCTGTGTAACAAATTACCCCCAAACTTAGCAACTCAAAGACATCAGTAGGAGTTCCCGTTGTGGCTCAGTGGGTTAGAAACCCTACTAGTATCCATGTGGGTTCGACCCCTGGCCTCGTTCAGTGGGTTAAGGATTTGGCGTTGCCACAAGCTATGGTGTAGGTTGCAGATGCTGGCTCAGATGTGGCATTGCTGCGGCTGTGCTGCAGGCTGGCAGCTGCAGCTCCAGTTCACCCCTAGCTTGGAAACTTCCATGTGCCACACTTGTGGCCCCCCAGTAAAATAAAGACATCAGGGAGTTCCCGTCGTGGCGCAGTGGTTAACGAATCCGACTAGGAACCATGAGGTTGCGGGTTTGGTCCCTGCCCTTGTGCAGTGGGTTGACGATCCGGCGTTGCCGTGAGCTGTGGTGTAAGTTGCAGACGCGGCTCGGATCCCGCGTTGCTGTGGCTCTGGCGTAGGCCTGTGGCTACAGCTCCGATTCGACCTCTAGCCTGGGAGCCTCCATATGCCGCGGAAGCGGCCCAAAGAAGTGGGGGAAAAAAAAAAAAGACATCAATAAACATATGTCATCTCACTCTGTTTCTGTGGTTCAGAAATCTGGAAATAACTCAGCGGTTGTGGGCTAGGGTCATTCATGAGTGTACACATTCATGAGTGTAATCAAGATGTTGACCAAAGCTACAGTCATTTAAAGGTTTGACTGGGGCTAAAGGACCTGCTTCCACAATGGCGCTCTCACCTAGCTGGTAGCAGGAGGTCTCAGTTCATCAGATGGACGTCTTCATAGTATCCTCACAGTATGGCAGCTGGCATCCCCCAGAGCGAGCGATCCAAGGGACAGAGAGGCAGGAGCCCCCATTTCCCTTGTCACCTAGCACTGAAAGTCATAGCTGTCACAACCCCTGTATTGCATCAGTCACACAGACCAACCTTGATGCCCTGTTGGAGGAGACCACACAAGGGCATGAACACCAGGAGGTGGGAGCTTTTGGGGCCATCTTTGAGGCTAGCTACCTTAGGTAGCTGTAGTAAGAATGAAGTGGTTTTAAGAACTGTGGGAGGAGACACTGTAAATAGTGAATTAAAACAAGTCTTTCAAGGAGTTGTGCTAAAGGTAAAAGAAATGGTGTAGGTAACTCAAGGGAGAAGCGTCCTGGGGAGGTAGAATAGCTGCAGACCTGCCTCCTGACCCACGCCAACAAGGAGAGCCTGCAGAAAAGAATATGTATGAATTATGAAAACCTTTTTTTTTTTTCTTTTTAGGGCCACACCCACAGCTGGAGTTTCCCAGGCTAGGGGTCAAATTGGAGCTGTAGCCGCTGGCCACAGCCACAGCCACAACAACACAGGATCTGAAGCGCACCTGCAGTCTATACCACAGCTCATGGCAATGCCGGATCCTTAACCCACTGAGCAAGGCCAGGGATCGAACCTGCGTCCTCATGGATGCTAGTCAGATACGTTAACCACTGAGCCACAATGGGAACTCCTAAAAACCTTTCTAACATGAGACAGAATAACAGTGGCTTTGGCCTGAATGTGTCCCCTGCCCCCTCCCCAGATTCATATACTGAATATGTGATGATGGGTGATATTCAACCTTCACCAGAAGAAAGTTTCTGCTGAAACTTTTAAAATGATTTTTTTTTCCGTTATAGCTGGTTTACAGAGTTGTCACTTTTCTACTGTACAGCAAGGTGACCCAGTCACACATATATGTATACATTCTCTTGTCTCATATTATCATGCTCCATCATAAGTGACTAGATATAGTTCCCAGTGCAATACAACAGGATCTCATTGCTTATCCATTCCAAAGGCAACAGTTTGCATCTATTAACCCCAGTTCCCAGTCCATCCCACTCCTTCCCCCTCGGCAACCACAAGTCTGTTCTCCATGTTAGTGATTTTCTTTTTTTGTGTAAAGGTTCATTTGTGCCATATACTAGATTCCAGATATAAGTGATATCATATAGTATTTGTCTTTCTCTGACTTACTTAGTATGAGAATCTCTAGTTCCATCCATGTTGCTGCAAATGGCATTATTTTGTTCTTTTTATGGCTGAGTAGTATTCCATTGTGTATACCATATCTTCTTAATCCAGTCATCTTTCAATGGACATTTAGGTTGTTTCCATGTCTTGGCTATTGTGAATAGTGCTGCAATGAACATGCAGGTGCGTGTGTCTTTTTCCAGGAAAGTTTTGTCCAGATATATGCCCAAGAGTGGGATTGCTGGGTCATGTGATAGTTCTATGTATAGTTTTTCTAAGGTACCTCCATACTGTTTTCCATAGTGGTTGTACCAAATTACATTCCCACTAACAGTGCAGAAGGGTTCCCTTTTCTTCACATCCTCTCCAGAATTTGTTATTCGTGAACTTATTAATGATGGCCATTCTGACTGGTGTGAGGTGGTACCTCATGGTAGTTTTGATTTGCATTTCTCTAATAATCAGGGATGTGGAGCATTTTTTTCATGTGCTTGTTGGCCATGCTGAAACTCTCTAATGAGAGTGTCTGAATAGCTTAACTCCTGCATAATGGCTATCCTTTTATCCTTTCTTTTTCATATAACTTGTACAGACTTATGACTTATAATTAGTGGTAGTTCCATTAGTGATAGTTCCCAGGAAATGTGGCAACAAATATAAAAAAAAATGTTAGAAATTTCTTATTGGAATCTAGGTTTCTGTTGAGTCTAGTGACAGAAAATTTGGAATACTAGGCAATCTGTTACGTTCTATTAAGCTTCTTTTTCTTTCTCCTTATAATATAGACTTTAGAATTAAGAGTCATGTTGGAAACTCTTTTAATATATTTGAAATACAAAATAATTCCTGGTTTGTTTGGGGTTTTTTTGTCTTCTTAGGGCCGCATCCGTAGCATGTGGAAGTTCCCAGGCTAGGGGTCAAATCAGAGCTGCAGCTGCCGGCCTGCACCACAGCCACAGCAATGACAGATCTGAGCCACACCTGCAATCTACACCACAGCTCACGGCAATGCCAGATCCTTAACCCACTGAGCAAAGCCAGGGATTGAATCGGTGTTCTCATGGGTACTGGTCAGGTTTTCACTGCTGAGCCATAACGGGAACTTCAAAAATAGTTCCTGTTTAATTTTACTCTAAAGCAGAATTTTAAGGACTAAATTAGGAGTTAGGGGGCCAGTTACCCAATTTTTTTCTTACCCCAATAACCATTTTACATTTTCATAATTGTATTGATAACATTTATTTTGTACTTATTTTCAAACTTACTTCAGTTGCATTTTCAGCTTATATATAATTTAATACGTTATAGTTTTACAGGTTATTTGCAAAAAATGAGCTTATTTACACACCTTTTCTTAGAGACAGAAAGCACATAAGGAATGAGCCTAAGACAAGGGCATATCTGAGGATCACACAAACATTTAGCTCTGTGGCAGCCACTGTAATATCTGGAAAGGCAGAGAGAGCAGAAAGACAAGAATTACCCTCAAAAAAGCAGCCGAATGTTGTCTTTTACAACTTGAGGCCAGTCCTAAAGAGACTTGTTAGACCATACCTGCCCCACGTGGCTCAACAGGGCTAAGCTGCCACAAGCGATCAAAGGAACTGAATCAGGAAAATATAGACTTCTGACACAAGACCGGAATGAATTCAACATTACACACCTGTGTTAGCAGGTACTAGAAAACAGCGTGGGGGGTTGTTTTTGTTTGTTTGGTGAGACATACAGGAAATCAACTTAAAATAACACTACAAGTAATAGATTCTCCAGATCCTGAAGCTAAGTCCTAGAATTGTTGCAATCTCTCCATCTCCTCTTGGTTCTCTAGACCCTTCCAAGAATGGTGCCAGCTCTTCAGGGAGGCTGGATGTCTCCGAGTTCTATCTGTTTAGACAAGGAGCAGAAACCTTATTCTCACTCGTGACCCACAACCTTGGGATTCCTCATGTCTACCCTCTTAACTCTTTGATCCTCTAGTGTTTTGAATCATGATCCACTGGCAAATTTTCTTCTCCTCTGAAGTTCTCGTTCTCGTTCCAAAGAGATGGCTTTTGTTTTCCTTACTTACACTTAGACGAGGGCTGCCTCCTCTGTACCAAAGTTTACACCTTTAGAGAGTAAACTTTATCAAAAATATCTTACTCATCCAGTGAAATTAGATTATAAACCAACAGCAAAATGAGTATGTTCTTTTGACTGCATCCTTTGAACTTCCCCTTAGCCTACTTCCTACCATAGGAACTGCCTTATCCAATGTCGGGTTGTGACAGAACATGTTTTGCTATTTCTGCTCAAAGAATTGAAGTCAGATGTGATTTTGAAAGTACATCTCTGATCATGTCTCCCCATTTCTTCAATATGTACTTAAATTTCTAAAATAGTCCATACAGGATGAGTTCTTGCTTTGGCTAATTCCACAGTGACCTCTTTGGTTTAGATTTTCAGTTTCTAGTAAGAGGTAAGTGATTTCTAGATGCCTTTCTGCATCTTCTGTAGTCTTAGGGTTTCTCCTTATCATGCATTTTCAGATGTCGAGAAAGTTTTGAGTTTAGACTAAAAGCTTTTCCACAGTGATTGCATACAAAGGGTTTCACTCCAGTATGGATTTTCATGTGCTTATGAAGATTTGAACTGTGGTTAAAAAGCTTTTGACATTCACTACATTTATAGGGTTTCTCTTCCGTATGAATTTTTCTATGTTGCTTAAGGCTGGAGTAATCCCAAAAGGTCTTTGCACATACATCACATGCAAAGGACTTCTCTCCAGTATGAGTTTTCTGGTGTTTAGTAGCATTTGACTGATTTTTAAAGGTTTTCTCACAAACATTACACTTGTAGGGTTTTTCTTCAGAATGAGCTCTTTTATGTTGAGTTAGATCTGCGAAACGGATAAAGGTCTTTTTACAAATATCACACATGTAAGGTTTCTCCCCAGTATGGATTTGTTGATGACGGTGAAGATCTATGAGCTGAGTAAAAGTCTTTTCACATTCGCTGCACGCAAAGGGCTTCTTTCCAGTATGAATTTTCTGATGTTTATTAAGATTTGATTGGCTTTTGAAGCATTTTTCACAATGATTACATTTGTAGGGTCTCTCTCCAGTATGAACTCTTTGATGTAAGACAAATTGTGAATACGGATTGAAGTCCTTTTTGCAGTAACTGCATGTGTAATACCTCTTTCTACGGTGGGTTTTTTGGTGTTGATTTTTTTCTGAGAAACTGTGAAAGGCTCTTCCACAAAATGAACAGACAAAGAGCTTTTGTTGTGGTTGAGTCAGATGTGGCCTCTTGCCATGAAACCTCTGATGTGTCATGAGGGATGAGAGAAACCTGAAGGACCTCCGACACAGGCCACATTTGTGTGGTTTTCGCCCGCTGTGCGTGCTCTGGTGTTGAATCAACTTGGAAGCCCTGTGAAAGGTTTTGCCACATTGGTCACATTCAAAGTCTTTCCCCAGAATACAGATTCTTTGGAGCGTCGTAAACGAGATGGGATGCCTAAAGGCCTTTGCATTTTTGTTGTCTCCCAGGGCGTTCTCTACCTGGTGAATCTGCCGATGTCTAGTCAGTTGTGAGCTGTAGGTGAAAGCCATGGTGCAGTCATCACATTCATAGCGCTGAATGAGAGAGCAACGTTTTGGAGGCTCAGTGTGGTGAGAGCTTTGCCTGAAGGTATCCACAAATTCATAAAGGGCATGATAATCCACCCCTGCTGGTTCACATGCTGCTGGGAAAACAGTTGGAGAAAAATAAAGCTAAATCCAGGCATCTCCACCAGTAAGATTATTAGTTAGTGGGGAAGCAGAGAGAGAAGGATTTAGTGACTGGGGACTTTGGAGAGGTAGGAGGAGAAGTGGGGGTTTGTGGGCATGGAGGAGTGAGAGAGATGTGTTCTCCAACTTCGAGAATAATTGACATGATCAACGTGCATCCGGTGAAAAATGTCTTTAAACTTGAAATACTTGTCCCTGTGAAAAATGAATCACTGAAATTGTAATCACCAAAAAATGGAAAAGTTTAAAGAATCTAAAAAGAGGCACATGAAATTCTAAGCAGGGATTAAAGTATTCTTTTCACTAAGGTCCTTTAAAATGTCTCTGTATAGATACAGCAGTTTGTGAGTGACTATACTTTAAATATTTTCCTTTGAACAACAAAACTGGGGATCTCTATATGAGGAAATAGTAACCTGATTTATCAGTTTTACTCAAATATTTTACTATTTGACAGGGTCACTATTGATTGGATCAGTACTCTTTTTGGATATTTGAGTTCTATTTATTTTTGTTATTGCTGAGAACACCAAGAACAGTTGTATATACATATTATACATACACACACACACACACACACACACACACCTTTGTTAACTTGTTGAAATGTATTCTGGCGTGGATTCTTAGAAATGAAAGGGAGCCCTATTTTTTTATGTATACACACACCACACTCAAGTAAGTGCTTATATTGCATGAGTACATTGTTACTCTCTGCTATCTCGATAATCCTAGGTTCTATCAAACCTGTGACCCACAGTTGGACAAAAAGATAAGTTTCTAGCATTTATCTTTTTTGGTAATAAATCTAAGTTAAAAATGGGTTAATTGCAAGGAAATTTTTTTAATTGTAAAGGTTAACTGAGCATTTCTATAGACTATAACAAAATATTATAGATAGGATTTTTTGGGTATTTGCTAACCTATTATTGATACCGTGGAGAATGAGCATAGGTTCCTGTTAACCTTCGTCTTCTGGATTTTGAGATACTACTGAAGTCATTAGAAAGTATATGGACACAGAGCAATAGTTTAAAAATATACAGGAGTATTATTGTCTAAAAGATAAATCATTGCAACATAAGACAGAATCAAGGGGCTGAAAGAACAAAGTGAAAACTGGTTTGAAGATATAATATTTAAAGAAACTTAATAGCTTGTTTATAGAAAATTTGTAAGCCCAAAGACAAAATTATACAGCCAAAGGCAACACAGTAACATGGGAAACTGGTTGGAGAACCCAGACAAAAAGGGACTGAAGAAATGGAATATGTAAAAAACAAAACAGAAAGAAAGAAATGGAATATGTAACTCCCAAGTTAGCACAGTCAAAAGATTTTTAAAAGAGGTTATGACATCCATTAATGTAAGTAACATAATGGGGAAAAAAAAGATTAGAAGATTTACCAACCTGAAATGGCTTTATGTATGAGCACCTGGAATCTCTGAAAGAGGGAAAAGGCGAAGGAAGAACTAGCAAAATAATATTTAAGGAAATAATGTCCAAAGGATTTCCCAACACAATGAACACTATAAATTCACAGATCCAAGAAGCCCAACAAAGCCAAACGGAAGGAACATGAAGAAAATCACACCAAGGCACCTCCTACTCAAATTGCTCAAAGTCAGTGATGAGAAAACTGTAAAATCAACCCGAGGGGAAAAAAAGATGCTTGTATGTGAAGGTAAGAATGACATCAGAGTTCTCGTTAGAACACCCAAGCAAAAAAATAGGAAAATCTTTAATATACTAAAAGAAAAGGAAAACAAAAACCTATCAACTAGAATTCTGTGCCCAGCAAAAGCCCTTTCAACAGTGAAGGCCAAAAGAAAAGACATTTTTCAGACATACCAAATTTGAATTTAACCAAAGGAATGAAAAACTCCAGAAATCATAACTATGTGCTAAGTATATAAATTTATATAAATGATAAAGAAGTCAGTTAAGAGCAGAGCAATCTTAAATGTTTATGCACCTACAGAGCTGTAAAATACACAATACAAAAAAATGTATCAAGGAGAAATAAATTCGAATTTATAGTTGAGATTTCAAAACCCCTCTCTCAGTAATTGATTAAAAACATAGGCAGAGAAGTTCCATGGTGGCTCGCTCAGTGGTTAACGAACCGTACTAGTATCCGTGAGGATTCAGGTTCAATCCCTAGCCTTGCTCAGTAGGTTAAGGATGCAGCATTGCAGTGAGCTGTGGTGTAGGTCCCAGACAAGGATCTGGCGTTGCTGTGGGGGTGGTGTAGGCTGGCAGCTACAGCTCTGATTTGACCCCTAGCCAGGGAACCTCCATATGCCGAGGGCATGGCCGTAAAAAAAAAAAAAAAAAAAAAAAAAAAGACCAAAAAAAGAGGTAGGCAGAATATCATCAAATATAATAGATTTGAACACAATCAACTAGATCTAGTTATTATCTGTGCAACACTCCACTCAACAGGATACACGTTCTTCTCAAGTGAGAAGGGACATTTCCCAAGACACCCCACATTCTAGACACAAAACAAGTCTCAGCAAACTTAAAAAGACTGAAATCATACAACGTATGTTCTTGTACCACAATAGAATTGATTTAGAACTTAGAAAAATCCCTGGAAAATCCTCTAAATACTTTCAAAGTAAATAATATACTTTTGACTAATCAGATTGAGCAAGAAATGAAAAGAGAAAAAGTATTTGGGACTTTCCGTGTGGCTCACAACATAACTACTCGGCGTTGCTTCTACAGTGGCTGTGGCTCAACCCCTAGCCTGGGAACTTCCATATGCCACAGGTGCGGCCACTTGTTTAAAAAAAAAAAAAAAAAAAGTATTTGAAGTAATGAAGACATAAAATTTAAGAATTTGCTGGAGTTCCCGTTATGGTGCAGGGGAAACAAATCTGACTAGGAACCATGAGGTTGCAGGTTCAATCTCTGGCCATGCTAAGTGGGTTAAGGATCCGGTGTTGCCATGAGCTGTGGTGTAGGTCGAAAACGCGGCTTGAAAAAAAAAAAAGAAAGAAAAGAAAACGCGGCTTGGATCTGGCGTTGCCGTGGCTCTGATTAGACCTCTAGCCTGGGAGCCTCCATATGCTGTGGGTGCAGTCCTAGAAAGACAAAAGACAAAAAAAAAAATTGTTGGATGCCACTAAAGCAGTATTTGGGTAAAATTCATAGCACTGTATGCCTATATTAGAAAGAAGAAAGGTGGCAAATCATTGACCTCAACTTCCACCTTAAAATTTAAAAGAGCTAATTAAACCAAAGTAAGAAGAAAGGAAATAATTTTTTAAAAAGTCAAAGCAGAAATCATTGAAATAGAAAAGAAATCAGTACAGGAAAAAAAAAAAAAAACCAATATAAAACAAAGAGCAGCCTCTTTAATATCACTGAAATTGATAACCTAGCCAGACCGATCAGGAAAGCAAAAGAGAAGACACAAAGTACTAATATCAGGAATGAAAGAGGCGACATAACTACAGATTCTACAACCATTAAGAGAGTAGTAAGGGAATATTATGAACACATATATAAACAACTGATTTTTTTTTTTTTTTTTACAAAGATGCCAAAGGCCATGCAGTGTTTTCACTCTAGGTGAAAAGGAGTAATTAAAACTATAAGAAAAGGAGTTCCCATTGTGGTGCAGCAGGAATAAAGGGAATGAACTCAACTAGTATCCACAAGGACTTGGGTTCAATCCCTGGCCAGATCCTGGTAGGTCGCAGACACAGCTCACATCTGGCATTGCTGTGGTGTAGGCCAGCAGCTGCAGCTCCAATTGGACCTCTAGACTGGGAACGTCCATGTGCCACAGGTGCAGCGCTTTAAAAAAAAAAAAAAAAAAAAACACCTACAAGAAAAGATATTCTCCAGATACAAACTGGAGACAACCCAAATGCCTGTGAAAGATGGCATTATGTAAAAAAAAAAAAAATCAGCTACTGATCTAATGACCCTTAGAATAACTATGCTGTGTTAAAGAAGCAGACAAATTAAAAAGTATATACTACATGATCTTTTATGTGAAACTCCAGAAAATGCAATCTAGAGTGACAGACTGCAGACCAGCTCTTGCTTGGAGCCATGAGGATGAGAAGGGACGGTTGAGAGGGAAGGACTAGAAGGGGACAGAAGGGGTGACTCCGGTGTTCACTGTCTTGACTGCCAGATGGCTTCCCAGGTATATACTTAGGTCAAAACTTGTCAAATTGCATACTTTAAATATGTGCAGTTTAAGCCAGTTATACCTCAGCAAAACTTTTAATGAGACTGACACACTGCCAACCATGCTAAGAGGGCAGGCTATACAACTATTTTTAAAAACAAGAAACAACCTAATAAGTTCCCAGAACTAAAATGAAAAGACGGCACATTGAAAAGCCCTGTTGACTACTAAGCAAGATAGAAAAGGAAAACCTAGAGCATGTAAAAATATAGTGAATTCTAAGAATCACAGATATGAAAACTCTAAAAGCTCCTAGAGAAAAAGCACAGATCACCAGTAATGTTAAGAATAAGACTGATGTTAAGATTTTCAGCAGTAGCAATTGGGCAAGAAGATAATGGAGCAATACTTCAAAAGTACGAGCTGAGTATCCTCAAAAATTTTTAAATAGGACTTTCATATGGTCCAGCAGTCCCACTTCTGGGCATATATCTAAAAGACATGAAACCATTATCTGGGAGAGGTAAACACGCCCACGTTCACTGCAGCATTCTTCACGCTAGTCAGGATATGGCAACAGCCTAAGTGGCCGTCGATGGATGAACGCACAAAGAAAATGTTGTGTATATACGCAATGACATGTTATCCAGCCATAAAAAAAGGAGATCCTGCCATTTATAACAGCAACGATGAACCTAGAGGACATTATGCTAAGTGAGATAAGCCAGACAAAAAAAGAGGAATACTGTATCAACTCACATTGTGAAATCATTTAAAAAAAAAAAAAAAAGATTAAGCTCATAGAAACAGAAAAACCATGATTGCCAGGGGGAGCTGGGGGTGGAGGAAATGGAGAGATGTTGGTCCAGGTGTGCAGATTTTAATTTATGACGTGAGTAAATTCTGGGGACCTAATGCACAGCATTGTGACTATAGTTAATAATATACACTTGAAATTTCATGATTTGGACAAGATCTTTGTGTTAAGCATAAATTAATCTAAAATAGAGCCAACACATTTGAGAAAACAAAAAAATGTATTCATGAAAGTAAAACCAACATCTGAAGATAGAGCAGTATTCATCAATAAGGTAAAGGATGGCAATTCTTCCCAAATTAATCTATGTTCAGTGGCATCCTGCCCTCCCTCGTGTGCACCGAAACTTAAGGTGTTTCTCTGAGATCCCTACACGACCTTGCATTCTGGCAGCTTCTACTTTCTATTAATGACGGGTGTGTCATGTCTCTCCAATTTAGACAGTAAATTTGATTGTTTTTCTGGTTTGTTATTCTACATCCAGTCAACGTATAGTCTTAATCTAATGTAGAGAGAAGACAGTTCCCTTTCCATATAACTCTTTCCTGGATAGGGGCAGAAGGTTGGGCAGGGAACTTTTCAGGACCTTCTTCTGAGCAAACCCATCCATTGATTCATTCATTCTAATCACTGATAAGTGATTTAACCTGTTCAACTATTCTTTCTTCTATCCCTTCATTCAGACAACTTAAGTGGCAAAATTTTATCAGCACACCATTTGGTATCCTAAACCTGGAGGTACAACCAAAGGAGTACATGGAGGGGGGGATGAATGTTGGCTAAAGGTAAGACTTCTTTAGAAGCCCATGGGGGAGCTCCTCTCCTGTCCCCTGAGGGGCCCCCGTTACTCTGAGCAGTTGCGGTGTGAGCTGTGACAGCTTATTGCTTGTCAGTTACCTGGGCATGGAGCACTTGTCACCTCCCTCTCCAACATCCAGGGGTCCTTCCCTTGCCTCAAAGAGGACATCCCTTCTCCCTTAAACATCCAGTGTCCTGAAAAAGATAAATAACCTTGACCATGCTGTGGTTATTACAGAATTTAGACCTACACTTCAGGTGATAATGAACCTCCTTATCACTATTTTATTAAAAAAAAAAGACCATCTGCCTTTATAACAGATCCCCAGCCATTTCGTAGGCATATACTAGCCGGAGAGGCATGGTTTTGAAGGACAGTGTGATGGTTTGGAAAACGATGGAGAACATGAAGCTTCCATCATCACTAGATAAAAATGCCCTTTCCTAACATCACACGGAGCCAACACTGTATGGAGGAAAATCGAGCTGAAATTCAGCCAAGCATTTTCAGGGGCTTTGCAGATACTCACACTGAAGGAAAAATGCCAACCTGGGCAGTTTCAGGGGTTTGTTTTGTTTTTGTTTTGTTTTGTTTTTTGGCCAAGTCTGCAGCCTGTGCAATTTCACAGGTCAGGGATTGAACACGCACCATAGCAGCAACCTGAGCTGCTGCAGTGACAATGCCTGATCTTTAGCTGCATCACAAGGGAACTCTGCCCCGCCCCTGCCACCCCCACCCCTGGGCAGTTTTAAACAAGGAAAGATCTGCTTACCTAAAGATGCAATGTAGTCGCAGGTATCCAGCATCACATCCCTATACAATTCTCTCTCTTGAAGGCTCAAGTGAACCCACTGGCTTGAAGAAAAGACCACAACCACATCTCTAAATCTCACTGACTCCTGAAATAACAATTTATGCTTTATTGGTATACATGTTTTCATGTGGCCCTTGGTAGATATGTTCCAAGTTGTCCATTAGAGGGAGGCAGACACAATATAAGGAATAATTATACACACATATGCACAAACACAATGGAAACTGTAAGAAATGTACTTTGTTCTTATATAGTTTGGGAAGGCAAAATTACTTACCCTCGTGAAAAAGTAACAGCTTCAGACACATACTTTGGGTGTATGTGTTTGGGTGGGGAGTCCGTGGTCTGGAGCTGCCCTCTGTGGGATTATGACTGAAGGCCTCCAAGTCAGATTCCCAGCCAGGTGGAATAAGAAGGGCACTCCTCCTGCCCAGATATTGGCCTGGGACATTAGTCTTTTCCTGCCTGTGGACTTGAAACACCACTCTTGCCGAGTCTCAAGCCTGCCAGACCTCAGACTAGAACTTAAACCATCAGTTCCCTGATTCTCAGCCCTTCAGACCAGGACTGGAACTACAGCACTGGATTTCCTGGGTCTCCAGCTTGCTGACTGCTGGTCTTGGAACTTTTCGGCCTTCATAATCACGTGACTCAGTTCTTATAATAAGTCACTTGGGAGTTCTCGTCATGGCTCAGTGGTAATGAACACAACTAGTATCTATGAGGATGCAGGTTTGATCTCTGGCCTCACTCAGTGTGTTAAGGATTTGGCCTTGCCATGAGCTGTGGTGTAGGTTGCAGCTCAGATCCTGTGTTGCTGTGGCTGAAGTGTAGGCTGGCAGGTGTAGCTCCAGTTCAACCCCTAGCTTGGGAACTTCCATATGTCCTGGGTGCGGACCTAAAAAAAAAAGAAAAGAAAAAGAATAATAGTAATAAAGTCACTATCTCTATATATAGGTAGATAATGTATATCCTGTTGGTTCTCTTTCTCTGGAAAATCCTGATTGGTACAGTCAGTTGTTCAATGCCATACAGTGTGAATTGATAAAGATTGAAATTATATGGGCTGAAGCATCAAGGGAGACCTTGAAAAATGCAGTCAGTCTAAACCTTACTTTAAATGGTTCTAGCCATGACGACAGGAGAACAGACTTGCGGTTGCCGAGGGGGAGGGAGTGGGGTGGGCTGGGAATTTGGGCTTAACAGATGCAAACTATTGCCTTTGGAATAGATAAGCAGTGAGATGCTACTGTATAGCACAGGGAACTCTATCTAGACACTTGTGATGGAGCATGATAATGTGAGAAAAAAGAATGTATACATGTATATGTGACTGGGTCACCTTGCTGTATAGTAGAAAAGTGACAGAACACTAAACCAGCTATAATGGAAAAAATAAAAATTATAAAATTACAGAGTTCCCTTGGTGGCACAGTGGTTAACGAATCCAACTAGGAACCATGAGGTTGTGGGTTCCATCCCTGGCCTCGCTCAGTGGGTTAAGGATCTAGCATTTCTGTGAGCTGTGGTGTAGGTCGCAGACGCGGCTCAGTTCCCACATTGCTGTGTCTCTGCCATAGGCCAGCGGCTACAGCTCCGATTAGACCCCTAGCCTGGGAACCTCCATATGCTGCGGGTGCGGCCCTAGAAAAGACAAAAAATAAAATAAAATAAAAATGGTTCTAGTCATGATGGAGTAGTTGCTTTCACTCTGTGAAAGAGTGAAAACAAGCTAGATAAAAATACAAACCACTGTGTTTAACCCTGGAAGGCAGCCTATTCAAGGCTGTGATCCTTGATGGAAGAAAAGCACATGTCATCCTGGCTTTCTCTTTGATGGCACATTTAGAGCCACAGTGCAGGGACATAGGACCCAAGTCGAGAGCCATGATCTGGATGCTGGATGGAGGGATTGGATGTCAGAGTTTGGCGCTTCCAAAACAGCTGGGGTTTGGAGGACAGGAAGCCTTAAACACCTGTATGAAGATTTCCCTCGATGCCGTGGCTGACATTGGAACTCCACCTGCAGGGGGCCAGGCTTGTGAGCACAACTGTTGAGATACTGAGTCACACAGAAGTGTTGGAGGTCACACAGTGCTGGTGAGAAAGTGGGATTCCAGTCCAGCCAGAGCGGAGAATGCAGTGACTGGGCTTTTGGTTGAAGCCACACACCTGGAGTTCTATACCCAGGGAAGCTAGCTTTTAATAATGAAGGCAATTTAGATTTGAAAAACTGAAATGACCGCACAAAAGAAACAGAAACTTCTCTCCCAGAAGTGTTTTGTTGTTGTTGTTGTTGTTTTTGTATCAGTCTTTTATGGATTCATAACAGTCCCTGAGAAAGATGCATCAAAATCCTGCCCCCAGGACCTCAGAATGTGACTTTACTTGAAAATAGGGTTTTTACAGAAGGAATCAGGTTTAAATGAGATTCAGGTGGACCTGGATCAGATGCCTTATAAAGGGGAGAATCTGGCTACAGAGGCAGAAGTGCACCCTCGGAAGAAACACGGGCAAAACACAGTGTTGAGATACAGGCAGAGGCAGGAGTGATGCACCTTTAAGCCAGGGAGCGCCAGGGACTGCCAGCAACCAGCAGAAGCCAGAAGCGAGGCCTGCAGTGGTCTCTCTCTTAGCCCCAGACAGCCAACTGTTACTATTAAACCTGTAAGTCGGTATTTTAGTCAGGAACTCAGAAGTAAGTAATTCACCTGTGTCACCTTTAGAAATGAAAGAACCATTTTTCTCCTCTTCCTCCTTCTGTTCTCAGAGCAAAGTAGGCTCCAGAGAAGTCTCACCTTAAAATCGAAGGCAGAAGTATGTGAGACCAATAGCCCCAACCCCATCCCCACCCTAAATCACAATCACTCAAACACATACACAAAGGAAATCAGGAATGCACGACAGCCCCTAACATCAGCTTTCCCCTCTTCCCCTGGGCCTTCCAGGGAGCCCACACATGGTGCTGCAGCAGCTGCAATTCCAGGTATGAGGGGCCTGACCCCACGTGCCAAAGCCTGCTGCTCTATTTCCCAGATTTGCCCTGAGCAAAACTTCCCGCCTCCCAGGAGGGCATCATGTGCACTCACCTTCTTGGAGAGGTCAGCCCGACACAGCCAGCAAGCGGCCAACCCTATGAGCCTGCTTATATAGAGCCCAGATCATCACACCCAGAGTCTTCTCATTTCCCCATCAAGGCCAGCCACTGCCTGCAGGGCTCTCAGCCCTTCTGGTCCTGGGTATGTTAGAAACAGGAAGGATTAGGGGATGTAGGATGGTCAGGTCAAGGTTAAGGCAGAAAATTCCCCAGTGCTCTTATTCATACCCACTGTATACCCCAGTCATGATGTTTTTTGGGTTTTTTGTTTTTACTTTTTAGGGCTGCACCCACAGAATATGGAAGTTCCCAGGCTAGGGGCTGAATTAGACCTGTGGTCACCGCCTACACTACAGCCACAGCAGTGTGGATCCTTAACCTATTGAGGGAGGCCAGGGATCCAACCTGCATCCTCATGGATCCTAGTTGGGTTCGTTAACCACTGAGCCATGAAAGGAACGCCCAACCATGATATCATGTAACACACACTCCACCTGACACTCTTCCTACTTGAATCTTTGAGATCAGGGGTCTCACCTGGTACCCCTCCCGCACACAAGGCAGCCACTCAGAGAGGCAGTTCCCTGCTTTTGGCAGGAAGATGGTGTCAAATAGCCCCTCTGCTTTCCCAGGGCCCATCAGTGACGGAGGAATCCAGAAGGACTGCTTGCCCCAGACAGGGACCAGGAACAATGGAAGGGTGTGGTACCTTGACCGCCACCCCCCCCGCCCAAGAGGGCCACATCCTGATGCCCAGAACCTGTGAATATGTTACCTTACCTGGAAAAAGTGTGATTACTGTAAGGATCTTGAGATGGGGAGAGTATTCTGGAATGGTATATTCAGGTGGGCCTGATATAATCCAATGGACCCTTATTAGAAAGAGGCAGGTGTATCTGGTGATGAAAAGAAGCCAAGAGCCTGGGACTAGGACGCAGCCTCTGGAAGCTGGAAAGGCTAAGAAATGGGTCCTCCTTGGAGCCTTCAGAAGGGATACAGTTTTTCCAGTATCTTGATTTTTCACGTTTTAGACCTGTTTCAGACGTCTGACTTCCAGACCTGCAAAGTAACAGATTCGTGCTGTTTTGAGGCACAGCATTTGTAGGGATTTGTTACAGCAGCAGGGAAACCATGCCAGGGGGCCAGAGACTGAGAATGGCCTGGGCTGGGATGAGCTGGGCACAAAGTGTGGGTGTGTGGAGGCCAGAGGCCAGGAAGGGGGATACAGGGTCCAGGGGCTCATTCGCACCCAAAAGCCAGGGTGGCCAAATGCTGCAGCAAGACAGAAGCTAAAAGCAAAGCTTGAGCTGGGTGAGAAACCCCTGGCAGAGGCCAGCCGGACCTGGACACTGAATCTACTAGCACTTTTATCTTGGACTTTGCAGCCTCCAGCCCTGGGAAGAATGTTTGTTGTGTATAAGCCACAGAGCCTATGACGTTTTGTTACAGCGTTACGGTGACGTTTTGTTACAGCATCCAGCCCTAGACATTCTCTTGCTCCTTCACTTCTTATTTGGCCTTCATGCAGGGAGCACTTAATTCCGAGGCACAGGAGGAGGAAAGGGGGAGGAGTGATGTGCCTGAGAGCACCTGTGAAACCTGAACCCAGAACCTCCTTTCTCAGTCAGCCGACAACCTCAGGAGGGTCTAAGAATGGAGAGGTGACATTACCTTAAGCGTGGTATGACTACGTGTCTCCTGCCGACATTTTGGCTGAGCCAGGAGAGTTGGTTTGTACAGAAAGTAAAGACAGTGACATTTTTGCATACACTGTGGCCATTTTAGCTGCTGGCAGGAAGATACCGAGGACCTAGTAGGTGCAAAGCCCTTCCATGCTCACGATCTCATTTCCTGACACAGTTGCCCTCTGCGTAAATTATTATTCTTATTTTGGAGACGAGGAAAGGGAGGATTTGAGAAATAACTAATTCGCACAAGGTCGCATAGCAGCGAGGGGGTAGTGCAGGGCTTTACTCTCTGATCCGACTAGAAAATTTTGACTCGGCTCTTTGGCACCTCCCTCAAGGGCATGATCCTGGGCAAAGTTCACATTTCTAAGCATGCGCCTTCCTCACCTGGCCACATTTTTACTTAGCCAGGCTCATCACCCATTACTTTTCACACTTCGTGCAGCAGCGTTTTTAAAAATACATGTTACTCTCTATTCCAAGACTTCATTCGTGGAAATTTTATCAACCTATTCAGAGCCTTTAGTTCTCATGTCTAGCACTTAACATGCCCCCCAGGAGCATTATTTTGAGAGCCTCATACCCCCATCCATTGTACCAGCATGAATTACTTCATTTCAGTATCTTGAAACCCCGCTGGTGTAGGTACAGTTACCTCATTTTAATGCGTAGAAAATCCAAACAGATTATTTTTCTGAGATCACACAGCCAGACAGTTGGAGTACTGATGCCATTTATCTCAAAGTTCTTGGAACCCAGGCCTGGAGATCTTGACAGTTGCCACCAGATTCTCCATCATCGTAATTATATAATCTGCTTAATATTAACAGGCTTTGCAGGCTTAGGTCCTTAACCTTGATGTACCTCCGTTTTCTCATCTTTAGAATGAAGGCATTGGGCTGTTTCCCACTGTTTATCAGGAGCATGACACAAGCACTCCTGAGCTGCTGCGGTTCATCCTGAGACTGCACACACAAAAAAGGAAGACCTTTTGAGTCTCTTATTTTTTCTCTTTAATAATTGACATTTTACTGAGATAATTATAGATTCATATGCAGTTTTAAGAAATGTACCATTTGCATTACCAGTTTTCCACAATATTAACATCTTGCAAAATTATAGTACAGGAGTTCTCCTTGTGGCTCAGCAAGTTAAGGACTCCATGTAGTCTTTGTGAGGATACAGGTTCAATCCCTGGCCTTACTCAGTTAAGTATCTGGCTTTGCCACAAGCTGTGGCGTAGGTCGCAGATGTGGCTTGGATCTGGTGTTGCCATGGCTGTGGTGTTGGCCTCAGCGGCAGCCCTGATTCACCCTCTAGCCCAGGAACTTCCATATGCCTCTGGTGTGGCTCTAAAAAGAAGAAAAAATTATAGTACAGTATAAAAACTGGGATATTGACATTGATAAAATTCTCCATCCCTTTCCAGATTTTCCCAGATTACTGCATGTGTGTTAAGTGCTGTACAGTTTTATCATGTGTGTAGGTTTGTGTATCCACCACTATAGTAATGTCACAGACATTTCCATCACCACCAAGATTCTGGTTTGCCCTTTAATGACCACACCCACTTCCCTCCCACCCTGTTCCCAGTGCCTGGCCCCCACGACTCTCAGGTGCTAAGATTTTCTCATTTGAAAAATACTATATAAATGGAATCATGATGTATGTAACCTTTGGGTTTGGCTTTTATCACTCGGCACAATTCCCCAAAGAGCCATCCATTACTGTGGATCAGTCATTGGCCTGTCATTGCTGAGTAATATTCCATAGGATGAATGTACCACCGTCTGTTTAATGATTCACCTGTTGAAGGACATCTGAGCTGTTAACAGTTTGGGGCTATTACAAAAAAAGCTAATGAAAAAATTAGCATTAGGTTCTCATGTGACCATACGTTTTAATTTTTCTGGGATAAATACCCAGGAGTAAAACTGCTATGTTGTGTGGTAATTACATTTAAGAAACTGCCATTCTTCAGAGTGGTTTACACTATTTTATATCACCATCGGCAATGCATGAATGATTGTCTCCACTTCTTTACCAGCATTTGATGAGGTTACTATTGTTTATTTTAGCCCTTATGATAGATATGTAGTGATATCGCAGTGCAGTTTTAATTTGCATTTTCTTAATGGCCAATACACTGTTGAACATTTTTTCATGTGCTTATTTACGATCTGAACATCCTTTTCGGTGAACTAACCATGTCTTTTACCTACATTCTAATTGGAATTTTTTTACTGTTGACTTTTAAAATGTCATTATGTATTTTAAATACCAACCCTTTGTCAGATGTCTGGCATCCAAAATTTCCTCCCAGTCTACAGTTTTTTCTTTTCATCTTCTTCACATGCTCTTTTGCAGAACTAAGGTTTTTATTTTGATGCAGTCCAGTCTATCCATTTTTCCTTTTATGGATCATGCTTTTGGTGTCAAGTCTAAGAATTCTTTGTCGACTGCCAATCTTAAATATTTTTCCCTAAAAGTTTTATAGTTATTTAAGTCCACGATTAATATTAATTTTTGCATAAGCTTATGAGGTTTAGGTGAAGGTTTATTTATTTATTTTTGCCTATGGATGTTCAGCTGCCCCAAAAGCATTTGTTGAGAAGGTTAGGGGGTTTTTTTGTTTTTTTTTTTTTTGCTTTTTAGGGCCACACCTGTGGCACATGGCACATGGAGGTTCCCAGGCTAGGGGTTGAATTGGAGCTACAACTGCCGGCCTACACCACAGCCACAGCAACGCAGGATCCAAGCTGCATCTGCGACCTACACCACAGCTCACGGCAACACCGGATCCTTAACCCACTGAGCGAGGCCAAGGATCGAACCCGAAACCTCATGGTTCCTAGTTGGATTTGTTTCCTCTGCCCCACCACGGGAACTCCATTAGGTTTTATTTTAAAAGCGCATGATGATCTTGTGACTTATTCCATGTATGTTTTTTTCATAGAGTAATGGATTACATCATGTGACATGAAATAAAGCTGATCATTCAAGATGCTGTGTCAAGTAAATCCTGTGGTGTTACTTGTTGCACAGACCCCCAGTGCCTTAGGACGTGTAAATCACAGTGTGAGATGAAGTGCTAGATGATACTGGAGGTTCCAGTCAGCTCTGATAATCTCTTTATGCCTCTGCCTTTCTCTGTCTCTCCCAGTCTCTGTCAGGAACATGCAGGTTCGATCCCTGGCCTCCTTCAGTGAGTTAAAGATCTGGCGTTGCCGGGAGCTGTGGTGTAGATCACAGACACAGCTCAGATCTGGCATTGCTGTGGCTGTGGTGTAGGCCAGCAGCTATAGCTCCAATTAGACCCCTAGCCTGGGAACCTCCATAAGCCATGGATGCAGCCCTAAAAAGACAAAAAAAAAATTACCATTTGTGCCCCCATTTAGTCTCATGGGTATCCTGATGGTGGCCGTAAATTACACAGTCACCTTATTTATTGAAGTCCTTCTGTTTGCACCCTTCTCTTTACATAATTTACCCTTACCTTAACAATAGAGCTTTGATCTAGATGTGCATTAGCCCCAGTATATAAATGAAGAATTCGAGAAAGATTGCAAGCACCTCGTAGAAAGTTAGGCCTTCACATGAGACTTGAAACTCCTGTAGCTGTGTCCTGGAACCAGCATAATCTAATTATTCTGGCTGTTGACTCCTTCCCAACAGTATGTATGGTGGCAGTAAGTTCTGGATCTAGGTGAACACATGCACATACACACAATGGTTTACAATCGATTTACAATACATGCTATATTCAGTGGCTTATGTGACATACTCAAATGCTTATCCCTCATTGGCAATGTGTGGTTCAGTATGCTTTGCAAAATTCCATTGAACATGAGGCATGGACATATCATTTTTATCCATCTTTCCTTTGCATATGGGATGCATACTTCAGATGATCTGTGTCTTTCACAAGATTAATCCATGCCTTTAGCATCCCTCAGAAGAAATCAGGAGTTTCAGATTTAGACAGGGTGCAGCCTCTTTCCACATGGCCGTATCATCCAGCCCAGCTTTGAAAATTATCCAGCCAGCTCCCTCTCCGTTCTGGCATAACAAGGTAGCACATCATCCTATTAGACTCATGTTGCATGACCTCCCCCTACCCTGTCAGCGTGAAGGTGTTAATTATGTAACACGGCCACATAAATCAGATTTTTACCCATGTTTCCCAACTTTTTGGCTACCCTGTAGTTTTGTAAACATTTTACCACGTACATCCATGAAGGAGAGCATTCGTCTTGCTCATTAGTGGATATATCAGCAGCAGCCAGGAACATGTATACCTGATAGTAGGGATTCTCTCAAATTTTTTTTTTTCTTTTTAGGGCCACGCTCGAGGTAGATGGAGGTTCCCAGGCTAGGGTTGAATCGGAGCTACAGCCGCTGGTCTACACCACAGCTCACAGCAACGCCAGATCCTTAATATACTGAGTGAGGCCAGGATCGAACCTGCATCCTCATGGATGCTAGTCAGGTTTGTTAACCGCTGAGCCATGACGGGAACTCCAGGATGCTCTCAGTTTTGAAAAGCAGAGTTAAAACAGGGGAAAGTGATGAAGGAAGGGGGTGAAGAGAAAATGATTCTGAACATGACTGTCAACAAACTGAAAGGGCTGAAAGCATTCACGGAATTGGATGGCACTGTCCTGGAAGTGATCAGGTTGCATTTTAGGAGTGTTCACTGTCAGGAATTTTTAGGAAATGAAGCCTCTTTCTATCTATAGACTATCTGTATTTGGATATGAGGATTTTTAAAATATATTCCAATACCAAACAAGAGGGAAAGTCTTGCTCGAATGGAAGAGGTGAAGAAACATTAAGAAACAGAAATGAGGCTGGCAATGGAGGGTTGAAAGTCACATTATGAGGGACTGCCTGTGATCTGCGAACGAAGAGAAAATATCAGAGGGTGAAAATATTCTGTGAAATGTGGTAAAGGTTATACCTGTTCCTAAAGAGAATGGGAAAAGGGACTTCTCCCATTAAAACTGCTCCCAGATAAAGTTGGAAGTCTCTGATTCTTAAAATGTCCACACTGCAGGTAATGGGACAGGGACTCGGGCAGAGGCAGCAGGAATGGAGATGATCAAACAAATATTGTAAACTCTGACCTAAGTTACAGTGACAGACCAGATGCTAGAGTTGGAGAACACTGAGAAATTAAAGTTGATTCTCAGAACTGTGCTCACCAACGTCCAAGGATAATTCCCTATATCATCTTGGTCCTGTTGCTTGGAAGGAAGAGCAATGCTTAATTTTTTAATGAAATGTTTGGAACATACAGGTTAGGTGAGGTGGTCTAAGTCCCCAGCTCTTTTTAATGGGATTAGAATCTGAATCCACTTTTCCAACTCTTACTAGAGCAATTTTATTGGGGCTTAATAACTCTTCAAAAGAGTGACTGTGAGTATTCAATATAAAGGATTTAAGGACATAATTAAAACTGGACATGTGTATAATACTGTTATATTCAGGTGTTCCAGTATAAACATAAAAGTCATTCATGACTATCATTTTTATTGTATTGCAAACACTGTGCTGTTAGATGTAGATTATTTATAAATGGGTATATTAAAAATTGGAAAAATCCACCATAAAGTGATTTTTATATGGAGTTTTTCAATCAAGATGCCTTGGATGACCAACATTTCATAACTGATGCCTTTTTATTTCTTTACCTCTTAATTAAGTTCAGACAGTTGAATCAGAGGCTGAGATTGGCTTGCAGTCAGTGAAAGCCCCAAAGCAAACATGGCAACATGTGGGGGTAGGAGAAGAATGCTAGTTTTGGGTTTTGCTTTTTTTTTTTTTTAATGAGAGGCCTATTTCTGTAAGAAGCCTAATGATGGCCTATTGGTGAATGCCAGCTTTTCAGAACAAGTTTTTTTTTAAGTCTTACATTCAGTTTCTTTCATTCTCTTTCCTGTCATTTGGATTCAAGTATTGGAGTGAGGGACTGGTGGAAGTTATTGTGGGTCATCACTATACGTATGCCATTTAATTTGCTTTTCCATGGATTTTAGGGGCCAGAGTAAGATGGGGAAGGTGGTGGGATGCACATTAGTCTTCAGTCTTTCCTTCGTCTCATTAGGCTACGAGGTTGTGTGTTCCCTTAGGCCAGTAATGTGTCTATTTTCACCCCCGTGTTTATCATCTCATTTCTATGTTCTCTGCTACTTCTGAAATACCTTTCAGTTATTTTTCAGCCAAGTGCTGTTAGTTTCAGCTCCTCTGACTTGAATCCAATCAAAGTGAAACGGGTCCTGCATAGGCACAAGGTTTGAGTACCTTGGGGAGTCACGTACGTCTCTGTAGAAGATTAGTGAATTGGACATGCAAGGCTCACCTGGGAATCCAAAGCCAAATTTTCTTAAGAGAAGACATAGTAATATCAGAAGGGTGACAGGCAATAAAGAATAACTGAGTGTCATATTCCCAAAATTGTGCATTGGAAATAGGCCCAAAAGACTTGTTAAACTATACCCTCTGCCTTAGGCTGGACAGAGGAATTTTGTCACTAATAGTTGAAAGAATTCACCCAGCAGTGTGAGACAGATTCTGACCTTGTGTCAGAAATCCACTAAGTAATCGATGCTCAAAAGGTTTGTGTTTACTTATTAGGCCACTAAGAAATAGAGTTACCTTCAAGTAAAACCTTACCATAAATAGGTTCTCCATGTTCAGAATGGAAGGCCAACAGCCTCCTGCTGTAGCCAGTCCACATCATTTTTCTCTAAATAGATCTAAGGTGACTAATAATTCCATGAGATCGGATATTTGACAAAGTAGAAACATTGTCATTCCCAACACTTATATTCTAGACGTTAATACTCCTCACCGCCAATCCCTATTGTAGTTTCAGAATTGAACAAGTCAATTAAAGCTTTTTTTTTTTTTCCTTTGCAGATAGGATTTTTCTTTGGTTCTAATTCTAGAAATAGGGTTCACATCACTTAATGTACGTCCCTTGGATCGAGTGTACAGTTTTTTTTTTTTTTTGTTTTTTTTTTAATGGCCACAGTCATGGCATATGGAAGTTCCTGGGCCAGGGATCGAATCCAGGCCACAGCTGTCACTGACACTGCTGGTGCAGCAACACCGGATCCTTTAACCCACTGCCCAGGACCCAGGATTGAACCTATACCTCTACAGTGACCTGGGCCACTGCAGTCAGATTCTTAACCCACTGTGCCTCGGTGGGAACTCCAAGTCTTTTTATCGTTGACCATACTGCCTCTATTTTTAAAACTTTATTCCTG
This sequence comes from Phacochoerus africanus, assembly GCF_016906955.1. Taxonomy (NCBI): domain Eukaryota; kingdom Metazoa; phylum Chordata; class Mammalia; order Artiodactyla; family Suidae; genus Phacochoerus; species Phacochoerus africanus. Next base: position 14,513,498 of record NC_062546.1, read on the forward strand.
ATCTGATTTATTCATCCATGGGTAAGATAATAATCTAAAATTATTTTTTCTTATTACATGAGGTCGTCTTAGCTTTCTACTCAATAAAGGGACTATGATAGAGGCAGGGCCTTGGCTTATTTCAAATTCTAAGCTGAATCTTCTCAGTCATTTTGCTGGTGGATATTTCAAAGACTCATGGTCAAAGTAAAAGAAAATACCTCTGTAATCCTGTGTTTCCTTGCCAAATATGTTAAACTTCATATACTAGTTTTCTAAGATTTTTCATTTAGTATGAATTCTGATGAATAAGAATTGAGTCTTATAATCAATACGGAAAGAGATTTAGCTATAACCAGGTCTCTGGATGAATTCTCAGGTGTTTAGTAAAGAATGTGTGATACCTGAAGACCTTTGCAGTATTTCCATGACTTTAGACATTCGATTTCCTATGAATTTTCTCATGTTGAAGAAGGTATGACCTTCTTTTAAAAGCTTTTTTACAACAATTACAAACAAATGGTGTTGCCTCTGAATGAGTTCTTTTATGAGCGTTAAGAATAGATGAGACTCTGAAGGTCTTATCACACTGGTCACATCTATATGGCTTTTCTCCAGTATGAATTCTTACATGCTTGATAAGGTCATAGTGAGTGATGAAATTCTTCCCACACTCTTGACAATGAAAAGCTTTCTCTCCACTGTGAGTTTTCTTATGCCGTTTCAAGACATCTTCTTGGGTATAGCTCTTTTCACACAGATCGCATTTGAAGGGTTTCTCTCCAGTATGAGTCCTCTGATGTCTGCTGAAAAGGGAGTAAAACCTAAAGCACTTTCCACATTCTTCACATTTGTACACTGATGATTGAGTGTGCATGACCCGATGAGTCGCCCGATGTGCCGTGAGCTCTGAACGACTGTCAAAGGAGTCTTCACATCTGCCACACTGAAAGTGTTTCCCTGGCATATGAATTATTTTATGTCGTTCCATGGTTCCCTTTTGGCTAAAGGCCTTTCCACACTCATCACACTGAAAGGGTTTCTCTCCAGTGTGAATCCTCTGATGCTTAATAAGGAGTGAGTAAAAATTAAAAGCCTTGTCACACACATCACAGTTGTGTCGTTTTGCTCTCATATGCTTTTTCTGGTGTTGCATAAATTTTGAAGCTCTCGTTGAAGTATGTCCACAATTATTACATTCAAAGAGCTTCTCAAATACGTGAATGTATCGGTAAGTATTAAATGGATGCCTAAAGGCCTTTGCATACCCATCGTGTCTGTATGGTGTCTCTACTGTGTGAATTTTCTTATGTTGAACCAAGTGTGAGAGATGGCTTAGGACTATCCCACAGTCATCACACTCATGGCGTTGCTTTAGGGTGTAATATCTTGGCTGTTCATTCAAGTGTGAGCTCTGTCTGAAGGCATGCATGGATTTCTTCAGTTCAGGAGAAAAATCCAGAGTTGGCTGGCATGCTAGTGGGAAGACAAGAAGAAAATGAAATTAGACTCTCACATCACAATATAAATCACAGTGAGCTATGGGGGGGCAGGGAATGTAAGGATACAGTGGTTGTGGATTAAGGAGGTGGCAGGATGTGATTGGGGCAGTGCAGGGGGTGAAGAGTGAGTGCAGCTGTGCAGTTTGAAGATACCATTTAAAAGTAACACCAGTATTTTTTTTAATACAAACCACTGACATTCTTTGAACTGAATAATTTCTCTAAGAATTACCTATTAAATTATACACTAAAAATTACACTCAGTAGATCTTTTAGCCATAGATTTTTTTTTTTCTTTTTGGCTGTGTCTATGGCATGCAGAAGTTCCCAGGCCAGGGATCAAACCTGAACCACTGCAGTAACAATGCTGGATCCTTAACCGCTAGGCTACCAGGGAACTCCTAGCCTCGGATCTTGAATTAATATGTGGTTCAGTATAAATAGGACACTAATTTTAATGCTTCAACACTGAAAATGCCATACTAGACTTATCCATTGATTTTATTACAAGGAATTTGCATTGTGTCCATTTGTTAAAGAGCGATCCATTAACTTGTATATAAACCTTTGTGAATTCAATCACCAGTATACTATCTTTTTAAGTCACAGAATTACTCTTTCAAAAAAGAATCTCAATTTTTTGCAACATGTTAAACCATAAAAATACCACATCTTGGGAGTTCCCATTGTGGTTGAGGGGTAACGAATCTGACAAGCATCCATGAGGACGCACATTCAATCCCTGGCCTCTCTCAGTGGGTTAAGGATCCGGCGTTGCTATGAGCTATGATATAGGTCACAGATGCAACTCAGATCTGGTGTTGCTATGGTGTGTAGGCCAGCAGCTGCAGCTCCGATTTAACCCCTAACCTGGGAACTTCCATATGCCATAGGTGCAGTGCTAAAAAGACAAAAAATAATAATAATAATATCTCATCTGTCAGACAGTTATTATCAAAAAGACAACAAATACATTATTTAAAAAAAAGACAACAAATAGGAGTTCCTGCTGTGGAACAATGGGATTGGCAGCATCTCTGCAGCACCAGGACACAGGTTTGATCCCCAGCTTGGGACAGTGGGTTAAAGCATCTGGCATTGCTGCAGCTGAGGTGTAAGTCGCAACTGCGGCTCAGATCTGAACTCCATGTGCTGCAGGGTGGCCAAAAATGGGGAAAAAAAAAAAGATAACAATCTTCATGCTCTGGGGATGTCATATACAACATGATAATATAATTAACATTGCTGTCTGACATATAAAAGTTATTAAGAATATATCCTAAGAGCTCTCATTACAAGAAAATTTTCTTTCCTTCATTTCGTATCTATATGAGATGGTGGGTGTTCACTAAACTTACTGCGATAATCATTTCATGATGTATTATCATGCTGTATGTCCTCAATTTATAAGGGGCTCTATGTCAGTTGTGCCTCTATAAAACTAGGAGAAAAAGAAAAGACTCCTCCACTGACAAAAAGTATAAGTAGTGTTTAGTATCCTGTTACTTGCCTGTATCCCAACCATGGATAATGCTACTCTAGTCTCAAACTGATGGATAAGATATTGCTAACATGGAACAGGATCAGGAAGTCATTTTAAAAATAAAGTAGGACACAGATCCAGTGCAATCCCTATCACATTGCCGATGGCATTTTTCACAGAACCGGAACAAAAAATTTTTAATTTGTATGGAAACGCAAAAGACCCCAAACAGCCCAAATAATCTTAAGAAGAACAGAGCCAGAGCAATCAGGCTCCCTGACTTCAGACCATGCTACCGTGCCACCTGAGGTTGTGATCATTTATTTGCACCAAGATCACTGCAGTTTCCAAAAGAACCTAAGTACCTGTCTTTTTCCTTAGCTTGCCAGATTCAGTCAGTCCTCTCTGGCAGCAGTCTAGATTTTCTTACAGCTTGCCATGAGACTACTGTGCCTGACACTGCCAAGATAAACACCCAGAATCTTTCTTCTCACCCATGGTTCAGTAGTTTCCCTTAAATAAATACTTGTCAATTTGTTGTATGTCCTTGGTCCACTGCCAGAGTCCTGAAATGGCTGTTTCACAATTTTGTTCAGTTTTATCATTGCTTTTAGGGAGAGGATTTGCTAAGCTCCTCATTCTGCCATTCTGGAAGTCTTACTAGGTAACTTAAATACTAAAGGTATTGGAAGCTGGCTACACGAACCATGGGTGTTGGCCTGTGGCTGTGATAACCTAAGAGATATGTAGATCTTAGTAAATATTCAGTTGATAATTTTTATGATGAGAACTAAATGGTAATTCAGCTCTGACAGAATGGTGAGATTAGGGTCATTTCTTATGTGTTCTTTTTTGAAACTTTATAGATTAATCTTTTGAAAATATTATTCAGGGAAAGAATGTATTTTCTCCTATTTTACATGAGCAATCACAGCCTAGGTTACGCTGTCTTGCAATCAAGTTTATACATTGACTACTTTTTTTTTTTTTTTGCTTTTTAGGGCCCCAGCTGCCACATATGGATGTTCCCAGGCTGGGGGTTGAATCAGAACTACAGCTGCCGGCCTACATCACAGCCACAGCAACTTGGGGTCTGAGCTATGTCTGTGATCCTCACCACAGCTCATGGCAACACCAGATCCCCGACCCACTGAGAGAGGCCAGGGATCTTGTCCACATCCTCATGGGTGCTAGTCAGACTCGTTTCTGCTGCGCCACAAGGGGAATGCCTTTTTTTTTTTTTTTTTTTTTTTTGACATTGACTGCTAAGAGAGGCTTATTGTCACTTTAAGGGAACAATTTTCATTTTATTTATTTAATTGTCTTTTTGTCTTTTCTAGGGCTGCACCCGTGGCATATGGAGGTTCCCAGCTCGGGGTCTAATCGGAGTTGTAGCTGCCAGCCAATGCCACAGCCACAGCAATGCCAGATCCAAGCCGAGTCTGCAACCTGCACCACAGCTCACGGCAACGCCAGACCCTTAACCCACTGATCGAGGCCAGGGATCGAACTCCCAACCTCAAGGTTCCTAGTCGGATTCATTAACCACTGAGCCACAATGGGAACTCCAAGGGAACAATTTTTAACCCAGGAGATGAACATCTGCATATTATTTAGGATTCCTGTGAATGATTCTCCAGTCACTTTAAAAATATTTTTCATCATTTTTAATATATCTGATTTTCATATATTTTTTAACTTACTTCTTAGGCTCCCAGCTCACATTACAAACTTATTACAGCCTATCTCCATTTGATTGATCCCTTATTCTTTGAATTTAATTATCCTAAGCAAAAATAATATCCCCCTACTATATATTCCCCTTAAGTTAGGCATCAATTAATGGACAGTGACTTCTTGCAAAATTCTTAAAATTTTTAGAGGAAATTACATTTTACTATCTCTGAATCTGTATTGGACTTAACATGCTTTCTGATCAGAAATCCTGGCCGTTTCCACATTGGTATTTATGATCACAGCTTCTCTCCCCCATTTGACTTAAACTTCTTGATAATGTATGAAGTTTATTTCAGTTTCCTTTTTGCTTATTGCTTTACCACAAACATTTTTTGAAAACCTTCTCCACAATCATTTGTTAAAATATTTGTGATACTCGTGATTTGGGGGATTTGGGGGGTAATCATTCTTAATCATTTTTGCTCATTGAAACTGTTATCCAGTTCAGAAATTCATGTATCTACCCATTTAGTAATTTTTTTTTTGTCTTTTTGCCTTTTCTAGGGCTGCTCCCGCGGCATACGGAGGTTCCCAGGCTAGGGGTCTAATTGGAGCTGTAGCCGCCAGCCTACACCACAGCCACAGCAACGCAGGATCCGAGCCGCATCTGTGACCTACACCACAGCTCACGGCAACACTGGATCCTTAACCCACTGAGCAAGGCCAGGGATCGAACCCGAAACCTCATGGTTCCTAGTTGGGTTCGTTAACCACTGCTCCATGACGGGAACTCCTCAGTAAAATAAAATTTTAAGAACAAGAAATTAGCTACTTTGATCCATATCTGAACATGAAAGGAAGGTCTAAGCTTTGAAGGCAGGATATAACGGATCCATCCCATGGTGCCACACCCACAACTCCCTCAGGACTAAGGAACCTCTTCCACCTGTTGGGAGCAGGGGCTACACATGGCTCACAGCTGAGTAACTCTTGAGTCATTGCCCTTGACTGAAGACAGCTGCCCCAAGCAAATTCCCCTTCTCCCTGATGCAGCCAGCAGCCACTTGAGTGCGGAGGTGCAAGGGTCCAGCTCCTTAGCCTCAATTCCGAACAACTCTAAAGGACCATCCCAGGTTCCAAATTGCCTGAAGGACTGGATGAGACCTCTGTTGCAACTGTAGTTCAGTTTCTTCCTTGGCCCAGTCCAGTTTCCCCTCACCCTTCACAACTGTTGTTCCCCCAAAGAACTCCAAAACCTCCTGCATGCAAATCTCAGGTAGAGTCTGTTTTTCCTGGATCCTGAGCTAAGTCTAAGGTATTTGAAACTTTATGCATATAAACAGGTGAGAGTATCTCCCTCTGTGAGAGCTATGACAAAAGGGGCTGCAGAAAAACAATGAGATAAAAAGAAGATCCACCATTCTCCTCTCCCCTATACTGAAACCCATGCAGAGAGCTCCTCTTTCATCACCTCTGAGACCCCAGGTTCCTTGGACCACTTAGAGTGGGAGTTGTGATGACTCTCACCTGCTTACTGCTCATCAGTTACCTGAGCATGGAGCAGCTGTTGCTTCTTTTACCATCAGCATCCAGGCATCACTGTCTCGCTTCAAAGAAGACATCACTTTTCCTTTAAAAGCCCATTGCCCTGCATGTAAGAAAACAAAATGATCTTTTCAATGCTTTGATGATCAGAGATTTTAAACTCAATCTTTTGGCCATAAGCAAGATGACGACAAGTCTCAGTTGGCTTGAGCTATCCCAGCGTAATTTGTGACATTCCCTTTCACTTCCAGACACCACCTAGGATGGAAAAGAAGTTATGTATTGACACGTGGGAAGGAAAGAGATCTCACAGGAAGCCTGGGAGCCGCGTTCTCTCATAGTGCTGCCCACAAACCACCTGTGTTTTAAAAGGTAGTTCTCTGGGGGTTGGGGGTCTGTAAGAGCCTTGGGACTGTGATCTTGGAGAAATATGTGAAGATGTGAGGAAGCAGAAAAAGGAAGTTTGAGTGCTTGTAGCATGCATGTGCTCACGTCTCCCTTCACAAAGTTCCCACAGTTTATTTAGGGAGGTTAGGTAAGCTCTTCAAGAGCTCTATAGATATTTGTAAAATACAAAAAAAAAAAAAATCTCAAAATAGGCAGCTTATCAATGGGGAAATTTGATTCTTACCCAAAGTCATCATATGTTTGTAGGTGTCCAGTATCACCCGCTTGTATAGGCTTTTTTGATCAGCGTTTAAGTATTCCCACTCGTCCCAAGATAAGTCAATGAACACGTCTTTAAATTGTACTGACCCCTGAAATAACAAATACTTTGATTCTCCAGCTGCCCATATAGCCGTATAGAGAGATCAGTCTTAGTGTTTGAGACATAAAAAAAAATACGAGACTTATGTGAGCATCAGCTGGGTAACATGGTTGATTCAGGGGAGGGGGAGACATTACTAATATCAGGAATGAAATAGTGGCTATCACTGCAGGCCCGCCCGACATCAAAAGGAAATTAAGAGAATACTATGAACAATTCTACGCACATATATTTGATAACTTAAATGGGCCAGTACCGCAGAAAGCACAAATTAACATACCCAGTAGGAAACAGATCATTTTAATATGCCTAATGGGGAAATGAAATTCATAATTTTTTTTCAATTTTTTAAAGTTTTATTGAACTGTAGTTGATTTACTGAATTCATAATTTTTAAAACTCTTGAAAGATAACTATCCAGGCCCAGATGATTTCACTGAAGAATTCAAAACTGTTTAAAGAAAAAACTGCTGCACAAGCTCTTCCAGAAGATTGAAGATGGGGGGCCTACTTCCCAATTCATTTTATAAAGCCAGTATGACCCTGATACCCAACTAGACAGTGACAGTTTAAAAAAATTTTTTAAACATTGCTCATGAACATAGATGCAAAAATCCTTAAGCTTCTAGCAGATGGAATTCAGCAATACATTAGAAGAATTGAACATCGTGCCCAAGGGACATTTATTCCGAGAATGCAAGGCTGATCCCATATTTGAAAAATCAGTGTGACTTACTGTGCTCATTTCCTAGGACATAACAGAGCGCCACATACTGAGTGACTTAAAACCACAGAAGTTTTTCCTGTCATAGTTACGGAGAGTAGAAGTCCAAAGTCAGGGTATCAACAGGTCCATGCCCTTGCTGACACCTCTAGGAGACGATTTTCCCTACTTCTCCCCATTTCTGGCCACCCTAGGCTTTCCTTGGCTTCTAGCAAAGTCTGCCTCTGTCTTTACATGGCTGTCTTCCCTCTGTGTCTGTGTCTTCACATGGTGGTGTGTTCTCTCTGTGTGTCTTTTCACATTTTCTTCTTTTTTTTTTCTTTTTGTCTTTTTGTCTTTTAGGACAAAAACCTGCGGCATATGGAGGTTCCCAGGCTAGGGGTCCAATCAGAGCTGTAGTCACTGGCCTACACCACAGCCACAGCAACACCATATCCGAGCCACGTCTGCGACCTGCACCACAGCTCACAGCAACGCCGGATCCTTAACCCACTGAGCAAGGCCAGGGATCAAACCCGCATCCTCACGGATACTAGTCAGGTTCATTAACCCCTGAGCCACAACGAGAACTCCTCAGCATTTTCTTCTTATTAGGACACCAGTCATAATGAATCAGAGCCTACCCCAATGACAGCATCTCAACTTGATTATATCTACAATGACTGTATTTATATGATAGGGTCAATATAAATGTATTTATATTACAAATAAGGTCCCATTCAAAGGTACTAGGGGTTAGGACTTCAGCATATCTTTTTGGAGGACACAATTCAAATAACAGCATCTACCATATTAAGCTAAAGAAAAAATCACATGATCATATCAAGTGATACAGAAAATCTTTTGACAAAATTCAATGCCTATTCATGATTTCAATCTCAAATAAGAACAGAGAAAATTTCTCAAAGAAGAATACCAATTTAAAAAACTCTATAGCTCCTTTATTATATTTAATAATAAAGGACAATGTTTTCCCTCTAATATCAGAAACAAGGCAAGGATGTTTGTTTTCACCACTGCTATTCAACATAGTAGTGGAAGTTCGAGACAGTGTGATGAGGCAAGAAGAGGAAATAAGAGGCACATAGATCCTCAAAGGATAAACTGCTCCTATTTTTAGATGAAGTGATAGCCTATCCTGTAGAGAATTCCAAGAATCTTTAAGTAACTTTAGGAGTTGCTGTTGTGGCTCAGCAGGTTAAGAACCCAACTAATATCCATGAGGAAGCAGGTTCGATCCCCGACCTCACTCAGTGGATTAAGGATCCTGCATTGACACAAGCTGCCCTGTAGGTCTCAGATGCAGGGTGGATATTGTGTTGCTATGGCTGTGGTGTAGGCCGGCAGCTGCAGCTCTGATTCAACCCCTTGTGCATTGACACAAGCTGCCCTGTAGGTCTCAGATGCAGGGTGGATATTGTGTTGCTATGGCTGTGGTGTAGGCCGGCAGCTGCAGCTCTGATTCAACCCCCTAGCCTGGGAACTTCCATATGCTACAGGTGTGGCCCTAAAAAGAAAAAAAGAAAAAGAATAATTTGGTTGTATATGCATATATCCTGGCATTGTAAGATGTTCATTCCGTTATTCCCAATTGATGATTTGCTTTGCTCCAGATAAACAGGAAGTCTCAGAGCGCTAGAGACAACCTCTGGCATGAGAATTCGCAACTCTGGCAATTCTAACAATTCTAACAAGCTCCCTGGTGATGCTGCTCTTTGAGAGACTCCCTAGGATTTAAACGTAGGTTATCTTCGGCCTCAAGATGCCCAAACTTTAGGGAGTTTCCGTTGTGGTGCAGCCGAAACGAATCCAACTAGGAACCATGAGGATGCGGGTTCGATCCCTGGCCTCACGCAGTGGGTTAAGGATTCGGCGTTGCCATAAGCTGTGATGTAGGTCGCAGATGCAGCTTGGAGACCGCATTGCTGTGGCTGTGGCATAGGCCGGCAGCTATAGCTCCAATTATACCCCTAGCCTGGGAACCTCCATATGCCGCAGAGGCGGCCCTAAAACACACACACACGATTCTCAAACTTTAGCAGCATCTGAATCACCTGGAATGCTTCTTAAAACACAGGGTGCTGGGTCCCACCTCCAGAGTGTCTGACTCAGTAAGGAGGGTGGGGAAGGGCCCAGGCATCTGCCTTTTTAACACATTGCCAGGCGATGCTGATGCTGCTGACCAGCACTTGCTATCCAGCTTCACCCCACTACAGTGGAGCCCCTAATAAATTCCCCAACCCTGCTCTTAATAGTGTGTCTTCTGATACCCCTTAGTCAGTAGTTTATTGAATGAATATGTGAATATTGGAAGAGAGAAGGCAAGAGAGGAGATCTTCCACTTTCTGACTCGTTTCATCCGAGGAGACAGAGGTGGAAAACATACCACTTGACGTGGCCTCTTAGTATGAAAGTCCAGGAAACCAGAAGCTAATGTGTTAGGGGCCGGATATCGGCATTTCAGAAAAGGAGACAAGAAGGTAACTCACCTGGGTCATCACTTGGGACAAGATTTTTAAAAACGAAAGAGTCATTTTATCCTCCCCCTTCTCTTGCTGAGTTCCCTCCCTGGAGAAGAGCAGAAGCCACACCTTGGAATTGAAAACAGAGTCAGGAGAAGCCAGAAATACCACAACCCCTTCCCAAGCCCACAGAGGGGAAACTCCTCCCAACACTGAGCCCGATTCCCTTCCTCATCAACCCTCCGGTGGCCCCTTGTGCTTTCTCAGGAGCCAAGACTCAGAGGAGAGGAGGCTGCCTCAGTGATTTAGAACCTGAAGCTGTCCTCTCCAAATCTTCCCTGAAAACGGAAACTGCCTCCAGCACCCACGAGATGGGAGAAACACCCCTTCGCAGAAATGGAAATCAGCTGCCCTGGCGGACTCAGCCACCCCTCCCGCCCCTGCTTATATACAGCGCGGATGAGCACACCCAGGCTCTTCTAGTTTCTTGGTCAGGGCAAGTCTCTGCCTGCGTATCTCCCAGCCCTCCTGGCCCACATGTAACGAGGACAGGAGGATGAGGGTGGCAATTCTCAATAAGAGCTTGCGCCAGAATCCCTTGGAGGGCTTGTTAAAACATCCGTTGCTGGGCCCCAGCTCCAGACTTTCTCAATCAGTAGGTCAGGTGTGGGGGCCAAGAATTTGCATTGCAGTTTCCAGGTGATGCCACTGCTGCTGGGTGAGAATCACACTTTGAAATCCAGTAGATTAAGGAATAAGCAAAATAGAGGCTGAAAAATTATAAATAGTCTTTGATAATGCCTGCTACGTGCCTCGTTTATGATGTCTTGTTTATGAGGGCTTGTGACCCATTTCCCACTTGAACCTTCGAGAGGAAGGGTCTCACCTGGTGATCCTCACCTTCACAGAGTAGCTGCTGTGGACGAGGGCACTTTGGGCAGGGAGATGGTGAACAACAGCACGTCCTCTTTCCATGAGCCATCAGCAACAAGGTGGGGGTGTGGGGATGGCATTTGATGCTTGCCCCAGGGCAGGGCGGAGGGCAATGAGGGGTGGGGGACAGAGGCTGGAGTGGCCTGGGAAAGAGTGATACAGGCACAGAGTATGGATGCCAAGACCAGAGGCCACAGAGGAGGGTGTCAGACCCAAACACTCACTTATACCCAAAGGCCAAGCTGAACACATAACGCTAGCAATAGATGCAGCAAAACAGAAGTCAAAACCAAAGACCAGGCTGGATGAATTGACCTTGGCAGAGGCAAGCAGGACCCAGCCCACAACACCCAGACCAGACACCTCTTCCCTGTCCCATAGTCCAGAGCCTGCACAAAGACAATTCTGAGGCCAAAAGGGGAAAATAGAGAACTCTCAAGGGAAGAACCTGCTTAATATCACTTTTGAAATATGAAATAAAAGAAATTTACTCCTTAATTAAGGGATGGTTAAATACCAAAAGCTGTCCCCCTGAATGGGATTAAAAGATGAATTGAATTTAATCATGAATGAGTTAAAGAGTGCCTGCTATCACCACTTCCATTCAATATTGTAATGAACTTCATATAAAAAAGAAAAAACAGAAATAAAAGATATAAAGATTGGAAATGAAATTCTGTTTACAAATAGCACGGTTGTATACATAATAAATCCAAAGTAATCTACACATTGTTAGTTAATAAGTGAGTTTAGCAGGTACCTAGATACAAAATAAATATATTTTGAAATCAGTGATTTTTCTATATGTCAACAATTAACACATAAAAATGAAAAATTTTAAATATTCTCTACTCATCAAAATCATTGCATACACAGGAATGAATCTAGTGAAAGATGCAGAAATCCTCGATGCTGAAAACTGCAAATACTTAGAGAACTTAAAAAGTACTGAGTAAAAGCAGGAATATACCATGCTCTTGGACTTGAAAATTACAGACTACAATTTCCCCTAATTTATTTGTAGGTTTAATGCATCCTCTGTCAAAGTCCCAACAGATTTTAGTGTTAAACATGTCAAGGTGATTCTAAAATAGACATGAAAATGCAAGAGCATGGATGCAACTAGAGATTCTCATACTAAGTGAAGTAAGTCAGAAAGAGAAAGACAAATATCACATCACTTGTATGTGGAATCTAAAATATGGCATAAATGAACCTGTCTACAGAATAGAAACATTCACAGACGTGAAGAACCGACTTGTGGTTGCCAAGGAGGAGTGGGGAAGGAATGGGATGGATTGGGAGTTTGGAGTTAGTAGATGCAAACTATTAGATGTTTAGAATGGATAAACAATGAGGTCCTGCCAACTATGTCCAATCACTTGCGATAGAACGTGATGGAAGATAATACGAGGAAAAGAAGGTGTATATATGACCGGGTCACTTTGCTCTACAGCAGAAATTGACAGAACATTGTAAATCAACTGTACTTTAATTTTAAAAAAATTTTAGGGAGTTCCCATTGTGGCTCAGTGGTTAACAAACCTGGCTAGTATCCATGAGGACATGGGTTTGATCCCTGGTCTCGCTCTGTGGGTTGGGGATCCAGCGTTGCCATGAGCTGTGGTATAGGTCGAAGACGTGGCTCGGATCTGGCATTGCTGTGGCTGTGGTGTAGGCCAGAGGCTCAGATTGGACCCCTAGCCTGGGAACCTCCATATGCTGTGGGTGAGGCCCTAAAAAGACAAAAAAAAATTTTTTTTTAAAGAAAATGCAAGGGTCCAATAATGATCATGGTCAAATTGGAGAAAAAATAAAGCTAGGGGGTTTCCGTTCCCAAACATCAAGATTTATTATAAGTTATGGTATTAATCTCTAAAAAAATAAGTTATGGTAGACAGGGGAGTGTGCAGGGGTCGACAGACACATAAAACAGAATAGAAAGTCTAGAAATAGTTTCAGACATCTGCGGTCATTCGGTTTTATACAAAAGTGTCAAATCAGTTCAATAGAGAAATGAAAGTCTTCCAACAAATGGTGCTAAAACAACAGAATAGACAGGAAATTCCCAAAGAACGTAACTAGTTTCAAAAGGAGCCCAAATGCACTTTAACAGACGTAGATTCTTATATCTAGTCTAACAAAGAGTGCCTAAGGCTTCCCTTTTTCTATGAAAAGCCTCTATTGAGAACTCTCCAGTTTGGCTCGTTAATCCCAGTTTGGGAGAAAAAAAAAAATCTGAGGAGCTGTTTTAATAGCCCTAAAGAAAGAGAATATAGGAGTTCCCATTGTGGCTCAGTGAATATGAACCCGACTAGTATCCATGAGGTTGTGGGTTCGATCCCTGGCTCCACTCAGTGGGTTAAGGATATGGCCTTGCTGTGTGCTGTGGTGTAGGTCCCAGATGCGGCTTGGATCCACCGTTGCTCTGTGGCTGTGGCTGTGGCATAGGCTGGCAGCTGCACGTCCGATTCAACCCTTAGCCTGGGAATTCCATATGCCGAGGGTGTGGTCCTTAAAAAAAAAAAAAAAGGTATAAAAAAAGAGACTATAAGTATCAGCAATTCTGCTCCTTCAGGCTGAGCTACACAAGAAAAACATGCCTCCATGTGTATGTTGTGATTATAGAAAATTGTGTCTGGAATGTTTGGGGTATGAATGTTCCATACACTTGATGTCTGTAAAATTGTATTCTATTTATTCTGGTGTTACTACAGTATTTACAGTGTGTGTGAAGCTATATTTTATAACAAATGGAATGTGTTTGTCTTGGCCTAGATAAGTGCTGTGTGTTTTATGACTGTACTTGCAGAACCTATTGAGTGGATCTCTTCAATCCTTTCTTTTTCTTTTTTTTTTTTTTGGTCTTTTTGCTATTTCTTGGGCCACTCCTGCAGCATATGGAGGTTCCCAGGCTAGGGGTCTAATCGGAGCTGTAGCCACCGGCCTACGCCACAGCCACAGCAACGCGGGATCCGAGTGACACCTGCAGCCTACACCACAGGTCACGGCAACACCGGGTCCTTAACCCACTGAGCAAGGGCAGGGACTGAACCCGCAACCTCATGGTGCCTAGTCGGATTCGTTAACCACCGCACCACGACGGGAACTCCTCTTCAATCCTTTCTTTAAGGATGAAGATTATGCCTAAGACTCTTGCTGTGTTAGAAGATATGTATGGATATATGGCTTTCCCAAGGTCAATAATGGTAAATAACCCACCAGAAATTTCTTCTGCTTAACACTTCACACCTGTCCATTATCAATCAGTTTGCATTTAATCACCAAAATATATCTCAAATCCATTCCCATCTCTCCTTTGCCAGAGGCAATCCTAGTCTAGGTTCCTATTGCAGTTCCTTTGGAACGGAGTGTCTTCAGTTCCTTCGACTGCCCCTGCTCCTCCCCTCTTTCCCCGCTCAAGGTGGTGGGTTAGGGATTCCCAGTGTCCAACTCTCCTCCCTCTGCCAGTCTCTCCACTTTCTAGGGCCAGTCCTGAGCCACTCTGATTATTGCAAGTACTCCTTTCCTTTCTTCTCTTCTCCTCTCCTTTCCCTTCCTTTGTTTTACTTTACTTTCTTCTTTCTAAGGGAAAAGTGGTGGCAGGATTGGCCCCCATGTGTTGGAGGCAAAGCTTCGAGACCACCCCATGCAGGTGAGAACCTAAAACTCTGTTTCATAGCTTAACCTAAAGTCTCTCTAGAGGAAAGCTGACTCCAGTAGACCTTAGCCGGAGATTTGCCTTCCAGGGCTGGAGGAAGCTGGGGTAGGTAGGCTTCATTGCTTTTGTTTCTTTCTCAGAAAGTGTCCTCTGTGGATCGGTTATGACCATGGAAATGTATTTGAACTCTCTTTCCTGACGTGTGTGTGCTTATCCTTGTTTTCTCCTCACAGTAATTTGGTAAGCTGTACATTTGCTTTACACACGTCTCGGTAAGGGTGTTGTATTTCACAAATGTTGGAAGTAAAGAAATCAGGTTACCAGGATTGATTGCATAAGTGCAGAGTGCCAGCTAGTGAAGTGCTTGAAGGCAGCTGGAAAGATCACTGACTTTTTGTTTCCCTGATGAAGACCACAAAGTGATCACCTACAGAGCCTGTGTGGTTGGAACCGAACGTGCCTGGCTTCAAATCCCAGAACTGCCACCGAGATGCCTTCTGACCTTGATCAAGTTATTTAACCTGCGTGCCTTTCAGTTTCCTCTTTCAAAAAATGGAGGTGTTGTTATGAGGACCAAATGAGATTAGGAAGGAAAAGCGTTACCCTTGCTCCTCAAAATGTGGTGGGGGTGCAGCAGTACGGGCATTGCTGGAGATGGCTAGAAATGCAGAATCTTGCCCCCCCCAATCCATCGGCTGAATAAAAATTTGCATTTTAACAAAGTTCTCAAGAAATTCTATACACACTGCCTAGGACATAATAGGCACATAGGCATCCAATCAGTGTTAGTATTGTCAGTTTTGTTATTATAAGATTCTTACAATAATAGTGCTTAACTATGTCAGCCTTGGCAGATAATGAGGTTAGGGTTTAAATTCTCATTTTATTTTATTTTTTAGGAATTCCTTCTTTTGCAGGGGGAGGGAGTGCTGCACCTGCGGCATGCGGAAGTTTCGAAGGTAGAGATCAAACCAAGCCACAGCAGTGACAATGCCAGATCCTTAACCTGCTGTACCATCGGGGAACCCCTAAATCCTCGTTTTAATAAATAGGAAAACTATGGCTCATCAGGTGAAGTGAAAGTCATAAAGCTAGTGAATGGATTTGCTGAGATTCAAACAGATATTTTACTCTAAATTTCATTATCTTTTCAATATGTTTATGCCTAAAATAAAGGGGGAAATGTATACATCATTTTATCCTTGACAACAGTGTATCCCCCATGCCCACATAACAGTAGAGAAAATTTTGAATTAATCTTACTATGTGGTGATTGCATTTCAAAGGATCAGTGAGGATCTGAGCCCCTCCGAACCTCTTTAGTCTGGCTCTGTCATCAGTAGCCCAGTTTAGAGTTTATAGCCCCATCTGAGATTTAGTTTGTGGCCCCAGTCAGAGGTTCTAGATCAAGATCAAGTTCATTTGACCCCCAGGCCCAGGTCCAGCTACAAAGCAATACAAGCTCAAGAGAAGGAAGGAGACGGTTCTGAGAGCACCTTGGGGAGCACCCTCCCTAACCTGAGATGTTTTAGGGCAGAATAAAAGAATCCCTGGAGCAAGTAGGTCCTAGATCGCTGTCATTAGAGCAATTCTTGATTCTCCGACTTATAGTGAGCAAGGCTAGGATAACATCACCACATCCGTGAGCCATCAAGTACAGTGTGACAACAGAAGCTTGGGCAAACTCTCAGAGGGAAGAGGGAAGCCAGGGCAAAGGGGGATGGATTAGGGACAAGTTCTTAGGGACATAAGCTTTATTGTGGGGTGTTTGAAAAGTTGGTCTTGGAATAGGAGATCACCAACCCCGACAGATGAAATGTATCTCCACTCCTTCCCAAACTATACCCCAACTTCTATTTTCCACTTCTTTCCCGATTCTGGCCTGGTCCTAACCAAACCTGATTGATTTTTTTCCCTTGATCCTGGCCAGAATGAAAGAGGAAAAAAAAAAAAAAAGGTTTAAAAAAAAAAAAAGCTTTTCCTTTTATCTATAGAAGCACTGAAAGGTAGTACTGAAGTGGACTTCATGGATTACCTACGTCTTGCTCCTTGCTTAAAACAGCCATGGAATTAGGGTAGAATGAGTAGACGCCTTTCCTAGGATCATGCGTAATGTTAGTGACAGCACTAACACTAGAAATTGAGAGGAAGCCACTGCCAGTGCTCTTAGGTGAAATAAATAAGTTTCTAGAAAAACATCAGTTACCAAAACTGAAAACAAAAGAAATAGAAACTCTTTAACTATTTCGAATTGTTTTTAAAATTGAATCCCATAATTTAAAATTTGGGGTCCCAGATATCATGGCTTAACAATTCTACCAAATATGTAAGGAATAACCCAATATTTCAGAAACTGTACTAGAGAATTGTAAAAGAGGGCACACTCCCCAACTCATTTTATTGGCCTGCATAACCTTGATATCAAAACCACATAAAGATAATTTAAATCTGAAATTAGAAATCAATGTCAGGAGTTCCCCTCATGGCTCAGTGGTTAACGAACCCGACTAGGATCCATGAAGATGCACGTTTGATCTCTGACCTCACCCAGTGGGTTAAGGATCGGTGTTGCCACGAGCTGTGGTGTAGGTCGCAGATGTGGCTTGGGTCTGGCGTTGCTGTGGCTGTGGTGTAGGCTGTCGGCTACAGCTCTGATTAGACCCCTAGCCTGGGAACCTTGCTATGCTGCAAGTATAGCAAAAAAAAAAAAAAAAAAAGAGAGAGAGAGAGAGAAAGAAATCAATGTCATCATGAATAAGGATTCTAAACAAAATATCAGCAAATAAAATTGGGTGCTGTTTTTCCAGTTTTACTGAGATATAATTGACATGCAACACTGTAAGTTTAAGGTACACAGATAATAACTTGACTTACATATGACATGATTACCACATAGGTTTAGTGAATATGCACTACCTTAGATACCAAAAGCAATCATGACCAAGTTAGGAATGCAGTATTTGTTTAACTCTTTAAAAAATTAACCAGTGAGATGAACTGTAATAGCAAGATAAAAGTCATATCAATAATACAGAAAATGCAGCGTTTCTGCTGTGTGGGTTAAAGATCTGGCATTGCTGCAGCTGTGGTGTAGATTGCAGCTGCAATTCAGAGTCCATCCCTGGCCTGGGAACTTACATATGCCCAAGGTGCATCCAAAAAACAAAAACAAATTATAATAATGTAGAAAATGCATTTGTTAAAATGCAGATTCTACTCATAATTTTTAAAATACATGATTTTTTAAATCTTGAGCAAACTAGAAATAGAAGGAATTTCCTAGCTATGATCAATAATGGACATCTATAAGAAACCTACAGCAGATATACTGATGTCTCGTATTAGGTACAAATTTCAATATAATACAAGTCTTCCAAAGTTTCCACAAATTGTAAGGAACCACATAACTTATAAAGTAGTAAAGAGCACTAATTGCAAGCTGTGTTTATGTTATTAAGATTTGTCTGTATCACTTTAGCAGATAAGCTGAAATATGCCCATTTCACACTCAAGCCAGAATTGATAGTATCCTGGAATGAGCACACGTGCTTTAGAGTGTTTGGAATGATTTTGTAACTTTATTTTTCTTTTTACAGCCACACCTGCAGCATATGGAAGTTTCCAGGGTAGAGGTCAACTCAGAGCTGCAGCTGAGGCCTACCTCACAGCTTGTGGCAATGATGGATCTTTAACCCATTGAGCCAGGTCAGGGATCAAACCGAGTCCTCATAGAGACAATATCAGGTCCTTAACCCACTGAGCCACAACGGGAACTCCTGATTATGTAACTTTGGTGATTATTTTAACATTTACTATTACGAAAATTTTAAATCTTTTAATTACTACGTCAGTCTCATCCAAATATTCATTAAATGGTTGGGCTCTTAGGGGGCTTAAAAATTCATGAAGACCAATTACTTTGAAGTGGAAATTAGATGTTCTAATATACTACAAAGACACTTAAACAAACACCATAATGCACTGTGTAGTTAATTTAGTGGAGAACATTCGGTCCAACTTCAGAGTTAATGCCAAGAGAATAAAAAAGACAGCGTTAGAGCCAATACATTCCACAGTGGATATAAATTTATGCTCCCCGAGGATGCGTCTCGCTAGTCTTTGTCTTTTCTTATGGGGATATTAGTGTTGAGTGATAAAGGTTTTGAATTTTTTCAGGTATTTACAAACAAAATCCTTGCATAGCCTGCTCTATTGTTATGTATATGAACAATTTTCTTTTTTTTTCTTTTTCGTTCAGTTTTTTCCCTATATTTGATTTTTACATTCATTTTTACACTTTAAGGAGACGTATAATTTTTACCAAAAAAAAAAAAAAACCAAAACACATTGATGCCTTATATTCTTGATTAAAATGTATTTTATTTTAAAATATTATAAAGTCCCCTCATGTCAATTAATACATCTCTGCATGATAATTTTTTAATGGTTACCTAATATTTCACCTTATGGGTTCCTACAAGCTCATTTCTTTTTTTTTTTTACACTTAGATTTTTAACAATGTTTTGCTGTTAACATAAACTTTAAGAAATGTACTTATATATTCAACTTTGGACAATTATTTCCTTGGGTCATAGTTCTAATAATAGAATTGCTCCATTAAAATGCAGGCTAGGGAGTTTCCGTCGTGGCTCCACAGAAATGAATCTGACTAGTATCCATGAAGACGCAGGTTCGATGCCTGGCCTCACTTGGTGGGTTAAGGATCTGGTGTTGCCATGAGCGATGGTGTGGGTCGCAGATGAGGCTCGAATCTGGCGTTGCCGTGGCTGTGGCGTAGGCCGGCGGCTATAGCTCAGATTCAACCCCTAGCATGGAATCTCTAAATGTCACAGGTGCAGCCCTAAAAAGCAAAAAACAAAATAAAATAAAGTGCAGGCTATTTTTAAATCTTGGTACAGAGTGGCTTCCAAATTGTTTTATAAATTATATTCCAAATAGAAATTTATGAGAATAAACATTTCCCCAAACTTATGCCTCCTTGGATATAATTTTTCTTTATCATCTTTACCACTGTAAAGGCCAAAAAATGTATTTAAACATTTGCATTTTTTTATTTGTAGTCCATGGGCTGCTTCACATATTTACCCCGCATTTGCATTTTCCCTTTTATTACTTTTCCCTTTATATCCATAGATCATTTTTATGGTAGTGTGATCTTATAAATTTGTAAGAGATAATTAAAGTCAATAAGCCATTTCTTTTATATATTTAAGTATATTTTCCAATCTAATTTTACCTGCTTTTTTTTTTCTGAAAGTAAGGTTTTAAATGTTTCTAAGTAAAATTTTGTAGTCATTGTTTTTATGGTTTGACAGCCTGCCATCCATACCCAGAGATTAAAGGAGAAAATTCTTTTGCATTTTCTCTAGGTACTTGGTGGTTTAACTATTAAAATGTTAAATCAAGAATCTAAGTGAGGAGTTCCCATCGTGGTGCAGTGGAAACGAATCCAACTAGGAACCATGAGGTCGTGGGTTCGATCCCTGGCCTCGCTTAGTGGGTTAAGGATCCGGTGTTGCCATGAGCTGTGGTGTAGGTCACAGACATGGCTCGGATCCTGCGTTGCTGTGGCTGTAGTGTAGGCCACAGCCTGGGAACCTCCGTATGCTGCGAGTGTGGCCCTAAAAAGACAAAAAAAAAAAAAAAAAAAGAATCCAAGTGAAATTTATGTGGTATAAAGGGTAAGTATGAGAGATATACTCTCCCCACACTGCCTCTAGCTTCCTAACATGATTTCTTCTTTTTTTAAGGGCCACAACTGCAGCATATGGAAGTTCCCAGGCTACTTGTCGAATCTGAAGCTGCAGCTGCTGGCCTACACCAGAGCCATGGCAATGCAAGATCCGAGCTGCATCTGTGACCTATGCTGCAGCTTGCAGCAACACTGGATCCTTAACCCACTGAGCGAGGCCAAGGATCGAACTTGTATCCTCCTCAACATTATGTCGGGTTCTTAACCCACGGAGCCACAAAGGGAAATCCCTAACATGATTTCTTTTTTTTTTTCTTTTTTTTGTCTTTTTGCCATTTCTTGGGCCGCTCCCTTGGCATATGAAAGTTCCCAAGCTAGGGGTCAAATGGGAGCTGTAGCCACCAGCCTACACCAGAGCCACATCAACACCTGATCTGAGCCGCGTCTGCAACCTACGCCACAGCTCAGAAGCAACACTGGATCCTCAACCCAGTGAGCAAGGCCAGGGATCAAACCTGGGTCCTCATGGATACTAGTCAGATTTGTTTCCGCTGAGCTACGACAGGCACTTCCTTCCAGATGAAATTTATGTGTTCTGTTAGGTAAAATAAAATGTAAGGAAAGAAATCACATCACTCAACTTATCAAGATTTTGGATGCAATTTTGTTAAAAGAATGTCGTCTTCCCATCTATGAAGCCAGTACAAGTTTCCATTCACATCTTTAATGTCACATGGTAGAGGGAAAGAGTGTCTTTTGTGTAAGTTCTGCCTGGTTCTTGTTAACCTAGTCCCAGATACTGATGCTGCTGTGAATGGAGCTTATTTCCTATACTACTATTGGCATTAAGAGAAACAATTGATGGAAAAGTGTGCGGACCTGTACATCGTCTTAATCATAGTCAAAGTTTATATTACCAAAAATGGGACAAACTGACATGGTATGTATGAAACTGATCTGATGTCATTTTACTGAGAACATAACATCTCTTATGTTATGCCAAGAAATTTATAACCTGCATTTAATTTTAAGGAAACAGTCACCCAAAATCAAATTAAGGAACACTCTTCAAAACAGGGAGCCTGTCCTCTTCAAAATTACCAATCCATTAAAAAAAAGAAAAATTCAAAAAAGCTGCAGAGCTAGATGAAAGGGGTCTAAATGATATAAGAATAGAATGTAAGGAATGACTCTGAATTGGATGCTGGATCAGAAAAAAAAAGTTATAGAGGACATTATTGGGACAATGGGTGAAATTCGAATATGGTCCATATATTTGATAATAATATATCAGTGTTCAGTTTTCTTGAATTTGATCTGTAAAAGGATGCTCTTGTTAGAAAATACATGCTAATTTTAAGGGTGATAGTTCGTGTTTGCCGCTTACTCTCAAATGGTGAGGAAGATGAGAGAGAAATAAACAGAATGCAGATGTGGCAAAATATTAACAAACGACGAATCTAAGTAAACACTTTACAGGTGTTCATTCAGAACGAATCATTCATGCAACTTTTCCGTAAGGTTGAAATTTTTCAAAATAAAAAGGTAAAAAGGGTAGGAAAATTATTAACCGCATGTTTAATGGCAAGATCCTTTGATTCATGTTTGCCGTTTTATTTACAGTTTTGGTGTATTACTTTTGAAATCTAGGGCAAATCATCCAACCGACCAGATAAAGAAGGAACTCTTCGGACATTCCCTAAGGAAGGGGGCGCAGAGACTTATAGGAAACAGAGCCCGAATATGATGGATCACCTGGAGGACAGCGTGGCAACCTGGCCTCGAATCTCCTTTTGCGCATGCGCAGTTCTCCCTCATTGGTCTCCAGCTTTATGTGGTAGATAATCCTGGAGGCTTCGGGTTTACGCGACGCTCGGTGGCTGGGTCCTGCACTAAGGATGAGTGCTACAGGTGAGAACCTAGTTTGGAGGGTTGCTTCGCTCATCTTGGGATAGGTTTTGTGTCCACACCTGGTGGACCAAAAACGGGCGAATTTCACGCGGGCTGAGACTCTTTGTAGCATTTGCTCCTAAAGCCAATTGACAGAGTAGCTTGGCTGCAGACCTGCAGGTTCCACGAAGAGGAGAAGGGAGAAGCACAGGTTGTTAGGTCAGAATAAATTGCGCTGAGAAAAAGCGTCCAAATGTTAAAAGCGTCCAGAAGCTCCTCGAATTTGCATGTGCCCTGGCTGACTGTGCATTATCGAGTCAAATCCACAACACCAGCGAGGGTGAGAATAAATTCTAATAATATTTATTATATACCTGCAGGCTAGCAGCAGGTGGTGGGTTTGCAGTATAAGTTGACTGATTTAAGAACCTGAATTTGAACAAAGATAAGTTTAAAAAACGATGAGCCTCTAAGACTCAGGTTCCCCATCTGTCAAATGAAGTCATTCCAAACAGCAGTCTCAAGGCTGTTCTGAAGATTGAATTAAGATAACCTGTAAACACTCAACAGCAAGCCTGGCCTTTGCTGAGCACCTGGGAAATGTTAATTGCCTTTATCACTGTTCTTTTCATTAAGATCGTTATTTGTTCTCAAAGACACCCCATCCCCCTACCCCCCCACCTGGGTGAAGTCGGTATTACCATCCCATTTTAACTGATAAGAAAACCAAGACACTGGAGGTGAAGACTCAAGGCCAGTAATTGAAGGAGCTGGGATTGCAAACCTCAGTTTTATTTGTAAATCCCATGCTGGGTCTTGTCCAGCAGCACATCCTTCACAGTACTAAGCAGAGTGACACATCCCTAAGAGCCACAGGGAAGGACCTGGAGTGTATGGGGACTAAGTCTTCTCCAGAGGCTCTTGGAGATTTCTTGGTATCTGTTCAGAGCCATCAGGTCACTGCATACTTGAGGCTTCTAGACTTTCTTCATTGTCCATCTGGCCTGTGCTGTCAGCAGTTTTCAGATGCCTAAGCCAGATTTTCTGCGAGTGGTTCTCAAACAAGCATGCCTCAAAAACACCTGGAGGGCTTGTTAAACCCCAATAGCTCTGTTGGACCCCCACCCCCAGTTTCCAGCTCAGGAGGTCTGGGGAGGGGCCCAAGAATTTGCATTTCCATCAGGTTACCAGGTGACACTGATGCTGCTGGTTGGGGACCAGTTTGAGAGAACTTCTGTGTAGAGGATGGCGAATTCCAAGAGAGTTGGGATCTGGGCTGAAGATCCCAGTTGTTTGAATTTACCACCTCCTGCAGGGTACGGATTCCCCAGGCTCACACAGCTCTTGCGAGGAAAGGAGGGCACCAGGAGCAGGAGATTTCCCCCCACACACACCCGGATACGGCTCTCCATGGTGGCAGGGCAGAGATCCCGGAATCAAGCAGATTCTAGATCTGCTTGCTTGAGAACAGTTCCCGATCCTTCTGCCCTGGTTAACATCATACCTGAGGTTGTGGAGAACTGGTAGAGATGTGGGCCAACTTTCAAAAGGGAGTTGGGCTGAGGGTGGTGGGGAGGAGGCAGGCTTCGTGGGAAGAGGAAATCCGCAGGACAGTTGATGAGCACGAGTCCAAGAGGACGGCCAAGGGGACATTCTCTCTACTCCTCCTGGAAATTCCTCCAATGCCCTTAATTCTCCAGCCCCTCTTCTGGGATTTTGAGCAGCCTTCAAACCACACCCATCATCAAACCTGGAATTTAAGGATATGCTGCCCACCCCCATTCCTGCCTTTATAGGGGAATGCAGGAAGAGCTTTTCGGAGTGTGTAATCCTGCCCCGTGTGGGGGCCTGAGGAAGTATTTAGCATAGGGATAAATACAAGGCTTCTGGAGCCAGACTGCCAGGGTTCAAAACCCACCTCTACCCCATTACTTAAACTTTCTTCCCCCCAATTTCCTCATCTATAAAAAGGAAGTAATAATAGTACCTGCATCTTGATCTATTTAAGGAATATATGAGGTAACATATGTAAAGTGCTTAGAACAATGCCTACTGCATAATAAGCACTATGCAAGTATGGTTAGTATCGCTAATATTATACCTGCCTTTGTTTCTTTTCTTTTTAGGGCCACACCCGTGGCATATGGAAGTTCCCAGGCTAGGGGTCAAATTGGGTCTGTTCCACAATGTGAACTGCCTATACCTACATTATTATAATATTATAAATGTATTTTTCATTAGTGGCATAACCAAAAGGCACCTCAAGGCCCCCTGACTCCCCCATTGCTCTGCCCACTGTGTCTCAGTTAAGTCAAAACAAGTTTCTTCATAAAACATCCTTTGGAGACACCGGAACCAAAGGAGAATAAATGCCTTTTTAAAAAAATAGACTTGGAGTTCCCGTCGGGGCTCAGCCATTAACAAATCTGACTAGCATCCATGAGGATGAAGGTTCAATCCCTGGCTTCACTCAGTGGGTTAAGGCTCTGGGGTTGCCGTGAGCTGTGGCATAGGCCAGGGCTACAGCTCAGATTGGACCCCTAGCCTGGGAACCTCCATATGCTGCGGGTGTGGCCCTAAAAACAAAAAAATAAATAAATAAATAAAAATAAAAATAAAATAGGAGTTCCCGTTGTGGCACAGTGGTTAACGAATCCCACTAGGAACCATGAGGTTGCGGGTTCGATCCCTGCCCTTGCTCAGTGGGTTAACAATCCGGCGTTGCCGTGAGCTGTGGTGTAGGTTGCAGATGCAGCTCGGATCCTGCGTTGCTGTGGCTGTGGTGTAGGCCAGCGGCTTCAGCTCCGATTAGACCCCCAGCCTGGGAACTTCCATATGCCGTGGGAGCGGCCCAAGAAATGGCAAAAAGACAAAAAATAAAATAAAATAAAATAATAAAATAAATAAAAAATAGACTTTGTTAAAGCACATCTATCCCTGTTGCCAGAAGTTCCTCTTAATTCTTTAACTTCATGGAGGTAAAAATATAAATAGAATATCAGGTTTTGTTCATTGCATTATTTTATACACTTTTTCAAATGGAAATATTCAAAACATACAAAAGTAAAGAAAATAATATAATGATTCCAATGCTCGTCAAGCTTCAGAAATTATCAACATATATACTCCTCCCCACCACCAACACACACACGTACACTTCCCCCTTTCATCTTCCTCTACTGGAGTATTTTTTTTTTCTGGTCTTTTCTAGGGCTGCACCTGCAGCATATGAAGGTTCCCAGGCTAGGGGTCGAATCAGAGCTACAGCTGCCAGCCTACACCACAGCCACAGCAACACAGGATCCGAGCCGCGTCTGCAACCTACACCACAGCTCACAGCAACGCCGGATCCTTAACCCACTGAGCAAGGCCAGGGATCGAACCCACAACCTCATGGTTCCTAGTTGGATTCGTTAACCACTGAGCCACGACGGGAACTCCTACTGGAGTATTTTAATGTAAATCCTAGACATCAAAAATTTCCGACTGTAACGGGTTTAATAATAGCCAAAGCATGGCATGTCATTCTTGCTGTTAACCTGCTCTTTCTTACTTGGACTTTGCCTTGTTTTATATGTTTGCTGTTAAATCAAAGAAGAGGATGAATTATAAGAAACCAATAAGGAAAAATATTTAATCTCCTCAATGTAAAACCTGCTTTTCTCAGCTCCCCAGGTGACCCCAGGGTTGCCAGGGCCCCTTTGGCATACCTGCCCCCCTCTGAAGGGGTAGAGGGAGTCTCCCACCATGTGTTGGTCACCTGACCCTTGTGGATTTCTGGGCAAATGCTCTGAGGACCTTCCAGGTAGATCATATGTCTCACAATTTCTTTGCTCTCTTCCTTTTCTCTAGCTCTGCCTTTACAGTTTTCAACTTTTCCAGGAGCAGGAGAAAATGAACACAGCCCGGGTGAGTTGTTTACTTGTGATGCCATTTTTTGTCAGTGACATTTAAGAATTACTTTGCATTTTCAATAACCATGCTTTCAGGTCGATAGTTTCTCTTCACTGTTTCATTTCCCAACATTTTCCTGTACCATCGTGTATTACTTTCCTTCTTTCCTCTTCCCGAGGTGTGGAGGGTCTTCACTTATTTTTCTTGTACTGTCGATGCCCTGTGATGTATTTAACACGCATGTAAGCACATTGTTCCACCAACGTCAGGAATTGTTTTCCTCAGTATCCTTCAAATCAGATACGCTCCTCCCTCACCTCAGGTTTTGTGGAAATCCTCTAAATAATTTTTTTTTCATTTTCTCCTAACATAATAATTACGTATTTTTGGAACTCTTTGTTAACAGTCACATCTTCTAGCTACTCGAACAATAATTATTTCAATTCTAACATACATTTCCTGGTTGTTGTTTTCTTTTTTGCCATCCCAGGTTTGAAGATAAAGTGACAGAATTATAATAGTTATAATATTACCTGCAATTTAGGGCTTAATATGCCCTAGGCACTGTTAAATGCCTCACCTGGATTAGCACATATAATTCCAACAACAGCATTATGAGGTAGGCACATGCATTATATCCCCATTGTACTGAAGTGTAAGTAACTTCTCAAGAGCTTGTAACTGCAGTAGTTCTAAGGATACCACATTAGAAATTTGGCCAAATGGAGACCTGTAGTCCAAGCCCCCTGCAAGCTTTCCAACCACTGTCAGGAGTAACTTGCCATCTGTTTGTGTTCCAGCCAGCCCAAGAACTTGGAATGGACAGCTCTTAGGCCTAGGGTTACCAGCTAAGACACAGGACATATACAGTATATCTTGCTTGGGACATGTTTATACCAAAAACTTATTTACCTAAAGTTCAAATTTAACTGGGTGCCCTGTATTTTATTTACTAAATCTGGGAACCCTACTTCTGCAGAAAGTGGGTGTGAAGTACCTTCTCCTGATCTGCTTCTGCGACAGCCCTAACTCATCCAAAGGACCAGCCATTCTGGCTTCAATGGCTGATTTTATCACCTGACTCCACGTGGCCTATTGTTGACCTGGGCGTGGCCTGGGTCCATGTCACCATCAATTACTGCAGCAGCACCTCTTCCAAAGTTTCGGGAATTCTCAGGCTTGGTACCACCGTGTGAAGCTTTTTCCAAAACCTGTGAAATCTTTGCCTTTATACCCACTTTAATAATTCCTAAAAGATGTTTCCTATTGAGTTAGCTCCATGTATGGTTCCCTTGCACAGTCTAAAAGTCACCCACCCTCTCTGGCTGTGCCAGGAACCAGTTCCCATAGCTCTGTGTGTCCACTACAGTTTACGTATGGTCTGTGTTCTTTCCCCGATTCTGCAGAGTTTTGATTGAGGCCTCTGGAGAGTTCTGCAGAATGACTCTTCTGAGTCTGGGTGTCAGAAAGGGCCTTCGTTCCGCCCCGTTCCATGAGTGATTGCCTGGTTATAGAATTTTGGTTTGAAATCCCTTTCCTTCAGATGCGCTTAGAAAAGACAATCTGGGAGTTCCCGTCGTGGCATAGTGGTTAACAGGAATCCTACTAAGAACCATGAGGTTTCGGGTTTGATCCCTGGCCTTGCTGAGTGGATTAAGGATCCGGTGTTGCCGTGAGCTGTGGTGTAGGTTGCAGACGCGGCTCGGATCTTGCGTTGCTGTGGCTCTGGCGTAGGCCGGTGGCTACAGCTCCGATTCGACCCCTAGCCTGGGAGCCTCCATATGCTGCGGGAGCGGCCCAAGAAATGGCAAAAAGACCAAAAAACAAAAAAAAAAAACACATTACCTCCTGGCATTTGGAGAGTCAGGAGAAGTCGTGTGGCAGCTTGATTCATGTTCCTGTGTAGTAACGGGTTTGATTTTTTTCTTCCTGCAAGTTTCCCTTATCCCTGGTTTTCAGGTATTTCCCCAGGCTGCATGCCGGCTCCCTATCTTCAGGATGCCTGCTTGGTAATTGCACAGGTCCTACTGAGCTGAAGACCCACTTGCTCTGGACATGTTCAGTTCTTTCGGTGCTCGTTTCCTTCCCTCCACCCAGATATCCCGAGTGGCTGTCAGCACCTCCCCTCCCTCGGCCAGAGGCTGGCCATCTGTGCGCCCGCACGTCTCTTCCCTCGTTTCCGCTTTTCTGTGCTTTTATCCTGTGCCTCGAGAGCTTGACTCATCTTTGTCATCGGGGTCGTTTTGTTTTCAAGTCTTTGCTTATGAGTTTGGGGTTTTTGTTGTTATCCTAAGTCAGCAACAAAAGGTTTAATATCAGTGCACTTTTTGTTTGTTCGTAGTCAACTCTTCTCCTTTTGGGGAAGTGAGGCTCTTTTATATGATTTGCAGACACCCAAGGGGATACTTAAAAATTCTTCTCTTCAATATCTTACTTACATTTGTTTTCATAGTCTTCAATCTGTTGGTCTTGGTACTTATCTTTCGGGCTGTTGCTTTTTATTGGTGTTAAATTTGTTTAGCAGTCTTCAAATCTGCCCTCCCTGATGCTTATTTTTCAGATTGTTATTTTTGCCTCCGGCATCTGGGCCTTTTTTTGTTTTCCGTGTGACCGGAAAGATAAAAGTCTCCTTAAATCAGTGTAGACAGCTGATGTATGTTACTCAGCTTCGCAAAGCTCTGTTTCCGTGGCACATTTTTCACTTGAACAAAAGGACTGACTTGGGGCCTCTTACATGGATTATTGGGATATGTGTACAGACAGGCTTCTCTTAGGCTCTGCAGAGGGGGGCAAAACTTGAGGGGACTCCCTTTCCCCTGCCAAAGGGGCAGCACCTTACCTGATGGCAGAGCTTGTTAGTCTATTTCCCCAGAGTTGCCTAAAAACAAAAGCTGGGACTGAATCAAGGGACTAAGCACAGTACCCTGCTCCTCTGTTAGGCTGCAAAGTTCACACAGACCCCTGGAGGCAGTATCCTGCTTTTTATAGGGCGCGTCCTCTTGAGCGTTGACCCTCAGCCAGCACCTTTGGAGGGTACAGAGTGTGGCAGCCATTCCCTGACTCACGTTCCCTGGTCTTCAGCCCAGAGCCCTTCTCAGCTTCCAGCCACAGCTACTGCTGGGCTGGGAGGTCCCTCCAGGCACTGAACAGAACCTGAGACTTAAGCCCATTCTGTGTTTGCATTAAGGGACGAGCACAATGCACTAGTATCTGCCTCCCACGCTCTGTCTTCCAGAAACTTCCTCTGCTCTGTGTCATATATTGGTGTTTTTATGTCTCTCCCTGCTATAGTTTTAGAGGCGGAAATTAATGTGTGTGCCCAGCCTTGTGTTGAGTCAGGAGTGTCACTTATTCTCGAAATTCTCACCACCAGTGGCTCCTGAGATGTCTTTCATTCATTCTGCCACTGCTTTTTGGGCACCACTGTGGAGTGGGACTGTTCTAGATGCTGCAGAGATGGCTGCTGACTCCTGATTTCTTCTGTGGTCCCCAGGTCCACGCACCTTCCTCTGCTGTCCTTCCATCTCCATGTTCTTGGTGAGCAAGTTCCCTGTTCCGATGGCTCAGCCGCCACTGAGACACTCCTGGTTTCCAGAAATGTATCCTTGTAGACCTCTTTCCTGAACTCTAGCCATCACCTGGGCATCTCTACCTTGTATGTGTCATAGGCATCTCAAGGATAACATGTCCCGAATGGATCTCTGCCTCTATTCTTTCTCCTGTTTTGTCAGTCTCAATATATGCCACCAGCATTGACCTAGCTGCTCCTGCAGATACCCTGGGAGTAATGCTCCATTTTTCCCTCGTGCCATAACCAATCACTGATGAGTTCCATTTGGAAGCAGCTCCCACTCCTAAACCTCCAGTGCTACCACAACATTAAAAATAGGTGGTCATCTCTTATAGTAGCCTATTACTTTCCTTTCTGACTTGCCTTTAAATAGGCTCTCTGAACCTCAACACTAGCGGTATTTGGGGCCAGGTAATTCCTTGTTGTAATTCTTTGTTGGAGAGGCTGTCCTGTGCATTGTAGGCTGGATAACAGCATCTCTGGGCTCCGCTCACTGTACATCAGTGGCACTCTTTCTTGGGTTGTGACATCAGAAGTGTCTCCAGACATGGCCACATGCCCCCTGGCAGGCAGAATCATGACTGATGGAGAACCATGGCTTTAAAACACTCTCCACCCTGCTTCTAGAGCATTACTTTCAAAATGTAAGTCTGAGTGTGTTACCTAATGTCCCCATTATCCATGCAAGCCATCTCCAGAGTAGGGGTGTCCACCCAGAAAACAACACAAGACAGTCAAGACAGTCAAGTAGTGTATGGTATGTGAAAAAAGTTTGGGATGCTCTTGTATGTTTCTTTTGTGTCTAAAAAATTTAAGGAAGTCAAACGTTACTTTTGGTGCATGGCCAGAGAATTGTACACACACGCGCGCACACACACACGTTATAAATAAATACACTGAGGCATTTATAATTTATAAATAAAGCATGCTTAGCTGCTTTTACTGACTGAGTAACTAAATATTTGGAGGCCACTGGTCTATAAGAGAAAGCCCAGCGTTTCTCTGTGTCTGACCACTAAACACCTCTTCTGCCCTGGATCTCTTCAAAGCCTCCAACCTTATTTTGTCACACTTCCTACTTGCAGTCCCCTTAATGTAATGTGTGGGGTTTTAAAATTTTTTTATTAAAGTATAGTTGATTTACAATGGTCTGTCAATTTCTGCTGTAAAGTGGCCCAGTCATACATATATATGCATTCTTTTTCCCATATTATCTTCCATCGTGTTCTATAACAAGTGATGGATAGAGTTCCCTGTGCTGTACGGCAGGACCTCGTTGTCTATCCATTCTAAATGTAATAGCTTGCGTCTCCTAACCCCCGACTCTCCATCCATCCTTGGCCATCCCCTTGGCAACCACAAGTCTCTTTTCCATGTCTGTGAGTCTGTTTCTGTTCTGTAGGTCGGTTCTATTTAGATTCCATTTAATGTGTGTTTTTAATGTTTCAAGGCCTCTGCTTTCTGCAGCCCCATGTTCCTGCACAGCTCACTGTGAGTGTGGGATCAAATCTTTGTCTCCTTCATGAAGCATACCCTGAAAAAACAGATTTAACCGCCCCCTCCCCGTCCCTTTGTGACCTCACTCTACCTTGTACACACATTTTTGTCGTGGTTCCCATAATTTATTAGTGCATGTGTGTGTTTAGGTAGAAAGTCCCATCATTCTATAACCTTTTTAAGAACAGGTCAAGTGTCTTGTTCACCTTAGCATCATCTATGGCTAGGACAATTCTAGGCATGCAGAGGAACTCTAATTGCTTTATGAATCAACAACTAGAAATAGAGGCAGAGTATTTCTATTATGATTTCTGTTTCTCCACCAAAGTACAGGCGTGCCTCATTCTATTGTGCTTCTCTTTATTGAGCTTTGCAGAGACTGCCTTTTTTTTTTTTTTGCAAATTAAGGGTTCAGAGCAACCTTCATGATGATCATTGTACAACTATAAATGTAATAAAATTCCTTGAGTAATTAAAAAAAAAAACAAACCAAAGGTTCATAGTAACCTTGCATCGAGTGAGTCTATCGGTGCTATTTGTCCAGCAGCATTTGCTCACTTCATGTCTCTGTCACATTTTGGTAATCCTTGTGACATTTCAAACTTTGTCATTATTATTGCATTTGATCTGTGATCAGTGATCTTTGATGGTACTGTTATAATCGGGGGGGGGGCACAAACTGCACCCATATAAGATGGCAAACTTAATCCATAAATGCTGTGTATGTTCTTACTGCTCCACTGACCAGCTGCTCCCCCATCTCTCACCCTCTCCCTGGAACCCTCTATTCCCCACGGCACAACACTGTTGAAGTGAGGCCACTTAATAACCCTGTAATGGCTTCTAAGTGTCCAAGCGAAAGGCAGAGTTGCACATTTCCCATTTTACATCCAAAGCTAGAAATGTATAGGCTTCGTGAAGAAAACATGTTGAAAGTCAAGATAAGCCAAAAGCTAGGCCTCTTGTGCCAAACAGCAAAGTTGTGTGTGCAAAGGAAAAGTTCCTGAAGGAAATTAAAAGTGGCTCAGTGGGTTAAAGCCTGACATAGTGTCCATGAGGATGCAGGTTCCATCCCTAGCCTCACTCAAGCTGTGGCATAGGTCACAGATGTGGCTTGGATCTGGCGTTGCCATGGCTGTGGTGTAGGCTGGCAGCTGCAGCTCCTATTTGACCCCTAGCCCAGGAACTTCCATGTGCTGCAGGTGTGGCCCTTTTAAAAAAAAAAAAAAGTGCTACTCCAGTGACCACACAAATGATAAAGAAAGCAAAACATCCTTATTGCTGACCTGCAGAAAGATTTAGTCTAGATAGAGGATCAGACCAACCACAACATTCCCTTAAACCAAGGTCCAATCCACACCAAAACCCTAACTCGCTTCAATTCTGTGACAGCTGAGAGAGGGGAGGAAGCTGCAGGACAAATAAGTTTGAAACTAGCAGATATTGGTTTATGGGGTTTAAGGAAAGACAGTCTTCACAACATAAGGAATGTAGAACCTATAGCAAGTTCTCCAGAAGATTCAGCCAAGATAATAAATGAAGGTGGCTACCCTAAGTGGATTTTTAGTGTGGATGAAGCTGCCTTACATTGGAAGAGGATGCCACTGAGGACTCTCATAGCTAGAGAGAAGTCAGAGCATGGCTTCAAAGCTTCAGAGGACAGGCTGACTCTCTTGTTAGGGGCTAACGCAGCTAGTGACTTGAAGTTGAGGCCAGTGCTTGCTTGCCATTTTGAAAATCCTAAGACCCTTAAGAATTATGCTAAATCTACTCTACCTCTGCTTTGTAAATGGAACAACAAAGCCTAGACAACAGCATATCTGTTAATAATTTTAATAATCTGGGAATATTTTAATCCCACTGTTGAGACTCATTGCTCAGGAAAAAAAAAGTTTCCTTTCAAAATGTTACTGCTCATTGACAATGCACCTGATCACCCCCAGTGATGGAGATGGACGATGAGGTTAGTGTTTTCATGCCTGCTAACACAGCCTGCATCGTGCAGCCCATGGATCAAAGAGTCATTTTGACTTTCAAGTCTTATTCTTTAAGAAATACATTTCGTAAGGCTATAGCTGCCATAGGTAAGTATTCCTCTGATGGATCTGGGGGCAAAATAAATTGAAAACCTTTTGGAAAGAATTTACCATTCTAGGAGTTCCCATTGTGGCTCAGCGGCAACAAACACGACTAGGATCCATGAGGATGTGAGCTCGATTCCTGGCTTCCCTTAGTGGGTTAAGGATCCTGCATTGCCATGAGCTATGGTGTAGGTTGCAGACACGACTCAGATCCAGCTGTGGTGTGGTGTGGAAGCTACAGCTCCAATTTGATCCCTAGCCTGGGAATTTCCATATGTCGCATGTGGCCTTAAAAAGCAAAAAAAAAAAAAAAAAGGATTTACCATTCTAGATGCTGTGAAGAGCATTTGTGAATCATGGGAAGAAGTCAAGACTTCTGTCAACATTAACAAGAGTTTGGAAGGAGTTGATTCCAACCCTCATGGATTACTTTGAGGGGTTCAAGACTTCAGTGGAGGGAGTAACTTCAGATGTGGTGGAAATAACAAGAGAACTAAAATTAGAAGTGGAGCCTGAACACAGGACTGAATTGCTGCAATCTCTTGATAAAACTTGAACAGATAAGTAGTTGCTTCTTACGGATGAGCAAAGAAAGTGGTCTATTCAGATAGAATCTACTCCTAGTGAAGATGCTGTCGAAACGACAGCAAAGGATTTAGAATATTATACAAACTTGGTTGTAAAGCAGCAGCAGGCTTTGAGAAGATAACTTCCATTTTGAAAGATGGAAGGAGTGGTGGCTGCTGGTTGATGCTCAGAGGCTCCTGTACAGGGATGTAATGCTGGAGAACTACAGGCACCTGGCATCCCTGGGTAAGCACAGCTTCCTGAGCAGGTGCATTTCCTGTCTTACAGGGTGTCATGAGTTTGAGGCTTGAGATGCTAGATTCAGAGACCTCTTAGGGGATGGAAAGGATGTATTCTATTCTCTCTCCCTGGTGAAAGGGTCTTCCTTGATGAGGACCCCATCATTGTAGGGTTCTCCCTTGTGGTTCTTCCAAAGGCTTGAATCCTAAGCAACTTTGCCAAGTGCCATGTCATTTCCCACAACAAACCTGAGCTGATATTCAAGTCGGAGCAGGGAGAGGAACCACGGATATTAACGGGAGGACTCCCAAGTCACAGCCACCCAGGTGAGTTAGTGAGGTCAGATGGAAGCGGAAACTGGATCCAAAGTGGCCCAGTTAAGAGGTTGGTGTCTTTGAAACAGGTTTTAGTAATCTCTCCTAGAGCCTCCAGACTTTTCGAAGTGACTTAAGACTGATGACTACCATTCCTTAGACATCAAACCTCCAAATACCATTCTCATATATAAATGTTCTTTGTTTTCTATTTGACGTTTTTTCATTTAGGTGCTTTATTGATTCCCTTATGTTGTTTTCAGTTCAAGCTATATTTTTGTAATGAGAAGCCTACACACTGAAAAGAGAGTTAGAAGCAGAGAAGAAAACAACATCAGATGCTTTCTAGAATCTTAATTAAGCCTTTGAATGAATAGGTAACCCTCCAGTTAGATCAAATAGGATAAAAGAAAGTGATCAGCTGAAGCTAATTCCAGTGATGTTAGCCATTGAGATTTATGCAAGAAGCAAACATTCATACAGTGAGAGAGGTGATTTCCAATGGAAACTATCCCAAGATGAAAGAGTCACCCTCTAAATAGTATTAATTGCAAATGATGTTTGGTTGCAAATGTCTGCTGGTGAACCTTAAATATAGATATCTACACATAATATTGCATTAGATGTAGTGTCAAATACAAACAAGCATATTGCCTCCTTGACTTTTATAGAGAGTTGATTGGTTTTTGTAGAATCCAATTGCTGCCTTCCTCATCCTAGATCTTCATGTCTTTGTTTTTTTTTCCTCTTTTCAATAATGGCCTCCTTTTACCTTCCCTCCTGTGCCAAACACTCTGTAAATGTGCATCTATCAATGCATCATTTTATTCAGTTATTTACTAAGCACCTACCATGCACCACTCACATTCTAAGCTCGGGAGATACAAAACCAAAGTCTCAGCTCCTATCAGTAGATCCAAAAAGCCAATAAATGGGTAACATGTCTGGGAGTAATCAGGACTCTGAAAAATTAAAGTCAGATGAAGGGGATGGAGACTGACAGGAAGTTTTGTTTTTTGAGGGGAAGTCAGGGAGGGCCTTTTTGGACGGGAGTAGTGGAGTGGAGTCTTGGATGAAGGCATGGAGTGAGCTATGGTTATCTGAGAGGTCCAGGTCGAGGGAACAGAAGATGCCAAGCCTCTGGACGGGAGGGCACCTGGTGTAATCAGTGAGCAACAAGGAAGTCAGTGAGACAAGAGGAGTTCAGTGAAGATAAAGTAGCAGATGATGGCAGAGGTTAACTAGAGGCAAAGCTTTATAAGCCTGCTAAGACTGAATTCTACTCTGAGTGAGAAAGTAGGTAAGAGAAGAGGTCACACTGCATTTGGAGGGCAGAGAGACGTTGGGCTCTAGCGAGAGAGACTGAGAAGGAGCACCCACTAGAGCACCCTAGGGTGTCCCAGGAGCCATGTGAACAAAGTGTTTTTAGAAGAAAGGAGTGAAATCCAATATGCAGATGCAAACACAGTCAGCATTGCCCTTTTATACCTCTGCAAGTTACCCAAAGACCACAAGGAAAAAGTTTTTAATGTCAGTTCTATTTTTGTTATAGGTTGGAGGCAGCTGAAATCCCAAACTTTAAAAATAAAAGTGGAAAAACTGCCAAAAGCAATGAAAATCAGGCTTGTTCATGGAAGCAGAAATAGAGAGGACGCTCCATAGCTGTGGAAATAGTGTTCAAACATATTATACAGACAGTAGC
Source organism: Phacochoerus africanus (assembly GCF_016906955.1). Taxonomy (NCBI): domain Eukaryota; kingdom Metazoa; phylum Chordata; class Mammalia; order Artiodactyla; family Suidae; genus Phacochoerus; species Phacochoerus africanus. The sequence continues at coordinate 14,549,703 of NC_062546.1, forward strand.
TACTTGCATATTTTACCACAAATGGAACTTAAAGTGTTCAGATTTTTTTTTTTTTTTTTTTTTGAGCAGTGGGATTGTAACAGTACCCTGAAGGATGTCCAGGTTCTGAGTAGAGCTAAGGACAGAATATGTGGTAAGTGTAGAACATGAGAGTGGCTCTGTGGTTGAAAACACACAATGGATGGAATTAAACATCCTGATCTGATAGGAGCTGACAACACTGTAGACTTGTGTGAGGATCATGTATTGTGAATTTAGATATAAAAATCTAGTATACAATTTAAAGACAAAAGTCCAATATTAGAGTTCCTTGGTGGCCTAGCAGGTTAAGGATTCAGCGTTGTCACTGCTATGGTTCAGTTCCATCACATGCCATGGGCACAGCCCCCCTCCCCCAAAAAATCCAATATCAAATTTCCGTTGTTAGCATACTGGCTTCTCTTTGTTTTATCTTCTACAGAAAAATCATGAGTTTGTAAGCATACAACCAATGTTATTGCATAAAATGAAAATAGCAGAAGATAATAATCACTCATAGCCAAAAAATTTTAAGGCAAGGATTAATAAATGTCCTGGGACCAGAGTTCCCATTGTGGCTCAATGGTAACAAACCCAACTAGTATCCATGAGGATGCAAGTTTGATCCCTGGCTTCGCTCTGTGGGTTAAGTATCTGGCATTGCCATGAGCTGTGGTATAGGATCCAGTGTTGTTATGGCTGTGCAGTAGGCTGGCAGCTGTAGCTCTGATTGAACCCATAGTCTGGGAACTTCCATATGCCAAACCAAAAAAAAAGGTCCTGGGACCAAGTTGAATAGCCAGGTACTTGGATTCTTACACAAAAGAAGAGAAATCGGAGAGGAAGAAAATGCAGTGTGAAAGTGGAGTTAGGGAGTTCCTGTTGTGGTGCAGTGGAAACAAATCCAACTAGTAGTATCCAAGAGGATGTGGGCTCAATCCCTGACCTTGCTCAGTGGGTCAGTGACCCAACATTGCTGTGGCTGTGCTGTAGGCTGGCAGCTGCAGCTCTGATTCGACCCCTAGCCTAGGAACTTCCATATGAAAGTGGCCCTAAAAAGCAAACCAAAAAAGTGGAGTTAAAGAACAAGATTTTACTGTATAGCACAGGGAACTGTTTCAGTATCTTGTAATAAACTATAGTGGAAAAGAATTGAAAAAAATATGGTTATGTACATATATCTGTATTGTGTATAACTAAATCGCTTTGCTGTATACCTGAAATTAACACTATGTGTAAGTCAACTAAACTTCAATTTTTAAAAAGTAGAATTAAAAATTAGTGTTGTGATAGGGCACAGTCAGTCAATAAAGTAAATCAGCAGATTGAAAGAAGGAAAAGTCGAGTTGTCAATTAAGACAGACAACTGTTGATTAGCACTGATAGAATCAAATGATAGCACCAATAGTCAGGATACAGAGGTGTGCTGGATCCTATTGAAAGCATGGTTTATCCTCTCATATATTTTAAGTCTTCAGATAATGTTTTGACATATCACAATTATATGAAGAGATGGGGCTGGAACTATGGGGCTGACTTTTATTTTTTTTGTCTTTTTTTTTTTTTTTTTTTTTGCTATTTCTTGGGCCGCTCCCGCGGCATATGGAGGTTCCCAGACTAGGGGTCGAATCGGAGCTGTAGCCGCTGGCCTACGCCAGAGCCACAGCAACCCCAGATCCGAGCCGTGTCTACAACCTACACCACAGCTCGCGGCAACGCCGGATCGTTAACCCACTGAGCAAGGGCAGGGACCGAACCCGCAACCTCATGGTTCCTAGTCGGATTTGTTAACCACTGCGCCATGACGGGAACTCCGGGGCTGACTTTTAGATCAGAGGAAATTAGTATTTCATAAACATTTGTGTACAGAATGGAAAAGAGAAGTGGAAATTGAAAGCTTATACAGTAGGATCCTATGGCAGGAATTAAGATCCAGGGCAGAGGAGGATTAAGTTCTGGTCTCTGATTGCCTCCAGACCTAATCTTTGCCCTGATTCTTCCCTTGATCACCCTTCAGTCTTCCTAGTCTCCCTATTCAGTGTCCCTTATCTTTGCCTCATTCTTTTAATATCTTCCATCCTGGGATCAGTAGTTTTCCTGATCTCCTTTGTACTCAGTTCACCATTCCCTGTGTTTTATTTCAAACTCTCTACCCATCTTGAGTTCATATTTGTAACATGCCAAAGCTGCCCATGTTAATTTTCAGCTTTGTCTCCCCTTTTCTACTACAATATGTGTTTTTGCCTTTGTTTTCATGTACCAAACTAAAAGGGTAGGATAAATATGTGTTGAGGAGTTCTTCCATCCCAGGAAACTATGTTGGAAACCTAAGAATCAACTCAAACATAGAGCATTTGTGTACAAACCCGTTTATTAAGAAATGTGTTAAGATTTATAAGTTAATTTTCACATGTCTAAAGTCCAAAGAACCACTCACGTGAATGAAATAACACAAGAAAATGAAAACAAGTACTTGAGGCAAACTTTATTCATCAACGACAAAGCATTGACTTAAGGAGAGAAGTAAGACCTTCAGAGAAATGCTTAATATGGCCACAAATCTAATGCCCTCAAGAAAACTGTCCCATAAATGTGACCTCTCTGTAACAAACTTGAAAATTATTTCTGAATTAATTATTCATAATAGAAGCCATGTGAGAAAAAAGTCTGATCTCAATGGATATGGATTCCTTGATACTGTGCATGAGAAAATGGTTACAGGGAACAAGCCCTGTGAAAATGATCAAAAGAAGAAATCCCACAGACTAATTGAGGACTTTATTCAACATCAGAAGAATTCAGCTTGGGAGCAACTTCTTGAATATGATTGTGAGAAAGCCTTTCCCAGAAAGACAGCCTTTATTATATGCAAGAGAGCTCATACAGGTCAGAAACCCTCTGAAGGTAACAAATACAGTCAAGCCTTCATCCAAAAGTTAAAGCTCAGTGCTTGTCCACGAACCCTTAGGGAAAGGAATCCACATGAATCCAGTGAAAATAGGAAATCCTCACTCATGAAGCCAAAACGTACACATCAGAGAGCTTACTATGAATGTAGTAAATTGGGGAAATCCTTTAGCAAGAAGTCAAACCTTACTCAGTGTCAGAGAAGGCATCCAGGAGGACAACCTCATGGGTATAACGGAAGTGAGGGAGCCTTGCAGAAGTCACTCCTCACTCAAAATGAGCGAACTCACATAAGAAAGAAAATCCATGATGCTAACAAATGTGGGAAATCCTTCCAGGAAAAGCCATGCCTGACTCAACATCCGAGAACTCACACAGCAGAACAGCCCAATGAGTGTAATAATAGTGAGAGAGCCTTAAGAAAGGAATCCCACCTCTCTCTAAATCAGAGAATTAGTACAAGTGAGAAAAGCTTTGACAGTAGTTAAGTGTGAGAAATCCCCCCACAAGAAGTCAAAATTCATGCAACATCAGAGAGCGCACTCGGGGGAACAAAATGAGGGTAGTGAAAGTGAGGGGGTTTCAAGCAAGGAGGAACCCCTCGCTCGAAATCAGAGGGCTTGCAAAGGGAAGAAAACCTTTGACTGTAATAAATGTGGGGACAGCTTACCTAAGAAAACAGACCTTACCCAACATCAGAGTGTGCACACAAGAAAAAAGCCCTATGAATGTAGTGAATGTGGAAAGTCATTCTTTGTGAAGTCCAACCTCACTGAACATCAGAGAATTCACACAGGAGAAAAACCCTATGAATATAATGAATGTGGAAAGTCCTTCTGCCAGAAGTCAGCCCTCACTGTACATCAGAGAACTCACATAGGAGAGAAACCCTATAAATATTTTGAGGGTGGGAAAACCTTCCGTGTGAAGTCAAATCTTACTCAACATCAGAGGACCTACACAGGAGAGAAACCCTATAAATGCCATAAATGCTGGAGATCTTTCTCTGTGAAATCCAATTTGGTCGTACATCAGAGAACTCATATGAGGGAGGAAACCTACAAGTGCCCCGAATGTGGGAAAACCTTCTATGAAAAGTCAGCTCTCACAAGACATCAGCGAATTCACACAGGGGAAAAACCCTATGAGTGTAATGAATGTAGAAAAACCTTCAGCTAGAGGTCAGCCCTCACCAAACATCAAAGAAAAACACACAAAAAGAAACCTGTGTATGTCCAGAAGCCATCTTCTACAAGTTATATGCATTGAACATCAGGAAAACCACACAGCAGAACCACTAGGATGTCAACATGTATAGTAAAATCTTTTTCAATAGGACATAGCTTGATGGAATTGGAGAAGTAATATAGGAGTGAAATAGAAACACTCTATAAACGCTTTGCTCATGTGAAAGCTTTCAAGAAGTGTTCGAAGATATTGAGGGGAAATGTTTTATTTTTTAAAATACAGATTGAAAATGTGGATAAAAATGATGTGGAAAAGTGTTCTTGTGGAAATAGTCATATTTCAGACATGATATCAAACTTATTGCAAAAAATAATAAAATATTCAGTTCTTAGTAGAATGAAATGTGGAGGTTTTGTCAAAGCAGGAATAGTTTAAGTCATTGGCACAGCAGCATTAAATATATATGTGAGTAGAGTTCCTGTTGTGGCTCAGTGGGTTACAAACCTGACTGGATCCATGAGGATGCAGGTTCAATCCCTGAACTTGTTCAGCAGGTTAAGGATCTGGCATTGCCATGAGCTGTGGTGTAGGTCACAGATTGTGTGTGTGTGTGTGTGTGTGTGTGTGTGTGTATTACTTATATATATATAATGTGAAGACTTTCTGAGGTATATGGATAGGAACATAGTACCTGAGTATGCTAACTAACATGAATTGCGTATATGTTGGATTTATATAGGGGACCCACCTCTGTCTTGAATCTCAACAATACAGGATACGTTGTAAGTAAAAAATGAAGAGTCAAATAACCTGTGTCTCAACAATTGCACTTCTAGATACATACTCTAAGACAACTGGACATAACTGGGGTGATTGCCACTATGATTGAGGGTGCCACAGGTATTTGGTACATGGGAGGGCCATAGATACTCAGTTGCCTGCTCTGCATCAGGGAGCGAATAGGAAGAAGGGTCTCATCCAGGATACCAGTAGCTCCATCACAGGAAAACTCCGCCCTAGAGAAACTCTTGCACATCTGCACCCATAGACACCTATAAGAAGGCTTCTTTGTGGAGTTCCCATCATGTTGCAGAGGAAACAAATCCAACTAGGAACCGTGAGGTTGCAGGTTCAATCCCTGGCCTTGCTCAGTGGGTTAAGGATCTGGCGTTCCCATGAGCTGCAGTGTAGGTTGCAGACATGACCCAGATCTGGCATTGCTGCAGCTGTGGTATAGGCTGGCAACTACATCTCCGATTAGACCCCTAACCTGGAAACCTCCATATGCTGTGGCTGTGGCCCTAAAGAGACAAGAAAAAAAAAAAGGCTCATTGCAACATTGCAAGTTTTTGTAATGACAGTTGAAAAGAAAGTAGCAAATGTCCATTGACAAGAGACTAGATAAATGGTATGGTTATACTGTGGAATAATATACACCAATAAAAAGGAGCCTGTTAAGCACAACAAGATTATTATCTTAAAACAATAATGATTAATAAAAAGGAAAATGTAAATACCATGTTATTGGATTTATATAAAGTTCAGAAGCAAAGAATTCAGCAGTATATCATTTAGGGATGCTTATGTAAGCAGTAAAACTACACAAGAAAGCCAATGAGTGGTTAACACAAAGTCTAAGATAGCAATTACATCTGTGGAGGAAGGAGGGGCTTACGTTTAGGGAGAAGTTGAGAGGAAGCTTCATGTTTCTTAAATGTGACTATATAAGTATTCCTTATTATTTTTTCTTTGAATTATGTATATGCATATATATAATACACATATATATTTCTGTTTATAAGCTATTTAATGTTCAAGAAACAGGTTGAAATAATTGCATTAAAAGTGGTGTTTTGGTGTAAAAATAAAGGGTTAAGTTTCTTTTCTTTCATCTATTTTCCTGTATCTAGAATCTCCATAATGACTTTTTCATGTATCCATACCATTACTGATTTGGGCCTGGTATGATTGATTTTCTTGATTTTCCCTATGTTTCCTAGTAAAAATTTCTTCTAATTTAAAAAAAATAATACAGTGAACATTGACAAAGTAATGTCACAAAGAAAAAGTAAAGAAAACGAAGAAAAATCAAAGTACAGTGACCAAAAAATAGTAAGTAGTAACAGTCATCACTGATAATGTGAACAAGTTAAATTCACACAACAAAGGCAGAGACAGATTAATGAGTGGTTTAAAAACTAAATCTGGAGTTCTCCTGTGGCACAGCAGTTTAAGGATCCAGTGTTGTCATTGTAGCAGCTTGGGTCACTACTGTGGTGTGGGTTTGATCCCCAGCCAGGGATCTTCCACATGCCATGGGTGCCACCCCCCCCCCCAAAAAAAAGACTAAATCTGATTATGTGTATTTTACAAAAAATATCTAAAACCAGGTGACAAAGGAAGTTTGAAAGTTAAAGGAATGGGCAAAGTGTGTGTGTGTATGTGTGTGTGTGTGTGTGTGTGTGTTTAATACACTGAAGTGTAAGCACTTAAGGCTAAGTCCTATGATTTAACCCGACTGTACGCTTAACAATTTGTCTGTTTAGCCTCTCATCAAAAATGATCTTGTAGGGAGTTCCCGTTGTGGCGCAGTGGAAACAAATCCAACTAGGAACCATGAGGTTGTGTGTTTGATCCCTGGCCTCGCTCAGTGGATTAAGGATCTGGCATTGCTGTGAGCTGTGGTGCAGGTCGCAGACACTGCTCTGATCCTGGGTTGCTGTGGCTGTGGTGTAGACCGAGAGCTGTAGCTCCAATTAGACCTGTAACCTGGAAACCTCCATATCCACTGGTGCAGCCCTAAAAAAAAAAAAAAAAACTTAGGAAATATCCATTGATATGAAAATGTATTCAGTTTATGCTACTCTTCTTAAAATAATGTTTTTAACTATTCATGGTCAGAAAATCCACAGGGAACAGGAGTTTTCAGGCCTGTGCGTCTTTTTGATTGATGGTGCTCCCTTGGTTGACATCTCTAGTAGGAAGCTTTTTAAGACACTCGTTTTGGTTTTATCTGGAATGATGAACAGGCACTGAAAGTGGGCAACTTGACTTCTAATCTCGACATTGTTCCATTCTATTAATTTTTAAACGGAAGAGACAGATTGAGATAACACTGTTGTCTTAGTCTCTTCAGACTGCTATGGCAATACCATAGACTGAGGGGCTAAGAAACAACAGAAATTTATTTCTCATAGTCCTGGGTCCTGGGAAGTTCAAGATCATGGCACCAGCAGATTCAGTGTCTGATGAGAACTTGCATCCTAGGCAGACAGCCTTCTCCTGGCTGTGTCCTCACAGGGCAGAAGGGGTGAGGGAGTGCTCCAGGTTCTCTTTTATAGGGGCGCTAATCCATTCACAAGGGCTCCACCCTCATGACCTAAGCATTTCCCAGTGTCCCCACTTCCTAACACCATCATAATATTGGGATGTTCAAATTTCAACGTAGGAATTTTGGAGGGATACAAACAGTCCATAACTCTAATGTTTTTCCAGTATTAGCTGAACTTAGATGATGATCTGGAAATAAAGATTGGTGAACAGAGAGAGCACAATGTTTGTCTTCAGAGAGGATTGGAAATTGAATTTTCTTAGCAGGACCTGTTGTTACCTCCCTGCTTAGATTGTTCTCTCCTAGACACCCAATGATAGGCTTTTTTGGGGGGAGTCTGTCTCCTGCCAATCTGTTCAGCTAACTTCTCTGAAGGTTGTCCTAAACCCCTATTGTCACACAGTCCAGATACCCTCTAACAGAGGGTGACACCATACAAATTTTGCACATTCTGAATGGAAGGCTCAAGAATTGCTTCTGGCCCAGCTTCCTTTCTGAGCCCCTTTGGCCTTTTTCCAGAGTATTGGTAAGCAGTCTCCTTTCAGTGTGTGTGTCCCCTTTATTCCTGGAGTCTCCTAACACATAAGAGCTGCCGCGTTCACGTGGAGTCAGTATCTGGGCCCCAAGGACAGATTCACTTTAGATGCAACCTCACCCCAGTAACCAGTGTCCATCTCTGATGGTGCCCAATGGCCCCTGGAATCTCAAACCTAGCTTATGGCCAATTCAAACCATTGCCACCTAGTACAGCAACAACAGCAAATAGGCTGGGGAGTCCATTAGCCCTGCTGAATCTATAGGAATGCAGTTTGGCCTCAGACTCCAAAGAAACACCAAGATATCCCAGGAGTAGAAGGCAGGAGTCAGTTTTAATTCAACATTGATTTCCTAGGGTCACTTAAAAGACATTTTATCTGGTTGAGTGCCCTGAAGAATTCAAAGGTGGTTATTAAAATACACGTCTGTGTTTTAGGTAGTGTGGCATATTGGAAAAGTCTCTGAAGACTGACCAAAAAAGAGATAAAGTATAAATCATCAGTATCAGTAATTAAACAGGAGATATCATGACAGACCCTGAAGACATCAAAATGATAATAGAGGAATCTATGGACAACTTCATATGCATAAATTTGACAACTTATGCTAAATAGACCAATTCCTACAAAGATACAAACTACCACAAGTCACCCGATATGAAATAGAATTAGGGAAATTTAATTTGTAATTTTAAAGCTCCCAAAAAGTAAATCACCAGGCCCAGATGGTTTCACTAGAGAATTCTACCATATGTTTAAAGCAGAAATAATACCAGTTCTACATACTTTGTTCCAGAAAACCAAGAGAAGAAAACATTTCCCTGTTCAGCTGGTGAGGCTAGTCTTCGCTGATCCCCCCCCCCCAAAAAATCAAATACAGTACAAAAAATGAAAAATATAGGCCAATATTCCTCATGAATTAGACACACATATTCTTAACAAAATGTTAGCAAATAGAATTATGTATTAATTATATGAAAAGGCATATGAATATATAAAAAGAATTTTATACCATAGGGTTTATTGCAAGAATGCAAGGCTGATTCAATATTCAAAATCAGTCAATGTAAAATCCACCATATTAACAAGCCAAAGAAGAAATATCACATATCAACCAAAGAACAAAATGTATTTGACAAAATGTATTTGAAATCTATGACAACTTTAAGAAAAATAGAAATAGAGGGGAACTTGACAAAGAGCATCTATAAAAACCTACAGCTCACATTATACTTAATGGTGAAAGACTGGCTGCTTCTTCCCCTCTAAGATCAGGAACAGGACAAAGATTTTGCTGTTGCCAGTCTTATTCAACATAGTGCTAAAAGTTCTAGCCACTGCAATAAGGCAAGAAAAGGAAATAAACAAACATACAGATCAGAAAAGAAGGAATAAAACTATCCTGTTAACAGATGGCTTGACTGTCTAGGTAGAAAATCTCAAGGAAACTACAAAAAAAGGAGAAAAACCTCCTAGAACTAATGGGTTCAACAAGGTTGTAGGATACAAGATAAACATACAAAATCCAATTGTATTTCCGTATTCCAACAATGAACACATGGGTACCAAAATTTAAAGTACAGTATCATCTTTTAATTGCTCAAACGAGTATATGGTTAGGTGTAAATTTAACAAAACATGTCCAAACCTGCATGCTGAAAACTAAAAAATGCTGATTGAAGAGTATCTTTAAAAGTAGATAAACATACCTTGTTCATGGATTGGAAAATTCAACACAGTAAAGATGCCAAATCTCCCTGTATTGATGTATAGGTTTGTTGCAAATCCTCTCAAAATCCTGGAAGGAATGTTTTTGTAGGTATAAGCAAGATTCTTCTAAAGTTTATGAGGAAAGAGAATGGAACTAGAATAGCTAAAACAATTTTGGAAAATAAGAATAAACTGGAAGCCTCTGTCTACTGATTTGAAGGTTTATTATGTAGCTACAATAATCAAGACTTTGTGGTATTGGTGGATGGATAGGCATATACATCAATGGAATATAATAGAGAACCCAGAAATAGACACACACAAATATGCCCAACTGACTTTTTTTTTTTTTTTTACAAAGATAGAGAATGAATTCAATGGAGGAAGGATAGACTTTGGAATAAATGATGCTGGAGCAATTAGATACCTATAGGTAAATAAATGAGCCCCAGTCTCCTGAGGAGGAAAGTGTGGGCTTTGGTTTCAGACACACCTGGCTTTGAATGCCAGTTTTGCAATTTATCAGTGTGTGAGCTCTGGTTTTCTTATTAACCTTGCAGAACTTCAAACTCAAGCCTAGAGCTCATCAAGGCTCTAGGACGCTGGGGAAATTGAATGAATGGGCTGCCTTTAATTTACTGTGGGGGAAGTTTGTTGTGAAATGGCCAGCAGAGGGCTCTAGTCGCACATGAAAGACTCCACCACTTCTCTGCTGGAGGAGAAAGTGGACTGCCTTCCAAACCTTCCTCTCCTTGTTTCAGCCACCCATTTTCATTAACCCACATTAATGCATAATGCTGGGGAGACATTTTTCACAGTTATGTGTGTCACTTCGTTTCTGTCAAAGAAACAAATCAGACCATTTAAATTATAATATTGCTTTTTCCCTGCCTGCTTTACTTTTTTTCTTAAAGGAATAGGCATGCATTCTCAATGGGGGCAGCATTGCCCCCAAGAGGGTGAAAATTGGTTCTAGGGGCCTGGAAAAAATTCTGGATATTACGATGGTTTGTGGCTCTAAAGGACCATGGTACATAGACAGATACGCAGTAAAACTACAGTATTAAATCTTTATAAGAAGGAGAACAATTGGGGAAACAAATCTAAAAAGTCTCCTTGGAGGAGCTGTAACTTAAAAAATAAAGGTTGAAAAACACTGAAATAAGGGGAAATGAATCAGAGAAAATGCCGTCATTGTCCCACACCTGAAGTTAGGGAGACACAGGACAACCAGCTCTTTCTCCTCTGATTAGGGGAATGCTGTAACACTGTCCAACCACACCAGTTCCTAACTGGGGGTCTTGTCATTGCTCAGAACACCCTCTGCCCCCTTTTAAATTCCATTCTAATCATTCCCACAGGTTTCCCATGCACTTTTGTGCCCCACCCCCACCCCAATTTCCCGCCCCCCCATCCCCAAGCAATCTCTGGTCTGCTTTGTGTCCCTATAGATTAGTTTGCATTTTTAGAGAGGGTTAGATAAATGAAATCAAACCCTATGTACTCTCTTTTCTCACTTCTTTCACTTGGCGTAATTGAGAGTCATCCATGTTGCTGGGTGTATGAATGGCCCATTCCTGTTTCTGGCAGAGTAGCATTCCATTGTAAGGCTATACCACCATGTATTGATTCACTCACTCGTTAGTGGCTATCAGGTTGTGTCCATTTTGAGGCTGTTGTGACTAAAGCTGCTGTGAGGATTCATGTACAAGTGTTTGTATGGGCATAGGTTTTCATTTCTCTTGAGCAAATTCTTAGGGGTAAAATGACTATCTTGTATGGCAAGTGTATGTTCCACTTTTATAGCAAAGGGGCTGGTTCAAGTCCGTTTCTCTAGCCCCTTTCCCACTCCCCTGGGAGAAGCCCCTTTCAGTGATTCAAAAGGAGTCCCTTCTGGGGTTGGGGGGGACATCTTCAATGATGCCACCAGCCCACATCCCTCCTTTGGAGAGTAGAGTTGACAAACCCCTCCAGCTCTGCCAAGATTATTTTCTGTAGTCTTTCCCCAGAGCAGAGAAAACACATATACACATGTAATCTCTGGCAAGGCAAAATACATCTGCTAGTGGACAAAAATCTGGAAGATATATGGAAGAGTAAAATGAAGAAAATTAAAACCATCCACCCTACGGCCACTAAGGGGTAAGTGTGGCTAGCAGTTCACTGTATTTCCTCTAGTCTTTCTCTGACGCATATTACACATGGAAATGTGTGACCCAATGTCTCTTCTGTGCTAAGATACTTAATTTTCATCAGTTAGCTTTCCTGATCAGGTGGTTGGCCAAACCTCCCAAAGTCACAGGCCTCTACTCAGTTTCCAAACCTCAGTTTTAGGATTTCAAACGCATCAGCTGATGAGGAGGCTGGATCCCTAGAAAGACTCTGGATACTCATGACAACCATATGGCAAGGAAAGGAGAACATGTGAACATTTTTAAAACTTTTGGCAGGGTCTGAGTTGTCACTGATACCCAGAGACCCAAAGAATCATCACAGCCTCCCTATTAAATTGAGGATAAGGAGTTCCTCTTGTGGCTCAGCAAGTTACGAACCTAACTAGTACCCATGAGGATGCAGGTTCTATCTTTGGCCTTGCTCAGTGTGTTAAGGATCCGGCATTGCTGCAAGCTGTAGTATAGGTCGCCAGTGTGGCTCGTATCCAGCATTGCTGTGGCTGTGGCGTAGGCCTGCAGCTGCAGCTCCAATTCAACCCCTGGCCCAGGAACTTCCATGTATCACAGGTGCGGCCCTAAAAATAAAAACAAAACAATAAATTGAGGGTATATAAGGGGCAGGAAAGAAAGAAAATCCTGGTCCAAGTCTGGCTTGCAGGGAGTCTTCTAGGCCCACTGGCTCACCCTGTGGTCATGTCCCAGCCCCAGGTGGACAGACTTACAGGTAACCAGCACACTTCCCACGCTGATTCCTTGGCCTGTGGGGTAGGAGCTTTCCTAGTGAGGAGGGCCAGTGGCAACTTCTGAAATAGCTCCCCACCTCCACCGAGCCGAGAGAGTAAATCCCACCAGTATCACATCCCAGGAGGAATGGCAGAAATCCGTGCCCCCTTAAAAACCTAAATGATGCTGCAGTGGTAGTATTGTTATACCTTGTTTAATTCATCAGTCAAAACCCACTACTGGCTGAGACTGGACTACAGCAAACTCAACCAAATTGTAGCCTCGGTGCTGCTGCTGTGCCAGATGTGATTTTTTGCAAGGGAAGATTAGCACAGCCTTATAGGGGTTTTGCAGCGACCCGTCTGACTAATGTGTTCTTTTCCATCCCTATCAGGGGAAAAAAAAAAAAAAGGAAACGAAGCCATTCACACTCAAGTGGCAGGGGCAACTGGATATATGTACAGTCTTGCCCCGGGCCTATGTTAATTCTGCCCTCTTTCATGCTGTAGTCGGAAGAGTCCCGGACTGGCTGGACAGCCTCTGAACATCACAGTGGCCCCTCAATCGATGACATATGCTAATTGGATTGGGTGAAGCAGCTAGAACATGGAGGCCTTAGAAGACACAAGCATTCTAGACGGTGTGAGATAAACTCTTCAAAGATGTAGGGCCTGCCAGATAAGTAACATGTTTACAATGTTGTAAAGCATGCTGGACCATCCCCTCCACAGTACAGGCAAAAAAACCCATTGCACCGCTCATCTCCCGCCACAAAGAAGGAAATGTCACGCTGGGAGTCTTCCTTGGGTTTTGGAGACAGAATATTCCAAACCTGGGGATACTATGCTGATCCAAATACTGGGGGAAATGCAAGTCTGCCATCTTTGAGAGGGGTCCAGAGCTGGGACGAGCGCTGCAGCGGGTCCACACTGCAAAGCAAATAGCCCCAAAGCTTGGGCCATGTGACCGAGAAGGCCCTAGGGATTAGAGATATCAGTGGTGGGAAAAGATGCTGAGTGGAGCTTATGGCAAGTCCCAGTGGGGAAATCACGACTCAAGACTCCTGGGGTTCTGGAGCCAGGCCATGTCCTCTGCAGCAGAGATGTACACACCTTTCAATAAATAGCTCCTGGCATGCTGCTTGGCCCATGGAGCCAGAACTCTCCACAATGAGTTGGATTCTGTCAGATCAACCAACCTGATTCTGAGATCAGGCAGGCCCATCAACACAGCAGGATGGCACTGAGACATACAAGATTGAGCAGAGCAGGGCCTGATGGCAGGAGTAAGCTGCACAAGTAACCCCCACTTCCTCCATCTGCTGCCTGTCCCTTGGCTTAAAGCAATGGCTGCATGCAGTGGGAGGTGGGTCCCTTATGACCAGCTGACAGAGGAGGAAGAAACCTGAGCTCAGGATGTGGAGGAAGTGCCAAATATCAATGGTAAATGGACATGAGCCTCCATCATGGCCTCATACTGTGAACGGCAGAGTGACCAGGAGGGGCCCGGATCCCTCGGAGTGAAGGTTGAAGGTCACACCACCAGGTAAGCCACTGCATCCAGCAGAGGTGCTAAGGGTGAGGGGAAATCTGGAATGGACAGTAAAGTAGAGCTTTTTTGAGCAGATGCACCACCTACCTACCTTCCTTCCTACACAAGGAAAAAAAATTTTTTTTCATACGTTTAAACCACTGTGATTCAGGTTTGTGTTACATGCAATTCTGGCTAGTGCGGTATCCCTAACAATAATAGCACATGCCTGGGTTTGTTCTCTAATCCTAGTTAGCACACGTCAGGTTTTAATGGACAGTTCAGCCTGTTTGAGGTTACAGTAAAGGTGGATATATTTATTTTATGTCTTCCATTTTAACTCGGGTTACTATTTATTTTACTGTGTTATTTCTCTCTTTCTTGTTTTTGCTGGCTCGATAAAACAACCATTTATTATCTGTGTTCCTTTTAGATTTTAGTGCTCTGCAGAGCTAGAGAATACCTCTTCGCTTTAATATTCAGAAAAAATACATGATCACATTTATATAATCTTTTCCCTTCTATGAAAAACACCTTCTATTTCTCCACATTTAGATGACCCATTATAGGAGTTCTCCTTGTGGCTTAGTGGGTTAAGAACCTAACTAGTGTCCATGAGGATGCAGGTTAGATCCCTGGCCTCATTCATTGGGTTAAGGATCCAGTGTTGTCACAAGCTCTGGTATAGGTTGCAGATGTGGCTTGATCCAGTGTGGCTGTGGCTGTAGCTGGACGTAAGCCAGCAGCTACCACTCTGATTCAAACCCCTAGCTTGGGAACTTACATATGCCATAGGTACAGCCCTACAAAGAAAAAGAAAAAGATGACCCATTGTAATACTTTCACATCTCCGTGCTTCCCAGCCCCCAAAGAGATTTAATGCTCTTACTCTTCATCTCCACCTGCCCCTCCCCAAGTTCCAGGCTGAGATCCTGCACCACCTATAGTCCCGTGTTATTATTCATCTTTCCCTTAGGCTTCCTTTTCCCCCTCAAAAGTCTATAGGTAACATTACATCATCGTTTGCTTCCAGGATTGCAGATGAGAAGTCCAATGCCAGCCTCATTGATTTTCTTTCTAAGTTACTTATTTTCCCTCTCTGGAGGCTGGTAAGCTTGGTATATATGCTTGGAGTTCATTTTTCTCAGTCTGTGCCTGAAGGTACGTATTAGTTTTTATAAGCTCTGTTTGGAAGCCAGTGAACCTTTCAAATCTTCTGATCAAGACTTCTTCAGGAAAACTTCCTCCATTGCGTCATTATGGCATATGGAAGTTCCCAGACCAGGGATTGAATCCCAGCTGCAGGTTCAACCTATGCCACAGCTGCAGCAATGTCAGGTCCTTAACCCACTGCACCACAAAGGAAACTCCCCCATTTCCCCCATTTTATAAATTTCCATGTTTCCAATAATTACACTTCCAATATTGAGTCATTCAGTTACGCAAATATTTGGTTACTGACATCATTCCCCCAACTTCTTTTACTTCACCTTATTTCCATCTCTTTGAATTTCTGACTTGTGTTTTTTTTTTTTTTTTCATTTGATCTTCCCTGTCAGGTTTAAGCCGTAACTGTCTTCTCCCTTGACTCATCTCCCGAGGTTTTTTAGTCTGAATATGAGATTTCCCATTGATCCAGAACATGAGTTTCTCGTGTATGTATGTGTGTGTGTGTGTGTGTGCGCGCGCACGCGTGCCTGCCAGTGCACACATTGCACTGTATTTGTGGCTCCTTCGGGTGTTATTTTCATCATTGACTTCTGTTCAGATTATCTTCTTTCTCCTCCAGTACCTTCATATGGGCTGTTGTCTGTGTGAGGGTGGTTCTTTCTCATTTCTAGGACCCCATAGGTACACTGGTATTTTTCTTTGCTGGCTCCCCGGGGTGCAGGTGGGTCAGAGTCTTGAGACATGGACGGCCCAGCAGGCTTTGCTCTTCTGGGTCAGCAGTGTTCCAGCTGGGGGGTTGTTGGTCCCACAAGGATTCTCTCTGTGCACTAGGTTCCTCTGCTAGCATTTGGGGAAGGAAGGACTCAGCACTCTTATTTCCTCCCCCTCAGCTTTCTGAGCGGTGGAGCAATGAGGTTGAAGCACCCTCACGAGGGCAGGCGCAGCCTCTTCCTCAGGAAGTCCTTGGATTTGCATAAGTCAAGTGCTCCCAGATGTTACTGCTTTCCTTCTGACCGTAACTCCTGGACCCTGAGCCTCTGGTGGCTGGGCTCTCACTGGACCCAGACTAGACCTCAAACATGCACTCGATCTTGCTTCTACCGTAAACCTTGGAAGCTGGTTGCCTCAAAAAAAAAAAAAAAATTTCAGCACCTTGTTTTAAATTAAGTAACTTTTGTCAATAAATGGAAAGAACTCAGAGTTCCCTTGTGGCACAGCAGGTTGGCGTTGTCACTGCAGTGGCTCAGGTCGCTGTTGTGGTGCAGGTTCAATCCTTGGCCTGGAAATTTCTGCATGCTGCAGGTGCAGCCAAAAAAAAAAAAAAAAAGGAAGGAAACAAATAAATGGAAAGAACTTGGTACTTGTACATAATTCAGTTTAAGCATTGCTCCAGATCCACAGCCACACCCTGCACCCCACTCTTCCTCCCCACCTGCCACCCCCTTACTCCCTCTGTTCCCAGGCATTACCCTGTTTCAGTGAACATGATTTGTTGGTCTTATTATGTACAGCAATTCTCAAACTCTGATGTGCATGCAAATCACCTGGGACTCTTGTTGAAATGCAGATTCTGTTTCAGTAGCTCTGGCGTGGTCTGGGATTCTGCATTTCTATCAAGCTGATGATTGCTGATCCCGTCCATACACACACACTTTTGAGTAGCAAGGATTTACACCATCACCCAAAGCAATCAGCCTGACAGAAGGGTAGAATGGCCTGTCCAAGGTTTAGTTAAGGTCCTAGGTTAGAGATGCCTTCGGGTTAGGTGTCACTCTGCAGAATATCGTCTATGCACTGAAACTGGGGCTTTTATATGTGGTGGTTGCTCTAGGAGTAGAGGACTACCTCCTGGCCATTAGGGGTCTTCCTGCCAGTGGATTAGCAGGCAACAAAAGAAACTCTCTGGGCTGAGAGAAGCCACTCTGTAGTGTGAGGAGCATGGGTAGCTGCTACACAGTGGGAACAACTGGAACCTGGGAATCCCCGGAGCATCTCTTAGGGCTTCTGGGCAAGAGAGTAATGGCAGCAACCACAGTTAGACAAGGGCAAGGCAAGTAAGAGTTCAGACTCCTTGAAGAGGAAGGTCTAGGTTGTCTCACCAGGCAAGAAACACATGTCAGTTGAAGTGATGTCCAGGCGGGGGGGAAGATGGAGAACGGATGGGAGACGAGGAAGATGATGCATATACATGATGACCCTGGGAGGAGCTACAGCTGCAAAGGATTTGCTAACCCTCTTTACACATCTTCCAGGCACTGCCACAGCTACTGCCTTGAAGGACAGACTGGCATTTCTCCTGTTGGGGAAGAAATGAAGCCATCTTGTTCTTGTATGTGCTCCATATGTTACAAGAGGGTGAAACTGGATCTGAATGGTGCCAGGGATGAAATGTGCTAGACCCAGTTTGTGCGCCATCCCCAATCTCTGGCCTTCTCCCCTCAACCCCACTACTTAGCAGCCTTACCCCCAAGTCACTTGCCTTGGTTCCTAGATAGAGGGCTCTACAAAGAAGAGCAAGCTATTCTCTGGTCATTAAGCCAGCTCGTGGTCTCTGCCATTGACTGCATTACAGACTGTAGCACAGACAGAAAGAGAGAGACAGGCCACTCTAGGCAGTGGCCAGATGGGCCCAGGAGGCTCTGGTTTCCCTAAAGGCCAAGTCATGCTGCCTGCAAGTAAAAGGCTAATGCCCTGGGTAGGGGAGGGGGGACTTTGAACCACAGGAGACTGGGGACAGGAAGAACCCAGTGGGTAAATTCTCCTCACCTTCTTCTGAGGGATGTTCCAAGACAGTAGTTCATACAGCCTCTCTGAAGATGAGCCCCAGCAGTGAGCCACCCTGGTGACAAAACTGTGAGCCTCTCAGTAATGCACCTTCTTACCTTTGTTCTCCTCCCTCCCCGACTCACTTTTTCCATCAACCTGGTTTCTCTTGTTGCACAAACTCAACGAAGTGTTAGCATGTCAGCCTTTGACACAGGCTCTATTTTCTGGGGAACCCAGGGTAAGACAGTAGTCTCCTTGATAAAGAGAAAAAGAACAAGAAAATAAGCTGGGGGGAAAAAAGGAAGTGAGAACTCATTAAGATAGAAGATTTTTTTTTTAAATAGTAAGAAAAAAATAAATCCCAAATCCTCTTCTTTGAGGAAAAACATCCCAGTATACCAGTTGGGGGCTCTATAATGAGTTCTATATTGCAATTGAAGCTGATTCTGATGATTAAGAAGCAAGCACGGTGGTGGTGGTGGTGGGTTGTGGGGTTTTTTTGTTTTTTGCCACCATTCTCACAGCATGGCATTTGGAGATTCCCAGGTCAAGGATCAAACTCACACCACAGCAGTGACCCAAGCCCCTGCAGTGATGATGCCAGATTCTTAACCCGCTGAGCCTCAGGAGAACTCCAAGTTTTTAAAAGAGCTATTGAGTAGCTCACAATGTCGTTGTGAGGGCTGAAAAGCCAGACTCAAGGTTAAGCAATGCCCAAAACCATATCCTGTGCTGTCTGAAGAAACTGCCACTGCTGTCACTACCCCCTGGTGCTGGGACCTTGATCTTGAAACCCCTGTTGGGGCTGCCATGGTCAGAGCACATTGCCTGTGCCACCTGACCCACGGAAATGGAAACTCCATGTAGAACATGATTCCCTATGCAGCTCACTTCCCATTCATTCCACGAAGGTCAAATACACACATCCTCATGGTGAGGGAGGCTGGGAATTTGAGTTCTGATGAATCATTTCTCCAAATATAAAAGGGCTATTCAAAAGACGATAGGAAGTGATCAATCAGACAGATGTCTACTATAAGCAATAAAATAGATACACCTCTCATGAGGCAGATAAAAGATAAGTGAAAGAGAACAAAAATGCTTAAAAAATAGTTCTGGCACGACTGATGATATGGAATAGTGCTGTGCAATGGGAATATAATGTAAGCTGTGTTTGTAATTAAAATTTTTCTGAGAGCCACACTGAAAAGAGTGAAAAAGAAATATATGAAGTGAATGTTGATATTTTATGTAATCCAGTAGATCCAAAATATGAGGATTTCAACATGTGATCAATATAAAAGTTATTAACGAGACATTTTACATTCTTTTTTTCATATTAAATCTTGGATATCCTGTGTCTATTCTAAACTTACAGCCCATTTCAATTCAGATCAGTCATATTTCAAATAATGCAGTTGTCCCATGTGGCTAGTGGGTACTATAGTGGCTAGTGTAGAGATTGAAGAAAGACCCTATTTCACATCATTTAAACAAAAATAAATTCCAAATGAATTAAAGACAAATCTAAAAAGTAAAACCATTAAAATATTAGAAGAAAACCTCGGACACTAATACCTGCTTAGCACTGCAGGTGCTACCCATCTGCAATGCAGACAGCAGATAAAGAGTTAACATCTATCTGGTGAAAGGGGGTTTTCAAATTAGCATCAGAATAAAAATGGTCAGAGGCAGCTGCACATGGTGGGGTGTTTCTCCAGGACCTTTCTTCACACATGTAAGCTCTCCCATCTATTAAAGCATTGATGTCTGTGTTGCCAGGAAAAAAAAAGAAAAAAGTCAAATGCTGTCACTAGACTGTTTATAGAAGAACAAATCCAAATGGCAAATAAACTTAAAAAGATGTTCAGCTTCCCTAGCAGTCAGGGAAATGCAAATTAAATGAAATAACAACGAGATAGCACTTTACTCACATCGGACTAGCAAATCCGGAGCATGGTAACACCTACCACAAGCCGGGAAAGAACTCTCTTCACCACATCCCAGTAGTAATGACCTTGTTGGAGAGCAATCTGGCAACACATATCAAAATAAAACAACTCCGCTTACTCTTTGACCCAGCGATCCCATGCCTGGGAATCCATCCCATAGAAATAAAAGCACCGGAATATATGTGGTTGTGATTGCAATAAAACCCTAAAAAAAATAAGTGTATCCTCATAGGTAGGAGAATAGTTGAATACACAGTGGTACACTTATATCTTGACATGTTGCACAGCCATTAAAAAAGAATTCCTGGAGTTCCCATCGTGGCGCAGTGGTTAACGAATCCGACTAGGAACCATGAGGTTGCGGGTTCGGTCCCTGCCCTTGCTCAGTGGGTTAACGATCCGGCGTTGCCGTGAGCTGTGGTGTAGGTTGCAGATGCGGCTCAGATCCTGTGTTGCTGTGGCTCTGGCGTAGGCCGGTGGCTACAGCTCCGATTCGACCCCTAGCCTGGGAACCTCCATATGCCGTGGGAGCGGCCCTATAAATGGCAAAAAGACCAAAAAAAAAAAATTCCTTTTTTATTTTTTTGGCTTTTTATTTTTTTTTTTTTTAGGGCCACACCTGCAGCATATGGAGGTTCCCAGGCTAGGGGTGGAATCGGAATGCAGCTGCTAGTCTACACCACAGCCACAGCAACTCAGGAGCCAAGCCGTGTCTGCGTCCTACACCACAGGTCATGGCAATGCTGGATCCTTTACCCACTGCTCGAGGCCAGGGATCAAATGTGCATCCTCATGGGTACTGTCGGCTTCATTACGGGTGCACCACAATGGGAACTCCAAAAAGGAATGTCTTAAACCTACCTTCTGCTGACTTGTGGGGACTTTCATCTTCCATCTCTTGCAAGATGCAGAGAGAGGTACTATAAACTACGGTTCTATTTTTGTAAGAGAGAGGGAGAGAAGTCTAAAGAGGTATATACATTTGCATCTGATTTTATGAGCATGAAGAAAAATATAGAAGGCTCTGATCACCGTTAGTGGGATTACCTGGGAGGAGGAAAAGCAGATGGTACAGGCAGAAAAATGGGAAGAGAGAAAAGAAAAATAGGAGACTAGGATAAAAGTGAGAAGGGAGGTTAAAAGGAAAAACTATTATTATGTCAAATAAGGATAATTTGTATAAGTTATCATTTGTGTTTGAAAAGGGAAAACGTGCATCTCCATATAAATCTAGTCTATAAATCTTGTTTGTCATGGTATTCAAATCCTCTATGTTCCGGGAGTTCCCGTCATGGCGCAGTGGTTAACGAATCCGACTAGGAACCATGAGGTTGCGGGTTCGGTCCCTGCCCTTGCTCAGTGGGTTAAGGACCCGGTGTTGCCGTGACCTGTGGTGTAGGTTGCAGGTGTCACTCGGATCCCGCGTTGCTGTGGCTGTGGTGTAGGCCAGTGGCTACAGCTCCGATTCGACCCCTAGCCTGGGAACCTCCATATGCCGCGGGAGCGGCCCCCCCCCCAAAAAAAAACCAAATCCTCTATGTTCCTTGCTTGATTTCTTAACTGCTTGTTCCACAGATTTCTAACCTACAGTTAAAAGTTTCACACAAACTGTGGATTTGATGTTGTTTTTTCTTGTAATTCTATCAGTTTTAATATTACATCTCTCAAGTCTGTGTTACTAGGCACATATAAGCACAAAGGCTAAACTTAATATTTCATCAATACCTGTTTTTGTCCTTTCAAATCATACTGATGATTTTTGCCTTGAAATCCATTTTGCCTAAGGCTAAAATCGATGCTTTCCTTTTGCTGGCATTTGCCTGGTATACCTTTTTCCATCTCAGGATTCCCAGTTTTTCCATATTGCCCTGTTTTTGCTGTCCCTTATAAAACATCATGCAGTTTGGCTTTTTAAACTTAATTCAAGCGTCTGTGTCCTTTAACAGAGAATTTGTTTATATTTACTATGGTTATTGATATATTTGCCATGGATTTCCTATTGGATATGCTGTTTTCATGTTTCTCTTTTACCCCTGCTTTTTGGTTAATTGACAGCCTTTTATTTATTCTCAATTTTTCTTCTAATGCAAAAATATATGTTATGTTCCTATTATCTTTATATATTTGACACACGTAGTTAAGCATTTTTTTTTCTTTTTTTTTTCTTTTTTTTTTTTTTAGCTGCACCTACAGCATATGGAAGTTCCCAGGCTAGGGGGCAATTTGGAGCTATAGCTACCAGCCTATACCACAGCCACAGCAACGCCAGGTCTGAGCTGCTGTCTGTGACCTGCACCATAGCTCACGGCAACACCGGGTCCTTCACCAACTGAGTGAGACCAGAGATTGAACCTGCGTCCTTATGGATACTAGCTGGGATTATTGAACGGATACTAGCCAGGTTGGTAACCCACTGAGCCACACGAGAACTCCCAGTTAAGCATATTCTTAATCAACATCTCAAGGCCATTATCTTCCTGCTAAATGAAGTGAGAATCTTAGCATGCTTTTACTTTTCTCTCCTACCTCCTTTGCAGACTTCATACTTCTCCATCGCATGTTATCATCTCAGATTTTAGTTAATTATTGTAAGTAAAGGTATTTATTTAGACTTAAAAATAATTTTGTCTGGGAGTTCCCGTCATGGCTCAGCAGTTAACAAGCCTGACTAATATCCCTGAGGACGCAGGTTTGATCCCTGGCCTCACTCAGTGGGTTAAGAATCCCATGGCGTGAGCTGTGGTGTAGGGCACAGGTGCGGCTTGGATCCCGTGTTGCTGTGGCTATGGTGTAGGCTGGCAGCTGCAGCTCCAATTCAACCCCTAACCTGGGAACCTCTACATGCCGTGGGTGCAGCTCTAAAAAGACAAATAATAATTAATAATTAATAACAATAATAATAATTTTGTCTGGTTTCCTTTCTTACCACACCTTTTATTCCTGGATTCATTTTTTGTTTGTCGGAGTACATCTGCAGCAGTGGATGCTCAACCAGAGGCTAAACCGCCCTCCTTCCCAGTGTAGGGGTGTTTAGTATTGTCACAGTGACTAAGGAGAAATGCTGCTGGCATCTAGTGGATGGCAGTGAAGGACACTAAGTACATCTGCAGGAGGTGGAACTGTCTTAAATGCTGAAAAAAATGGTTCCACCCAAAATGCCAACAGGACCCTGTTGAGAAATGCTATTCTGTATGGACTGTGAGTTGTAAATTGTTCAGTCTGTTTGTATCTTTAAATGTCTTTATGATGCCTTCACATTTGCTTAATAGCTTGTTGGGTAAAGAAGCTTAAATGTACAAGTATTTCACCAGAGAACTTTGAAGATGTTACTCCACTGTTTTCTTGCTGACAAAGTTGCAGATGAGAAGACTGATTTCCATCGCATTCTCATTCCACCCTAGAGAACGTTTTCTCAATTCCTTTTTATCCTCAGTGTCCTGAAATTCATCACAATGTACTCTCACATAGGTCTCTCTTCCTTCCTTCCTCCCTCCTTCCCTCTTTCTCTCTTCTTTCCTCCTTCCTCTTTCTTTCTTTCTGTCGCCTTTTGGCTGTGCCCGCAGCATATGAAAGCTCCCAGACCAGGGATCAAATTCGCCCCATAGCAGTGACCTGCACTGCTGCAGTGATAACCCAGGATCCTTAACCTGCTGCGCCACAAAGTCACTCCTTGACAGTCTTCTTTATAAATTACAGGAAGTAATGCCTCTGAGCTACAGAGGATCTGAAACTAGGTCCTCTCAATATAAGAGCTCATGTGCTTACATTCTAAGAAAACGTCTTGAATTATTGCCTTGCTTCCCGGATTCTCTCCTTCGTTTCCTTCTCTCATTCTGTAACCCACGTTAAGCAGACAGTGAACTTGTGCATCCATCTCTTAACCTTTTGTTCATACTTCCCATCTATTTCATCTTTTGCAGTGCATATTCTGGGGGAATCCCTTAGCTTGATCTTCTGGTTCACTAACTCTTCAATCCATTTTGCTATGCAACCCATCTATTGAGATTTTTATTTTAAAAAGAATTATTATTTTTTTAAATCAAACTTTGGGAGCTTTCTCATTCACAAAACTTTGGGGAACTTTTTAAAAAGTGATATAATAGGCTCTTTCATGCGACCAAAATATTAATGATACTTTTTATGTAGTCTGGATCCATTTGCTCTCTTAACTCAGTTTCATCATCTTTTAAGCGGGAATAATAATATCTACCACTCAGTTTCATTGTGATGATTAGCGTTAAAATAACATGATACCTGGCACGTAGTGAGCTAAATACCCATTTGATGAATAGACAAAGCAGGATAATAAATGTAAAATACCTGGCATGTACATAGTAGGTGCTCGTTAAATGGGAGCATATTACCATTATTATCATTATCCCTATTATTATTATTCACTGAGACAATGACATTCAAGGATTTTACATGCTTGGTTTCAGCCAAGTGAGAACACCATCACCTCTCTCACCCCCAGATCCACTACACGGACTGCTTTATGACTTTCCTGGGACACAACTTCAACTACACATTGGCAGGATGGTGAGTGGGAGTGAGAATCTGCCCAGCATCTCTCTCCCAGAGTGGCTTTATGTTTTTATTTACTATATGAAGCTATTTAACCCTCACCACCACCCTGAAAGGCAGTTGTCATTATCCTCATTTGATAGGATGATAAACCTGAAGAAATTACAAGCTCTAGTGACAAGGCAGTGGTTTAGGCATCTGGGATCAGCAGTCAGACCGATGGAGTTGCTTCTGACTCCGTGATGGAATGCTCTGACCCTCAGAGTCTTCTTCTTGAAGTGGGGTGACAGCCTCTTTTGTCAAATCTCTTGGGATGCCACTCATCCCTCATCCTTCAAGGCCAGTGCAAAGGCACTGTGGCCACATCCAAGGATTAGAACCGCTGGGACTGGATGTGCACCACATTCTACCACTTCCTCTGTCCCTTCATTCACTGGAGGCGCACTTTGCTGGGGATCAGCTAATCATGTTTGCATTTGTGCCTACCACCAGAGAGGAAGCCACTGGAGAGAAGCCTGAGGTGACGACACCAAATCTTAGAAATAAGGCTGCTCTCTGCCACGTAAATAAGGCACACCAAAACATGGGCTGGAAATGGAGACCTAGAATGTCATCTACTCAGTTATTAAGCTTTCATCTCAGCTCCAAACCCACCTGTCCTCTCTCTGCTTTGTGATGCTGGCGCTGGGATTCTGAGGATTGCACTGCAGCTTTGCCAGCAGCCCCCTTCCAGTCTCTGTTCTGGAGGGAGGGTGCTGGCAGGAGGTCCAAGCCTAGAAGAGAATAAAGGAGTTGTTCTTTTGGAATTCCTGTGTGGAATTCCTGTGACCGTCACCCAGCGTCACTCATCCACCTTGGCAGTGGCTGTTTCTCCTGTAACTCCAGTTGAATCCAGTTAGCCATCTCTTCAACACTTGCAGAAGCCTTCTTATGCCCCTGCAGAAACCAGCCCTGGCTGGACACCAACTCCTCCTCAGAAGCCTGCGTCCCACCCTCACAGTCCCTCCTCTGAGCTCAGACAGCTGACTGGGGGGCCCCTCCTCAGAGGTTTCAGAAACCACTTCTAAGTTTTTTAATACCAATGTCTCTCCTTTGTTCCCTGAGCCTTAGCGGTGGTAGATGTTTCCTGAAGTCACTACCTCCCCCGAGAACTTAAGAGTTCTTTTGATCCTTTTTTAGATACCAACTTAACAACTTTTACCTAGTTAACAATTCTTTCTATTGATTTATGTCTTTCAAAGAACAGGTGTGGTTTCTAACTCCTGACTAGATCCTGACCCACACATCCCCTCGAGGGGTGCACACCCCCCACCCCCCCACCACCCCGCACAGGCCAAGATGTGACTATGAGCTGAAATGAAGACAAAAATCTCCAAAGAAAGAGGTTGAACTTCAAAAAAGGATGGGTCAACCACTGAAGCCTGGACTGACCATGAGAACCAGCAGCAGGAGCCCCAGCAGGACATCCTCAGCAGTGACAAGGGGACAGAGCATCATCATCCTTAGCCCAGGTGATGGTAAAGAGGTCTGCTGGAGGGTAAGACCACCACTCAGTACAGCAGCCAGCTGAGTTTGTAGCTTCTTTATGTGCAGGAGCGCTGGGCTGGTCAGCATAGTCTTATGAGCAAAGCAAATGGCTGATCGTCTATAGGTTTGGGGAGAAGTTTGCTTTGGGATCCAGTTGATTCCAAAAGCAGGAATGGAGCCATGCCAGCCTCAGATGCATGTTCATTGCAGTGAATCTGCCGCATACTGGCTGGTTTTCAAAGCACATACTTTCGCTGATTGGTTGGTTCTAGAGGTAGGGTCAGTGAGGTGAGTTGCTCTGTTAGGTTTAAGACCAATTCTGGTGGTTATTTATTACTAGGACTATAGAAAAATCAGTCTCTTCTTAGGAGTGTGCAGGCTTTTTAATATTCACATCCCTTTTGGTCCTCCTGCGCCTCCATCTTTGAATTCTACCAGCCGTTCTCAACACAGTCTGATCACAACACCCAAGAGATCTTTTTGCAAAACTCAAATCAGACCTTGTCATGCCCCTGCCTCCACCCCTCTCATGGATTCCCATCACACATCAAGCAGAACTGAAACTCTTGACCACGGAGCTGACAGGACCTGCATACGCTGTCTTTTCTCTGCCCTCCTCTCCCCTTTATTTTATAATCTAAGGACCCGGTTCAAGTCAAGATCTCTCCTCTCTGTCCCTTCTGCCTGGAACATTCTCCCCTTCACCATTCACCTGGAAAACTCCTATTCATCCATCAAATCTCAATATAATCATCACCTCCTCAGAGAGGACTTCCCTGACCGTGCAAGCCTCCTGCTTTAGTTGCTGAAATGTGGAGCAGTGAGGCCAGTCATTCTCCCAGAACATCCATCCCTGTTTATAATAACACATTCTATTTAGTTAGTTAGCTAATTAGTTAATTTGCTTGTTTGTCTGCTCTCTCCCCTGCAGGGCTGCGAATGCTCTGAGGGCAGGGACACATCAGTTTTGCTCACCATTATGTAACCAGTGTCTGGCGTGCACCAGGCTCAACTATTTGTGGAAGGAAGAGATAAACAGATAGGGGGGGTCTTCCTACAATAAACAGAAGCCCTTGCATGTGGTCTCCTCCCCGGCCAGATGTTCAAGGCCAGGCCCTCCTCCCCGGCCAGATGTTCAAGGCCAGGCCCTCAGCGAGAGTGGATCTTCATTTCTTCTATTGTGGCCATCTTGGCATCTCAACAAATGGGCACCTGCTCCAGACGAACCAGGCCAATTCAGTAGCAGTCATGGCGGTGACTACAGTGGCAAAGAGCATGGACCGATAAAGGAACACCCACCCCATACCCAGGGCTGGGCTGGGCTTACAGTTCCAAGGATGAAGGTGAGGGATGGGGAGACGAAGGGGCCCTGGGTCAGCAAAGCTTACCTCACTCTCTCCCCACACCCAACAGCGACGCGTGCGCGCGCACACACACGCACACACACACACACACATTTGTTTGGCCGATAACAACCACCCCATTGGCTGAATGCCCGCTCAGAACTATAGGCAAGATCTTTGCTTGGTTTTTCCTCATATAACCCCCTCAGCAGCCCCATGGGTCAGTTGCTGCTGTTACCCCTCTTTTACACATAAGGTTCATGCGTTTCAGAGAAGCCGAGCAAAGTGCCCGAGGACCCGCAGTAAAGATGGCAGTGTTCAGCCTGCATGGCCATGTCCATCATTAAAGTGGTGACGTTCTCCCACATTCATTGGTAAATAATAGAAGCCTCAAACCCCACTTCTCCAGCAGCCCTGGCCTCTCCTTCCATAACCCCTTCACCTCCCCACATTCCGGTAACTAAAGGGTTAAAGCATGCTGGCCATATGGGATGGGGGCAGGGGCAGAGCAATCCTCTAGGAATCTTCTCCAGGAGCTGTCTGTTCTGATCAGTCCGTATTCATGCCTCACTGGTTGCTAAATATTTCACATTATTGCTGAGGATTCTCTGATTCCGTTGTAACCAAGATCTTCCCGCTGGAGAAGCAGATCCAGGGGGGCCCTAGCTTAGCGCTGGCTTGGGGCTTATCTCCGGTTCACAAGGATGCAGTGGGCTGTTAAGACCATCCCGGGGAGGGATCTACAGCCTCCCCACCCCCACCAGAGTCCAGAAGCAGCAGACTCACCACCAAATCCTAGCATGCTTACCATTCTCTAAAAAATGACTGAGCCATTGCTGTGTATCGGCTCTCAGGGAAGCTGTTTACAGGGGACTTACCAGGGGGTGCTCTGGGCATGAGGAATGGCCATTTAGTGGTTTCCAGAGCACAAAGGATGCTGAGGTTAGAGTCCACTTGTCAAGTCCCAGATCTGCGACTTGATAGCCACATAGCAAATGTCTTCACCTCTCTGTGCTTCAGGCTCTTCTTCTGAAAAATGGGGGTAATAATAATAATAATAATTCTGACTTCAGAGGGTTGGGGTGAAGGTTCAATTAGATGCAGTGTGTAAAAGTCCCAAGGAGTAAATAAAATGAATGCAAAATCTTTAAAACAGTGTCTGTCCCTACCCTAATGTTATATTGGTAAGTGGTAGAGGTAGCTATTATTTTTATTTACTGGGTGTGCTAGACATTCACTGAATACATTCCCCTGATGCCCTTCTGCCCCAACAGACACACACAGAGCTATAGATGTTCAAAAAATGATTTACACACACACACACACACACACACACACACCCACACCCAGCTATAGATTTTGGAAAATGATTTCCTATGCCAGCAGAGGGCGCTGGTCTCACACAAGTGGCAGGACTAGGTCTCTACTGGGGCTGACAAGTAACTGCTCACCCTGGGGTCCACCTCCTACCCGCTGCCCCTCTTCCACTCACACACTGTACAAGATAAGCCCCAGTTCCTGGAAGAACGATCTTCACAAATTAGGTTATGGTGAGTTATGTGAACCCCCAACCTGCAAGAGCTAAGGCCAGACTGGCTGTCTGCCTCCTGCCCTTTGCTTCCCACTCAAAGAACCAAGTCACCATGAATTTTCTT
Organism: Phacochoerus africanus; assembly: GCF_016906955.1. Lineage (NCBI taxonomy): Eukaryota > Metazoa > Chordata > Mammalia > Artiodactyla > Suidae > Phacochoerus > Phacochoerus africanus. The sequence continues at coordinate 14,578,757 of NC_062546.1, forward strand.
AATGATGCTTTATTCGCCTGTTTAGTCATCTTTCTTTTTCTGAGGCAGAGGGTTGTCTTAAGGGAGACAGCGCAGTGTTGCAGAAAACACCCAGGCCTTAAAGTTAGACAGATTTGGATTTGAATTTTGGCTTCACCACCCCACCAATAACCCTGGGCAAATGTCTCCACCTCTCTGTGCCTCGGTTTCTTCATCTGTGTAATAAAGGTAATAAGAGTAAGTACCTCCTAGAAATGCGAGGATTGAACGAGATAAATCATGTAAAGACCTCGGCACAAAATCTCAAATGTATCCAGGCCTGATAAGCTTTTGAAAATAAAGAGTGAAATGCCCCGGTCTATTGTTTTCAGTGGCTCGTATGAAGAGAAGGTCATGTTCTTTGAAGTCAGACTGACCTGAGTGCCAGACAGGCTGTGTGGCAAGTTTCCTTTCTCCTCAGTCGTCTTCTTCTGTAAAGTGGGTATGCTAGTGCTCCATAGAAACTTGGCAGGTTTAAATGAGATCATGAATATAAAAATCCCCAGTATGAAGTCTTTGTGCATAGTAGATCTATAATAAATGCTGTGCTATTTCTTTTAGCAGATAAACATAGGTTTTAGATTTTCTGATATGGTGGCAGGAATTGTATTTCGACAATAATTGTGGGGGGGGGGGTTGGCCACACCTGCAGCATATGGAAATTTCTGGGCTAGGGATAGAATCAGAGCTGCAGCTGGGGACTATGCCACAGCCACGGCAACGCTGGATCCAAACTGCATCTGCAGCCTACACCGGAGCTTGTGGCAACACTGGATCCTTAACCCACTGAGTGAGGCCAGGGATCAAACGTGCATCCTCACAGAGAAAATGTCAGGTCCTTAACCCGCTGAGCCACAGTGGGAACTCCTCAACAATAATTGTTGGCAAAAAGGGACATGCTTAACTTATGAGTATTTAGGAAAGTTCAAACATGGTGTGAGTCAGGTTCATAGAGACGCTCTAGTTGCCCGTGATTTCTTTGTATTTGCTTGTTTGATGATGCAGTAATATGATACTGACCACGTACTATGTGCCAGATATGCTCTACCTAACATATCCCTGATACAGCCAGAAACAAGTCAGCATCCCTGCTGTTAGAGCCTGCAGCTAATGTGGAAGTCAGAAAACAAAACAGTAACATGGCAGCAAGCGCTAAGAAGGCGATCGGAGCAGGATACGGACATAGAGTGGGGTTGGAGGGGCTGGATTAGAGAAGATAGGGTGGTCAGGGAAGACTCGCCTGAGGAGATGTTAGAGCACAGTCTGAATACGATGAAGAAGTAGGCCACGTGATGATCGGGAGAAGAGCATTCCAAGAGCGGGAACAGCAAGTGCAAAAGCACAGAGGGGGGAAGACACTGCGTTCCAGAAATGAGAAGTCAGACCTGTAAGGCCCAAGTGGAGTGAGCTGAAGGGAAGGTGGAAAGAGCCAAGTGCCAGATCGGCTAAGGTCTTATGGATGGTGAAGCTTTTGCCTAGGGCCCCAGCACTCTGGACCACAGCACAGCATGGGTGGATGCTGATGGGAATAACCAAAACATGGATTTGCAGGGGAGAGGGGATAACAGCAGAAGCAAAATTCTGAGTAGATGAGAAGAGATGAAATACTCCTGCACCCACAGGATCACCCTCATGAAGGATCAGAGAGGGTGCGTTTATAGCAGGAGGGGATGCGGAGCACTCGGGCACCCATGCAGGTAGATGGGTGGATTTGCAAATGAGAAGATGAGATTGTGTCCTTCTTTCTTTCCCTCTTTCCCTTCTTTCTTCCTCTTTCTTCTTTCCTCTCTCTCTCTTTTTTAAAAAATTTTTTGCTTTTTTTTTTTAAGGCTGCACCCACGGCATATGGAGGTTCCCAGGCTAGGGGTCTAATAGGAGCTACAGCCACAGCCACACCAGATCCGAGCCACATCTGCCACCTACACACAGCAACTCCGGATTGTTAACCCACTGAGCGAGGCCAGGGATCAAACTCACCACCTCATGGTTCCTAGCTGGATTCGTTTCCTCTGCACCATGACAGGAACTCCTCTTTCTCTTTCTCTCTCTCTCTTTCTTTTTCTTTCTTTGTCAGAGAGATGATAAAATCATTAACTAAGAGTGAGGAGTTGAGGCAGAGGAGAGGAGAAGATTCAGGGTAGCCTCTGGGTGAGTGAGAGTGAGTTGGCCAGGGAAATGGGTGGTGAAGGATTTCCCCATGCTGGGGAGGACCTGCTTGAGCCCCAAAAGGTCTGTATCTTTCTCTGGTCCCAGGCAATTACTGGGCACAGGGGTGGCAGGTAGCGATTTAGGTTGAAGCAGAGTTGGGAGTCTCCAGGTGAGCAGATGGAAAGAGAAGGGAGCATGGGGGCGGGGGGCGGGGGACGACACACACCAAGGAGAGATGGTCATGAAGTTCAGGGAAAGGTGGTGAGCCGGCTAAGGAGGGACATGAGGCCACCAAGGGGATGACAGATGTGGAAGGTCAAAGAATTAGAGAACTGAGAGGAGTGTTTCGATATGCTCCAGTTTCAGATGCGATTTTAGAGGAACTGAAAACAAAGGCAATAAAGACTTATTGAAGGCCTACTATGATTTTTAAACTATATACAATGTATTGAATGATGTGCCTGGCACCATGCTAGGTGTTGGACATTTACTATATCTCATTGAACTCTCACAACAATTTCAGGTCGGTCCTGTTATTATCCCCATTGTACAGATGAGACTGAGGCTCGGAGAGATTTAGTAAGCTGCACAAGAACATGTAGCTGGTAAGTAACCTTATGGTTAGGCCATTCAATATGGATGTTCTCTTGCTCTCTGTATATCCCTTGCTCGACCAGGCCCTGTTTCACTCACAGGACTATCCAATCCTCTTAATTATGGGGATTAACTAGTTCCTGGTAACTGATGGGCCCACCTGATGTCAATTCCCCCTGTAAATGGTCCTCCCACCCCTGGGTGGCAGAGTGCCATGTCCTGCCCACTGCTTGCTGTATTTGGAAAGGTGTTGCTCCAGGACCCTTCATGTAAGATCCTCTGTCCAATAAGCCATTGATGTCTCTGTTACTGTCTCCAGGCTCTTTCTTCAGTCTTGGGGGCCTATGGGGTGCAGCTCAACAGTAACAAAGAGCTCCGTATAATGACAAGGCCCAGGGATGGTAACTATTATGCTTTACCATGTGCCAGACACTGTGTTGGCTTTGTATGAGAATGACATTCAGCTTCATGTACTTCTCCGACTTGATCCCAGCCTGTAAACAGGGCACCTGTCCTCTGTTGCCCAGGGGTAGCAGCTGGGAGTTGGAGGTGGAGGGATCTGAAATCTTGCTTTGTGTGCAGTCTTGGTGGAGCTGTCCGTAAGGGTTCCTGCCTTCCTTGGCTAGGGGAGGGCATGGTATGCAGGCTCAGCCAACTGGACTTTTGCACCAGGCATCTTGACTCTGATCAAAGAACGAGCTGATCAAAAAAGGGGAAAAGAGGATAGGACTAATTCATTTTGGCTACCTAAACACCCAAAGCATCTCTAGGCTCCATCCTTCTCTAAGCCTAGTCCTCTAGCTTCCTGTCCCCTCTGTGAATTAGCCGCTAGCCTGCCAATAAGCTCCTTTTCTGCTAAAATTAGCCAGAGTTGGTTCCCAAGACTTGCAATTAAAGAACTTGCACTGGCAAATCAAGGGGCAGGAGGGAGACAAAGTATTTAAAGCTAAAGTGAATGATTCACTCCTTGGATAAATGGGTACTGAGCAGGGCCAGGACTAGGGTGGGGCAAGTGAGATACCCAGGGCACAAAATTTACGGAAGCTTTCACTCAGGGTTGTGTCAGTGCAGGGCTAGCTCTGACAAACAGATACCCACCTACCCCCCAGGCCCCCTAGAAAAATCAGTGGCTTAAAGAACAAAGATTACTTCTCTTTCATGTAAGAGTATGAAGGGGCCTAGAAGTACCTTGAGTCAACAGGTAGCTTTATGATCATTCACTTTGTATGTGATGGTGCCATCATCCCCCACACATCATCATCACCATCCAAGGTCAAAGCTGGACGCAGCCGGTGAGAGAGAAAGAGCAGGGAGGAGGCGGGCCCACTGACTAAAGGCCTTGCCTGCAGTTTCACACGTCCCTTCCACTGGCAAGAACTCACCCAGCCAATCTCAGCTTTAAGTGAGGCTGTGAGGCTGGGAAGAGAAGCTTAAGCCAGGCAGCCACTTGAGTGTGGAAGGCCGGGAGAAAGGGCTTTGGAGGGCCGCTAGCAGACTCCACAGAAGTAAGTCACTGCCCACGTGGAGCCTGTTTCCAAGCAGATGCTTTTCTCAGTAATAAAAGTGCTGGGTAGAGGCACCCTGGGGGCTTAGGGAGGGAGGTGTTCCTGGGCTGCAGTAATTGGGAAGGCAGGAAGGAGTGGGAGAACGTTCCCAAAAAGGGGAACTACAGGAGTTCCACTGGAGCCTGGGAAAGGTAAAATGAACTTGGCCTGTTATCTTGCAACGGGGCAAGAAAAAGATCTGCTAGACCAAGGTGGAACGCTCATGCCTTCCCATAATCCACTTTTGTAGACAGAAGATGAAATTGGGAGTGAGGAAAGCTGGACCTGAGTTCAAGTTCCTGAATTGACCTCGAGTAAAAAGCCTTAGCTTTGCAAGCTTTTGACGCCTCTTTTGTAAAAGGATGAGGATGATCACCAGCAACAATAATACCTTAATAATAATTTTTAAAAGTATAGGAGTTCTCCTGGTGGCGCAGTGGGTTAAAGATCCCGAGTTATCACTGTAGTGATTCAGGTTGCTGCTGTGCCACCAGTTCAATCCCTGGCCCTGGAATTTTCACATGCCATGGGCACAGGCAAGAAAAGAAAGACATTTTTTGAACAGTAAAGTAACATTCCTTGTTTTACAATAAAATAAAAATTTTAAAGTATGACTAGAAGTTCCTATTGTGGCTCAGCAGGTTAAGAACTCAACATTGTCTCTGTGAGAATGCAGCTTAGATCCCTGGTCTCACTCAGTGGGTCGAGGATCCAGTGTAAGTTGCAGATGTGGCTGGAATCTAGTGTTGCTGTGGCTGTGGCAGCTGCAGCTCCGATTCAGCCCCTAGACCAGGAGCTTCCATATGCCACAGATGAGGCCGTACAAAGAAAAAGTGTGAATAATAACAAGGTTGCTGTGAGGATCCCACAAAGCAAAAGTCTATTAAACACTTTTGTATCCACAGCCCTGTAGACTAGGAGTGGACAAATTATAGCCACAGGCCACTGCCTATTTTTGGAAATAAAGTTGCATTGGAATCCAGCCACACGCATTGGCTTACATATTGTCTGTGGCTGCTTTCAGGCTATAACAGCACAGCTGAATAGTTTTGACAGAGGCTGTATGGCCAAAAGTATTTCCAGTGGTCACTTATGGAAAATACTGATGACTTCTGCAAAGGCAGTGGCAATGTTATCTATTCCTAAACCTCACCCTCCCTGAGCATCACTGTATTCACCAGTAAAGTAGGACTAATAAGAATCATCTTCACTTCGAAGATGTTTTGAGGATCAAATGAAACAACATATGTAAAACTGCTTTTCTGATGCTTTCCTGACAGAAGCACCATCTAAATGGGAGCTGTCATTTAGTTTCTTTGCTGGGTAAGAGTTTCATTATTTAGCCTCTCCAGCTGAGGGTCGGTAAAAGAGGCAACAAAATACCCACCATCCATTGTGGTTGTAAGGATCTGTGAGACCAAAAAAAGGTTAAAGCATAAACTTTAGAATCAAACAGGCACAGGCTGGCATTTTGCTCAGCCCATCACTAAGTCTGCCATCAGAGGATCAGCGTAATACCTACATCAGAGTTGCTGTGAGTGTAAATGGAGATAGCACGAGCGCGAGGCCCTGGCGCAGTGCCTGGCCTTGTTCCGATCTGCAGGTGCAGTGACGAATACCACCTCCCACGGGTCCCTACCAACAGTACAGCTGAGCTGTACCCCTCTGCCTCTGCTCAGCGCCCACGGTCAGCCCTGGGTGCCGGTATAATTAGCTCCAACTCGGTGGTGAGCAGCCGCGGCTGCTCACAGCCTCTGACATGACTGTCACTTCCCACTCAGTTCTTCAAGCCACAGTTATCCCACTGATGAGTGCGTTACATGCCCGCCGGGCACAGGGCTTAGTGCCACCAGAGGACAGCTGAGCCCTCAAAGCCTCTGATTTATCACAAGGAACCCAGACAGTGCCAAAAGAAAAGTTTGGGTGGGGTGGGGGTCAGGTAATGCCTCTTGAATTTGCGGAGAAATCCCATTCCTCCAGAACCCATAGCCTGGGGCGGCAGAGGAGGCCTGTGTGTCTTTAAGAGGCCTCCGCTAGCTGGGCGGGGATCGCCGGCTTTTCCCCTCAGCATCTGGGCCCGCCCTCCGTTGAGTGACAGGCAATCAACCCAGTTGAAGGAGGAGAGTTCAGCGTGACGGCGAAGCGGAGCAATAGGAGCCCGGGTCGGCCTGCGCGGGGCGGGGTCCCGGGAAGGCGGGGCGGGCGGAGGCTGGAGGAGCGGCGGCGGCGGTGAGACCCGGGTGCGGGAGCTGGGCCTAGGTCGGCGCTCTGGTGAGTGAGGGGCGCGCCGGGGGCTCGGGCATTCCCGCCCGCGGAGCGGGGCCTGGCCGGAGGGACGCAGGGAGGAGAGGCTGGGCCGGGAAGCGGGCGGAGAGCTGCGGCCTGCTTCTGCCCAGGGGACCGAGGGGCTGGAGAGGGCGGGCCTGGGCTGCACCGCGCCGGTACGACAGGCCCCAGAGGGGTCGCGGCCCAGCTAGGTCCCCCGGACCTGAGGGGCACTGGGTCCCCGACAGGGAAGGGTCTACGGGTGGGGAGGAGGGCAGGCCAGGCCTCGAGGGGCGGGGGCTGGACCGGGTAGGGGTCGAGGGGTAGGGGTCGAGGGGTAGGGGAGGAGGAGGGTGGGTGGATGGAACGCGGAGTGCGACGAGATGGTGAGGGAGGAGACAGGAGAGGGACCGAATGGGAAGGGGCTTGATAGGCGCCCAGAGAGTGTTTGGGGCTGGGTGGCCCCCGCCAGAAGCCCAGATCCTCTCGATGTCGCCACCCCCTTCAATAGACAAGGCTCTTCACCCCGCCCGGTCCATCCGGCCCGGCTCTGTAGCCCCTAGTCCGTCTACTTGTATCTCCGCTGCTTGCTCGTCAGTTCAGCCCTCTTTCGCCTCTTACCCGGACCGATGCAGCGTCTTAACCAGATCTGCCCACATGCCCTCTGGCCGATCCGCAAGGGCCTTGCCCCTTGGCCGGAGGGCTCGGATCCGGACGCTCCGCTGCTTATAACTATGCGTCTTCCACCACTTGCAGGGCCAGCCCCGGATCCTCTCCCAAGCCTTGGAGAGGGGAACCCACCGACCTCTCCTCCCTAGTCTCAGTCTACCAACCCCTCTTGCTCAATACTCTCCTCACCTTTTCGTGTTCCTTCTACATACCAAGCCCCAGCCCTACTCAGGGTCTTCACCCTTGGTCTTCCTACTCCGGGGTATATCTTCCCTGCCTGGCTTACTCCAGTAAATTCCTCTTTATCTTTCAAATCTCCACTCAAGTATCACTTCCTCAGGAGGCATCCCTGGTGCCGGACTCCCTCACCAAGTGAATTTCCCACTTTCATCACCCTGTATACTTCTCCTTCACAACCCTTGAACGGCTGAAAATAGGCTTGTCTGTTTCCACCAGATAATAAGGTTCACAGGGAAAAAGGTAGTATTTGCTTTTGCTTCTTGTATTTCCAGCATCTTGCACAGGGCCAGGCACTGTAAATATGTTTTAAATAAATGAATGGAAAACTTGGCTTTGGCAGGAGGAACAGGGTGTTCGTGTGAGTCATGTCCCTGAGGTCCTACACAAAAAGTGTGTCAGGGAGTTCCGTTTGTGGCTTAGCCGTTATAAAGAGTCCAGCTAGCATCCATGAGGATTCGGGTTTGATCCCTGGCCTTGTTCAGTGGGTTAAGGATCCAGTGTTGCCATGAGCTGTGGTGTAGGTCGTATACTCAGCTCGTATCCTGCGTTGCAGTGGTTGTGGCATAGGCCAGCAGTTACAGCTCCAATTTGACCCCTAGCCTGGAACTTCCATATACTGCCCTGAAAAGCCAAAAAAAAAAAAGCGTGCTAGGCTCTGCGCTAGACCATTGGTGACCAATAGAAATACAATCAATACGTGTAATTTAAAAATTATTAGGAGTTCCTGCTGTGGTGCAATGGGATCGGTGGTGTCCCTGGAACGCTGGGACGCGGGTTCAATCCCCAGCCTGGCACAGTGGGTTAAAGATCCCGTGTTGCTGCAGCACAGGTCATAACTGCGGCTAGGATCTCATCCCTAGCCTGGGAACTCCATATGTGTTAGGGCAGACAAAAAAAAGAAGAAAATTAGTTATTTTAAAATGGTTTTTTTTTCAGTAGCCACATTAAAAAAGTAAAAAACAGGTGAAATTACTTTTTGTAATATACTTTACTTAACCTAATAGACTCCCAAATAATATTATTTTGACATGTAATCAATATAAAAATACTAACGAGATATTTCACATTTGTGTGTGTGTACTAAATCTTTGAAATCTGGTAGGAGTTTTACTCTTAGAGTCCATCTCAGCGTGTAGTAACCATATTTCAAGTGCTCAGTAGCCACATGTGGGGGTGTGCAATGCTAGAAGCTTTATATACCAGTGACATTTAATCACCTTAAGCCTTTTGAGGTAATTAGTGTTGTCTACATTTTACTGATGTACATCATGAAGCTTCTGAACGTTACGCCGCCTGCCAGTGGTCCTCCTAAAGTTCGTGAGTGGAGGAGGCAAGTTGAAGACCAGGACCCCCATCTATTCATCTGTTACCCTCTGCTGCCTCCAGGAGTGCCAGGAACTTTTGGGGGTGCAAGAAATGGGGCTAAACTTCTTGAAAACAGTGGCACCTGCGAGTATGTTGAATATTCTGTCTTGTTCCACGCAGAGACAGTGTATCTGTATGCATTGGTACCACCTGCCTAGGGGCTCAGGAACATATGTTTTTGGTGCAGTGGAAGGAAAAACCTGCAAGGCAAGTGTTTCTTGATGCAGTCACCATAGCTCAGCACAGTCCCCACCAACTCAGCCTAGTCCGTACCAACCCTACTCTAGTCCTGGGTAGAAAAATATACACAGCCTGCAGCATCTCAAAGGTGCTAGGCATACAAGGCCTGAGTTAACAGTCTGGCCTTTCTGTGCAACAATTGCTCGTTGAGTGAAATCCTCACCACAGTGAGGCCAGCACTGTTCCAGGCCATTTAAGGTGACTGAGGAGTGTAACTCCCGGCCCTCATCCTCTGGATGCTAACTGTGTACTTGGAAAGACAAGACCAGGTCACAAAATGATGAGGTGAGGTGAGGTTCAGGGCACCAGGGTGATAAAATGAAGAACCAGAAGCAGTGTGTGCAGAGGCTGCATGGTGTGTTCCAAAGTGCTGGGTGGGTGGGGGAACAGGACACTTGGCAATTTGCTGCAATTCCCACATAGACGCTGCTTGGCTTTTTCACTTACCTGTCTGGCTGCTTAAGCATCAGAGTTTGTAAACCCATTAGACTGTTTTTTCTTTTTTGTTAAAGCATAGTTGATTTACAACGTTGTGCTAATGTCTCTTCTACAGTAAAGTGGCTTAGTTATACACATACATGCATTCTTTTTTTCTTTTCCTTTTTTAAATATTCCTTTCCATTATGGTTTATTCCGGGAGGTTGGATATGATTTCCTGTGCTATACAGTAGGATCATGTTGTGTACCCATTCTAACTGAGTTAGTTTGCATCTGCTACCTCCAAAGTCCCAGTCCATCCCTCTCCCTCTCCCTTCCGCCTCCCCTTCGGCAACCGCAAGTCTTTTTTTTTTTTTTTTTTTGGTCTTTTTGCCATTTCTTGGGCCACTCCGTGGCATATGGAGGTTCCCAGGCTAGGGGTCGAATCAGAGCTGTAGCCACCAGCCTACGCCAGAGCCATAGCAACGTGGGACCTGAGCCGTGTCTGCACCCCACACCACAGCTCATGGCAACGCCAGATCATTAACCCACTGAGCAAGGGCAGGGACCGAACCCGCAACCTCATGGTTCCTAGTCGGATTCGTTAACCACTGCGCCACGATGGGAACTCCCGCAAGTCTTTTCTTGTTCGGGGTCTGTTTCTGTTTTGTAGATAGATTCATTTGTGCTATATTTTAGATTCCACATGTAAGTGATATCATATGTTTTTTGTCTTTCTATTTCTGATTTACTTCACTTAGTATGATGATCTCTAGTTGCATCCAGACATACTGGTTTGAACTGAGTCACTAGGAAAGATTTGTTGAGCACCTGTTATGTGCCAGGCATTGTACAGCCGCTGCTGTGGAACTGACTATGAAACTCTCCAAGGTTCTTCTAGGAGAAAAGTAATAATAATAATAATTGTATATTGATTTTCTTCCCCGATTACCTTCACAGGTATTCTCTCATTTTGTCATCAGAATACTAAAACCTGGCAAATTGGGCTTTTTTATGCCGGGGAAACAGGGCTACAGTGTTTTTGCAACTTCTTCAAGTTCACACTGTTGGAATGCTGCTTCCTCTGTGTCAGGTATTAAGTTAAAGGATTTACGTATATTATCCCACCCCATGTTCACAGTAACTTTATAGAGTGATATTGATTCGACCCCTCTTTTGTATTTAAGGAAATGGAAATTCGTAGAGCTGGAGCCAAATCCAGGCCTGTCCCACAGCAGAACACAAGCTCCTAACCTCATTGTTACTCTGCCTCGCTAGAAGGTCAAGGTTGGAAGAGCTTCACAAACGTCTAGTCCAGTCTCCTCATGTAGATCAGGACCTGAGGTCAGAGAGGCTCGTGCTGGGGGCAGAGCTGGGCAGTCAGATTTCCTGTGCTGCAGGGGGAGGGCTGACCCAGAAGAGGGGGGTTACGCCTTCTTTTGTGCCTGACTAGTAGTGTAGCCTGGCCAGCTTCCCTGGACCTCCTTTCGCTTATTATAAAACAAGAGGCTTGGCCTGACTTTCCAGCAAGAACAGTGCTGTGTTGTTGTGGTTGGTATTGAAGGCGTCCGGCCGCAGCCTGGGATTTCAGTCCTAACGCAGGGCTTCTCAGCTCAGCACGCTCCCTCCCTCCCTGCTGCAACCATGGCAGCCCCATGAAGGCAGACAGTTTCTTCTCATTCATCTGTGTTTACTACTTCAGTTTCTGTTTCATTTCCAAAAACTGAGGCAAGCGGTCTGGAAACACTGAGCCCTCTACATCCCTCTCGATGACTCTGGTCAGGGACCTGCAGAGCTCTCGGCAATGGCTAGTCCTCCGTCACTAAGAGTTTTTATTCTCTTTTAAAGGCAGTCAGGCCGGTGCGCCTGGCACTGTGCCGCCAGCGCAGGAGACCGGGGAGTAGCTGCAGACTTGCTGGGTCCCTGCCCTTAGCTAACAGCTCCCAGCCCCCGCCACTTGTTAGAATCACCAGACAGGCTTGCGGCGCCCTGGAGTGGGCATCGACGAGGCACCACCAGAGCTGCGCACCACCGGCCTAGACTCTGCTTCTCAGACTGTAATGTGCCTGTGAAGCACCTGGGGATCTTGTTAGGAGGCAGGTTCCGATTCGGCGGGTCTGGGCTGGAGTGAGCGTTGCTGCATTACTGCAGGCGCCCAGGCAGTGTCGATGGTGCCGGAGTGCAGACCACACTTTGAACAGCAGGAGAAAGAAACCAGTCAGTGGGGTTGGGACAGGAGCGCGGATGAGGGCGCAGTTCGTTTTGCCTGAGGTAAGGATTAGGAAGGCCACACGGGGGAGTGACTGAAGGAGCTGGGCCTTGAAGCACGAGTAGGTCTTCGTCAGCCGGACAAAGTGGAGGGAATGATGGCAGAAGCCAGAGGAGAGCGAGTTTGGGGGAAGCAGGTGGTCTGCTGTGACAGGTGAGCGTAATGTCTAAGGGTCATCTGAAGGCTCCGCGGGACTGGAAGAAGCTGGGTGCTCTCCTGAGGGGTCTAGGCTCATTCTGGAAGGATAGGAACACTGCAGGAGGTTTTTAAGCAGAAGAGCAGACCTGGGCAATCCTCAGGGTAGGTGTTAAAGAAGCCCGACCCTGTTCCACACCCTTCTTCACCACACTTGTGGCTTTAAGTAGAAGCTCCCAGGCTAGGGGTCAAATCGGAGCTGCAGCTGCCGGCCTGCCCCACAACCACAGGAACACTGGTCTGAGCCACATCTGTGACCCATGCTACAGTTTGCGGCAAGGCAGGATCCTTAACCCACTGAGCAAGGCCAGGGATTGAAGCCGCATCCTCTTAGAGACACCATCCGGTCCTTAACCTGCTGAGCCACAACGGGAACTCCCTGGGTGGCTTTTAACTACATATTTGGGTGTATCTTGTGTCCGGCAAGTTTCATCAGAAAGGAGAAACCTCAGCTGCCGTTGGTATGATGGTTCTGCTCAGTGTTTCCAGCAGTCGATGTCAGAACCTGAATCTGCAGACCCGTCTCCCTCTTTATACCTCAGAGTCTCACCCTCTTTCAGGGTCTGAACCAAGGGAAGTTGTGTCACTTCTCACTTGGCTGGACTTCAGAGGAAGAAGCCTCTGTGGAGATTGTGTTCTCGATTAGAAAGAGGGTGTCACCTCTGATCGCCTTCCTGGTGTGCTACTTCCTGCTGTAGGAAACAAGCCAAACTTACCCAAGCCTCTCCCTCTGAATCAAAAGCCAAAGAACATGTGTTGATCCTTATCCTTAAAGGAACGGGGGCGGGAGGGGAGCTGGAAACCTTCTGGCCTTCGATCTGAATTCCTTACTAATGGGAAGGGATCATCTTTCACTTCCTTTCTGCCAGGCTCAGAATCCAGCTCCCTGGACCAGTCCCTGCAGGAGCGGGTGATTGATGAACCTCCTTGGGGCCTTTTGTAACTCCGCCGACTTTGTAAGCACCTTCCGGAATCCACTGAGAGAACGTTCATTGGAGACCCCGAAGGTCCTGTTTTTCTCTTGTTTCTGGTCTTTGCCTTTGAAAACCCAGACTTTTCTCTCATGCCTTAGAGTAGAATTATCCTCCCCAGATCAGTGTGTGCCTCTCTCTTGTTTGTGACGTTTAGAGTTTTCCAGACCATCTTTGTGTCTGTACCACTTGAAGGAGGAGGGAGGAGGGTTCAAGACTTTTTTGCCTTCTGGGCCTGGACATGAAACTCAGGCTGTTTGCTGCTGAACTCGATAGAGCTGCTGAGCAGGAGCGCAAGGGGCTATTTATAACCCTGAGGATTTCGCAATGTTATTGAATTGCTTCGACCTAATTTCCACTTCCTTTCTAAAATGAAAATGAAAAGAGTAAGCAAACGAGAGCTGAAAAGGTTCCCCACAAGGAGACCCTGTAACCTGGGACTGTTACCTGGAGACTCTTATTCTTCATTCTCCTCTATCTCCTGAGGTTTCTTGAGGGAGAAGAACGGAGGGATGTTTTCCCCTTGCTTTTAACGAGAGTCAGGGGTGCTAAATCTGACTTTCCAGTGAGACACGTCCTAACCTTAGATGTGAAAACAAAACTTTTTTTTTTTTGTCTTTTTGCCCTTTCTAGGGCCGCTCCCATGGCATATGGAGGTTCCCAGGCTAGGGGTCAAATTGGAGCTGCAGCCGCCGGCCTGCACCTCAGCCACAGCAACACAGAATCCGAGCCACGTCTGCAACCTACACCACAGCTCATGGCAACGCCGGATCCTTAACCCACTGAGCAAGGCCAGGGATCAAACCCGCAACGGAACTCCAAAAACAAAACTTTAAACGGTGGAAATTCTGTGGTGGGTCATGGTGGAAACACCGTCAATCGAAGCACTTCACGCCTGAGCCCCATGAAACCCTGGAGAGCCAGCTCTGGTTTGTGTGAGTTGAGGAAGTCAGAGCTGTTGGATTTGAGCAGAACAGGTGCTTATGGAGCCGTAACCGAGCGCCAGGTTTTGTGCCAGGGGATGAAACTGCAGGGTTGGACCTGCCCCAGAGGAGGAGAGGGTGGAGGGGAGAGCTGTGTGGATATATAACTGTGATGGGACAGGGCAGGAAGGAGGCTTCTCAGAGCTGTGAACAGAATGTCACAGGAACACTGAGGCCCATCATCCTTCACCTTGCTAGGGAACTGTGGGGAAAGCTGAGACTGGTACACAGAGGATGTGACATCTGAGCAGGGCTTTGAAGTTTGTATATGAGCTCTTCTGACAGTCAAAGGAAGGAAGAGAATGTGCAAAGGTATAGGAGAGGAGGAAGAACATGACCTGCCTCATAGAAATAGCAATAGAAACAGCCCAGGAAGGTCTGGCTAGACTGTGAAGGACTGGGCATCACGCAAAGGAGTAGGGGTCACCTTTAGACAGTGGGCTTCTCCATCCGTCACAGTGGTGAGCTCTTGTCATTGGTCTCTGAGCCTCGGTGTGTTTCAGCTTCAGGTCCAGCAAACCCAGATCCTCCACGGAGCACCTGCTGTGGGTACAGGGCCACCTGCTATCACGTGGCTTTCAAACAGCCAGACTGCCTGAGCTCAGATTCGGTCTGTGCCACTTACTGTAGCTGCGTGACACTGAGCATGGTACTTAATTTTTCTGTGCCTCCATTTTCTTGTCTGTAAAATGGGGTAGTGTACTGGGTTCCGTGTGGCTTAAATGAGCTAGTATGTGTAAAGCCCTTAGAGCAGGGCCTTGGCACTGTGTAATTGTCAGCTGAAGTCATCATCCTCATCAAAGGAACTATTGTGTAGAAGGCAGAGAACTGACTTTGAAGTCCTGGGACCCTGTCTTGAGACCCAGGTCTGATGTGATTTCTTTCTTTTTGTGTGGGGGAGGGGAGGAAAAGAGGCACGTGGGAGACACGTTTTTCAATCCATCTGAACTTCAGTTGCCTCTGTAAAATGGAGGTGATTTTGAGGGTTCGTGTGGGCATTAACAAAAATAATGCTATAGACATGAGTTATCCATTATAAAGAGGCTGTCTACACATCACTATCACATACAAGATGACAGCTTTAAAGTCACCACCTAACTGAACTGTTTTAAACAAACCAGACTGATCTAAGTGGGTTTCGCTCATTATTATTTCAGCCGGTGTTAATTAAGGGCCTGCTCAATGCCATCGTATGCCTATTATGCTTCTTTCTAGTCAGCCCTCCATTCAGACATCCTTCTTCAAAGCTGGGGGTCAGCCTTTGTCTAAGGCCCTTTGTTGCAATGAATAGGAATGCAAACTAGGTTAAATTAAAGGAGTTTTATTGGCAAAATCCAGGGGAATGTCAGGTACCCCAGGTGTAGAAAGTCTGGCCATAGAATCTGGACAGTCTTCAGACACAGTCTTTTTCCATCTCTTTCTGAGACTTTGCGGTTTCTAGTTTCTGAATTCTTCGTGCCGAACAGCTTTCTCTGCGAGGCTCTTGGTTTTTGTTCCTCCATGTCTTTGGCTCCTCGTGGCATGTGCTTTGGAGCTGACCATGACCTTTCTGCTCTAGGGGCCGTTGTCATCCATCTCCCTTACTCTGTCTTTCAGCTCAGGAAAAAGAATTGGATTAGTCCCACTAAGGTTGGTCCCATTGGCTGTGGCCTAGGTGGAGAGAGTGCTGCTCTGTACACATAGGTTGTCTGGGTATTTGGGGAAAGGGCAAAGTCTCTGAACGGGGGTTTATGGTATCTGGAATAGTCCTGGCGGTTGCAAATCCCCATGCTTTAGAATGGTTGTGGAGTTCCCTTGTGGGTTAAGGATCTGGTGTTGTCACTGCAGTGGCTTGGGTCACCACTATGGTGGGCATTCGATCCCTGGCCCAGGAACTTCCATATGCCACAGGCATGGCCAACAAACAAACAATAAAATAGATAGGAATTTTTGGAACAGACAAGAATCACTCAGGGCTGACTTTAATAAAGAAAGAGCAAATTAGGAATTCCCGTCGTGGCTCAGTGGTTAACGAATCCAACTAAGAACCATGAGGTCACGAGTTCGATCCCTGGCCTTGCTCAGTGGGTTAAGGATCCGGCGTTGCCCTGAGATGTGGTGCAGGTTACAGACATGGCGTTGCTATGGCTCTGGTGTAGGCCAGCGGCTACAGCTCCAATTCGACCCCTAGCCTGGGAACCTCCATATGCCGCAGAAGTGGCCCAAGAAAGGGCAAAAAGACAAAAAAAAAAAAAAAAGAAAGAAAAAAAAAGGAGCAAATTAATCTAGGAAATGCCATATGGGGTCAAAGTAAAGTATAACCGTAAAATAACAAGCTTTAGCTTTGTTTATCTCCAAAGACAGTATCCAGAAAAGGGTTCCAAAAAATATGATTTGTTTCTTAGTAGCACCATTGAAATAAGGGTGTAGCTTCTTTTGGAGAGGACTTTGAAATGGACAATGCTTGTTCAGATTTTTAAGTTCTACTTTAGAATCTTAGGCATTTTGCACACGCTTTTGTTCAATACTCTCCCCTCACAGGAGAAGAAAACTGAGACTTGGGTGAAAAGGACATGTATACATCTCCTGGACGTTCAGTGATGGAGCTGTGACTAGGTCCTGAGTCCTCCAGCTCTGAGTCCAGAAGCTTTCCTCAACAGGGAAAGTCATCCCAGCCCAGCACTCTTCCTATTGTGCCTCTGCACTTTTTTTTTTTTTTTTTGGTCTTTTGAGGGCCTCACCCACGGCATGTGGAGGTTCCCAGGCTCGGGGGCGAATCAGAGCTGTAGCGGCCAGCCTACATGCACCGCAGCCACAGCAACACGGGATCTGAGCCGCATCTGCAACCTACACCACAGCTCACAGCAACACCAGATCCTTAATCCACTGAGCAAGGCCAGGGATCAAACCCGAGTCCTCATGGATACTAGTCGTGTTTGTTAACAACTGAGCCATGACAGGAACTCCTGGGCCTCCTTACTTTAAAAAGAAGAAACTCAGAGTTCCTTGGTGGCTCAGTAGGTTAAGGGTCTGGGCTTGTCACTATAGTGGCTCGGATTACTGCTGTGGTACAGGTTTGATCCCCGACCCGGTGACTTCCGCACTTTTGGAGCAGCCAAAAAAAGAAGAAACTAAGTAGCAAATGGTCTTAAAGGCCAAACTGTTCACTTCCACATCTATGAAGTACAAAAGCAGGCAAAGCAAACCTGTGGTGATGGAAGTCAGAGAGAAGTTGCCTCTTGGAGGGCTGGAGGGTGGGGGTTAACAGGAAGGAGGTAGGAGGGAATTTTAGGGGGTGTGAAAATGTTCAGTGTCTTATTGTAGGTGATGGTTTCAGGAGGAGGTTTATATGTATGTGTATTTCTATTATATATATTTTTATATATACACACATATACATAAGCTCTGTGCATTTTATTATATGTAAATTATATTTCAGTTTAAAAAATGATCTCACAATTGTACAGTCATACCTCCTAATTATGACAGACTTGGATAAGGATTCCTGCCCTAGGAGGCATCCGGAGATTCATGGTACCACCCCTGCTTTGCTGTGTCACCAGAGCAGAGCATCTCAACAAGACTGCTTCTGATGGGCCCATTTCTTTCTCTTTTTTTTGGCTTTTCTTTTTCCTTTTTATGGCCGCACCTGCAGCACATGAAAGCTCCAGGGCTAGGGACTGAACCAGAGCTACAGCTGGGGCCTATACCACAGCCACAGCAACACTGGATCCAAGCCGCACCTGTGACCTACGCTGCAGCTTGGGGCAACACGGGAATCCTTAACCCACTGAGCGAGGCCAGAGATCAAACCCGCTGAGCCACAGTGGGAACCCCATCTTTTCAGAGGTTTGTTATGTGTTTAGGCACATAAAAATTACATGTGGAAAATTCAGCCTGGAGCAGCAGCAGCTGTGGAAGTTCTCAGGGCCGTGAGGCCAGCCCACCTCACCTTCAGGCTTGATTTCGTTGCAATGAGCAGACATTCAGGCTAGCTCAGCGGCGGGGGGCAGAAGGGCACTGACCCACAGTCAGTTCCCCGTTCTGTCCCCTTTACTGTTATTAGCTGGGCGAACTTGGGCTACGTAACCACACTGAGCTTCAGTTTTGTTGTCTTCAGGTGGAGTTTATAATCCTGTTCTGCCTGCTTCATAAGGCTGCTGGGAGGCCTTAGCAGAATGAGTGGTAGCATGTTGAGAACCCTCTCTTCTACGCAGCCATGTTCTGGAAGGGCTGGTATTTTGGGCAGTTGACTTCTGAAGCAGCCCACTCTGATCAGGAAATGGTCGTGAGTGCCTCCCTTTTTCCGAGGCCTGAGGAATTATAGGGGAAGGACCCACCTCACCTCTTTGACAGAGAGGTTTGTACTTACAAGGCTGTGAGAACTGACATCTGTGTTTGGGCTGAAAAATTGATGGCATCCATGCATACCAGCTTAGTGACAACTATGCTGCATGTTCCAGGAGGGGCCAGCAGTCTCCATTAGTGAAGCTTGAATTGCGGGCGAGTGGTTAAACCTGGAGGATGCAGGAGAAAGGTCTTTTTCACTAAGAAAGAGGCCTCTCCTGAACCTGCAGGCATGGAGTATAAACACACATTGAAATAAGAAATCAGTGGAGTGACTTCGCCTCATCAGACCTCAGAGAGAGAATGCTTTCGCTGCGGCTTGGAACACCACTCAGCTCGTGGAGTTGCCTAGGATACTGGTCACATGGGCCCATCTTCCAGACTTGTTCAAAATGGTTTATTTTCCTCTCTTTTGGAGAGCAGTGGGGGAGGGGTCAGAGGTACTTCCAAAGCCTTGTCCTCCTCTGGTGGGGCCTTTGTGGGGGTTTCCTCACCTCCCTACACTTGAACTCTCAGAGGCCCTTGCCCTTGGCAGTTGGGTCTAAAATAGCATTTCCTGTCCCGCTTCTCTTCTCCATTTTCTGCACTCTGTGCCATCCCACACAGAGGGGGCTCTGCATTTGTGTCCCTTGATGGAGCAGGAGTGGCAGCAATAAGCAGGGAGAAGAAAACAAGAGAGCACGTGGCCGGGCCCTGCTGACTCTGGGATCTTCCCAGGATGACTGAGGGAGCAGAGCAGGCTGGCTCCTTCAGCTACCTGCTCAGCCAGGAGAAGGCCGGGTCTATTCTTCGCTGTCTCTGGGCGTGTGCTTCCTCCTCCCAAGGTCCTAGGACAGGACTTTGCAGTAAATATGCTCCTCGACCACGGAGTCCTCCTGGCCCTTAAGCTGAAGTGTCACGTTGGCAGATCTTGCTGCTGGCTTATGTGCAGTTGATAGATAGGTTTGTCCCATTTCTACTTGCTGATTTAATCTAAAGAGACAACAAGCCCAAGGAAAGGTTGTGGTATGATCTAGAAACATTCGAACTAAGTAGTTCCATATGTTTCTTTGGACACTCTCTATCTTCCGTTTTTCCAAAATATACGAGAGTGAAAAATGAAGACTTTTTCCTTTTTCTGACTCTTTCTCCCCCAGCAGCTGTGTGTGTATGTGTGCGCGTGTGTCAGAGAAGTAAAGCCCAGTGGGAACGATGCCGCCACCTTCAGACATCGTCAAAGTGGCCATTGAGTGGCCAGGTGCTAATGCTCAGCTCCTCGAAATCGACCAGGTAAGCTGTGGAAGTGAGAAGCAGCGAGGCAAGGAGAGGAGTCTGGGGATTGCATGACAGAAGCTGTCTTTAGGGGGTGGTCAGGGGTAAGAACCAGCAATAGGAAAGCCAAGCCCTGTCCTGCCCAGTGGAAGGTTGGTCACCATGGCCTGGGAGAGGCTTCCTCTTTGAGAAAAGCTCTCAGAGAAGAAATCGGTGCTCAGGCCCCTGGTTGACCCCCCCTGCCTGGCAGACCCTCTCGTCAGGACCTTGGCACTCAAAGGATGTAGTTGCTGGTGAAGAATCTCTCTCTCTTCCTCTTTCAGAAACGGCCCCTGGCGTCCATCATCAAGGAAGTTTGTGATGGGTAAGTTGAAACTGCCCTTGTTTTGGACAGTGACAGGCTAAAGAGAGGAGAGCCCTGCCAGACCGAGAAAGGAATTCTGCTGGAGGATCTGCCGTTACTTGAGTCCCCAGTACAGGGCTTTTGTGGGTCGTTGTCTCACAAAGGAGGTATAGCAGGTGGCGATGTCCCTAAGGCCTCCTGTGAATCTTTAGTTTTTCCTTTAAGTCCTGGAAGGACCAGCCTGAGGTCCTAGTGGGATCTGAGACCCGCGCTGAATTATATGTGCTACCTTTTGTGGTGCCAGTCTTGGCAGAAGGCTGAGAGGGTTACTATTTAACATCTCAATCCAAAGCTTTTTTTTTTTTTTTCCTCCTGTTCATCAAACCGACCACGCAATCCCTTAAGCAACTCTATTGAAAACTATTTATGTGCAGCTTCTAGACAGACCCCCCAGGCATGGCCCAACTGGCCGTACTCATTTTCTCTCACACAGGTGGTCGCTGCCAAACCCGGAGTATTACACCCTCCGTTACGCCGACGGCCCCCAGCTCTACATCACCGAACAGGTCAGTACAGGGAGAAGCAGACCCAGTACAGACCTCACTTTGAAGTGAACCATCTGCGGGGGCGGCCCTGTTTCTGCTCCTCACATTCGGGGAGCATCCACTGACCGGTAAAGAAAGAGCTGCTCCCTGGGCAGGGCAGGGAGTGCCGGCCCTTGTTCTCTTCTGGTGGCTGGAAGAAATGTGTCTTCTCCTTCCTCAGAGGTGCCTGAAAAGGATCTGAGAAATTCTTTGCCAAGAAACAAGCAGGAGAAGAGGGCCTGACTGAAGAGTCTCAGTTACAACTACTTTTAAAATAACAGTTCTTGTCGATTCAGCCTGCTTGAACAATTTTAATATTTTATCTTAGCCACTCCTTTTTCTCTTCACTCCCCAGACTCGCAATGACATTAAGAATGGGACAATCTTACAGCTGGCTATCTCCCCGGTAGGTATTCTGCCTTCTTTTGGAATTCCTTTATTAGACAGGCACATGTGAGCACCTACCATGGGCCAGACTCCGTTCTAGAAACTAAGACTTGGGGGTTCAAAAGTCAATCTTTGCTCTCACAGCCTAGTTGGGAGGAAACAAATAAATATAATGTAAGGTCTCCCTCAAGGGCCTTAAGAGAGAGTTGCTTAGGGAGCTGTGGGAACTTAAAAAAGGAACCACATAATTCAGCCTATGATTCTCAGAAAGCCTTTCCAGAGAAGGGGCCCCTGAGCTCAGATGTTGAAGGAAAAGCAAGAACTAGCTGAAGAAGGAAGACAAGGAAACCTATTCCAAGGAGAGAGATGTGCTTTGTTTGGGGGAACTGGGAGGGACGGGCAGCTGAGGGCCTAGAGCAGTCAGCCAGAAGCCAGTGGAAGGTTCCTGGGTAGCCTATGTATGGGTTGGACTTTATCCAGAAAGGACCATGGGGACATTGAAAGATTTTAAGTAGGAACATGTATGTGTTTAGATTTATATTTTAGAAAGATCACCTTTAGTGACAGTGTGACAGATGGGCTTAAAAAAGGAAGGTTGATGGCAGGAGACTGAGAAGCTGATGAGCAGCGTTAACAGCCCACGAATGCCATGGCACTGGAGGTGAAAGGGTGGGCAGGAAAAGTACCGGTGAAGAAGGGGGTACCCTGGCCAAGGAAGGAATGGGAGAGTCCAAGACGGCCGCCTGACTTCTGCAAGACCAGCCCTTCAGGGTCCCTAAGGAGGCACCCAGAAAGGTAGGAAGAAAGCAGGAGCCTGAACTGGCTTAGGAGCGGAGGGCAGGCAGTGTCAGGCTAGAGGACAGCGTGGTCTGCAGCGAGCAGAGAGGCGGCAAACTGAGCACAGAAAACTGTTGGTCTGGGGGTCAGCCGGTCACTGGTGATCCTCGTGAAAAGCGTTTGGGTGGGATGGCTGGGAGGCAGCCAGATTGCCGTGAGCCGAGTATAAGAGCGGTGGGAAAGTGAGGACCTTGTGTTTACCACGACACCGACACCGGGAAGCTTCATTCAAAAGGAAGTAGACAGAGAAGGTACTGGCTCCATAAAAAGAGCTTAATCATTCATGTGTTTTAAAATCAAAAAAGTTTAACAAAGATACAATGAAAGGTCTCCCTCCCACCCCATCCCTCGTCCCTCGTGTAGACGGCTCCCCGCCTCCACTGAGCCTTCATAGTTGTTAACTTCTGTTGCAACTTTTTATGTGTCCTCGAAAGTATGTTACGATGGAAGAGAGGAAGGTTGACAGTGCAGGAAAGAGGGAGTGAATACTGGGTCAGGATGGGAGGAGCCCCGAGCCCAGGTGGAGGGATTTGGCCTGACTGCTCGGCCCGGAGAAGGACTGGTGATACGGGGGTAACTTAATACGTTTGTGGAAGGGCTGCTGGAGGATTAGGGACATGATGGCACCTGTTTTCTTGAGGAGAGGGCTGGTCTATCTAAGAGGAAGGGTGTGCAGAGTAATAACAGCTAGGATTTGCTGAGCACCTCCTGTATTTTGCTAAATACCTTATATATATGGTGTGGCTTAATCTTGACAAACCCTCATGAGATGAGTACTTTTTTTTTTTTTTAATAAGTTTTATTGGGGTGTAGTTGACTTATAGATTAGTACTCTTGGTTAACCCTATTTTTTCAGACAAGGAAACTGAGACTTAGAGAAATTAAGAAACTCTCCAGTTGCCATCAGCTCTAAGGGCCGTGGTGCTGCCTCTCACACCCAGGTCTGGCTGACCTTAGGCCAGTGTTCTCAGCAGTGTTCTTCTGCTCTCTTCTCTCCTCCTGTACTCTTCTCGTCCTGAAGACTTCATTTCTCCCCACTAAGCTCTGCTAATTTAATGTGCACTTTTATAGAGGTGTCGAAGCATTTCACAGGCCTCTCGCACAGAGCAGTTGACTTTCCCAGGAGCACATCTCTCTGGAGCAGGAAGCAGCGGCCTGGAAATACTATCCTGGGAGGAAAATTAACATTTGGAGTCTGAAGGTTCTAAGTGTGATGCAGACCAGTGCTGTTCAAATTGTTCTATCCTGTGACATTTTCTCGCGGTGCCCAGTTTCTCCACCACGGAGGTAACAGAGGATTTCTGTGTCCTCGAGAGCAGTGTGCGCTTTAAGGGCCGTCTTAAAGACGTGAAGTGGGAGAAAGACAGGCAGCCTGACCCCTTGGCAGCAGCAGAACCTGGGCTCCAGTCACTTGCTTGGCACTGTCAAAAAAACAGAGACCCCACAAGTGATTCTGCTCTTCAGACTCTTCCATTCCATCTGAGAACATTGACACACAAAAAATAGCGAATGATGAAATGGTAAATTTTGAGTCCCTGACTGTACAGTTAATAAGTTCAGCAACAGGAAAGATGAGTGAACACGAGAGGAAGGGTTGTAGTTGCAATTTGCAGGAGGCAAGCGTCCCACTAGGAAAAGTTCGTGTGCTCAGAGGAGGCTCTCTCACCAGCCATTATTTTCAAAAAGCTGTTTTGAAATCTGCTGCTTCCAGCCCCTTGATATTCTTAAAGATTCCCCAGGGCTAGGACTTTGAGGAGCAATGATATAAACTTGGAGAGAAAGTTAAAAAAAAAAAAAATGTCAGGGGAGTTTCCTTTGTGGCTCAGTGGAAACGAACCTGACCAGTATCCATGAAGACTCAGATTCGATCCCTGGCCTCGCTCAGTGGGTAGAGGATCTGGCGTTGCTGTGGCTGTGGTGTAGGCCAGCAGCTGCAGCTCCAATTTAACCCCTAGCCTGGGAACCTCCATATGCCACAGGTGCAGCCCTAAAAAGCCAAAAAAGAAATGAAGGAAGGAGGAAAGAAAGAAAGAAAAAAAATTGTCAGGCTTACCCCATTTTCGGATGGAAAGGAACCTTAAAGGTCATCATAGTTTGTTCTCCACCCTGTGCAGGAATCCCTTCTCTAGCATCTTTGGCAGTTGGTTGTCCATATTTTCCTTGATTGCTTCTAGTGACTGAGAGCCCAGTACTTCAAGAGACAACCTCTTCCACTGCCTCCTGGCTTTAGTTAATAGAAAACTCTTATGGTCACCAAAGGAGAACGGAGGTGGAGGAAGGGTAAGTTAGGAGTTTAGGATGAGCGGATACAAATTACCACAGATAAACTGGAGTTCCCGTCATGGCACAACAGAAACAAATCCGACTAGGAACCAAGACGTTACAGGTTCCATCCTTGGCCTCGCTCTGTGGGTTAAGGATCCAGTGTTGTCGTGAGCTATGGTGTAGGTCACAGATGTGGCTTGGATCTGGCATGGCTGTGGCTGTGGTGTAGGCCAGTGGCTACAGCTCTGATTCGACCCCTAGCCTGGGAACCTCCATATGCCACATGTATGGCCCTAAAAAGACAAAGATAAATTAAAATAAAATAGATAAATGGCACAGGGAACTATATTCAGTATCCTGTAATAAACCATAATGGAAAAGAATATGAAAAGGAATGTAGGTATGTATAACTGAATCACTTTGCTGTACAGCAGAGATTAATACAACGTTATAAATCAACTATACTTCAATTTAAAAAAAAAGAAAAGAAAAACTCTCCAATGTTGAACCAGTACCTGTTTCTTTGTGACTTGCCCTAGTTAGTGGAGTGTCATCCTCCAGATCTTTCTTGCATTCCCTTGGTGGGGATGTTTTTAATCCATAGACCAGAGTGGTACAGAAAGGATGTACATAGCTACAGGTTGGTCTCGGCATACTAGTAGTTTGCTAACTGATCCAATAAACATTTATTTAGCAAATCTTAAGCAGTGTGAAAATTGACTTCTGCCGTGGGCTTGGCAGTCCACAGAGAGGCCCCTGTGAGCTATTCACAGAGCAGTGACCTGCCCCAGGGAGCAGACGGCATCTGTCTTGTCCCTGGTCTCACAGTCCCGGGCTGCACGCCAGCTGATGGAGAGGACCCAGTCATCCAACATGGAGACCCGGCTGGACGCCATGAAGGAGCTGGCCAAGCTCTCTGCTGACGTGACTTTCGCCACCGAGTTCATCAACATGGATGGCATCGTTGTGCTGACGCGGCTGGTGGAAAGTGGAACCAAGCTCCTGTCCCAGTGAGTATCCCTGAGGTCCTGTTCAGGGGCTCTCAGGTTCATGACACTCGCAGGACAGCCTAGTCTCCTCCATCGAATCAGATGAGCAGTGTGCCGGGGCCCAGTCCACGCTGAGGGATAGAATTCACCCTTGTGGTATGAAATCGTGTAGTCTAGTTGGGCTCTCACACATTAAATGTACTGTGTCAAGTGAGGAGCGAAAGTCGAGGCCAGAGGAGTCGGGAAGGGAGAGAGACGTTGGCTCATGGCTGAAATCGCTTCTGGAAAACGACTGGCCGGATGGAGGTTAGTGAGCAGACTGTCCGTGATCAACTAGAGCAGCTGTCTGTCTGTCCTTAACCACACCCCTGCCTCCCCCTCCCAGGGACCCCCAGCTCTGTACACAGACTCCTGGGCACACAGACACACTCCCCCTGCCCACCTGCCGTCTCCCTACCGTCATCTTCACGGGCGGGGATCCCGAGCTTTGCTGAGCACCATCAACGTCTTGGTGATGCTCCAGCACCAAGGTGAACGTGTGCCGTTATCCGCAGTGAATAAACAGATGTTTAGTTTGTCTTCTAAGCTCATGGAACCTAAGCTGGCAGAGAAGGAGTCAGACATTTTTCAGCCAATGAATGATCTATTGAAATTTTTAGCCAAACCAAGTGACTAATCTTGGGTATTAAGGCTTGGATTTTCCAGCTGCACTGAAATCTTGAAGCCTTTGGCTGCCACCCGCACTGACCCAGGAATTCTGCTGTCTCCCAAGAGTGCAGGATTAGACTGACTTTCATTTCCTCCTCTTTAAAACGGGGGTGACACCAACCTTGTGGAACTGTTGTGGGGAGTATGGTTCATGAGAATAGGTCCGAACATGCTTTGTAGATGGCAATACCACTTGTAAATTACAGAGCACTGTACAGATGTGTAAAGGACAAAATGTATAAAGAGGAGAGACAAAGGGGAGAAGACATTTTAATCCTTGTTCTCTGTCAGCACTCTGGTAAGGGTTTCACATGCATTGTCATTTTGCCCTCATCACAACCCAGTGAGGTTAAGGCTGCAAGATGAACTCAGTTTTACAGAGAAAGAAATAGAAGTTTGAAAAGATGCGATGTGCACAGGCAGTTGAGCACATGTCCCAAGTCTGCCCTCTGCGGCCCCTGGGCCTTAAGGTGAACCTGGAACATAAGCTCCCCCAGGTGCCCCCACCAAGTGTCGGAGTTTGACAAAGATCTGCTATCTTTTTTGTTCTTGGGGAACGGATAGGCGACTGTTTCCCTGAGATGCTGCAGTGCGGAGAAGGAAAGCCTAATCGCCCGGCAGCCTTTTGTCAGTGACAGATCCCGGGGGAGAATCTGCTCCACACCTGGCGTAGGTGTGCACAGGGGCCGTCACAGCGGCCTCCGCTGATTCTCACAGGGTGCTTACACTGAAATCCCTTCCTGTTGTGGCTGCCACGCTTGTGTTCCCAGGTTCTGAATCTTTGTATTGTTTTGTGTGTGTGTCGCACGTCTCAGCTACAGTGAGATGCTGGCATTCACCCTGACTGCCTTCTTAGAACTCATGGACCATGGCATTGTCTCCTGGGACATGGTTTCAATCACCTTCATTAAGCAGGTGAGGCCTCCAACAGTCTGTCTTTGTTTCCTCCCTGGTCGCCAGTTGTTCTGTAGGTTTGAGGGGAGATGCAGCCAACACGGCTGTTCCAGTGAGGGTTGACATTCTGTCCCCAAGGCCAGATTTTTCATCTTCAGGCCCTGGCCTTCCTCTGGCTCCTGGAAGATGTACTTGGTTCTGCTCACAGGGCTCCCGGAGCTCAGTATGACCAAAGTGGAACTGGACTGTCAGTGAGACTTGGGATGGTGGCTGCCAGCCAGCCAGTACATCCCTGTGTCTTCCGACCTGCTTCCTGAGTCCTCCCTCCTCTTAGGATTAAAAAAAGAGAAATGTTCATTTTATTAGCCTTGTATTTACTGGTCTGTCTTCTGTTTACAAATCTGCAAGGTAGCCTGTTCGATTATCAGACTGAACTTGGTGGGAACAGATACTTCCAGCGTTGTCCTCCTTTCTTCTATAAGAAGGGGCAGTGTCCACTCAGACAGCCGGACTAAAACCAAGGGATGATATGACCTGCTGACCTAGAATTGCACCTGTCTTTGGCCTGCGATATTGAGACGTGCCCGATGCTGGAGATATTTAGGCGAAAGTGAAATGGTCCTGTATCAAGGATAGTAATAATGGGGCTTGAGAAAGGGATTAGAGAACAAGACGTGGAGGTCCTTGCTGCATCTCCGAGTCTCTGCATGTACGTGGAGAGCAAATGAGATCCCAGCATCAGGAAGATCTGCCTTTTACACGCAGCGTTTTCACACCTGAACCCTTATTTTGAAAACAAAGGATTAAGCCCTTAGGTTTAAGGAAACACAGTTGATTGGACACCGTATCTGGGGGCTCCCTGGCACATCGGCCAGTGTAGCGCATACCATTGTCCACCTGAGGACACCTGTCCAAATGGGGGCAGCACACCTAAGAGGAGGGCTTGGGCGGGTATCTAAAAGCTAAGCCTTCAGCTCTCTCGGGCCCCGAGCTTCCTCACTGACCTGCCCTCTCTGGCTTTAGATCGCAGGGTACGTGAGCCAGCCCATGGTGGATGTGTCAATCCTGCAGAGGTCCCTGGCCATCCTGGAGAGCATGGTCTTGAACAGCCAGAGTCTGTACCAGAAGATCGCGGAGGAGATCACCGTGGGGCAGCTCATCTCTCATCTCCAGGTGTAAGTAGAGGCCCTGCCCCAGCCTCCCTTCCCCAGCCTCTCTTCTCCCCTCTCACCTCTGCTCAAGCCTTCCATCCTCCGTCTGCTTTGCTGTATTCCCCGATGCTGGTCTGCTCATTCATTCGCTCATCACCTCGTCCACAACTGCTGGCGTTCCTCCCGTAGTTGAGACCCGTTCATGCCATGTTCCTGCTTCAAACCCTCTGTATCTCTCCTTGCCTCTTAGGACTCAGTGGTGTTTCTCCCAGGCTTCCTCTATACCGTGGCCCCAGGCAGAATTAGATGCTTTCTCCTCCATGGGTCAAATTGTCTCTGTTCCTGTGAGAATTATATTTATATAAAATACTATACTTTTATTATGTCTCCTGATTTAAACTTTGAGCTCTCTGGGAACAGGGACCAATCATTTTTGTATCCCTTGCTTTGTTTAAGTTGAAGCTCAACTAGTATTTGCTGAATGAACTCTTGCTGAACTTAAGTTTGCTCTTGGAGGGGGCAGCAAGAAGTATGATCTAACGCGTGAGTTCAAGTCCAGGTATCTGTTCAAATCCAGGCTCCCCTGGGTCTTGGCCTTCAGCAAGTTACCTGCTCTCTTCTGGCCTCAGTTTCCTCATCTCCAGTCTGGGGTTAATCCTCCCAACCTCCCAGACTTGGGAGGCTCAATGGAGATCAAAGGTCTAGCATGGTGGCCAGCACAGGATAGGTATTCCATAAATTCAGGAGATTTGGGGGGGGGTTGTTTTGTTTTTTGCTTTTGTTTGTTCTTTAAGAAGCTTTTTACCTCCTCAAACATTTTACCAGATAGTAAACAAAAGCCGAAGACAGACGATCCCTTTGGGGCACTGTTCCTCTGTTCTCCATTCTTTTTACTTCACACTCAACCACTGCGCACCATTCAAGAGGACTAGACTTCCCCAAACAAAGGTGGTGATGCTGCTGATTCCCTCCTGACTCTTGCTCCCTTACAGCCTGTGGAACGTTGACAGAAGAACGCCCTGCTGGTTCCCGGGGAAGCCGGAGCTCCCAGGCGTGCTGGTTTATGGCAGCTCTGAGCTCAGCCTGCCCCTTCCCACAAGTCCAAGTAAAAAGAAAGCACAAGGAGATTTGCAGCTCTGATTTCTCCTTGTCTCTCCTCTAAGGAATTCTTCAGCCTCTGCTTTCATACCCCAAAAGCCCCAAAGGTTGACGGAAGTGAAGGGGACATTACCAACTCAGATGAAGAGCTCTGCTTTTCCTGACCTCAGATTGACCTCTGTTTCTTAGTTTCAGTTACCTCCCTAGGGCTGATGGAGGATCGAGGCGTTTCTCAGGGGTCAGTCTGAATGCTTTCAGCCCACTACTGTCCCGAGAAACCATGTCCTCTGCTGCTGGGCTGAGGGACACTCAGTGTCCTCCGTTAGACTTCCACGATGCCCCCACCCAACCAGGAAGCCCAGCAGCCCCTCTGGAAAGAGAGCCACAGAGTGCACCCACCACGGGGCAGGTGGAAACCCTTGTCGAGGGCCAGGATTATAAGATTCCAGAGAAGGGTTGTAGTTACTGTGTTTACTTAAAGTAAGTTCATAGTTGAAGACTTTGAAAATACAAAAAGCACAAAAAGTAAGTCACTTGCCCGTTATCCCCCTCCAGACATAACCACTGTTCACATGAAATTGATTATCCCGCTGGTCTTTTTTTCTACGCGTGTTTTTAACAAAGTTGGAATCTTACTACACAAACGGTGCGTGCCTTGACTTTTTTACAGAATCATAGATCTTGAACATATCCCATGTCAAAGAATCTTCTCAAAAGGTCGTTCTATTTTTTTTGGCACTCCAGAAATTCCTTTGAAAAATCAATAACAGCTATGGACTCTTAACCTCCCTGGAAAAAATATATAGTCAACCAGCTACATGGACTAATTGCTGCACTATTTTTAGGGTTCACAGACACTCTAAAGCCATCTCTGATCCCAAGTGAAGAACCTTTATGCTAAAACATGGTTTTTAATGACTGCTTTGGAGTTGCTACTGTGAACATTTGGATTATTTACCAAATGTAACTCTTTTTTTTAAAGAGTACTTCAGTGAAACATCTTGCCAGTAACACTGGCACAGCTCTCTGATGACTGTCTTTGGAATAAATTCCTGTTTATTTGGATATATAAATTATAAATATATATATATATATATATATATATATATATATATATATATATACAC
Organism: Phacochoerus africanus; assembly: GCF_016906955.1. Taxonomy (NCBI): domain Eukaryota; kingdom Metazoa; phylum Chordata; class Mammalia; order Artiodactyla; family Suidae; genus Phacochoerus; species Phacochoerus africanus. The sequence goes on from NC_062546.1 coordinate 14,608,635, forward strand.
ATATATTTAAAATTTATAAATTCCTTCAGATAAATTCCTGTTAGTGGAATTGCTGGGACAGGACATCTGCCCACTTTTTTTAAGGCTTTTTAGCCTTCACCTCCGCTTATGATTTGATTCAGTCTATGAATGATTGTTTTAAACCATCTCTAAGGGTCGTCTTGCTGGCCTGTCTTCTAATTTCCCTCTGCCTTCTTTCTCCATTGACACAGCTCCAACCAGGAGATTCAGACCTACGCCATTGCACTGATTAACGCACTTTTTCTGAAGGCTCCTGAGGACAAGAGACAGGTCTGTGTCTGCCTTTTCAAGCTTTTTATCTGGGCTTTTCCGAGAGAAAACTTCTCACCCACCTAGTCATTTTCCAAGAGTCTTTCCTCCTGTCCCTTTGTGGCCAGAGCCCGTCAGAGGGGCTTTGCTAAGAACGACCCAGGGGAGACCTAGGAGGAAAACCAGCTGGGTCTTAGGTCAGAGTAGGGGGCCTGCAAACTTTTTCCTCTCGAGGGCAAATAAATAAAATATTTTTCTTCTGGTGGCCTTTATGATCTCTGCGGCAACTATTTAACCTTGTGACTATAGCCAAAGGTAGCCCCTGACAAGAGGCAGACAGGTGGGTGTGGCTGTCTTTCCATAGACCTTCCAGACACAAATAGGCGACAGGCCTCACTTGGCCCTAGTATGACAACCCCTGGGCTAGAGGATCAAGGAGCAGGGACAGGAGATCCTCTGAGTCCAAGGAGATAAAAACAAAATGTGATCTTTGCTTAAGGAAGCAGGAGGGGAGGGGCTTAGCTCGAAGTTTCAAGTATGAAGAGCCTCTGAACCAGGTTCTAAAGGTCTTTCTCCCCTAGCTGTGTGACATGATGCAAGTCACCCGACATCTCTGAACCCCTGTTGCCTCACCTCTAGTATGGGTGCAACAACGTCTGCCCGTTTATTTCATAAGGATGTCATATCCCTACTTTACGAGTGAGGAAACCAGGAGTCCGCTGGGCAGTAGAGTCAGCAGGGCCCTAAGAGGCCAGGGCCCTGAGGCCGAGAGAATACTTTTCTTGCCACTGCTGGGCAAGTTCTTTAGCCTCTCGGGGTCTCCATTTCTCTTTCTGTTAAATGAAAAGACCAGATTAAAAGATCTCTAAGGGCCCTTCCAACCCTACCATCCTAGGTTTCTCTGGTAAGAGCCCAAGTGATGTACCAAAGACAGACTGTGATCCTCTGTCAGTACCATGGGCTCAGTGAATTGTGGTTCCTGTGATCATGTACCAAGTTCTTGGTAGAATCTGGTGGGAGGACCAGGAGCATCTGTGGTTCTGTCTGTCCTTGTCTTTCTTGGATGGCTTGCTCTGATAATCTCTCCCTTCCTAGTCCTGTTTTGAATGTAAGCCGAAAGCTCATTCTTCCATCTGCTTCTCTCTGTGCTTTTTGCTTTCTGCCGGCAGGACAAGCACCTTAATCCTCTAGACCTGCCTGTCACTGTAAGTAGCGTTGCCGTGTGGAGAGGGGCCCCGCGCTCTCCCAGGTGGGGAGGTCAAAGCTGGGCAGGAATCTCACGATCTAATCTAGTTGTTCAGGGAACTTGAGGACACAGGAAGAGGTTGTGTGCTGTAAATCTTGTTTGTCAGGACACTTAGAGGAGCACTGCAGATCAGGGTCACATAAAGGATTAAGGGAATGGCGCCCCAGGGAGTGTGGCCCAGTCTCTCCTCTGTAACCTGCCCTCACGTGGGGCTGTGCCTCCATCAGGGAAGATGAGATTCAGAAACAGCCTGTGACTTTCATCTAGATGAGAGCAGGTGCATTGCCTTCCAGCTTGCTATAGCCAAGAGTGAAGGTAAATCCATGCCCTTTTGGATGCTTATTAGTCTGTAGGAATTGGAAAGGTTTTCGACAGTTGACTGAAGGGAATTCGGATGCTTGTTTCTTGGTTCGAGGGAGCTCAGAGAGGTCAGCTTGGCCGGGTGCTTCCCTGGCACCACAGAGAAGCCTTTGCTCAAAGGCCTTTATGTTCGGCAGCAGACCGCTGTCAGTTACCCTCTTGGTAAGTGTCTATAGCAAGATTTAATCTCGAACTGGCCTCCCATAGCTGCTAAAGTGGTTTCTAGTCTACCTTTTCCTGCCAGCCAGTGTGTGCTCAGGGGATGCGAAGTAAAACTTCATGTTTCTGGCAGTGTCAGCCATTTGGAATATGGCTAGAAATCTAGAAGTGAGAGAAAAAGGCCTTCCAGCTCTGAGAAAAATGCTGGGGCTCACAGATACTGCTTCAGAGGAGGGGTGTGACAGCTCCCTCAGGCCCTTTGATTTAGAATTATCTATAAAATTAAATTAAGGCAGCAGTTTAGAAAGTGAAGTCATACTAATTAACATTATAAAAAGTGATGGCTGACATTGGAAGGAGGAGACAGAAGAATTATGAAAAGCTGTCAGAAAAATAAAAAGCATTGTAATCTGGGACCATTTTGTTTAGGAGAAAACAGCTTCCCCTCCCAGGAGCTCCTTAGGGTATTGCAGTGTCACAGCACAGAACAATAACCAATGTGGGGTTTTTGATGAAGCCAAGTCCTCAGCACTGATTAAATTATAATCATGGTTGTCCCTTCAGAAATAAAGAAGTGTATATATTTTTAGAAGATTTGCATAAGAATGATCAAAATAATGGTTCTGAGAGGACCCTTAAGGCTTCATTCCCTGGAAGATTTGCTTAACTTAGGCTACTTTATTTCTGAGTGTGCTAAATAAATAAAGTGTTACTGTTAAAACCGGATCAAATATAATAAAAACAGTGACCCTATTATGAAAAATTACCCCAAAGCACCCAACACATTGTTCTCTAAACCGGCCAGAAGTGAGTCGTGGAGCACTTGCTGTTTTGGCATGTCCTGCCCCAGCTCTGTGTGCTGGCATGTTGCTGGGGGGCTGGAGGGGGATGCTGGGGCCCAGGCTCTTTCCTCTGTTAGGAGTCAGGGTTTCATTAGAGTCCCTTTCAGCCTTGGCAGTGGTTCCGGTCTGGGACAGCGCATGTGGCTTGGGACCATCACGCTGCTCTGTGCCCTGTGCTCATTGTCCATCGCCCGGCATCCTTGTAACACAGTTGTCTTGTCCTGAAGCAGTTTTTGTCCCTCTCTGAAGATGACTCAGATTGTGCCATTGGGAAAGGAAGCCCTGTTTGCGTTAATTTGTACTCGTGAAAAAAAATGTGCAGGAACTTTGTTCAGCGTGTAAGATGCATATTTGATAGTCCGTGAACTTCTTTCCATTTGTCCACTTTTCATGTGAAAGGAAAAAATGTTCAGGGAAAAAGCTCCAGTGCCATGACGTCACCTTCCTCTTGACAGTTGTCGCAGCTGCGTGCCTGCCGCCTTATCTCACGTTCCCTTCTTCTTCTCAATAGGATATGGCCAACGCATTTGCACAGAAGCACCTTCGGTCCATAATCCTCAATGTGAGTTCCCAGAGAAAGCTATGTTTTTACTATTAGCAGCAATTATTACTATTGTTATGGTTGTATTATTATTACTGAAGTTACTGTGGAGTGGGATGGACACTCAGAGGGAACTTACCAGTAGGTACTAAATATTTTCTAAGCTGGAGAGCCTGTTTTGTGATCCTCTGTAAGTCCAGCTGTCTCTAGGAGGCCATCCCACCAGCAGTTGCAGAGCCTCTAAGAAGGTGCTTAACCTGCTATACCATTCACTGCCCCACAACTCCAAAAGTTTTATCCAGAGGGCATGTGCTACAACAGGCACAGAAGAGGAATTCATTCAGCTGACACCAGTCGGAAGCCTGGGCTGTGTGGGGCCTGGGAGGTTTCAGAAGCAGAGCAGTCAGTCCTGCTGGAAGGAGAGATGTCAGGAGGCTTTAGAGGTGTGCCTTCAGACGAGGCTGAGGATAAGCAAGCAGACCAGTCAGAAAAGGGATTCCTCCAAGATTGTGATTGGGTAGAAGGCGGGCGAGGATCTGTGACGAGGCTGGAGAGGTAGCAAAGAGCAGATCAAGCCGGGCCTCAGTCTTTTTCCCAAAAGCCGTTGAGGGGCTTTCAGAGGATTGTGAGATAACCACACTGGCATTCAGAAAGATCACAGTACAAGACCTGTGTGTTTCAGGGGATGGGGTGAGGAGAGCAGAGCCAGCTCTGGTGGGGAAGGGGAGGCATTTGAAGGGAGGTCTCAGTCCCTGTTCCACCTGGGATGCGAGGGGGGGAGAGGAAGGGGGGTCGAGGAGAGCCAGGGAGCTAGGTTATAGGAGGCCTTCTTATCAGTTATCAAAACAAGATAAAACTGGGAGATCAGAGTGAAGGCAATGAAATGAGAAATCAGGAGTCAAGAGTGGAAGGCTTTGCAATTCTGAACGTGAACTTTGGAGTCAGCAGCCCCTGCTCTGCAGGTAACCAATCTTTGATCTTGAGCAATTCACTTAACTTCTGTGGGCTTCGATTTGATCATCTGGATGTGCGGACCAAACGAGCTAATATATATACAGGGCTTAGCAGAGTACCTGGCACTTGGTGAGCACTCTGCTCACATGGGCGCTTCCTTCACCGTGAAAGCAATACAAAGCTGGTAGAATTCAAGGAGCACCCATGAGCGCTTGTGAAGCAGAGCGACCAGCTGCTCTAAACATGCAAAGCCCGTCAGACTTCACCTCGCAGAACTAGCACCTGCCCTCGGGCCATCTCCCAGCCCAGCAGGAGGGATCTCACCTGTCACACAGGTCCCCACATTCTTGTCCACATGCCGAGTGGGCTGTCCTGCACGTGTGGGAGTGAGGAAGAAACTTTAATGAATTTCAAGGCTTATTACTTACCCGAATGGGGTTAGAAGTTAAACTCTAACTTTCTGGGCCAACCTGGTAAACAAGCAAAGGTTCCGTCCACTATAGATAAGGCAGTTAGGACTCAGCACTGAGACAGTCTGCTAGCGAACAGTTAATGCATGCTCACGAAAGTCCGGGGATTTAACACGATTGAGCCAGAGCACGGAGACGTCAAGATACGTGACAGTCAAATAAGACTTGATCAGACTGGAGCTGTACTTCTTCAAGCCATCGATGGGCTAGAGTAATCACCCCCCACCCCGCGATGACATCTCTAAGTGTGCAAAAAGGGGGTTAAAGTGAATGAAAAGCAATATCCCGTTCATTTTAACCTCTCTTCAGAGTGGTTTTATGAATCATGGAGAGAGATGGGGAGGAAGGAGGAGGGATGGACAGACAGGGGGAAATCAGAATGGCAGAGGGAGGGACACAGAAAGGAAGAGGCTCAGAGTGAGGCACAGGAGGTGGCGGAAGTAGCCGAGGCAGGACAAAGAGCCTGGGCAGTGAGAGGGTGGGGTGGGGAGGAGGATGAGCAGAGCAGACTGGGAGAAGTAAGCTTGGGAGACAGAGGGACACATACAAAGCTGAGAAGAGAGAGAGCTTATGCTGGAGAGAGGGAGAGGGCTGGGGGTGTGGGTGGGGAGGTGAGGGCGCGGCATGCACACCAGGGGGCGATCAGGAGCAGCGCTGGCCAGTGGAACTTGTGGAGGTGTGTCCAGAGTGGTAGCCCAAGCCACGAGTGACTGTCGAGCCCTTGAAATGTGTCTAGGGCACCTGGGGAACTGAGTTTGTAATTCTTTAAAATTTCAGTTTACATACCATCTGTGGCTTGTGGCTGCTGTATGGGGCCGTGCAGATCTAGAGCAAGAAAGAGGCAGAGAAGGGAAGAGCTCTCTGGAGTTGCCTGGTCGGGAGAGGCAGTTTAGAGCACCACCATCCAATGGAAATACAACGTGAGCCACTCGTTCCACTGCACATGTTCTAGAAGCAGTATTAAAAAAGGAACGGGGGAATTAATCTCAATAATATAGTTCATTTAAGCCAGTACATCTAAAATACTATGATATCAACATGTAATCAATAGAAAAATTATTAATGAGGTATTTTACCCTTTCTCTGTTTGTACTAAGGTTCTGATAGCCAGTATGCATTTACAGTTACAGCACATCTCACTTTGGGCCCGCCACACTGCAGGTGTGTGCACTGGCCCCATGTGGCTAGTGGCTACCAAACGAGACTGCACAGGCCTCAAGAGGTTGATCTGGAACCAGAGCAAGCTCTAGAGAGAGCTGATCTCAAGTTAGAAGGCTCTGGAGTCCTGCTGTCCAGGAGAACTTCCTGTGAGAATGGAAATGTTCCACCTCCCCTCTAGCATGCGCAGTAGCCACTAGCCACCAAGCTTGCCACCCTCAATGTGGCCAGTGTGCCTGAGGACCTGCAGCTTTACTTGAATTAGTTTTAACTGACTTCGATGCATGTGGCCGCATATGGCTCGTGGCTGCCGTATTGGACAGCACGGCTCTAGAGACGGAGCTAGACTGGGTAGGAACCCAGAGGTGGCGCATGTGAGAAACTGGGCAAGAGTCTCACTTGGACAAGGAGAGGCCAAGAATGACAGGATTTGAGATGGTGGGTGAGACAGAGGGTATGAGGAATTCAAGGTAGCAGGCAGCAAAGAGCAGGAGGCTACCGTGGTCATGGGAATAGGCCAGAACAGAGAGAGAGACGGGAAGGGAACCCGTGCTGGTCAGATGGAGGGACGGATGGGGGACTGGCAGGCAGAACAGGACAGAGATGGAGCATGAGAGGAGGAGAATGACCCCCCAAGGTGGGTGGGCATCAGGGAGGAGGGAAGGGGGGCAGGACAGAGTCAGAGGAGAGAGAGGGACGAGAGGACACCCGATGGGGGACAGACACAGTGAGCGGAGGGAAGGGCAGAAAACCAGTGTGAGGGGGGATGAGGGGGTCGGACAGGGAGCGGCGGATGCCCCCCTTTGAGTAGGTGTCCGGAGGTCATTTAAGAGAGTGGTCTTTTCCAAACCTCTCCTTGGTGGGGCCATCCAAAACAGTTTCTAAGGGAGAAGGAAAGAGTCGCACTGTCCAACTCCGCAAGCAGATCCTCCACGCACACTGTTGTCCGGGCCGGTTGGCATGAGGTCCAGCCACTGACCTCCCACGTCATAATCTTAACAGGGCAGCCTCCACCCCACTCCACTTCCCTGCCCAGGGGGGTGCAAGAAAAAAAGACGCTGCCCTTTGGGCCGGCAGTGAATCATCTCCGCCTAAATCAGGCCCATTCGTGTTCTGTCGCCTTCTAGAACATAAAGTCCCTTGTGGGGGAGGAAAGCCCTACCTCCTGCCCAGCAGACTTTCTTTCTCACCGCATGAATGTGACTCTTCAGTAGGCGAAAGTCAGTCCAACCCACCCCCACCCCCGCTCCCTGCCTTGGCTTTTTCCAGCATGTGATCCGAGGGAACCGCCCAATCAAAACCGAGATGGCCCATCAGCTGTATGTCCTGCAAGTCCTGACCTTTAACCTTCTGGAAGAAAGGATGATGACCAAGATGGACCCCAACGACCAGGTAGGCTCTCAGCAGGACAGAGCTTTCCTGGCTCGCATTGTGTGCGCTGCACTTTATGTCTTGAGCACCTGCTGTGTGCCAGGAACCCTGCGGGTTGTGTCTGCTCTGTGCCTCATCGTGATCCCTTCCTGCTGGGAGACTCTCTGGGCCAAGCCCATCTCTGTCCAGCTAAGGTAGAGGCGACTCCTCAGAGTCGATCAGGACCAGAGTTCTGCAGGGAAAGCCCGACCCGCTCTGCTTTCCTTGCTCCTCTTGGTTAGCTGACTCACCTGCTGACTGTCTGTTCACCTCCCAGGCTCAGAGAGACATCATATTTGAACTGAGGAGGATTGCATTTGATGCGGAGTCTGACCCTAGCAACGTCCCCGGGAGTGGGACTGAAAAACGCAAAGCCATGTACACCAAGGACTACAAGATGCTGGGATTTACCGTGAGTTCCCCAGAGCCCAGACACTGGTGTCTACCTTCCCCCCGATGGGAAGCAGGGGCCCACCCAGACAGGAGCCCACCCAGACAGCGCCCTGACAGCTTTTCCTCAGCATCACGGTGGTCCTGGAACAGATGACCCTAGAGGCTGGAGGGGCCTTGACACTTGGCTTGCCCTGGCTGTGGCAGGTTCACCAGGTTATGTGCAACTTGGGACCCTATGAAACAAACTCACCTGTAGGAGGTCCCGGGGGGTCGGCCAATGGGTGGAGAGGGGGCCTCTCCCCAGAGCAGCTAGGTTCTTTGAAAAGCTGGAGGGGGTATTTTGTGATAGGCTATAGCTTGAGGATGGGTTAATTCATTTAAGTACATATTGGCCCCTACTCCGTGCCCAGCAGCACTGTATGCACTGGGGATACAAGACGGGCAGCCGTAGTCCAGTGGCCGCAGTAGAGGTGGGCACGAGACAAGAGCTATGACAGGCAAGTGTGAGGTGCTAGTGGCATGTGGCAGAGGGGCGATCGGGCTTCCCCTCAGCTGAAACCGAAAATGGGAAGGCTACTGAGTCTCAGATCTTTATTTGTCTTTATTTCTCCAGAACCACATCAACCCAGCAATGGACTTTACCCAGACTCCTCCTGGCATGCTGGCCTTGGACAACATGCTGTACTTGGCCAAAGTCCATCAGGACACGTACATCCGGGTAAAGGTTGGGGACCAGCCCCCTCCATGCGGATGCCACATCGCCTGCCTCCCTCCCTAACCCTCCTTCCCTCTTCCCCCGACAGATCGTATTGGAGAACAGCAGCCGAGAAGACAAACACGAGTGCCCCTTTGGCCGCAGTGCCATTGAGCTCACCAAAATGCTCTGTGAAATCCTACAGGTTGGGGAACTGCGTAAGTCTGTGCAGCGCCGCCTCCCCCTTCAGCCGTTCCTTGTACTCAGAAACCTGGTGAAACGCAGTGATAGAGTCAGGTGTCTGTGGGACTGCACAGCCTTATTTTGCTTTTGCTTCTTCTTTTTTTTTTTTGTCTTTTTTAGGGCCGCACTTGTGGCATATGGAGGTTCCCAGGCTAGGGGTCGAATCGGAGCTGTAGCCGCCGGCCTACACCACAGCCACAGCAACATCAGATCTGAGCCTCGTCTGCGACCTACAGCACAGCTCATGGCAACGCCGGATCATTAACCAACTGAACGAGGCCAGGGATCGAACCTGCATCCTCATGGATGCCAGTCAGATTGTTTCTGCTGAGCCACGACAAGAACTTGCCGCCCCGCCCCTGCCTTTTTTTTTAAACCACTGAGTGAGATGTAATCCATCTTTGCCTTGTTTATGGGCGTCATGGCTGGGGCTTGTTTGAGCTGGTGATTTGAGCATGTCCAGTAGCTGCGCTGCCATCCACTCACTCCTGTGTTAAGGGCCGGCTGAGCCTGTTTGTACCCAGATTGAGCCAGACCGAGAGAAAGCACCTGGAGCAGAAGGCTAAGGAGGTGGAGGCGGGCCCATCACACCCTCACCAGGCCCGGCCCGCAGTCTGGTTTAGCTCCCCTGGACCTCGGTGCGGAGGATCCCAGGTTTCTCTTCTTCCACAGCAAACGAAGGGCGCAACGACTACCACCCGATGTTCTTCACCCATGACCGAGCCTTCGAGGAGCTGTTTGGAATCTGCATCCAGCTGTTGAACAAGACCTGGAAGGAGATGAGGGCAACAGCCGAGGACTTCAACAAGGTCCGTGTGGCAGAGCTCTGAGGCCCAGGGCTGAGCCGTCCCAGCGCAGCCCGTGACAGGAGGCCAGAGCCTGAGGAAATCCCTGAGCTGGAAGCCCATGGGGTCTGCGACTCTGAGCCACAAGACAAAGGCATTGAGAGCCTCAGCCCCTCAGTAGCCCTGAGCATGTGTCTCCCCCGTAGTGCCCTGGGCCCTCGTTGGCCCAGTGGACCCGCCCCAGCCCCTCCCATCTTCCTGTTGGACAGGAGAATAAGTGTAGCAGTGAAAGCTCTGGTTTACTAATCACTGGCACGTGGTGGTCTTGGCGCCAGGTCGTCGTCACCCAATCTTCCCATCTTCCCTGTTGGGTCCCCCTGGGGCTCCTTCCAGCAAGGTAGTCTCATAAGCTGCCCCAAGGCAAGAATTTAGTGTCTGTGTCTTCAGATCTATGTGGCCACGGCTCTGGGGTTGTGATCAGATCGGGATTCCTGAACCGCTGTGTTGAGCAGGGGTCGGGGGCTGAAGCTCCGGGTTCTCATACCACCCAGCCTTGCTCCCGGTGTTGCCGCATGCTCCTCTGCAGGCACAGCTGCAGTTTTGTCAGCTGAGATCAGGGAGCAGAGAGCGTGACATGCATGCTGGGGCATCTACAGCAGTCATCCCCCGAAGCTTTCCGAGCCCCAATCGGACAGCACTGCGAGCCCCCGAGAGCTGCTGATCTGGGACTTGGCTCTTTTGAAGCTGCTCATCTCATTGCAAACAATTTGTAAAATATAAAGAGAAACAAAGCTATCTGTAATTCCTCTACCCAGCAACCACAACCATTTTTATGTGTTTCCCTCTAGCCTTTGTTTTTTCCTATAGATTTTTCCTTCATTGGTGGAGCACTGACCGGATGTGCAGGTGGAGTCCTGCTTCTTCCTTTAGCTGTGGTTGTTTAAGGGAGTCACACATACCGTGAACACTGCGCTGTGCCGCTCCAGCGTGCCAGGCATTGTGTGTCCACATAGCATCTCAGTCCTCATGGCGGGCTCTGTGAGATGTGTCTTCCTTTGTGTCTCTTTCAAGATGAGTAGGTGGGGGCCTAAGGATGTTAAGTGACTCACTCAAGGGACAGAGTAAGGCACAGAGGGTATGAACCCATTTATCTCTGGCCCCAGCAGCCTACACCCATTCCGCCGTACCGTTGACAGTTGAAATATGTGAGAAATAAAGCCTTTGTCACTATCTGGCATCGTTTGTCCTAGGTATCCGTCCAGGAAGGCATGCCTGAGAGAGTCCAAGCTCTTACCCAGTGGGTGCCTACCCTGCCCAGGCCCCGGGGGCGCGCAGAGCCTGGTGCCCGTTCACTGGAGCAGGGCCGCCTTCTTGTCTCCTCTCAGGTTATGCAGGTAGTCCGAGAGCAGATCACCCGAGCCTTGCCCTCCAAACCCAACTCGTTGGACCAGTTTAAGAGCAAACTGCGGAGCCTGAGCTACTCTGAGATTCTGCGCCTGCGCCAGTCAGAGAGGATGAGTCAGGATGACTTCCAGTCCCCGCCAATTGTGTAAGTGCCAGGCCAGGGCAGGGGGGCAGCCCCAGCTCTGCCTCCCTTCAGAAGCTCTGCTGTCCCCTGACCTTCTCCTTACTCCGGCGCATGTCCGCCCCAGGGAGCTCAGGGAGAAGATCCAGCCCGAGATCCTTGAGCTGATCAAGCAGCAGCGCCTGAACCGGCTCTGTGAGGGCAGCAGCTTCCGAAAGATTGGGAATCGCCGAAGGCAAGGTGAGACCGGGGCCTGGGCGCTGGGCTCTCTGTCCTTACTGCCCGGAGCAGCTGCACAGTCCCTGCAGGAAGCAGCCTGGGAACAAGTCATCTTCTTGCCCCTTGTGTGCCCAGGCTTGTCCCAGAACTGTCCTTGCTTACCTGCCTGGCCTCTCTTGTGTTCCAGAACGTTTCTGGTACTGCCGGTTGGCCCTGAACCACAAGGTCCTGCACTACGGAGACTTGGATGACAACCCTCAAGGGGAGGTGACATTCGAATCCCTGCAGGAGAAAAGTAGGTTTATTTCTCTGTTGAGATGTCTTGGGAGCTGGACAGGCTGTTAGGAGACCTGGGTTCTAGTCTTGGCTGTTTCAAACTGGTCATCTGGCCTTGGGCCAGTTATTTCTCTGAAGCTGTTTCCCCCTCGGTCAGAGGACATCTGCATCTGGCCTGCCGCACAGGGCTGTCCGGAGAATTCAGTGAGAGCACAGATGTGAGTGGGTTTGCAGATTTGTAAAGGGTGATGGAAAACAATGCAGTGGTTCATTAAGAGCAGAAGCTCTGAAGCCTGATTGCCTGGGTTCAGGTCCTGGCTTTGCAGTTTAATTCTAATGAATTACAAGTTAATTCTCCCCCTTGCCTTGGATTCTTCTGGAAAATGAGGATAACAGCCACATTTCCCTTGTCCGAGGACTGAATGAGTCCTCTGTGTAAAGCACTCAGAACAGTGGCTGGCAGGGAGTAAGAGTAATTACTACGGTGTCCGTTGTCATCTTTATTACCGCGAGATAGAAGTGAGGTGAGTGTCTGAGGCCCTGTTCCTTAGGGAGACAATCCAAAAGCCCCGAACTGACCCCCAGTTAGACTTGACACAGCCCCGCCAGCCACGGGCCATGCACGGTGGCCACGGAGGAGGGGCCAACCCAGGCCACCCTCCCTGAGCGCGTACAGCCCCGTGGGTCTGGGGGCTGCAGTTTCCCTTCCAGCACTGATGCGAGGACCAACTTGCAGCATAAAGCTTCCAAAAACTAAGTCCTTTCATGTATCAGTTCCTGTTGCAGACATTAAGGCCATTGTCACTGGGAAAGACTGTCCCCACATGAAAGAGAAAAGCGCTCTGAAACAGAACAAGGTGAGTGGAGGGGCAGGCCTGGGTCTGAGCTGTTGTCACCGTGACACCTGGGGAGCAGTCCGTGGTGGTTGCTTTCTAGGTGCATGGCCTCTCGCCCATTCTCTCTCCTTAAATTATTCCTGAGTGTTTTATTAAAAACACTATGGACAGAAACCAGAATAGATAGAGCCCCCATACATGCCCTGTCCGGCCTCAACAACCAGGGTGAAGTCTCCCCGTCCACTTGTGCCTCCCCGTTATTACTTTGAAGAAAATCTCAAATATTTTATCATTTCATCTATTAATATTTAGAATGTGTCTCTAAATTGTAAGGACTCTTCTAATATACTCACGATACCATTTTTACACCTAAAAGGAAATAAAAGATTGCTATTTAGTGTCAGATATCCCACTGATGTTTGATTTTCCACTAATTATCTTAAAAATATTATAGTTTCTCTGTATAAAAATATATGTATGTGTATTCGCACATACATGTACATCCACACACACTCATACCCATTTTGTTGCTAATCAGAATCCAAATAGGATTTACACGTTGTAATTCATCTTTTAAGTTTCCTACTTCATAAATTCCCCCTCAGTCTTTTCCGTCCTCTCGCGCTCTCCCCCTCCTCCCACTCTCTGCAGCTTATCAGTTGAAGAAACCAGGTTGCTTGTTTGATAGTTTCTCAGAGTCTGAAATCTGCTGACTGTCTCCCCGTGGTGTAGTTTAGCTCGTGCTTCTGTCCCAGATCTGTAAATTGGTAGAGCGATCTAGAGGCTTGATCCAGTTCAGGCTTGACGTTTTTGTTTTGGCATGACTCCTTCCTAGATGGTAGTACATTCTATCCAGAGGCACATAACTCTGGCCGTCTCTCTTTTTGTGATGTTAGCAGACTCGCGATGCTCAGCGCCTCATTTCATTAATAAGTTAAGGTTTGCAAACTAGTATTATAGTGCAGTCATCCCTTTTTATCATTAGCTGAACTACTTCTCTAAAGAGAAACTTGCCATCATCTACTGTAGTTTCCCAGTGGTACAGTTTATATAAGAAAGAAGGAAAATGCTTGATTCCTTCCTTTTACGTACCTACTTTTTTTTTTTTTTTTTTTTTTGCCTTTCCTAGGGCCACTCCTGTGGCATATGGAGGTTCCCAGGCTAGGGGTCTAATTGGAGCTGTTGCCGCCTGCCTACACCACAGCCACAGCCACAGCAACTCAGAATTCAAGCCGCATCTGCGATGACCTGCACCACAGCTCACGGCAACACCGGATCCCCGACCCACTGAGTAAGGCCAGGGATCGAACCCTCAACCTCATGGTCCCTAGTCGGATTAGTTAACCACTGCGCCACGATGGGAACTCTTATGTACCCACTTTTAAAACCATGAAGTTCCCTGGCATCATCCATCAGTGACCCATTTTGTACATGCGTTTTGTTTCGATTTTTAGTATTATTATGAATTCATGGATTTAAAAGGCCTATTACATTTGTTTCAGTCCACTACAGGTATATTGTTGATGCTCAAGTTGTCCCATCTTTGGCTACAGTTTATTTTTGTTGTGTTTTTTTAAACCATTACAGCTTTCATTTTAATTACCCAGATATATCACACACACACACACACACGCACGCACACACACACACACACACACACACTCTTAGGGTAATATGCAGTCATTGACTCTGACATTCAGAGGTTCTGAGTGTTGAGAAATGGCTTTTTCCAATCGTTAAAGTATCATCAGGAGTTCCCATTGTGGTTCAGTGAGTTAAGGACCTGAAGTTGTCTCTGTGAGGATGCATGTTTGATCCCTGGCCTCGTTCAGCGGGTTAAGGATTTGGTGTTGCTGTAAGCTGCAGTGCAGTCACCAATGCACCTCGCTGTGGCTGTGGCCTAGGCTCCAGCTGCAACTCTGATTCGACCCCTAGCCCGGGAACTTCCTAATGCTGTAGGAGGAGCTGGAAAAAAGAAAAAAAAAGTATCACCACATCCTAGGCATGATTGTGTGGGGAGTGGGTAAGTGAAGGTTGATTATCACTCGGCTCGTCTCTAGTCACACTTACGCACGAGCCCTGCGACCTTGATGACATCACATCTGAATCAGCACATTTGGTGATGGTCCCAAGGTACAAGGACTTTGGCCAAGATCTTGGTGTGTAGAATTCAGGCCATTCTGTTAATGGCTCCAAATAACTGAAACCCTTTTCCTTCCTTTAGGAAGTGTTGGAATTGGCTTTCTCCATCCTGTATGACCCCGATGAGACCTTAAACTTCATTGCACCTAATAAGTATGAGGTGAAGAGTGTGGCGCTCCCTTGGACAGCTGAGCCCTCTCTGTGACTCTGCACCTGGGGGTGTTGGGGGGAGTGGGCAGAACAGGGATGGCAGCACAGTGTCACGAAGGCTGTTGACACTGAGGATCTGCCGCGCTGGGGCTCCTCCCCCCTGAGCTGGGCTCTCCCGGTCACTCTTAGCAGCAACAGCAGGTTGATGTTAGAAAAACAGGGTCAGCTGAGGATAATTTATTTGCCGGATGCTAGGAAAATTCTCTTTTCAGTTTCTGTGTGGCCACTCACCCAAGTGAGCCTGACAGATGCTCCCTCCTGGGGCCCCTGGACACATGCTGTGGTGGGTCTGACCTAGGCTTTGAAGCCGGATGGGTCTGGGCTTCCTGATATGGGCCCTGGAGGTTCATTTGTAGCGCTGGAAGATACAGATAATGAAAAGTAACTGGTTGAGAGCATACATGTCTGGTGAGCTCTGAGAGCCATTGGAGGGAACTGGAGATGGGGCTTCTGGAAGAGAAGACACTTAGGGCCTGAGCTGCCAGTGGGTTTTATTGGGAAGAAATGAAGAACTAGCAGGTGGGAGACAGGTGAGCAAAAGCACAGGGAAGGATGGGCAAGAGGAGCAGGGAAGGATAGACAGGAGGTAGGAAGGATGGACAGGAGGAGCGGGAAGGATGGGTTAAGGTTGAGAATTCTGTTATTTCCTCTTATCATGAGACCCCCAAGTTCAACTTTTCTAGCACTTATTTTTAACATCTATTGAGTTTTATTGGGTTTTGGGGGTTTTTTTTGTTTTCATTTACTTTTTTGAAAACAAAATTGAGAATCTGCAGTAATTTCTTTTGTGTCCTGCTTTTTTCACCTAGTATGTATTTTCTGCCCACTATTACAAATTTCTCAGGTAGTTTCAGATACTTGGTATCCCTGTTGGTAGCTCTTATTTTGCATTCATTCCCTTTTTAAAAATCACACTTCGGAATTCCCTGGTGGCTCAGTGGGTTAAGGAGCCAGCGTCGTTACTGCTGTGGCTCAGGTCACTGATACGGTGCAGGTTCGATCCCTGGCCTAGGAACTTCTGCTTGCCGCGAATGTGGCTAAAAAAGTTTTTTTAATTTAAAAAAATTTAAAAAATAAAAATCCCATTTCAAATTGTCTCAGGGAGTTTAAATGTAAACCTCTTAGAAAAACCAAAAGGTCTCTCTCACCTCCCAGTTCATCTTTGCTGTCATCCCAGATCAGCCTTGCCTGTACCGAGTAGGCCCCAAGAGACGGCGTGAGCCCTCTTAGGAAGGGGACCTTGGCAGGACCTCCCATTGACCAGGGGCCACCAGGTGACATTTTGCAACTTGCTCCCCACAGTACTGCATCTGGATCGATGGCCTCAGTGCCCTTCTGGGGAAGGACATGTCCAGCGAGCTGACCAAGAGTGACCTGGACACCCTGCTAAGCATGGAGATGAAGCTGCGGCTGCTGGACCTGGAGAATATCCAGATCCCCGAGGCCCCTCCGCCAGTGCCCAAGGAGCCCAGCAGCTATGACTTCGTCTATCACTATGGCTGAGGCCAGAGCCAGAGTCAGCGGCACCCAGCAAGGGACTTGGGGCCCAGGAGAAACATTCACAGTCTGGTGCCTTGTCTTTTGCTTGTACAGAATCTGTAGTGACTGTGGTGGCCAGTCAATGCCAGTCACTCCTCAAACCCACCTCGGACCACCCAGAGCTTCCTCTTGGTCCCTGTCCACTCTGAGTCGTGAAGGCAGGGTGCTCTGCCCGCCCCGTCACCGTGGAGCTTGGGATCAGGCCGTGAGGAATGAACAGCGCACTCCCTTGCCTTCCGGGCCAAGAAACTGCTTCTTGAGCTGGAGTTAAGAACAGCCACTCACCTTTTCTAACTGAGCCCTCTCGCCAGTCGGCTGGCTCCCCATGTGGGCCAGAGCTGGCCCAGGACAGGCTGCCTGCAGAGGACACACGTGCTGAGCGTGTTGAGAGCCATGGGGAGGCTGCCTTTGGGAGCCCGTGCCTGTGTCTCAGATCTAAGTGGAGGCCTCGGCCTTTGCGTAGTAGATGCCTTGCCCCTGCTTTCGCCGTCTTCGTGAGGGCTCACCCTGGCCTTGTCCAAGGCCATCATGCTGCTGCCGCTGCTGCTGCTGCCGCCGCCGCCGCCGCCGCCAAGGTCTGGCTCTGACATCTCTGGTCTCCAGAGCCACCGGATCCTCCTGCTCACACAGTTGGGTGGGCAGATGGACATTTCTCCCTACAAGGCCTCAGTCGCTCATCCTGGCAAGTCAGAGACAAGCAGGCTAAGTCCCACCCTCTTAGTCTCAAGGGACTCTACAGGAAAAGCCTAGATGTGGCCTCGGCCCAGACTGAGGTGAGGTCACTAGATTCCACGTCCCCCCCTTTGTCTTTTCCTTCTTTGGGGAGAAATCGCCCTCTAACCTGAATGGCAGCCCTCCCGTTTGCTTCCCTTTGGCCTTCCAGACTCAGGAGGTTTGCCTGTCCTTCCTCTCTGGCCCAGCGCTGCGGTTCCTCCCATTGGCTATGATTTCAGGGAGCCGGCTGGGGCCAGGCAAGGCCACAGCTGTGCCAGTGGGGCTTCCCTGGTGCTGCAGCGCTTGTAAACCACACGCACAGCCTCTCTCCTTGGCCACGTGTAAACACAGGGGCATTCAGTATTGGTAGCCTGGCATGGTGGGTACTGCCCAATGAAGAGGGTACTATATATTTTCTTTACTATAGGCCATACTTATACAGACGTGTATATATATTTATATAAGATCTACCTATCCTAGGATGGAATATTGGAGGGAAAATAAAATGGGAGGCCAAAAAACAAAAGGTAACACTTCCAGTTGTGGGCTGAGATTGTAACCTGAGTGGCTGGGAGCTTCCTGTCAGTAACCATGTTTTCAATAAATACTCTTTCATGTACAAACTCGTTCCTATTAACAGCTCTTTCTCTGTACTTGCTCCCTGCCCAAGGGAGCTTTCACCTTGACAAGCCTTCATTGCAGTGTGTCTGGGAGATGTTAGCAAGCTCCAACTGGAGCCGTCAAGAGTCCCTTCCAAGAGTCCCTTCCTCCTCTTCAAGGACTCTGCCCCCACCAAGCACATGCCTGCGTGCACGCGGGTACACACACACACCCCTGCTGGTTAATGATGCCACAGACTGTCACACCAAGACAAAGTGCTTTCTGCTCAAGCCTGCCGGGTACAGCAGGAAAAGGCATACTCTACACCCGCGTGGACATGTCCTCCCTCTTCTTCCTGCCAGGGACACAGCCAGGAACAGCTCCAGTCCTCATGCCTTACAGAAAAGGCAAGTTCTTCACCCTGTGTGTTGCCGATGCTTGGTGCCCAGCCTACCAGCTGGTGTTTTACGCTATAGCTCCAAACCTCAGCCTTGGTAGCTGGGAGGCTAGAATGAGGGCGGTGATGTAGATACTGCATCCTGCCTCTGAGGGAGAAGAGGCTGAGAATCAGCACTTTCAAAAGGCACAGCAAGTGCATGCAGCCTTGGGGGCTGAATAAAGCCCAGAGCCTGGGTGCCACTGTAGGTGATGGTAAGTGCTGAATGAGCAAATGCCTGCGTGACGCCAGCTGGTGGAGCTGGGCAGCAGCGGCTTGCATGATGAACTACTTTGACACTCTGGCCTCCATCCTTCTGTTCAGGGAGCCCAGCTGAGTCCATTGCAAGGACTCCTGTTTGCAGCCAGCCTTAGAGCTACAGATCTAGGAGGCAAAAAGTCCCAAACTGGGCCTCAATCTGCAACCCTAGCCTGCCCTGGCCTCCAAATGTTTCCCTCTCTCCATATGCTCTCTGCCTTTTAATCCATCCTGCAAGATGAGGAGGATCCCAACTCCCTACTGGCATTTTTGGGCTCATTGCAACCTGCCCCTTGGTTACTTTTCCAACCATGTTTTTTTTTTTATAAACAAGTGGGCTCCAAG
Organism: Phacochoerus africanus; assembly: GCF_016906955.1. Classification (NCBI taxonomy): domain Eukaryota; kingdom Metazoa; phylum Chordata; class Mammalia; order Artiodactyla; family Suidae; genus Phacochoerus; species Phacochoerus africanus. The sequence goes on from NC_062546.1 coordinate 14,627,260, forward strand.
CCAGGCTCCAGTCTTCTCCTGGCCTCCTTATTTCCTCAGTCTGGGATGCTCTCCGACTCACTGAAATTGAGATCATTCTTTAAAGGTTCAGGCATTCAGAAAATGTTTAATGTTTATTATTTATTACCTCTCATGGATCTTCTAAGTCCTAATATTTAAAGCCCCTAACATCACTCCCCAGCTGGCTCGAGCTCCCGGAAGAAAAAAGCCCAGGAGAGAGCTTAGTGTTTCCATGGTTGCCCAGCACTAGCTTGGAGAAAGTAAATACTTAATTTGTAAGCAGCTGACGGTTTTCTGGCTGCCAGAGGTGCGCAGGGCTCTGCAGCAGGCACGGGGGCCCCAGGCCGAGACCCCGGTGGAACCCAAGAGACAAACAACCACAGCCCAAGACCCTGTTCTGCTCGGGGCCCTGGGAGCAACCCGTGAAGCAGAGCGAGGGCGCGCTGCACGGGGTCTCCGCAGAGCGCCCTCGGCCCCGCCCCCGCCCCGCCCCCAGCCCCGCCCCGCCCCGCCCTCGGCGGCTTCCGGCAGAAGTTCCCCGGGCGGGTGGCGGCGCTCGGCCTCGCACTTCCGGGAGGAGGAATCCCGAGCGCCCGCTACGAGGTGAGTGGGCGCGCGGCGGGCCTTTGGCGCGCTCCCGGGGTCGGTGGGAGGGGGACCCGGGCAGGACTGGGAGCGGGGTCCGGGTCTGGCAACGCGTGCCACGGCTTGGGGCCCACCGGGGACCTGCCCCTCCCGGGCTTCGGTGTCCCCGTCGTGGAGGAGCCCGAGGCTCCGCGCGCGCTCCGCTCACCCCCCACCCCCCGGCATTTCCCGAGCACCCGAGACGTGACCCAGGCAGGCATCACGCCGAGCCAGCCCTGCCCTTGGAGAGGCCGCATCCCGCCGTGGGGTGGGAGTTGGAGATGAACAGTAATCACGTAGGCAAATGAGGAAACGTCAGGCAGTGGGAGGTGCCACGAGGATTAGGAGGGTCCCCTACCCACACTCCTGGAGGTTCAGCCAAGCAAAGGTCGGTGGAAGAGTGTACTGGGCAGAGGGAACAGCACATGCAAGGAAGCACACAGGCTTGTTGTGTTGGACCAGGGGCCAGCGTGGCAGAAAGGAGGGGAGGGAAGAATGAGGTTGCAGATGTGGGCAGAGGCCAGAGGGTAGGAGGCCTTCCTCTTGAGCCAGTGAGGGCCCCGGTCTGTTTTCTGTGCTGAAGCCATCCCTCCTGCTGAACTGTGAACTCCAGACCATAGAGGGCGAAGAGGAAGTAGGGATACCAATTAGAAGACTTGTTAACTTTGAGAAGGTGCTCCCTGGGGGCTCCCTGCAGTGGGGGGACCTGGACTGGTTCCTGGAAGGAAGGGTAGGATTTGAACAGTGGAGGGACAGCGTGGCAGTGTTGGAGCAGGAACCGCACCAAAAGCAAGAAGGCGCCAGAAGGAGATTCCCGGGAGGATGCAGGCTGCCCCAGCTTGGGAGCTTGGAAGGGGACAGCAGTCTTAGCGCTGGCATGCCCTGGGGTTGTCCATGGGATGTCAGCAGTCAGACTTAATAGGGAGCAGGTTTGTCCCCCAGGTGAAATTTAGCAGACATTGTTGGTTGTCACAACTTGGGATGAGGCGGAAGGGACGCTTCAGGCATCAAGGGTGGAGAGACCTGGGGATGCAGTGGAGCATCCTCCAATGCACAGGACAGGCCATCTCCCCAAAGAAGATGATCTGGCCCCAAGTATCAGTCATTCCAAAGCTGAGAAATGTTTGTAGAGAGGAAGGTGCACGGGCCTGGAGTTCTCTTAGATGTGGATTTGGTGCCCATGTGCTCCACTCTGGCTGTGTGAGCAAGAGTCTGATGTGGAGGTGCAGGCAGCAGAGAGAACCACAGAGGAGACCAGTGCGTTGTGTGTGTGGGGCGGGGGGGGGGGGGACCATGGTGATTCAGAGCCTAGTGGTGGCGGTCAGGAGATGGGACCCTGTTTGGGATTTTTTTTTTTTTTTTTTTAAGATAGAGCAGGCAGTATTTGCTGATTGAATGTGGGCCAAGGAAAAGAGAGGAGTCAAGGATGAGGACAAGATTTCTGGGAGTTCCCTGGTGGCCTAGCAATTAAGGATCTCATGTTGTCACTGCTGTGGCTCATCTTTGATCTCTGGCCCAGGAACTTCCACATGCCAAGGATGTATCCCCCCCACACACACACCCCCCAAAAAAATCCTGGCCGGAGCAACCAGATGTTGGTGCTGCTGGCTGAAGTGGGAAGAAGATTTGGACAGAGGGTGGATGAGTCCTGGGAAACAGGAGTCAGTCCTGAACAGGCTTGGTCCAAGGTGCCTGATGTTAGACATCCAAGCAGAAAGGATAAGGAGGCAGTGCATATTCTTCTGGAGCCCATGGGGAGGTCAGAGGGAGGGAGCCACTTCAAGGAGATATGAGCTCGCATTTCAAGGAAGGGGACCGCCTGAGACCACCTAGCACAGCAGTTCTCAGCCCACTGGAAGCAGCACCCTCTTTTTAACGACAGATATTTCCTTAACGACCCCCGCTTTATTATCCTCAGATGAAATTTATGGTGAATAAAAACGGTCTACACACAGAATTAAAAAAAAAAAATTTGATGATGCCTTAGCCATAATAGAGAAGAGAAATAAAAGGAAAGTAATTGATAGTAAAATAAAATGCGTTTCAGTATGTGAGTTCCTGGGCAGCCCAGTCCTAGAAGCAACAGTGAAACCGTCCGTGCTTTCTTTCACCTCTCATAGAACCTCTGGGAACGTGAAAGCCACCATGCAGAGGCCTGCAGCTGCAACCCGGTTGTGCTGGCAGCTGGCAAACCATGGCCATACGTGATGTAGTTTTCCCCAGCCGGGAACTCGTGGTACTGTTTTATCAAAAACAGTTCAACCTCCCCTGAGTGTACGTGGTGTTCTTAGACACTTGCATGCCTAGTAGAACCATGGAGAGTTTGCTCTGTGTTAACAGGGGAAATAGAGTTGGGTTCTGGATGCAGGACATTATAATTAGATCTTTCACCAGCGTGAATGTTGAACTTATGCAGGATGCAGAACAATTCTTAGTTTTGTGGTCTCTCCCCCTGGAGTCCCCACTCACTGAAAGCTAGGAGAGTCCCCCCCGCCCCAAACACCACAGGGCTCCAGAGTCCCCGAAGAGAACCACAGCCTAGGGTGTCCTTCAGGCAAAGCTTGGTGCCTGCTCCCAGTTTGCCTTGGGGGAGGGGACATGATAAGCCAGTTCCAGAGTACAGAACTGGATGTCATTTCTCCCTTCAGGAAGGACTGGGGGTGGGGGAGCAGGCTCTGTCTGATCAGATGGTTCTAGGAAGGCTTCCAGAAGGAGGTGGCATTTCAGCTGGGTGGGAAGGGCTCAGAGGAGGAGATGGGGGGAGGAGGGACGCACAGATGAAGTAGTGTGTGGTTAACACAGGACCCAGCTCCTCCTGGTCCCCCAGAGCCCACGTGCCCTACTCATCAGGCTGGGCTGAGTCGACCAGGAGGCAGGGAGTGGTTTCCTTGGTTTCCTCTGGCCAGACCCTCAGGCAGGCACCGCCCCTATGGGAGTGGCTGTTAGAGGTGCTGGCAGAGGAGGTGTTGGTTTTCTGGTTCATTTTCAACGTCTAAAGACCAAATCAGTCTCCTGAAAATCACGTGCCCTCTCTCTTGCATTGCGCCGTCACACCATACGGGGAACGTCCAGGGCGCCAGGTGGCTGTAAGCTAACGTGGCCACTGGGGCTCCTGTCTGCGTGGAGCCCACAGCCTCCCAGGGGACCCAGCCGGTGCTCAGATCATCAGGTCTTGCACAAGTGCCATGGAGGAAAAGTAGGGGAGCAGGCCATATCTCAGGGGGACCCATCAAGGGGCCATGCTCCCTGAGGAAAGGACGTTTGAGCCGAAGATAAGTGGAAAGAATGAAGGCTGGGCTCCCTCCAGCAGCAGGAAAGGGTGGGTGTGTTTGGGGAAAGGAAAGCCCTCCAGCGGGGCTGGACAGGACTTCTTAGCTGCCAGAAGGGTTTTTGGTCTTTATCTTAAGAGCCCTGGAAATACCGAAGGAAGGGCTGCAGGCTGATCCAACATGATCAGATTTACATTTTTAAAAGGTCACTTTGGTGGAAATTCATGGAGAACAGCTTGAGGTGACAGGAGAGTGGCCATGATGGGGAGCTGTGAGCCTCAGGGCCAGAGGCGGGGCGGGCTCCTTCCGGGGGTCCTGCCTGCTCTGCTCAGGAGTAGGGCTGGGGAGTGACAAGTCCGGGGGTCCCCCCCCTCCCCTTTGCCGGAGCCACCGAACCAGCCTTTCCATCTTTCCAGCCTCAGCCCTGGGGTCCGGCGAACCGTGTATGCAGTGGATCATGGAGCGGGTCGGCTCAGGCCACCAGCCCCTTAGGTGAGGACAGTGCCTGGGGCTCAGCAGACAGTCCTGGATCATGGAGGCCGAGAGCGCGCCAGCCGGGAGACTTTCCTGTTGAAAGTCGTGGGCCCAGCTCGACCGGCCGTCTTCAGGAGAGGCGCCGCCCCCCACGGACCAGAGCTGGGGAGCTGCCGCTTCCGCGGATGGGGAGGTGGGCCCTCGACGTGGCCTTCCTGTGGAGGGCGGTGTTGACGCTGGGGCTGGTCCTTCTCTACTACTGCTTCTCCATCGGCATCACCTTCTACAACAAGTGGCTGACCAAGGTACCGCAGGGACCTCGCAGGGCCCAGGCCCTGGGAGGGCGTGCCGCCATGGCCACGACGCCCCCCGATATTGACCAGCAGGAAGGCACGGGCCTCATCTAAGCAGACTGGAAGCTGGTCATGCCAGTGAGGGGACGGGGCCACGCCAGGGACTCCCCTTAAATATTTGGATGGAGGGGAGATCAGGAAAGGGGGAGCCACCGAAGAGGAGCTGGGGACCCTTGGGGGCCTGAGGCAGCACAGGCCTGGCCTGGTAATGAGCTGCTCGGGCCGTGCAGGTACTGCCTGGGAGGGGCCAGAGCAGGCAGCTTGGGGGCCTGTTGAAGTGACAGAGGTGGCACCAAGCTAGGCCTGCTGCTGCCTGCGTGACCTCCAGCGGTGGGGCGAGTGTAATATGGACCAAGGCCCCTCATACACTGCCGAGCCCTCATCACTCCTTCGGCCGGTGGAGGTGGGGAGCCCTCGGGAGCTGGCGGGCTGTAAAGGCGCCCTCGTGCTCCGGCTCCCCGCAGAGCTTCCACTTCCCCCTGTTCATGACGATGCTGCACCTGGCCGTGATCTTCCTGTTCTCCGCCCTGTCCCGGGCCCTGGTTCAGTGCTCCAGCCACAGGGCCCGCGTGGTGCTCAGCTGGACCGACTACCTCAGAAGAGTAGCTCCCACGGGTATGTGCCCACTGGCGGCTGGCCCCAGGGTGGAGGGGGCCAGGTCCTGAAAGGAAAGCCAGAGGCCCAGAAAGGAAGCTTGCGGGCTTGAAGCTTAGGCCCTCCCCCTTGACTCCTCGCCGCTGCCAGCGCTCCCACCCCCACCTCCACCCCTGACTCCCTCCCATCCTCCCTCCCACTTCCTCCCTCCACCCCCAGCGCCCCAGAGGCTCTGCTGCGCCTCAGCTAGTTGTTCCCTCACCCTTGTGCATGCACGTGCCCTGAGCGGGCACCACAGCCTGGAGATGGCAGTGAGCAGAGCCTAGTCCCTGCCCTCGTGTGCAAGGGGATGCTGGGGAGATTGGGAGGGAAGTGGCACACCTGAGTTGCCGTGGGGGGAGGCGCTGGGAGAGTGTGGTGCCAGGGGCGTGGTGGGGGGGTAGGTCTGAAAGTGCCCCGGATGCTGAGAGGAGGTGAGAAGAAAGGCAAACTGAGGAGTTCCCGTTGTGGCGCAGTGGTTAACGAATCCGACTAGGAACCATGGTTGCGGGTTCGGTCCCTGCCCTTGCTCAGTGGGTTAACGATCCGGCGTTGCCATGAGCTGTGGTGTAGGTTGCAGATGCGGCTCAGGCTCGGATCCCACGTTGCTGTGGCTCTGGTGTAGGCCGGTGGCTGCAGCTTCGATTGGACCCCTAGCCTGGGAACCTCCATATGCCGTGGGAACGGCCCAAAGAAATAGCAAAAAGACAAAAAAAAAAAAAGGCAAACTGAGAGGGATCCAGGGTCAGATCCTGGAGGACTGGGTCCTCCGAGAGCAGCGAGCAGCGAGCGTGTGTTTCATTCTGAGGCAGGTGGGAGCCATTCTGAAGAGTTTGCCAGTAAGGGCTCGGCAAGATCAGGTTAACGCCCCTCCCCTCTCCCGGGGGACATTCAAAACTGTCAACAAGTGGGGACCACACAGGTCCCAGCCATTCAAAGTGGACTGCCACCTGCCCTCGTGCTGGAGCAGCCCCCTCCCCTTTTGGGAGGTCTGGGGTTAACCCTCCAGTAACTGGGTGGAGGAGTCCCCTGGTGGCTCTACTGGTTAAGGATCCACCATTGTCCCTGCCTTGGCACAGGTTTGATCCCTGGCCCAGGGAACTTTCGCATGCTGCAGGCACGGCCAAAAGTTAACTGGGTAGAAAGGAGGGCTCATCAGCCCCAGAGAGCCAGGGCATCCAGGCCAGAGCAGGACACTCAGGCACCTCAGAGAAGTGTGTGCGCTGCTGGCACATCTGTTCCGGCCTGGCCTGGCTGTGGTCCCACGGGTGCCCCGTGTCTCCACAGCACTGGCGACAGCGCTCGACGTGGGCTTGTCCAACTGGAGCTTCCTCTATATCACCGTCTCGCTGTGAGTACTGGTGCCGCCCGCCTGCCACCTGCCTTGGGGCTCAGGCACACAGCTACCCGGCCAAGGGGCAAGGGGCCAGGGGGCGGGTCTAGGATGGGCCCTTGCTCGCTCCGCCCCCCTGGCTCCCAGCAGCTCTCCTGGAAGTCACGGCCTCTGCAGAAAGCTGGCACAGAGGGGACGCTGTGCCTCCCTGCCAGGAGGCCCAGGCAAGCCCAGGGCACCCCGGGGCTCAACCAGCGTTGTGACAGGGCAGGGGACAGAGGGGCACGGGGCGGGGGTGGGGGCAGGCGGCAGCTATTTCTTCCAGCTGATTCTGCGCTTCAGCGAGCACAGTCTCTGCCTTCTCTTTTCCCCGCTTCTCCTGCCCCCACCCGCCAGGGGTAGGTGAATAATGGGGCTCTAAGCTCAATGTCAGACCTGCAGCTTTTGCTCCCTGGTAATAATCAGAGGCCTCTTAGTCAGAGATTTCTTGCAATGAAAGGTCACCTATCAACCCAGAAGACCTGGGCTGCCTTCCTTTGGTCTTTTGTATCCTGGTTACCCTGCTGCCCTCAGGAAAGTCAGGGGTCTCCTCCCGGCCCTTTCCAGCCCACTGATTGTGCCGTGGGCGCCTCTCTCGGCAGTGGTTCGGCGCGCGGGCTCCAGCAGTGCATCGTGGGTAATTTTCCCTTCCAGGTACACAATGACCAAATCTTCGGCTGTCCTCTTCATCCTGATCTTCTCTCTGATCTTCAAGCTGGAGGAGCTGGTGAGGCCTAGCTCTCCTTGCGTCCCTCCTCCTCCCACCAATGCTAAGAATAAAGAGAGGAATCTGAGCAGTGGCTGGTCACAGCATGTGACGGAGGGAACAAGCCCAGTGCAGGTGGCAGTAACTCGCTGAGGAAGGACCCAGACAGGGCCCTACTGAGAATATTTAGAAGCTGGTGTGGCAGGAGCACTGAGCACAGGAGACGGGGTCAGGGACAAGGGCTGAGGCAGCGGGTCCTGGAGGCTTCCTGCTGTGCAGCAAGAGGCCTTTGTTTGCTGGTCCGGGGCGCCTCCAGGGCCACGTGGGGACCTAGGACAGCTGGGAGAAAGCACCATAGTGCTTCGGGAGGTCGGGTCCGTGCCAGCTGGATGTCAGTCCTGATACATCAGTGGGAAGGGGCTGTCCAGGACCCCCGGGGGTGCAGCAGGCAGAAGGATGTCTTGCCCCAGGGGCAGCTGAGATGGCTGCTGACCCCCAAACTCCAGACACGATGAACGTGCGCCGCCGCGCCCCCCCCCCAACCCCGGGTTGGTGGCAGCGGTTTCCCGTCCTTTCAGCGAGCGGCGCTGGTCTTGGTGGTTCTCCTCATCGCCGGAGGCCTCTTCATGTTCACCTACAAGTCCACGCAGTTCAACCTCGAGGGCTTTGCCTTGGTGCTGGGTGCCTCGTTCATCGGCGGCATTCGCTGGACCCTCACCCAGATGCTCCTGCAAAAGGCGGAACTTGGTGAGTGAGGGGCCCAGACGCCAGGCAGGCCGGAGACCGGCCAGGCCAGCCCGACAGCTCACCCGTGTCGCCTCCTACAGGGCTCCAGAACCCCATCGACACCATGTTCCACCTGCAGCCACTCATGTTTCTGGGGCTGTTCCCTCTCTTTGCTGTATTTGAAGGTACGTGGGGTCCTCCACCTCGGGGCACCTCAGTGCAGCGGGTCCCCCTCCCTGCTCCAAGCCTGTCACTGGAAGCTGCAAAGGTTGCCGAGATCAGATATGGCAGTCCCTTCCCAGGCGGTGCCTGGTTTGGGAGCTGACACTTAAACCAAATGGCTAGACTCCAGCGTGATCAATGCTACGAGGAAAATGCGTGTGAAACACAGGAGGCGGTCATAACGGTGAATGCAGAGAGCTTTACGCCAGGGCTGTTCTCATCGTTGTAAACACTGTAACTCCTTTAATACCGCCCTCCCCCCTGCCCGCCAAGCCCCCTGCGCCCGTGCTATGACCGCCCCATTTCATAGGCAAAAGAAACTGAGGCGGAGAGAAGTAGAGGTGGCCTCACCCAAGGTCCCCCGGTTCATAAACGAGCTGAATGTGGATCCAGCATCTGGCTTCGGAGTCCCTCCTCCTAAACCTCATGCCAGGGTGGTGGGGGGAAAGGCCGGGCTTCCCAGACTGCATTTCGGAGAATCGATGGGATTTTGACACCCTGATGGGGGCGGGCGTCCCAGGAAGTGAGAATAGGAGGTCCAGGCGTGGGGAGGTGTGTGTGGGATTGGTGTGCATTTCCAGCGCCTCGGGGACGGAGGTGGGGGTGGCACTCAGGAGCCTGGCCCGTGAGCAGTTCCCTTCTGCTGTCATCTCCCAGGGAAGAGGCAGGGAGAGTTTTCCAGGCAGGGGTGGGGGTGAGCCATCGCCGTCCTTTCCCCGGTGTTTTGGAGTTAGTCTTTGTCTCCTGTTTATCCTTCTTCCCAGAGTCCCTTCTGCCCTCGGGGTCATTACAGAGAATTCTGTCCCACATCCATTTAAGTTTCAAGCAGTGAAGCATCTCAAACCTTTCTGAGAAAATTATTCCGCAGCCCCGTTGTCCAGGAAACTTCTGTTCTGCAGCCTCATTTTTTCCTTCCTTTTTAAAATCTCTCCATTCCTTCCTTGTGCCCCCTGCACGGAACGCCACGCTCTCCCCCACTTCCCGGTGTTTACACCATTCCCCATCTCTGCAAACCCTCATCCGCAAGCCCCTGGTAGTCATCACTTAGCAAAGCTGCATGGATTTAGCTCCTTTAATCTTTTCTGGTAAATTAATCCCCCAAGCGCCTTCATTACTTATGTTGCTCTTCCCCGAATTCCCTTCAATTTGCCGAAGCCTTTGCCTCTGCAGCACTGCTGAGCCCAGCACCAGACAAGATGGCCTACATCGGGAGGCCGTTTGCCCAGCGGGGACTGTCACTCTGCATTTCTTCGGCGCTTCCCTCCAAAATCTCCAAGTCCCCCCGGCCAGCCTCCCACTCCCACACGTGTCCACTGTTCCTCGTCCAGGGCTGACCTGTACACCTGCTGCTCCCCCAGGGGCTTTCCTGCAGGGAGGAACCCAAAGACTCCTTCTCAGAGTTCCCATTGTGGCTCAGCGGTAACAAACCCGACTAGTATCCATGAGGACGTAGTTTCAATCCCTGGCCTCACTCGGTGGGTTAAGGATCCAGCGTTGCCATGAGCTGTGGTATAGATCCCAGATGCAGCTTGGATCCCATGTCACTGTGGCTATGCTGTAGACTGGCAACTGTAGCTCCAATTCGAACCCTTCCATATGCCAAGGGTGGGGCTCTAAAAAAGCAAAAAAAAAAAAAAAAAGACCCGTTCTCTCAGATGCGCGGTGTTGGAGGGCTAGGAACACTCTGAAAGTCTAAGCCCACCTTGCTGTGTGGCTGCCTTGCGAGTGTCTCTGGAAGAGGGGACTGTGGTCCTGCCCTGTCTTTGTTGGGGGTGTTCTTTTTTTTTTTTTGTCTTTTGTCTTTTCTGTTGTTGTTGTTGTTGCTATTTCTTGGGCCGCTCCCACGGCATATGGAGGTTCCCAGGCCAGGGGTCGAATCGGAGCTGTAGCCACCAGCCTACGCCAGAGCCACAGCAACGCGGGATCCGAGCCGCATCTGCAACCTACACCACAGCTCACAGCAACGCCGGATCGTTAACCCACTGAGCAAGGGCAGGGACCGAACCCGCAACCTCATGGTTCCTAGTCGGATTCGTTAACCACTGTGCCACGACGGGAACTCCGGGGTGTTCATTTTTGAAAACCAGTCATCAAATTATACCGTCCTGTCTAGTCCCAACCCTTTCATTTTATCAGCAGGGAAACTGGTCCAGAAAGGGGACGTGTCTCGGCCAAACCCCACAGCTATGTAATAGCACCACCCCGATTAAATGGCCAAGGTTTGTAAGGATAGAGTTCCGTCCTTGTTTATGGGTGGCCCACCTGAAATTTAAGGCGCTCCTCCTGTGGCCCGGGGCACTGGCCGGCCGCACATGGTGGGCTGCCCCGCCTCTCTTTGGCCCACTGGGTGTCACAGCTGCCAAGGCCACGTGACGTCACCCTCCCCCACCCCCTGCTGAAGACGGGGAGGTCCACCCCAGTTTCCTCTGCTGGGGCCAGCCCTGACCGACCATGTCAGCCTGGAGGCTCCGAAGCGCCTCCCCGTCTCTCCCTGTTAGGATCTCCGGCTTGTATCGCCCCAGGGCTCTCTGGCAGCCATCACTGCCTCCCTGATTTCCCCAAGTCCCAGGCCATCTGCGTGTCCCTGCCCTCAGGGCCTCAGACAGGTGGCAGGTCCTCTGTGCGGTGGTGCAGCAGAGGCAGACTTTTGTCGCCCGGGTAGGGCGAGGTCGCCCAGGCGGGCACACCCAGGACATGGCCTCCCGCTCTCTCCCCCCATTGCTTTCAGGTCTCCATTTGTCCACATCTGAGAAAATCTTCCGTTTCCAGGACACCGGGCTGCTCCTGCGGGTTCTGGGGAGCCTCTTCCTTGGCGGGATTCTCGCCTTTGGTTTGGGCTTCTCCGAGTTCCTCCTGGTCTCCAGAACCTCCAGCCTCACTCTCTCCATTGCCGGCATTTTTAAGGTACAGTCTTGGGGGTGACCCCAATCCTGTCTCGGGGGGGGGGGAGAGCCCCCTGAGGGTGTCCCAGCTCCTGCTCCCCAGAGCCCTGCAGAGAAGATGGAAGTGCCTTGCCAGGGTGCTGCGTGCTGTGCTGTGCCCTCGCCTGCGCTGCCTCTGTCATCAGCACAGCCCTGTGAGGTGGGGGTGGCCATCCCTGCTCCGCAGACAGGGACATGGGCATGAAGAGGTGCTCATACCCAAGGACACACAGCTGGGAGGTGGCCGAACTGGGGTTCAAAGCCAGGTCTGACCCCACTGGGCCTGGGACACATTTACATTTTACCACGAATCCCAGCTCAGATCATCAGGCCGTGGCCAGAAGCCAGAATTGAGAAGCCGTGAGCCATCCTCGACAGTATAGGGTTCTGGGATTGATTGGCAATGTCTGCCACAAGCACAGTAAGGGATGCTTGTATCATGTGTGCCTTGTGTTTGCCAGTCCTGCCTTTACTGCTGCCTAGCAGCACCCTTGCCCTCGCCTCTCACCATCTCTCACTCCTTCCTGCTCCAGGGCCGTGGACTGGGCAGAAATTGGTACTAGAGGCATGTGGCCTAAAACCAGAAGCACAGGGCTCCCCAAGGGTCTTGCCAACCAAACAATGAGCCATAAGTTATCTTTCTCAGAATGAGGACTGGTCCCATTTGTAGCCAGTGTGGACCAAGAACCCCGTGACCAATGTGTGTCCAGTAGAGCCCAGTGTGACTGCATTCCCTCGTGGCAGCAGAGGGCTCTTCATCCTCAGGTGTCTTCTGGAAGGGCAGCTGTCCTTCCATCCTCTGGACACAGCGGTGGGCTTGATAACATTGCTCCCAGCCCAGGATGTGGCTTGCCTCTCAATCCTGACAGAATTCTGTGAAAAGCAGCTCCCCTGCAGCACCTCACTGTCATGGAGGGAGGAACATGTCACAGGCGGGCCTGGGTCCCCGAGCTCAGGGGAGCTTTCCCCTTTGCCTGGCAGAGTCGAGGTGGGGGTCCGTGGGAGTTTTGGCAGGTCTGGCCCCACCCTGTGGGCACACCAGTGCCCGTCCCCCCCCAACCCTGCTTGCCAGGGGGCCACCTCCCCCTGCTGAGCACGACCCCTTCCGGCCTCTCTGCCCGCAGGAAGTCTGCACTTTGCTGTTGGCAGCTCATCTGCTGGGCGATCAGATCAGCCTCCTGAACTGGCTGGGCTTCGCTCTCTGCCTCTCGGGGATATCCCTGCACGTGGCCCTCAAAGCCCTGCACGCCCGAGGTAACCAAGCTGCCCCCCTGCCCCCACGGAGGCCCGACTGCTGATGACCGCCTCCCCCTGCCCCCACGGAGGCCCGACTCCTGATGACAGTCTGCCCCTGACTCTTAGCCCGACTCCTGATGACAGTCTGCCTTCCCGTTCACCCAGCCCCCTGGGAGGCTGGCTCTCGACTTCCCAGAGCAGTTCCAGTCTGGCGACTGTCTGCACATTCCAGCTGCCTCTGTACTAGCTGTTCCTCTAACTCAGGAAGTTTGCCTGGTGATTCTGCCACCGCCACTCCTTAAAGCCACAGGGGTCATCTCCAGGAGGTGGGTGGGGGCCTGGGTGTCTCAGCACACCCTCAAGAAGACCCATTGCTGGGTCTGTAGCCTGGCTGTTTTTGTCCCCAGGTGATGGCGCCCCTAAGTCCCTGAAAGGGCTGGGCTCCAACCCCGACCTGGAGCTCCTGCTCCGGACCAGCCGGCCGGACGAAGAGGACAACGAGGAGGAGTACTTTGTGGCCCAGGGGCAGCAGTGACCAGCCAGGGCACCAGCTTAGAAGCAGGCCACTCCCCAACCTTAACACGCCTCGGCCGCTCCGGGACCCAGTAGCCTGTCGGGGGAGCAGGGGGCCCGGCACCTCCCGGGCTGGGCCTCGGAGAGCACGTGACCACGCAGTGGTGGGACCAGGGTAGGGAGCTGCTCAAATGGGTGAGCCCCAGGCCGGCCTCTCGGTGCTGGCCGGGGCAGGGGCCCGAGCTGTGCTGGCGTCACAGCGGGCCAGGGGAGTGGGCTGTTCTCAGCCGCCCGCCAGGCCCCGGGTGCCAGGATGGTGATTTGGAGTTCTGACGGGTTGCTAAGGGGACAGGGTGTGGACTGCAGAACGTTAGACATGGGGGATGGAGACGCTAGGGCCTGGTCACCTGGAGAGCAGAGATCTGCTCCCAGAGAGCAGATCTATTTATAGTTTGGAAATAAAGGGTTTCCGGTCCACTGGCCGCCTTGCCTTGCCTGGAGGTGTGGGGGCGGGAGGGGTGGCATGGGCCTGGCCTCTCCCCATCCCCCCCTGCCCACGTGGCCTTCTTCAGGTGACGGGTCACACGCCAGGCCTCCTGTGCTCCTGTTGGAGCCCCAGTGCCCTCTAGGGGCCCCACCACACCTGCAGGCAGGAAAATTTAATAGGTACCGAGTATCACATCCTGGGGCCTTTGATGCTCTCACAGCCTCATCTGAATATTGACTTTGTCACTAGCTGTGTGGCCTTAAGCAAATTACTTAACCTCTCTGTACCACAGTTTTTTCATCTGTGAAACGTGGATAATTACCTCGGAATTGTTCTGAAGATTGAGTCAGTATGGGTAACAGAGTAAATGTCATGTATGTATGGATTTGGAAAATCCTTCTAACAGTCGTGGAACCGAGGCCCTAAATGAGTGGCCACAACAGGCTGCACAGCCAGGACTGGGTGCCTCCGCGCCTGTCCTTGGAACTTATAAGAAGGGGATGTGGATCTGGGACCTGGGCCTCCGCTTACCCCCTTGGATGTGTCCCCCCGCTGCCCCTGGGGACTGCAGTCCTTTATAAAATGGAGAGGGAAGCGGCGGGATCCCAGCGCTGAGGTGCAGCGGGGCTGAGGCCTGGCCTCCCTGCCTTGCGGGAGCCGCCTGCCCGTGGTCCTTCCCGGCACAAGTGCTTTTAGGCACTCACAGCAGGTGGCGCCATCGCACCACACTTCGGATCCCCAATCTGCGCGACCAGCCACCACCATCCAAACCCAGGCAGGGGTCCCGATGGAGACCCAGATGGGACTCGTTAGGAGCTGTTCGAATCAGATCAGAGCCGTGTCTGCTCAGTCCACTAAGCCTAGGGGAGTGTTCGTGCTTTAGAAACAGGTCAGCAAACTTTCTCTGAAAAGGGCCAGATAGTAAATATTTCCCATTTGGGAGCCATGTAGTCCCTGTCGCAGCTACTCAAGCCTGCTGTTGTAGCGGGAAAGCAGCCACAGGCAGAGACAGAGAAGCAGAAGGGCGTGGCTGTGTCCCATGAGAGCTGGCCCTCAAATCCAGGAGGCCGCTCGCTGGCTCTACGTCGTCGCCAACCCCCGCAGTAGCTTTCTTCAGCATGACTGCGTCCCACTCTCAATCCTGTGTCTAGGGAAACTGAGGCCCAGGAGGGGCCGGGGACTAGCCAGAGGTCCTCAGAGCCTCTGCGCTCAGGCGGGATTAGAACCGAGGTCCCCGGCCACCAGTTCAGCCTCACAATGCAGATTTCTGCAGGCACTGTGACACCCAGGGCTCCCCTGAGGTGGCATCTTTGCTGGTTCCTGTACCTCTGCCCTCCCTGGGTTCTGTGAGCTCAGAAGCTAGGATTAAGGAAGCGGGCACACGACGCCGGGTGACGTGGGGAGGACCAGCAGAAAGGGGCTGCTTGGGATGCAGGATGCTGGGGCGGTAGGGAGAGGCTGCCAGCGCCCTGCTGGCTCAGGTGGATGAGAGCTCCCTGTCTGCTCCCCGCCTCCATCCACCTCTCCCCGCACAGGGAGCAAGTGTGCTGTCTGGTGCAGTAATTATGGGGTGTGGAGCCAGGGGCCCCCACCACTCACATGTTGGGTTCAGTGACAGCCCCTCACTTAGTGGCAATTACCAGCCAATCCTAGAGGAGGGCTCCCTCTCCCCCTCCCCCACCCAGCCCACCCAGTCGCCTGGCCTGCTGGGCCAGACAGCATCACCCTCAGCTTTGAGCCCTGGAAGCACCCATGCTGTCTGCAGCCATTGCATCTCAGGGCTGCAGCGTCGCCATGGCAACTTGGTGCTCGCACAGGTTGAAGGAAGCTGAGGATGTGACTTGTCTCTCCAAGGCTGTGGCATCTGTCCCCGCGAAGCCTCCAGCTTCAGGGCTTCTGCTGAGGAGGGAGGAGGGGAGGAGAGCTGAGCTGCAGGTTCAGGTTTTAAGTGCTTATGTGCCCACCGCCTCTTGGCCTCTCTGGGGGCCTACGGTGAAAGGGAGGTTCATGCCCCCAATATGCAAGGATGTCTGCAGTCAGGGGCTTGGTGGGGATAAGAACGAGCTGGGGTTTGCCTGTGGGAGAAACCTGAGACATCGGGCTGGACCTGGAATACCTTCATCTTCCTTCTGGTACCTTCTCCGCCAGGAGGGCTCAGGGGATCACCTCCACCTGTTTCTGCTCCATTCTGCTGGGGAAAACATAAAATTGCCAGTGGCTCGAGAGTAGAGTTACGTGGCACCAGGAGAACTGTCTCCGTGGCACTCACCGCTGCTTTCTGCGTCACGGACTATTGATGAACTGAGCTGCGTCCCCGGTTTGCAGTCCAGAGCCGAGGGTGGGGACGCCCCCATCATCCATCCGGCTCTGCAGCGTTCACTGAGTGCTGGCCGTGTGCCAGATGCTGCCGGACCTGGGATAGAGACGTTTGTCCTTGGGGAGATGGCAAACAGGGCCACCATTCCCCCTGCCCAGGGAAGCGTTGGGGTGCGGGGGACAAGGGAGATGGGGAGGGAACAGAATGGACGTGCCCTGGGCACCTCCTAGGCCTTGCGCGTCAGTCATTTAATCGCTAAGAACCCAGTGCTGTAGGAGTTGATTGTACCTGTGTCATAGCTGAGGAAACTAAGCTCATAGAGGTTTAGCAAAATAGTGCCTCGGAGGAGTTCCCGCTGTGGCACAGTGGGTTAAGAATCCTATTACAATGGCTAGGAGGTATGGGTTCCATCCCTGGCTCAGTGCGGTGGGCTAAAGGATCCGGTGTTGCCACAGCTGCAGCTCAGTTTCGATCCCTGGCCGGGGAACATCCATGTGCTGCAGGTGCAGCCATTAAAAAAAAAAAAGAAAAAAAAAGTGCCTAAGAACACAGCCTCAGGAGTTCCCATAGTGGCTCAGCGGATTAAGAACCCCACTAGTATTCATGATGATGTGGATTTGATCCCTGGCCTCGCTCAGCGGGTTAAGGGGATCCAGTATTGCCACAAGATGCAGGGTAGGTCACAGATGCGGCTGAGATCCAGCATTACTGTGGTTATATGGCAAAGACCGGCAGCTGCAGCTCCGATTCCACCCCTAGCCTGGGAACTTCCTTGTGCTGCAGGTGTGGCTGTAAAAAGCAAAAAATTAAAAAAATAAAAACACAACCTCAGACTTCAGCAAACTTGGCTTCACATCTCCTCTAAGCCCTGAGATTAGCTGTGTGTCTTAGGCATGTCGCTGACCCTCTCTGAGCCTATTTCCTTTAAAAATGGAATAATATATATTATTAGTTAATAATATAGCTTACATATACGTGTGTGTGTGTATCTGTCTTCTAACAAAACTGTTTTGAAGATAAAATTGCGTATGTGAAGCAGTTAGCACATGCTGGGCACAGTGATAACCACTCAGCAAATGTCAGCAACGGAGATGTGACATAGCTTACCTGGGTGACAAAGCAAGTGAGCAGAGGAGCAAGCATTGGAGTCCTGGCCTTCTGAGGTCACCCTCCCTGCTGCAAGGCCTGGGACAGCAGAGACCCTCAGTGGATTTTTGTTCCGTGAAGGAATTTCCAATCGTGGAAACTAAGTGGGGGGGTTTCCAGGTTCCGAGGAATAGTCTAACTTCTAATGGTTGGCCCTGCAAGAAAAGGCTGTCCCCCACCACCACCACCCATCCCTGCTAGCCTCCAGCCCCCCAGCCATCCCCTTGAGCCTTCACACTAATCCCACAGCCCTGACAGCAGCCCGGCCACTTTGACCTTGCTTCACAGCAACCCATTAGCTTGACTTCTGTTCCCATGGTTATTTCCAGTTTCATTGGCAACTAGTATATTTCCCCAGAAACAGTCCTAGTCCAGCTGGCATCCTGCCAGTGGGTCCACCTGTTTCTCTTAGGTACCTGACGAGAACTCTCCTGCTGGGACAACAGAGGGACAGATGAGGAAGCAGGAGAAAATGCATTCAAGTGCATTCAATAAATGTTTCTGGAGCCCCTACAACACGCCCTGCCCAGTGAGAGCCACTGGAGGTACAGAAGGCATTAAGATGCCATTGCTGTCCTCGAGAAACTTCTGCAGGGCTTTTAAATCCATTGGGTTCCCTGGGAAGTAGACACAGAGGTGGCGATCCCCGTGTAGGATGTTGTTTAGAAAGTGGTCTTGGGAAAAACACCTGTGGAAAGGAGGCGACGGTTCAGCAGAGGGAGAAGCTGAGCTTCAAGTGGGGTGGGGTTCGGGCCTTTGCACGTCCTCATTGATCTGTCATGAGACGTGACCTTGGATGAGGCAGTTTTCTTCCAATCAAGATAATCTCCCCAAAGGGCTGACAGCTGAAGGCTGCCTTCCAGCCATGCTTCCACGGGCTGGGGGAGCAAGTCCCATTCCCGGAGAAGAATCAGCAGCCCGTGACAGCAGCCACCACATGTAGGGTCCACAGCCTGGTTTCAGGCACAACCAGGGATCCCTGAAGAGGGAAGCAACTCCTGGCACGAGGTGCATTTTCCTGGCAGAGGGTTCCTTGACCACCGTCTCCTGCCACCACCCCAAAAGATGAACCACCACTGGTCTAGGGAAAGCCGGACTTGTCCAAAACTTGGACGCGTCCGCCATGGTCAGAGACACACACTACTGGTTCTTAGTGGAGACGGATGGATGGGTGGGTGGGTGGGTGGATGGACAGATGCCGTAATAGATGAGTTATGAGAAGCACAGAAAAGGGAGCAACCAATTCTGCCTGGGGCAGGAGGAGAACAAAGATTCCCAGGAGCAGCTGATCCTTTTAAAGTAAGACTTGAAGACGGCACAGGAGTCGCCAAGCAGACAACAGGAGCTAGGAGTACCTGGCAGAGACAAGAGTAGATGCAAAGACACAGAGGTGAGTGAACACGGGGATGGTGCGATTCAGCACCATAGGAATCAGTTCACCCTTATTAGCCACCGAGGCACGCGGGTTAAGAAGAGGGGGAGGGGCGGGTCCCTCCTTTGAAAAACTCGTTTCCAGGAGTTATCCTGATGGGAATTGCTCAGGTGGTTCTTGAACAAGCAGGTCTCTCCCCTCCCCCACCAACACGCAGCAATTGCCACGCCTCCAGGTGGGGGGAGGGGCGGGCCTAAAGCCAAGGCCGCACGGGTGAAAAGCACCCGGTCATTTACCACCTCCTTTCCCATCCTTCTTTGCTCCTGCAGCGCACCCCTAGGAGAGAGGTGTGATCAGCTGCCCCACTTGCCAGAGGAGAAACAGGCTCCACAGGCCGGGTGACTTGCCCAGGGTCACTCACCTCCCTCGCTCCCAAGGGCAGCCAGGAGCCCTCCCCGCCCAGACTCACCCTTCCCAGTGCCCTGTTTTCCGCCTCTCTGCAGCCCCTCGGGTAGTGACGCCAGCTGTGTCACCCGGCAGCCCCTCCGGTTAAGGGCACAAAGAACTGCCCGCTGCAGGGGCCCGAGGGTCTGGTGGTGGCGAGGCGGGGTTGGGGCGGAGGTGGGGCGGGGGAGCGGCCTCCCGCTGGCTGTGTTTTGCTCTGGGAGGAATCCCCCACGGAGCCAGAGCCTCCGTCCTGTTCCAGGGCTGCCCCATGAATTAAACATGCCCCAGTGGTTAACTCAGTAATGCTTTTATTAATAGTTAATTACTCAATGCGCGCTGGGGAAATGAGCCTCACTCCGGCCTCGTAAATTAAGGCAGTGATCTCGTGAAAAAAGCCAATGGGAGTTCATTACCCCCCACCCCCCACCCCAGCATCCCACCTCCCGGCTCACCATTTAGCGGCGCTAAACCATCTGGGGAGGGAGGTGGGGCGCGGACGTGATTAGGGTACCGGGACTTTTTCAGGGTGGAGGTGGGAAGAGGCGGAGGAATATTTCCGGGTTTCCTCCGAGAGAAGGGGCCCCTGCGGGTTGTGGCCAAGTGTCAGCGGGGACGGTACTTCCAGCCTCGTGGCGGCGGTCTTTCGGCCTGTGTGCCTCGTCACAGCTGGGGACTCAGCGCGGCCCCCGAGGGGCTCCTGGCGGGGCAGGGCCGCCTGTCCTGGGTGCGGGAGCGGGACTCCCAGGCAGAAAGGAGCGGGCGTCGGGCGCTCCCGCCTCAGAGCCTCGGGCCTCCCTCCCCCGCTCGGCCTTTCTCATTTCACCAGCGTCAAGCTTGCCCGGCTAGGTTTTTGTTGTGGCTGAAGCCAATTTCCCGTCCTGATTTTGCTGCTGAGCTGGATGAGGGGCTTGTTCTAACCTGGTTTGGCTTTTCTAAATTTAACTTTCTCCCATGTTTTGCTTCCCTGGAGACAGAAGCCCCTCTGTCTATTTTCCTGGGACGTGAAAGCCAGCACCTGCTTTGAACCTACTGTGTGCCAGGACCTGCCCCCCTGGTTTATGCAGCAACTGTCACCTTGGACCAGTAGCTGCACCACGCTGGATCTCCAGTCCTTCATCTGAAACCAGAGATGATCCCAGATGGTCCCTGTATCTGGAGTTCCTGCGATGATTAAATGAAGTTCTCAGAACACTGCTGAACACCTGGTAAGTTCTCCCCAAGCGCCTGCTACTGTTAGCACCTCCTTCACAACTGCACAGCCGGTTGAAAGACCAGCAAAGTGAGTTTTCGCTGTGCCTGCAGCATGCGGGAAGTTCCCAGGCCAGGGATAGAGCACTTTCACCACAGCGGTGACAACACTGGATCCTTAACCTCTCGGCCACCAGGAAACTCCGAAAAGTGAGGTTTTAAATCTGTGCTTTGGCTAGTGCAAGGAAGCGTGACACAGAACGTGCCCAAAGCTCATCACTTTCCTTCCATGGAGGCAAAGCGGGGAGCCAGTTTTCTCCTCCAGAAGAGCACATAGGCCAAGCCCCCAGGAGCCAGGAAAGATTTGTCCTCTGTCCCCACTGTGTGTCACAGAGTCTCACCAAGGCAGTCTGGGCTGAGACACAGAAGCACAGACTCGCAGTTCCTGTCATGGCTCAATGGAAACGAATCTGACTAGGATCCATGAGAACACAGGTTCGATCCCTGGCCTTGCTCGGTGGGTTAAGGATCTGGCGTTGCGTGAGCTGTGGTGTAGTTTGCAGACTTGGCTCTGATCTGGCGTTGCTGTGGCTGTGGTATAGGCCAGCAACTACAGCTCGGATTCAACCCCTAGTCTGGGGACCTCCATATGCTGTGGGTGCGGCCCTAAAAAAACCAGACTCTGAAGTTGGGGTGGCCTGGGTCCGCCCAGATCCTGCCTGTTCACTATCACGTAGGTGTCTGGAGCCTCTGTTTCCGGCTCTGGGGAAATGGGCTCCTGGAAACACCTACCTCCTTGCACAGTTGTAAGGATTTGCGTTTCAAAGTGCCGGGTGCCGCCTGGCCTCTTTCGAGACCTCCGCGCCTGGGAGGACGGAAAAAACACCCCCCTGGAGGGTGGTGGGAGGCCCCCTGGAGCTGAAGGGCATCAGTCTCCCTTGCAAACAGGTGAGCTGCTCATGTTCTTGGCTGAGGCCGCCCAAAGGTGGGGATTTTCAGAGAACCTCTGGGGGCCAACACTGCCTCAGTGGATGTGACAACCCCTGGCCTGATGAGGGCTCTCCTGAGACAGGTGATGCAGCGGGTTGGGGACAGATGGCCTCTCGAAACCCATGCAGGGCCACCAGCTGCCTTGCAGACCAAGGTCGGTCAGCCTCTCTGCTGTGACCTCCGCCCACCCTCCCTCCCCCACAGACCGCCAGAGCCACCCAGGGGCAAGGAGTCTGGGGCGGGAGATTGAGGAGTGCGGCCCCGGGTTCATCTATACCATGTAGCGTCAGATTTAAATGTCACTGCTGCAGGCGGCTGACCCGGGTGCCCACACAATGGGCCGCGAGGGGCGCCTTCGCCGCCTCTTCATCTTCCTGGCGGTAGCTGACCAAAGGGAGGGAGATTTGGTTTCTTAAAAACTAAACAGTTGTTGAGCACTCTGGCGTTGCCTGGGCAACAGCCGAGGGGGAGAGAGAAGCATCTTATTGTTTAAAGTTATTCTTGCTGGATTTCAAAGGCTTGCTCTGAAAAGACCCGCATTCTCCAAGCAGCCTGGCTGGTCCTCGCTTTCTGGGCAGCCGGCCTGCAACCCCGGCTCCTGTCTTCCCTCAGCCCCCAGCCCCGCTTCCCAGTTCAGGGCTGTGGAAGGGGTCCTGGCTGTGCCGGACATCAGGGCCCTGGAGACAAGCTGTCTTCTGTACTCAGTGCGTTCACCCCCAGGCGCAGGGGGCTGGTATAGACATGCAGACAACAGGCTGGCAAGGTGGATCCGTGCTCCCTGACCAGGGCAGGCTTTTCCAGCCACCCTGACCTGGGATGTGGACTCAAGGACTTAGGGGTCGGCTAAGTGCCTGAACTTGGCAGAGTGGGGGCAGGAGAGTCCCGGCTGTATTATCCAGAGGTGGTCATCTTGGTTCTCAGACCCAGCTGGGGTGAGACAAAGGTAGCCATGGTGCCAGGTCATTGCCATGGCTGAGTGCAGCCGCCACGATCATTGGAGACGGGACGTAAGTGGCCTCCCGTGGCCCTCTGCCCCTAGTGCGGAATTGTTTACTCGTCTCTTTTCCCACGACACTGTCAAACACCCTGACAGCACGGCCACCTCTGTTCATCTGTGTATTCTTGTAAGCTGCCTCAAATCCTTTCAGGAGCAAGGCAAATGCAGAAAACCCAGATGAGATGTACATATGTTTTTAATTAAAACATGTTTAGCTAGTGAATACACACACATGATGCAAAATCCAAAGGTTCAAAAGGAATGAATACCCATGTCTCCTGCTGTTTCCCGCGACGGGGGTCAGTCATAGGTTACAGCTTCTGATTCGTCCTTACAAAGAGGGTCCGCTCACACAGAAGCAAATGGGCATCAAATACAGTATATTATTCATATCTCTAGCTCTTATGTCTCGCACAGGGCCCAGTATGTGGTAGATGTCTGATAAAAGTTTATTTGATAGATAGGCCCACAGATGAATGGATGGATGGATGGATGGATGGGTGGGTGGATGGATGAGTGATTGGATGGATGGGTGGATGGATGGATGGGTGGATGGGTGGATGGATGGATGAGTGATTGGGTGGATGGGTGGATGAGTGATTGGATGGATGAGTGATTGGATGGATGGGTGGATGGATGGATGAGTGATTGGATGGATGGATGGATGGGTGGGTGGATGGGTGGATGGATGAATGATCACATGGATGAATAGTTGGATAGATGGCTGGCTGGCTGGATGGATGAGTGGTGGGAGGGTGGATGGGTGCAGCTCTTGTACTGTTAGTTGCCTTTTCTCCCAGATGTCTGGGTTCCCCAACAAAGAGTTTCTTGAGAGAATGATGGAGGCCCACCATCAGGCACGTTGAGTCTGAGGGGCCCGTCTTCTTTAGACGAAGACATATAACAGGTAGCTGGATTGTGGTTATATCAGATGGGAATCTTATTCTACTGCTAATAACAGAGATCCAACTATAGTGGCTTTAGTCCAAAAAGGTTTTGGTTTTTTTCATGAGGCAAAGTTCAGCCCTCAAGGATATCAGAGTTGAGGTCACTGTGACATCCTTGACCTTTCTCTCCTGGTCTCAAAGAAGCTGTTGTGGGAGGAGGCTCCAACCTCGAGTCCAAGTTACAGGGAAGAAGAGAGGGAAAAGGATGAGTCTACCTCCTATAAGAAGCCTGTTCCTGGAGATCCCACCAAACAACTTCTCATCATATCTCCATGGCAACCCCGAGGCGCAAAGGGGGCTGGGATGTGTGCTTTTTAGGATGGGCATGTTACTCCCCCAGATAATACTGGGGATCTGTTAGCAAGGAAGAGGGGGAGCCAGATAGGTGACCAGCAGCCTCCGCCACATGGGTAGAGACTTGGGAAAGTTCTGGGCCTGGAAACAGATGCAGCAGGAAGGTGTGTCCCGGGGAAGAGCATAAACTAAAGCACAGGACATGAAAGTTCTCAGCTCATTTGACCTATGTTCTCTTGGCTCCAGCCTCAAATAGCTCCAAATGGGACCACTTCTACCCTGGTCCAAGCAACATCATCTTTCACTTGTGTGAGAGGTGGCCTGGCACCCCCTCTGACTCTCTGCTCAGCCCTCCCTTTGTCTGCCT
Organism: Phacochoerus africanus; assembly: GCF_016906955.1. NCBI lineage: Eukaryota > Metazoa > Chordata > Mammalia > Artiodactyla > Suidae > Phacochoerus > Phacochoerus africanus. The sequence continues at coordinate 14,650,861 of NC_062546.1, forward strand.
GACACCCACAGTGACCCCCTCACTGAGAAATCAGAGAGCATGGCTCTGCGCTTAACTCCCGGCAGCAGACGCCCACCTCACTGGGAATGGAGGCCCAGGTCCTCCCCGAGGCTTGAGCAGCCTTCCTTGACGCGGTCCCTGCCCTCGGCATCCTCTCCCACCATCAGCCCCTTTGCTGCAGCCGCACCAGCCTCCTGGCTCCCTCCCACCTCAGAGCCCGTCCACCTGCAGCCTGGAATGAATTTCACGCTGAAGCTCCTTGTGGCAGTACCTCTGCCTCCTTCAGGTTACTGCTCAAATATCACTACCCTAGAGACCCCCCCCAACCCCCGCCCTGTTCTAGCTGAGCCCCCACTCCAATCACTCTACTGCAGGACTTAACCCATTTGGGGCCATGGACCCCTGGCCTCTGGTGAAACCTATGTACAGACCCCTTCTCAGAATAATGTTTTTTTGTTTGTTTGTTTTTGTCTTTTTGCCTTTTCTAGGGCCCCTCCCGCGGCATTTGGAAGTTCCCAGGCTAGGGGTCGAATCAGAGCTGTAGCCGCCGGCTTACGCCAGAGCCACAGCAACGTGGGATCCGAGCCATGTCTACGACCTACACCACAGCTCACAGCAACACCGGATCCTTAACCCACTGAGCAAGGCCAGGGAATCGAATCTGCAACCTCTTGGTTCCTAGTCAGATTCGTTAACTACTGCGCCACGACGGGAACTCCCAGAATAATGTTTTTAAATACGTGTTTAAATAGAAGAAGATACGTGGAATCACAAAGGGAGCCAATTATATTGCAATACAGTTTTCAAAACATTTACAAATGTGTGATTCAGCGCTATGTAGGTGCCTCTTTGGTAACGCATTCCCTAACAAGATCTCGCCGCACCTCTTTTCGCTCCCACAATTTTGAAGCGGTGATGAGTGTCGATGATACTGTGAAACGTCTGCAACCACTGTGAGGTGACAGGAAACATCTGCTTTCTGCTGGTGACCAAGGCACAGGCACTGCTACCTGTACCGCGTGTGTCGCCGGTACCTACAATTGCGGAGAAGGGCTGCATTTTAGAGAAATGAGTGCAGTGTAGCTGTTCCCCCTTGAACTTCACTGACCCCTGAATTCTGTCTGTAGAGTCTTTGGAGGAGTCTGGTGTGTTTGGGGGGTTTGTTGTTTGTTTTTTTTTTGCTTTTTAGGGCCACACCGGCAACCCTCGGCATGTGGAGGTTCCTAGGCCAGGGGTCAAATCGGAGCTACAGCGGCCGGCCTACGCCACAGCCACAGCAACGCCAGATCTGAGCCATGTCTGCACCCTACACCACAGCTCATGGCAATGCCGGATCCATAACCCAATGAGCAAGGCCAGGGATTGAACCTATATCCTCATGGATGCTCGTCGGGTTTGTTACCGCTGAGTCCCGATGGGAACTCCTGGAAATGCATATTTTGAAATACATGAATAAATAAGGGATGAGGCTGGAGGCAGGTCTGGGGAGCCTTGAATGCCACACTCAGGAGCGTGCCTGTGACTGGCCGTGATGGACTCACCCTGGGAGGGGAGATGGGCCTGTCACTGTCCCCATGGCTGCCAGGCTGACAGTTGGGACAACTAGGGAGATGAGAGACACCGAGGCTGCCTTCTGGAGGCAGCTTTTTGAGGGAGACTTGGCCATAAACTGCTCAGCATCAGTATTGACTGTCAGCAGCCACTTCACTCTTGCCTTCCTGCCTCCTCCTCCTGGTCCCCCAGGTTGTTAAACAGGAACCCTGGACAAACCATCTCTCCTCACTGTTACCTGGGGACAAAGATGCGCCAGGCAAGGGGAGCGGGGGCACCGGGCCCATGGGGCTGCGGAGGCAGGCACGGGGATGGGTGGGTGAGAAGAGGCCCGGAGGCTCACGACTCGCCTTGGGGACACCTTCATGACAGCTGCTGCCACAGGGCCTGAGAGACCCCGAAGTTAAGGAGTTGAAGGGCCACTGCACACACCCCCAGACCGCGGCTGGCTATTCAGATTTCTCAGGGACCTGAGAATTCGGGGAAAGAACACACTTCCTGGAATCAGCCCACCTCGGGCCACTCGTTCCTCAACTGCACGCAGCTGAAGAGGTCACGTAAATGCCCCATGCCTCCGTCGCCACATCTCGAAAATGGGGAAGTGATGACTCTAAGACAGCCAGTTGAATGCCAGGTGTGGGGTAGACCCTCAGCGAGGTTGTCCTTGTCACTGTGCGTGTAGCAGGTGACAGGACAATGGGACCCTGGTCCCTCTGCTGCTAGCATTCCTTAACCCACTTTATCTCCCTGCCCATAAAGGGAGGGGAGAATCAGGTTGTACCACAGGAAACAAGCCGGGAGCAGAGAGAAAAAGCAAGTTCTGGAGTCAGGTGGTTCTGGGCTCAAATCCAGCTGTGTGACCTTGGGTAAGCCGCATCGCCTCTCTCAACCTCAGTTTTCTCATTCAGAAAACAAGGAGAGGGAGTTCCCGTCATGGCGCAGTGGTTAACGAATCCGACTAGGAACCATGAGGTTGCGGGATCAGGTCTGATCCCTGCCCTTGCTCAGTGGGTTAAGGATCCAGCGTTGCCCTGAGCTGTGGTGTAGGTCGCAGATGTGGCTCGGATCCCGTGTTGCTGTGGCTCTGGCGTAGACCTGCGGCTACAGCTCTGATTCCACCCCCAGCCTGGGAACCTCCATATGCCACGGGAGCAGCTCAAGAAAAGGCAAAAAGACCAAAAAGAAAGAAAAGAAAACAAGGAGAGCACCATCTTATCGCAGAGCAGTGAGGACTCCTGGACAAGGACGATGCATGGAGGGAAGCGAGCCCGTAGATCCGTGATCACGGCCCCAGCCCTGTGCGGGGGGCGAGAAGGAAACAGACAAGAGCAGTCATTCACTGCGGTTGTCAAGAGGTCCACACTTTCGAAAGCGCTCTTTCACATGCATCCGTTTCATTTGAGCTGCCCTTCCGCACTTCTGGATGAACAGGACAAGAGTGTTTGATCCCCGCTTGACAAACAGGGACATGAGCTCGGATGGGGAAGGACTCATCGCAGCCATCTGCTCCAAGGTCGCACAGCCAGTGAGACCTAGGGATGGATGCGAAGCCCCGTATCTTTTCAGCTCAGCCACTTAGGTCGTCCTCTACTCAACAGACAGCTGCTGAGCTAAGCCCCGGGGACACGGCAGTCAACGAGCAGCCTCAACCTCTACCCTCCAGGAGCTTGGAGCCTAGTGGCCTCGGGACACAGCCACCCATGGAAAGGAAGAAAGACCCAGACCTGCTCATGGATGACACATGGGGAAGGGCCCTGAGTCCAGAGTCATGGCTCCGTGTGCAGCGAGCGGGCTGGGAACGGAAGATTTCTCTGTCCTCGGAGGTGAAATCCACTAAATAAGCCCAGAGGTTCACCTAGGATCCCAGCATGGACAAGGCTCCTAACATGAAGGGTTCCATGGCCAGATACGTTCGGGGAAAGCGACACCTCTTTCAGCCTCTGAGAGTCATGCTGCTTTGGAAGATACTGCAGGCTCTCCGGAAAGGCCTGTGGAAATGGAACCTGTTTAACTTCCTTCCCAAGTGTGCTTAATTGAGTGAAGCTTTTTGTTTTGTCTTTTTTTCAAGCCACTTCTACTAATTTGGGAATATGCTGGGCCGGTGGAAAGAGCGCGGTGTATAGAGCCAGTGATGGGTTTGAAGCCCAGCCTTAGATGTGATTAGTGCTTGATAAACTGTGGAATCGTTATAACCCAGAAGAGGGGAAGTGACTTGCCCAAGGTCACTCAGTGTGAGACCTAGAATCCATGTCTCCACGCAGTTGATAATGGGAGAGGCGTCTCTAGGGCATATGCTACTTTGCTTCCCCTCTGATAGGGGTGGCCTTGACAACCTGTTGGGTGGGTTATTTCGGTCTACTAGTCCGTGCAGTGCCATTTGTACAGATTACAAAAAGGCACCTCCTTCTCCTGGGTCAAGCAAATGTCATGTTAGGGCACACAGATTGATAAAGCATCGCATGGGCTGAATTTTAACCTCCACTTGCTTCCCTGGCCAAGTATCATTGTGCAGTTTACAACCTGGACAACCGTACGTGGCAACCCTCATCAGCTCCTTTCTTTTCCTCCTCACTTCTTCCACCCTTGTCCCCTTCACAGGAATAGCTCCCTCAGTTTAGGGTGCCCGGTTGAGGCTGGCATGGGAACAACGCAGTTGTTGGACTGCACTTCCTAAGCCCCAAAGCAGCACCGGCCAAAGGTGCTGACTCAGCAAACTAATTTATCTCACAGGCCAGGGGTGCGCGTGAAGCAATTAGTGAAATAATGGTTATGTCGCACTAAAAATTATTTATAGAGTCGCCGTGCACACAGCTGTGATTAAATTAGACGACCAGGGGGGCTCTAACTGCCAACAGAGCCGGCATCCAAGGCCTGGGCTCCAGCTGCCTGGGGATGGGGTGGGGTCGCTTCTCCTGTCCACTCAGCCCCTCCCCGACAGGTGAGTCAACTCCGACCCAGGCAGGGATGAGGAGGGTCTGCATAGGCAGGGATGTGGGGAGGGACCTCCGCTCCAGGGGCCCTGAGCTACCAGACCCTTTGAACTTTGTTCAGAGGCTTTCCCCCAGTTGAGGCTTAGCAGCCCCTAAAACTCTTTCAGAGTCTTCTGCGGACCTTCCCATGGGTGAAAGGGAGGTAGTCTGGGTGAACTAGGAAAGATGGGCCTGGAGGCCTATGGGCTTGACATTGACCCCCAAGGGAGGCCCCTGATATCCCAGAGTCAAGCCGGAAACCACAGATCAGCCCAGCCCTCTCCTTTCACAGGTGGTGAAGTTCAGGGCCAGAGATTTCATCTCTTGTGTTTCCCTGGCAGGTGTTGGAGACGCTCGTTCCAGCGCTGGGTTCTGGGTGAGTTTTATCCCAGTCCGGAGCTCTGGGTGTCCCCTGAGAGTTAGTGTTGGGTGGGGTCGTCTATAGGAGGGAAGAGATATTTTGCACACCTATTGCATAGTGGACACTGTCTGTATTTATCACTTACACATGCTGATCTTTATACTCTGGTTTAGCTTCTTGCAACATTCCTGTAAGCTAAATAATCTTGCCCCTCTTTACAGATGGAGAACTGAGGTTCAGAAAGGTAAAGATATTTGCCCACAACCACACAGCAAGGGAGGGCACAGCCATTAATTATGCAAAGGTCCATCAGACTCTGGAGATGAATTGTGGTGCTTTGAGTATTTGGGGGAGTGGGTACCACTTGGGTGCCGGATGCGATGCTGAAAAATGATAACAGGGCTTTCTTTACTCTGGACCTGGGGCTCTTGTTTCATCAGCCGCCCCTCAGGGGCATCTGGGGAAACGGAGTCACAGAGTATTCCATAAGGGCCCTCCGACACCCAGGCTGTGAGCATCAGGGTTTCTGTTTATCAGCAGCTTTCCCTCACCGAGATGCAGTCGGTACTCCATGTAGGAATCACAGATCTTTGCCCAAAGGCTGGAGCTACCTGTGCGATTCCAGGATTCTCCCAGGGTGCCGAGGGTGCTGGTAGCCTGAGGAGTGGCAGCCAGGGTGGGTAGTGGGGGACTCCCAGCCTGGTACCAACCAAGGCCCTGCATTCCTGGCACTTCCATCCCTCGCTGTCTGAGCTAAAGATGGGCGCAGCCTCAGTCATCTTTCAGCAGCAGGGGTTCCTTTTGGGCCTCCCTTGTCCTTCCTCCAAATAAGCCCCTGGAGGTGAAAAGCAGTGGGTGATGAGCAGGGCCCTGAGTCTCAAGCCTCCCCAGCCCCCTGTCATCTCCCTTCCTTCACCTCCTTTCCAGCACTTCTCCTCCCCCACCAGCTCCTTCTCTCCGTCAGACCTGCAGGTCCCTTCCTCCAATTACAATTCCTGAGCAGGCTGGACCAGTTCCCTCTCCAGCCATCTCCTGCCCAGTGGCCCACACTCACCAATCTCCACCAACCCACCTGGACCCCAAAGGAGGAGGGCTGGGTGTGGGGAGGACAGAATTGAGAAGCTGGATGACCCTGGTGCCACCATCTCCAGGCGGGTCCGCCCCAGGGAGGAACCTCTGACTGCACAGGAGGCGCTGTCGCCCTCACTGCCCCCCCCCCACCCCGCCACTGCCCAGTGTGGCTCCTTATCCAAGTTGGGGCTGGCCTCTGGGTTCTCCTGGGTGCACTTGGGTCTGGTGCCCGCTCCCAGGGCTGTCCTGAGTCCTGCCGCTGCCTCTGGCCACTTAGCATGCAGCCCTGGTTGTTCAGGCTGCAGCAACCAAATGAGATTAGCTTGCCGGCTAAAGCAAGTCCCCACTCGCCACCACCCGCCGCCCTGCATAGCCCCCTGCCTGATCTGGTGAGCCTGCCACAGCAGCCTGGTGGGCCCAGCCTGGCCTGTGCCATCTAGCCCTGCCCCCACCCATTGCACCTGCACCTGGACCAGGGTCAGCCTAGGAGGCAGGTAGGAGAAGGATTCCATCCCACTTTCTGGCCCTGCTTCGTCTCTCCCAAGAGCCCTCTGGAGCCAGCAGGGCCAGGGGGGCAGGCAGAGGGAGACAAACAGGATTAAGGAATCTTCCTTACTTTGTATCCCTTGCCAATTCTCCAGCAAACCTCCTGGGGGCGGGGGGGGGGGGGCAAGCGAATAGGAAATATACCCTGCCGCTTCGCCTCCTATTAAATCCCTGAGGTGGGGGGCTGGGAGTGGGGGGCAAGCCAGAAGAAGGGTCCAGCCAGCTGCATTCCCTCTATGTCTGCCCCCCCCCGGGGGGGGGGGGCGCTGGGAATCAAGCACAAAGGTCTGGCCCAGCCCTGAGCCTCCCTGACGCCCTTCTGGCCAGGGAGGGAAGAAGGACCTGCCTCAGCGGCTCAGCCCTCATCCAGCTGAAATCCATGCCCTCTGGCCCCCAGGAAGCTCCCAGGGGTCTGTTAAAGAAACTGAGGGAAGCCTGAGTGCCCAGCCAGGCCCCCTGGGAGAGGTGAGAGATGCCTTTGATGTCAGGACTTGGGAGAGGGGGTGGGGCATCAATAAAGGGATGGCCCCCTGCCCGGCTCTTGCTGACAGTGGCGGCTGCCTCCTCACCCACGCCCCAGGCTCCCCTGTGTCTCCTGAACCATCTTCCTCCCCATTCCCATCTCTCCATCCCTGGGGCCCCCTGCCCAGCCAGCAGTAATGCAGGCTGCCCTGGGGCTTCGTGCCTGGCTGGGTGCCCATTGGGCTGCTCCCCTTAAGATTTGAGATTGGCACCTGCTGGCTGAGGATGACAAGTCCCTGCCACCTTCCCCATCTACCTGGCTGGTGCAGGTGAGTTGGAAGGGAGCCCAGGGTGAGGCAAAGGCTCCTCTTCTCCAGTGCACACCTCTCCCCGCCACTCCCTGCCCATCCCCGCTTCTTCCCCAACATCCCCCCCGACCCCGCCAGCAGCTCCAGCAGCCAGCACACTTCATCTTGGCCCTTCCCTCTACCCATCTCTCTGTGTTTCTTTAGGCATCAGACGGCTCCGAGCCTCACTCTCCCCATCTGCAGAACGGGGCGATTTCGGCTTCTCTCACGGGGCTGCTGTGGGGCTCCAGTTAGACCACCACCACCGTGCCCGGCCTTGTGACTCATAGCGCTGTCTGAAGGATTCTTCATCCTGGGCCACTAGGAATCACCATGCCTCCTGGGTTTGCTCTTCTTGCTACAAAAGGCTCCCCAGGCCTTCGCCCCAGCTCTGGAGACGCTCCTCAGCCTGGTTCATTTGGAGCGAGCCCGGCCCCTCTGTGTTGGGAAACAGGGGTCCCTTCCAGTCTCCGGCCCTGGGCAGAGGGAGGAGGTGGCCTCAGGATGCAGAGGCAGGAGGGCGTGGATTAGAAACCCATCACAGAAATGACTTTCTTATCACGCCACGACCTGAATTGACAGAACCAACTCTCGAAATTGAATTGTCTCCCCCCTCGGCTGCCTCAGCTCCTAGTTCCTTCCCCACTGCCACCTCCACCTCTGAAAGCCCCGCTGGGAGAGACCAAGAGACAGAGATGCAGGAGAGAAGCAAAGGTAGGAAAATGGGGTGGCTAGGGACCCCAGGCCCATGGGGGGCCAAGCAGCAGGGATGGGAGGAGATAGGGGGTGACGTGGGACCTCAGCACAGTGGGGGCTGCCTGCCACCCTGCTCCTTTCCCACCTGCCCCTGCACACCGCCACCGCTGGCAGGCTGGGGGCCTCTCCTTCCTGCTGGCCCCTCTCCAGCCCCCACCTTGGCGCCTCCATCAAGCCCAGAGCAGGCCCTGGTGGCGGGGGCAGAACCCTGGGCTGGAGCCCACGGGTGCTTGGAAGCAGCTCCAGTGAGTTCCTGGCAGAGCCCGGCTGCAGGTGGTAGGGAAACGGCCGAGGGTGGCCGGGGGCAGCCAGCTGTGTAATCGGTCTTGACTCTCCCACATCCAGCCCGAGGCAGGAGGTGAGCAGGGCGGGGCAGAGGTGAGTGGAGGGAGCATCCGGCCCCAGCTGCCGCCAGCTCCCCAAGCAGGCCGACCTAGAGTACCCTGTGGGGGCTCAGAGCCCCGGAAACGCAGGACAGGCTACAGGTGTTCTGGGCAGGGGGCTGGGACCCAGTATGTAACCCTCTGTAGCCCCTATGGTACAGCCCAGCCCAGCCTCCAGGCCTGATGGCAGGCCAGAAGCTAAATGCTGCCGCCTCCCAGGCTGAGCTGGTCCTGGCTCCCCTTCCCAAGCCAGCCTCTCCATCTAGAGCCTGAAAGTCTAGGATTCGCTCATTAACTGGCCCCTGGCCTGCAGCCAGGCAGGGGTCCCCCCGACACACCCCTTTCTCCTCAGCCTCTGCTCACCCCTCTCCCCACCATGTATCTGCCCATCACTGGTCAGGTGCAGATGGCCTGAGGGTGGACAGTCACTGGAGCCCGGGAACACAGCAAGGGAAGGACCCCAGCCCGGAATCTTGTGGTCCCAGACCTTTCCCCACTCAGCCCTTCCTCCTCCCCAAACACACACACACACACACACACACACACACACACACACACACACACAGAGCTTTGGTATCATTCAGAATGTGTTGTTGACTCTCAAGCTCATTCCTATCAATTTCAGGCGCCTCTTAAATCCAAGCCCCATTTTACAGGTGGGGAAACTGGGGCCCAGGGAGGGAGTGGGCTTATCTGAAGGCGCACAAGGAAATCCCTCTAAGCCCAGCCCATCTTTCCCTCCCAGGGTCTTCCCCTGAGAGCCCCCACTGGCCTCGAGACACTCTCGCCAGGCTTTCCAGTTCCTGCTGGGTTCCCTGCTCACCTGTGCCTCCCGGGCCTGGCCAATTGCAGGGCTCCAAAGTTAATAAATCAAGGTGACTTTGGGGACAAGAATCGGCCTCTTTCTCCCTTGTCCCTCCCATTTACATAATCCTGGCTGGCAATATGATAATGATGTTTGTTAAAGACAGAGCACAATAAATTAATACCGTTAAGTTGTTGCTGCAAAATGCAAAGTAGGTAATTTACTGCCAGCGAGGAACGGAGCCTTTAAACTGTAATGGATTAACTTTCCCAGCAGCAAATGTGTCCCCCGAGGGAGGGAGTTGGGGAGGCAGGGGCGGCGGGGCCCAGTGGGTGGTAGGGGGGCCGTTTGCAGCCCAGGATCTAGGCCTGTGTGTCCAGGCCCAGATCCTAGGTCTCCATTGGATGTTGCCGCCTTCCCCATTGTACAGAAGGGGAAACTGAGGCCCGCAGGGGGTAGGAAGCTGTAGAAGACTGCGGGAGAGAGTGGGGGTGACCAGGGGCTTCCTGTGTCAGTCCACACCTCTCTAGAGAGAGGGACCACAGGTGCCCCATTTGAGGGCCCTGAGAGCGGTCCCCCCAGGCCTGGTCCCAGCCCCACAAGCGGCCAAGATCCCAGCCCAGGGGAGGCCTCAGCCCCAGAGCCAGTTGTGGCTCAGACCCCAACTCCTCCCTCCCTGGGTCTACACCATGGAAAAGAGGGAAGCATCTGGGTTGGGTCAGGTTAGGGGTGGAGGAGGTGGGAGAAAGGGAAGGTGCACCAGGAACTGAGGGTCAGCTCCTGGCCTGTCGCCACCCTGCCCCAGACACTGCCCTTAGGCCCTGGGAAGGGAGGGGCCTGGGGGAGACTGAGAGGGACCGTGGGGGAGGGGAGGGAGTGGGATAAGGCAGTGGGATGGTGGGTGGTGGGAGAGGCTGATATGAACCGGCCTCGCCAGCGCCCCTCAGGGGCAGCCCCTCCATGAAGGCCCAGGCAGCTCCTTCAGCCCCTAGAGAACTGCTGCAGCCCCAGCTCAGGGCGGGCCGACAGGCAGGTCTCAGGGACCCCAGCAGAATTCTAATTTCCCATTTATCTCTGCAGCTTCTCCAGCTATATTAAAGGGGCGACACTCAGCAGGCAGCTCCCAGGCTAATTGGATTTGGGCCTCCTCTCACTCCTGGGCAAGGGAGGGGGCGGGGTGGGGCCTGAGGCGTCCCCGACAGGGTTGCGGGGGGGGGATGCTGGGGGCCTGGGCAGGGACTGGGCTCGGCGTGGGTGGCTGTGACCCCGGAGCCCAGACCCCTGGTTACATCCTGACTGCCGTGTGGCCTTGAGCAAGCCTCTGCCCCTCTCTGGACCCCACATGCCTCACCTGTGTTGACGATGATGACAACCACCACCGTCACCTGCACAGCACTTCCTGGGGACCAGGTCCTGTTCCGTGTGACCCCACGCCTCTAACCTCCAGCGCACTAAGTATCATTACCGTCCATTGTACAGATGACTCGACTGAGGCACAGAGGCATTCAGGAACCTGCTCAGCATCTGGACAGTACCCACGACGAACATTCCAGGTTTGTCACATGCAGGGAGTCCCAACGGTAAAAGCCCATCTACACCCAAATCAACCTGGGGTGGGGGTGGGAGGTGGAACCTGTGCCCATTTTGCAGGTGGGGAAATGGAGGCCTAGCCCACAGATGCCTTTAGCTTTAGGATTAGAATTAAGGCACTCCCAGGATTCGGGGCTGGCGTTTTCAGATGGTGTCCTGGGTGCCAGTGTCTAAGTCTGAGATGGGGCAGTAGGCCATGCACCCAACACTCGCCTTCCTCTGTCCGCCCTGCATGCCCCCCCTTCCCTGGACTCGGTTCTCAATCCCAGTACCCTCTAGGCCTGCTGAGGCCCTTTGTCCCATACAAAGATTGAGCTGGAGGGAGGGACTACTCACCTGAGAGCAGGTGCATTCCCAGATAACCCCCAGATGCAAATCGCAGGCCTCTGCAGGTCCAGAGTGGAAGGTGCAGAAGTGAGAGGGCCGAGCTCCACCGGTTCGTGATCCGTAGTGACCCTGGAACGAGGTTCTTTACCTGAGTTACCTCATCTCGTCTTCTGGACAGCCCATAAGCCAGCGCAGCTCCCGTGCCCACTTTGCAGACCGAGAAACCCAGGCTCTTGTGCAGCCCTTCCTGCAGAGTCTTAATGAGGACCTGGTTGAGCTGGGATTCAAACCCAAGTTAGTCTGGAGTTCCCGCTGTGGCATAGCGGGTTAAGAATCTGATGGCAGTGGCTCGGGTCACTGTGGGGGCGCGGGTTCATTTCCCGACCCCTTAACAGTGGGTTAAAGGATCCAGCATCGCTGCAGCTGCGGCTTGGATTCAGTCGCTGACCCAAGAACCTCCATGTGCCAAGGATGCGGCCATAAAAAACCAAAACAGAACAAAACCCCCAAGTCTGTCTGAATCCAGAATCCGAGCTCTTAACAGCGCGCTCCTCCTTGCAGGGGCGGAAGTCAGGAAGCTCCTGCCACGGAGGCCCTGGAAGCAGGGCCTAGAGTGCGACGCCAGTGGACAAAGCCTGGGCTGGGGACCAGGTGACCTGGGTACATCTCTCCTGGGCCCCACACTCACTGATACTTCCCTGAGTTCACGGGCAAAATGGAGATGATAATAATAGGGCCTCCTCTATGGGGCGATTATCTTACAGGAACGAGTTTTCAAAAGCACGTATCACAGTGCCTGACACATAGTAGGGGCCCCGTCAAAGCTCGTCATCATTTCTGTGGATGAGTTCACAGCAGCCTCTTAAGAGCGTGGGAGCAGCGTGCGTGAGGCGCTTTGCCCTGTGCCCCGGTCTCGGAGACTCCCCGAACTGAAAGCGTCGAGGGCAAGGCCCCCGTGTTTCAGGTGGGGAACCTGGGGCCCAGGGTTGCAGCAAGTGAGTGGCAGGGCCAGGCCTCAGCCTTGGGGGCTCCCTGCAGCCTCCCTGCTCCAGCCAGGGTGGCAGTTCTCTTCCCATCTCCTTTTGCCCTATGTGTCCCCATCCGTCCATCCAGGCGTCCCGGCCGTAGGAGGCCAGCTGGACGGCTGACCCGGCAGCCCTTTCTGAGTCCAGCCGCTGACGGGAACTTGCCTGGATAAATGCAAAGAGACCCCCCTCTGGAGGCTGCTCTTGCAGTGTCCCCATCCAAATGTTAATTTTGCCAAGGCCTTGATAAATCTTCCTGTCGTCCCACCTGCCTGAGACAAAGATTTCATCTTATTGAGAGGTGACATTCCTGCCCTTTGGAACGAGCTGTCAATTTAAGGCAGCGCCCAGCGTGGCGCGTGATGAAGAACCAGGTCCCAGTGAACCCCCTTCTGCGCCCCACCCCCATCCTTCCCTTAAGCCCCGCAGGGCCAGCCCCCTGGAGATATTTTTACCTGCCCTTCTAGAAGAAGTGCGGGGACCCCACCCCTCTTGCCTGGCTCTCACCGTTTCCCTGCACACTTGCTGACGTCCACCTGTCAGCACCTGAACCTCTTTGCCTGAGGCTTGCTCAGGCCTTTAGAGCCACTTGGCTGCCTGGACGGTGGACCAGAATAACATCCACAGGGTAGCTCTTAACTACTGGCTCTTAGGCGCTGGAGTAGAAGCACCTTTGTGGGGGTGGATACTCTGCAGCATGAGTTCCACGCTGGCTCCCAGAATTCCCCCGCGGGAAGCTCCAGTGGCCCACAGTGGTCATGGGCTTGATCCTCAGCCCTCATTGGCTGTCTCCCTACCCCCCCTCAACTCCCCACCTCCTGCTTCCCAATCAACACCTTGCCCTTAGTTCCTTTTCTTCAGGTCTCTTTCTGCAGGGCTGGGCCAGGGATTGAACCTGGGTCCCAGCACTCCAGAAATGCTGCCAATCCTTTTGCACCACAGTGGGAACTCCTTACCAAACATTTTTTAGCAGCGCAAGTTGTAATGCCCTGGAGTCAGCCATGGAACACAGTGGAGGTCTGACATTTCTTGAATGCCTACTGTGTGACAGGGACTGTGTGTTTCTTGCCTCAGGATCAGTTTTCATTCAAACTGAATGCCCTCTCGAAAGTTTTGTCCCAGTTTTGCAGTTGAGGAAATAGATGCTCAGAGAGATGAAGTAACTTACCCAAGGTCACACAGCCAACAAACAAGAGTCAATATCCAAACTCAGGCAGCCCACCCTCTTACCCCATTCCACTCTGCCTCCTCTAGATTGAGGTGCGAAATGGAGCCAGGATCCACTTCCAGGTGTGATCAACTGCCCTGTTGGGAGAATTTCTCCCAAGGGCTTCCTGTGGGGCAGGTAGCCCCTGCAGGGTGTTAAGGACCCCACAATAAGAAGATGCAGCTTCTGCTCTGAAAGGGACAGGAGGAGACAGAGATGCCTGAAAGACAGTATGGCTGGGACCCTTCCCAGAATGCACTGCAGCATCTTCCCAGGGAGGTCCCCTTCTTGCAGCATCTTGGAGTATTCGTGGTGGGAGGCAGCCAAGAGACCGTCTGTTTCAGTATTTTCATTTTATGGTTGCGGCAACTGAAGCCCAAAGGAGACAGGGACTCACCCAGGGTTGCAGTCCAGGGCCAGGGCTCTTTGAATTCTTCTGAGCATCACCCACCCTACCTCTGCCCCCTCCCCCACCCAACATGTGTCTTGGTCTTGCCTTGCATTTCCCCAACAGAGGATCCATCATAAGCACTTCTCAAAACTCAGAAGCCTCAATGTTAAAAACAAAACAAAACAAACAGGTTTTACATAAACTGTTTACGTTTCCATACAACCTAAGGAAGAAGAAATGTACAGATTTAGGAGAAAATATGTGCATATGGCAGGTAAAGGGTTAATAGCCATACCCTACAAAGAACTTTGACCAATCAATAAGGGATAGACAGACCATCAGGAAAGATAATGGACAAAAGATATGAGCAGGGGACACTAGTCTAAGGAGTTAATGCCCGAGCTTTGGACTTCTAAGGATCCCAAGAGTGGTGAAACTGTTATAACTTGTTAAATAAATGCTTATTCATTATTAAAAGATCCATTTGTAGTGTGGGTCGCACATTACTGCTTGTTAAGCCCGTTAATGGGCTGGGAGTCCTCCCGGATGCCTTATTTACAGTTACAATCGCAGAAGAAGGTGGCCACATGCCAGAGTCATGGCCCCCATGGCAGGACCTGCCCCCAGCCCCCAGCCCTGTCCCCTTGGTCCCTCAGCCCCAAGCAAAGTGGCCTTAGAGTCAATTTGCCTCTGCAGCCTGGATGTGGCAGACCAAGGAGGCGCATGGCTGGGGAGGCCCCTGACTGTGATCTCAGCTCGCACTTTTGGATGTCAGTTTTCCTGTCTGTAAAATGGGTGGGTGGGCACCCGTGCTATCAGAGGTCACTCCCACACTGATGAGCTAATATTCGCGATGAGGAGTGAGTGGCCCGGGGAGACTGGGCACCTACCATCCTCCCTGCCCCCACTTCTAGGCGCAAGCACCGCTGCTGACCTAATCAACTGCAACTCCATGAAGGAGTTGTTTCGAGTGACTTAAGTCAGAGATCCCACTTTACAGATTGAAAAGTCAGGGGCCCAGAGAGGAGCAGGGTCAGTGTAAAGTCCTCCAGCCCAGTCAAGAGTAGAGCCCTGGTCCCTGGATTCCTCCTTTTTCTCCCGGAAGGGGCAGTAAAGGCCAGAGATGGCTGCACAGCCTGAGTTCTGTAGCTGCCGCAAGTCCTCTGCCTGCCTGCCATCCTCTCGCACTCTGCTCCTCCTCCTGGATTCCATGGAGATCCCTCCCCCAAGCCCCTCAGCGTCTTGCAGCAGGGGAGTCTTGTCCAGAGTCAGTCTGGCAGTGTCCTCCCAGCTGGCCAGACTCCCTCTGTCACCGCTCTGGAGACACCCCAGCCCCGAGTGACCCTGTGTTTGACACGGCCTGTGGCTGCCAGCGCATGGCCCTTTGGGCTGAGCACGGCCTGCTTCGGGAAGTCCCCAGAAGGAACACCTGCCGCACTTGATCCATTTCATCGAGGCTTGGTCCTCGTTATCTTCGTGACTCCGTGTCCATCACTCTCCAACGGAGCCAGCGCGCCTGGTGCTGGCAGTAAGGAGATCAGGGTTTGGGGCCAGATGCTGCCACTTCCTGTGTGACTCCAGGCAAGCCATGTAACCTCTCTGAGTTTTTTCAGTAAACGGAGCTGTTGTGAGAAGACATTTAGATAATAAATGAAAGGTATTAGCCCTGTACCTAGAACGTAGGGGAGGTCAGTGAAGAGTAGCTGCTGTTGTTACCTGAAAAATGGGATTAATAACATCCACCTGCAGGTTTTGAGGGGCGGTAATGACATGATGTATCGAAACCATGTGGCAAAATATCAGGGGTTCACTTTAGGACCAGGCTCGGGCGAGACCAAAACTGCAGGGCATTCAGCTCCTTCGTGGACCAGGAGGTCCATCCACGTGGCCCCACATGCTCGCCAGGGACATGACTGCCACATCCGCTCCCACCTGGGGCTGACCCCAGCCCCCTCCAGCCTTGGGGCAGGATCCAAGCCGGGACGCCAGCGTCAAGGGTGGAGGGGAACCTGCAACCGAGGAAAACGCACATGATCAATACTAAGCCAATCTCCTCCAAGATGATCCTGGCCTCCGATATCTAGTCGTAAAGAAAATCACTCAGCACGCTGGGGAGATGTGAAAAATGCCATGGATTACAGTTTGGGATGTTCCGAGTGAGAGTAAGTGAGTTCGGGATTGTTTCCTGCGGTAAATAATTCATCCACTTTAAATTTCGTTTTTTCTTGCCAACGCCGTCCCTGCTCCCTCCGTCTCGCTGCCTCTCCCGCCAGCTCCCTCTCATGCCCATCTCTCTAAGGCTCTCACCCCACCTCTGTCCAGGGCACCCCCCACAGCCAGCAAGGAGCTCGGAATACAAATGTCTTGAGGCTGTTAATGACACTAATCATCTTTCGCTGCTAATTAATAACACTGCCAAGAAAAACTTCTTTGTTACCGAGGCTGAGGACCACCCAGGCAGGAGAGCCTGGCTGGGGCAGCCGTGGGGGAGGCGGGAGCTGTGCCAGGGAGCTGGACGTGGGGCCGGGCACCACGAGGGCCGTCAGCTCCTACCATGGAGGACCCTGTCCTCTGCTCCATCATTTAGAGGCAGTGGTTTGTAGGTGGGGCTGGGAGCAGGCGAGGAGGCAGCGAAGAGACCCGCCTAGGGACGGTCCCTCCACCACAGCCCTAGGCACGTGAGGGCCCCAAGGCAAAAGTGAGGATCAACTCCGATTTAAGAATCGATTCTGAGGCGTTCCCACCGTGGCGCAGCAGAAAAGAATCCAACTAGTATCCATGAGGATGCAGGTTCAATCCCTGGCCTCGCTCGTGGGTTAAGGGTCTAGTATTGCTGGGAGCTGTGGTGTAGGTCAAAGATGTGGCTCGGATCTGGTGTTGCTGTGGCTGTGGTATAGACCCACGGCTGCAGCTCTGATTCCACCTGCAGGCTGGGAGCCCTAAAAATAAAAAATAAAAAAAAAAAAAATAGGAATAAAAATATAAGAATCAATTCTGATACCCAGGGCTCAGACTTGGCTGATGGGGGGCACCTGCGTGGAATCTCTTAACGCACCAACAGCTGGGTCTCCGGCAGAGGCCTGCTCAACAAGCAGACCCCGGGAAAGTGCCGGGCCCCTGACCTCCAGAAAATCAAAGCTTGGTGTGGGGAGATGGATGACAACAGCCGACTTTTACGGAGCTTTTACTGTGTGCCAGACACGGGGCTAAGAACTTATGCAAATCCCTTCATTCCTCTCAACAAGGTAAGTACTTTGGGGGTTGAGGACTTTTTGGTTTTTAATTTTTGGTGGGTCCTCTTTTTATCTCCATTTATTTTTTTGGCGCCACCTGCGGCAAGTGGAAGTTCCCGGGCCAGGGACTGAACCCAAGCCACAGCAGTGACAAAGCCGGATCCTTAACCTGCTGAGCCACCACCCCCATTTTACAGATGAGAAAGCTGAGACACAGAAAGATCAAGTCATCTGCTCATGGTCATCACAAGGCGGAACCAGTAGTAGATTTGAGGAGCCTAAGTCCAAAGCCCATTTGTTTTAATCACAAAACCTCTAACAGGGAAGTAAAAAGACAGTTTGGATTCAGTGTGAGCTATGCTAGAATAGGGTACATTTGGGGATGCAAGAGCAGAGAGGAAACATGCCCTGCAGTCTTGGATGATCACTGAAGGCTTCTAGGAGGAGGTGGGCTCCGAGAGAGAGCCTTGAGGAGTGCCTAGGAGTTCGCTAGGAAAACTGGAGGCAGAAAGGAATTCCAAAGGGAGAGGGCACCTTGGGCAAAGCACAGAGATGAGAAAGGGCAGGATTCAAGTGTCTGGTGAGGTGTGAATAGGAGCGAGGTGGGGAACCCGAGAAGCTGGATGCTATGCCAAGGGCCATGGGGAGCCGTGTAAGGAGAACAGCGGAGAAGATCTGACTTTAAGAGGCTCCTTCCGGCTACACGATGAAGGGGCATTGGAGAGCGAGACACAGCGGGGGATGTAATGGGCCAGGAAAGGGCTGGCCAGGGATTGGGCTCAGGCTGTGTGCTGCTGGGATTGGAGAGGAGGAGGCAAATTCAATAACAATCTGGAGGGACAAGAGGGCAGAACGAGTGATGGATTGCAAGGGGGAGGGAGGGGCCAGGAGAGGGAGGGGCCCAGGAGGTGAGACCAGCAGGCTCCAGGCCGAGAGGAAGAGGCCACCTTTCTTCCTGG
Organism: Phacochoerus africanus; assembly: GCF_016906955.1. Taxonomy (NCBI): domain Eukaryota; kingdom Metazoa; phylum Chordata; class Mammalia; order Artiodactyla; family Suidae; genus Phacochoerus; species Phacochoerus africanus. The sequence goes on from NC_062546.1 coordinate 14,668,844, forward strand.
GGCACAGGGGAGCCCTGCCAAGGCCTCTTGGGGCGGGGTATGGGTGGGGTGGAGGGCAGGGGCACAGCTCGCTGATTCAAGCCCAGCTTGGACTGCAGGGGGCCCAGCCGCCAGGAGCTGATAATGCCCAAGCCTATAATGCCCCACCAGCCAGCTGCATCTCCTCGTTCGGCACCTTAAATCCTACCTTTCCAGCTTGATTCTCTTGGGTAAAGCGTTGCCTGCTTTCTGATGCAGAGATCATATTATGCCTTGAACTCCTCTTGCACAGCGTTGAAGACTCAAATTACATATCATCTTTTTTCAGGGGCTGCTTTCTGGGGTTCCCCCAGGCAGAATAAATTGTTCCCTCATCTGCGGTCCCAGAGTACCTTGTACGCTTGCACAGCCCTGATGAGATTACAGTGAGTTGGGTTTTTTTTTCCCCCCTCTGTCCGCTGCATTAGCCTGGGAGTTCCTGGAGGGGTGAGGTGACAAGGGAGCTTTTTGTTGTGTTTTTGCAAATGAGGACGATTTTGCATGAATGCATTTTTATGTGTGTCTCCCCTCCTAGACCAAACCCTCTGAAGGGGGAGGGGGGCTCTTATTTTATTTCTCATACAGTTACAATCACCCTTTTTTTTTTGGTGTTCGGCTCTATAAATTTCAGCACGTAGAGATCCATGCAACCACCGTCCGAATGCACTTTGAATTCACATAAATGGTATTATGCTACAGGTCCCCATTGGTTTCTTACGCCTTTCATTTTGTCTTTTAAAGGCCCATCCTTACCTGTCTGTTCCACTAACAGCCCTCCAGACCTCCCCAGACTCCATGCTGGGTATCCCCACATTTTCCTGCCCGGTGCACCGGGAGAGGGCACCCGGGTCAGCCCCAGCTCCCCTACTCCAGATGATGTTGGGGTGAGCATTCTCTAATGTGTCCCTCGGGGACAGGCTGAGAATTTCCCTGGGATGGATACTCAGGAGCAGAATCTCTGGGTCACACGGTCCTTCTATAAACCATGATCTCCAAACCCCACATCCCTCACAAGGGTGTCCCAGCCCATCTTGGGAGATGACAGGCCATGTGCAGCCAGGAGGCACCAATAGGGCTATTCTAGGTGTTAAAGTGTTTTAAGAAGCACCTGATTGATGCCTGGCACAAGGTAACTATTCAATAAATATCTGCACCTGCCATCACTATCCCCCCAAAAAATGCTGACACCCTTCCATTCTGGTGACAAAATAGCTGCTTCCCTGCCTTCTGAGCCTCCCAAGGGCTCAAGCTACCCCCTTGATTTCCAGCTCCTCTCGGAGCCCCTGGCTTTTTCCCAGGATCTAGCAAGTAATGGGTTACACCTCACCCAGAAAGGGCCTCCAGGGTCCTGCTTCAATTCCCAGTGTCCATTCCCAACTGTTACATAGTTTGAATATCATCCTTGGCCATAACCCTGTGTAGGAGAAAGAACCTGAGTGGGGCCCCAGGGGTTGAAGTTCAAGTCGTCCCCAGCCAGTCTCTGGTAAGACCCCACCCCCGTACTGGAAACCAGCACTTTAGGGGTTGCCATGCCTTCCCGAGACATGCTTGCCTGATCCCCGAAGCCACCCTGAGAGCTGGGGAGTGGTTCTCCCCATTTGACGGATGAAGAAACTGAGGCCCAGAAAGTGACTTGCCCAAGGCCACACAGTGAGTAAGGAGCAGGGCTGGGAGCCAAAAGGGTCTGAAGATGGAACAGGCCCCCGCGCCTTCCTGCTTTGAGGGGTCTCCCCTCCACACCAGACACAGGAAAACGCACCCACTCCCACCTCGCACGTGTCTCATGCCTGGGTGTGGGAGAGGCGAGATGAATGGCTGTCGACTCCTTGGCACCATGCTTGGTTTTGTAGACATTTAAACACTTAATTTTGATTGTGCACATTTCATTTTGTATTTTGGAGCTAATATTTTTTCCTTCTTTTTTCCTTTCACATCTCCAAGGTTTTTTTTGTTTTGGTTTGGTTTGTTTGTTTGTTTGTTTTGTCTTTTTGCCATTTCTTGGGCCACTCCCGCGGCATATGGAGGTTCCAAGGCTAGGGGTCCAATCGGAGCTGTTGCCACCGGCCTACGCCAGAGCCACAGCAATGAGGGATCCGAGCCGCGTCTGCAACCTACACCACACCTCACGGCAATGCCGGATCCTTAACCCACTGAGCAAGGGCAGGGATCAAACCCACAACTTCATGGTTCCCAGTCGGATTCGTTAACCACTGTGCCATGACGGGAACTCCACATCTCCAAGTTTTCTGGGGCCCCTTGATAAGATGATCTCGGGTGCTTCTGAAGGCCTGAATGACCACATGGGGTACCGAGTCCTGCTAGCAACTGGGCCCAAGTCTGTCCCTCTGCCTCAGTGATTGGCCCTTGGTTGACAGCCTGGCTTCAGTTGCTCTGGGGGTTGGGGGGCACAGAGGTCAGTCCACCTGAGGTCCTGCCCTCCAGGGGCCCCAGTGCCTCTGAAACTCTGCATTCCCAAAGCCCAAGGTCCAGTCAGTGAGTGCCCAGGCGGGCTGCAGGGAATAGCCAGAGTTGGGGTGAGGGTGGGGGATTGCTGGTAGATAGTGGAAGTTATTGGTGGGCTTTTCTTTTTTGGCTGTTTTTTGTTTCGTCTTTTTAGGGCTGCACCTGCGGTTTATGGAGATTCCCAGGCTAGGGGTCTAATCGGAGCTGTAGCCGCTGGCCTACACCACAGCCACCGCCACACCAGATCCGAGCTGTGTCTGCAGGAACCTCATGGTTCCTAGTCAGGTTCGTTTCCGCTGGGCTACAGCGGGAACTCCCATGGTGGGCATTTTTTTAAGGTAGAGAGGAAGCAGAAGAGAAGGGGCCTGGAATGCTAACATTGCAGACCTTGAACCCTGGTCCGGATGAATAATAGCATTGGAGTTCCCATTGTGGCTCAGCAGGTTAAGAACCCAACATAGTGTCCATGAGGATGCAGGTTCGATTCCTGGCCTTGCTTTCAGTGTGTTAAGGATCCAGTGTTGCTGCAAACTGTGGTGTAGCTGGCAGATGTGGCTCGGATATGGCATGTCTGTGGCTGTGGTGTAGGATGGCAGCTGCAGCTCCGATTTGACCCCTACCCAGGAAATTCCCTATGCCACAGGTGCAGCCCTGAAAAGAAAAGAAAAAAAAATAGTGTCAACCAATATCTCTGGGCACCTTTTGGAAGCCAGGCGCTCCCATCATCTTGTTTAAGCTTTGTAATACCTGTGGGATGCAGGCAGGGCAGAAGATGATAACATCCAGTACCTCCTATGTGGACCCATCAGAACATTCACTATAGAGGCTGGAGAAAGTCCCTGAGGTGCTCAGAGGAGCTGACCTTTAGTTTTTGGATTGTGGGCAGGAGAAGTGTCCTAGGTGGGACTGGGGTGGTAGCGGGCGAGAGCATGAGGTCCACTGGCTATTCACTGATTAGCATGAAAGTGCGGCAACATTTGGCCTTGGCTTAGGCCTGCCCGCTGCTGCCTCCTGCTCAAAGGGCGGCAGCTTAGATGGGAGGAAGGGAGGGGCTCATGAGACTCCACCCCCCCCCCGCCCCCCAGGCCGTCTTGGCTCCACCCCCAGGCCTGGCCATGGCCCCTACCCTAGGCTTTCATCTCCATGGACTCCAGGTGAGAGAAACCGGAGCCAGGCCCTCCGGGGACCCAGCAGCACGGTTTCCCTTTGATTTCCGGGGAGCCTGCCTGCTCCAAGCTCAAAATCAAAAGCAGGCCAGCAGTGGCCATGGCCTCAGGGTCCCCAGGAGGGCGGCCTCAGGCTGGCCTCTTCCACCTGCCCGGCCTGGGCCGCTGCCAGGGCTCCCTTCCTGCCAGGTACTTGGGGACCGGCCAGAGCAGGAGATGCCTGAGGGAGGCCCTGGGCCACAGGGGAGAAGGGACAACAATGTAAGGCAGGGTCACCAGGTGCTCAGACCCAAGACGGGGGGGGGGGGGGGGGGGGGGGTGTCCCTCCGGGAAGCCGGCGCCAGGAGCGAGCCAGGGCCACTGAGGAGCACAGAGCTTCCGCATGGCCTTTCCCCGAGGCAGGAGCAACCTCTTGGGGTTCAGGGTCTCAAGGTGAGAGCTGTGGGGGGCTGGCGAGAAAAAGCCACGAATTTAAAAGGAATTAGTCAGGAGGAGGTGACAGGCCCATTCTGAAGCAAGATGAATGGGTTTCAGTTGGCGAAAATGATTCTAATTTATAATCTGCTTCTTGCTGCCGCTCGCCAATTAATTCTCTATAGATACATAAATAGGCCGCGTGTTTGCTTTGCTTCAAACATAATAAACATTACACTCTGTCCTCTTCTTTTGTGCCGGTTCCTGTCATGGCATTAGTCCCCACAGCTAATTCCTCACACCTGTCTCTGCCACTCAGGGGAGCGGGGCTGAGGAGGGAGGACGTGCCCGGCTCCTGGAAGCCCGCGGCACCGGGAGATGAATGGCCCATCCAAAAGCCCTGGGCTCCCCACTAGCTCAGGAGAGGCCCTGGCAGGCAGGCAGGGAAAAGGGTGGAGGGAGGGGAGCCCCCAGCTTCCGAGGCCACAGACTTAGGGACCACCTTCCCACTGAGGGAGGGAGGGAGGCAGAGAACCAGGTGTCCTTACTCTGCTGTGCCATCCTTTGCCCCCAGCCCACTGGGCTCCAGACCCGGTGCCTCCTGGCTCTTCCTCAAACACACCTGGCCAGCCTCTGCTCTCGGCTTTGGCCCTCACAGGGGAGGATCTTTCCCTAAAAAGCCACTTCCTTTGTGTCTTGCCTCTTTTTTTTTTTGGTCTTTTCTAGGGCCACACCCATGGTATATGGAGGTTCGCAGGCTAGGGGTCCAATTGGAGTTGTAGCCATGCTACACCACAGCCACAGCAATGTGGGATCTGAGCCACGTCTGCGACCTACAGCACAGCTCATGGCAACGCCGGATCCTTAACCCACTGAGCAAGGCCAGGGATCGAACCCACAACCTCATAGTTCCTCGTCAGATTCATTAACCACTGAGCCACGATGGGAACTCCTGTGTCTTGCTTCTTCACACGTCACACTCAGCAGTGGGATATTTTCTAGACCACTCCCTTCCCAGGATGGGGACACCCCCTTTGACATTCTTGGTGCCCCTTTCCTGCTTTAAATCTCTACTTAGCCCCAACCTACTCTTTCTTTTACTGATGTAGCTTGTTTATTGTCCTACCCAGTTGGACTGCAAGTCCACGAGGATACAGTGTGCTGCTGCATCCTCAGAGCTGGGGACATAGCATATGCTCAGTAAATATTTGTTGCATGAATGAATGAGGTGGGGGTGGGGATGGGATGGGAGAGCACAGCAGATGCGGCCCAAAGACTGAAATGATTTCTCCATCCAGCTCATCACCTCACCCGACCTCCTGGCAAAACCAAGACGTGGGGAAGAGGACTGGCTTGCCGAAGGTGGCACTCTGTTGGTGGTGGAGCAGGGATGAACAGGGACGAAGGTCCCAGGCCTGGGCTTTTCTCTACAGCAGCTCAGGCCAGCTGAGAATATACACTCACAAGAATTCTTCCAGGCTTGGTACTGGGAAACCAAAACTCAGGGAGTCTCCATGATTTGCCCAAGGCCATGATCATTTATGTGGCCAAATGATTGTGTATTTGCCGTGTGCCAGACACTGTACTAGGAGCAGTGACCAAGACAGAAAAGATCTCTGCCCTCATGGAACTTATAGTCTAGAGGGAAGAGTGGACATTGGACAAGTTAACAAATAAAGGTAATGGCCAGGAAGTAACCAGAGCCAAGAAGATAAATACATCAAAGTGACAAGACAGAGGGTGAGGGCAGGGGTGAGGAGCTGGCCCGGTGCCATTGCACTTGAGCAAGTCGGGAGCAGAAACCCCACGGACAAGAAAACAACCTTGTGGACAGAAAGCAGGGCCAGGATTTCCACTCCCACCTGCTGCTGCTCCAAAGGGTGTGTGCTTCCCCAATAAAACTGCGTTGTCACTAAAAATGAGCCTTCCTTGTGGAGCGAGGTGACAGTGAGGAGACGATAAATCAAAGCAAGAAGTACTCACGCGGAGTGGATGACACTTGAGTTGGGGCCTGCAGACTGGGCAGGAGCTGACAAATGGCAAGGGATAAGCCAGGCACCTCTTAAATAGGGTTACCGAGGGAGCAAAGGCCTGGAGGAGGGGTTGGAGGTGCTGAAGCAGAGCAAACGGGCGCTGGGGGAATCAGAGGGGACGCCCTGATTTGAATGTTTGCCAATTTCCATGGTGTAAATACTCTCAACATGGTCAATTTCAAGGACACGCAAAACTGACTTGCAAAATTCCTGGAAAATCCAACAGTTGGCTTTGCTGAGTTGGTCCAAGCCAGGTCCAGCCCACCACTGCTTCAGGTATCAATAAGGGGGCTGGCCAGATAGCATCCACCTGGGGAAAGAGCAAGGGATGGTTTCAAAGAGTATGTGTATAATGGAGAATCCTGGATTTATAAGTGGAAAGGCCCTGGGCCAGTGGGAAATTATCCCTGCCACTCCTCCTGCATTTTACAGAATAGAAAACCAAGGCCAAGAGAGTCCGGGGTTCCCCCCCAAAACACAGAATTGGGGCCAGAGCCAGGACTGTAAAGAGATCTCAGACTTTTCAGGGTGACTAGCTCCCTCTCTGTTGCTTCTTAAAGGATCATGATCCATGACAGCCCCATCAGGCCTGACAGTCAAGGACTTTGCCACTTATGTGGGGCACGAAGAGGGAAGCAACAAAGGCTGTGTGTTCCAGATCCAATGGAGGGCAGAGGTGGGTGAGCTTAATGATATCTGGTGGGGTGCTACTTAAGCTGGGTTTTGAGGGATGAATAGAAGTTTTCCAATAAGATAAAGGAAGAAAAAAATATCCAAGGGGGCAGGAATGGCTTTATAAAAGCTCAAAGTGTGATTTTTATTTTATTTTACCTTTTAGGGCCACACCTGTGGCCTATGGAATTTCCCAGGCTAGCAGGTGAATCAGAGCTACTGCTGCTGGCCTACACCACAGCCACAGCAACTTGAGATCCCAGCCATGTCTGCAACCCACGCCACATGGCAACGCTCATGGCAACGCCGGATCCTTAACCCACTGAGCAAGGCCAGGGATGGAACCTGTGTCCTCGTGGATACTAGTCAGATCTGTTTCCACTGAGCCACAATGGGAACGCCCAGGGAGTGATTTTTAGAATATAGACTGTAGTTCTTGTTGTGGCTCAGTGCTAACAAACCCAACTAGTATCCATGAGGATGCGGGTTCAGTGGGTTAAAGATCCGGCGTTGCTGTGAGCTGTGGTGTAGGTGGCAAAAGTGGCCTGGATCCAGCATTGCTGTGGCTGTGGTGTAGCCTGTAGCTGAGGTGTAGCCTGTAGCTGCAGCTCTCATTAGACCCCTAGCCTGGCAACTTCCATATGCCATGGGTTCAGCCCTAAAAGACAAAAAAGAAAAGAAAAAAGAAAAGAATATTCTAAAAGCGTTGGCATTCCCGGCATGTAAGGAGCAGGAAGGAGGTAGCAGGAAGGAGGCAGCAGGAGAGCGCCCGAGAGCCCTGCCCCGCTCCTCACCTCACGCTGAAGCAGAAATGGTGGCTTTCAGGCAACTGCCAAGAAGCTCCTTTTCGATGGGTCCTCCTGCCTTATCAGAGCCAGGGGAGTGAGGTGCTGCTGCAAGGTCCCCTTCCTCATGGGCGAGGGCCTGCTGCGTGGGAAGGCGCGGGTTCTCCAGCAGCAGGCCTTCCCCTACTGGCTCTCAGCAAGACTTTCACCCCATGGCGGGCCTCTCCCCTCCGCCCCCTGCTGAACCCCCTTCCCCTCCTGCTGGCTGCTCTTCCCCAGGCCAGGAATAGAACCTCACATCTGACAATCCTCAGCAGTGTTTAAATTTAATGGGCCCTCCTGCTTTTTTTCCTTCTCAGCACCTGGGCTGGGCGCGCTGCAGCAGCCCTGGGGAGAGGCAGGTGAATAATTCAGGGAGAGTCGAGTGTTTGAAGTGGTGGTGGGGGGCGGGGGTCGCTGGGTATGTGTGTGGCAGGGCTGTCTCATCTCCCACCCCAGGGAAGGGCTTCGGGCGGGAAGGTCCAGGTGCTCGGGCCCTCTTCTACTCTCACCGTGTCTTTAGGGCCGTTCAGGAAAGCCCAGGGGAGCCCTGTTCCCATCTCCAGGCAGCCACCTGCCGTGTGGGGGCTCAGGGCTGCAGACTGTGTTTTGGCTGAGAGGAAGGGAAGGGAAGGAAAGAAGGAGAAGGCTCACCCCTTTCTTGGTGGGCTGCTTTGGATCTGGACCAGAGAGGAGAGGCAGAGTGTGTGGGGGAGGCAGAAGGTTGGGGTCTAGTCCCAGACAGATGTTCCAGGAGCGGGGGTCAGAGGATCTGGGTGCAGGCGGAGATGGAGGGGCTGGCTCACGCTGCCATCCCAGAGCCTGGGGGCGTGTCTGGTGTCTGCTGTCCGTGGTACTGCCGCAGCCGGGGTCCTAGCGACAAGTTCTCCCTGCCCAGACTTTCCCTAGGCACTGGCTCCTTCTTCCACACCAACCCCCCACCCCCAACAAAGCAGGCTTTCCATTTTCTAGCTTTGGCACCTTTCCAGCCATCATGTCTTCCCTTCTTCCTTCGCTCGTCATTTACTCAACAGCTATTTATTGAGCATCTATTATGCAGCATCCACAGGATACAGCAGGGAACAAAACAGACTCAGTCTTTAACACTTGGAGCTTATTTTCATCCCTGTGTTCACTCCCTTAGGGAGAAAACAGGGGGAGGGGGAGAAGGGGAAGCCTGGCTTTAACCCCTGTTCTGTCCCTGACTAGCTCTGGTTAGTCACTTTCCCCTGCTAAACCTTCCTCCTTTGGAGCATGGGGCTGATAATCCCACATTAACGAGTTGTTGTTCTCCTTATTTACTACAGCAAACATTTATTCTAAGTGCCTACATGGACTCGCTCATTCACCCAGCCTTCCTTTGACGTAGGCACTGTTATCGTCATGCCTGTTTACCTACAAGGAAGCAGACATGGGGAGGTGAAGGCACTTGCCCAGGATGATGCGGCTGGTAAGTGGGGTGCTGGGTTTTGAACCAGTCTGGCCCTGGGATGAACAAGATGAGGTGCTTAATCACACAGCTTGGTGCGTGTGGCTCCCCCGCAGGCTCTCCAGGGAGGTGACCTTCCACCACCCCAGTGCTCACCCCCGCCCCAGCCCTGCGCCACCCCTGGAAGGAAGCCTGGGGTCCTTAGGGCACTGTGAGCCCCTTGTGGGGGCTCTGGGTCGCAGGGAGGGGCTGGGGTGCTCCTTGACTGCCCCCCAGGTGGGCTGGTGGCCCCAGTCCCCGCGCTGACATTTCTTTGGTTGTTCATGTCACGGCCCTTCAGTCTGCGCAGTTTTACAAATGTGCTGGCAAGATGAAAGGCGCCGGGAACAGCGACTGGAGAGCAAGTTCGGAAAAGCTTTTAACTTCCAGCTCCTACAGACAAAATGAGGGGAGGGGTGGGGGGAAGGGGAGGAGGGAGGAGGGAGGAGGGAGGAGGGGGGACATAGAGGGAAGAGAACAGAGGAAGGGAGTCGGGGGAGGGGGAGGAAGGGATGGAAAGAAGGAAGGAAGGTCAGGGGGGAAGGAGAAAGGGGAAGGGGAGGGAGAGGCAGAGGGAGGAGGACCATGGGGACCCAGAGAGCCATCGTGGGACAGTCCAGGGGGAGGCAGAGGGAGCCTGAGGGAGGGGGACAGAGATAGGAAGAGACAGAAAGGGAGTCAGAGAGAATGAGGGTGGATGGACAAGCAGAGGAGCAAGTGGAGAGAGGGAGAGGGAGGGAGGGAGAGAAACAGCCAGGGGAGAGAGGACTAGAAGGACAGGTGGAAAGAGACAAATAAGGGTCCAAACACCAAGCGAGAAAGAGTCCGGGAGACCCAGAAACACTGATGGAGACAGGGGTGAGGGGGCCTCGAGCAGGGGAGACCATCGGACAGCGGGTGAGAAGGCAACAGACAAGAGGTAAAGAGATGAACAGGGGCTAGAGAGACAGCGAAGGGCTTCTGCAGGCGAGGGCAGAGAGAATCGAGGCACCTCGGGCTCCGGCCACGGGATGAGCAAGTGTCGAGACAGAGAGAAGGGCTGGGGAATAGGACAGAGCCCAGAGCTGAGGGCAGCCTGCTTGCTTCCTTGACACCTGTTCAAACTTCCGGGGTGCCCCGGAGCAGACCTGCCATCGAGGCATTCAGGCTAGAGCAGTGGTTCTCAACTGGGGCTGATTTTGCCTCTCAGGGGACATTTGGCAACGTTTGGACACTTTTTTGTCACAACCAGGGAGGGGGGTCCTGGTAGCTGTGTGGAACCTAGAGAGTAGATGCCAGGGATGCTGCTAAAATCCTGCCTTAACCAGGACCCCACTTGTCAATCGTGCCCCGTGGAGGAACACAGGGCTAGAGGGAGGGAGGGAAAATCCACGGAGCCGGTGACTACTCCCAAGGAAACCCTGCTCGGTGCAGCTGGATGGTGTTGGACTCCCTGCTGATGGAGAAGGAAGGAGGGCTTTTACGAACCCCTCTCTGGAATCCTTCTAGCCACGCCCCCACCCTCTCCGTCCTTCCTTATCCCACCCCCAAGCCTGCCCGCCCCACACCTCCCTTATTTGTACACTCGCCAGGCTGTGCCATAATCATGCGCAGGCTCAGACCTCTAACCAAACACCTACGTTGCATCAGGCATCTTGCTTTGCCTGGGGAGGTATCACACACCTGTTCAGTATGCTGGCTCTGGTGTGGTTTAGATCCCCGCTCTGCCGAGAAACTACCTGTGTGATAGGCGGCAAGTTTAAGGCGGCAAGTTTAGTGTTTCTCTGTGCCTCAGTTTCCACATCTCTCGATGCATATGTGGTTGCTCTGAGAGTCAAATTGAAATGATCCACCGAAAGCAATTAGCATAGGGCTTGACACGTGGCATGTGCTTTCTCAGTGCTAACTATTGTTATTATCATGTCATTTTTTTTTTGGGGGGGTGAAGGAAAGTATAGTGTTTATTGCAGGACCAAGCAAAGAAGACAGGCAGTTTATGCTCAAAAGACCCAAGCTCCCCAAAGGCTTTCAGGGAAGAGGTTTTGTTTTGTTTTTTTTTTTTTGAATATGGCTTTCTTTTTCAATTGCTATTTTATTTTTTGAAATTATTTTTAAAGTTTTTTTTGAAGTATAGTTCATGTACAAGGCTGTGATCACTTCTGCTACACAATAGTGACCCAGACATGCATTTTATCTATACAATGACACAGATGGAAGTGGCCCATCAGCCTGCTCTCAGCCCCGTTCCACCCAGCGCTTCCTCTGTCACACAACACAGCCTCCTGCTGCCCCCGTCACATTGCAGCAGAAGCCCCTGCTTACCTTCTCCCAGACCAGATCAGAGGGGGAGGTCAGGCCCAAGTGCCATGTCCTAACCTCATCGCATCACTTGCCAGCGGTGTGATCTTGACATTTCAGCCCTCTGTGCCTTGGTTTCCTCCTTTTTTTTTCTTTTGTCTTTTTAGGGCTGCACCTGCAACATATGGAGGTTCCCAGGCTAGGGGTCAAATCAGAGCTGTAGCTGCGGGCCTATGCTGCAGCCACAGCTACACCGGATCTTTAATTCACTGAGTGAGGCCGGGGACCAAACCCACGTCCTCAAGGATACTAGTTGGGTCCGTTACTGCTCTGCCACGACGGGAACTCTGGTTTCCTCATTCATGAAACCGGGGTGCAGAGGTGAGCGCAACAGGGTCTGGGGCTAGAACAACCTGTGGACAATGAAGCAGGTCTGACTCCTGAGATGAATGGCCCACATCAGGGCCTGGAGGAAGAGGAAGGGGGGACAGGAGCAGATGCAGAAGGGAGAGAGAACAGAAAATGAGGAGATGCATCTGGAAGGGCTGCCTCTGGTCTCTGAAAGCATGAAAGACTGGAGGCTAAGACTAGAGAGGAGGGGGAAGGAGAGAAACCCAGAGAAGGAGGGCTGGGAGAGATCAATGAAGGGGAATAAACCGAGGACTTAGGGGAGGAAACAGGGAGAATAAATCTCAAAATAAATAAAAGTGATGGAGTTTAGTGGGAGGGGCCAGAGGGGCAGCCAGTGAGCCAGTGAGACTCCATTCACCATGGAGAAGGCGAGAAGGACCAGGGCGTGGGGCTAGAGATGGAAACTAGGGAAGGAGGCAAAGGAGGATGCAGGATAGGGGTGAGCTAGAGTCCGAGTCCCACAGGAGTCCGGGGATCCTGGGGTGACCAGCTCCCTCTTGACCTTGAACTTCATACATCATTGTGGGTCTGGTCAGCGACATCATGGTGGGTATTATGGGGGTCTTGTCTCTTGCCATCCTCACCCTCTATGCGACAGCCCTTTGGGGAGCTCCTGGGGGGACATCCAACCCAAGACAAAGAACGGATCTGTGGAAGTCACAGTTTCCTAGCCCACCCTCAACAACCTCCTACTGAGAACTAAGGGGTGAGGGGTCTTTGCAATTAGGCCTCATCCTAAAGAGATGAGACTAGAGAAACCATGCCGCCAATGCCGCCAGGGGAAAGAAACTGGGCCAGGCGGAAAGACCTCGGGCAGCGGGCTAGCTGGATTTTAAAGATTGGAAAATCCCCCTGGATGGTGTTTCAGGGCATTGGAGGGGGGGAGATTATAAAATGGGAGGCTCTGGGGGCCAAGGTGGCACTAAATTTAGGCTGGGGATGTCTTGCCTTACTTTGTTGGTTGCAGGATGTCCAGTGATTGCTTCTGAGACCATTGGGTCTGTGCGGGGTGGGGGCGCGGGGACGGGGGAGCTTTCTGGGCAGCCAGCCAGGGGCAGCCACTGAGAAGCCTGCGCCCCTCTCCTCTGAAGCCGGGCTCCCATAGTCGTGGGAAAGAAATGGGGGAGCCCCGGACGCCCCGGGCCGTAAAGTCAAATGGTGGAGAAGGGTCGGGTCTCAAACTGGGGGTCTCGGGGGAGCTGCCAGGCTGGGCGGGAGATGGGGCCCCTCCTGGGGGCGCTCCCTTCGCGTGGATCTGCAGTTGGAGGAAGGAGGGGCCCTGCCCCCCGGGGGTTCCTGAGACGTGGCCGCGGTGGCACCGAGAGGCCGGCCCCTCCTGGCGGGGGAGGGGCGCGCCCCGGGGGCAGGGGCCCGGGCTCGGCGGCTGCGGGGTCCCGGCCCGGCGGCCGCCTGCGGCGCGGCGCTCCTGCCCGGCGGGCGCTGCATTCTCCGAGTCTCCACCAGAGGCTGCGGGAGGAAGGAAGGGATCCGTCCCTTGCACACTTCCCCCCTAGTCAGACACGCACACTCCCTCGCTCCCGCTCGCTCACTCCCTCGCTCCCTCGCTCTCTCGCTCGCACACAGGCGCGCACACGCCGCCGCGGCTCCCCCTCTCGCGCCCGCTCTCCCTCCGGCTCCTCCGGGCGGCCGCCGGGCTCCGGACTCGCCCGCCCGCGCCTGGGCTCCCGCCCCACGCAGCGTCCCGAGGCGGCAGGACTGGGGGGGAGCCCCGGGCCGCTCCCCGAGGTAAGAGCGCGGGGTGCTGCGGGAGGGGCGGCGGGACTGGCGCCGAGGGGAGGCTGCCCAGCCGGGAGGGAGCCCCCCGGCCGGCAGGAGCGGCCCCGCAGGCGGCGTTGGGGGGGGCGGCGAGCCGCCCCCCTCCGGGGGAGCCGGGCTGCCCGCGCCCGCCCCCCGCGCGCCCCCTCCTCTCGGCGGGGCGGGCGGGGAGGGAGTTTCCCACGTCCAAACTTTCCCCGGCGCGGAGCCGAGCCGCCTCGCGGCCCGAAGCCCGCGGCCCCCGCCCGCCCCACCCCCCACCCCGCCCGCCGCGCGCCCGGGAGCCTCCGGGACCCCCGCGGGCCGCCGGGGGCCGCGCCGGGGGCCAAGCCCACGCGCCGCAAGGGGCTGGGGAGGTGGCGCACAGGCTGGGCGCGGGGGCCGGGACCCCAGCGTTCCCGGCGGCCCCCCAGCCCCGGCTGCCGGGTTTCGGCTCCCGGGCCCCTCCCAGAGGCGGGGTCCGGGCCGGGAAATACCGCACGGCGTGAGCGTGTGCGCGCGGGTGTGTGTGTCTGCGAGGTCGTGCCGCGTCCGGGGGCACCCAGAGGCTGACTCAAGCCGCGGCGACACGCGCGGCTGCGGCCACCTCACGGGGAGGGGGCGAGCTGGCCCGCAGGGACCCCCCGCCGGCCCCACTAGCGCGACCTCGCTGCCCTCCGGCCGTCGGGCCGGGCGACGGACAGGTGATGAGCGAGGGGCAGCGCCGCCCTCTTCCTGAGCACCTGGCTCGGGCAACACTATCCCTTCCACGGAAGAAGGACAGGGCCGACGGCCTCACGTCCAAAGGGAGCGCCACTGGGGACTGGCCCTCGGGGGCCTGGGCGATGACGAGGGACTTGTGGATTGTGTAGGCACTGTCGGGTCCCATCTTACTAGGGCCTCCGAACTTGATCTCCCCTGCCCCTCTTCCCTGGCGCTGTCTGGCTCCTGCCCCAGCCGGGGTGCGGCTGGAGACCACCAGGCGGGGCTGCTGCGGGAGGAGCTAATCCGGAGTCCCTCGGGGTCTCCCCGAGCTGCAGGGGCACCCCCTGGTGGCGGGCAGAGAAGTCGCCGCTTGAAGCCGACAGACAACTTGAGCTTCTGGGAGCTCGAGTTGTCTTCTCTACACCCCTTCGGGTCTGGCCTGAGGTTGCACAGACCAAGTCGTTTTCTGGGGTCTGATTCCAGCTTTCTCCGGGCCCTGGGTCTCGCTAAGGTGCCCCTAGTTCAGGGCTCATTTGAGGTTTTTGCCTGCTGCCAGCCCTCTGTCGGCCGCCTCCTGTGGGGTTCTGGGTCTTAGCCTCTTCCTCCCCCACTAGACGGCCCCACTGCCTTGTGTCAGCATCTCCATTGCCTTGGAACCCCTAGGCTCCTCCCTAACCATCATGGCCCTCTGTCTCTCATTAGTACCCCCTGCGCCTGTCCATCAGTGCCCACTCTGTCCCCCTGAGTTACCCTTGTTCTAACAGTTCTTTGGGGCATTCGGTGTCTACACCCATCCTTTGGGTCTTTGCTCATTTGCGACCGTTTCTCCTCCACCCATTTTCCATCTGGCATGCCTCGGTTTCTCTCTGCACCAGTCACCTGTTCCCTAGCCCCTTCCCTGGCCCAGCTCCTTCTCCACCCCTATTCCTCTCCATCTCCCAGTGTCTGGGATGCTCCTCTTACATTCTCCCTGGAAGGGAAGGCCATTGTCGACATGTAAACCCTGCTTCCTAGGGGTGTCTGCGTGCCTACCTGGGCCCAGCCCCACCGGTCCCTCTGGGGCAAGTGCTTTGCAGAATCAGCCAGATCCCTGCAGCTGGCTTCTGGAGATGAGGAGCCCCCTCCCCTATTCCCGACCATGAACACGGCAGAGATCG
Organism: Phacochoerus africanus; assembly: GCF_016906955.1. Lineage (NCBI taxonomy): Eukaryota > Metazoa > Chordata > Mammalia > Artiodactyla > Suidae > Phacochoerus > Phacochoerus africanus. The sequence goes on from NC_062546.1 coordinate 14,684,207, forward strand.
CTTGGCCCCCCTTCTTCCCCCTTTGAGAATCTCGGGTCCCAAGGGCAGCTACAGCCAGAGCCAGAGCCGGAGCCAGAACCCAGGTGTCCTGACTTTCAGGCTTCACTGACCCTCTTTATAGGTCGGGCAGGTCTGGGGGTGGAGGGGGGAACAGTTTCTTGCCTTTGCATTGCAAGCAGAACAAGGAAACACCTGCTGAAGTATAAGAGGGGTTTAAATTAGACCCCTGTGCTCCTCGGCCAGTACCCAGGGAAAGATGTTGAAATGCCTTTTGCAGAGAAGCCTAAACAGCAGACGCTGAAGACGCACCGGGGCCCCTAAAGGTGGGGTGTTACCCACACAAGTCACAGCTCTTCTGTAAAAAGTGTATGCGCGGAGGGGGTGGCTCTGATCTCAGGGCATCTCTTGTGGTCTGGAATAATTGTGCCTCCAGGCAGGACTTCCAGTGCCCCCGCTGTTTCCCAAGGCTCTGCTTTTTTCCAAGGCCTTTGCAGGAGCTCTGCACCCCACAGCCCTCTGAGAAGGGGCTGGGCAGGGACCCCACGAGGGCCTGTCTCCTCCGAGTTAGCGATTTAGCAAAGTTTGGAGCAGCCAGTTTATTTACCACATGGGTGATAGGAGTCAGCCAATTAAATTTCCTTGCCTCTCTCTCTGCTCTTTTTTTTTTTCTTCCCCTTTTTCTTCCATCAGGAAGCTTCATTCGGAAATGCAGCCTCAGGTATTCAGAGAGAGAGAGAGAGAGAATGATTCCTGTTTATATAACTCGGGCAGCAGCCGGTGCAGCTCGGCCTGGGAGGGGGTGGGAGCTGAGGATGGAGTCAGTGTGGTTCCAGGAAAAGACCCTAAGGAGATGGCTTTGGCCTGGGGCTCCCTGGCTGGGAGCTTCCCCATCCTGCCCTGGGGCGACCCCTACAGGGCACTAGGGACTGGGGGCAGGGAATCCACCCTTGTCAGGCTGAAAGGAGAGCCAGGGCTCAGGCCCGGGCTCAGGGAGAAAAGCTTCATGTCCCCTGTGCTGGTGGGCTTACTCTCCAGCCCCCTGGACTCCTCAGAACGCCCTTAAGGTGGAGCTCTTGACTAGAGGCCTTGGCTTCCTGGAACCTTGTGTTTTGATACAGGCCTATCTGGAGAAAGCCTAGGTTTTATTTATTTTTTAACCATCAGGACAGGCTCTGACCCCAACTTTTTCATCAGAACAATGGATGTAATTGAACTTGGCCTTCTCTCCCATGGAGGAGGCAAGGCCTGACAAGAAACTTGACTGTAAAATGCTTTGAGCTCTGTGTCTGTCAGAGGGAATGTTTTTCTCACCAAGGATGATGCACAGTGGCTGCTGGAATCAGGTGGGTGGAGGCATGGCTATCCTGTACAGTTGGGCAGGTCGTTGACTGTGCAAGGGCACTCAGTTCAAGGGGAAAGTGGGGCTGAAATTCGTCTTAAGCTCCACTCATCAAGGCAGACTATGTACTTCCTATGGAGGGAGGGCCGCCTTTCTCTAATTTGCAAAACCGGCTTTGCATACTCTGCAGCCAAGGGCCCATAGGGGGCCCCCAGAGGATAGTTCTTCAGTTTCCACAAAAGTGGCCTAACTGGGGGGTTAAGGATATACACACCGCTCTCTCTTTAGTCCACTTCTTTTACAGTGGAGACAGCCTTCTGAATACAGGAGTCTGGGTCTGAACACATGGGGTACAGAAACCTGGAGGAATTCCCTTCCTCCCCCCCACCCCTGTTCCTTCATCAGCCAATAATAGAACTGATTAAAGACCCTGAGCATTGGAGTCAGACCAGCCTGCATTTGTGACTTGCTGCCTGTGTGACTTTGGGAAAGTTATTTTGCCTCTCTGAGCCTCAGTGGCCGCCTCTGGGCAGTGGGAGGCTGGGGGAAAGTAATGCGGGGGTTGTGTGAAGGCTACACGTGCGTGAGTGTATATGGGGCTTAGCATAGTGCCTGGAACGGAGGATGCTTCATTAGTGAAGCAATACTGTGGACAGTTATTGTCCCTTTGTTTGTATCCCGTGGTTTCTGTGATGCTGAAGGTGGTGGTTTCTCTGTTCGGTTTGGCACCTGGCTTTGGCTGCCTGTACCCCTGGCAAGAGTGTGAAGTTGAGTCAGGACCACCCGGATCTGTCTTGGACCTCAGGACCCTTCAAGGGACTGGCCAGTCGGTGCATGTGGCCGGGGCATCAGAATATATCCGTGATTCCCATGGATTCATTTTCCCCCAGTCTCTACTCTCTTCCCCTCTCCCGTCTACCCCACGAGAGCTGCTATGGCTCAGACCTCACTGGCTTTGCCGAAACCGTTGTGGCGGCCTCCTGCCTGGGCTCCCCGCCTCTGATCCCCTCCCACTGCAATGCCTGCTGCAGCCAGAGCGATCCTTCTCGAACGCAGGTGGGATTGTGTCACTTGCTTGATTAAAACCCTTCCATGGCTCCCCATCGCCTACTGAATTAAGTCCAGACTCTGCACCGTGACATTCAAGGTCCTTGTAATCCGTCTGCATCCTCCTTTCTCTCCCACTGTGCCTCCAATCCCACGCTCCCGCATTCAGCCACACCTGCCCAGCTACCTGAGCACCCGTCCCCTGAAGCTCTTTCAGCACATTAAAGACCCTAACCCAGTACCTGTCCCTTGCATCCACCCAGCCATCTGTCTGTCTGACTGTCCATCCATTCTTTATCCAGTTTAAAATATCTATGTACGCATCCCTATGCGATGTTTACTGTGTGCGAAGCATCGTGCCAAATGCTGGAGATACAGTGGGGAGCAAGCAGACAGGATCCCAGCTGATAGGAGTCTGATGGTCCCAGGAAGGAGACAATTAAACAATTCTCAGGAGCCATGATAAGAACTGGGGGGGGGGGGCGGCGCAGCAGAGGCTTCCAGGAGAAAGAGGTGGTTCAGCAGAGACCTGCAGGTTGATTCGCAGCTGTCCAGGAGATGAAGAGGGGCGGGGTGGAGGGAGGATGGGGAGCAGGCTCCAGGGCGAGGAGTCAGGGGACCAAGTGAGGGCGGAACTGCAAGTTCACTTGGCTGAAATGGAACACGGAGAGCTTGGGGGTACGGGTGTGGGAGTCACAGGAAACAGGGCCAGCGAGGTGGGCTGAAGCCTGGGCCCTGTGGATCTTGAAAGGCACGAGAAGGAGCTTGGACAGCAGCCTGAGTGCCGTGGGGAGCCCCTGAAGGGTTTTCAGCTGGGGAGGGGCCTGAAGGGATTGCCTTGAGAAGCCTCGCTTCGCTGCCTGGTGGAGAATGAATTGGTGGGGAGGACGGGCCGTGGCTGGGCCCGGGGAGTAGAGGACGATGAGGTTGGAGGAGTTGAATGGGCAGGCTTGGGAGGCTTGGTAGATGCGGGGGCCGGGAGGAGCCCCTGTTTCTGACTTGGGAAGCTGTGTGGGCCACCAGAGGAGCAAGGCTTTCAGGAAGAGGTGGACAAGAGCTGTGGAGAGAGGATTTGTGAGATGCTGGGGGGATATGCATAGAGATGCCTGATGGACAGTTGTGCAGAAAAGACTGGGCCACCCTGAGCGTTCTAGGCCAGAAATAGACCTTTGAAGCCACAAGGATGGATGAGATCACCCAGATTTAGTCTGTAGAATGAAAAGAACCTTGCGGGACCCTCACATGTCTGGGACAGGTGCATCCCAGGATGCCTTCTCTGATGCATCCAGGCACATGTGCCTCCCATCTCTCCTGAGCCCGATGGCAATTAGTTTAGCTTTTCCTGTCTGCCCTGTATCATCAACTGGATCTGTGGTTCTCAGCCAGGGGCAGTTTTGCCCCCTAGAGGACGTTTGGCAATGTCTAGGGCCTTTTTGGTCATCACAACTGCCTAAGTGGCTGCTACTAGCATCTAGTGGGTAGAGGCCTGGGATGCTGCTGAACATCCTGCAGTGCACAGGACAGGTCCCACAGCAGAGACTCATGCAGCCCTGAGTGTCGACAGTGCAGAGGTTGAAAAACACAGCCCTGGATGAGAAGATCTTGAAGGCAGGCCCTGGGTTTTTTCATTTTGGTCTCCCCAGCATCTAGCATGGCACATGGCATATGGCGGATGCGCCTCGCTGAAGCAAATTTGGGCTGGAGGAGGGGCCCGCAATCCACACGGCATTGAAGCCTTCAATACCTAAGACCCAACCCTACCCAGGGTTGCCTGGCCCCTCTCCAGCAGGCTAGACCAAGGTGCTAGGATATAGCATGGAGGGACGGATGGGCCCAGGGACACAGCTGCCGGAAAGCTGCCAAACACCCCAGAGCTTGAGGGCATGTTGCTGTGTATATTTTGGCAGCCCATTTTTTCCCTTGTCTTGTTAACTTCTGTCATTTCTTTATCACCCAAGTAAATATATGTTATTTTTTAAAAATAGGCACATTATAAACTGTGTGAGAAACGTGACAACCTGCTGATGAAGAGCACAGGCTCTGGGAGTTCCCTGGTGGCTCAGCAGGTTAAGGATCTGTGTTGTCACGGCTGTGGCTTAGGTCACTGCTGTGGCACAAGTTCGATCCCTGGCCCAGGAACGTCCATGTGTCTCAGGCGTGGCCAAAAAATAAACATTTTTAAAATAAAAAAATTTAGAAGTTTAGACCATGGGGCTCTGCTACTTATTAGCTGAGTGAGCCTGTTTCCTCATCTGTAATGTGGGTTTAACGAAGCTGCCTTGTAGGATTGCAAGGAAGAATAAATGAGGTTTTCTCAAACAGAGAAAAAGGGCTTAGCCCAGCGCTGGGCTTGTAGGAAGTCTTCAATACAGAGTCACTGCATATCCTCAAGTGCAAATTTATACATACATGTGTATACATGTATATAATATATATATATGTGTGTGTATGTGTGTGTCATTTTGTAGAGGAAAGCATTTTTAATTAGCCATAATCCCACCCCCATCTGGCTAACATTTCGGGGGCATTATCCTTCTGACATATATGGATTTTTAAAAAATAAAAATGGCGTCTTGTTTTGCACACATGCCTTTGTAACCTGCATTTTTCACTCTATAATATACTGTGAATGTCTTGCCATTTCGATAAATATACATCTACATCATCATTTTTTAAGAGCTGCATGGTTCTCCATTGTGGCTGGACCATAATTCATTTAACCGGCCCCCACTCTTGGTCATTTGGGTTGTTTCCAATCCTTTGCGATTACAAACAATTCTGCCATGAACATTCTTGTACACACATCTTCGCGCTCTTGTCCAATGATTTCCTCGGGGACCACTTGGACGTTTCTGGCAGGAGGCATGTGGCCCTGACCAGATTCCTCAAGTAGAAGCCCCTCAAGTAGAAGCACGGAGGGGGCTGGGGACGCCCCCGAGAGATGGCAGAGGATGTCTGAGGGCAGAGAACTGTTTGGGTCCCTGGAAAGCGGGTTCTGATGTTTAGTCTGGACTTCTCTATGAGTCATGCCCCCTTATCTCTCTGTTGTCATTGTGGTGCTTGCCAAGGAAGGTGCAAGTGTGTGTGTGTGATGGGCAGAGTGACAAGACACCAGGCAGGCAGGGGACACAAGGTGGAGGGGCCCGGGCCAGCTGATGGATGGGTGGCTGAGGCAGATGGATCCAGGTCAGTGGGCAGACAAGATGATGGGCAGTGACGAGCTGGACAGAGTCAGGTGACCAGACGTAGGACAGTGGAGCCCACGGGAACCAGGAGCTGAAATCCTGTATTCGGGGACAACTGGGAGTTCCTGGGAGATGCAGCCAGCCCCTGAGGCCAAGAGCCTCACGGGGCTGCTTCTATCATCCGAGCAGTCGTTCAGGATTAAGCATGTTAGAGTTCAAAGGCTCTTCACGTGTCGCCCGCCCAACCACATTGTATGGCTGGAGAAGGAAACTTGCCTTGGGTCCTACAGTGTCTCAGCAACAGACTGAGTCCTTTGCCTCTACATTTTCATTTCCATTTTTTCACATGAGCCTCCTGCCTTGAAGGGAAAGGGACCAGGTTGGCAGGAGTTGGGGGTGCAGGATGATGGCCCAGTGGGGGAGGGGGACTGGGAGGTCAGAGGGAGCCTGGTCAGGAATTTCTCTGTCTGTCCGCCTCCCACGATCCTGTTTCTGCCATCCCCACGTGAGCTGTTCAAAGCACAGACGCAGGAGCCAGACTGGACGTTCCCACCGTGGCTCCGCCCCTTCGCAGCTGGATGGCCGCAGGTAAACTGCCCCACCTGAGCTCCAGCTCGGTTCCTCGCCGGGCCCTCCCTCCCAGGTGTGTTGAGAGGTTTAATCTGTTAATAGATGCGAAGCCTTTAGAACAGTGCCTGGCCCACAAGAACAGTGCCTGCTCCCTGAGCATTAACTACTTACATTCCACTCTTTTACCCATTTTTTTCCCTTTGAATTCTGTGTTGGTGCGCGCCTGCTCACAGGCGCCTCCACAAGCAGGCTGTGTCCCCTTGAAGGCAAAGAGTGTGTCTTTCTCATCCCACGTCTCATCTTCTCACCACCAGGGCCCCCTAGCCGGTTGGGCACATACATAGTAGCTGCTCAGTAAGCGTGTCTTGAAGTGGCTCGTCGACCCGATCTGGTTGAAGGGGTTAGGGAAGGTGCATCAGGGAGGCAGCTTTGGATATGCGTGTTGAGGTCCAGGAGGAGCCGTGTGCTGTGGGGGTGGAGGTGGCAGGGAAGACAGTGCAGGTGGCAGGGACAGCATGAGGGGAGGGGGGAGCTTGGTGAATGTCCTTGGCTGATGGCCTGTTGCCAGCTTTGACCAGAGCACAGAGTATTACAGGGGAGGAATGAGAGCAGCTGAGAGGAGGAGGTTCTGCAGAATTCAGAAGCGTGGCACCCCAGCGAGGAAATGCAGGCACTAGGGAACTCTAGGAAGATCCGGTTGATGGCACTGTTTTAGGATCGACTTTGATGGGAAAGGAAGCAGGGGGCAGGGGCAGCTGAGATCTTCCTGGAGACACAGGTGGAGTTGGGACTTGACTGAGGTCATGGAGAAAGGGGGTCTGAAGGAAAAGGCACCAAGGAAATATGATCAACAGGACTGCTGGTCGTGGAGGGAAACGGGGAAGTGAAATATGACGAGGTTTCGAGCGTGGATGTCTGGGAGAACTGGGGCGCCATCAGCCACACTGGGGGTCTGTACTTGGGAGATATGGGGCAAGTTGAGAGGCCAGCTAAGATTATTCAGCCAGCCAGCATCTCATCTAAGCCATCCATCCATCCACCAATCCATCTTCCTCCTGCCCACCCACCTCCATTTAAACATCCATCTGCCAATCCGCCCGTCCATCCGTCTGTCCCCTGCCACACATGTACCACTGCCTTTCTTTCCATCTTCTGCTATTTATCCACCCTCGTTTATCCATGATCCTCCAACTTATTCATCCATCCAAGTTACATTTCTTGTGAGCCTACAATGTGCCAGGCTCTGGTAAAATCTTACCAGAAGCATTTGGAGATGCTTGCTTGAAAATAACGATAGTGATTAGAAACATCAATGGAAGGGACCAGAATTATTGTATCTAGAAATTTGAGAGGATGCTATGGAGGATGCCCTGAAAGAAGGTGACCAGTCTGGTGTGTTCTATTCCCAGGAGAGAACAGAGGAAATTGGCTGCACTTGCAGCTGGAGGGATTGCAGTTCCCTCGGAGGGAGAACTACCTTACTGATCATTGCAGGTGTCTGAAGTACCTACCTGGTCATGTGTTTGCACTAAAATCTGTAGGAGTGACTTGGAGGGAATGAGTACAGATCGGGTCAGGTTTGGAGCACTTGGTGGAGAAGGACTCGGGATGCGAGGTGGGGGTGGGGGAGCAAAGGACCAAGGTGAGGGGAACTTCCGGGGAAGCAGACAGACCTGTGGCTGGGATGAGCCAGGACAAATCGGACACCTTAATTCTCAGAGCATCCCTTAGAGGGAGGGCCCCTCATTCTCCTCACTCAGCCTCTGTCCCTTCATAAGCCGACATTTCTTTCTGAGCCCCCACCCTCTTACACAGCCCTGACCCCTTCCCAAATCATCTGCCCCCCTCGATTTAGCCCTTGATCCCTTCACTGAGCCCCTGTTCTCTCTTCTGAGCCTTCGTTCCTCCAAGACCCCCCATCTCCTCACAAATCCCAGGCCCCCAACTGAGCCCCTGGTGGAAACCCCCACTCACACAGCCCCCCCACCTCTTCTCCGTGCCCCCATCTCCTTCTGGAAGCCCTTTCCTCTCATGGCAAAGAGCCTCCATCCCCCAGACTCCCCAGCAGAGCTCTGGCTCCCCTCTGCAAGAGCCCCAGGCCCCTGCAGCGCCCCCACCGCCTCCTGGAGCCCCAGATCCTCTTACTGAGCCGCACCCCCTCCTGGACCCCCAGGTCCCTCCAGAAGCAGCCACCACTTCACTTAGCTCCTGGTCTCTCTCTGCATGTACTTGTGCCCGTTCTGAACCCTCAGCTCCCCTCTGAACCCGGTTCCCTCACGGAGCCCTCCTGCCACCCCCAACCCAGGGACCACACCTCTCTCTCCAGGCTCTGTCAGCCAGCAGGTAGTGGCTCCAGCTCGCCAGCCATCCTTGGGGCTTGGCATCAACCCAGTCAGCCCACAAGACCCTCCCCGCAGCCTTCCAGGAGCCTCGGGGGCTTTGGGGGTGGAGGGACTCAGAGGTCCCCAAGTGGGCCGGGCTGAGGGAGGAGACCAACGGCTTTGGCAGCTCAGCCTGGTTCGTGGGCTGGGAGAAGCTGGAGACTCTGGCAGCTTCTGGGTTAGAAAAACAATCACAAATTAGAGAAAATGCTTTGGGAAATTGCTCTGCTGCGTGAGAGGGAGGCCGCCTCGGGAGGGAGAGAAAGAGGCCCTAAGCCAGCAATGGCTCCCCATGGCCTCACCCATTGGCTCCAAACCATCTGCTTGGCATTCGAGGCCCTCGTGCATCATCTGACATAGTCAGCGGCCCAGAGCTGACACCCACCCAGTCCAGCTAGGCCCTTGCTCCAAGGTTCATTGCCACCTGCGGCCCTTTGCTCCCCTGGGCGGAGCTCTTCCACCCACCCAGCCCGAGCACCCGCTTCCAGCCCTTCATAAGCCATTGTTACTACCTTGACTCTTTGCTGGTCCCTCAAAGAACTCGGTCTTGTACTAATGGCACACGGGCAGGTCAGTCTGGGCCCCCAGCCTCCTCTGATACATATTAGCCGAATGGCCTCGGGCAAGGCTTTTTGACGTGCTGGCCCTCAGTTGTCTCATCTGTAGAGTGGGAAGAGGAAGACCTCCCTTGCTGAGTTGTTAAGGTACAGGGCGCACAGGGCCCTGCTCACAATAGGAACCAAGTTAATGAAGATGGGGCTCCACACCCGCACAGCCAGACCAGCACACGGGCCACGAGGGCCCACCTTCATCTACGAATATTCTCTTATCACAGCATCCCCAGCTGTCTTCTCTGAACCCGCCTGTCCACGATTCCCCTGCTGAGAAGATACAAAAAGAGAGTCCATAAGCTTCAGCACAAGCACTTGGGGGTTCCTAATATAAGAAAATGAAGCCATAAAGGTTGAACTTTATGAGTCCCTTGGCCAAGGAAGACGGAAGGCGGGCCATCTTCTGTCAGGAGAAATTAGGACAGTAGCCAAGCGCTTGGATTCTGGAGCCGGACTGCCGGGGTTTGAGTCCTTGCGCTGCCCCCTCCCCCCTCCGCCCCTTTGGCTGCGTGGCTTCGGCCCAGGGACTTAGCTACCTGTTTCCCCACCTGTAAAACAGGCATGATAGTTGCAGTACCCGCTTCACAGGGTGTGAAGAAGATGCAAGGAGCTAATGATTTGTAAAGCGCTTAGAATGATGCCCGGTACCTTCTAAGCTCTAGAAACGGGTTTGTCGAATCAAACTGATGAAGGATTTAGGGACATAGGAGTGGACCGCAGGGGTGCTCAAGCAAGATAGGAAATGGGCCTTCTGAATTTGGGTTTTTGCAGAGCCAGAGTCCAGCCAGTTGCCCCGTCAAATTGGCCTCTTTCTGGGTAAGGGATGTTCTCGAAGTGAAAGGGCTTTTTCTGGAGACCACTGGAGGGCTTCACTGGGAGGATAGGCCCAGGCACGGTACACCCAGAGGCAGCCTCTGCAGAGGGCAGCAGAGAAAAGGATCCAGGGTTCTTAGGGGCACCTCTGGAGCCCCCAGGGTCTCATCTGCCCTTTCACTGGCCCAGTGGAGGCTCCTGGCATGACTTCTCTTCCTGCCCATGACAGGTGAGATGATGGAGGGGGACCGAGACGTTTTTGTCCAGGGATCGCAGAGAATTCCGTTCCGCAGTCTGGCTGAACAGGGAGTGGAGGAAGCAACCTGAAATCTACTCCTCACCAGCACCGAAAAAGTCCCGTGGTCCCCACACAGCCTCTGCTCTCGAGGCACTTGAGAGAATCAGCCAATGCCTCGAGTCCCTCTTCTCCTTGGGCCTCAGTTTCCTCATCTGTCCTCTAGCTTTCTGCAGAGTGAGCCCCCCCCTCCGGCCCGCCCCCATCTGCCCCTCCCTTTTTCTCCTCCTCCCAAAGCTCCTCCCCAGGCAGAGGGTGGGAGGGACCCCCAGGGAGGAGAGAGAGTTTGTACTAACTGAGGGCACGACTGGAACTTCTGATTGGCTGGTCAGGGCCATTCTTTTCCCAGGTTGCCATAGCAGCCGTTTCCTGGGGTTGTCAGTGATGAAACTCATAACATTGTTTTCAAATAATCCGTGTAATTGAAATAACAATTGAGCTGTTAACTCGTCTCTCACACCCGGACTGGGACAGATCCTTCTTTGCACACACACCCCTGCCCACCCTGGGAGCTCTGGTCATTCCCCACCTCCCGTCTGAGGCTCCAGCCCCTTCCTTGCGTTGCTGGAAGAAAGGGAAGTAAATTTATTATCAAAATCCCAGAAACTCCGGCCCCCAGAGCTGAACCAGAACTTAGAAACCAGAATGCCCAGCATCTTTTTGCAGTCAGAGGTGCAGCGGAGGAAGGGGCTGAACCTGGGTTGCCTGGGAAGGAACAAGCTGGACTAAGACAAGCAGTTCTGTTTGTCAGTGGAAGGTGAGGTGTGGCTTTGAGGGGCTGATAGAAGATCACAGAGCTGCCCCCTCTAAGGGCTTGAGCTTGTCCAAATCCTCACCTACCCCTGCCCCCACTTCACAAGGGAATAACGGAGGCCCCGAGAAGCTGGGCTCAATGCAAGTGTTTTTATAACTTTTCAGAAAATACCTGTTGAACGGGTGGATCTCAGAGCACAGACACCCCTTCTCTCTTCACTTCCCTCCCCACCGACCAGGAACCAAAATTTGGCTTCTTCAGTCGGAGGGCTTCCCGGAAGAGGGGGTTGAGAGCGATTTGGGGAAGAGGAGGGGGAACTCCTGGAGGAAGGGGAGGGACTTTTGAAGTGCCCATTCCCTCCCCCCGCCCCCCAACTCCTTCAGCTGGAGTCCGAGGATGCAGGTTCAGAAACGCAAATGTGAAAACAACACAGCTGTCTGCCCAGCCCTCAGCCTGGGATGGACTGAAAATATGCAAGAAGCAAGGCCTCTCCTATTAGTAAATGTCTCTGTGCCCCTGTGGGAATGCAGGTCTGCACAGACAGCTCCCAGTAGTGGCAGCTCCGCTGAGGATAAAAGCCTGGGGGTGGGGGGGAATTTGTTTTTGGTCTGGTCGCTGTCCAAGGTACTTGCTGGGTCTGCAGACTGTGTGGGTGGCTGGGGCGACGGACCCTTGCTGGGACTGGGGGTGGGGACAGTTCTCTGAAGATGAGACTGGGTAACAGCAAGAGATTGGCTTCCTTCCCTGGATTCTAGAGTGTTGGAACCCCTAAGGGTCTTGGCAACCATCTACTCCTTCCATTCACTCCTTCTTATTTATTCTACATCTCTGTGCCAGGCACTGTGTGGGCCATAAGGATATGAGAATTAGGGACACTAAGCCTCCATTGTTCAAGGACCCTTTCTGTCTTTTGGGGAAAACACACACACATATGCCCGCTTCATGGAGGAAATGATTTGGGCTCAGTCTTGAAGGATGAATAGGAGTTTTCCAGGTGGATAATGGAGCAGATATTCACAGTTAAATAGAAGTTCTGTGTGGCTCAAGTTTGGGCTACCTTTGAGGGACCTGGGGGTCTGGAGAGGAACAATGACTTACCCAAAGTGCCACCTTGAGTCGGGAGCACAGCTAGGGCTAAAACACAAGATATCTTACTTTGTCAGAAAACAAGAACTTCAGAACTAGTTGGGTCTTTGAAAGACTCTAGCCCAAACTGACTATTTTTCAGATGGGAAACAGAGGGTCAGGGGTGTTTAATGTTGTGCTTGGGGTCCAACAGCAAGCATGTAGCAGAGCTCAGATTTGAGATCTGATCTGTTTGAGAGCAAAGCCTGAACTGTTCTGCTGGAACCAAAGCCAGAAGCAGGGTGTGTGCCACCTGAGCCCAGCTGGAGAGGGCTTGGGCAAGGTTGGGCTGTCCCAGTGGGCCCCGTGCATGTGCCAGCTCCTGTCCCATTGTTGGCACTTAACACCTGCGCAGGAGGAGCGTGACTCCAGCAGGAAAGCTCAGCAGCAAGACCTTCCTCTGGGCTGGTGGGAGCCTGGTCTCGCTTGCAGTCCTGTCCCTGACTCTCTAGGTGACCTTGGCTAAGACATTACCTCTCTCCGGGTCTTAGTTTCCACAATCATCTGTATCACAGGCGGATCCTCTTTGCCTCTTCTCTGGGGCAGCTGTTTTTAATGGTGAAGAGGAAGGGCACAGGATTTGGACACCCAGGGGACATTTGGTGGCCATCTAGAAACTAGTTGGCAGGGGGAGCTGCTGGCATCTAGTGGGTCAAGAGCAGGGATGTCGCTGAACATCCTACAGTGTCCAGGACAGCCCCTACCCCAGAGGATGATCCAGTCCTCGGTATCACCAGTGCCAAGCCGGGAGTTCCCGTTGTGGCTCAGTGGTAACGAAACTGACCAGATCCATGAGGACTCGGGTTTGATCCCTGGCCTCGCTCCGTGGGTGAAGGACCTGGCGTTCCTGTGAGCTGTGGTGTAGGTCGCAGATGCGGCTCAGATCCCGCATTGCTGTGGCTATGGTGTAGGCTGGCAGCTGCAGCTCTGATTTGACCCCTAGGCTGAGAACTTCTGTATGGTGCAGGTGTGGCCCTAAAAACCACCAGAAAAAGAAAAGAAGGAGTTCCTGTTGTGGCACAGCAGAAATGAATCTGACTGGCATCCGTGAGGACGCAGGTTCAATCCCTGGTCTTGCTCAGTGGATTAAGGATCCAGCGTTGCCTTGAGCTGTGGTGTAGGTCACAGACGTGGCTTGGATCTGACGTTGCTCTGGCTGTGGTGTAGGCCGGCGGCTACAGCTCTGATTTGACCCCTAGCCTGGGTACCTCCGTGCCACAGTGCAGCCCTAAAAAGATTAAAAAGAGAAAAGAGACACGTGCACCCGCATGTTCATTGCAGCACTGTTCACAATAGCCAAGACATGGAAACAACCCAAATGTCCATCGACAGATGATTGGATTCGGAAGATGAGGTATATATATATATATATATATATATATATATACACAATGGAATACTACTCAGCCATAAAAAAGAATGACATAATGCCATTTGCAGCAACATGGACGGAGCTAGAGAATCTTATACTGAGTGAAATGAGCCAGAAAGACAAAGACAAATACCATATGATATCACTTATAACTGGAATCTAATATCCAGCACAAATGAACATCTCCCTAGAAAAGAAAATCATGGACTTGGAGAAGAGACTTGTGGCTGCCTGATGGGAGGGGGAGGGAGTGGGAGGGATCGGGAGCTTGGGCTTATCAGACACAACTTAGAATAGATTTACAAGGAGATCCTGCTGAATAGCATTGAGAACTTTGTCTAGATACTCATGTTGCAACAGAAGAAAGGCTGGGGAAAAAATGTAATTGTAATGTATACATGTAAGGATAACCTGACCCCCTTGCTGTGCAGTGGGAAAATAAAAAAAAAAAAAAAGAGAGATGAAAAGAAAGGAGGGAAGGAAGGAGGGAGGGAAGGAGGAAGAAAAGTGTCAGGCTTATCACAGGGTCAAGATGGAGAAGCCCTGGTGCCTGAGCCTTGTTTGTGAAGATTGATCAAATGAGGCCACCAGGGTGGGCACTGAGGGCTGTGCCCAGGTGCGCCCCACGCTGTAACGTAGAGAAGGAGAAGTGACCTTGATGTCGGGCAGACCTGTCTGTGTTAAGTCCTTAACTGCTCTGAGCCTTCATGGCTTCATCAGTGAAACAGAGGCCATACTAATAGCACCTGTCTCCGGAGACCATTGAGAGGGTGTGATGACGTCATGTATGCAGATGGCAAAGGAACTTGCAACAGGGGAAGTCACGGGCCCTTCCCCGAGCTGCTCTCCTGTAAACACAAGCCCTGAGCCTTTAAGCTCAAGCTCCAGAGCCAGCTCAGCCATGCTGCCGTGCAAGCTCTGAGATCTTAAGCAACTTAACCTCTCTGTGCCTCCATTTCTCATCCTTGAAATGAGGATTGTAATAGGACCTACCACAGAGGTGTGGAGGGGCAACTGACAGTGAGTTAACGGGTGTAAAACCCTCAGAATGGCACAGAGTAAGTGCTATACAAATGTTGGCTACTGGAGTTCCCCTTGTGGCTCAGCAGGTTATGAACTCGGCCAGTATCCATGAGGCTTCAGGTTGATCCCTGGCCTTGCTCAGGATTAAGCATCCGGTGTTTCTGTGAGCTGTGGTGTAGGTCACAGAGGCGGCTCAGATCTGGTGTGGCTGTGGTGTAGGCTGGCAGCTGCAGCTCTAATTCGACCCCTAGCCTAGGAACTTCCAAATGCCACAGGCGTGGCCCTAAATAGAAAAAAACAGTTGGCTACTACTGTTGTTGTTGTTGTTGTTGTTATATGGATTTTATGTGGGTTTTTGTTTTTTTTTTTGTCTTTTTAAGGCCATACCCATGGCATATGAAAGTTCCCAGGCTAGGAGTCAAATCAGAGCTGTAGCCACTGGCCAACACCACAGCCACAGCAACAGCAACAGCAGATCCAAGCCGCCTACACCACAGCTCATGGCAATGCCAGATCCTTAACCCGCTGAGTGAGGCCAGTGATCAAATCTGCATCCTCATGGATCCTAGTCAGATTCTTCCCTGCTGAACCATGATGGGAACTCCTATACGGCATCTATCCTGAACAAAACACTCACACAAGTTGCAGGACCCCCACACGGGCCTCTCCAGTTGGCATCTCTACCTCAGCTCTCTACCTGTCCCTCCCCCAACCCAGAGCCTCCCATGGATGGAGCCAAGGCCCTCTGTGACCCTGCCAAGGCTGCTGGTCTCAACAGCTCCCACCCTGCTTATCTGTAGCTTCCCGAATCCCCTCTCCATCCTCACCCTCCTCCCCTCCTGTTGAGTCTGCCAGAGCCTGAGGTCGCTGTGAGAAGCCGCATCCATGGAGAGGGAGACGTGGGCACCTGCACCCCACTTTAGAACTCAGGCCCCATCCCACCAGCCCTCAGGCCGGAACACTCACATCCTGAGTCCTGCCCACCCCTTCTGGCTAACCCTTTAGAGTGGAAAAATTCTTCCACGTCGCAGGGTTTCTCCACTTTAGCACTGCTGGCTTTGGGGGCTGCTCATTCTTTGCGGAGGTGGGCTTCTCTGTGCCTTGCAGGATGCCTCACAGCGTCCCTGGTCTCTGAGAAGTGGGTCCCAGTAGCTCCCCCTCCTCCAGCTGCCACAGCCAAAACAGAGTCCTGACATTGCCGAATGTCGCCTGAATGGCAAAACTCACCTTTGGTGGAGAATGACTGTCCCAGAACTTTGGTATGAACTGTGAGCTTCTGTCTTGCAGGATCCTGACAGAGACGCTTGTAAAACCTAATAAAGGTCCTCAAGTTGGGCCCAGGAGGCCACTCTCAACTTTCTCCCACTTTCCAGTGAGGATTCCAATCCTTTGACACATTGTCTGAACCCCTTGGCTGCAAGCATCAGGTGCAACCCAAACTCTGAGCCCTCACCCCAAACCCTGAACCTTAACCTTAAATCCCAAACTTCCACCTGTTTTCCCAACCCCTCACCGTAATTCAA
This sequence comes from Phacochoerus africanus, assembly GCF_016906955.1. Taxonomy (NCBI): domain Eukaryota; kingdom Metazoa; phylum Chordata; class Mammalia; order Artiodactyla; family Suidae; genus Phacochoerus; species Phacochoerus africanus. Next base: position 14,700,245 of record NC_062546.1, read on the forward strand.
ATCCTAATCCTATGCTCTTGACCTGTTCCCAAACTTCTGATTCCTTAACCTCCAACAGAATCCTAAATCCAGAGGTTAACCCCCAACAGGAAAGGTACACTTCCAGGTCCTTCCAGCAGTAGCTCCTAACCCCAACCCCTGTCCCTTCTGGCCTCTGGAGATTCTTTGGTCAAGCTTCTGGCCTCCTTCCCTCTGAGGCAGCCCCAAGTCCCTGGGGAGAGGCAGGAAAGGCTGCGGGAGTGCAAGGCTGCAGGAGGCAACTCGGTCTCAGAACCCCTCCCTCATACCACTCCCCCCCAGGCAACCCATCTGGAAATTCCATTACTTATTCATTTGTTTATTCAGACATTTAATGAGCGCCCATTCCGTGCAGGCTCTGTGTTACAGAGCTACAAGAAAAGCCGTGGAAGGGTTCCCCGGGGGCCTAATGGTTAAGAATCTGGCTTTATCACTACTGTGGCTCGGGTTCAATCCCTGGCCCAGGACCTTTTGCATGCTGCTGGTGCAGCTGGAAAAGAAAGAAAGGGAAAAAAAGCAGTAGAGAATTAGATCCAGTTGCTGCCTACTGTCCACTGGGGGAGAGAAGTAGACAAACCAGTAGACACATTGTTCAAAACAGTGATTCCAGAGTCATTGGAGAAATGGCCACTGAGTGCCTATTACATGCGAAGCAGCATCCTAAGTGCCAGCGATTCAGCACTGAGCACAACAGACAAAGCCCCGACATACAGAGCCTCCATTAAAGGACATGGAGGCAGATAATAAATCAGCAAATGTGTGCTGCTGCAGACAGCGCTAAGTTCCGTGGGGGCAGGGCCGGGAGGTCCTGAGGGTGGAGGAGCTGCTCTGCCTCAGGGAACGTCTCACCGGGGGGCTTGGCCATTTGAACCTCGTCTGAAGGAAGAGAGAGTGAAGCATGCAGATAGCCGGGGCAATGGTGTTCCAGGCAAAAGAACCTGGAAATGCAAAGGCCCTGAGGTTGGAACATGCCCGTTATTTTCAGAGAACAGCCAGGAGGACAGTGTGGCTGGGACGGGGGCCGGGGACCGAAGGAGGCTGAGACAGGACCAAAGGAGGCTGAGACGTAGCAAGAGGTCCCAGCATGTTGGGTCTTCTGAGCCATTTTACCCAGAATGAGACGAGAAGCAAAAGGGATTTTGAGAAAAAGAGCGTTATGATCTGATTTATGTTTTAACACCATCACTGAGAAGAGTCAGTAGGGGGCAAAGGCAGAAGCAGAGAGACCAGCGAGGAGGCCGTCGCAATAACCCAGGTGAGAGATGATGGGGCTTGGACCAGGCCGTTCATGGCGAAGGTGGTGAGAATAGTCAGGTTCTGGGTCTATTTTAAGGTAGAGCTGGCGGGGTTTGCTGATGGATTGGATGTAGGGTGTGAGATGGAGCGAAGTCAAGAAGGACTCCAAGGCTTTTGGCAGAAGCAGCTGGGATAATGGAGTTGCCAGTTACGGAAATGGGAAAGCTGGAGGAGGAGCAGCTTTGAATTTATCTTCTTTTACTGTTATGTGTGTGTGTGTATGGGAGGTCATGGATTGAGGTCAGGAGTCCTGTTTTGAACATGACGAGTTTGAAGTGCGTTCTAGTCATCCCAGTGGAGAGGGCGAACGGCCAGGTGCACATAGGAGCTGTGGGACAAATCCGAGTTGGACACTCACACTTGGGTGTCCTCAGCACCTCCGTGGGGTTTCAAGTTGTGGGGTTGGATGTGGTGACCTAGGGAGTGGGACAGAAAAGACGCGCGGCTGGAGGACCAAGCGTTGGGCCCCGCTGGCACAGAGTGGGGATGAGGTGGAAACAGCCAAAGGGATGGTGAAGGAGCCCAGGGCGATGAGGTCCAGGGTGCTGGGAGGGGCATCTGATGCTGTCTTTGCTCCCAGTACCTTTCTTTTGCAGTTGTTATCAGACCTTTTAATGAAGTCGCGAGTTAACACAGAGCAGTTGCTACCAGAGAAGGGAGTTGATACTGGACGAGGGGAGAAGAAAACAGAGACATCAAATCTAGAGCAGCCAGGGAAGCCTTCATATATCCGGTGACATTGGGGCCTGGCTGTGAGCAATTAGTTAAAAATTCCCCTTCAGGAGTTCCCTGGTGGCTCAGTGGGTTAAGGATCCAGTGTTTTCACTGCTGTGGCTCAGATTGTTGCTGTGGTGAGGGTTCGATCCCTGGCCCAGGAATGTCATAGCACGTTCCCCAAAAAGGGGGGGGGGGTGGTTCTTGCTGTGGTGCAACAGGATCAGCAGGGTCTCTGCAGCACCAGGATGCAGGTTTGATCACTGGCCAGGCACAGTGGGTTAAAGGATCTGGCCTTGCCGCACCTGCTGTGTAGGTCACAACTGCAGCTCTGATCTGGTCCCATAGTTGAAAAAGAAAAAGAATTCCCCATCAGACAAGACTGGGGAAAAGCATTCCAGGGTGAAGGAACAGCGCATGCAAAGGCTCGGAGGCCTGTGATTGGTAGGGCACACAAACTGAGCTAATGGTTCCCCGCTGCCCAGACCTGTGACTCACTCCCACTCTGTTCCCTATCATCAGTGGGGCCACCTTGGAGCCCCCCCTCCATCAGTCCCTCTCCCTTATTTCCCCAGAGCACTCCTGCTGTGTCCTGAGGACTCTGCCTCCTACAGATCTCCAGAAACAGCCCTGCCCTCTCCACCCTCACCACCCCAACCCTGGACGGGGTCACCTGGACAATGGCTGCGTCTCCCATCTCCCGGCTTCTTTCTCAGCCACCCTGGGAGGGTCCCACGGGGTGAGGGAGGCTGGTCTGCTTTACATACACAGCAGCCCGGGCGGGTTAACAACCAGATGAAGCTCGTGGCGATCCTCTGCTTCAGACGCTTTCAACAGCTTCCCATTACTCGCAGGACAAAATTTAAAATTCAACAAGGCCCGCGAGGCGCTGTGTACCTGCCCCCCTGCCTGCTTCTCCAGTCTCATCTCCCCGCTCCTTCCCCAACCCTCCTGAGGCGCCAGCCTCCCGCTGCCTTTCAGGTGTCTCCACTCTGCAGTCTGTCCGGCCTCAGGGCCTTTCCCCATGCTGTTCCCTCCACTTGTCTGCTCTGTCCCTCCCCACCCGCACCGCTCAGCCTCGGGGAACCCTTCCCGGAGCCCCAGACTGGACCAGCCCCCCCCAGTTGCTCCCCTCCTTGCTCCCTGTCCCTTTATTTTGTCATCGCCATCGTGTGTTTCAATGCCGTCCTGAGTTCATGATAACAGCTTACAATTATTGAATACTTCATGCTCCACAGTAAATGATAGTCTATTATTACATGTTTCCACATATTTTTAGCCATTTAATTACTCAAACAACCCTATGAGGTCGTCACTATTTTTATTCCCATTCTACAGAGGAAGAAACTGAGGCTCAGAAGAAGTTATTTGTGCTGCAAGATCGCACAGATAGTAAAGAGCCAAGCCAGGGTATGGACCCAGGCAGCCTGGCGCCAGTACCCACAGACATCTGTCTTTTCTGCTCCATGTTCCAACCTCACGAGAGGAGGGACCGTGTCTGTCTGTTCACAGCTGCATCCCCTGCACCCTTCGGAGGGCTCAGTTGATGCCGAACGAGTGAATGAGTAAATGAAGAGGGGTTTGAGCGGTACAGGGTTGGTGGTGTGGGGACGCAAGCCAGGAGGCTGGAATGATGGACAGGATGAGACAGGAAAGGCCCTGTATTGGCAGCTGGATGAGTCCAGACTTGGCCCTGGGCCATGGGAACCCTGAGGCTTTCTTGAGCAGAGGAGGGTGGGGCTCAGAGAAGGGTGTTAGAGAGATCCTGCTGTTGGCTGATGGGGAGGAGGGCCAGAGGTGGGGTCCTTTCCTGCCCAGCAGCCCGGCGAGACTGGCACCTGCCCCCTCCCACTTGGCCCTATTAGCATTCCACGTGTGGCTTGGGCTCCACAATTAACACAAAGGTACAGTCATTCATTCTGACTGGCGGACTCGGGGGATCAGCCGATCGGGGGGCTGGCTGCGCGGGGCTTCTGCTGGGAAGGCATGTCACAGCACAGCGGCCACCGAAATGAAAAGCTATTAATAATGATCCTGGAACTTCACTCCCATCAGCTGTTTGTTTAAAGGTGTTCCGTACTTGGAACCGGCCTGATTTATGTGGGCAATAACGCGCCCCGGTCGGTCCGCACTTTTTAAAGCAGCGCTAATGGGGTGAGACCGAGCCCCCGGGGGATGCTGGGGAATAAGGCTTGAAGGCCAGGCCTGGTCAGCCTCAAACCTCAACTCCCTGCCCAGCACCATCTTAAAAAGCCCTGGAGATGGCCAAAGGGAAAGAGCTGAAAGAGCCAGGAGAGCTGGGTTCAAATCCTAGCCACTCCTCTTGACCAGCCTAAGCGTGTCTCTTCCCCACCCCCAACCCAGCCTCTGTTTCCTCACCTGCACTTTGAATAAAAGGACCCCTGCATTGCAGGGTGTGAGGCGGATCCTGATCCGGAGAAGCATACAGTAAGGGCTCAATAACACCTTCATTTTCTCCTCCTCCTTTTTATTTATTTATTTATTTATTTTTGTCTTTTGTCTCTCTCCTTTTTTTTTAGGGCCACACCCAAGGTATATGGAAGTTCCCAGGCTAGGGGTCTCATCGGAGCTGTAGCCACTGGCCTACGCCACAGCCGCAGCAAGGCCAGACCCAAACCACGTCTGTGACCTACACCACAGTTCACGACAATGCGGGATCCTTAACCCATGGAGCGAGGCCAGGGATGGAACCCGCAACCTCATGGTTCCCAGTCACATTCGGTTCTGCTGTGACATGAAGGGAACTCCGTCTCCTCCTTTTTAAATGGAACCCTCTCTCCACGCCCCCTGCCCAGTCCTCTCCAGGAAAAAGAAGCATTAAGTCCACTTTAGTGTTTATTGAGGATCCGTGGTTGCAATTGACATTTTAATTTCGGAAGGCCTCACAAGGACAGGGGAGGAGACATAGTATTGTGCCCATTTTAAAGATGAGAAGATGAGGCTTAGAGGGGAAAGACACAAGTCTAAGGTGACCCAGCTCGAAGTCTGCTACAACGTGGGTTCCAAATGGGCTGAGACCATATCTGTTTTGACTGCTGCCGAGTACCTCGCATTTTGCACCATGCCTGGCACAGAGTGGAAGTGCGCTCTGTGATTGTTGAACTGAAAGCCAAAAGTGTCAGAATCCCGAATCTTTGACTTGGAGACCTACTGCATTTCCCATGTTGAATCCCAGGGGTAGACACGGTCAGAAGAGCCGGGTACCACCCCTACCTCTTGGGTAAGTCATATGCTCAGACATTGGATCAGATGACTCTAGAGAGGGGTTTCTTAGCCTCGGCACTGTTGACATCTTGGGTTGGGTGGTCCTCTGTTGTAGAAGGTTGTCCCGTGCGCTGCAGGATGTTTTGTAGTGTCCCTGGCCTCCACCCCATACATGCCAGCAACATCCCTCAAGTGTGACAAGCAAAATGTCTCCAGCCATTGCATATGTCCCCAAGGGAGTCGGGGTCAAAATCGCCCCTGGTTGAGAACCACCGTTCTAAGAGCTTTCTCCAGACATCACACAAACTCCACACAGCAGAGGGTTCTGTTGTGGAGGTCTGGGGAGGCGGAGGAGACGAGACTTGTACTCGGGACCCAGCCCATGACCCGAGGAGCAAGGTCGTGTTGATATTTTTACAAAGTCACGTTTTCCCACTTGCCCTGTTAGAGGGCAGTTCTTCTCCTTGCCAGAGCCAATCGCCTGGCAGTTTCAGCTGATGATGCTAACCTGGTCCACACACACAAAGTCCCTCCCTTTGGTGCAAGGTGAATTTCCCAGAATGCACTGCAGCTCAGCGGGGGTTGGGGGGGGGGACTGCTGCTGGGTCCCTATTAGGTTCAGAGGTAAAGCAGAGATCTGAGGCTCTTGGGATGAAGGCTGGGAACGATGTGGGCTGGACTCCAGGGAGGCTCTGGAGGATTTGGAGAGACAGGAGAAAGCCACAGGCAGGTCAGGGGGCAGGAACAGCCACAGCAAAGATGAGGAGGCAGGAGTGAGCAGGAGAAGGGTGTGAGGAAGAAAATGGCCCGTCCCCATTTCCGAAGGATAGACACCAGGACATCCTTCCCTCTTCAGTAGGCCCTGCCTCCCGCTTCCCCACCTGGGGAGGCCACCCCTGTTCCCAAGGGGACCCAATTCCTCCAGGTCATTCCCTCCACGCCTCCCCCCCCCCACCCCCCCCGGGGACTCCTTACACAGAGGTGGCCTGGAGGGGCAGGAAGGGTAGAGGCTCCGATGTGGGATGCCGAGGGTTTCAATGGCAGATTAGAACTCACAGCCCTGTGGCCTTGGCCCAGTCACACGACTCAGGGCAGCATTCACAATACTTAACAAGTGCAGAAGCACAGGCATTGATCAGTCAGAACAGATGATACCTGGGGGCGGGGGGGAACAGTAGGGCTGAACATGATCGGGCCTGCCTCTGCCCCAATGTCTCCACCTCTACCAATAGTGAACAGCGACACACTACCCAGAGGGGCCGTGGGATGAAACAGAAGGGAGGCGCCCAGCACAGCAACCTGCATACAGCAGGCAATCAATTAGCTCCCCCAGAGGATCCAGAAGATGCTGAAATTTGAATGCCCTGCAATGGGCCCTGGATCCCAGGGAAGCCTTCTCTCTTTCCAGATGTTGAGGAAGCTGTCTCATGCGTCCTTCCACCCGCCTGTCCCACATTGCCCGCTCGGCCAGGGCGCAGGACCACAGAGGCTGGAGAGAGGCACGGGGTCCAAAAACATCCGCTACAACCAGTGCGCACTGAATACTTCCTCGGCAGAGGCCCAGGCTGAGGCTGCGGGCCCTGGACCCTTGGCCCCCAAGGGCCTTCACGCCTGCCCAGGGCCCCTGGCACACCCAGCCGTCCCCTGTCCCAGGAGGACCTGGATCTGTCACTCCATCCTGGCCCAGCCAGCACCCCCCCACCCCCGGTGTGTTTAGGCAGCTTGTCATTACAAAATCCATTTTCTTATCTTTCACCATATCTATTTTTCTAATTCTTACTTAACGAGCTCCCCTGAAAATAAGAAAATCATTGGAACAATTTCCTTAAGTGTGAAAGATTAGTCTGAAATCGGCATTAAGGGGACTAATTACCTCCATTCTCCCACCTTTCCGACAGCCGTTTGTTCACTGCGAGCACGTTTGTTCACTGCGAGCACTCATTCGTCTGCTGCCCAGGGGAGTCAGTCAGCACGGGGCTGCAATGGGACTCTCTGCTCAAGCCTTGACTCACACACGGCGTGTGTGTGTGTGTGTGTGTGTGTGTGTGTGTGTGTGTAAGTATGTAAGAGAGAGACGGGGAAGTGGGGCACCCTAGAGCAGGATGTCCCATGGCATGGAGGGTGACGGGGTCCTGTTCAGCATCGGGGGCGGGGGTGGGTACCTGAGGCAGGAGCCTGCCACACAAGTTCCTGATGAGCCCCCGGGGACCTCGATGTCCCGCCACTGACTCACAGAATGGCTTGGAGGAGTCACCTGCGTCCCTGGGCCTCCGTCTTCCCCTCAGTAAAATGAAGGGAGTTTCCTGCGGCTGCGGTCACAGCTTTGCTGAGCCTTCGTGGAGACCAGGCACTGCCCAGGCCACCCCACCCACTCAATTCTCACCCCAGCCCCCAGGGAAGCCACTGTTGCTAGTGCAGCACACACAGGAGAAAGTGGAGGATCAGAGAGGTTAGGGAACCTGCCCCAGGTCACACAGACAGTGAGTTCAGAGCCGGAGGAGGGACCTGGGTCTGTCTGATTCTGGAGCTCGCGTCCTGTCTACTCTACCTGAACCCTGACCTCCGTCTGCTCCCAGAACCGCACTCCCAGCCATCAAGGAGCCTGAAGACCTGGGCTCTGGCCCCAGGTGGGGCACATACCAGGGGTGTGGTCAGAGGCACGTCCAGGCATTTCTCTGAGCCTCTGTTTTCCTCTCTGGGAAATGGGACTGGCTATGGTGCTTCATAACGGATGAAGGATGCGGCAAGGCCCCCACGTTGGGGGGCAAAGGCCTACCCGGGGCATGCTGGGTGTCTGCAGAAGCTGGGGACAAGAACCCAGGCGTCTGGACTCCAAGCTCCCCCATACCTGGTCCCCTGTCTCCGCTCCTGTCCCCAGTGTTGAGGGCCCTCCTTCTGGAACAAGGCTCTGAGCCACAGGAAGGCAGATTGACAAATGGTGCCGCTCAGAGCATCCAGCCGGGGACCCTGGGGTGGGGGAGGGGCCGGCCCCTCCCCCTCTCCAGGGACAACTCACGGGGGAGGCGGATAAGCTCTGAGAAGATGACGGGAACATCTTCCATTTTCCATTTAACCACCTGATATTGAATTATAAATAATTCATACACCTGCCAAACATTTGATTAAAAGAACCCAATTCGCACTGCATTTGTCAAGGGGTAAGAATTGCATTTGGTGTTTTTATTTTAATCTGTCCTTTAACTCTTTTACGAATATTTATTTATACTTGGCTGTCAGGTTTTATTCTATTTGCCCTGATTTTATTCCGGCTGTAGCCGGCATTTTTTCCTTTCCCTTTTTATTTTGTCACTTCTGCCTAGTAGTCATGCATTTGAGAGCCCAGAGGTAATAAATAAGGAAGCGGGACTCCGTCTCTGCGCTCTCCGTGCACGCCTGCCCCACCCCTGTCTATACTTATTGTTTATGGACCCCTCTCCCTTAGCCTGCTCCCCACTCCCGCAGGCTCAGCTACTCTGGGTCCAGGGCGGCCAAGTCCAGGGTGTCAGGGCTCGTTGCACACAGGCACGCCTCTGTCTCCCTTGCCCTTTCCCTGCCATCCTCCTCTTTGCCAAGCACACAGGACGCCCTCTAATAATTTTCTTCAATGAATAAATGAAGCAACATCCCTAAAACCATCAGTATCAGTGTCTTTGGGGACAAAGGGGAAAGTGTTGGTATTTAGTGAGTCTGGTGATGACGATAAGCTGTCACAGTGGACCTTGCACCTGACAAGCTCAACCCCCCGGTGCTGCCACGTACCAGCTGTGTGAATGTGGGTAAAATACTTCCGTTCTCTAGGTCTGCCCTCCCCCCATCTATAAAAGACATGTATTAAAATAGCCCCCACGTCAGAGGGTGGACCCAAGAATTAGCACACGTGCCCGGCATGGGGTAAGCATTTGTTTTCTTTTTTTGTAAAACTGCAATCTCCCTTTCTCAACACTGTCCATTTTCCCACCCACCCTTCCTTCCTGCTTCCCCCGGGAAGCTGAAGTTTCAAGGCGTTTGAGATTTTATCCTGAATGCCAGGTGTAGGTCAACAGATGTGTCTGTGACAAACAAGAAAAGGACAAGCGGGCCATTCCTTTTTTGCTGGCTACCTGCTTTCTCAGTAATGTGCTGTGTTTGTCGGAGGGCTTACACCGGTCGGTTTGTGAGTTGACATAAAAACTTGTTTCTGCCAAGCGATTCAGGTGAGCTGGGAATTTGCTTGAGACCTTGTCAGTGCTCTCTGAATACAAAGGGGCTGGGAGGTTTTGTGCCCAAGAAAGCCTGTGACTGTGAGAGCATCGGGCTGGGGATAAGCGATTTTTAAAAAGTTTATGAAAGGTATTTTTATACACATGGTGTTTTTATCTCGATCATCCATAAAAATCCTAGCATCTTTCAAGATCCATCCAGTCACCCCACTCTCCCCTGGCTTTCCCCAGTCCGTCAGGCATCTCACAGGATGAGCAGGGACCTCGGGGCCCTATCTGTCACCTGACGGGTTCACCAGGGCCTCGTCAGGGATCTCCCTGCCTCCGGGCTTGTCGCTTCCGAAGCCATGCTCCACACTGAGTGTTCTTTCTGAGACCCAGCTCACCACTCTCTTGATTAAAGCTTCAGTGGCTCCCACTGCCTGCAGAGTTCCAGATGGCCCTTGCTTGGGGGGAGGCGTCTGCCACCTCCGTTAGATGGTGGAGACTTTTTCTTTGGTCATCAATAATCTGATCCCATGAGAAGCCAAGCCACAACTTCCCTGGACACGTACATTCTGCCAGGCACTGTGCCTGGCGCAGGGTTCAGGGGTGAGTCAGGAACGCTGCAGGAAAAGGGGAAGAGAGGAACCTGCATTTACGGAGCACTTCCTGTGTACGTTTTGCCCGCTGCAGCCTGCAAACTCGGTGTGATTTTGCAGAGCAAGGAAGGGGCTTGTTCGAGGGCCCCAGCTGGTAAGTGACAGAGCTGGGATTCAGAACCAGGTCTCTGAGTCTGATATCCAGGATCTGTTGGACACCTGTGGCCACTGTATTGCTTCCTGGAAACTAGTGGGTGAGGGTCTCAAGAGAGAGCTGGTCCTCAGGACTTTGGGGCCTGCTCAGGTGGGGCTGTGGGACTTCAGCAGAGAGGCTGCAGGTCCACCTGAGAGGGGGCTGGAGCCAGGACAGTGCCCCCTTCATGATTATTCTGTGACAACAGAGACCTTTTTTTTTTGCTTTATAGGGCCACACCTGTGGCATATGGAAGTTCCCAGGCAAGGGGTCCAATCAGAGCTGTAGCTGCCAGGCTATACCACAGCCACAGCAACGTGGGATCCAAGCTGTGTCTGTGACCTACACCACAGCCCACGGCAATGCCGGATCCTTAACCCACTGAGCAAGGCCAGGGATCAAACCCAAATCCTCATGGAAACTAGTCAGATTTGTTTCCTCTGCACTGTAACGGGAAGTTCCCTGGAGACCATTGAAAAGGTGTTTTCACCCCAGAGCCTGAAGCAGTAGAAAGAGGGGCCCAGACTGTGGAGGCAAGACAGCCCCAGGCTGGAATCCCAGTCTTGTCCCCACATGCCACACGTGTGACCTGCGAAAAACCTCTTCACCTGTCCATGCCCTGCTTTCCTCCTCACTAGAACACAAATTACAATCCACCCCTCAAAGACTTGTTAAGAGGCTGGACGAAGGTCACGTGAGTAAAAATGCTCTGTCAACTAGAAAATGAATTATGCATTCTCTGTGCATGTATAATTTGGTCCTCTACACAACTTCATGAAATAGGACAGGAATTTTTTTAAGTTAATTTCTTTTTGGAGTTCCCATTGTGACATAGTGGTAACAAATCCGATGAGTATCCATGAGGATGTGGGTTTGATCCCTGGCCCTGCCCAGTAGGTTAAGGATCTGGTGTTGCTGTGAGCTGTGGTGTAGGTCACAGACACAGAACCTGCCAGCAGCTGTAGCTCAGATTCGACCCCTAGCCTGAGAACTTCCGTATGCCTCGGATGCAGCCCTAAAAAAAAAAAAAAGAAAAGAAAAGAAAAAGCGAGGGAGTCCCCATGGTGGCTCAGCAGAAACAAATCTGACTCGTATCCAAGAGGATGCAGGTTTGATCCCTGGCCTCATTCAGTAGGTTAAGGATCTGGCATTGCTCTGAGGTGTGGTGTAGGTCACAGACGCGGCTCGGATCCAGGGTTGCTGTGCTGTGGCTGTGCTCCAATTTGACCCCTAGCCTGGGAATCTCCATGTGCCTTGGGTGCGGCCCTAAAAAGACCCCCCCAAAAAAAAGTTAATTTCTTTTTAAAAATTAATTGTATAAGAAATACATGAATCCATTCTCTTAGAAACCAGGATAGCATTGATGCAGCTGAGGTCCCCTTTACTGCCACTTCCAATCCGGTCTCTCCCCCGCTTCCTTAGACGTCTCCCCCGTGATGAGTTTGATACGTAGCGTTGCGTGCCATTTCGATACTTGCACGTACATGGTATGTACCTACAGAAAACAAGCGGCATTGTTTTGTATTATTGTGATGTTTATGGATTCCTACTAGATGGATCATCGCTCTACAACTTGCTTTTTTTTTTCTCTCTCTCTCTCCAACAGTGTTTTGAAAGCTATCAGCGTTGATAGGTCTGGTTCGTTCCATTAAAGTGGCTCTGTTCCATGGTATGAATATACCCCAATTTGTGTGTCCGCTCTGTTTCCCACAGACGTGTAGAATGTTTTCTCTCTTTTTCCCTTGTTACCGGCAGTGCTTCTGTGACGGTGTGCACGTCTCCTGGAGCACATGCTGGAATATTCCAACATCTATTCTATTCCCATTGGAATAGACTGGGGCAGGCTTATTAATGACGGTAATGGTATGGCGCTTTGACCGTGTTTGAGATGTACCGTGTGCATTATCTCATTTAACCTTCACTTAAACCACGTGGGAGCAAAGATCACACCCAATTTTTGGAGGAGAAGACGGAGGCCCAGAGACGTCCAGAATGTGACTCAGAGTCACGCAGCTGGGTTGGGGCAGAGTCTCCCCCAGGCCCTGGTTTTCCTCAGCCCAGCACACCCCCTGCCGCCGCAGCGGTACCCCCTCTGCTCATGGGCATTTAGGGCAGGATGACCTGGAAAAGCCAACTGGGCCGGTCTGGACCCAGTGTTCAGGAGCTATGAAATCCCACGGGGCAGGTGTCTTCTGGGGATAGGAAAGGTGTCCGCGTCGTTTCTGGAACAGAAAGTTCTACTTGCCAGCCGGGAGGACCACTCTCCCCACTCCTGAGTTTTCCTGAACCCCCATCTCAGGGGTTAAGGCAGCAGAGGTGGAGACCGGCAGAGACATTGAATCGTAAAATTGCAGGATCCTGGAGCTGGACCCTTGAGGAGAACATGAGGCCCCAGGTGGGGTGGGGCGGACTTGCTGACTGGCCGCAGCGCCGGCTGTAGGATGAGCAGGGTCAGGGGCCTGGCTTGTGCCGGCCAGTGGGCCGAGCGGTTGAGTGACAGGGCCTGGAAGCCTAGGCCTAGAGGAGAGGTCAACGGGGGCCGCAGAGCCAGCGCTGTCTGCCGGAGGCCGGCCACATGGGAGAGAGAGGGAAGGGCGGCCCCAGGGAGCCGAGGCCTGGCTGCAGCTCCATCCCTCCTGCCTGTGGAGCTGTCCTTCCTCTCTGGGCTGGTGCTCCAGCCCCGCTCACCACTTCTGCCCTCAGTCTTCCGCAGTCGTCCTCTCCCACTCCTCCCCATCCCTTCCTGTTGGCAGAAACCCCCTCATCTCTCTCTCCTTTAAAAGTCCCTCCCTCCCGCTACCTCCCCCTCCTTCCTTCCCATCCTGGCCAACTGATCAAGTTGCCTCTGTTTCACTCCCTCCCACTCACTCCTCAGCCACTGCAGTCCAACGTCGGCCCCCTCCCCTCCCTCTCTCCTGGTCCCCACCGCCTCCCTGGTGCTCTTCTGTACCGTGATGCTTCTGTTCCTCGCCTCTGATCCCTGCACCGGCAGTGTCATCGCCTTGGTCCTTGATCCACTTTGGACACCTGTGACCACGGCATGCCCCCAGATCTCCCTCCTCTGACCTCCGAGACCCCCCTTTCTCCCGGTTTCTTCCTGCCTCTCCTTCTCCATCACCTGCACCATCTCCCCCTCCACCTGCCCCTCCATTGTTTAAAACTATTGATTATGAAATTTTAAAAAATGCAAAAAAGCATACAGAGAAAAAGGAACCAAAGTGGCTTTAAATCTCACCAGTTATTCCCCTGTTGATATATATATATATATATATATATATATATATATATATTTTTTTTTGAAATAGCTGTGGCTGTTGACCCACGGAGACAGGCATAGGCTGTGTACAGAGAGCCCCTCCCCCACCCTCCAGCCGCTCTCCAGAGGCAAACCCTGATCACCATGTCTCATAACTCCTTCTCGAAAAATCTTTTGTTCCTATTCCAGCACGTATGTTTTTGTATTATTTTTATTTGCCTCGAAGGGATCATCCTCTTGCTCTGTCTTATGCTTCTGCCCCCCTTTAAGCCCTGAGGCTGGCCTGAGCCTGTTCTCTCGCCTCATTCTCCTCTTGGGTGTTGTCTTAGGGGTGTGATGCCCAAGCCGCTCGTTGCCAGCGTTCATTTCTTTTCTGGATTCCAGACCCACACGTTTAACTGTACAGTCAGCATCTCTGCTTGGGTGGCATCTCACGCTTTTTGTGGCTTTAGCATCTCCCCTGACAAACCGGCTCCCCCTCTCACTTCCATCACCGCCCCGCCCCCCCATCACCCCCATCTCCCCAAATGGCTCTACCAGCTATACAAGCCAGCAACCTGGGGTCACTCCTAAAAGCCTAATGTCATGTCTAGCCTGTGTCTGAATCCTGGATGTGCCACGTGGGTCGTGGAAACTCCATGTTTCAGATTTCTGGGGTGTTGTGTGGATTAAGAGATAGGACGTGCCAGGTGCTCTGAGCCTTCCCGGGCCCGCAGTACCTGCCCAAGAAATGCTGGCTGTGGTTACGGGTATTACCCATGATCCCTCCCTTTGCCAATCATCTACAACCACTCAGTCAGCTGGGACTGTCCAGTCTCCCAGCAGGACTGGCTTAAAGCTTCCTGTCCAGCCCCCCCCTAATCAAAGCAGCCCCTCCAATCTATTCTGCCCTTAAATGATTCTCCCAGGAGTTACATTGTGGCTCAGAGGGTTAAGAACCTGATTAGTATCCATGAGGATGCAGATTTGATTCCTGGCCTCACTCAGCTAAGGATCCAACGTTGCCGCAAGCTGTGGTATATGTCGCAGATGTGGCTCGGATGCATCCTGTGTTGGTTGCTGTGGCATAGGCTGGCAGCTGCAGCTCCAGTTCGACTCCTAGCCTGGGAACATCCATATGCTGTGGATACAGCCGTAAAAAAAAGAAAATACACACACACACACACACACACACACACACACACACACAATGGAATATTACTCAGCCATTAAAAGGAAAGAAATAACAGCACTTGCAGCCACATGGATGGGCCTAGAAATTATCATGCTAAGTGAAGTCAGTCTGACAGCGAGACACCAACATCATATGCTATCACTTACATGTGGAATCTAAAAAAAGGACACAATGAACTTCTTTGCTGAACAGATACTGACTCACAGACTTTGAAAAACTTACGGTTTCCAAAGGAAAGAGGTTGGGGAGTGGGGGATGCACTAGGGGTTTAGGATGGCAATGCTATAAAATTTGGTTGTGATGATCATTGTACAGCTATAAATGTAATAAAATTCATAGAGTAATAAAAAAAAAAAGATCCCCCCAAAAGGGAAACCTCATTAAGGCCACTCCCCTGTTTAAACCCTGCAGTCATCACCAACACAGGCAGACTCCACCGTCTCTCCCCTGGCTTAGGGCACAGCAGAGATTCAGCCGGAAGTTCCCAGCCTTGTATGGCCCGTGTCCTTTCTGATTGGCTGGTGCCCTGCTGAACCCACGGTTGCCTGTGTTGATGTGCCCTGTGCGTCCAGCCCCCTCTCTCCCACCATTCCCCTTGCAGTTCATGTTTCCACTGGAACAAGCATCTTACCTGTCTCCAAACAGGACGCACTTCCTCTCTGACCTCTGGACCTTCTCCCATGCTGTCCCCTGGGCCTGACACCCTCTTTGCCTCCTCCCCACCTGGCCAATTCCTGCTTATCCAACAGGTCACTATCCAGGAAGACTGCCCCTCATCCCGCTCCTGTGACAGCCTTTTGTACAGTGTGTCACATTCGTGATTTCTTGGCGAGGGGCCTGGGGTGGGGGCACGCCATTCCTGGTTTAAAATTCGTTCTTGCCTCTGGTTTCTCTACCACCGAAATGCAAGACGTCTAGGGGTGAACAATTTGTTCACCCATTCACTGCTGTATGCTCAGCTCCAGGCGCAGAGAGGGCGTTCAGAAAACATCTGTGGGAGTTCCCGTTGTGGCACAGTGGAAACGAATCCGACTAGCAATCATGAGGTTGAGGATTCGATCCCTAGCCTCGCTCAGCGGGTTAGGGATCTGGTGTTGCTGTGAGCTGTGGTGTAGGTCACAGACACAGCTCAGATCTGGTGTTGCTGTGGCTCTGGTGTAGGCTGGCAGCTGTAGTTCTGATTAGACCTCTAGCCTGGGAACCTCCATATGCCGTAGTGCTACCCTAAAAAGACCACCAAAAAAAAAAAAAAGAAAGAAAGAAAATGTGGAATTGCTTATTAATTCTTCCACTTTACAAATATTGGTTGAACCCCTTTTAGTGCCAGGCATTGTTCTATGCCCTAAGGGTACATCAGAGAATCAAACCAACACGAATTCCTATCCCAGTGAAGCAGATAGGCTAGTGATGAGAAACAAGAGATAAGCATAGTAAATAAGGAAATCCTATATTAGAAGGTGATAAATGCTATGAAAAATAAGGAGAAGGAAAAGGGGGGTGGGCAGGGCCTTGGAGAGGGGCTGCCGTCATTGAACAGACTGATGGGGTTGCAAGATCGTATTTGAGCAAAGATATTAAAATTGGTAAAGGAGGGAGCGCCACAGATATTTAGGGGAAGAATATTCTGGGCAGAGGGAGTGGCCAGTGCAAAGGCCGTCAGGTGGGAACACGTCTGCTGTGTGCAAGGAAAGCCCAGAAGGCCGCTGGTGGAGCCGAGGGAGGGCGGGAGTCGGTGGGTGTGGACGAAGTCAAAGAGGCCCTGGGCCCCGATCACCCTGGGCCTTGTAGAAACTCTGGCTTTGATGCCGAGAGAAATGAGAGCTTCCCCCCTCCCCTGACAGCTTTATTGAGGTGTAATTTACATACTATAAAATTCATTCATTGTCAGCGTACAATTCGATGATTTTTAGTAAATAACAGAGTTGTGTAACCACCATCACGATCCAGGTTTTGAATGTTTCTTTTATCCCAGAAAGAGCCTTGGGCCCATGCGTCGTCAGTCCCCATTCTCACCGCCAGCCCCAGGCGACTGCTCATCTGTTTTCTGTCTCCAGAGATGGGCCTTTTCTGGCCATATCGCATAAACAAAACCGAACAGCATGTGGGTTTTTTTTTTCATCTGGTTTCTTTCATTGACCGCGTTGTTTCTGAGAGGCATTCTGTTTGCACCATGTATCAGTCGCCTGGTCCTTTTTTATTGCTTCATAGTATTCATTTGGCTATACCACAATTTGTTTTTCCATTCACCAGTTGATAGACTTTTGGATTGTTTCCACGTTGGGGCTCTTGTGTTTGTTTGGTTTTTTAAAACGATTTTATTTTGGGCCGCAGCTATGGCACAAGGAAGTTCCCAAGCCAGGGATCAAACCTGTAACAGCAGCAACCCAAGCCACTATCACAGGCAGTAACAACGCCAGATCCTTAACCCACTGCGCCACAAGGGAATTTCCTTTTTGGCTCTTTTTTTTTTTTTTTTTTTTTTGCTTTTTAGGGCCACACCTGTGGCATATGGAAGTTCCTGGGCTCGGGGTCAAATTGGAGCCACAGCTGCCGGCCTACACCACAGCCACAGCCAATGCAGGATCCAAGCCACATCTGTGACCTACACCACAGCTCATGGCAACACTGGATCCTTAACCTGTTGAGTGAGGAGGCCAGGAATCGAACCTGCATCCTCATGGATCCTAGTTGGGTTCGTTAACCGCTGAGCCACTAAGGGAACTGCCCTTTTTGGCTCTTTTGAATCATGCTGCTATGAACATGTGCTTACAAGTCTCCCCATGGGCATTCGTTTTCACTTCTCTTGGTTAGGTACCTAAGAGTGGAATTGCTGCGTCACATGGTAAATTTCTCTTTAACTTTTTTTTTAATATAGTTTTTTTTTTTTTATGTTTAACTTTTAAAGAGACTCCCAAACAGTGTTCTGGTTGGGAAATTATCCATTGGGCTGCTCTGTGGCGAATAGCCTACAGGGAATCAAGGGTGGAAGCAGAGAGACCGGTTGTTTAATGACCATAATTAATTCAATAAACCCACCGGGTCCCAGGTCTGAGGAGAAAGGGGTGAGGACTGTCACCAGGTTGGCACCGAAGACCCTCATGGAGGACCCAGGCCAGGAGATGCCCAGCTGCAAACCCTGCGTTCGCAGCCCCAGAAAGGTGCAGGGAGGCCTGTCCCCCCACCCCTCCGCCTCCCTCCACGCTGCCCAATCCCCAGACAGCTGCCACGAAGCCAAAGCGTGAAAATCCCCAGTATGGAGAAGAATCAGCATCAGGCCTGACTGTTGGAAGCTATGGAGCCCTCTCCCCGCAGGGAGGTGACAAAATTTTCTTTGCAATTAAAATTCCTTTGAAACTGAGACCACGGAAAATGCAGAGGAGAAAGCTTTTTAAACCAGGGGAAAATACTCTTCGTAGCAATTACCATGTGTGCATTTCAACAAAAGCTGTTTCTCCTCCCTCCTCCTGCCGGCTGCAGGGGACTGCCCCTGCTGGGCCTCCGCTCCTACATTGTTTTGACACCGGGCCCAGAAGTCTCCTTGGGCCTTCAGAACTTCTCCCCGGCTGCTCCTTGCTTCTCTGCCCACTGCCCACTCTTAGCTCCTGGGTCCCTCACGCATTCAGCCGCCACTCCAGGCCCTTACTTAAAACACCGCTTCCTGCGAGGCCTCCTTTCCCGACCCAGTGGCTCATCTGTCAAGACGCACGTCCATCTTCGGGCTCATCCTGGCTCTGTCTTCCTCCTGTCTGTGGGCCCTCCGCATCCCACAGGGTCCTTCCCCTCTCTGGCCGCACAGCCCTACCTCTCTGCACAGCTCAGTGCTCTGACCTCGGCGCTCTGCTTGTAGCCTGGCCTGGGAGCGTGACGTCCAGCACATTAGCGAAGAGCGGTCGATGCTGAAGATCTGGGTTCTCGTCCTCCATCCAATCAGCAGATAGTCATCAAGTCATTACAATGTGCCATGCATATTGCCAAGCCCTAGGGATTAGCAATTTCCGTGTTTAGAAACAGGAGGCTAGGTTTTTCGGAACCACCCTTCAGCTGAAAGGAGCTCAGAATGCTGGATAGAATGGAAAGAGCATCTTATTAAAGCATCAAAGAGCTGACAAGTAAGCTCTTTGTAAGGAATTACCAGGAATTATTAGGTCAAAACTGAGGGGAAAACAGAAGCCCAGAGAAGTTCGAGAGCACAGAATCTGTTTTTGTCCTGAGGGCATTTGCTGATCTCAGGAATTTAGAATTCATGGTGTTTTTTTTTTTTTTTTTTTTTTAATGATCTCCCAGCATAAAGGGAATTGAAATCGAAGTCCACGGCCTGCACAAGGTGGGCAATCAAGTAGGAGACCCTCACCCAAACAAGTTGGAACTCCAGAGGGCTTCCCTTTGGGGTAGAGGGGACCCAAAGCTAACCCAGCTTTGAAGCAGCCTCATCCACGCTACTTGGATCTTCCAGGCAATGTCAGGTCTTGAATTTTGTTTAAAGCAATCCCAGAATGGCAGCACCACAGCCAAATGCGAATCCTTTTTAGAAGCAAAGACCTTCATCCTGGGCCTGAAATTCTTCCTAAAAAAAAAAAAAAAAAAAAAAAAAAAAACCAACAACAAAACAAAAAATCCAAGCACAAAGGCCAACACACAGTCAAAGACAACCCGACCTGCCAGAGACAATGCTAATGAGCCAGGTGAGCTCGGAGGGCGCAGTGTAAGCAAACAAAGGCCCTCCTTCGCCTCCGAGGGCTTACGTTCCAGCCAGGAAGACAGAGGGCCACAGTCTCATCCAGGCCACCGACAGTCTGCGCCTGGCCTAGTGGAGTCACTTCTCCATCCTCACTTTGCTTTGCCTCTCGGTGGCTTTCAACAGGCTGACCTCTAGCTCTGCTCTCGGTTTCCATGACACCACACTCTTGGATGGCCTCCAGCCTCACTGGCAGCTTCTGCTCGGTCTTTCTCTTTCCTTCCCCTTCTCTATTGCATCTCTGATGTTGGAGGGCCTCGGGGCTCAGTTGCGGGTCTGCTCTCTGTCTCTCCCCAAGTGATGTCATTCACTTCTTCAGCCTTAAATATCACCTACAGGCTAATGAGTCTCAGATTTATAGCACCTCTCCTTGGAGTCCAGACTGTTCCATCCAGCTGCCTGCTACACATCTCCTCTGGCACATCTCATGAATTTCTCAACCATAACATCCCTGAATAGGAGGAACTCGTACTTCCTCCCCGAACCCTTCCTCCCCTCATGTGCTCCATCGTGGCAAGTGTCAGACCATCCAGCGGCAGCCATCTAAGAGTCATCCTAAATCCCTGGTTTGAATGACGGTGGGGATGGAGATGACGCAGAGTGGGCAACTTAGAGAATTATTTGGGAAATAAAAGTGCGCCAGACTTAATAATAGATTGTCCACTGGGGGTGTAGGGGTGAGAGTTGTTAAACACGACCTCCAGCCTCCTGGCTTGGACCACTTGACAGATATGGATGCCATTCCCTCAGAGGGGGCATCTGGGAGAGGACCAATGTGGAGGAAGAACATATGTTTGGCTTTGCACATGTTGAGTTGGAGGGTTCTCAGAGGTATCTAAGTGGAAGCACTGAGAAGGCATCATATTCCTATCTCTGGACGTCTTGAGAAGGGAGGTTGAGATTGAGCCTGGGGTCATCCTAGCACTGATGGAACAGGAGCCAATGGCATGGCTGAGATTGCCCGGGAAGAGATTGAGGCACTTGAAAGTGGGGTGGAGGAGCCTGCAAAGGAGATAGAGAAAGCATCATTGGAGAGGTGGGAAGGAATCCAGTTTGTTTAGTTTCACGTTTCGAATGCTGCCAAGAGGTCAAGCAAAATGAAGACTGGAGACCATCCATTGGGTTCAGCAAGAGGGAGGTCACAGGTAACCCCAGGAGCCATCTGGATGCAGTGCTGGGGATGCCAGCCAGATGGCAGTGGGTTGAGAAGAGAGTGGGAGGCGAGGAAAGCATGCGTGAGAAGTCTGCGGAGAAGTTCTGTTGTTAAGAGAAGGGGCTGAGAGGTGTCGGGAGGGGTGTGCCTATTTTTGTTTGTTTGTTTTAAGATGGAATCTACCTGAGCGCATGTAAATGCCAGGAGCCCATCAGAGACGGGTGAAGACAGGGCAGGAGAAGGGAGAATTTGTAGTGTGAGGTTTCTCAGATGCCAGGAGGGGTGAGCGGGCTCCAGGACCCAGATCAGGGGCCTGTCCTCAGACCAGAGGGACAGCTTCTCTGTGGCAAAGAGCAAGAAAGAGGAGAGAGGAGGCATTCCCATCGTGGCTCAGTTCGGAGATGTGTTCCGAACCTGACTAGTATCCCTGAGGATGTGGGTTCGATCCCTCGCCTCACTCAGTGGGTTAAGGATCCAGTGTTGCTGTGAGCTGTGGTGTAGGTTGCAGACGTGGCTTGGATCTGGCGTGGCTGTGGCTGTGGTGTAGGCCAGCAGCTATAGCTCCGATTGGACCCCTAGCCTGGGAACCTCCACATGCTGCAGGTGTAGCCATAAAAAGACAGAAAAAAAGAAAGAGGAGAGAGGAGATGTGTTCCGCCATCTATAAAATGAGGATAATAATAGTGCCTACCTGTGGGGTGGCTGGGGTGGGGATTCCATGAATGGAGGCTCAGCCTAGGGTAGTAATGGCAGGTGGTTAAAGCTCTACAGATCGCAGCTGCTATTATTATCTTCCCTCTCAAAGCTCTGATCCACTCTCGCTTGTGGATAATAATCATCACATCTCACCTGGTTACAGCACTTAACTCTTTCCAGAGGATTATTTTCCTATGCATCTCTGCGAGCCTCCCAGCAAACCGAGCAGGATTTATTTCCCCCGTTCTGCCGAGGAGCACACTGAGGCTCAGAGAGGTGAAGTGCCTTGCCCGGCGTCACGCAGCTGGCAGCAGCAGCGTTGGGAGTCCAGTCCAGATGCAGATCCCAGGTCCGCTCCCCCGCCCCCACTCACCTTCTCTACAAAGAGGGACTCAGATCTAGGGGCTCAGTGCCCCCAGGCAGCCCTGGAGGCACAGCCCTATGGCTGAGCTCTGTTTTCAGTAGGTGCAGGGTCCCCTGGAGAAAGGGCTGGGGAATCCTGGACTCAAGTCTATAGCTTTAAACTCAGGAGGGAGAGGATTAAGTTTCCAACCAGGTGCTGAGCTCGGCTGGCTTTCTTGTTCCAGCCTGAGAAGGGAGATTAGGGGGAAAGATGCCCTATCTGCCAGCTCCATCGCTTGTCGGGAGAGAGAAGAAAGTGAAACCTCCTTCAGGCCTGGCATTGGTGCTGCCTATCTGTCACTCCAGACAAGGCCCTGCTTATACTTGGGGGGGGGCGGTGGGGGTGCGATTTGGCCAAACTGGTCCAGTCTGCAGCCCCAGCAGTCCCAACCCGTGGATGGAAGACCGTGAGAGATAGGCTCTCCCTGTTCCCTTCCCGCATCTGTTCCAGGCACAGTGAGGTCCTAAGGAGCGTTCCCACCTCTAAGTTAAGACCCAGCCCCTTGCCAAGGTGCCCAGCCCAGTCACACCTTTCTTTTCTGCCCTCTTCCCCACCTCTCAGCTCCACCCCACCCCACACTCTGAATAGTCCTTCCTCCAAGATGGGTTCAAGTCATTCCCGCTGCCGGCACTCCCTTCCCCCTTTGTTCTATATGGGGAACCCCTACTTATCCTTCAAGCAGCAATTCAATGTCACGTGATGCAGAAAGCCCCGTGTGACTTCCTTAGAGAAAAGCAAGTCTTTTTTTTTTTTTCTTCCCATTTTTGCCTGCCCCGCATCATATGGGGTTCCCAGGCCAGTGATCAGATCTGAGCTACAGTTGCACCCTGTGCCACAACTGCAGCAACGCTGGATCTTTAACCCACTGTGCCAGGCTGGGGATTGAACCTGCATTCCAGCATTCTCAAGATGCCGTTGATCCCGTTATGCCATAGCAGGAACTCCGAAAAGCTTTATTGAGCACCTACTATGTACCGGTCCCTGGGTTAGGCTTAAGAAATGTTATCAGGTCCTGGCCTTGCCTCCCGAGGTCCAGGGTTGCAGCCCCATAGGGAGAAGTGGCCAGGCTGGAGGTCCCTGGGGATGTGGATGGGAAGCAGCAGAGGAAGTGGGAAGTGGTAACCGCAAAGGGGCAGGCTTGGGGCAGGGGGCATGCTGACCTCAGGCCCGGCCGGAGAAGGCAAGGGACAGGCCAGTTCCCTGACATGGCAGCCACCCATACTTCCCCTTGGTCTGTCGGCTCCTCTTGGCACCTTCTGTCTGCTCAACTGCTCACAGGCCAGGTGGAGTGGGCGAGGCAGCGCGGAGCAGGAGGGGCACCTGGTGAAGAGCTTGGCTCTGATGCCAGGACGCCTGTGGGACCTTGGACAAGTCACCTGTCCTCTCTGTGCCTCCCCCCCTCCACAGAACGACAACAGAAGTAGCGTCAGCCTTGTAGGGGTTTTCGAGAAATAAGCGGATTGCACATGTGAGATGCTTAGGATGGTGGTATCTAGCAATTTTATTACTATTTATTATTTTAATCGGCAGACTTGGGCCCATTATCAGCTCCCCATGTGCACCCCGTCTCTGAGCCTCTCTGCATCAGGGAAATGAGGAAAGCAGTGGGTTTCCAGCTCTGATATTCTGGGATAGGAATGAAAGGGGGTAGTCGCTGTTAGGGGCTGGGGGAGTGGTCTAAGAAAAGACCCAGGGGCAGAGCTGACCCCTAAGTGGGGAGGAGACACCCCCTCCCCCAGGAAGCCTACCATGTTCATGAGCCACAAAAGGTAAGTTTCCAGAAGGGAGTTAGCAGCCAGATCACGGAGAACCTTAAATGCCAAAACAATGCTTCTGAGAGGTGACAGGGCTTGATCAATTATTTGGAGATTATGTCTAATCATTAGAGAGATAATGGGCCCTCCAGAGAGGCAGTGATCTCCCTGTCACTGGAGGAGTGCAAGCAGAGGCTGAGATCTAAGAGAGGATTCAGGAGTTCCCATGTGGCTCAGCAGGTTGAGAACCTGATTAGTATCCATGAGGATGCAGGTTCGATCCCTGGCCTTGCTCAGTGGGTTAAAGGCCTAGTGTGCAGCATAGGTTGCAGAGAGAGCTGGGATCTGGCATTGCTGTGGCTGTGGTGTAGGCTGGCAGCTGATGCTCCCATTCAGCCCCTAGCCTAGGAACTTCCGTGTGCCACAGGTGCGGCCCTAAAAAGCAAAAAAAAAAAAAAAAAAAAAAAAGAAAAAGAAAATAATAACAAGAGAGGATTCAGATATCAGATAAGTGGGCCAAAGTCTTAGAGGGCCTAAAACCCTTAAGAGACCACGGCTTTCCGAGAGCAGCACTGGGGGAAGAGGCAGTGGCCGTAGTGCTTAAGCTCTGCAGCCATGGAGTCAGCAGCTTCCTTGGTATGTGACCTTGGCAGTTGAACTCATGCTCCTTGGCTCCAGTTTGCCCATCTACAAACTGGGGGTGACGACAGTGTCTGCGTCGTGGTCAGGGGGAGGATTAGACGGACGGGCGTCGACGTGCTCCTTCACGGCTGGGGTTCCTGTTCTCTGTCTGCCTTGGCCTCCGGGACCCCCCTCTGCCGTCCCCCTCCTGTCTCCCATCCTAGAAGGAAGCGGCCACACTGGAGTCTGGGGCTGACAAGGCTCCAGCCCGAAGCCTCCCTAAGGAGCTTGCCATGGTTACCAGCTGCCTGCAAGGAGAGGCCATAAATCCTGTGCCCAGGGTGGTAGGAGGGAGGAAACCCGTGTGTCGGGTGGGAAGGGGGGCAGCTAAGTGGAATTGAATCTTGTTTAAGGAGGAGGCCCACGCCTCCCCGGGCCTGTAATTTACTGCGAGGTTGACAAGATGAAAGCAGAATTTTCAGTGGCATAATCGCTGGGACCTCGGGGAGCCGCGAGAGGCGAGCTGCAAGGCAGGCGGTGGCAGCCAGGCTTTAAGCGAGATCTGGGGCGCTGATCCCGCTGTGATCACAGTGGGTGGCAGACCTGGGGTGCAGGGCTCGGAGCAGGGGTGGGCGGGGCGGGGGCGCTGTGCTGAGGCCTGGCTGGCTAAGCCCAGGGCTCAGGCCGCGTCTTGTCTGTTGTCATCTCCAGAGCCGAGGTCAGGCCCCAGTTTTTCAGTGGATTTTATGTGGTGGAACGTACCGCCCAGGACAGCTGTGACAGTGGCCGCCGACAGCCCCGAGCAGAGCCCCTCCTCTGGGACTGTGCTCAGCCAAAGGGGGCTGACTTGTTCAAGGCCCCCTGGAGAGGTGGACCACTCAGGTCCAATATCTGGAAGATGCATGGATTCAAAGGCCAGGCCCCTTGCCTCAACTTGCAGCATCCCAGCTCCAGAGCGCCCCATGGAGCAGCCGGGGCCTCTGCTGAGACAGCATCACGTTCAGCTTCTCCCCCTGCGTGGCTCTGCCTCTCTCGCCCCTTCCACCGGTTCCTTTCAACTTTCCCCGCTGCAGGCAGATCTCCACCCCTTTGAGCCTGTTTTTAGGGGGCCAGACCTAAGGCCTTCCATCACCGGGAAGCTTGCTGTAAAACGGCTTTTGCGTGTAGTGTTGGAAGAGGATCACAGAACCTTCTTTTGCAGATGAGGAGACAGGCCTAGAGAAGAACACAGTGTTGGGGCTGAAGCTGGGAGGCCAGATTCCCAGCCCACTAGTCCAACGCCTCCATTTTACAGATGGGAAGGCTGAGGCCCGGAGAGTTGGGGGGATGCAGTTAAGCAGCTATTACAGGGTGCGGGGGGTCATGGAGGCAGAGTGCTAGGGTGAAAGCTCACTGCCTTGGAGCTGGATCCTAGCCACGTGGTCTTGAGCAAGTAGTCTTTTCTTAGTGACTCTACTTTTCATTAGTAACTGGAGAATCTAAAGCCCATCTTGGGAGAATATGTGAGGCTCGCCTAAAACAACCAGAGCTTGCACTGGGTGCGTGTTGGACGAACCCTTCACAAACATCTTGATGAATCACCATGAAAATGTGTCACTCGGGGTTCCTGTCGTGGCGCAGCCGAAACAAATCCGACTGGGAACCATGAGGTTGCAGGTTTGATCCCTGGCCTCGCTCAGTGGGTTAAGGATCCAGCATTGCCGTGAGCTGTGGTGTAGGTTGCAGACACAACTCGGATCCCACATTGCTGGGGCTGTGGTGTAGGCTGGCAGCTGTGGCTCTGATTCGACCCCTGGCCTGGGAGCCTCCAAGTGCTACAGCCCTAAAAAGGAAAAAAAGAAAGAAAGAAAAAGGGAAAAAGAAAATGTGTCACAGGCTCTGGGGCCAGACTTTCCTAGTTCAAGTCCTAGATCCCCACTTCCTGGCAGGGACTTTGCACAAGGTACTTCACCTCTCTGTACCCCAGTGTCTCCATCTGTGAAATAAGAATAAAACAGACTGTGGCACAGATTAAACAAGGTAACTCGTGTAAAGTGCTTAGCACAGCTCAGCCCAGCTAGCTATTTTTAGCTCGTCAAATGGACACGTCCTGGCGCATGGAAAGCACCCTGTAAATGTTGCCTATTAGTATTATTATCACTGTTACTGAATTAGATGCTCTGGAGACCTGGGGATAAGTGTTTTGAAAGAGTCCCTGTCATGATGCTGTCGACAGGACCCTGTTCCCAGCAAGTCCTCTGATGAGCCTTGGGAGCCCCCATTTGACCTTCCATTGTACTGAAGCCTAGGGAGGGCAGGGACTTGCCCAAGGTCACCCAGCACTGCAGGATCAAAGCCAAGTTCCAACCTAGTCCACTTGCCTCCCAGGCTGGAGCGCTGTCTCCTGTGCTGCAAAAGGACACATCCCTTAATGTCATCAGCTCAGGTTGCAATAAAAATTAACTACCCTGAATATGTGCATCATCAGTGCAGCTCCAAGACGGAGAAGGGACTGAAAGGAGATGTGTCACATTTGCTCCTGAGGCATCCACGCAGTCCCTCTCTCTCTTTTTAAATTTTTTAAAATTAAAGTATAGTTGATTTACCATGTCCTGTCAATCGGTACAGCAAAGTGAAGCCTTCATACACACACACACACACACACACACACACACACACACACACATACATTCTTTTTCTCCTATTATCTTCCATCATGTTCTATCCCAAGAGATTGGATATAGTTCCCTGTGCTGTACAGCACGACCTCATTGCTTATCCATTCTACATGTAATAGTTTGCATCGTCCAACCCCAAACTCCCCGTCCATCCCACTCCCTCCCCTTCCCCCTTGGCACCAAGTCTGTTCTCCATGTCTGTGAGTCTGTTGCTGTTCTGTAGATAGGTTCGTCTGTGCCATATTTTAGATTCCACATAGAAGTGATGTTATGTGGTATTTGTCTTCCTCTTTCCAACTGACTTCACTTAATATGAGAATCTCTGGTTCCAACCATGTTGCTGCAAATGGCATTATTTCGTTCTTTTAATGGCTTAATAGTATTCCATAGTGTGTATGTACCACATCTTCTTAATCCATCCACCTGTCAATGGACATTTGGGTTGTTTCCATGTCTTGGTTATTGTCAGTAGTGCTGCTGTGAACATAGGGGTGCATGGATCTTTGTGAATGATAAGCAGTCTCTTTAATGATTCCTTGGAGGGCTCTCCACCCCATGAGGACTCCCACCAGCCTGCTGGTTTCCTCACTGTGGCCTTGGTGAGACCTGATGCTAGATACGGGATGGATACCCCAAGAGACCTTGAGTGAACAGAGTGAGGGTGGGGCTTCACCCTTGGCCAGCCCAGGTTCCCATCTCCCCTCGCAAGTCATCTGTGCATCCTTCAGGGCCACTCGGGGCCACCTTGGTTCTCACCCCAGTCCAGAGGGTAGTGTCTGAGTGAGGGTGATGGGTGGGGACTTTCCCCCTAAGGTTGCTAGATTAGAAGCTGATGCACAGGGGCAGAGGACCCTGCCATGGACCCCCAGGCTCTGCCCCTGTGGATCCTTTGCCACAGACAAACTTTAATAGACTCAGGTCCGGGGGAATCTCCCTCTGGCTGGAGCCACATATTCCAGGAACTGGGTGGGGGAGGGTGAGACCCAGAGGGAGCCTCCAGGCCCCTGGTAGGATGGAGGAGCTGGGATCAGGTATGTTTGTGACATGCACAGATGTGGTAAACAGAACAATGGGAGGCAGGCAACCAAGGAGGCAAAAGAGGGGGAGAAGAATATGGAAGGGAAGGCAGAGACAGACTAGGAGGAAGAGCAGAAGAAAGGCAGAAAGCAGAGGGAAAATGAGAATGACTGGAATGGGATGTATCCATCACGGTATATTCATGCAACGGAGTACTATACAGTAGTGAAAAGGAAACACAAGAACAAAGATGAATCTCAAAAACACGATGCAAACAAAATGCAAAAGAGTATATACAGGATGATTCCCTCTATCTCAAGTTTGAAAACAAGCTAAATTCGGATGTTAGGAATGCATAAGTAGGTGGTAAACTACATAAAAAGGCAAAGGCACTAGTTATCCTAAAAGCCAGGAAGGGAGGATGCAGTGGTTATGGTCAAAAGGGACACAGTGGGGGAATTCTGAAGAGTGGGTGACTTTCGGCGTTTTGATCAAAGGGTGATCTGTGGGGTTCATCTTATAATTATTTGTTAAACTCTGCATTTACGTTTCATGCACTTTTTGTTACAAATGTTGAATTTCACAATTTTAACTGATTACCAAAGTGGAGAAAGAGGAGGAGAGAGGAGGGGGCAGCTCAGGCGTGAGAGGGAGAAGGACCTCCCGGGGCTCAGCTTGGCTGGCATCACAGCAGGGCCCTGCCCCCCATCCGGCCGCATTTGTAAAATGGAATAAATATTGACACGGCCAGGATGGTATTCAATTTGTCCTGATCACTGGGCTGCGGTGAGTTCTGACAGGGCGCGGTGTAAAACAGCAGCTCGGATGTAATTTCTACTGTCAACATGATGTACAGCGGGCTCTGCCTGCGGCACCGGCAGGCAGGCAGGATGGGGGCAGGGCGGGAGACAGGTGCAAGCCAGGGGCACCTGGGGT
Organism: Phacochoerus africanus; assembly: GCF_016906955.1. Taxonomy (NCBI): domain Eukaryota; kingdom Metazoa; phylum Chordata; class Mammalia; order Artiodactyla; family Suidae; genus Phacochoerus; species Phacochoerus africanus. Next base: position 14,728,873 of record NC_062546.1, read on the forward strand.
GGAGGGTCCAGGGGGCCAGCCCAGGGCCGGAGAGCAGTGTCAGTCAAGGGATGCGTGTATATGTGTGTGTGTGTGTAAGTGTAAATGTGCATACGTGTCTATATTCATAACACTCATAGGTGGTCAGGCTAAGTAGACAGTCGGCGTGGGATAAGCCGTGTCAAGAGGTGTTCAGGGGAAGGACATGGTTCATGCTTAGAACCCAAGGCAGGCCTTTTCTTCCTTCCCAGCTGACACTGAGCACATCTTTGCCCATCCTCATCACCATCCCCGCCACCTGCCACCATAGCCTGGCTGTGTGACCTTGGGCAAGTTTCTCAACCTCTCTGAGCCACTGTCCCTTCTTCTATAATAGAAATTATAAGGAGAGCTGTTGTGAGATTTCAAGCAGATCATTGATATAAAGTGCCCTGCATGGAAATAAGTGTTACCTCTTATTATTAGCTAATTGGATGGCACTGTGCCTGGCACACAGTAAAAGTTCTATAAATGTTATCTATCATTATTCTCACTGACTCAGAATCAGCTCAATATATGCAACCTGCCTGCCTTTCTTCTTCCTCTGTTCCTTTGATCTGCCAAGGCTGTTCCCCCAAAGCAACAAAGCTTGGGACAAACGCCACTCTGTCCCGTCAGCCCCTGGCATTCTAATCAGAGTGAAATGAGATGGTGAAGGAGGGCGATGATAACTTACTCTGTTGTGTTATGGTGAGGAGTAAGCAAGGCGATGCCCATAAAGTGCCCAGACAGTACCTGGTTCTTAGTAGGTGGTAATAAATGTCACTTAAAAATTGGGGGTCGTACCTGATGTTGCTCCCCCCTCATTCCCTACGTCTGACCCATCACCAGATCTGGTCTATTTTACTTCCTAAATATTTCAAATCTGTCACCTTCTGTCCATCCCACGATGGGCTCCTTGAGCTGAGCCACCACCACCACCTCTCACCCAGACACTGCCACTGCCTCTTCACGGGTCCCTGGCTTCCGCTCTTGGCACATGTGCAGTTTGTCCTTTAAGCCTCAAGCCCGTGATCTCTTTCAAAACCAAGTGTGATCACATCTCCTCTGCTAAAAATCCTTCGATGCCTTCCCATTGCTCTGGAGCCAAAATCTGAACTCCTTAAGCCCTTTCGTAAGTTGCTTCTCCCCCCACAAGCTGTGCTCTGGCCCTTGAACTTTCAGGCCCTCAGATGTGGCTTTGCATGTTCTAATGACCTAGGCCCCAGTATGTCTCTCATCTCTTACATTTCATCTCAAAAACCCCTTTCTTGGAGTTCCCGTCGTGGCGCAGCGGAAACGAATCTGACTAGGAACCATGGGGTTGCGGGTTTGATCCCTGGCCTTGCTTAGTGGGTTAAGGATCTGGCGTTGGTGTAGGTAGCAGACACCGCTCGGATCCCGTGTTGCTGTGGCTCTGGCGTAGGCCGGTGGCTGCAGCTCTGATTGGACCCCTAGCCTGGGAACCTCCATATGCCACAGGTATGGCCCTAAAAGGACAAAAGACAAAAGACCAAAACAAAACACAAAAAACAACCCCTTTTTTGGGGAACTGCCCCCCCCCCCGCCCCTCCCATCCCTGGCCCCTCCCCTGTGAAAGGTGCGAGTCCCCACACTTACCCTTCATGGAACCTGACTCCTTTGGTAATTGTATATTTACTTGCGAGATGATTGAATTGATGAATATCTCCTTACACACACACACACACACACAGAGAACACTGGGCCATAGGAGCAGGGACTTTGATTTATCCACTGCTACATGCTCTGCCTCCAGCTCAGTGCCTAGCATAGAGTAGGTGCTCAATAAATACTTGGTGAATCAGTGAGTGGAACAAACAGAAGGAAACAATGCCACAGAAAGGCAGCCCAGCGGGAGGCGGTGTGGTGGTAACCAGGCAACCCCACCATGTGGCCTTCCGTCCATCTATCCATCCATCTGTCCATCTATACATTCTTTCATCCATTCACCCACATTCAGTAAAACCCACTCTGAGCAGGGCACAGAGCTGGAGGGCAGGGATGGAGGCGCCCACAGCCAGCTGGCAGGGTGCCGAGACCAAGATCAGGGAGAGCCTGATTCTTTTTTTTTTTTTTTGTCTTGTCTTTTTAGGGCCACACCCAAGGCATATGGAGGTTCCCAGGCTAAGGGTCAAATCAGAGCTGCAGCTGCCGGCCTACGCCAGAGCCACAGCAATGCGGGATCTGAGCTGCGTCTGCGACCTACACCACAGCTCATGGGGATCCTTAACCCACTGAGCGAGGCCAGGGATCAAACTCGCGTTCTCATGAATGCTAGTCGGGTTCGTTAACCACTGAGCCACTATGGGAACTCCCGGAGAGCCTGATTCTGAGCCTTGACTCAGATGAGTGAGCTTACTGGGGTTGGGGGTGGGAGAAGCAGAGAGATGGCCTGGAGGAGAGGGAAGTCAGGCTGGGCTCCGAGAGGTGGGTCAGGGTTGGATCTGGGCAACATGGGAGAAAGGTATTCCTGGCAGAGGGAACAGCAGGAGCAAAGGCTCAGAGGCTCCGAAGGAGTAAAAAGGGTTAGCCCCATCTGCCCAGAGAGATGGGCACATGAAAGATGCCTTGACAGTGACGTAGAGTGGGCGGGTCCAGACCTCATAGGGCCGTGAGTGGCCACATGCGCTATGGCTAAAGGCTCAGGCTTTGGAGCCAACAGCCCAGGGTTCAGATCCCAGCACCACATCCTCCCGCTTGCATCTTGGGCAATGTTCATGAACTCTTTGTGCCTCCGTTTCCTCATCTGAAAATGAGGGCAAATAACAGTACCTACCTCCAGGGATTACACGTGGGCAGAGTCACTGAGCGTGAAAAGCTCTTTGCTACTCTGAATGGTAACTAATGGATGCCAGGCCCGAGTCTGGACTTCATCCTGAAGGTGAAAGGGAGCTGGGGAAGGTTTTGGACAGAACCTTCCAGACTGAGCTGGGCTTCATGAAGGTGCATCTGGTAGTAGGCTCAGCAGAGACTGGGGACAAAACTGGGGCCCTTAGATCAGCTTTACAGATGGGGTGACCATGATTAGGGGGCGCCTATGGCCCCAGCTTTACTCATCCCCGCTCCCCTGACCTCCCCGCTTTGCCTCCCTGGATCACAGTCCAGCTACCAAGCCCAGAAACACTGGCCCATCCTGACCCCCGACACAAACACACCCAGAGAGACAGTCCCCACCCCACCTGGCAGTGCAGCACCGAGCTCACAGGATACATGCCTCACCCCCAGGCCCCAGGAACAGCCCACAGGCTCAGTCCACGCAGAGCAGCCCCCATCCACTCACTCCACACTTACTTTCGTGTGCATGGAGTTGTTCTAGTGCTGGGACACAGCGCACGTGCGTGCCATCCTGCACACGTCACTACTAATGCAAATGCACACATGTGCTCAGGCACGCGCATGCTCAGGCATGTGGCAGTAGCCGGTCTGCTCTCTTGTTCATGGCTCCACTGCCCGGCACCCCTCCACGCCTCAACAGCTCCTGTGCTATGCTGGGATCGGTTCTGGCCTAGAGGGAGAGTTTGAGCTGTAGAGATCATTTCTCCCCAGGGAGAAGGCAGCCGCCAAGCACAGAGAGCTCTGGGCTCAGGATCCAGCAGGCACTGTGCCCCTGGGACTCGGACAGGGCAGACAGAAGCCAGGTGGCCAGGCACAGTTCTCCCTGCAGAGCTGGGAGCCAGGTGGGCATGGAGGGAGGGCATCTACATGCCAAACCAGTGCACGTGGAGCCGAGAGTGAATGAACGAGCCAATGAATGAGCTGCCTCTTCCCGCCTCAGCCTTCCCCCCGGCACCAGCCTCGCCCTGGAGTGGGTGGCGGAGGGGAACCACCCCTACCCAGCACAAGCCCTCACTCCTCTGGAGTGAGGTGCACGCAGCAGCTCATGGCAGTTGTTAAATAAATGCGCGAGTGAATAAATGAATGACCTGGTCAGGATACTTTGAACTTACTAGGGGTCCAGTTGGATTTTTCAAGTGACCAGAAGTAATAATGATGATAATAACAATAATAAAAATAGCAGTCACTATCATTACACTAGCTGACCTTTGTGGCCAAACCCTGTGGATGCCTTCACATGCATCATCGCATTTATTCCCCACACTGGCTCTGGGAGGGAAGCACTGTTATCCCCATTATTCAGATGAGAAAACTGAGACTTAGGGGAACAGAAAATTCCCAAGGTCGCACATACAGTAAAACAATAGAACTGGGACTCAAACCCTGGTCTCCCTCTGAACCCTGTGGTTTTAGGTCACCTGGATATTAAATCCGGTCCCAGCAGTAGGGGCCAGGAAGATTCTCAGGAGTGTGGGGGAGGAGGCAGGGGTGAGGAGCCCCAGGCTGCACCATCAGATCTCCTGCTTTGTCCTGTGGGGGTGAGGGGGTGGCAGTCGCTGGGCCAAGCCCCTCTTCTTGGTCTTGGCAGAGTGAGAGGCTGGGAAACAGATGTGGGAAGGGGAGGATAAGAATCCTTCCCTCTGTTCCCCCAGGGAGACAGCCAGATGACAAAGGAGGGCCTGGAGCCACTGAGCTCACAGTGATACAGCCTTGGCAGCAATGGTACTAGGGCACTGAGAAATCAAGAAAGGACAAGCCCAGATTCTGGAAGGATACAATGTAGGCAGTGGCAATGATGCCCAAAGGACAGATGGGGCTACAGCAAATCAGCAAGGCTGGCAACTTCTCACTGAGAGAGAAAGACACATTGCCCAAGCAGTTCCCAAAATCTGTCTGTGGAAAGATTTCACTGGGGCTCTCCCAGGCCCCAGCTCCATGCTTGGCTCTGCGAGGTGTGAGTGGGAAGGAGAAGGGAGGGCAGGAGGAAGGAATAGGTATGATCTCTGTCCTCTAGAAGCTTGTCATCACAGCTGATACCAAATCCCAGTAGAAGACCCTGCCATAGAGGTCTGCGGGGGTTCAGAGGGGAGAGAGAATAAGAGTCTGAAGGAAGATGGGCTGGAGCTGGATTGTCAAAGCCCAGAATCGATACATTTGGTGGTTCAACAATATCATCAAGGGTAGATTGTTCCATCATTTCTTAGTGGGTGCCTTTGGCGTGGCTCCCCTCGTTATCCCAGAATGGCTGCTCTTGCTCCAGCCATCACCTTCTCACACATGCTGAAAACAGAAAGTTCCTACTCAAGGCATTTCTTTTTAAAGAGTAAAAAAATGTATATCCAGAAGCTCTCCAGGAGTGATTCCTTTATATGTCATTAGCCAGAACTGTGTCACATGATACTTTCTAGACCAATCACTGCTGGAAATGGGGGAATGGCCCTTATTGGCTTAGACTAATCACTGTTCAGAGGGGAGGGGCTGAGCACATGGCCAAGCTGCGAGAAGGTGACTATCTAAGCAAAATGGAAGCAAGAAAGAAGGATGAGGGGAAAATTAGCTGTTAGCAGCCGGCCCATCTTTTCTGTTTTGCACCTCTCTTTATACACCATAAAAGCCAGCCAGCCAGACTGCTGAGGGAAGGGTAGGAATTGGGGGAGCAGGCAAAACAAACCTTCAAAAATCCCTAGAGGGGCTGCCACCCACCCACACGTGTCTCCACCTACTCTCTTCCCAGCCTCTCCCAAATCCACTCCAGTCACACCTGCACACCTACCACTCAACCAAAACAGCTTTTATCAAGGCCACTGATGACCTCCGTTTTGCTAAATCCAATGGTCAGTTCAAAGTCTGTGTCTGACTTGACCTGTCAGTAGAATGACCATATAATTTATCATCCAAACCGAGAGTGAAAGGGGGTTGGACACTCGTCATAGTTATGCCAGGACAGCAGGTGTAAAGTGGAACCGTGACAGGCAAAGGTGGAGAGGCTGTCACCAGTTAATGCCCCCTTCTTCCTTTCTTCTGTGGGCTTCCCCAGTACCTCTTCTCTCCTAGCCTCCCCTCCCCATCCCCAGTCTCTCTGTGTTGAGGTGCTGGGACCCCTTCTCCATCTATGCTCCCTCATTCGCGAGCTGACCCAATCTCAGCTCTAAAAACCATCCAAGTGCCCAGATTTATATCTGCAGCCAGGACTTCGCCCCTGAGCTCCTGACTATTAGCACAGTTGCCTGCTTGATGTCTCCACTTGGACTCGCCAAACGTCCACAACTTGATTGTAATACATCCAGACGAGTCCCCGCTGGTCTCCCCAGGTCTGCTCTGCCCACGCTTGCCTGCAGCTCAGTGAAAGCACCCCATCATTTCCATTGCCCGGGCTGCAGGTGTGGTCAGGATTGGTTCCTCTCTTCCCCTCGCACCCCATTTCTGATCCATCCACGTATTTTGTGATCCAGCCATACTCCTCAGCACCTCCGCTGCTCCTGCTTGGTTCAAGCCCCCTTCACTCCTCATCTGGCTTATTGAAATAGCTCCCTTGCCCCCTCCTAGCCCCAGTATCCCTCTGTTTAGAACACAACAGCCAGCCTGGGTGAACTTTTAAAATGTAAACCAGATCATGGCATTCCTCTGCCAAAACCCTCCTAAGAGTCACAGCTCACTCACAGAAAATCCCAAAGGAGGTCTTGCAGGCTCTGACGCCCAGCTCCCCATCTCTCTGTCTTCATCTCCTGCTGCCCTCCTGCACTCTCTCCAGCTCAGCAACCCTGGGCTCATTGCTGTTTCTCCTGCACACCAAACATGCACTGACCTCAGGGCCTTTGCACTTGCTGTTCCCCCAGCCTGGAATGCTCTTCTCCCAGCTCTGTGCATGGCTATCTCCTTCCCTCACTCCAGATCTCTGTTCAAAGTATCATCCTCACTGTGGGGCCCTCCCTGACCGTCTTGTATAAATTATCATTTATAAGAGGTGATTGAGAGAGAGAAGGAGAGAGCGAACCACCCCCAGCACTTCCGTGACCCCTTACTTTGTTTTTCCCCATAGCTCTTACCATCATCTGACATGTTATTTATTTGTTGTCTGACCCCCACTAGACTTGCAAGGGCAAGGACTCCGTTACTTTTCATTGTGACACAATGAAACAGCACAGAGTGGCCACTCACAAACATCTGTGGAAGGAATGGACATGCACCAGATACACACATACACGCGTGTGCGCACTCACACTGGCATCCATGATTGCAGGCATGTGCCTGCACACATACAGGAACCACACGTGTGGTGGGAACTTATGTGGCTCTGAGAGCACATGGATTATAGGAGGTGAGGCTGAAGAGTAGAAGGGACAAAGCCAGCATTTATTGAGCCAGCCTGGGGCTCGGCTTCTCATCCCATTTGGGATTAAACAGCTGGGCAGTAGGTTGGGACATGCGGCCCAGAGAAGGCTGCCAAGATGCCCAAGATCTTACCGGGAGACCCAGCAGGACCGAACGCAGCCCCAAGGCACCACAGCTGCCTCCCTGAAGGACTCAGAATATGCCAAGATCCTGTAGCTGATGCCCACTCAGGAAAGGCAGCTGGAGCAGGAAGGAAGGAGGGAGGGAAGAGGCTGGAGTGTCTAGGGCAGTGCTGGCAGGGCCGTGTGGAGTGGTGGAGACTTGGCCAGTGGCGAGGGAACCTGGCCAATGAGCCCAATGGAGGAGCCGGTGGGCTGAGGTATGAAGGTCCAGGCAGGGGGTAGGGGGTGTGTGGCCATGCGGGCCTTGCCCTGCAAACGACAGTGCAGGATGTGCCCTGCCCGGGGTGGCCTGCCAGGGAGGCAGGTGGGAGCTGAGACACAGCCACCCTTGTCCTGCCAAGTGTGCTTCCGAGCACTGGGCTGCGTCCACTCAGGGGGCCGTCTTTTCCTATCCCCTCAAAGATGCCCTCCGCAAGGGGAATCTAAGTCCTGGGTTCGAGGCCCCACTCCATCACCAAGTATCCTGTGCCGCTCTGGACCACACTCGTGGACTCTGCACTTTTCTAAAGTGGGCCTTGACTTTGCAGCCCTTCCGCAGCGTGCTCCCTCTCCTCCCCAACACCCCAAATTCTGCCTGTTCAAATCCTTCCTTCGCTTTAACTCCAAGGGCCACCTTCTCTGTGACCCTACTCTGTCACAGAGTCCCTACTCTGCACCCAGCTATGCCTGGCCCTCCAAAGTTGAAGGATTCCCATCATGAAATTCCCTCATAGCCGTGTGCCATTTTGGTTTTTATTGTATAAAGTCCCTCCAAGTGCTTCTCTACACACTCAGAATGAAATGGACACTGCTTTCCTTCTTCCAGTCCTGCTCCATCTGGCCGGCACCCCCATTTCCTGAGGCATCTTCAGCCACCCCCTTGCTCTGTACCATCCACCGTGGCCTGCTTCCCTGTTCCTCAGCTTGTTCCAGCCTCTGGACCTTTGCACATGCTGTTCCTTCTGCATGGAACCATGGTGTGCCTGGCTCTTTCTCATCCTCCCAGATCCCCCAAATGTCACCTCCTCCGAGAGATCCTCCCTGATACCCTGTCTACAATAACACACCCACTGCAGCCCTTCCATCCCCCTCTTCCTCCTTCTTCCCTGCTTTATGTTCCTCCTTAATATTTATCACTCCCTGAAATTATATTGTAGATTCCATTCCTTTGTTACCAGAAGGTCAGCTCCATGAGAGCCAGGACTTTATTGCTTTATTACTTTGTCCCTCGTGCCTACACAGGGGGCCGGTGTCAGGGAGGCACGGGTAAATATTTGTAGAAAGAGTAAACCAGAAGAATAACCAGAAGAATACACCTCTCTCCTGATAGTTGAGTAGCTGATTACATCCTGCTGCCTTAAACAGAGACATGATTTTCCAAGTGTGTTGAGTGAATAAATGTAATGCATTTCTGTCTCCCCAAATGTAGTAGATGCTAATGTTTGATGAATGAATGAATGATGGAATCTTAGTGTTTCCCCCTCTTATTAAAGGGGTTCTAGAGAAAGAAAGGAGAGAGAGGGGAGAGAGCCCCAAATGGGGTGCCTGCAGACATTGGGGGATCTCCCCTTGTTCCCCCTTCCTGCACCCCCATGGCCCTCCCCAGAGGTGGCCCCAGCATCCCCCAAACCCTCCCTTCCCCCAGCCCTTCCCCTCTGCATCCCTGCAGGGCTGTGATGGGCCCTGAAACTGCCTGATGGAGTAAGGGGATGAGTTCCTGCAGCGCACAGGGAAGTCATAAGCTGCAGGAAATGAAGGCTTTGGAGCGGTGCCTCCTCCTCACCCATAACTCCAGCCTCATTACGACCAGCCCAGGCCATAATGTTGGGAATCAACGCACCGGATCCCCAGGGGCAGCAGCACAGCTCAGGAACTGCGTGCGGAGCAGGGCCACCACGGTGGGGGAGGGTCTGCCAGCATCCCTCGGCTGTGCCTTCATGCCGAGTGAGACCCCACGGAGTGGGCGAGGAAGGGGTGCTAGGGATGCTCACGGTGGGGTCAAGAGTTCTCCTGACGTCCATTAGTTCAGGGTGGGTCTGGAGGGAGAGGGAACGGCTGGCTTGGGGACTTTTCAGCTCTGCCCCAGGAACCGATGTTGTCTCATTCTCGTTGCCCTGAAATGCAGTTTTAACCCCCTCACCATCACCCCCACCTCCCAACAGATGACATCTACCCCAGAACCCCTTCCATAAAGAAATCCTGGAGCTGCTAGTGGGAAAGAGCCCTGGGGAGTCACGCATCTGCAAAATGGGTATAAGACAGCAACTTTCACAGTTGTTGTGATTCATGGGAGTTAGTGAGTTCAAGTTATGAGAACTGCTGGCTGTGGTCCTGGGTCACAAGAAGTGATCGGCCTGTCTTCTGCTCCAAAGATTCCAGCCACTTCCCTCATCTGCAGGAGGACCTGGCTGGGGGCCAGGCCAGTCCCTCCCAGATCCTCTGCTCAGCCACACACCTCATGTTTCCAAGCTGACTCCCCAAACTAGCCAGACCACCCCCAACCTGCCTGCCCACTCCTCTGCCAGGACACCCATCCTTTTCTAACCACCCGTCAGAGGCCTCCTCCTCCAAGAAGCAGCCCTGATTCCCTCCCACCTACCTGCCCCTTCTGGACACCTGTGCCCACTCTCTTCCTAGAGCCCCCCAGGTGCCAGGTTGCACCCCCTTTCAGAGCCCTGATCACACACCACCAGACATTCAGGTGGGTGCACGAGGGGTCTTGACTCTCGCACCACTGAACTGTGTGCTTACTTACCTTTGTCTTAGCATCCAGCCCATACCTGGCACAGAGTCAAAACTCAGCGCGATAGAGTTGTTGAACTGAGCTGAACTCGGTTTGGGAAGAGAAGTGGGGACCCAGCTCCTCACCTCCACTTATGCTTCTCAGTGCCTGAAACTCCTCCATTGCCGTCCCCTGTAAACACCCACGTTGAGCCATTATTCATCATTATGGCTTGAGTAGGAGTGAGTCCCTCAGATCCTTTCTTGCTGAAAGCAGGATCTGATGGAGGGAGGGAAGCAGAGATGGATGGATCTGGGGACGGCAGTGCTGGTCCAGGAAGGGGGCGAGGTGGCTCTCAGACTCTGGGAAAGGAAGGTCCTCTGAGGAGGATGGGGGGACCCCAGAGGCAGGCTCAGAGGGAAGGTGACCTTGCCCAGAGCCACACAGGGAGCCTCCAAGCAAGGCCCTCTGGGACTCTGGCACCCCACCCCGTAAAGGGATGTGGAGGGACTCACAGGAGATCAGAAGGCCCTCCCTGGGCTCCTGTGTATGGGGTAGAATGAGCAGAGGGATGGGTGACAGGCAGGGTGCGGGACTCCGCACCCAGAAGGCTTGGGAGCTCTTGAAGAAGGGAAAGCTCCCCTTCTAGGATGGGGGTTTTCTAGAGGGTGGGCTGGGCTGGAGAGATTTGCAGCCGTGGGGTGTCGGGGGCAGGGAAGGCATCTTATAAGGTCCCGGCTCCTGTGGGACCGTGGCCTATGGGAGGCCCACGAAGAAACAGCTGGAGGAGGGGTCCACGAGGAAAGGGGGTGCCGGGAGAGGGTGAGAGAGAGGATGTGTGCGGTGGGAGTTGAAAGGAAGCTTCCAGGGCTGGGGGGGAGGGGACAGGACATGACTTCTTGACTGTGAGCCCAAGAAGGCAGGAACGACTTGGTCCTGTTTGTCCCACCCTGCACCGTGCCAGGCACACTGTCGGCGTTTAATTAGTACCCGAAGGACAAAAAGATAGACGCAACCTGCCCTGTCTCCGCAGAGAGCCTCCTCTGATGTTTTCTCATTTCTCTCGCAGACTCCTGGTCGGGACGGCCCCTAGTCCCCGAAGGATCCGCCGGACCCCAGCCAGCACCCCTGAGCGCAGGGACCATGGCACACCCCCGACTCCGGAGCTGCAGAGGCGCTGCCTGGTGATCCGGCTGCGGCCGCGCCAGGGGGGCGCGGGCGGGGACCCCGGGGCCGTCCATGCCCCGGGTGCGGCCGCGCCCCCTCCCTCTGCAGCCAGGCGCCCCCAAGGCTGGGCGGCATTCAGGGCCGCGCGCCTGTCCGGGTGCCCCGTCGGGGGCGGCGCCCCGGTGGCCGCGCTGAGGCCACCATGTGACACTGCACCGCTCTGTCCTGCCATCGAGCGGCCACGCCCTGGTGCCTCCCGTCCATGCTCCTGGGCCCAGGCCCCTGGCAGGCCAAGCATGAGGCCGCGGCTCGACGGCCGGGGGCTCCGAGAGGGAGCCGCGCTGTCGCCGGCGTTGCTGCTGCTGCTGCTACTGCTGCTGCTACCGCCGCCGCCGCAGCTGCCAGGACCCCTGTGGGCGGCGGGCACGCCAGCGCCATCGGAGCCCCGGGCTGCGCAGGACGGCGCGCCTGGCACAGGCCGCGTGAAGCGCGGCTGGGTGTGGAACCAGTTTTTCGTGGTGGAGGAGTACACGGGCACCGAGCCCCTGTACGTGGGCAAGGTAAAGTGGGATCCCCATCCACTATCCCCCCCCCCCAGGACCCGGGAGCCCTCTGGTAGATGCAAAGGACCCCAGTTCCCCTCCCCTCCAACCCAGTCCCCGCGGCCGCCTCCCAGCTGCCCCCGGTCAGGGGCGGACAACAGAGTCATCCCTCTGTTCCGTGCCCACCCACATCTTTTTCTAGTCTGTCTCCCTTTTGCATCCTGGAGCAGAGAGTGCACTAGGTAGACCCAGTTCATTTTGTAGATCAATGCACGGAGAATGTAGAAACGAGTTTGCCAATAGGACGGTGTCACACACAAACTGTCCCCTCTCTGCTTAAAATTCTTCAATAGCTTCCCATGCCCTAGGGGTCAAGCCCAAATGCCATCCCACTATTGGCTAAGTTCTGGCCTCCCAGCCAGCCTCATCTCCTGCCACGCTCCCTGTGAGTCTCCAGCCACGGCACCCCTCTGATGTCCTTCTGATGGTCCCTCTGAGGCCCCCCCCCACAGGCTCCTGCCAGCCACCCCCCCAGATTGTTTACTTCCCCCAACTGCTCTGTCCTGCTCCTTCTACTGCTTGCAGTATCTCACAGTCAGGTCCCTGCTCAGAGGCCGCTTACTCAGAAAAGCCATCCCGGATCACACCAGGCTAGATCACATCCTCCTGTATGTGGCCATGCCTCCCTGTTCTGTGCCCTCCAAGGTCCTGGTATCTTTGCTTCATGACGCTTAATTATGCATGTGTTTGTTTGATTATGCAGTTGAGGCATGTCTCTCCTGTTAGATTGTGTTTGTTTTGCTCACTGTAAAATCTTCAGTGCCTAGCGCAGACATTGCTCACTGACTGTTCATTGCGTGAGTGAATGAGAGCTACTTTCTCAAACTCTCTGAGTAATTGTTGTGCCCTGAGTGTCAGGCGCTGAGAAGGACTTTTGTTCATCTATTCAATCCCAGAGCCCCTCATGGGTATGATGCTGGGGAGGCAGAGGGAAGTGAGGTCCAGCCTCTGCCATTTGCAGGCTCCCCAGAGTGGCAGAGACACCCTGGTGCATAAAAAGCCTCACGGGTCATGGAGTTCCCGTGGTGGCTCAGTGGTAACAAACCCGACTAGTATCCATGAGGACACGGGTTCGATCCCTGGCCTTGCTCAGTGCGTTAATGATCCAGTGTTGCCATGAGCTGCGGTTGCAGGTTGCAGACATGGCTTGAATCCCGTGTTGCTGTGGCTGTGGTGTAGGCTGGCAGCTGTAGCTCTGTTTCGACCCCTAGCCTGGGAGCTTCCATATGCCACAGGTGTGACCTTAAAAAGCAAAAAATAAAAGGCTTCGCAGGTCAGCACCTGGCACTGACTAGGCATTCAGAATAGGCATTCGGTAAGTGGTGTCTGTTGGCTGGCTTCATGGAGGGGGTTTCTAAATGCCTGAGCTGGGTTTTGACGTATGAGTAGGTGTTCAGGCTGATGAGGAAGAGGGCAGAGTCGATGCAAAGCCTTGGAGGCCTGCTGGAGCCTGGCTTCTTCAGAGACTTGGCAGCAGTTGAGATGTTGAGGTGGAGGGTGCTTGTAGGGCACGAACAGCAGGGCGGTGCCCAGGGAGTGTTTGGCTTCCGCTGAGGCCAGTCAGCGTTCCAGGAACGTTTGGTCAGCAGAGATGGGGGAAACCAGCTGTGGAGTTTGCTGTGTGCTTAAATGGACCTGAGAACTGGGAGGCTGACCAAGCTGCTCAATTCAAGGCTCAGGGATCAGGACCCTTGACAAGGGGGAGGGGAAGGTCTTGCTGTAAACCTGTGGGTTTGCCTTGCAGGAAACTCAGTTTCACTGGTCTAGATACAGTAATCCCTGGTCCTTGGTACACTCCCCTCCATCCATGTGGCTGACATGGATTCCCCCTGGCTGAGCAAAGTGGGGATTTGATGGAGCACAGAGAGGTTCATGTCTCTGCTCAAGGTCACCCAGCAAACTAGCAGCAGAATCTAGGACTCCTGACTCCCAGCCAGGGTGGCGAGATGGTGGAGCTGGTAGAATGAAGCGAAGGGAAGGGGAAGGAGGAACAAGTGGCAGCCGGGCAGGAGCTAATGGTGAAGTAGCTAGGGTGCGGACGTTGGAGCCAGACACACCTGAGTTCGAGGCCTGGTTCTGCCAACCCATTAACCGGCTTACCTGAAACAAGTTACTTCTTCTCTCTGGACCTCAGTCTCTTCGTCTATGAAAGTGGGGCTGGGGGAGCCCACTTCCTGGGGTTGTGAAAGGCTGAAAGAAGAAAACTGAGCGCAAGGTGTTGGGCGTGTGGCCTGGTTGTTTATTGTTGTCTCATTATTCCCACACGAAGCACTTTACCCTTAAACTGCAAGGCAGAAATCATGGTTCCCTCTTGTAGACAAGGGAGTCGAGGTGCAAGAGGGCAGGTGCCTTAGTCAGAGTTGGAACCTGTGCATATCGGAGGCCAGTCCCAGCCTGTGTCTCCAAACCTCTCCAAAACCTCCGGGCTTGGTAGAGGGACTTTGGTCCAGGAAAGCCCCAGCAGGTCAGGAAAGGACTCTGACACATCCGCCTAAACATCAGCTGTGAGGTCTCAGGCACCTCAGCCCTGTCATCTGCCCGGCAGCTGGGGTCTGAGAAGGCCCCCTCAGCTACCCACATCCCCAAGAGATGAAAGAGTCAGCCACTGCGGTATCACTTCTGTCTGCATCCACTTAGCCATTATCATCTCAACAGCAGGAGTCAAGTGCCACCTCTGTCTCCTTGAACTACAGTCTGTCGGTGATGGGAGGGCCCAACTAAGTCTCTTTATTCTAAGATGGGGAAACTGAGGCTGGAGGCAGAGAACATCACGCCAAGGCCACTCGGCTTTCCAGGGAAGTTTGATTGGCAGGCATGGGGTGAGACCACCGTGGTGGTAGAACCAACCCCAAGGATGAGGCTCTCCTGACATGGGCTCTGGGCTCAGTGCAGTTTATCTGTCCTGTATGAAGCATCTTCTATGAGCCCAGTATTGTGCCAGGCCCTGGGGGTCCTTCTTCTCGCAGCATCCCCGCTGCTGCCATGACTACGTTATCCTTCCCTCCATCATCTTCACCCAGAGCCCCTCCCCTCTTACTCTCAGACGAGCACTCTGTGCAAGGAAGGAAGAGAAGTTTCCATCTCTTTGCAAACACGTGCCCAAAGCACCCTTTCTTATGAAAGATGATATAGTGTGTGGTTCAGCAGGGCCAACCGGAGCCAGACTGCCAGGGCTCAAATCCCAGCTCTGCTGCTTGTGTCCTCTGGCCCTGGCACATCCTTTAACCTCTCTGTGCCTCAGTCTCCCCATCTGCTGAGTGAGGCTATGCCTGGCACCTCCTCCAAGAGTTGTGATGAGGAGTCAGTCAGTTAGCTTAGGCCGAGAACCTGGGAGCTCCCAGTACGTGCTCAGCAAGTCTCAGCTTTTATGATGATGGGTCTGGCCTGATATTTCCACACCTGGAGTACACACAGATATTAGGAACCCCTGCCCCCCCCATCCCCAAAGCCTCCTGAGCCGTCCGATGTCCTAGTTTCTCACCAGAGTGGGGGGAGGGGTAACCAGCGCATCCCTCACTCTAGGAATATGAGCTTGGCCTTTTGAAAATCCCCTGTCCCCTTTCCGGCCAAGTCCCTCCTTTGTACGAGTGGTTGTGTGTGCACACATGTATGCATACACACGCACACATTCATGCCGTCCTCGCTCGCTCTTCAGGGAGAAAGGACTCCTCCACGGTTTCAGTTAATTCACTGCTTCCCGGTCCCCCGCCCCAGGGAGCCGCTCGGAGCATCCGTCCTTGTCGAATTCCAAAGGTAGCTTAGCAACCGCACCATCCGCCATCCGCTGAGTGAACCCTGGGCGCCCAACAGGAACCTATTTTACAACTGCTTCCTCCATCACTCACCGCCAGGCTCCTTTCGGCACCTGCGGGAACCACGGGGTCCCCTGGGTTATCGCCAGGGCCCCACACCAATGGGCCCCTGTGCCGTCCTGCCCGCCTCAGCAGCGCAGCCCACCTGGTCCCCCCTCACCTTCTCACAACACCCACCCTCGGCAACCTCCCAGCATTTCCATACAGTCCGGGTACTTGGGCTAATCCCTTTCCCCAACCATAATTTCCCCCGAGGCTTCTGTCAGCTGGATGTGGATTTTGTAGGATTTTTAATTTTTTTAAAAAACAAGAGAATTATGGGGTCAGCACTTATGACCAACTCCTGTGGGCGGTGAGATCTATTTTAGATATACTGCAGGATTAAAGTGGGGAGGAGAGCAGATTTAATTAAGTTGCTAATATTTAAAGAAAATTGATGAACTCCTGGTTTACGAGGAGCCCAGGCACGAACAGACCCCTCCTGGAGGGGGGGAGGCTTTTTATTTGATTTGCTTTCTGTTTAAATCCTGGACTCGTTTTTATTTGCGTAGCCGCACTGTCCGTTTAATTGTCTTTAATAAGGAAAACGTACCTCTGCTCGCATTTAATTTTGATTTAATTAGGAGGAAGTAATTAATGGCCTCGTAAATCCCGTTTTTCAGCCCCCCCCCCCCCCCCGGGATGGAAGCCATCACTCTGGTGTTTTTCCCGTTGTTTATGATCCAGGGCCAGGGCTTAGGGAGGGAGAATTCCCTCTGGGCTGGCCACGCTTGACGCAGAGAAAAGAACCCAAGATGCGAAGTTACACAGGCCTCAGGCCGCCTCTTGTTCACTGTGCGGCTTTACATAGGATACGGGCCCTCTCTGAGCCTCAGTTTGCCAACCTGTTCAATGGGGAGAAGATAATCTCTATGTCGCAAGATCACTGAGATATCAAGGAGGGAACAGTAGGAGGTCTGGAAGTGTCCCCTAGGCTAGCTCATGTGTACCTGGGGTTTAACCAAATCACTGAAACCTCCAGAAATCCCGGAAGACAGCTGGTAGATTCTAATGACAGTTGTATACTTCATTATTCGTTTATTCAGTGTGTGGTGCTGTGGCCTCTGCTTGGTGCCGGCGAAATGGAAGCAAACAGCCATAGGCTTGATATCCTCAGGGAGTTCACCATCCCACACACTCACACACACACACACACACACCCCTCTCTCCCACTCCCCCTGTATTTTCTCTGCACACTCTGTCAGACACCTAGTATGTACCAGGCATGGTGAGCTCAGACGGAGACAGTCAACGTTAGTCCCTGCCCATGAGGCCCACAACAGCTGGGGAGACAGATTACAACAGGGGGGTGTGGAACAGAGGGGAGTGTGCACAGGGCAGGGGTGCAGAGCAGGAGGAGGGGACATTGGGAGGGCATCTGGGAGGGCTGCCTGAAGGAGGAAACCAGCTGGGTTTAAAGGATGAGAAGATGTTGCATGATGGCCCCTGGGTCTCCAGTGGGTCAGGTGTTGAGACTGTAGCTCTTGTGTCAGGAGATGAGGGGGGGGAACAAGGGGACTCTTAGTCCCTCCCGAGACTAGGTGCCTGAAAAGGAGTGGCAACTCATCTTCACTGAGCACTGACTGTGTGCCTGGAGCTCTCTCATATCATCATATTATAGAGGGAGCTCGTGATCTATGGAGAAACAATATTGGTCTCATTTATAGATGAGAAAACTGAGGCTCAGAGGAGGGGAATGTCTCGCTCAGTACCAGCCACAGGTGGGTGACAGAGCTGATGCTGGCACCCAGCCATTCCTGAATCCAAAGCCCACCGCCATCTCTCCTGACTTGTGATTTAAAGTCCTTTTCCAAATGATGAAATAGATGGAAGAGGTGGCCGGGGACTGTGGCCTGTGAGGACAGGGTAGTACAGGCCTCTCCCTGAGCCCTGCAGCCCAGTGGCCACCCGGCAGCCCGCTCCCGCCTCCCTCTGCCTCTTCCTTAGCCAGAAACATCGTAAGCGTTCCCACCAGATTCCAGAGTGACCAAACTGCGCTTTGGAGTCAAACAGACCTGGGCCTATCTCCAGCTCTTCACCTGGAAAATGGGGAGACTTTTACATGGGCCCAGAGTTAAATTAGATCTCTGCAGAAGCCTGCAATCTGGCACATAGCAGGTGTTCAATAAACAAGAGCACCAAACTCCAGCCTCACAGCTGAGAGTCTTGAGACACCCGCCCTTGGGATAGAGCCACAGGTAGAGCCAGAGCCAGGAGCCAGGCAGGCAGGGCGAGCGGCCCAAGCTCTTAGCTTCTCCCCGGGCTGACCAGCCCTGTCTGATGCTGCAGACCCCAGAGAGTAGCCCCTGAGCCCCATTGTGAGCTCTGTGTCCTGCTTCACGGAAGAATATCATTGGTGACGTCACCACTCGGTTCTACTCCCTCCCCCCGTAAGTGGTCCCTGGCCGGGGGTTTGAGATAAAATGTCAAGGACATCGGGGACATGACGGAGACCCGGGGGGCCAGAAAGGGAAGGAGACAACCACTTACAGAGTGTGTAGGTCATTACCAACATAATGGCGTTTCATCTTCACCACGCCCGTGCCAGGTAGGATTCGATCTGATTTCTCAGGTGGAAGAATGGACCCAGAAGGTAATATTAACACATGCTGTGATCAGAGCACTAGTGAGCGATGGAGTCAGGCAACTGGCTTCCCACCCTTAGCTGGGTGACAAAGCGAATGACCTCCCCTTTCTGTGCCTCCGTTTTCTCATCTGAGAAATGGGGGTGATAGTAAGATTATAGCTGGTCAGCATTTCCCCAAATGGTATCTCACTGCTCAGGAATGTTTGCTGATTTAATCAACTGGCAACAGGTCTGACTGGGAAGTGGGTGGAGGCTCCCTGAGAGGGATCCAGTTTGCCCTCTTCTCTCGCCATCCTGCCTGAGCAAAGGTGGAGAGGAAGCATCAACAGCAAGCAGGAGAGACAGGTCTCCTCATCCCCAGCACGGCCGCTGATTCAGGGCCGATGTCTTGAGATAATTTTATTGGGGGTATTAAACTGAGTTATGAGGTTTTTACAATCCAGCCACTTATGAGAAATCTATTAACAGTAACTGGACAGGAAGAAGGCTTCTCGGTGGAGCTCAGGACGGGCATTAATTGGGGCAATCTATAACAGGACGGGGACCCGGAAAGGTTCCACCCGGCGCCTCCATTTACTCCCCGCAATTTCTGCTGAGAATCAGCAGACTCGCCAAAAAGAGAGAGATGCCCATTAATCGGCTAATGAAATATGAAAATGTTTATGGGCCATTCAATCTTCCAAATGGCACTTCTATAATCCACCTTTCAGACACAAAGTTCCACCAGCAGAATTTATACCCAGGCTCCTCCTGTGTGGCAGGGGGTGGGCTTTCATCCCCCTTCGTGATGACTTCATTGGCACCTGTTATCCTGCCGAGTGTGATGGGGTACATGGCATCCCAACCCAGAAGGGGCCTTAGGGATTCTCTCGTTCGCACCCCATCTCTGCAGAAGCTTACAGAGGAGCAGGGACCCACCCAAGGTCACTGGCTTCATCAGATACATTTTATTCTGCTCAGAGCTGCCTCGGAGATTTGGACATTGGAGGATGAGGACTTGGGTGTTTCTATTTGGAAGAACAGTCTTTCTGCTTGTTCCTTGCCCAGGAGATCTCAGTGCAGTGAAAACAGCCTGGCTTCTGGAGCTTAACAGTGCCTGGATTAAATCCCAGTTATATATAGCTAACATTTAGTAATAATATAATAATAACGATAGCTACCATTTATAGGACACTTACTATGTCTCAGGAAGGCTGATTTTCAGCGAGCACCTACCAGTATAGTTGTACCGGTGGTTAAAATAGGGAAAAAGCTCCCTACCTGCAGTAAATAGTCCCTTTCCTCTCCCTCGCCCCAACTCCCTCATTCCCTGGACCTCTGTGTGATCCGGCACGCCCAGCGTTCCTGCCTGGCCCAGCAGGGGCCCTGCTGCGGCACCGCTCCATGGGCAGTTCCTCTGCCAGGCTGGCTGTTACATATTGTCAGTGTCCCCTGTTGCCAGGCAGGTGCCGAGGGCCTTATTTGGACCTCACACTCAATAAACTCCCCCAGAACCTCTAGAAGGAGGTGCTGTTATGATCCACATATTCCAGAGGAGGCACCTGAGGCCCAGAGAGGTACAGTGACTTGTGCAAGGACACACAGCATGGCGATGCTGGAGGCAAGGCCAGGCCAGGCCATACTGCTTCTTCCCTGCCATGGGTTCCTCCCAAGCAGTTTGAGGCTGGAATGAGAAAGCCCAGGTTGGAGTTCCCGTCGCGGCTCAGCAGAAACAAATCTGACTATATCCATGCGGACACAGGTTCGATCCCTGGCCTTGCTCAGCAGGTTAAGGATCTGGGTTGCTGTGAGCTGTGGTGTAGGTTGCAGACATGGCTCGGATCCAGTGTTGCTATTGCTGTTGCTGTGGCGTAGGCCAGCAGCTACAGCAGCTCCCATTCGACCCCTAGCCTGGGAACGTCCATATGCCCTGAATGTGGCCCTAAAAAAAAAAAAAAGAAAGAAAGAGAGAGAGAGAGAGAAAAGAAAGAAAGCACAGGCTGTGACCCAGGCCAGTTAGTCCAGCGCTCTGACCTTGAGCAAATCATCCCAATTCTCTAATCCTCAGTCAGAAAATGGGGGAAAAAAAATCTGTAAAGTGAAGATAGCAAAAGCTACTCTAGAGGAATTTGTTTTTTAAAGAACTCTGAACTAGATAAGTGTGTAAATTGCTTAGCACAGTGCCCGGCACATAGTAGGTGCTCCTCCAATTTGCGTTCCCTTTCCTCCTCTGTCCCTCCACTCCATGTCCCCACCATGTGCCAAGCCCTGAGGCTGGCTTTCTAGGTACCAGATGAGCAAGAAATACCAGCCCTGGAGTTCCTTTTGTGGCTCAGTAGGTTAAGCACCTGACATATTATCCATGAGGATGTGGGTTCAATCCATGGCCTTGCTCAGCAGGTTAAGGATCCAGCATTGCTGCACGCTGCAGCATGGGTCACAGATGCGGCTCCCATCCGGCGTTGCTGTGGCAGCTACAGGTCCAATTCGGCCCCAAGCCTGGGCACTTCCGTATGCTGCAGGTGGGCCATAGAAAGAAAAGAAAAGAAAAAGAAGAGGAAGATACCACTGCTAACCTCTGAGGATTCAGAGCCTAGGGACTGCGGTCAAGGGCAGCAGCTTGGAAGTTTGTTAGAAGGGCAAACTCTTGAGGTCCCACCCAGACCTACTGGGTCAGAATCTGCTTTGCAATGAGATCTTCAGGTGATTTGCCTGCACATTAAGGTTTGAGAAACATGGCTACAGCGATCCTACAGGCTGAGCGTCATAATGACGGCTTGATGTATTGCAAAGATTTGGAATGGTGGGGTTGAGGGGGGGGGGGTCCGAGAAAGCTTTGGGGAAGAGGTGGCCCTTGAACTGAGCCTTGCAGGATGAGTAGACTCTCAGTAGACAGAGAAATAAGGACAGGGCACTCAAGGAAGAAGAGGTGCAGAGGTGGCTCTAGCTTCTTTGTAAGGGCAATGGGGAGCCACAGGAGAGGTCTAAGCAGGGGAGGATGTGTTCAGATGGCTCTGGCTACAGAGGGAAAAGGAAAGGTAGATGACGGGGGCAGGAAGCACGGTGGACCTGACAGTGAGACCTGGGACAAGGATGGTGCGAGGCCTCCCAGCCGCAGTGTCTTCACCGAAGAATAGGTCTGTCAGGAGTTCACGTCGTGCCTCAGTGGCTAACGAATTAGACTAGGAACCATGAGGTTGCGGGTTCGATCCCTAGCCTTGCTCAGTGGGTTAAGGACCCGACGTTGCCTTGAGCTGTGGTGTAGGTAGCAGACGCGGCTCAGATCCCGCATTGCTGTGGCTCTGGTGTAGGCCGGCGGCTACAACTCCGATTGGACCCCTAGCCTGGGAACCTCCATATGCTGTGGGAGCGGCCTAAGAAATGGCAAAAAGACAAAAAAAAAAGAATAGGTCTGTCAAAGAAGCGATGCGGTTAGGAAGGGGCCCCTAGTGGGTCTTGGGGGGCTGGGGGGGCCAAGCCAAGAGGAGCTCCCACCCCAGCCTCCATCCTGCCTTCCTCCCTGCCTCCCCAGATCCACTCGGACTCAGACGAGGGGGACGGGGCCATCAAGTACACCATCTCGGGCGAGGGCGCTGGGACCATCTTCCTGATCGATGAGCTGACGGGCGACATCCACGCCATGGAGCGCCTGGACCGGGAGCAGAAGACCTTCTACACGCTGAGGGCTCAGGCCCGGGACCGCGCCACCAACCGCCTGCTGGAGCCCGAGTCGGAGTTCATCATCAAGGTGCAGGACATCAACGACAGCGAGCCCCGCTTCCTGCACGGCCCCTACATCGGCAGCGTGGCTGAGCTCTCACCCACAGGTGGGCTGCGGGGGGCAGGGAGAAGGGGAAGGGGAGCTGCCAGGCTGTGAGAAGGCGCTTGGGGTGGGGTGGGGGGGTGGGGAGGCAGGCGAGGCAGGAACCTCCATCCGCAGCAGAAGGTACAGGTGTAAGCTCAGGTGCCTGCACGAGCTCAGGCGACGTCCTGGGCGGTCACAGCTGCACACCTGCACAGAGGCATACCTGTGACCCCAGGCATATACAGGGACACGGTCCCCACATAGGGACATAGACCTACGTGTGGACACGGGGACACACTTGGACACACTTATACACCCTCGCGTAGTCACACAGGCCCAGATGCACCTGTACACAGCCCCACTCGGCATGGCTCCACACGCTGGCAACATCGGGACCTGCTGACCTGGCCTTTCACCAGACTCAACCACACACAGACACAGCACAGCCCTTGACCACAACCCCCACACGAATGCAGACACAACTGAACCTGGGCTCACCTACACCCAGAATCAACCAGAGTGGACACAGCTGCTGAAACAAAGCCCAGCCACACAACCAGATATGGCCTCACGCCCGACATGGTCACACACAACGCCACCCAGGAAGCAGCCCCTCCCATCAGTGGAGCTTGTGCACAGACACAGCCACCTGCCTAGACGTGGGCGAAAGCCACAGCCCGACGTTATCACCACCCCGGGGTCTCGGGCTCCGAGTGGAGCTGCAGACAAGCGTGGGCACAGCCAGATGCAACAACCTCCAGACAGCTTCATCCACTGCCCACAGGAAGCCCCAACACACCCAGCCCGGCCACCCAGGGACACAGGCTCACGGAGGTGGCCGAGTCCCCAGACACAGATTCAGCCGCCCATTCCCAGCTGTGGCTGCAACCCCCCGGGAGCATTGGGTCCACACAGTCGTACATGGAAAAAAAGGCAGGACACACATCAAAACGCATACCTGCCAACACAGCCATACTCAGAAACACATCTCACAGCAGTGAGATGCTGAAAAGAGCTTGGGTGACTCCCCCCTTTCCCACTGAGGGACCCACAGGGAGTGGACTGATCATCAAGGCCCCACGTAGCCTGGGGCTCCTGGTGGGAGCTGGTGCCATGGGTTGAGGGCCAAGCCGGAAGCGGCCATCTCTTCCCACACCACATAAGCCTGAGCCACCTGCCAGCCAGGCTGGACAGGGAGCAGCGGCCCTAAGTTCTAGGATCTGTTCCATCGCTGATGTACAGTGGCCGACGGCTTAACACTGCCTCTCCCTTGGCCTTCCAGCTCTGTAGCTACATGTCAGGGGCCAGGGGTATTCGGGTCCTTGGGGAAGAGTGTGGTCAGCCTTGGCTTCCCCAGACTGGGCCACACTGGCAGATTGGTTGGTAAGGAGCAGGCAGCCAGTCAAGGAAGAGAAGGGAGTGGGCCAGAGAAGATGGGGAGCACAGAGGGATGGTGGGAGAACGGAGAATGGCGGGGGGGGGGTGAATGTGGATGTGGGCTGGTGTTCACACACACACGTGCAGATGTGCACATGCACAGCCTTTAAGGCGTGTGCATGCATGTGACATGCTATGTATCTGTGAAACAGATTCATTCATTCGTTTAACGCGTATGCATAGGCACTGGGGACGCAGTGACAAGAAGACAGACCCGCCTCCCTGC
This sequence comes from Phacochoerus africanus, assembly GCF_016906955.1. Classification (NCBI taxonomy): domain Eukaryota; kingdom Metazoa; phylum Chordata; class Mammalia; order Artiodactyla; family Suidae; genus Phacochoerus; species Phacochoerus africanus. The sequence goes on from NC_062546.1 coordinate 14,752,595, forward strand.
TCCCATGGAGGGGACATTCAGACAGAGGAGGACAGGAAGGAAGCATGTAAACAGGCAGGGTCTGGGAAGATGACATTAAAGCAAAGACGCGAAAGAAGTGAGGGCATGATGGGGTCACTTTGCTCTACAGCAGAAATTGACAGAACATTGTCAATTAACTATACTTTAAAATTAAAAAAAAAAAAGTGAGGGCATGGGCCCCAGGGGGAACAGCATTCCAGACAGGGGGAACAGTACTTGCAAAGGCCCCAAGGTTGAACTCCCTCTGAGGAGACGCAGAGAGGCGACCAGATCATGCAGCCATGTGATCCATAGTCAGGATTTTGCCTTTCATGCTGAGCAAGCTGGGAAGTCAGTGGCGGGGCTTGTTCAGGAGAGTGACATGATCTGACTTAATTGTAACAAGATCCTGTGGCTGGTCCGTGAAGATGAGGTGGGGAGGGGGCTGGATAAGGGCAGAAGCAGATTGCGCATTGAGAAGGATACTGCAATTACCTAGGCAGGAAATGATAGTGCCTTGGAGAAAGGTGGTACCAGAAAGGGTACTGAAAAGAGATAAACTTGAGGATCTACTTTGAAAGTAGAGCTGAAAGCATTTGTTAATGGACCGGCTGTGGGATGAGAGAGGACGAAAATTCAAGGATGACCACCGAGATTTTGACCTGGGCAATTAAATAGATGCAATCTCCATTTGCTGAGATGGGAGAAACAGATTTGGGGGATGGAGGGAAACGAGGAGTTTGGTTTCAGATGTGCTAAGCTGGAAGTATTTATCAGAAAGCCGAAGAGAGATCTTGGAAAAGGCAGTTCAATATACAGGTTCAGTGGAAGGGTCTGGGCTAGAGAGATAAATCTGGAAGTTGTCCAAGGCAAAGACCCAGGGAATACTTAGAAATCAGTTTTGCAAGTGGGGAAACTAAGGCTCAGAGGAGCCAGTGAGGGGTTCAAATGCGCATAGTCAGTCGGAGGTAGCTTAACCCTCTGACTTCCCAGGTCCAGCAGCCCCCACTCCCGGATTCAAACTCTGACCTAAGGAGATGTGGTCCTGTCTCTCTTCACCTAAAACTGAGCTGCACATTTCTACATGGAAAAATCCAGAAAGATGGCCAGAGATGAGGCAAGAGAAGGAAGCTGGAATCATATCCAAAGGACTTGAGGGAACCACAAGGATGTAATGTGGGCACACTTGCATTTTAGAAATCTCCCACTGGGGAGTTCCTGTCGTGGCTCAGTGGGTTAAGGACCTGACATTGTCTCTGTGAGGATGCGGGTTCCATCCCTGGCCTCACTCCGTGGGTTAAGGATCCAGCATTGCCATGAGCTGCTGTGTAGGTCGTAGATGCAGCTCAGATCCCCATCTGCTGTGGCTGTGGCATAGGGCGGCAGCTGTAGCTCCGATTTGACCCCTGGCATGGGAACCTCCATATGCCATAGGTGAGGCCCTAGAAAGACAAAAAGAAAGACATCTCCTGGTGCTGCTGCGAGGTGGCTAGTGGATGCAGGTGAGGGGTACAGAGGGGAGTGCAGCCGCATAGCCACCATAGTGGCCTTCCCATCGCCACTTCACTCTCACTTCGACTCTGAAAGGTGGCAGGACTGATGTTAGCATCCCTGTTGAACAGATGGGAACACCAAGGCTCAGAGAGAGGAGATCTACCCACAGTCACTTAGCATGTCAGTGACCAAGCACGTCATTGGCCTTGGCTCCCAGGCTTTTGGAGCAGCAAGATTCTGTGTCACTCATGGGGAAAATGAGACCGAGAAAAGGGCAGGGACTCATTCAAGGTCACCCGGGAAGTAGGAGGCAGAGCCAGCCCCCAGCTTTATGAACACAGCTCTAAGGAGCCCCCGCCCTGCCTCCCCGCCCGCTGCCAGCCCTCCGACTCTGACATTCTCACTTAGGAAAAAGTAGGGACTTAACTTGGACAAGCCAGGGAAACCCAGGAGGAGGAAGGAGGAAGCAGAAATTAGATTAGTTTATTTCATTTGAGCAACTTTTTGAAAGGGAAGCAAGTCCGACACCGGGGTAGTTGCGGAAACTCCAGACGGCTTTGAAAATCAGTCACAATTACTGAGCCTCCTGATCTGCGCTGAGAGGGGCGGGGTCGACAAGCAGCACCGGGGGTCTGGGCTCTTCCGAGATCAGAGGGAGCGGGGATGCAGCTTGGGACATGAAAGGCTGCAGCGCTCACAAATTAAACCACTCACAGCTTAAAAGGGAAGGAAAGTGTGCCGGGGGGCCCCCAATGAGCCACACTTCTGAGGAGGGGCACGCCAGCCAGGCTGAGCCTAATGCAGTGAAGCGGGTCCTGCATCTGACAGTCAGGAGGCCTGGCTCCCCGTGTGACCTTGGGAAAGTCGCTGCCCCTCTCTGGGCCCCACGTTCCCTTCTGAGCACTGAGGGGGCTCATTCATGCCCAGAGGTTTTTTGAGCGCCTACTCTGTGCCAGGCACCATCCCTGGCATTGGGGATCCTTAGGAAGCCTACATCTAGAGCAGGGAGGGAGACAGGAAAGAAATAAACAAGCCAATGTATAATACACCCTGCGGTGTAAGTGCTGTGAAGAATAAGAGAACTGGGAGTTATATCGGGACTGCAATTTTAGATGGGGGGGAGGGAGGGCCTTTCCTTTTTATAGGAGGACATTCGAACAAAGGGCCGAAGGAACCAATGGAATGGACCAAGGAGCTATGTGAAACAGTGGTTTTCAAACTTTATTGTGCATCCAAGTTATGTGAAGGACTTGTTAAAACACGGAAGCCTCCCCGCCCCAACCAAGTTTCTGATTCAGTAGATCCAGGCTGTTAGAAATGTTTGCATTTTTAGAGTTCCTGTTGTGGCTCAGTGGTAATGAACCCGACTAATATCCACAGGGATGCAGGTTCGATCCCTGGCCTTGTTCAGTGGGTTAAGGATCCGGCTGTAGTGTAGGTTGCATATGTGGCTTAGATCTGGAATGGCTGTGACTGTGGCTGTGGCTGGCAGCTGCAGCTCCAATTCAACCCCCAACCTGGACCTTCCATATGCCATGGGTGCAGCCCTAAAAAGAAAAAAAAAAAAGAAGAAGAAGAAAAAGAAAAAGAAATATTTGTATTTTTAACAAAGATGCTAATAAGGTGATGCTGATGCTACTGGTTCAGGAGCCACAGTTGGAGAACCACTAGGCTAGAGGAAGAAGGCTCTCGGTAGAGGGACCAGCAAGTGCAACAGCAAGTCTTGAAGCGTGATGTGTTTGTCATGTTTGAGAAACAGCAAGGAGGCCAATGTGGCAAAGAGAGGAATAAATGAGGGGGCAGAGGATCCAAGGAGGTCAGAGGAGGTGCTAGAAGCTGGACCACATGGCACTCTGTAGCCACTAAAAGCTTTTTGGTTGTGCTCTAAGTGAGAGAGGGAGCAGAAGACTTATATGATCCAATGTGGATTTTTAAAAGTTGGTTTGTTGGCCGCCATGTTGAAAATAGACTGTAGGGGGCAAGGTTGGAAGTAGGAAGATCAGTGTGGAGGCAGCTGCAATAGTGGGGCCAGGAGGTGATGGTGACTTGGATTCTGGATGTACACTGAAGGTAGAGCCAGCAGGGTTTTGTGATAGATTGGATGGGGGAAGTGAGAGAGAGAGAAAATGAGGAGGATGCTGAAGGCTTTGAGCAAGTAGATGGATGGAACTGTTGCTGCTGAGATGGGGAATGCTCCAGGAAGAGCAAGTTTGCAGCACGTAATTAAGAATTCATTATTGGACATGTTAGATTGAGACATCTACTAGAAATCCATGTGGAGTTGTCAAGGGGACATTTGGATCTCTGAGTCTAGAGGTCAAGGGCAAGATCATGGCTAGAGTTACAACTTTGGAAGTCATCAGCAGAGCGAGAATTTAAGGCTTGAGGCTGGGTGAAATCAGCGAGGGAGTGAGTTCTGGTAGAGAAGAGTTAGACTAGATCATCTCTTGATGTTGGGGGGGCCAGACCCCTTCCCTAAGTGGTCACAACCTAACCGGTGGACAGCAAGAGAATTTCACAGGGCTCCCATGGCCAATTCAACTCCACCTACTTATTAATGCCAACTATGTATAAGACAAAATACTTGGCACCATTGAGGGTACAGAAACGAGAAGTTCAATCCAACACACATCTATTAGCCGCTACTTTATTCTGGGCACTGCAGGGGATGTAAAGATAAGTAATTGAATTAAATCCACAAATGTTTATTAGCACCCATTATATACAAGGCCTCCAGTGTACTTGGCTCTGTCGGGATTGCAAAGATGAGTCACCCAACTAAGTGAACATTTATTAGCACCTACTTTATATATATATATATATATAGCCCCAAGTGGAGAGAAACAAAAAATTAAAGTTGCTTTAATTCAGTAAATACCTAAGAGTTCTTACTATGTATGTGGCCCTCTGTTAGATAGGTGGGGATGCAAAGATAAGCAGGATACTGCCCCTGATCTCAAAGTGGTAGCAGATCAGTTTCATCTCTGGTGCCAACTCTCGTCAACTGGTAGTGCTTATAGGGCTGTGTTGAGAAGGAGTCTGAGGTCTCATTCAGGCTCAGCAGAAAAGAATGCCACAATCGATTAGTGATGTCTGCTGGAAGCCAAGGAGGGATAATGTGGTGGCACGTATGCCATAGGACTGGCATTGCTGGATGATGGGATCAGGGCTCAACAGACTGGAAATGGACAGGGACCCTGCCACAGCTGCTTTCCCGTGTATTCCAGTCCCTCTGTGAGCAGCATCTTTAATAGGCGGAAAGAGCCTCTTTTGTAGTGCAGTCTGCACTTCTTGGGACATTCACTAAATAATAGCTATCAGCCAACACTGCTTTCACAAAGCTATTTCCCTTTATTCTCACAATCCTGGGAATAAGCAGGGCAGGTATTACTGTCCTCATTTTACCAATGAAGAGATAAATGCAGAGAGAGATAAAGTAACTTGCCTAAGTTTCCACAGTAAGAGCCAGAGCCAGAACCAGACCCAGAACCTGGAACCAGACCCCAAGCTACTTGCCTTGGTGTGTGTGGGAACCAGTCCCGACCACCTCTTTAGGGCACATAGAACTTTGCTGTTTGCAAAGCACTTTCACATCCCTAATCTCATTTTATCCTCCCAGACAATTTCTCTCTCTCTCCCTCTCTCAGGTTAAGTGTTAACACCCCCATTTTACAGCTGAGGAAACTGAAACTCAAGAGGGGAGGGGAAAGAAAGTCAGACGGCACACTCTCTGATTCCTAAGCCCAGTGCTTGGGAGGACGGTGGCAGAGAGGAAAAGAGGGAGGCAGGAGGAAGTGGTTCCCCAAGGGTCTCGTTTGGGGGGGGCAGCAGCAGGCTGGGAGCCTCTGATTGTCCCGTCTGCAGCTGGAGAGAGTGTGGCTCAACAGCCCTCGGGCCCAAGCCAGGAATCAATCGCTGGCCTCTGCAGAGACAACTTCTAAAGATGTTTTTAATTAAAGTCCAGGAAGATCTATATGTGCAATATCTCCTTGCCTAGCAACGGCACTGGCTCTCACCACCCAGGATCGGGGTAAGTGGGACAGGAGGTTTCTAGTGGAGAGAAGTAGCAGAGGGGAGCAGAGGCCCGGCCCTCAGGAGTCAGCCCCGTGTCTTTCTTTGTCTTTTCCATCAACAAATCACTCAACAAACGTGAACACCCTCTCTATGCCAGGCCCTGTGGCCACATGGCCGAGGGTACAAAGGAACTAATCCACCATCCTGCCCTCAAGCATCTAGCACAGAGCGGGTGCTCTGTAGATGTTGGGTGACTGAGTGGAGCTGAATGATAAGCCAGAAATGTTCGCTTTCTGCAACAGGCAGAGAAGGACGCTACTGCCGTCGCTTAGAATGTTGCTGTCCTGAATAAACCAGGTGACTGGCTATTTAACAGAGGGCCCTGTTTAAACCTGGAGAAGACAGAAGAGCCTATGGGACCCGGTTTGGAATAGGAGAGTCTTCTCTCCCAGGAGAGCAGATGAGATCCACACACGCTCAAGTGTTACCTGCCTGGGAGAGTCCATGGCTGGGGTCCATGAGGAGTGAAGGAGCAAGGAGAGGCTGTTTGGGGGTTCCCTGGGGACTCTATAAAGAAGTGTGTTTGACATGGGGGGCCCTGACCCCCATCAGGCCAATTCCCCTTCCTTCTCTCTATTCTCCCTCCTGCTCACTCTCACTTTCCTCTTGCTTCATATGTATCTCTGTCTGCCTGTCTCTATGGAACCCTCCTTTCTGACTTTATCTCTGTACATCTACCTCTTTCCATCCCACCGTCTCTCTCCCACTCTCTGTCTGTATGTGTCTCTGCTTCTCTGACCCTCATCTCTCTGTCTCTGTCCTCATTTCTCCCTATGTGTCTGGGTACCTCCGTTTGTCTCACTTTCTCTTTGTCCATCTCTCTAGATCTCTGTCCCTCTACCTGCCCCCACCCCCAATCCCCTGACTCCTTTCTTGCTGGTCTCTCTGTGCCTCCTTTGTCACTTGTCCCTGGGCCTGCCTCCTCCCCTTCTATTCTCTGACCCCTTCTTCCTGTGCAACTACTTCTCTGCATCTCCTGTGTATCATTCATCTACATTAGGCTGCCCTGGCAGGGTGGCAGGAAGTGGGGTTGGGGCCAGCCCAGTGAGCTGGCGGCCTCGTAAGTGATGATCAAAGAGGGAGTTGGGCGGGGAGGGCGAGGTGAGGAGGTGGTTGGAGAAGGGGCTTGTTTCCTGTGTAATCGGAACGTTCCCAGGGACTCGACAAGTGGTTTTTAATTTTTAATAGAAAGCATTCCACGCAGTTCTGGCAGCAGCGGGGGGTGGGACTCATTTTTCATAAATGAGAAGCTAAATGTGAGCCGAGGGTTTCCCCAGGCCCAGCAGGGCAGCAAAGGGAGGCAGGAAAGAGGCAGGATGATAATAATTACAAACATCTTCATAATAATGACACTTGGTCATGTCAGTTGAGGATTCTGTTCTCTTCCAAAGTGCTTCGTCTCTTTCATCTCATGAAGGGGTCTCCCTCACCCCAAAGACAGGAAGGATAGAGTGTTATTTCCATTTTACAGAGGGGAAGTGAGGCCCAGCCAAGGACAGTGTTGGAATGAGAATTTGTCTTCAATCCCTGGGCCCCACTCCACATGGCGCCACCTCCGCCCTGAGAAGTTTGGGGTCTGGAGCCCAAGGTTGGCCCTCAGTTGGCTCTGATTAGACCCCTAGCCTGGGAACCTCCACATGCCACAGGTGCAGCCCTAGAAAAGGAAAAAAGACAAAAAAAAAAGGAAAAATACCTTTGGCTATGCTCCACCCCAAGAGAGCTCTGTTGAATTGGTCTGGGACGGGGCTCAGCATCAGTTTTATATTAAAGCTCCTAAGAGATTCTAATGTGCAACCAGGTTGAGAGCCACTGGTTTCTGTGCTCTCCAAGGACCAGCCTTTCCATATCCAACATCCCACGTGGAGCCCTGAGCTCTTTACCCAAGAATCCTTTGGACAACCCTTCCTATGCCAGTCTGGAATTAGGCCCTTAACCCCACAAAGCAGAAGGGCTGGGTTGGTAGCACCATGGACAGCGCACAGCTCATTCTAGCCAATCCCAGCTCTCCTGGAAGTCTGAGTTTGAACCAGCTACCAGAGAGGGAGAATCCTTGTTCTTCCCCTGCTCTTTCCTCCCTTTCCTCTCTTTGGCTCTTCTGTCACTTATCTCTCTATTTCTACTCCTATTGACCCCCTCTCCTACTACCTTAGAAGGCAAGGTACATGTACGTTTTGACTTCAGATCGACATGGGTTTGAATCCTGCGTCTCCTCTTTCCTTGCCAGGTGAATTTAGCTGGGAACTGTCCTTGGTACTGAACAAGGAAACCTATTTGTGTTCTCACAACCATCCCAAGAGTCTGGTAGTAATATTACCCCCATTTAACAGGTGACGAAATTGAGACAAAAAGGGTGCAATACTAACCTTCACTCAACCTCTATGTCCTCATCTGCAAAGTGGAGCTTTTGATAGCGCTTACTTCAAGGATTTATTGTATAAATTCCATGAGATACTATACATAAAGAGCTTATTATAGTATGTAGCACAAAATGTTATTTAATAAACCTAATCTATCATTATCACTGAATAAGGATATATAATAATGGGTTTCATTATTATTCAGTATTCATTTACATTTCACCCTTCACTGGGCATAGCAGTTTCCTCATCTGTAAAATGAAGATAATGTAGGATTGTCCTGGAGTCAGTTCATATCAGATCACGAGAGCCAAATATTGATTTTCTAGAGTTTCATGAGCTACTTGATACCACATTGGTAGCTTGAAATTGGCCATGGTGAGAGTGTTTACACCGTGGAAATCAGCAAACACTATAAAGCAGGGTATCTCTCCCCATCCATCCATCCCCCAGAGCCAGTGGTTAAACATTTGCTAGCGTGTTATGCATCTACATCATAAAATTGGCATGGGGACTGAAGGAGAGAATGGCCGTGACGGTGCATTGTAAAATGCAACCTGCTGAACCTAGACAGAGGACACAGGTGGTCCTATAGCAGCCACAAGCCTGGAGCCCTTTTGTCTGCTGATTCTGGGGAGCTGCTGACTTGTGAAGATGGGGGGGTGCACAGTGTGAGGCTCCGAACCAGTGGTGAATCACTGACCCTTCACCATCCCTACGTGTCAGCATTAACTGTAATGGCTGCAATAAAGAATCCCAGATTGGGGAAGTGATTCCATCATCCCCGCGGGAGTCCCTGGGATGCAGCCAGGGAAGGAGAGAGAGCTCAGCCACGTCCCTGGGGAGTCACTCAGCTCGGCATTGTGCCTTGCCTGGGGGATGGGGTGGGGACATGCAGAGGAGAGCGGCAGGGAGACCCTCTCTCATAACTGTTACAGCAGCCACTGTTTATCGAGCACCCACCACGAGCCTGATGCTTTATGTATCTTCTCTCATTTCGGTATGTCTGTGAGGGAGGCACGATTGTGCCATTGTATACAGGCATGCCGTGCCTCCTGAGAGGACAGCAACAACCTGCATTTTATTGAGTTCTTAGCACGGGGTGGGCACTGTCCTCGGTGCTGAATATGGAAATGTATTTGAATTCTGAAACGGAGCCCAGGAGGTGGGTGGTACTCTCACCCTCATTTCACAAATGAGGAAATGGGGGCCAAAATGGGGTTTACGACATGCCCAAGGTCAAGCTGCTAATAAGTGGCAGAGTCATCACTGATAGTGATTCAGTACCCCAGACCACCATCCAGAGTCACTGTGCCCAGGCTGACTCTGGCTCCCTGAGGTCTTTGGCCTTGGAGAGTCCTGGGTTCAGATCCCCCCACTTTCTTGTTCTGTGCCCTCAGTCAAGTCTCTTCCCCTTTTGGACCTCTGTCCTCACCTGTAATTTAGAGGGGCGCACTCTGCCTCTCAGAGATGCTAAGAGAATTAGAGATGATGGATTTAAGTGGCTAGTGAAGCCAGGCATGTAGTGAGTGCTCAATAGGGTGTATTTCTTTCTCCCCTCTCTGAATAATAGGAGACACCTGGCATCATGCCCTTGCCCTGAATAGGAGACCCCTGGGTACCAGTCATCAAGAAGGAGGGGCCTTGCCCAAACCTCTTCCCCAGCTTCTCCAGGCAACTCTGACATGGTTGATGTGGAGCTGGAGCCGCCAAAGAGAGAGAGGCGCATTGCAGGGCCGGTTTAGGAGGCTGGGAGGGGGAACATGGAGAGGGAAATGAGAAATGCAAAAGAGTGAAAAATAAATACATGTGTCTGTCTGGAATGATCGAGGGCCCCAGGCTGGAGGCGGGAGAGGCGGGCGGCGGGCTGGGCTTAGCAGAATTGCTGCAGTAGCACTTCCAGAGCCTCGCTCATTAGCCAGGCAGTGAACTGGCCTCACCCCCCAGCATGCCACCCTGCTGGCCCAGACAGCCCAACCCAACCCACTGGGAGGGCCCTCCCCAGAACCTCAGGAGGCCTGGGTCCCACCCCCTCACCAGTAGGGCACCCAGAAGAGGGCATTTCCTTGAAGTGAGGTTTGAATCGCATCCCACTTGGGTCCTATCCTGAGCCCCCCAAGAATCCCACTTTGGTCTTCCATGCCACCCCTTCCTATCTGGAAAGGTGCGGGTGGCCCACACAGCTCTGCTCATCCCTCCATCCACCCCCTCCCCCACCCCTCTCATCACCCCCGTCCTGTCCAGCCTCATATCCCAAGCCCTGCTTTCGTCAAATTGAACATGATGTCAAATTAGAGCCATCTCTGGGACAGGCCAAGAGAAGCTCCCAGTTTAATGAGGCAGCGTCGAAAATCAATAACTTAATTGCCGCTGTTTGATGGACTTTTATCCAATTTATACTCTCCCCAGCAGCCTACGTGCAGAGCATGAGGAGAAGTGTATGTGTCGGGGGCGGGGACTGTCTGAGCACCCGGGGGCGGCGGGGGGTGGGGGTTGGCGAGGAGGGCACCAGGGCCCACAGCCAACCACTTCCTAAAGGGAAAGCTGATGCTGATGTTCCTCTGCCTGGGGACCAAGAGACACTGGCCCCTGAGCTCTAGTGAACTTGGTTGTCCTTCTGGAGATGCCCCCACACCCGCCACCTCCATGGTGGAGGTGGGAGGATGCCAAGTGGGGAGGTAGGAGGCAGAATTCCCTTGAGGACTCAGGAGGGGCTGGGATGGGTAGAAAGACCCCTGCTTTGGGATTAAAGTGCCTGTTTTCCAGCCTTAAGCTCTAACTCTGTAATGACCTTAACTGCTGAAAATATCCATTTCCACCACCCACTGAGAGACTGTTCTGAGCTGGTTCTGCACTGGGAGTTTAAAATGAGTTCCCTCAAGAACCAAGGACCGGGACTGTCCCCATTTTGCCCATAAGGAAACTGAGATTCAGAGTCTTGCCAGAGTCCTGCAGCGGGGAACCACTGAAGGGAGATTGGAATCCACATCTGACTCTATGGTCATGCTTGCGCCCCTGGGAAAGCCCCAGATCTGGAAGCGGGTTGGTCTTAATGTTAGATTGGGGACTGTTGATGGGATTGGCTCCAATGACCTCTTGCCTAGGTCTCCCCTCCTGGCTTCTCTGGGGGTGGGGAGAGGTGAGGAGGACAAGCACAGCAGCCCCAGCTGACCCCTGTCTCGCTTGGTCCCCCGGGCCCAGGCACGTCGGTGATGCAGGTGATGGCCTCAGATGCGGATGACCCCACGTACGGCAGCAGCGCTCGGCTGGTGTACAGCGTGCTGGATGGCGAGCACCACTTCACTGTGGACCCCAAGACCGGTGAGGGGCGGGGTCGAGCCAAAGGGGCGGAACTAGAGGAGGGGCGCCAGGGGCGGGGCCGGCGGGGGCGGGCGGAAGTCTGCTTTGAGCCTCGCAACCTGCTGCGTGGAGGTCAGAACAGAGGACACAGAAGCATCTTGCCCGCTCCGGGAGATCCCAGGGTCGTGGAGAGGGAGGGGCGGCCAGGCGGGAAGAGAGAAGAACTGAGGAACAAAATAAAATGGAGTGGGGGGCGCCCACAAAATGGTCGTGAAAACAAAAATGCAGGAGACCATCCCCATGGGCTCCCTGAAAGGACTTTGGAGATCTGAACACAGAAGGCCCCCTTGCCCTTGGAGCTAAACTGAGGCAGGCGCGTCCATTGCCCATAAGGGGTCGGTCATGGCCGTAAGTGTCGCTGGGGGCCGGGTGTGGAGGGGCGGCGGTCGGCTGGTGAAGGGCAGCCCGTCAGCAGTTGTGAAACCTCTATTCACGTGGCAGCTGTGAAGGATCCGATGGGAAGACAGGCTGAGACCGTTAGGGAAGGATGGCTTCCTGGCTTTCTTGCCCTCCTACCAGCACCACCAAGCAGTGGTCCAGCACCCACAGCCACCGCCCCCCGCTTCACTCGCTCTGAAGCTAGAACCTGAGTACATCTCTGAGGGGCTTTGCCAGAGCAGCAGGGAGGTCAGGAGGAGGATGCTGAGCTCCCAGCGGTGAAGGGGTTCGCTTAAGGTGCCACAGCTGGGTGCAGCTGCCAGTGCCAAAGGCAGTGCTCTCACGGGCGCTGGGACAGGAAAAGGCAGGAGATGAAACATCAGGCACCACAGAATGTTTATTAAATGTCATCAGGGGGCTCCCAATCCAGTTGGGGGGGGCACAGGCATCTGCGTGGCCAATTAGGGTGCAAGTCTCTTGGAAGTGGTAGCCGGCGATCTCCTAAGGATAAGAAAGTGTTGGCCAGACAGATTCGGAGAAGGGCATTCCAGGCAGAGGGCATGGTGCAGGCAAAACTGGGAGGAAGAGAACAGCCTGAGGCATGAGGGGAATGGTAAGCAACTTAGGACTGGGGAAGAGGCTTGCTGAGAGGTGACGTGGAGAGGCTGGTGGGGACCTGACTGTGCGGTGTGTGAGGCAGGCTGAAGCACTTGGATTTTATTCCGAGGGCAGTGGGGCGGGAGGCTATTTGATGGATTTGGGTTTGGGGGTTTTGTTTGTGTTTGTTTTATTTAGAGGAAGGGGTTGAGGATTCCAGTCTGCAGTTGCATTCTCTTACACATAATATCTGCATTAATTTTTTTTCTCCTTGTGAAACTAATACATTTTAGGAAACAAACATTAATGTTTTTAAAAAAGAAAGGAAGAGCGCCCCCCACCCCATCCCCAGTAACTGCAACTCCAAAGGTGGCCACTTGGGGTATATAGCCTATGAGACTTTGAACTCATTCAGTTGAAAAATATTGTTTCTTAGAGTTCCCCTCGTGATATAATGGAAACAAATCCGACGTGGGGGGGGGGGTAGTTCCCGTCGTGGCGCAGTGGTTAACGAATCCCACTAGGAACCATGAGGTTCTGGGTTCGATCCCTGGCCTTGCTCTGTGGGTTAAGGATCCTGCGTTGCCGTGAGCTGTGGTGTAGGTCGCTGACGAGGCTCGGATCTTGCATTGCTGTGGCTCTGGCCTCAGCCAGCAGCTGTAGTTCCCATTCACCCCCTAGCCTGGGAACCTCCATATACCATGGGTGCAGCCCTAAAAACCAAAAAGAAAAAAAAGGAAAAATACTGTTTCTTTAAAAAAACAGATCATACATTTCAAGGTTCAAAATCCAAAAAGTCTGGAGTTCCTGTCATGGCTCAGCAGGTTAAGAACCCGACGAGATCCGCAAGGATGTGGGTTCGATCCTTGGCCTTGTTTAGGAGTTAAAGGATCCAGTGTTGCCCTGAGCTGTGGTATAGGTTGCAGAAGCGGCTTGGATCTGACATTGCTGTGGCTGTGGTGTAGGCTGGCAGTTGCAGCTCCAGTTGGACCCCTTACCTGGGAACTTCCATATGCCATGAATGTGGCCGTAAAAAGACCAAAAAAAAAAAAAAAAAAAAAACCCACAAAATTCAAAAAGTCCACATGGGTGGAACTTTTAGTGGAAATTCTTCACCGTCTTCAGTCCCCCAGCCACCCAGCCTGTATCCCCAATGTAATTTTCCTGTGTGGTTTTCCAGAGCGATTCTATGCATGTACAAGAAAATAGGTACATGTATTTGTTTTGGGGTTTTTTTTTATACAAATGGTAGTTATAAACACACACTATACACACTGCTTGCCTTTTTCACCTAACAATACATTTTGCAGATTATTCCATATCAGTACAGAAAGAGCTTCCTCATTCTTTTATTTAACAGCTGTTGTGGATACACTAAAATGTATTTCACCAGTCCCCTATTGATGGACACTTACTCTGTTTCCAATCTTTTGCAACAACGAACAGTGCTACAGTGAATAACCTCATACATACATCATTTTGTGCTCATGTGAGTGTATCCGCAGGATAATTTTCAGGAAGTGGAAAAGCTGGGTCAAAGAGCACGTGCGTTTGGCATCTGGGCAGATAATGCCAAAATATACCAGATCACACTTTCGAGAGCCGCATGCAAGAGAGCCTGTTTCCTCTCCCCCTCCCCAACACTGTGGGCTCACTGATGACTTTTAAGCAGGGAAGTGACACGCTCAGGTTTTTATTTTAACAAGATCCCTTGGGCTGCTGCTGTATAGCATGGCTCGGAGGCAGGAACTGAATTCAGGGAGAACCAGGAGCATGGGGTGCCCAGCAGAGAGCCCCAAAGGACAAAAACCAAAGCCTGCTCCCTACCTCGGCTCCCACCCAGACTCCTTAAATTGCTTTCTCTAGTTAGGGAGCCAGAGAAAATGCGGGATCGGTAGGGAGGGGTAGATGCGAGTTAGTTGAGATGCTGAGGAGGGCGAATGAGGGATGACAGTGAGATCCTACAAAGAGCAAACCTCGGGAGCCTGGACAAACGTGTAGGACTAGGTTGAAGAAAGCATTCGAGGATTCCTGACTTTGGGTCCTGGGATGGGAAGGGGTACAACCTAGAGAAGCAGAAGGAGGAGTGTGGATTAAGAGAACTATCTAAGGGGGTTCCCACTGTGGCACAGGGGGTTAAGAATCCAACTGCAGTGGCCTGGGTCGTTGCAGAGGTGTGGGTTTCGATCTGGGGCACAGCACAGTGGGTTAAAGTATTCACGTGCCGTCGCTCTGGTATAGGTTGCAGCTGCGGCTTAGTCTCAGTCCCTGGCCCGGATTCAGCCTCTGGTCCAGGACCTTCCGTGTGCTGCAGGTGTGGCCATAAAAAAAAAAGAAGAAGAAGAAGAAAAAGAAAAAGAAAAAAGGAAAGAAAACTGTCGAGGGGGAGAGGAGCTTCTGAATGTGCTCCAGCATCTGGTGCAGAGCTAATTAATTCAGTTTTAACCATGTTGGCTTTAAGTGAGAGGAGGAGAGGAAAGAAACATCTAGAACGAGTTGTCTGAAATGTGGGTCGAGAGCTTCAGAAATGGTTGGGGTTCTTGAAGCTTTGATTTCCCCACGTGCACAAGAGAGGTAATTATACTCGTCTCACATGACGGCTGTGAGGATCCGACGGGAGGGTTCATTTATTCATTCAGCTACTCTTTACTGAGGGCCTGTGTGTTCCCAGCTCTGCTCTGGGCTCTAGGAATGCCGAAGCAGGCAAATCCAAGACCCTGTCTTTGTGGAGCTTTTATTTGAGCAGGAAATACAGAAAATAAGCACGTAAACGTACAACATAATGTAGAGTAGCAGTGAATGCTAGGAAGACACAGAAACAGGATCAGAGAATAGTCTTGGATGAAGAAATCAGGACAGGTCTTTCTGAGGAGGGGGCATTGGGGCTGAGTCCTGAATGGAGAGAGGCTGTGAGCCACTTGGTACCTAGGAGAGAACATGCAGGCCGGTGGGGCGGCGGGGGGGTGGGGGGGGGACCATGAGTGTGTGAGGTGCTCAGCACAAAGCTTGGTACCTAAATGTAAGCCAAGCTGGGGGAGGAGGAGGAGGAGTTTGGCGATGCCGATGATGCTGGTGAAGCCTTCATCCATTCAACCCGAGGCGGTAAGGCCCTTAGTGTTGATCAGCTTTAAGGTGGGGAGGAAAAGACAGAAGAGAAATAAGGGAAAAGCCAGGACTGAGTCTGGGAGGGGGCAGGGTGGGCAGATGAAGCGTCAGACTCTAAGAGAGTGAGGAGGTTGGCCGGATTCTGAGCACATCGCCCACTGCAGAGAGGAGGGTGGCAAGTGGGAGGCCGTGGAGCCTGGGAGGGCAGGAATCGTTCCCTAGAAGCCAGAAAGTGGGCACCAAGCAAGGCAAATGAAGAAACACAGATGGGGTCCCTGTTCTAGGGTCCTTCAGCTTTCTCAGTCTGAAAAGCTATGTGTAGACATTGCCCGGGAAGGACCCAATTTGTTCCTCCCCTTGCCTTCAGGCCCGCGGTAGGGGCCGCCCTGGTGCCATTTCCAGCCACAGCTCCATTTCCCCAGCCAGGAATATTCCACTGATGCGGGGCTATATTTAGCAGCCGCTGCGAGGTACAGTCTGTTCTCGCTGTGCAGATAGCAGGGAGCAGAGCCGGAACGGGGCCTGAGAGGAAGGTGTGAGGGAAGGGGGAGGCAGGGCGCCCCAAGGAGGCTCGTGCCAGAGGAGGAATTAACTTGTGTGTTTTAAAGGCCAGACCTGCCAGCAAGCCTCCCCTCCGCCCCCCAGGGAAAACAGGGATGGCATTTGCTGGCTAATGAGGCGTCACTTGGGCTCCAGGACCCCTGCTGCAGCATTTGGAGGGGACAACGGGGGTGGGGAGGACAACAGCTGGAACTGGGGGTGACAGGTGGGGACCAGGCTGCAAGGAGGGTTCTCAGGACCAAACCCACCCCCACCCCATCCCGCCCACCACCACCCCAGCAAGCATAGAAAGCCTCTCTCAGAGACTTCAAGAGAGCTGCTGAAGGAGTTCCCGTTGTGGCTTAGTGGTAACGAACCTGACTAGTATCCACGAGGACATGGGTTCGATCCCTGGCCTCGCACAGTGGGTTAAGAATCCGGTGCTGCTGTGAGCTGTGGTATAGGTCACAGATGTGGCTCAGATCCCGCATTGCTGTGGCTGTGGTGTAGCCTGGCAGCTGTAACTCTGATTTGACCCCTAGCCTGGGAACTTCCATATGCTGTGGGTGCAACCCTAAAAAATCCAAAAAAAAAAAAGGTAGTTGCTGAACATTCTCAACCGAGCCAGAGATGATAGCTGGTGAACCTTCTCAACCAAGCCAGAGATGGAGATGTTTGGTTCCCTGGGAGGAAATGAAACTGATCTTTGTAAGGGCCAGATCTGGAGTCAGGGTGATGTGCTCAATCTGCCTTCATGGGGCGTTTATTCCAACAGAGAAGCCAGAAACAGACAACTAGACCCAGGACGGGCAGAGGGTCTAAGGGAAGAGGTCAGGAAGTCAGGATGTTTATCGAAGACCTACTATGTGCCAGACGCTGTAGACTATGGACAAGATGATAAATACAACCAACATGGATGGATCTTGCCCCTGGCGGAAGTGCTCTATAGGGTACTTGACCTAGGACTTGGGGAAGGGGAGTCATCAAGCCACCTCTAAAAGGTGGAACCTGCTGCTGGCAGCTTTGTCTCGTTTAA
This sequence comes from Phacochoerus africanus, assembly GCF_016906955.1. Classification (NCBI taxonomy): domain Eukaryota; kingdom Metazoa; phylum Chordata; class Mammalia; order Artiodactyla; family Suidae; genus Phacochoerus; species Phacochoerus africanus. The sequence goes on from NC_062546.1 coordinate 14,769,536, forward strand.
CCCTCTTAACAGCCCTTCCAGCTGGGTTTCCCCATTTTATAGAATAGGAAACTGAGGCTCAGAGAGAGTTAGGAACTTGCCCAGGAGTTCCCACTGTGGTGCCGTGGGTTAAGAATCCTACTGCAGGCCTTCCTGTTGTGGCTCAGAGGTTAACAAACCCAACGAGTATCCATGAGGACGTAGGTTCGATCCCTGGCTTCACTCCGTGGGTTAAGGATCCAGTGTTGCCATGAGCGGTGGTGTAGGTTGCGGATGTGGCTTGGATCCTGTGTTGCTCTGGCTGTGGTGTAGGCCGCCAGCTACAGCTCCAATTTGACCCCTAGCCTGGGAGCCTCCATATGCCACAGGTGCAGCCCTAAAAAGACCAAATAAAAACAAAACAAAACAAAACAAAAAAACCGTGGAGATGTGGATTTGATCCCTGGCCGGATAACTTCCACATGCCGCAGGAATGGCCAAAAAAAAGGCAGGAATGGGGATAAAAACACTTAAAAAAAAAAAAGAACTGCCCAAGGTCGGATAACATGTAAATGGTGGGAAGAAGGCTTGACTCCATATCTGTCTGACTCCAAAGTCCCTCATTTTTGTGGGCCTTATGTCTGACTCTGTAGCCCTGGCACATGGAAGGCCCTCAGTAAGGGCCCAGTAAATGAGTCAATGAATGAATTTTCAGAGCCACACGATTTAAGGACAACTTCATGGGTTGACTTGGGAATTTTCTCCCAGACCTCCCAGGAGCACACCAGCCTCCAGGAAGCTTCTTCCAGCATCAGGGGGTAGAGTGGGGAGTGGAACAGAGTCTATAGCAAAATATGCCATCAATTCCTCCTATCCCTTTTTTTTTTTTTTTGGTCTTTTGTCTTTTCAGGGCCGCTTCTCGTGGCATATGGAGGTTCCCAGGCTAGGGGTCGAATCGGAGCTGTCGCCGCCGGCCCACGCCACAGCCACCGCAACGCCAGATCTGAGCCACGTCTGCAACCTACACCACAGCTCACGGCGATGCCAGATCCTTAACCCACTAAGCGAGGCCAGGGATCGAACCTGAAACCTCATGGTTCCCAGTCGGATTCATTTTCTCTGCACCACAACGGGAACTCCCAATTCCTCCTATCTTGAACTGGCCTCTTAGTAAAGTGGGGGAGCAGGACTGTATCCCCGACCCCTTGAATCCGGGCCACCTTATGACTGGCTTTGGCCAAGAGAGTGTCACAGAAGTGATATTCTGCAAATCCCCAGATTGGCCTTAAGAGACCTTTCAGCTTTCACTCTCCCCTCCTGAACGTGGCCCTGAGACTGCCATAGAAGGGAGCCAGCTCAGCCCCCTGGAGGATGAGAGCAGGTCTAGCCAACAGCCAAGATCAACCACCAGGCTTGCACATGAGGCCATCTGGGACCTTCCAGGCAGCCGACCCTCCAGTTAAAAGGCGGCCGCATGAAGGAACCCAGAAGAGGAGTGGGCTGGGGAACTCGCTTGATTTCTTTATTCACTGTCCACTGCTATATAACAAACTGCCCCAAAATGTGGTGGCTTAAAACAGCAACATTTTATTAGTTGTCTCAATTCTGTGGGTTGGCTGGGCTGTTCTTTGGCAGGGGTCACTCCCATGGCAACAGTCAGCTGGCAGGTCAGCTAGGACAGCTGGCATGGCTGGGGCTCTCCCTCCATGTGGCCTTTCATCCTAGGCTTCTTCACAGCACACTGGCCTCAGGGTTCCAAGAGGACAAGTCCCAGGACACAAGGGCTTGTCAAGCCTTTGCTTTTGTCACACTTGGCTGATGTCCCACTGGCCAATGTGAGCCTCGTGGCCAAGGCCAGAGTCAGTGTGGGAGGGAATGACCCAAAAGTGTGGATCCCAACAGGTGTAGTTCATTGGGAGCTATCACCAGAGCAACCTGTCACTCGGTGTGACCCTGGGGGCAGGGTCCAGAGGGACCGTGGCCTCAAGGTACCTACTTCCTAGTTGCCCAGAGATGGCATCCGATCACAAACTCAATGATGTTTCATCCTGTTTCCAAGGGAGAGGATTTTAGTGTCCCCAGTTCTTCTGGAGCTGGAGGTGACAGGGACAGCAAGGAGGCCAGCCACATGAGGGTGGCTCCTCACCCACAGGGGTGGATCTCAGCCTGACCCCTGTTCCAAGCACCACTCGGAGCCGGGGTCATGGAGCTTTTGGTTCACAAGCTCATAGATGCACAGTGGGCCCCATCCCATCACCAGCCTCCATATCAGTGAGCTCCTAGATGTGTACACAGGACATGCACCAAGCTTAGCACATAGTCAGCACTCAACTGGCCCGCTTGCCTTCTGCCTTTCTGCCTGGCTCACACAAGGAGCTCCGGTCTTTGGTCCAGTGATCACTCTGCTGTCAATCCATCTGTCTGCCCTCTCCCCGCTCCACTGCCCCCCGCCATCTTTCTCCACCCCTCCCTGTCCCTGGCCCCTCTGGCATCCCTGAGAAGGTCTGTTCATGCTGCCTCTGCTGTTCTTGCTTTCCGCCCTCCTTTCTTTCTGTCTCTCTGTCTCTCTCTCCAGGTTGCCGTCTCTCTGTGGATCTCTCTCTAATCGCCTCCTGGGTGTGTGTATTTCTCTCTGGCTCCACTGCTCCTCTCCTGCCTGATTAGGACTGAGATGAGCAAGGGGGATATCACAAGAGCTGAGGCAGGACCACAAAAGTGAACATCTCTCTGTCAGAGGCCTGGGCTCTCCCTCTGTACCTGGTGGTGGCTGGGGTGGGGGATATCAACTGGGCTGGGCAGGGACCCTCCATCCTTACAGTGGTCCAGCAGAGCAGTTCACAGCATGGACTCTGGCCCCAGAGTGCCTGCTGGAATCCTGACTGTGAGCTTTCTACATGAGCGACCTTGGGCCAGTACTTAACCCGTGCCTCCATCTCATCATCTGTAAAATGGGTATAATTGCCTTCCTCTTAGAGGTGTTGAGGGGATTAAATGAGGCGATTCACTTAAGGTGCTTAGAAGTATGCCAGGCACAGAGTAAATGCACGTCAATATCCGTTACTATTGTTACGGTTCTATGCAATTCTCACGAGATGAAACTCTGCAGCAGCGGTTCTCAAGCGATTTTTCCCCCAGGGACCGTTTGACAACATCTGGAACTAGGGTTGGCTGTCGAGGGTGCTGCTACTGGCATCTAGCGGGTAGAATTATCCTGCCCCAAATGTCAATGGTGCCAAGTTGGAGAAATCCTGTTCTTTAGGGAGGTACCGTGATTGTCCCATTTTACGGTTAAAGAAACTGAGGTTCAGAGCAGTGAAGGGATTTGCTCAAGATCACGTGGTCAGCAGATGGCAGAGCTGGGATTTATCCCAGGTTCATCTGCTTCCAGGTCTCTCCTGCCCTTGGAAAGACCAGTCCCAGCTGAGGGGGGTCAGGAGGGGGTTTACTGAGGAGTCTGGAAGGCTGCTGATAGAGGGTCTGTATGACCCCCTGTTTAGACAGACTGCACTTTCCCACAGAAACAGGGCCACCATCCAGGTGCCCCATCCCTGGCTCCCCCAGCTACACACACACACACACACACACACACTATAGCCTCTCCTCCCATTCTGTCGCCTTTAGTGGTGTCCAGGGGCTGTTTGGGGACATCAGGAGTCAGAGATTGGGTTTTATGGGGCGCATCATGGGCCTGCTGGTGCATGACTCCACCTGGCGCTCAGGGCCCAGGCACCACCTGCCACCACCTGGTGCTCGGCAGGTTGGAGTGTGGGGTGCGGGGGGGCTCTGAATGCCTCATCAACTCCTCCCTCCACCCTGGTCTCCCACTGGCGAGGAGACAAGAAGCCCAGCCCTCCCCCATGCAGAATTCATCTTGCCACCACCCCCATTCCTGCTGCCCTCCCCCTGCTTCCATTAGCAGCTTGAAGGGTTGTCTGATCAGCGATTCGCTGGTGCCTGGACAGAGAATCTAGGGCCAGGCCTGGGGTGTGGGGCTGAGGGCTGGGGGCATGACGTAATCGTGGGAGAATAAGAGTGTGTGCCAGCAGCTAGGCGTCTGTGTGGGCGTGTGACCTCGTATGTGTCATGTATGTTGAACGTAAGGATGTGGGGCACATCAGTGTCTGTGTGCAGGTGAACATGACTCCACAGTGAGTGTGTTTGAAGGTGGGTGTGAGCTCAGTTCGTGTCGTTAAGTACTCACTGACCTGCTGCTCGGGGCCCGCCCTGGCCTGAGTGCCACGGACCTAGAGATGGATCAGGCACAGGCCAGGCTCATATATAGAAATCCCGGGGTCACACAGTGGCTGGTTCTAGTCCCTACGCCTCTTTTCAGTAAACCAGAGTCCATAGTCTGTTGCTTTTGTGTTGTGTGTATGTGTGTGTGTGCGAGTGTGTGTGTTTGAAAGTAGGTGTGTTAATATGTCTGTATGTAAATGTGCATGAGTGTGTATGTGTACAAGTGTGCGGGAGAGAGTGTTTGAATCTGAGAGTTGTGTGTGTGTGTGTATTATGTATGTGAGTGCATGTGTGTATGCAGTAGTGAGTGTGAGTTATCTGTGTGAGTGTATCTGTATAAGCGCATGTGTGTGTGCGGGGCTGTGCGTGTGTGTGTTGGTGTGTGTTGGCTGCTGAGCCCCGCACCTGCACGGCAGTCATCTCTGTGTCTTATGCGTCCACTGCTCTGCTCTTGAACTTGAATGAGCCCAGCCTCTGCCTGGGGAGTGGCCTCCATATCCGCTGGCAGCTGTGGGAGGGTGGCAGTCCCTGGCCTCACCCTCCTTCATCCACAGGTGTGATCCGGACGGCCGTGCCCGACCTTGACCGCGAGAGCCAAGAGCGCTACGAGGTGGTGATCCAGGCCACAGACATGGCGGGCCAGCTGGGCGGCCTCTCGGGCTCCACTACTGTCACCATCGTGGTCACTGACGTCAACGACAACCCGCCCCGGTTCCCACAGAGTGAGTGAGGCCTTCCCGGAGGGTGGAGGTGCATCTGGGTGTCTGTCTGGTCACCCCTCCAAGGCGCCCCGCTGCCCTGTAGGCCTCGCACCAGAGGGACGCCCCATCTGTCCATCCAAGTCACCCATGAACTCCCTGCCCCCCTCCAGTCCCGCTGCTTGCAGGGGACAACCCCGAGGTTGTCTGGTTTTTCCAAGCAACAGTCGCCTTCCCACCCCTCACCTTGTTTCCTGCCAAGAGTGAGCCCCTCTGCCCACCGCCCACCCCGGCCCCTCCCTGACCCTTGCACACACCCCGTCCTGCTTATTGCATGTCATCTGTTACGGACCCAAGCTTGCCAAGGGACGTTGGGGATGGGGGGACAGACACAGGGCTATCTTACGGATATTGACAGAGGCTGCCACCATGCTCAGGCCAAGGGACACCTATAATTGTGCACAGGGCAGCTGAGGGCTGGGGTGGCAGGTCTTTCCTTTGTCTTCTGAGGCAGGAGGACAGGCTTCTGGGCTTCTCCGTGAAAGCAGGAGGCCTTTCCACTCTCTGCCTCCCCTGGCACTCTCTACCTCCCCTGGGGATGGTGGGTTTCTTTGCCCTGGTCCCCCAGCACCCCATCAGCCCAGCCAGCCCCTCTGTCCCAGGTTCAGGCCCAGAGCCGCACCAGAGATGTCGCCGAAGCTGGCAGAGACTAAATGCTGTGGGGAGCTGGGCTGATTCCTATCGGGCGAGTCATTACTCGAGGGCTGCTGCTCTCACATTAGGCCCTGCCACGGGGGACTGACCCCCGAGCGATAAGGGAATCCAATCCCTGAGCTGAGAGCACATCTCGGCTTAGCGCCTCAGCCCAGACTCACAGCAGGGTGGGCAGTGCCCGCCAGCCAGCTCCACGCCCCTGTCGCTGTTGCTGGGGAGGGGGGGGCGGGGGGGCCCCCATCCAAGCCCCACTCACTGATGGGGAAGCTTCGGAGGGCCATGTGGAGGGGTAGGGGCCACCCACTCTTCTCCCCAAGTGTACCAGGCTCTGTGAGCTGGAAGAGGTGGGGCAGAGCAGAGGGGCCAGGGCCCCAGAAGTCTCTGGATTATTCATTCATGCATTCCTTTCTTTCTTTTGCTTCTTTTATTCTTTTTTAGCTGCGGCACGGCATACGGAGTTCCCAGGCCAAGGATCAGATCTGAGCTGCTGTTGCAACTTATGCTCTAGCTGGGGCAACAATGCCAGATCCTTAACCCACTGTGCCAGGCCAGGGATTGAACCTACAGCCCAGTACTCCCAAAACACCACCAATCCTGTTGTGCCACAGTGGGAACTCCCCTTCCTTTATTTCTTTATTGTGAAATACGGCTCACAGACAGAAGGGTGTAACATATAATTGTCCGATTCAAATGATTATAAAGCCAACACTCCTATAACCACCAGCCACGACCCTAGAAACCCCCACATGCTCTTTCTTGATCATAACTTCTCCTCCACCCCTTCCTCCAGAGTTAACCATCTGCTTTTGTGATTACCACCGCCTTGCTTTTCTTTTTCTTTTTTATTGAAGTATAGTTGATTACAATATTATATCAACCACAGGTGTACAATGCAGTGATTCACCATTTTTAAAGGTTATACTCCATTTATAGTTATTATAAAGTATCTGTTACATTCCCCATGTTGTACAATATATCCCTATAGCTTATTTTAAACCTAATAATTTGTATCTCTGTATCTCCCACCCCTATCATGCCTCTCCCCACTGGTAACCACTGGTTTATTCTCTATATCTGTGAGTCTGCTTCTTTTCTGTTATATTCACTAGTTCGTTGTATTTTTTGGATTCCACATACAAGTTAAACTATATAGTATTTCTCTTTCTCTGACTGACTTATTTCACTTAGCATAATACCCTCCAAGTCCATATTGCTGGAAATGGCAAAACTTCATTCTTTTTTATAGCTGAGTATTATCCCTTTGTGTGTGTGTATCACACCTTCCTTATCCATTTCTTTAGGATGGATTCACCCATGTATGCATCACCTAACATTATAGTTTAATTTCATTTGTTTGTTTAACCTCATATAAATGGAACCCTACATTCCATTAACCCTATGTCCTATAAATGATTTGTCTTGCTTTGTCTCTCAGAATTCTGTTTGTGAAGTGGTATGTTGTTGTTCGTAGCTATAATTTGTTCATTTTCACTGCTGTATAGTATTTCACGATGCATTGACTCTCCTGTCAGTGGACATTTGCTTTGTTTCCAGTTTGAGGCTATGATGGAGAATACTGCTTTGAACATTACTGCCTGTCTCCCAGCGCTGTTTTGTCTGCATTTCTCTTGTGTACAAAGGAGCAGAATAGCTGGGTTGTGGGATAAATCCATTTTCACCTTTACTAAATAATGCCAAGCTGTCTTCCCCCACGAAAAAATGCACATGTCCATGGTGCCGTATGCTCACCAACACTTGGTACTGTCAGATTCTTCATTTGTGTGAATCTGGTGAGTGTGTACGGGCAACTCATGCTGATTTTCATTCATTCACTTACTCGTCACTCACATGTTTCATTTATGTGACAGCATGGTGTTCTGCCAGACACCAGTGAATGCCTGATGAATGAGAGATGTGGTCCTTGCTCTGCAGGCGAGAAGCTTACACCCTGGAGGGAGGGGCGGGGGGAGAGAAAGAGAGGGAGAAAGGGATAGAGAGAGAGAATAAACAGAAAACCGTAGGGAAATGCAGTAATCCTTAGCGTGGGATAAGACGGGGGCCCTGGACACACAGGAGCAGAGCCTGGAGGCCTGAGACGCCTCCTTAATGGAGGCAATATTCAGTGAAACTAGAAAAAGAGTGGGAACAGGAGAGGAGAAGGCAAAGAGGAGCATTAAGAGAGGGACTGTCTAGAGGTGGGATAGAGCGAGTCATCCTTCAGGAATGACCGGAACTCCAGCCAGCCTGAACTTCAAGTTGGGGTGGGGGGCAGTTGGGGGCCCGAGGCTGCAGAAGTCAGCAGGGGCCAGGCAGCAAGCATCTTGCGGGGCAGGCCAAGGCAAGGGCCTTGTACAAATCCATCCCAGGACAGCGGAGAGCTGCGGCAAGGAGGAGGGCAGGGGAGTGGTCGGCTTGTGTTGTGAGCCCCCCTCGCTGCGTGTGTGAATCAGAGGCAGCCACTCCACACAAGGGGATCCAGACCGAGTGGGGGTCCCAAGAGACACATCCCCATCTCCAGAACCCCTGCTTCACCTGGGCTGGCCCATCATTTAGCACATCACCCCCCGCCCCTTCATCTTGGCTCTGGGAGGAGAGCAGGGAGCTATTTGCATCTCGTCAGACCCTCCTCCTTCCGGTTTCCCCCTCGGCTTCCATCCTCTGGCCACGAGGGGCCATCTTGCCATTCTTCAAACACGCCAGGCATTGCACCCGCCTCAGGGCCTTGGCACCTGCGGTTCCCTCTGTCTGGAATGCTCGTTCCGAAATAGCTGCTTAACTCACTCCCTCACCTCCCTCAGCCTTTTGGCAGAAATGCCACCTTTCAGGGAGGCCTTCCTGGATCACCCCATTCCAGACTCCAGACACGCCTTCATCACTCCCCATTCCCCTCCTGGCTTCGTTTTTCTCCAAAGTACCATTTGACATACTGCATGTTTTACTGATGTGACCGTTTAGTGTTTTTCCCCTGCCACTAAGAGGAGAGCACTGTGAGCCCTGGGATCTGGGTCTGTTTTGTCTGTTGCTGCAACCCCAGCGCCTAGAGGTGCCTCTGGGACATCAGAGATGCTCGATAAATATGTGGGAATGAAGGAACTAATATTAACATCAAGAGCAACAAAACCTCAGCATGAAGCCCGACCATTTTAGTACAATTTGTTCCCTTTCTTGGCTACTCTCAGGTGCTGGGCCCTATGCTAAGCCCTTGACATGCATCAGCATCTGAGCTACTCGTGGGATTAGCAGCGCTGTTGGGAAGGCACCATTATTATTCCCATTCTACAGATGAGGAAAACCAAAGCTCTGGATCATACGGCCAGGACTGACTCCAGAGCCTTAGCCTTGATCATTCTGGGGACACTGAGTCCCAGAGAACTGCAGGCACTTTCCCAAATCAATCAGGGAGTAAAGCCGTCAGAACTGGAACCTCCTCTTACGCTGCATCCCGCATTTCTGCAAAGGACTTGCCTCTGCCAGTGCCCACCCTGGCCAAGCAGGGAGCTCCTTTAAGACGCTGCCCTCGGGAGTTCCCATTGTGGCTGAGCAGGTCAAGAACCCAACTAGTTTCCATGAGAATGCAGGTTCAATCCCTGGCCTTGTTCAGTGGCTTAAGGATCAGGTGTTGCCGTGAGCTAAGGTGAAGGTCACGGATGTGGCTCCGATCCTGCGTTGCTGCGTCTGCGGCGCAGGCCGACAGCTGCAGCTCTGACTCGACCCCCTGGCCTGGGAGCTTCCATATGCTGCAGGTGCAGCCCTGAGACCCCCTCCTCTCCCCCAGCTGCTGGAAGCTGGGGGAGGGGCTGCCCCTTCGGCCCTGCTCACAGCCGTATCCCCTACAGAGATGTACCAGTTCAGCATCCAGGAGTCCGCCCCCATCGGCACAGCAGTGGGACGCGTGAAGGCCGAGGACTCGGACGTGGGGGAAAACACAGACATGACTTACCATCTCAGGGAGGAGAGCGGCAGCGGCGGCCATGTGTTCAAGGTCACCACTGACAGCGACACTCAGGAGGCCATCATTGTAGTGCAGAAGGTACGGCTGCTGCGGGAGGGGTGGGGAGGCAGGCCCCAGGGCAGTGGGGTCAGGGAGGCTGCCAAGCGGCCAGGAGCCCCCGTCCCACTCCACTCCAGGGCTTAGGTCTTTGCAGAGCCCCTGGACCAACCTGGGAAACCCCTGACGGTGCTGTTCTCACCTTACAAATGAAAACAGGAGGCACAGAAAGGTTAAGTGACTTGTCCAAGGTTGCACAGCCAGCTGTGGAGAGTCAGGATTCGGTCCAGGTTTTGAGTCTGTGCTGAGCTAATTCAAGTTCATACCAGGGCCTTCACACTCATTGTTTCCTTTACTCCTCGTGTTGCCCAATATTATGCCCATTTTTACAAGTGAGAAAACAGAGGCTCAGAGAGGCCAAAGCGCTTCTCCGCGATCACTCCTGTAAGGGGGAGCGTGGGATGGGAACCCAGGTCTGGTGACCCCACAGCTCCTTCCTCCCTGAGTCTAACAGCCTCCACGCCGGCTCGCTAGCCCAGGAACCAGAAACTAAAACAGCAGACTCAGCAACCCCCAGGGACAGGGAACCGAGGTCAAAAAGAAAAGCAAAACTCCCTCTTCCAGGCCTTGGTCACGGGCTTGGCGGTTCAGGGCTGCGCAGGCCTTTGAAGCTGTCCTCTCCAGCCCTGCTCCCCCAGGGAGGTCTGAATCCCCTGCCCTTGCCCACAAATGGTCACAGGCCTTTGTACACCCCTGGGGACGGGATGCTCACTCCCTATCCTTGTCCAGCTCTTCTTCCTCCCATTCAGCCAGAATCTGTCTCCTTAAATCTGCTCCTATCAGCCCAGGCTCTACCCTCTACTCTCTGGGGCCCACAGAAACATCTGGCCCTTCACTCACTCGATGAGCACATTCTGACCCATTCTCTGCCTGGCCGTGAGGGTTTGAGCATAGAGAAAACTCCCAGTTTCCTCAACTGGGAAAATAATACAATACTAATAACGAAGTGTTTACAACGTGCCAAGTGCCCTTCGACTGCTTTCCATGTATTAACTCATTTCATCCCTACAACCCGCTGAGGTACTATTATTGCCCATTTTACAGATGAGAAACTGAGGCCCTGAGAAGTTCAGTGATTTGCATCCAAGGTCTCGCATCTTACAAAGCAGTGTAGGGATACAGGCCTGGGCAGTCCAGTTCCAGAATCCACCCTTTTAAGCCTTACATGGTTTTCAGTCTTCTGATCTCCATTTGTCCTCAATGGAAGATGAGCCCATTTCACAGATGGGGAACTGGAGGCCCAGAGAGGCCCAGCATCACAGAGCAGCAGAACAGGCCCCAAGCCCAGCCTGCATCCGCAGTGCTGCCCCCTCTGCCCCCCCTCCCCCCAGCTCTTGGGCCCCCTCCTGCCTGCTCCAGCAGTGGCGCCTGAGGTGTCCCTGTGGAGTCAGTGCTGGCTCAGGGAGCAGCGCCCCCGCCTGATTGATGACCTGGCTCCAGAGCCCATCGCTCACTCCCGGGCCAGGCCAGCGCCTGCCTCCCTGCATCCTGATTTCCCAGGCAACAGAATGCAGGAAGTTGGTAACCCTTCTTTTTCTTCTTCTTCTTTTTTTCCCTGCTGAAGAAGGGAGTGGGAGGATGGGAGGTTCTGAGAAGAAAGGAGGGTCCCTACACACAGGGCGGGTCTCCAGGAAGGTCACCCTCGCCGCTCAGACGGCTCCCCCGCCATGTAATGGAGGCGCCTGTGGCTCCCCCATTGCAATTTCTCTTTGTTCTAAGGCATTGTCCTTAGAAGGCCAGAGCCAACACAGCCATGGAGCTCATTCATCAGAGGGTCACCCACCAGCACTCCCTGATGAGAAGCAGGGCTCAGCGTGGCTTCAGCCAGATCTCTGAAGAGAGCTTTAAGGCAGCCTGGCTTATAGGGCTCAACTCACATTAGCAGTCCCACCTAACCCTCCCCCCTGAGGCCCAGAGAGGCCAAACAGCTTGCCCGCTGACCCAGACCGAGTCCACAGCAGATCCAGGGTCCTCTCCTCTCATGGGGTTAAGGACTGAGACTCAGGAGCCACACTGCCTGGGTTTGAATCCTGCCTCTGCTCAGTGACCTTGGGCAAATTCCAGAAACTTCTAGGTCTCAATTTCCTCATGTGCAAATTGGGGTAATAAAAATACAAGCCTCTTTGCGATGTTGTAAAATTAGATGAGTCAGTATATTTACTTATATATTTAAAATCCTGACACCGGAGTTCGCTTGTGGTGGGGGGGGGTTAGGGATCCAGCCCCGTCACTGCAGTGGCTCAGGTCACTGCTGCAGTGGGGGTTCAGTCCCTGCCCCGGGAACTTCCACATGCTGCAGGCTTGGCCAAAAGATAAAAAATAAAGATTGGAAGGAAATACGCATCAGAGATGACTTGTGAATAAGAAAAAAAACAAATACGGCACAGAGTAAGTGCTTTGTAAATTAATAAATTACTGAAATGCCCTAACATACTGTGCCCCCTCACCACCCGTGCCCCGGTAACAGGAAGTCTGGGCTGTGTGTCTCTGGGGAAGACTGTCCCCAGCAGGGCCTTACTGTCTCCACGTGCTGGTCTGGGTCTCGGGCACCCGTTTCAGTGGTGCAGCCCCTGCTGAGTCAGCAGTGACCTTGGGCCAGCCCCGCCCTCTCTGGGCCCATCCCCACCCCCGCCTTGAGATCTCGCCCCTGTGGGGGTGAGCCCACTCACCGGGCCTCTGCTTCCCCCACCCCGACCCCAGCGCCTGGACTTCGAGTCCCAGCCTGTGCACACCGTGGTCCTGGAGGCCCTCAACAAGTTCGTGGACCCCCGCTTCGCTGACCTGGGCACCTTCCGGGACCAGGCGATCGTGCGCGTGGCCGTGACCGACGTGGACGAGCCCCCCGAGTTCCAGCCGCCCTCCGGCCTCCTGGAGGTACAGGAGGACGCGCAGGTGGGCTCCCTGGTCGGCGTGGTGACGGCGCGGGACCCCGACGCCGCCAACCGGCCCGTCCGGTGAGACCCCCGCCCGGGGCCGACGCCTGCTGCCTGCAACCCCGCCAGCGCCCCATGGACAGACGGCGGGCAGAGGGGGAGGGGGCCCGGGGCGGGGAGAGGGAGGGGGTAGGGGGAGGGGAGAAAACAGGCCGGAGCCAAAGAGACAAAGGAAACAGATTCCCGAACAGTTGCAGAGACAGGGACGCAGGATAAGGAGAGAGAAGCAGGTGTGACACACAGCGCAGTGAGCGGGCTCAGCCTCCGCCGTCCTCCACCAAAAAAAAAAAAAAAAAAAAAAGATCACTTCATCCTTCCAGCTCTGCAGGTCAGAAATGTTGAAAACACCATCAACTTCTGTGTTACTCTCACACCTCCCTCCAGTCCATCAGCAAATCCTGTCATCTCTGCTTTAAAAACATCTCCTGAATCTGACCATTTCTCACCGCCTCCACTACTGCCCCTTGCTCTTTCCCCTGGATTACTGCCTCCCCGCCGGTCTCCTGCTTCTGCCCTCACCCCTCTTGAATCTAGAATCGCACAGGAGTCAGACTGATCTGCCCCGATGTAAGTCAGAGCGTGGCCTGCCTCTGCTCAAAGCCCTGCCAAGGCACCTCTGGCTCAGAATAAAAGCCCAGACCCTCACAACGCCCCACCCCCAGCCCCCACTTCCACTACCCTCCGCCCCTTGTTCACTCTTCCCAGTCACACTGGCAACTCCACAGACACACCCAGTCCTCCTCTACCTCGGGACCTTCGCAACTCCTGATTCCTCTGCCTAGAACGTTCTCCCCCTTAATAGCCCCATAGTTGGTCCTCTCACTTCCTCCAGGACCTTCCAAAGGAGTCACTTTCTCAGTGACACTTTCCCCAACCATTCTCTCTAAAATGTTAACCTCCCACCAACTTCCCGGCCCCATACTTCATAGGCAATTTTTTTGTCCTCATCAGCCTTCATCACCATTGAATATGCCACCCTTTTTTTCTGATGGTTTTTTGCTCCTCCCTCCAAAAAAAAAATAAGTTCCAGGAGGGTAGGGAGGCGTGTCTGTGTCCATGACTGCATCCTAGGGCTTCACCTGCTGCCAGGCGCTCAGTGGACACTCCCTGACCCATGGTGGACGAATGAAATGCAGAGAAAAGAGGCAGCCACAGAGGGCAGAGAGAGCAACAATGGCAGGAAGTGACCAGAGAGAGAGGAGAGCTGGTGGAAAGAGGGCCAGAGGAACTAACGGACAGAAAGAACCCACCTGGTACTGGAGGAACAGAGAGAGGAGACTTGGCAAGAAAGCCGGAAAGGGAAAGAAAGAATCAGAAGCAGAGAGAAAGGCAGAGTAGGGAGGGAGGCAGGTGGGGGGAGGGGAGGGGATGCTGTGTCTCTGTTGGTGTCCCCGGGGAGGGGTAGGGGTTTGGGAGCTGCAGGGGTTGGGGAATCCCTGACGGTGGCCCAGGTTGGAAGAATGTCAGGTGGAAAGGGAACCAGAGGAGGAGGTGGGGGTAGGGCAAATGGCCATTGTTGGGTGGGTGGGAAAAAGAGCTCCCTGCTTATGCCCTGAAAATCTTGTACATAGTCAGTGAGTGATCCCTGAACCAACTATGTGCCCAGCTTTGGGCCGAGCATTTGGAGAGAGGGGGAAGGGAAGTTAACTTGAGGATCTCTGCATTACACAATGTCAGATGGGTAACATTCCCATCCTGGTCCCTGTGAATGGTGCTCTCAGAGTTGTACAGTGCACAGCCTGTGCAACCTTCCATGGCAACCCTGGGAGAGGACACAAAGATGCCATCCTGCTTAACCAACAATGGACTCCCAGACTGGGAACTACCCTCAGGGGTCTAGAAAGACTCCTGGAGGAGAGAGGAATGGAACTGAGCTGGGTACCCGAGTCTGGTCAGGTGTAAATAAGAGCAGGAGGGCATTCCAGGCACAGGTATGTGGAGGCAAAGGAATGCTAGGTATGCTGGAGAAAGGCAGACTGTGATAGCTACAGGAGACAGGGAGACGAGCCGGCGAGACTAGTCTGATAGGCCTCAGAGGAAGGCCAAGGAGCTCAGACTCTGTGCAGAGGTTCCCCAATGCTTCCCGGCTGCCTCCACCCTTCTCACGGCCAAAACTGCCCTCCACTGCCTCTGAACACCACCACTGCCCTTCCATGCCCGCTACTGCCCTTCCATGCCCGCTGTTGGTAGGTATAGTCTTGAAACATCCTGTCAGCCTCTGGCTCAGCCCAAACCTCACCTAGGGGACCATTATCACCTGTGTTTGGCAGGAAAGTGAAGCCCAGGGAGTTAAAAAACAGGAGGAGGGGCCTCCTGGCCTCCCAGGCCCTGCTCCAGCCTGGCTGCTCCCCTCCTCTCTGATAAAGCTCTCCTCACCCCCTCTCAAGCCTGTCCCTCCCCCCTCCATCGCCTTCCCTCCCCCCCCCCTTTTATCTGCACTAAAAGGGCCAACTTTGAAACCTGCTTCCCACCTCCTTTCATCTCTCTTTGCCGCCCCTTCCCTGGGGCTCCTCAGATGTGGAGGCGGTGAGGAGCTTGAGACAGGTCCAATTTCACACCACAAACATTTACCCAACTCCTCCTCCGTGCCCGGCCCTGCGCCAGGCCTGAGATGACTCAGCCAAGGGCAGAGCTGGGGAGGAGTGCCCAGTCTGGCGGGGACAGACACGGAAATGGGAGGCCAGAGAAGGGGTCCTCACAGGCCACGTGTGTGGCCCAGAGCTTGGCCTCTGTTCCAGCTCCTGGGTTCCAAGGGTCATGGACTTAGTCAACACCCATGCATTGAGTCATGCCCTGTCCAGCACTGATCCAGGCAATGGGAAAACAGTGGTGATAAGACCTAATCCCTCTCCTCTCCTGAGGGGGAAACGGCCAATAAGTAGTTGCGTTCGTTGAATGGTTAAAAGGGATCATTGCTGATAAGAACGAGATGAGGAAGATTAACCAGGTAATAGGATAAGGATTGGAGCCACAAGGGGTACTTTGGATTAAGTACTCAAGGAGTTGACGCAAGAGCTGACATCAGAATGATAGAGCCAACCATGCAAAGATGTGGGGAAGCGCATTCCAGGTAGAAGGAACAGCAAGTGCAAAGGTCCTGAGGCAGGAACGAGCTTAGTGTGTTCCCGGAAATGAAGACATGAAGTGGGATCCTGGGAGGTTTTGCCTAGCATGGTAGGCACCTGGGAAATACAGAAATGCGTGCACAGATGTCCCGAGTGATTTTTCTGAACCCCTGCCCTGGAGCAGGTGGAAGCTGCCTCATGCTGTTGCATTTGGCCCTCAGGAAATAGATGACTCGATGCAAAAACTGAGGATCAGAGAAGGGCAGTGACTCTCTCAATGTCACTCGGCCTGAGCGGGGAAGGAATGGGCTTTAACCCACGATTGTCTGCTTCTTGAGTCCAGCCTCCTGCCACCTCACCCCGACTTTTGACTCTCTTTGTAGTTAGAAGCAATTTCCACCCTTATGCCTGAGGCACAGAGATGAGTCGTCTGTGGGCCAGTAGGAAAGCTGGGGCCCATGTGAGTGAATCCAATGACAAATCTAAGTCTGTGTGGGCTGAGGTGGGGGGTTAAGGAGTAGAAAGCTCCACGGAGGGGTGAGTATTCTGGGCACCAAGGAAGGTGGCCCCCGAGCAAGGATGGCAAGGAATAGGTTGGCATAGGAAGGGGACACTCCAGGGTGCAGTGGTGGTGAGGGCCTGGTGCCAGGTACAGACTCAAGGGGCCACAAGGTTAAGTTCAGGAGCAGGGAGCCAGGCTGGATGAACTCAACATGAGGGGGTTGGGGCAGGAGAATGAGGTCAGGGGGGCACTTGGGCACAAGCTGTACAGAACCTTGAGTGTTAGATGAAGGCGTGGACTTTAACCTTAGGCAGTAGGACACCTTTTTTCTTTCCAGAAAAGGAGAAGCCGAAGGCCCATCTCTGCATTAGGCAGCCTTGCAAATACACTGGCTGTTTCTCAGCCCAGTCCCAGCCCCCTTGTGAGTTTCACTTGCGCAGCAAAACCAGGACCAGAGAGGGAGCGAACACTTCCTTTCCTCCCAGAACGCCACAGTGGGGTGCTGTAGAAACACATGGGCTATAGAGTCAGAGAAGACCTGGGATTCGAACACCAGCTTGGTTGTAGAATTGTGGGAAAATCACTATACCCAGGCCAAGCCTCAGTCTTCCTATCTTTAAAATGGGTGGCATGGTAGTACCTGCCTCATTCATTTATTCTCGTCTACTATGGACTAGACTCTGCTCGGTGGTCCCCGGGTTGGAGGGAGGATTAAGTGTCCAGCACATAGTGGGTCCTCAGGAAATGGACGTTACCATTTTTCTCGACACCTGTTTCTCCCCTTCCTTCTGCAGATTTCTAGGTGTCGTGTGGTGGGTTTTGAGTGTGGGCTTTAAAAGGGTGGGGAGGGGACAGCATCACAGACAGGATGGAGTGAGCTGAAAGGAATGGCTTGGTCAGGGGAGCAGCCCCTTTTGCAGCTGAGGCGGAGGCTGCATCTTTCAGCCTGTTGTGTGTACACGACCCCAGACACAGGAGCACCAGGCAGCCTGGACATGCATGAATCTGCAGACTTTCCTGTTTGCCATGCCTGTGTGAGCTATCCATGCACGCATTTATGTGGAGAAAACCCACATGCGCCCTCAAGCCAGGAAGTACCCCCCTCCACTTCTCTCACCCTGACTTGACAACAGCAGCTGCTCCTAGCTGTTTGTAGCATGTGGGAGCACCCACAGGTGTACCTGGCTGGCCCCGAGGAGGATGCTCTTGGTTCGACCTGGGCCTCTGGACAGACGGATGTGCCTTGAGAACTTGGCTTTGCCACCAACCAGCCCTATTTGACCCAGGGCAAGGCACCTGGCTTCTGGGAGCCTCCGTTTCCTCTTGGGGAAAGTGGCAGCGGCAGTGATGACAGCATTGGCCAGGATTAGAGGGGCTCGTGCACGTGAAGCCCTTACATGGGCCTGGCACGAAGTCTTGCTGAGCAAATCAAAAGAAGAGCTAATCCATAGGTCATGTGGCAGGTGCCCAGCGCAGGTAAAAATGTGTTATTGGCAGTGCTTGTCTAATCCTCACAACCACCCTAGGAGGTAGGTATTTTATTTGCTCCATTTTTAAAAGGAAGGAACTGAAGAACAGAGACCAAGTGACTTGCTCAAGGTCACACTGCTAGGTGGCAAACCTAGGCAGATGGGCACCGGATCCGCACTCCTGACCACCATTCCCAGGCGTTCTTTGCATGCGTGCAGACACACACACACACACACACACACACACACACACACACACACACACACACACACTGGCTGACACAAACACACCTGCTCCTTTTCCCCTTCCTGCCCTCCAGGTCCTGGCTGACCAAATGAGAAGTAGGACAGTGAGATTTGAGCAGAACCTTCTGGACCACAGATGACTCCTGTCCTTCTCAGACCACTGGCAATGCTCCCAGGCCCAAACAAGGGTGCCTTCCACCCCCAGGCACACAGATCACACACTGATCTGTGGAGGGTCTCCTGTACCCACCTTACCAGACATTTCTTTTTTTTTTTTTTTGTCTTTTTGCTATTTCTTGGGCCACTCCCGCGGCATATAGAGGTTCCCAGGCTAGGGGTCGAATCGGAGCTGTAGCCACCGGCCTACGCCAGAGCCACAGCAACGCGGGATCCGAGCCGCATCTGCGACCTACACCACAGCTCACGGCAACGCCGGATCGTTAACCCACTGAGCAAGTGCAGGGACCGAACCCGCAACCTCATGGTTCCTAGTCGGATTCGTTAACCACTGCGCCACGACGGGAACTCCCCCTTACCAGGCATTTCTGAGCACTCATTAGAAAAACAATAGTTTTCACTCATGGAGTCATTTTCCCGGAACTCAGCTAGGCACCTACCCCCCAGCTAGGCATTTAATCCTCCAGCCACTTGCAAGGTGGGAGGAAAAATCATTTCCACTCTGATGAAAATTAAGGCTCAAAGATGAAGTGACTTCTCTTGGGTCATCTTGGACCTGCATCCAGTTCCAGGGCTGAGTGGCCGCCTCTTGTACCTTCTGTCGGTGACGTAGCATCTTACAATCATGCACACACACTTTCTGCCCATGACACCAACCAGACACAACTCATGCACCTACACGTGAGGGGTACAAGCCTCCCCTGCTGCCCTCTCGCCCCCCCCCCCCACATCTGCCAGGCCACATGCCATGCCCTCCACCCCTCCCTCCCATTACTGGCTGGCTCCCTGAACTGGAAAAAAAGCTACCTGGGCTCAGCCAGCCTCACTGACCTTCAGCCCCAAGTCTTTAACTGGTTAATGGCAGCTCCCCACAGCCCCCGTCCCATGGCCTTGGATACAGCTGTCTCCACTTAGATTCCAGCCCCCCCACCCCCGACCCTGCTTCCCCTCCAGGAGGGAACAAAAGAGAATAACTGGGAGGAGGAAGGAGAAGAGTGGAGGGGAGGAGAAATGAGAAGGCGGTGGGCATCCCCCCACGAGCCCAGCTCAAGCCCAGCCCTAATGGGCAATCAGGAGGCTCCAGCCATGTCCTGCCCCTGGCCCTCTCCTGGACTCGGATCTCCCACCTGTAAAACCAGGAGGCGGTCTCCACGCTTCCTTCCAGCTGAGCTGATGCTTGGAGTCTGGTTCTACCTCCTTTTGGACTCAAACATCTGACAGGCCAGGCTTGGGGCAAAGGTAGCCCGAAGCTCCACGTGTTGCCACGTTGGATGGTTCATGGTGTTAGAAAGAACTTTGGGTGTACAGTCCCAAATTGGGGTACAGATTTTAATTTTGTGACAGTCCCTGTGCACCCTTGGGCGGGGTTTATCAGTGGTCCATATGGCATCTTGAAGTAAATTAGAAAAAGCCCTCCTGCCTTTGACAAGATGCTTCCTGGGCTCGGACAGGACTGTGCAGGCAGAACACTGGCTGGACTTCACCCCTACTTCCCCCTTTCCGCCGACGAACTTTGTGCAGGATGCCACCTGCACAACCAGGCTTGGCAGCCCTGAGCTTGGCAGATTTCCTCTCTGAGTTTCAGTGTCTTCATCTGCAAAGCGGGGGAGATCACATCAGCCTTACAAGATGCCAGGCAGGGCGGGACCTTGTCTGCCTTGTTTGCCATTTCATCCCCAGGGCTTAGCACAGAGCGGCACTTAGCATAAAGGAACAGAGGGAGGGATGGCTGGAGGAAGAGTAAGCTACAAACTGCTAAGTGCTGTGCTCATGGGAGGAATGACCATCTTGGGTCTCAACCTCCCCGCACAGGTTCACCCGGGTCAGGAGGACCTAGGCTGATCAGGACCAAAGAGGATGTGGGCTTAGGTGCTTAGGGACGGGAGAGAGCATTAAACTGGGGACTCGGGAGACTGGCTGTAACACCCACTGCACGCGTGTGCCTGGGCTTTCGAAGTTCGCCCCACTATAACAGTGAATGTGAAAAGAATAAGGCGTGTCACCTGTGCCTGGTTCCAAGAATTACCTCCTCTAACCCACACCGGTGTGAGGTTATGAATCACCCCATTTTCCAGACCAGCACACAGAGGCCAAAGAGGTCGAGTGACTTGTCCAAAGTCAGGTAGAAGCAGCAGAAGATTCCAAGCCAGCTCCAGCTGCTCTCAGATCCATGCGGTCCCACTGGGGATCATTGGCCCATTCCACAGCTGAGGCAACTGAGACTCAGAGAGGCTCGGTCATGCAGCCAAGTCCCCACTGAAGGGTCATCTCAGGGCTCCGGGTCCCCAGCAGAGGATGTTTCTGGTGTCCTCACCTCCCTGGGCCTCAGTTCCTTGCTCTGGAAGAGGGGGTTGAGGCTCCTTTCCTCCTGCGGGTCGGGGGAGGGGGGGGGGCGCGAGCGGGCGCTGAGCCCTGCCCACCGCGCTCCTTTGTCTGCGACGCACAAAGAGCCCTTGCTTGGCATTCGGGGCCTTTGTCGGCCGCCGCGCAGCCTGGCTGTGCCCCCGCCCGCGTTATCAGAGCGGGGAAGCGGCCGACAGAGCTGGCGGGGCCTCTCTGGGCCGCCGCCGCCCGAGACTTGTGTTGGACACGGGCCTTTCAGGCCTAGAGCCGCCGCACAAAGGCCCGGGAAGAAGGCGGAACAAAGGGCTTTTTCACGCGGCAACTGAAAAGCCGCAGATTAGCACGGGGCGTGCTGCACGGGCGGGAGGGGCGGGCGGCCATCCCCCCGGACCCCCTCCCGCGGCCCGTGGCCCGTGGCCCTCCCTGGTCTGGGGCCTCCAGAGAGCCTCAGAGCGGCCAAGCCGACGCCTCTCTCCTGCTCAGAATGCCCCCTGGTTCCCCAGGGCACGTCAACCGCCTGCATTCTGCACTCTGCGGGTTCGGGGCCTCCCCCTCCCCCTTCCCAGCTCTGGCCGCGTTTGCCCTCTTTGCCGGCCCCTGAATAATTGCCATTCGCACTGGTCTCACCGCCGTTCGCACCTCTGTTCCCCTTGCCCGGCGTGCTACCCCGTCCCTTTCTCAAGCCCAGTTCCAGGTCGCCTCTTACGGAAAAATAAGAATCAAACATCCCGTGTGCTGGGCCCTTTGCCTTTTCCCAGCCCTCACTGCGGCATGCAAATTGGTAGCCCCATTACCCAGCTTTGGAAACTGAGGCGCGCAGTAAAGGTTGAGGGTGGCCCACGGTTGCACAGCAGGGGCCCAGCGCGGCTGAGAGGCAAACCCCGATCCCTTTCCACTCCTCCTCTGGCGGAAAGCGTCCCTCTGCTTCTCGTGTTTCCCAGGCAGGTGGTCCCTTTTTTGGGGCAGGGTGGAGGGACATGGGCACAGGGTCCATGGGCGCCAGGGCACCTTCAATCACCCCGCCCTTCTTCCTTCAGGTACGCCATTGACCGAGACTCAGATTTGGACCAGATCTTTGATATCGATGCCGACACGGGCGCCATCGTGACCGGCAAGGGGCTGGATCGAGAGACAGCTGGCTGGCACAACATCACGGTGCTGGCCATGGAGGCGGGTGAGCCAGGGGGCGGGGCGAACATGGGTGGGAGGGGCAAAGACTGCGTGGTCCGGCAAAGCCCAGAGAGGAGGGGCCAAGTGTTGGGGTCCCGGCAAAGAGTAAGAAACTGGCCAAAGCTGGTGGGGGGGAGTGGTCAGCAAAAGCGGATGCACAGGAGCCTGAACCGAGATCTGGGAAGGATCCCAAGCCAGAGGGACAGGGCCAGTCTTGGTTCCGGCTTTCTTCCCTCAGCATTTATTGAGCACCTACTACATACCAGCCTCCTCCCTTTTTTTAATGGCTACACTCCTGGCATAGGGAAGTTTTGAGGCCAGCGATTGAATTCGAGCCTCAGCTGTGGCAATGCCTGATCCTTTAACCCACTGTGCTAGGCCAGGGATCCAACCTGCCCCTCGGCGGGGACCCAAGCTGCTGCAGTTAGATTCTTAACCCACTGTGCCAAAGCGGGAACTCCCACCAGTCCGTTTTTTGGAGGCTGGGGATACAGCACTGAATGAGGTAGAAAAACTCCTGTCTTTGCAGGGAAGAGCTGGACCATCAATGAACTAAGAGAAAAGATGTACACATGTCAGCAGATGCTGTGCTGACAAGAAACCAGGAAGAAAGCAGAGGAAAAGGGTTGGAAGAGGGTGTTGTTTCTTTTAGGGGAGGACCTCTCTGAGAGGAGACATTTCAACAGAGAGCTCAATAAAGTGAGGGAGTCATGCCATTGCCACCGCCGGGGGCGGGGGTGGGGTGGGGGGGAGATTGTTCCAAGGAGAGGGAACAGCCAGGGCAAAGCCCGGTGGTGGTAGTTTGCGTGGCATATTGGAGGAGAGCGGTCAGTCATTGCAGCGTCTGGACTTGATGAGGTGGGATTCACGGGGCAGGGAGGGGTTTGAACAGAGAGGGAGGTCGTGAGACATAATACCTCTGGCTGCTGCATTGGGAACAGACTGTTTGGTGTTTGGGGGCTGCAGGGCGAGGGGGTGGGTAAGGAAGGGCTCTCAGCTAGCAGTTACATGCGACAGTGCTTCGAAGATAAGAGAGTGGCCTGGCCCAAGATGACAGCCAGGGAAATGGTGAAAAGTGGTCACCTTTGGGAGACAGGGCTAAAGATAGAGCCCAAAGGACCTGCTTTTGGGATGCTTTGGAGGAGAGATGGAGGGGGGTCCAGGATGACTCCAAAGTGCTTGACCTCAGTTTCTAGAAGAGTGTGTGTGTGGTGGGTGCAGGGGGGGCCTTGGTCACAGGCAGTTTGGTGCAGCTGGGGAGGAGTGTGAGCTGAGAGGAGAAAGAGGGGGTCCTGGGACATGGGGTCCAAACAGGTCAGGCCATGGAGGTGAGGAGCTGAGAGTGTGGGGGTTCGTGGTACACCAGGGGCAGGGAGAGGGCAGTTCCAGGCCTCCTCCATAGCCAGAGCAGCATCGCCTCTGTGGCTGCCACTGCCTGGACCTGCTCTGTAAGCTCCCCCGCCCTGTCAGCTCTTAAGGTCTCAGGAGCCAGCATAGCTGCCAGTAAGCAATGGTGACAACAGGAATACTCAGAGTCTCTGAGCCCGGGGCGGGCAGCATGCCAGCTCCCCTCTGCAGTTCCTCAGCCCCAAGCCCCTCCTGCCCCTGCAAGCCCTCCTGGCGGCCTTCCTCCTCCCCACCCCTGCCAGTGCCTCCCACTTCCCAGGCCCCACCAGCCCATTCCGGGGGCCGAGGAAGTCCCTAGGCTGAAGTTCCCTTCGTCTCTTTCAACTTTGGTTTAAAAGAAAATACAAAGCTGGCTCAAACCTCAGTGCCTGCTGCTCCCGAGCCTTTGAATCCACTTCTCCACCGCATGAAAGGGAGATAACAAAGGTGGCTGGAGAGGAAGTGGCGGCTGGACTGAAGGGAAGACAGCCCCCCGCCCCTTACCTCCCCGAACCTGCTCCCCGGGCGGCCAGGGGGCCGGGCTGGGCTGCTGGGCAGGGCTGCCTCCTCTCCCTGCCCGCAGATGCGTCTCCCCCACCGCCCGGTCGCCTGACCACTAGCATATCCCTTCTTGGGTTAAGGGTTGTGCTTCCACGCAGTGAGAGCAGCTGGGGCAGCGTGCAGTCTGTAATGCTGCCGTTTCACAGGAGACGGCGTAGGGGGATCCTCCCTCACAGACATCCTACCCTGTTTACCCAGTAGATACTGAGCTCGATGCTTTCTGGCACAGACTTTTTTTTTTTTTTTTTTGAATCGCCATCGGTTAAGATCCGCACCCAGTTTACTGATGGGAAAATAGACGCTCGGAGCATTCGGAGATTTGCCCAAGGATGTGCAGTGGCAGAGCTGGGATTTGGACCAAGTCTGTCTGGTTTCCACCACAGCTTTGCTACAGGGCCTCCCTTTTCCTGGTTTTCTACTCTCTGGGCTCCACCACTGTCCCCTCACCCCACCCCCATCCACGCACCATCCCCAGCAACTGAGCATGGGGGAGGAGAGGAGTCTCTGAAAGGAAAAGAGTGGTGGCTGGACTGGGCTGGAGACAACTCCCCTCCGAGCTGTAATTCACAACCCCTGCCCAACCCTTACCAGGGATATTAATCAATGTGAAAATGAATGGTTCCCACTTCACAGTACTAGTAGGAGGATTAAGGAGGATGATATGTGGAAAGAACTTAGTCTAGTACTTAGTAAGTGCACAGTTAATGATATCTGTCGATCTTGACTCTGTGCACTCAACTTAAGCACCGACCCTATGCCAGGCCCTTGGCAGTGCTGTGCTTCGTAAATCGTCCCACTAATCAGGTGTCGATTCGGCTATTATCCTTGAGGGGTGGATGAGGAAACCAAGACTCAGAGAGGTGAAGTCATTTGTCCAAATTCCCAGCCCCAGCCTGTCTGATGCTCCTCAAGTTATATGGCTTTGGTGCCAGGCGCGAAGCCAGGAATGCCACAGATAATCCGCCCACTCCAGCTTCTTGCCATCTCCGGGAGACAAGAACAAATCATTAGCCCCACTTTACAGACAAGGAAATAGAGGCTCAGGAAGGAACAGCAATGGCCCTGAAGTCACAGAGCAAGTCCATGCAGGACCAGGGTTCCAGCAGCCAGCTGGGGGCCCAAGTTCAGTGCGCATGGGTCTGCCCGCCGGAGCCCTCCTGCTGAAGCATCCATTTGGCTGCCTCGGAAACAGGGGACAGTGGCGGGGTCACGGCGCCCCGCCTGCTCCGGGTGTACCAAACACGAGGTGACGAGAATCAGAGGGGAAATATTTATACACAGCAGCCAGGCTCTGCAAGCACCTCAGAGAAGGCAGCACTCAGGCGGGAGCCGCCGCCCGTCATAGAGGGTTACCTCAAAGACTCCCGAACCACTTAGTATGCCGGCTCCCTCTCCCCGAACTTCTGAGTCATCCATTCTGCCCATGCAGACGCTCCTTCCACTGACATTATCTTTAACGTTTTGTAATCATGAAATATTAATGACCGATATTGAATTTAAAGTACAATTTGTGTCTGAATCCGTCGGTGGAAAGGGCAGATGTAAGGGACAGTCTTCAAAGAGACGAGGCAGGGTGGGGGGCTGGGGGCTTGGAAAGCCAGCACTGGGGTCAGGGATGGGGTCCCAGGGGGCTGCACCCAGCCCCCTCCCCCAGGGCCCTAAGCTGCTGTAGAGGGGTGGTCTCTAGCTGCCCAGGAGAGCAAAGAGTTAATCGGATTGGCTTGAAGCTTCCCCACCTGGGTCACCCCAGGTCAAGTCACGGTTTTACAGCACCCTGATTTTTCCTTCCCGCCACAGAGCTTGCTTTATGATTTATATATGCATTTGCGTTTGGACTTAGTGAACCGCTCTTCCCCAGGAAACAGTACCTCCCATGAAGACAAGGTCTCGCCTATATCTGTAGCATTCACTCCAGGCCTGGTATGTAGTCAGTGTGTATAAATATTTCCTGAATGGGTGGATAAATGGCCCGCCCAGTTAGGAAGGCAGGGCGACGTGATGGAGAAGAACTGGTTCTAGTGGCACAACTCCCAGCTGTATGAGTCTGGACAGTCACCCCTCCTCTGCTTGCCTTAGTTTTCTCATCCATTAAATGGTACTTACTGGAGTTCCTGCTGTGGCGCAGCGGGATTGGCGGTGGCATCTTGGGAGTACTGAGATGCAGGTTCAGTCCTTGTCCCAGCACAGTAGGTTAAGGATCCAGTGTTGATGCAGCTGCAGCTCAGATCTGATCCCTGCCTGGGAACTCCATATGCCGCTGCACTGTCAAAAAACAAGCAAACAAAAAATGGTACCTCCTGGATTGCTATGAGGATAATAACTGTTCTTGTGAACTATTAGTAATAGCAGCTTCTGCGTATTTGAAGCTCACACTATGCCAGATATTGTGCTGAATGTTTTATATAAAGTGTCTGCTGAGGGCTTTTTGTCACCCACATGTGCTGGGCTGGGCACTGGGATCTGGTGGCAAAAACTCTCGGCCACTGACCTCAGGAGCTCACAGAGGGGCAGGAGAGACTTGTTCACTCGGTGACAACACGGAGTGGAAGAAAAAGGACAGTGGGCACTCGGGAGGCACAGGGAGAGACTTGGTCCCGCCCAAGAAGGGCAGAGGAAGGGACAGCATCTTTCCCAGGGGAGGGAACATCTGAGTTGGGTCTCGAAGGCTGAGGAAAGGGGGTTTGGGTGCTCCCGGCTGAAAGGCCCCTGTATGCCAGGGGCCTGGAGAAAGACCACTGTCCGCTCTGAGACTGGAGAGACGGAGTGTGGCTGGAGGCTGGGGCTGGAGCCGGCGAGGAGAGAAGGAAGGGCCTCAGATGCCCTGTGAGGAGCCGGACAGCTCTGGGGATGACAGGCAGCCAGTGCAGGTCTTTAAGCAGAAGAGCGAGCTGGTCAGATGTCAGTCCTCAGTGTTCACTCGGGTTCGTGCGGGAGGAGGGACAGGAGGGGGCCAGCCTGGAGCCGGAGATCAGCTGGGAGGCCCTCATCATAAAGACTCAGGCTTAGTCACGTGCAGAGGGTGCAGGGCAGGGCTGGGACAGGCAGGAGGATGGTCAGGAGACTGACTGTGGTGCCTTCTGGGAAGAGGCTTGGTGCAGCCCTGTGTGGAAGGGGCTGCTCTGTAAGGTAGTGAGCTCCCTGTCACCAGAGGTGTGTAAATCAGGCCTGGGTTTCTCTTAGACCAGGTCACTCCTGGGATCCTGTGCCACCTAGGTACTTAACGGATGCTGACAGGAACAAAGATTTTGTCATGTCCATGGCGTCTCATAGGACAGCCCAGAATATCAAGGCCAGCTTGGCCCTAGGGAAGAAAACTTCCTCCCCCACACTCTCCCCAGGATTGCAGGGGCCCTACTTCTCCCAGAAGTCCTCCCTTACCCTTCAGAGGTCCAAACATGCCCACCCAGACAAGGTCAAACCTCCCATCTCAACGTGGAAGCCAGATAATCAGAGAAATAGAGAGAGGCGCCCTAACCTATGCTCCCTCCGGAGGAGTGGGGACAAGGCAGGGAGTGTGAAGCGTCCGCTCCTGAGAGCCCTGACGCCCCTCCCCCGGCGCACCCCCTCCTGCTCACTCAGCCTCCTCCCCATCCTCTCCCCCCTTCCCCCCACTTGTCTCGTCCAGCTCGTAATTGGGATGATAAATCTTTCTGCCCAGCTGGCCAGCGCTAATCAGAGCCTGGTGTTTGGATGCAATTTAATTCTCTCGGGAGGAGGGAGGCGCTGGGGGGATGGTGGAGGAGAGGGTCTGGGTTCTGCTCCCCCCACCCTTGAACCACCATGAGGGAGAAGGGACCTTCCCGCTGCCCCCACCCCTCTCCCCCCTCCCTCCCCGCTCTCCCCACGTCCCACTCCCACTCTTGCCACCTCACTTCCCTCGTTCTCTGCGACAGCCAAGAACTCGAGGGTCCAACTCCATTTGTTTTACTGATGAGAAAACCTTGGTCCAGAGAGAGAGACAGGAACAGGGTCACACAGCCAGACAGTTCCCTAGATGGAGGGACCCTAGATGGGGTGCCACCCCCACAGAAATCGTCCCTTCGGGGATCTCATCTCTTCCTGTCCCCTCCCCAGCATCTCACCACAGTCAGGGATGCCACTGACAATGACATCTATTCTCTCAGTGAATCTTTATTAAGCACCTACTGTGTGCTGTGCACAAACGGGCTGAGGATATACAAAAGTAAAGAACAAGAGACCAAAATTTTGCTGACTTTCTAGTGGGGGCGAAAGATGGTAGGCAAACTAAATAAGTGAAAATATAGGGGATGCTGGGTAGGTGCCAGGGAGAGAAATAAAGCAGGGAGAGGGTGTCTGGTGGGATTGCAAGAAGCAAAGTAAAATAAAGGCATCAGGGGAGGTCTCTGCGAGAAGACACCTGGGCAAAGATCTGCAGGAGGGGAAGCAGGAGACCGAACAGAGGAAGGGGGAGCGCGGGGTGAGGGACGAGGCCGGGGAGGAAGAGCGCGTGGGAGCCCTTGGAGGTTTGGGGCTTATACTCTGGCTGCCCAGGACTGAGGGCAGTCAAGGAAAGCTTCCTGGAGGAAGCAGAGACATTTGTTTGGGGCCTTGAGCAAGTAGGACTCTGGCAGCTGAAAATGGTCAGAAAGCAGTACTGTGTGATGATTAGAAACTCCCACTTTGGAACCAGACCGGGGTTCAAGTCCTGGCTTTGTTGATCCTTATGAGCCTCTGGCAAGTTCTGAGCCCGTTTTCTCATCAGCAAAATGGCACTGATTCAAGGCCCTACCTCTGTCAGTGGTTGACAGGATAAAATGAGGCAGAACAGACCCTGGCCCGTGGGGAGTGTTTGATATGTGTTTGCTCGTGTCCTTTAAGAGGACCGTATTCCTAAGAGTTCCCTAACGGAGTCGCCAGGCCGGGCCCCACTCCCTCTACCCTTCCTATTGGGCTCCAGTCCTCAAAGCCCAGAGAATGGGTTAGAAACTGCCAGGGGGTTGGGGTCTTCCTTGGAAGAGATCCAGAGTCTCACTAGCTACAGCCTTCCTTCTCACCCCAGGACCTTTGCACGTGCTCTTCTACCTGGAACACTCGTTCCTGTCCATCCCCTTCACCTGATTACGTCCTAGTGGGATCTCTGCCTAAATGTCACCTACTCCAGGGCAACTGTCCCTACACCCCATCAGGATAGGGGCCCCTGCCACATAGGTTCACAGTCCTGGATCTTTTTCTCTAACCCTGACTCTTCTCACAGTCTAGAATGATAGATACTGGTCCCTGACACCAAACCAAGAGACCGTGTTGGTCTTGTTCCATGTTATGTCCTTGGTACAAAGGAGGCGCTCAAACTGTAATAGTCAGCAAACCCCAGGAGTCTCAGTTTCAAATCGCCCTGTCCGATCCCTCGTCTGTTACCCATAGGGACTCTGAAACCCAAAGTAGCTAAGAAGCCTGCCCACACTGCACAGCAGCTCTCCCACCCCAGTCTGCCCTCTTCTCGAGGCACCCACAGAACTAACTGCCCACCTTCTTCACCCCCTCGGCCCCCCAGGGCTTCACCTGCCACCTCCCCGGATTAATGGTAAGCCAGCTCAGAGAGGAAGCACCCGGTCGAAGCACGTTTAATTTTAATTTAGGAATCGGTTAAGGCTGCAGCCCTGCTCAGCTCTGGACTGTCAATCAGCCTTCCTCAAGGCTGCATCAATTAGTTTAAAAATATTGAATGTAATTTTGCCTGACACAACATATTGCAGCTACTGCAAAATATAATTTATTTTAGAAGAAGAAATAATTAAACTAATTTGCATGTCAGTCAGCTGAACTGAGATGCCAAGGGAGGGGAGTGGGACCCTTGGGGGATCCAGCCCCTGGAGAGGGCACCTGCTGCTGAGCATTGGGTGAGGTCAGCCTGGGCCTGGGTCCGAGCAATAGCTGCATCTGGATGGACAGATATTCAGGTGGTTGGGGGTGGGGGGCACTGGCGTTGCATCTAGCCAAGCATGGGCCTTAGTGTCGGAAGACCTAGGACCCAACCCCAGCTCCACCACCAACCCGCCTGTGACTTTGTACAAAGCCTTGCCGGTTTGGGGGTGCCTCCATTTCTCCATCTACAAAATGGGTTTAAGAAGACATCCTTTACAGGTTGTTTTGAGGCTCAAATGAGGTCGTAGATAAGAAAGTTTGTTATAAATTGGAAAGTCCTGCACAGAGATGAAGCTTAATTAATTGGTGGATTTCTTGTTTTATACCAGAAACATTTGTGGTGCTAAATTATGCCTTATTAGCAAGTATTACAAATGATGCTAACTGTGCTCAAGAGGAGTTTTGGAGGAAGCCAATCAGAGGCGAGATGTCAGGTTGGACCCCCCGCAGCACCTGCCAGTCACCCCAGGGCAGCAGTTGGCAACACTTACCACATATCAGATTCACCTGGGGCTGTTAAAAACCTATCCATGACCAAGCCTTTGGCACCAGTACGTTTTAAAGGCTTTGCAGGTGATTTTAATGCGCCACACCACGCCGGAGACCACCAGGATGTCAGGAGCCCTGGATGCTGACTCAGGGCTGGCCCACGAGCTCGGGGGCTCCAGGCCAGCCCCCGGTTCAGGGGTCTCTGGGATAAGCTCTGTAGGTGGCAACTTTGGCAACGTCAAGGCTCATCTCTCGGCTGCCCCACATCTTAGATCTGAGACCCTCACTCGTGCCGAAGGACTCAGGGCTTTCCCAAGAAGTGACATTTGAAAGGAGGTGTTAGGACAAGACGAGAGCTAGGTAAGGTAAGGATGCACTAACTAATTGTATTGTGATAAACGTTCAGAAATATCTATGTGTATCGAAACGTTGCATTTTACACCTTAAACTTACTCCATGTCATATGTGGATTATATGGAGGGGGGAGTGGTAGGAGAGGCCCAGCAGAACCCAGGGAAAGTTACAATCGTGGGGGTCTCACCAGCGGTGGCCCTAGCCCTCCAGCAAGGTGTCTGCCCACTGAGGACTTTGCTCCACTCTGAGACCTCCCTTTGCCCCCGAAGGATCCTGTCACTCCCTCCGGCCCCTGTGCCCCCCCACCCCCACCGCAGGGGACGGGGCCCTGGCTGACCCTCTACCCTCCCTGTCCCTCAATGCAGAGAGAGAGGTGCCTTTCCCTGGCAGCAGCCCTCCCCCACCCCCTCCTCCGAAAGCACCCACTGGCTGGCTGTTTAAGTTCCCCAGCTAAAAAACCTGCTCTTAAAAATAACAGCTCACCCAGCATTCCCAGTCACGACTCCTGTCTCCTGCCCCCAGAAAAGCCCCCCTCTAATCACTGAAGCAGCAGATCTGGGTGAGCCGAGAAGATAAGGTGCCCCCAGCCTAAGGGGAGCTCCACAGAGGAGTTGGGGTCTGAGTTAATTAAGGGCTCCCCCTTCCTTTCCCTGATCCCCCCAGGAGGTGGCCTCACCTGCCTCCCCATCTCCACGTCCCTCTTTATCAACACAGGAGCAGCTGCCGTGGGTGTCCAGGGGGCCCCCCAAGTTCAGAGGAAGAGGCAGCCAACCAGCCCCCACTTCCTCCCCAAATGCAAGGGGTTCGTGGCTGCCTGGAAGCTTTCAGGCTGCCCCCCAAATAGCTCCTTGCCAGCTGGGCCAGAGACCCTGCCATCAAGTCTGCTTGGAAGGGAGTTGTTTCCCCTCCCCCGGGGGATGTCCTTGATTTTACTGGTGGGTAGAACGAGTTGGTAATGAACTCATGGCTAAGATAGCCAAGGATGGGGCACCAGTGAGCACTGAGGTCTTGGGCAGGGGGGGGCAGGGGGGCTGCTATAAAGGGCCAGCAGTCAGGGTGCTTCTCAGAGAGGCCAGGCTGGGTCACTGCAGCCTAGACCCAACAAGCCCAGCATCACTTAATGTCATTGCTGAAAGGAGCCTCAAAGAAATCCTTATCTAGCACTTGCTGTGTGTTGCATAGGCAGTTTTAAGTGCTTTGCAGATATCAACTCAATCTGTTCTCTTAACCAACCCATTACTGCTAGCCTCGTTTTGCGGGCAAGAAAACCAAGGCACAGAGAGGTCCAGTGACCTGGCGTGGACCACACAGCTACTGAGAGTACAGAGTTGAGATTGGAACCACTTGGCTCCCGAGCCCTTACTCTGTATGCTCTGTATGCTCTGTTCATTTTCCAGGTGTGGAAACTGATCTCAGGGAGGGAAAAGTCTTATCCAAGGTCAAACACTCTGTCAGGGACAGAGCCATGCCCCAAATTCAAGCCTCTTCCAAATGTTTCCAGGCTTCATTACACTCCTTCAGTAGGTCTGTTAGACCCTATTCTGTGCCACCTTCCACGGTGCCGGGGACCCAGGAACTAATACGACAGAGGCAGTGAGTGACCTCAGAGACATCGTAGTTGGAGGGGTGGAGACTTGGTGGTCTTGCTGAGGATCCTGGTCAAGACCCAGCTCCAGTGGGACTCGTCTTGCCCTCTTGGGGCTGCATCTTAAAAGAGCAGACCTTTGAGATGTCCGTTGCCAGCTCACCAGTTCCTTAACCTTTGCCATGTTTTAGTTTATGTAATTTGGGGATAGAAATTGTACCAAACCACAAGCTCTCTGCAAGGCTCCCTGAAATAATGCGTAGGGACCCCCAGGAGAATTCTCTGCTCTCCATGCGGATGGGAGAAAAGTGGCAATGTTGAGTGTAGCGTTGTTGGGGGTGGGAGTGAGGCTGATGTGCTAGTGACATGGCTGATGATGGCAGGGGTCACGCTAGTGCCGGTGGGGCTGGTCCTGGCACTTGTGGCAGAGGTGGTGGAGATTGTGAATTATTGGTGGTGAGGGTGGGGTGATGGTAGTAAGGGTGGGGAGGGTGTGATGATGGCGGGCATGAGGAAGCTCGCGCTAATGAACAGGGTGGTGGCGGCGGCTGTGATTCTAACGGCGATGGAAGTGAGGACCTAAGGGTGATGGTGACAGAGGAGTGGCGATGGCAGTGACGGTGAGAGTCATGAGGATGGTGATGGTGGCACTCATAACAGTTAGGTTGGTGACTGTGCTAATGGTGGTAGTGGTAATGGTTTAGTGGTGGGAGTGGTCAAAGGTGACAGTGAAGGTAGTCGTGGTGGAGGTGGTGATGGGGGGCACTGGTGATTTTGGTGGTGGAGGTTGTGACGGTGCCAGTGGTAACAGTAATGGTGATGGTTAGAGTGATGATCTAATGGTGATGATGACGACAGTGGTGGTGACAGTTATGGTGATGATGACGACAGTGGTGGTGACAGTTATGGTGATGATGACGACAACAGTGGTGGCAGTGCCAGTTATGGTGATGATGATGACAGTGGCGGTGCCAGTTATGGTGATGATGACGACAGTGGTGGTGGTGACAGTTATGGTGATGATGACGACAGTGGTGGTGACAGTTATGATGATGACAGTGGTGGTGACAGTTATGGTGATGATGACGGTGGTGGTGACAGTTATGGTGATGATGACAGTGGTGGTGACAGTTATGGTGATGATGACGACGGTGGTGGTGACAGTTATGGTGATGACAGTGGTGGTGGTGACAGTTATGGTGATGATGACGACAGTGGTGGTGACAGTTATGGTGATGATGACGACAGTAGTGGTGACAGTTATGGTGATGATGACGGTGGTGGTGACAGTTATGGTGATGATGACGACAGTGGTGGTGACAGTTATGGTGATGATGACGGTGGTGGTGACAGTTATGGTGATGATGACGACAGTGGTGGTGACAGTTATGGTGATGATGACGGTGGTGGTGACAGTTATGGTGATGATGACGACGGTGGTGGTGACAGTTATGGTGATGATGACGACAGTGGTGGTGGTGACAGTTATGGTGATGATGACAGTGGTGGTGACAGTTATGGTGATGATGACGACAGTAGTGGTGACAGTTATGGTGATGATGACAGTAGTGATGACAGTGGTGGTGGTGACAGTTATGGTGATGATGACGACGGTGGTGGTGACAGTTATGGTGATGATGACGACAGTAGTGGTGACAGTTATGGTGATGATGACAGTAGTGATGACAGTGGTGGTGGTGACAGTTATGGTGATGATGATGACAGTGGTGGTGACAGTTATGGTGATGATGACGGTGGTGGTGACAGTTTTGGTGATGATGATGACAGTGGTGGTGGTGACAGTTATGGTGATGATGACGACAGTGGTGGTGACAGTTATGGTGATGATGATGACAGTGGTGGTGGTGACAGTTATGGTGATGATGACGACAGTGGTGGTGGTGACAGTTATGGTGATGATGACGACAGTAGTGGTGACAGTTATGGTGATGATGACAGTGGTGGTGACAGTTATGGTGATGATGACAGTGGTGGTGACAGTTATGGTGATGATGACGGTGGTGGTGACAGTTATGGTGATGATGACAGTGGTGGTGACAGTTATGGTGATGATGACAGTGGTGGTGACAGTTATGGTGATGATGACAGTGGTGGTGACAGTTATGGTGATGATGACGACAGTGGTGGTGGTGACAGTTATGGTGATGACAGTGGTGGTGGTGACAGTTATGGTGATGATGACCCACTTAGCCAGTTGTCCTCAGTCCTGGTCCTAGTATGAGCTTGGTCCATGCACAGCTCTCTCAGTGTGACCCCACTGCCTAATCTTGTCCTAGCGGTAGATGAGGGGCTTGTCTGGGTCTCACCCACCCACCCTACTCCTGTGGTCTCTTTTCAGACAATCATGCCCAGCTCTCCCGGGCATCCCTAAGGATCCGAATCCTGGATGTGAACGACAATCCCCCTGAGCTGGCCACACCCTACGAAGCAGCCGTGTGTGAGGATGCCAAGCCAGGCCAGGTACCACTGAGGGGCTGGGGGCTGGGGGTTGCTGCCAGGGTACCCTCTACTCCAGCCCAGAGTGGGCTCAGCCTCGCATCAGCTCCCTACCCCCTCTTCACCCTTCAGCTCATCCAGACCATCAGTGTGGTGGACAGAGATGAGCCCCAGGGTGGGCACCGCTTCTATTTCCGCCTGGTGCCTGAAGCTCCCAGCAACCCTCATTTCTCTCTGCTCGACATCCAAGGTGAGTTACCCGTGAACCACCAAATCCTAGGGTCCATGGAAAGAGGGGCCAGGGGCCTAGCTTCCCCGCCCCCTTCTCATAGAGGCACCCAGAGGGCCAGTGGTGGGTCCAAAATCACACAGAAAGTCCGGGCCAGACCCAGAGGTGGGTTGGCGGAGTGGAGGGGGTAGAGGATGGTAGATGGAGAGACCCAGAGAGGGTCCACGCGGGGCCTAAGGGGCCCAGCATCCAGTGTGGAAAGAGCCGCTGATTTAAGTGGACATTGGAATAAGCCACGTGCACACACCCTTCCGTTTATAAAGTGCTTTATCTGGAGTTCCCATTATGACTCAGTAGGTTAAGAACTAAGCATAGTCTCTGTGAGGATATGGGTTCAGTCCCTGGCCTTGTTCAGTGGGTTAAGGATCCTGCGTTGCCGCAAGCTGCTGTGTAGGTCGCAAATGCGGCTCGGATCTGATGTGGCTGTGGCTGTGGTGTAGGCCAGCAGCTGCATCTCAGGGTTGACCCCTAGCCCAGGAAATTCCATATGCCTCAGGTTCAGCTGTAAAAAGGAAAAGTTTCTCTGCATCCTCATGGTCACCCTGGGAGGTGGTTTTCTTGCCCCTTGGCCCATTTTCCAGGTGAAGAGACTCTAAGAGGATAAGGGACCCTCCCAGTGTCATAGGGAGTCAGTGATGAGGCTGGAATTCAAACCCACCCCTGTCTCAGATCCAGTGTGCTTGCTGTCTTAACTTGCTCCCTGGAAAGCAAACTGCCCTGCCCAGCCTGAGCTGATCCCATTGTGAGATCCTCCCCTCAAGTCCCCCCACCCCCAACCCAGCAAGAAGGTGCAGTCTGAACCTTCAAGGAGTAGAGTGGGGGACGGGGCGGGGGGGGGGGGGGCAGGGTGTCTTTTTCTTTTTTGGCCACCCCACGGCATATGGAGTTCCTGGGCCAGAGATCAGATCCAAGCCGCAGTTGCAACCTATGCCACAGCTGCGGCAACACCAGCTCCTTTAACCCACTGTGCCAAGCCAAGCATCGAACCCGCGTCCTAGCACTGCAGAGATGCTGCCGATCCATCTGCACCACAGCAGGAACTCCCATTCAGCAATCTTTATTCAGCATGTATTGAAATACAGTCTATATGTCAGGCACTATGCCCGGTCCTGAAAATGCAGCTTCGCCTAAGAAAAAATCCCTGCCCCCATGGAGCTGACATTCTAGGGAAGGGAAACTAAACAAATAATAGGATGAGGATGATAAGTGGCTGGGGTTGGGGAGGAGTAATGCAAACTTCACGGTGCTGGACCCTGGATACCTGGCACATTCTAGTTATTCCAAAAAAAAAAAAGAGAGAGAGAGAGAGACAAAATAGGAAGGAATAAAGCAAGGTAAGAGGAGAAGCTATTTGAAATAAGGTGGTTTAGGAAGTTCTCTTGGAAGGAATCAGTAGTGACAGGGATCTAAAGGAAGAGAGAGAGTGAGCCATGTAGGTAATTGGACAAAGAATGACCCAAGTGCAAGAAACAGCATGTGCAAAGGCCCTGAGGTGGGAGCAGTCCTGGGTGTCTGAGAGCTGCATGGTTGGGGTGAGTGAGCACAGGACCAGAGGAGAGGTAATCAGTGGTTACCAGGAGCCAGGTCATGTGGGTTCCTTCTGATCCTGGGACAGGTCTGGGATCCCCCCCCCCAAGACCTTGACACCCCTTCCCTCAGTGGCCTCTGAAGCCAGACCCATCTGTATTTCCAGGAGTCACATTAAAAATATTTGGAGTTCCCTGGTGGCCTAACGGTTAAGGATTCGGCATTGTTACTGCCATGGCTCATTGTCACTTCTGTGGCTTCGGTTCAACCCCTGGCTCGGGGAACTTCTGCATGCCATGGGTGCAGCCACAAAAAGAAAAATTTTAAACAACCATTGTAGTTCAGATAACTAATGAGAAAGGATACTGATCGTACATAATCTGGATTAAGATGCTAGAGGCTTTGCCATGCCAGGCTGTCTGTAACCCCTGAGTGACTTCATTGTGTTAAAGTTGGGGCTGTACTTGGGGGAGCAGCTGAGGCAGCAGGGAAGGACTCAGGGGACTCAGAGTCCAAGCTGTTTAAAGCTTTTCAGAAGTCATTCAATATTTTAACAACTTTAACAACTGCTGGTATTGCCCTGCCTGTGCGTTATTGCATTGCTATCCTGAACTGGGCCAGCAGACACAAGTAGCCCGGACTTGACCTCGCCAAGTTCACAGATCTTTCCAACCCAAGGGGCCTGAGAGTCTGCCCAGTGTGGGGGTGGGGCTGGCTTGGCCACCAGGGCTCCCATCCAGTGTGACCACCTGATACTAGCCCTGGGAGTGAGGGTGGCAGCAGCATGCTGATGTCAGCACAGCCAGGGAGGGGCTTCTCCAGTCCCCCAGCCCCTCCCCACAGTGTGCCAAGCCCCCTCCTCCTTGCCACATAAATATCCCGGTTGACAAACGGCTACCCCAACCCATCTGTTTCTTTGTACAAATTTGTAGCCAGTTTGGAAACGTGATTTATAAATATTGCTTTTGCAGCCAGGGATTGACACTGATAGATGTCAGGCCAGATGGATGGATGCAGTGCTGGGCGCAGATCCTGCCTAGAAGGGTGGGATGGGGGTCTGGGGTGACCAGTGGCTTCCCCACATGAAGCCAGCTGCTGCCCAGGAGGGCAGTGAAGGGGTAGAGGGCTGGTGCTCAGGGATTTCCTCCTGGGGGAGGCGAAAGAGCGGCAGGGACCAGAGCTCTCGAAACATATGGCTCCACGGCCAAAGACAGCAACCCTGAGAAACAAACATCTCCTCTCCTCTCCTCTATTCTTGCTTGGGAATTTGAGGCTGAGCCAGAGCCAGCTACTCATTTTTCAAATCTGTCTGTTTCTCTGTGCCTCCACTACCACTATTAATTCACATCTAAAACACACAAGAGCTTCCAAACTGGCCTTCCACATCCACTCTTGTATTTTTATTTATTTGTTTATTTATGTATTTTTGCTTTTTAGGACCGTGCCCGCAGCATATGGAAGTTCCCAAGCTAGGGGTTGAATCAGAGCTATAGCTGCCAGCCTACACCACAGCCACAGCAACCCAGGATCCAAGCCACATCTGTGACCTGCACACCACAGCTCATGGCGTCACCAGATCCTTAACCCACTGAGCGAAGCCAGGGATCAAACCTGCATCCTCATGGATACTAGCGGGATTCATTTCCACTGAGCCACAGTGGGAACTCCCATACTCTTTTTTTTTTTTTTGTCTTTTTGCATTTTCTAGGGCCACATCCTAGGCATAGGGAGGTTCCCAGGCTAGGGGTCTAATAAGAGCTGTAGCTGCCGGCCTGGGCCAGAGCCACAGCAACGTGGATCCGAGCCACATCTGCGACGTACACCATATCTCATGGCAACGCCAGATCCTTAACCCACTGAGCGAGGCCAGGAATCGAACCCGCAACCTCATGGTTCCTAGTTGGATTCATTAACCACTGAGCTACGACAGGAACTCCTCTACTTTTCTTCTTAGAACTCACCAGAGTCTGTCATCGTAGACTAGATTGTGGGTTCATTTGATTAACATTTGTCTCTCACATTAGAATAAAAGGCCAGATCCAGGACTATGGTTGATTTAGCTCTTCATTATTTTCCCCCTGATGCTATGGCGGGTGCCGAGCACATAGGGGTGACTCAACAAAGATTTGATGGGGATGGACGGATGGATGACTTGATGGATGGATGGAAAAAGTAACTATGCCACCAATTCACAGGATGAAATCCAGACAAATCCCTTCTCTCTGAGCCTCAACTTCCACGTATATAAAATGGAAATGACGTCACAATTCTTTTTTTAATTTTCCCACTGTACAGCAAGGGGGTCAGGTTATCCTTACATGTATACATTACAATTACATTTTTCCCCCAGCCTTTCTTCTGTTGCAACATGAGACAATTCTTGATGGTGGTGAGGATGAAACAGTTACTGCGTATTTAAAGCATCCACCCGGTCCTTGAAGCATAAAAAGTATGCGGGCATGAGGAGCCCCCACCATTCCTCCTTTTCCTCATCGTGCTCTCGAGCCTTTCTTTCCCAGGGGAGGGCAGATGTTGTCACAGCTGGAGTCGACTCACCCTTTGACAGGTGGGCTAGAGGTCAAAAGAGCTCCAGGGGCCACCAGGACCACCAGTTACCCTAAAAGATATGGTTCATTCACGCACCCTTCTTCAAGGCGGGCTCCGTGCCAGGGAGGAGACAGACGCTTGCTGCCTTAACACAGTGTGACAAGGGCTGTGACAGAAGTGTGCATGGCACCTGCATCGTCAGAGCAGGCAGGAGGGAGCCATAAATCCTTCCTTCCCAGGGAAGCAGAGAAAGGAGGCCACAGAAAGGAGGTGACATTTAGCCAGAGCATGACAG
The DNA here is from genome assembly GCF_016906955.1 of Phacochoerus africanus. NCBI lineage: Eukaryota > Metazoa > Chordata > Mammalia > Artiodactyla > Suidae > Phacochoerus > Phacochoerus africanus. The sequence continues at coordinate 14,808,468 of NC_062546.1, forward strand.
ATGAGGAATTTGCCCAGGCCAGGTGGAGAGGGTGTTCCAGCCAGCGGGAACTCGGCGAATAAAGAAAGGCAGGGCAGCCCAGACAGAGCACGGGCGCAGGGTGAGCGCGTGGGGGGTGGGGCAGGAAAAAAGGAGCACCCCGACGTTCAGGTAGGATTTCTGCATGTCGGGAACTCTCCTAAGAGTTATGTGCGAATTACATGATTTAATCCTCACGTCACGTGATGCTCTTTTCCTCAGTGACAGACGAGGAGACCGAGGTCCAGAGAAGCTGAGCGAGTTTCCCGAGCTAGTAAATGATGGACTCTGCGTGAGTTCGTCACATTTAGTGGAAAATTTCAAGTATGTGTAAAAGGAGAAGGAATAACACAGTTATACATCCCATGTCCATCACGTGAGCTTTAACCCATGACTGATCTTGTCTTAGCTGGACCGCTGGTGCCTTCACAGATGTACCCAAGGTCACAAGTCGGCCCATCCAAGGGTTCTTTCTCTTGTATTATGTCCGTGATGGGGAAGGCCAGGCCAGGCGCACTGAACTGGGGACTGCGGGGAAGAGGCTGCATTCACTTGGGGCCACGGAGCTGGGGAAGGGGTCCAGGCTGCCAAAGTCGGAGGCCAGAGAGACCAGCCTTAAGACTGCGGGGGGCAGAGAGAAGGACTCAGGAGGGAGGCTTGGGCCCCCAGCAGGAAATAGGGCCCCTGCTGTGAAGCTGGCTGCGAGGGGCGGTGGGCAGCAGCCAGCTGGGCTCTGAGCACCTCTGGACCACCACGCTGGCAGCCACTAAAAGGATGGAGGGCCAGGGATGGCCTGACCCCAACAGAAGTGCGGAGGAGGTGGGAGGGCAGGGAAGGTGGGCGCACCTACACCTCAGCCTGTGTTTTATTTCCACCCAGGCATGTTCAGACCCCACCACCCCCAGTCCTCACTGGCACGCCCAGCACTAGGCTGAAGCACGAGATGAGTATGACTCGTGTGAGGTCACTGTCCTCAGGCCACAAGCATCCAAAGGAAAGAGCTGGGGGAGTTCCCATTGTGACTCAGCAGGTTAAGGACCCGACGTTGTCTCTGTGAGGATGCGGGTTCCATCCCTGGCCTCGCTCAGTGGGTTAGGGATCCGGTGTTGCCACAGCTGTGGCCTAGGTCACAGCTGCAGCTCAGATGCGACCTCTGGCTTGGGAATTTCTGTATGCTGTGGGTGTGGCCAAAAAAAGAAAAGGAAAGAAGTGGGGGAGATAAGAGGTTGGTGTTCTAGGGTCTCCTCTTCGGGATCCAGGGGCCACACCCCCAGCCCTCCAGTCTCAACTCTTAGACTCCTGGCACGGAGTTCCCTCAGGCCAAAGGCAGGTGCCAGCCCGACTGCCCAGTCTTCTCTGATGACCCAGAACTTGTCCGGGCCCAGCAAGCCACAACTCAAGGGCCGTAGGACGCCAGGGCCAGTGTGCATTGGGTGGCTGGGGTGGAATGTGGAACAATAACAGCAAAAATGCTGTTGAGACAAATGACCAAAAAAAAATGACATAGCCAGGGACAAGACCTTGGCCCAGCTGGGGACAGAATCTTGGAATAGCTGGGGACAAGACCTTGGCCCAGCTGGGGACAGAATCTTGGAAGAGCTGGGGACAGGACCTTGGCACAGCTGGGGACAAAATCTTGGAAGAGCTGAAAATGGAATTTTGAGACAGCTGGGAATAGAATCTTAGGACAGCTAAGGACAGAATTGTGGGCTCTATGGCTGGGGACAAGCTCTTCAGGCAGTGGGGAGATCAGGGAGTAGGCCTATGGGTCAGCTGGGAGGCAGGAGCTGGGGGCAGAGGGAGGCAGAGGCTGGGAGGAATGGGGAGGCGGCGGGGGAGGCTGACCCCAAGTCTCACGCCACTCCCTTTCCCCCGGCACAGACAACACGGCTGCGGTGCACACGCAGCACCTGGGCTTCAACCGGCAGGAGCAGGACGTGTTCTTCCTGCCCATCCTGGTGGTGGACAGCGGGCCACCCACGCTGAGCAGCACGGGCACACTCACCATCCGCATCTGTGGCTGCGACAGCTCCGGTGCCATCCAGTCCTGCAACACCACGGCCTTCGTCATGGCCGCCTCCCTCAGCCCGGGTGCCCTCATCGCCCTCTTGGTCTGTGTCCTCATCCTGGTTGGTGAGTCGGCCAAGAGCCAGTGCCCCCCAGCCCCACCCCCGGGCCAACCGGCCCCCGTCCTCGGGCCCCGCATTTCCTCCCCGAGTGGGCCCCGTCGAGTCTCACTTTCCCTCTCCCGGCAAGGAGATTCCCTGACTCTTCTCCCACATTCGAACATGCAGCTCCTGCAAGAAGCAAGAAGCATCCTCAGAGCAGCCCCAGGAGGAGTCAGCCCCCAGCTGAGATTAAATTCGTACTGGCTCACCCTCTCCCTGGCCCAAACTCTCCCTAATTTTTAAAAGCCGAGAATATTTGTGTGTGTGTGTCTTTTCTAGGACCACACCCGCGGCATATGGAGGTTCCCAGGCTAGGGGTTGAATCGGAGCTGTGGCCACTGGCCTACACCACAGCCACAGCAACGCGGGATCCGAGCCGCAGCTGCAACCTACGCTACAGCTCATGGCAACACCAGATCCTTAACCCTAAGGCCAGGGATAGAACCTGCAACCTCATGGTTCCTAGTTGGATTCATTCACCACTGAGTCACAACGGGAACTCCAAAAGCCAAGAATGTTTTTTAAAATTCTCTCATGTCAGAGTTCCCGCTGTGGCACAACAGGACCAACGGCCCCTTGGGGGCTCTGGGACGTGGGTTCAATCCCTGGCCTGGCCTGACACAGTGGGTTAAAGATCTGGCGTTGCAGCAGCTGCAGCATAGGTTGCAACTGTAGCTCAGATCTGATCCCTGGCCCGGGAACTCCACCCGCCGAGGGGCGGCCAAAGACTCAAAAAGAAATCCTCTCACGTCTATTGTCCTATTGTGTTCTGTACATAGTGCTTTTAGTAAAAAGGCTCTTGTGAACCTCACAACATTCAGCCAGATAGATCATCCCCATTTTTCAGATGAGGAAACCAAGGCTCAGGGAGGTGGGGTGGCTCGCTAAAGGGGACCCGGTTAGTCTTCTGACTTGAAATGAGGTCTTTTTGCCCTGTGTTCCCTGCTCCTTTAACTCCCCCACCTGCTCTGAATCTAAACCAGGGATAAAACCCTGGGGCCGTGGGGTAAAATCTGAGGACACTTGGGGAGGGGGCACAATCTACTCTGGTATCAGGTGCACCAGCAGCCAGTTGAACCCCCAAAGTGTCCCCAGTTCTTCACTCAGTGATGGCAGGAAGTCAGAGAGGAGAGGAGATGCTTGCTTAGAAGGCTAAGAACTGGGGCATTCCTGTTATGGCTCAGTCAAGGTTCAGGAGCTAAACTGGATTCAGGTGGCCATAGTGCCACCTCCGGCCATTGAAGCGGGGACGGCCTCACTCGGTCCCGACTGCTGGACTTGCGGGAACAGTCTGGGCTGGAGGAACTCAAGGCAGGGCTTCCTCGCAGATCCGGGGTTTGCTCAGTTCCCTGGGAGATTCACCTCGCTGCCCCCCCCCCCGCCCTGCCTCCCCGGGACCCCTTCAGCCTCTGCAGAGCCCCCCCCCCACCGCAGCCTCCTCCCAGCTGGGAGCCACGCCTCCTCCCCCCCCCCCCCCCCGCCCCAGCCCATGGCTCAGAAACCCTTTTTCCAGAGGGTGCACTTTACAGCAGTTTCATTTTCCGAGGCAGTGCAAACAAATTTCTGCCTAATTGCCCACAAACGAAGAAAGTGCACATCAGTGCTCTAAAGGTGACGGGCGGAATCGCTGATCAGGCCTGGCACATCTGTCGCCCGCCGCCCGAGCTCCCCACCATCTGCTCTCATGGGCATCCCCCTCCGCAGCTCCCGGCCTCCAGCTCCGGAAGCTGTCCATCCATTTTTTCCGCTTCTCTCCTGACACCTTCCCTCCCTCCGACCTGTCCCCGGATCCCACCTCCTTCCCTGTCGTGAGCCACCTTGTTAGGTCGTGAGCCAGCACCCTGCCCCATGGCCCTTGCAGCTGGTTCTGGCCACTGGCCTGGCCTGAGCTGTTGGGAGCAGCAGGAAGAGTCTAGCTGACATGACAGGCAGCATGTGTCTGTCCATCCATCCACCCGCCTATCTATCTAATTCTCTCATTTGCTCATGGATTCCTTATTTATCCATCCAAGCGTGTTCCTCCATGTGCTAAGTTATTCTAGGCACTGAGATTCATCAGTGAATGAAAGAGACAAGAAGCCCTGAGTACCTGGCAAGTTGGGGTTGCCATCGCTGAGATGGGGAGACTGCGGGTAGGAAGGGGGAGAGATTATTATTTCGAATTTGGACATGTTAAGGTTGCAGTGCTCCCAGTCAACCCCGAGGACTTATTGGAGAGGAAATTGGATGTACAATCTAGGTTTCAGGGGAGAAGTCCAGGCTGGAGGCTGCAGTATGGCGTTTGTCAGTCTCTAAATGGAACTGAAAGCCACGAGACAAGGAACATGCCAAGAGAGGGCGTGTGGATACAGGACCCAGGACTGAGTCCTGAGACATCTGATGGCAGGAAGTCAGAGAGGAGAGGAGATGCTTGCTTAGAAGGCTGAGAACTGGGGAGTTCCTGTTATGGCTCAGTAGGTTAAAGACCCAGTGTTGTCTCTGGGAGGATGTGTGGTCAATCCCTGGCCTCACTCGGTAGGTTAAGGATCCAGCATTGTGGCCAGCTTGGATCCGGTGTCATTGTGGCTGTGACATAGGCTAGCAGCTGCAGCTCCGATTTGACCTCTAGCCCAGGAACTTCCATATGCCACAAAAAAGAAGCTTGAGGACCGGTTATCAGTGAGGTGGGAGGAGGAAGAGAAGGCGGAGCCCTGGAAGGCAAGTGAGCCAAGAAAGGATGAGTCATTCATTTGCTCATCCTTGCATCACTCAGATCTCCATCCTGTTCTTCATTCACTCATTCATTCAACAAGTGTGGTTCTCGTGCTTACTGCGTGCCAGGCCGCACCCGGGGGGAACATTCCCCAGGTCCTCAAGGTAGTTCGCAGCATGGGTTTTGGGGTGAGGCGAGACCAACATGGTAACACAGTAAGGTCTGGCTATGATGGAGTCGTGGCTTTCCAACTTAAGCTGCCTGTGCATCACCTGGAGGCCTTATGGGAGCAGACTGCTGGGCCCCCACCCAGGAGATCTAGGGCGAGACCTTAGAGTTTGTGTTTCTAACCAGTTTCCAGGAGATGCTTGATGCCTCTAGTCCAGGGACCGAACCAGGGTGATAGAGAGGGGAACCCCTCCTCAGGGGAGCTTGGAGGGGATGGTCCTGAGCCTGGCCTGAAGCTCTCAGGGAAGGGCTCCTGCAGGAAATGGCTTGACCTGAGACTCAAAGGGCTGACAGGGCGCTCAGGGTTTCTGGAGTGGGCAGAGGAGGGAGAGAGTGAAAGGTCAGGGTCAGCCACATTTCATTCCCCCCGCCCCAGACCTCAGCTGCCCCTGTTCCACCCCTCAGCACCTAGGAACCTCACAGGGTTGTATCTCTTCATAGGGTTGAAGAGGGAGACCTCAGAGATTGGGTCCCGCCCTCCACACCCGTGAAATCTCTTAACACTGCTCTCTGTCCCCACCCCACCCTCAGTGGTGGTGTAGTCTTGATTTGCACACCTCTCAAGATGGGTAGCTCACTACCTATCCAGATAGCCATCTCAGTTCCCAGACTGTGAGAAAGCTGTTTTTGCACAGAAATCTAGGAATCTTGCATGAGCGTTTAGGCCGAACCGGCTCTGCTGGGGAGGAGGGGCGGGGTGTTCCCCCGACTGCCCTGGGCAGGGCTTGGCCCTCATGCGCTCACCTCTGTCTCGTGCACAGTTCTGGTGCTGCTGATCCTCACCCTCAGGCGCCACCACAAGAGCCACCTGAGCTCCGACGAAGACGAAGACATGCGGGACAATGTCATCAAATACAACGATGAGGGCGGCGGGGAGCAAGACACCGAGGCCTATGACATGTCGGCGCTGCGGAGCCTCTACGACTTCGGCGAGCTCAAGGGCGGCGACGGGAGCGGCGGCGGGGGCCCGGGCGGGGGCGCGGGGAGCCCCCCGCAGGCCCACCTGCCCTCGGAGCGCCACTCGCTCCCGCAGGGGCCGCCGAGCCCGGAGCCGGACTTCTCAGTGTTCAGGGACTTCATCAGCCGCAAGGTGGCGCTGGCGGACGGGGACCTGTCGGTGCCGCCCTACGACGCCTTCCAGACCTACGCCTTCGAGGGCGCGGACTCCCCGGCGGGCTCGCTCAGCTCGCTGCACAGCGGCTCGTCGGGCTCCGAGCAGGACTTCGCCTTTCTCAGCAGCTGGGGCCCGCGCTTCCGGCCCCTGGCCGCGCTCTACGCTGGTCACCGCCCCGACGAGGAGACCCCAGCCTCCTAGCCCGCCCTCCCTGTCACCCAGGACCCGACTGGACCCCAGGACAAAGCACGTCCCCTGTTCATCCCCTTCCCCAACCCCTCCTACCTTCCCGGGACGGCCAGAAGGCGGGGGTGGGGGGACTTGTTGGGGTTGCACTCCCCGACAGCAGCCCTCCCCTGGAGGAGGAGGGGTGGGCAGCTTTCGCCCAGAGGTGCGGGCATCACGACCAACGTCATTAAAACTTCTACGAGAACGGGCACTGCCTGGCTCTGGGGTTAGACAGGGAGCTAGGGCGGCGTTGCTCCCTCCTGGCTTGGACAAGAAGCCTGGAGGGAGGATGCTCCCACGCTCCCCAGGTAACCCCCATCAGCGTTAAGAAGAACGGAAAGGCTGTTCATTTACTAAGCGCCTACTGTGTGCTGGGACACTGCAGAGACCATCCGAGTCGTCACAGAAACCATGAGGTGGGTCCCTACAGGTAACAGGTGGAGAAAGCCACCCAGAGAAGTGGCTGTGACCTAAGGACACTTGGCTGGTGTATGGTGGAGCCATGGCACCCACCAGCTACCTGGCCTTGGGCAAGGTACCCCACTTCTCTGGGCCTCAGTTTTCCTTCTACGTCAAACAAGGCAAATAATGAACCTACCTCGAAGAGTTGTGAGGATAAAAAGGGTTCACAGGTGTCAAGTGGTTAGGACAGTGCCTGGCACATAGTAGGTGTTCAATAAATGGTAGCCTTTGATGCTGTTACTATCTTTGTCTTTATTAGAAGCCCAGCATATCTGCCTCCCCCTTCTCCCAACATCCCCAAGGGAGGAGAAAATGGGCCATCAGTGTCACTCTTCCTCTGAGCGGGGAGGAGGGACGTCCCCAGCAACTGGACAGCCTTCCAGAGGCTTGGGCAACACTGGAGTGGGACCCCTGGCAGGGGTGCCAGCAGAGAACAAGGTGGGCTACTCCAGGACTTGGATGAGAGGGGAGGGTTGGCGGGAAATGGAGGGGTCAGAAGCCACTGGGTGTGGCGGGAACCATATCTATTTGGTCCGGGAACCCAGCAGTCTCCCCATCCACGGACCCCAAGTTAAGAACCCCAGGGCTAAGTCACCCCTCAGAGCCTCCAGCTCTAAAACCATTTGATTGCAAGGTACAGGTTATTTGTCCTCCTACCTCATCCCCAAGTGATTCATTCATTTCACATTGATTGTCTTTGAATTCTAGCTCCTACTAGGTGGGCAACCTTCCTCGAGGTCTGTAACTGCTGAAGCCTCAGTTTCTTCATCTGTAAAACAGGGCTAATGAGAGTCCCCTCCTTAAAGAGTTGTTAAGAGGCTTAGGGGAGATAACAAATGTTAAGCTCTGATCTCAGTGCCTTCCTGCCACATCGAAAGTGCTCAATAAATGCTCATGCGCCTTACTTTTTACCCTCCCAGGGAGCAGTCATTCATTCCCACCACATTTGTCAAGGTCCACTGTTGACAGATCCAGAGAGAGTCATTATGTCCTGAGTGTCTTACCTGTATTGTCTCAGATACTGTCAGCCCCGGTTCACAGGTGAAGAAACTGAGGCTCAGAGAGTAGTAACCCACTCAAGGTTACACAGAGCGTTTAAGTAGTTCTTGCCTTCCAGGAACTCAGGGCCCAACCGGGTGGGGGCAGGAGGCAGGGGGCCAGAAGCAGCCAATAGCAATGCTCTGGGTAAAGAGTGGTGGCAGAATGGACAGAATAAGGTCCTGGAAATACTGAAGAAAGAATAATTCCCAGCGGAGGTGACTCCAGCAGGATCTTGAAGAATGAGTATGAGGTGTACCAGATGGCCAAGCAGGCAAAGCATTCCAGGCAGAGAGAAGAGCATCCTCAAAGGCTGGGAGCGGGGGAGTGGCCAGAAGCATGTGGCGGCTTTGGGAGAGGCGTGTGGTCCCCAGGGCTGGGTTGCTGGGTGAGTAGAAAAGGCTGATTGGAGGAAGACTGAGAAAAGACTGTGAAGGCCAGGCCAAGAAATGATGCTTTGCTCAACTTGAACAGATCTCCTAACAGCCGCTGAGGGCTATGGGGTGAGTGTGGTTGGCCCGAGTTGGGGCATCTCGGGACCATCATCCATATTGGAGCCTTAATCCGTGGTTGCTGTAGCTCATGCTACAAATGGGTGTTATAACTTGGGGACCCGGGGGGATTCTAGTGATCCCCTCTCTGGCCCACGTGGGCCCCACTCTGCATACAGAATCCCAGCAACTCTCGGGTGGTGTATTGCCACCTTCCTTGTAGAGAGGGAAGCTGACGCCCAGACCCAGAGGAGTGAAGTGACTGGCTGGCCACCCAGCTGGTAGGGGACAGAGCTGGGACAACACAGGACCTCTGATTCCAAGTCTGTGTTCCTCCCACATGTGCCAGTTGCCTTGACTTTGACCCTGCCAAGAAGGAGATGAGAGGCAGGTTGCATGTCTGGAAGGACAAACAAACAGAGTCATAAAGACCCTTGAACATCCTGTCCAAGCCCCATATGTGGGGAATGACTTTCTCAAAGTCACACAGCATTAAAGATCTTGCCAGAAATAAAAACTGTTATTCATCCAGAGCCTCTAGCTCTTCTGTTTTCCAGCTGTGTGACTTTGGACACATTGTTTACCCTCTCTGTGCCTCCGTTTTCTTACTCATAAAGGACACACATTAGAACACCTACTCCATAGGGCTGTACTGAGGAGAAAATGCAGTAATTACGGCTGACACTTCCCAAGCATTTCCCACGCTTGAAGCACTTCAAGTGAATTAACTCCTTTAACCCTTCATCCCCCCAATGAAGTAGCCCTCATTTTATAGGTGAGAAATGGAGGCACAAAAATAGTTAAGTAACTTGCCTAAGAGCAAACAGCTAGTAAATAGAGATGCCAAGATTTAATGGGGGTGCTCTGGCCCCCAGAACCTCCACTGTCCGCAGCACACACAGTGCCTGACACAGAGGAAGCACGGGTCACGTGGCCTGCACATATCTGGTGTCAGTCTCTGTGTCCTGGGAGAGTTTGTTCCTCCACCACCGCCGTCCTGTACAGCCCGTGGGAGTCCTCAAGCCTCCCTGGGGGATTGCAGCTGATCCCCAGGTGGAGGTGGGGAGAGGTAACGCTCCCCTGGTTCCCTCTGCTTCCAGCTCCTGCACGGCACCTGTCATCTCCACTGGGCCCTGAACCAAGCCAGGAGTGAAATACGTGAGTCCAGCCCCTTCTCTGGGTTCTGCAAGGTTTCCACCAAGGCCCAGCGTTTCGTGAGCTTTGTACGTTTTTATGATGATCTGGGGTCACAGACAAGGGCCTCATGGTGGCGTAGACAGCCTTTGGCCATCCGTCACGTTGGTTCCCACCACGTTGCCCCACGAGCTCCGTTTTCCTCTCCCTGTGTTATCCAGGCTCTATTTGGGCACCCCTACCTCTACCAAGGAGCTCAGAAAACAAAGAGCCTTCCCTTTACCACGTCTGCCCTCCTTTCAAGGCATCTGGGAAAATGAAAAGAAAAAAAAAAAAATGTCCCTTTTGTTGTCACCATCTCTATCACTGTCATCAGCACGGGATAAAAGGGCATCCAGGGTCATGAGCAAGAATTGATGTACAATTGGCCAAGAATTTTAGAACTGGGGATATTAATGACAATGGTGGTAACAAGGATGATGACAGCCCCCTTCCATGGCACTTGCTGCATGCCAGGCGCTCTTCTAAGCCCTGTAGGTAATTATTACTAAACAGGTAAGACCTATGGAGGGCGGACTCTGTTTACCATGTGGAGCCCCGTTTTAGAGACGAGGAACCCAGTGCTCACAGACGGGGAGGGCCTGGCCCAGGGACGCAAAGCTTATAAAGCCCGGGACCGTTTCACACCCACCTGGCCACGAATCTGTGCAGAACAGGACAGTTCGCATTCAGAGTGGAGTTTCTGGGGGAGTGTGGGGAGGAGAGAGGAGCGGTTGGCCAGAAGGGGAGGCAGTTCAGACAGATGGCAGAGCTGGGGCGCACGGTGCCTCTCCAGTAGGTACCCGTGTGTGCGCGTCTGCACGTGGTGGCAGGGGCATGGGAAGGCAGCGCCCAGCACACAGGTCAAGAACTAACCTCCCACCTCCTGCTTCAGGCAGCTCAGAGAGCAGGCTGCTGTCAGAGGGGGCGGCTGAGTGCTGCATCCATCAGCCAGCCAGCCGTCATCCTGCCCACCCCCGGGTCACGAATCAGCAGCTCCACTTACCTCCTGCCAGCAAGCGCTCTCAGGCCAGCTCTGTCACTGGCCGCTGAGCCTTTGGAAAATGTAACCCTGTCAGCCCTCACTCGGAGGCAAGCGTGTTCACGCTTCAATGCGCTGCACCCGCGTGGACCCGCACGCCCACATACTCCAGCCAGCACGTGATGCGGGCACGTGTGTACCTTCAGACATGTTCCTAGCTGGGGGCACAGTGCAGACACATGCACACAGAGCATTTCCCTGCAGTTCTGCCCATGTGGTCACGTGCCAGCATGCCATGCATGTGCTAGAGGCACCCTCTCACGTGTGCACACAAATTTGTACACAGAGCATACATGTACCTTCCATGGCTGTGTTCTCTTACATGCATGTACATACATGTCCACGAATACCCTTCGGGCGGGCCATTACATTTCCCCATTCAGGCACGCACTCGTTCACAGACTCACATGGGTCCCCAGACCCTCCCATGCAGGTACATGGTACCCGTATGCTTATCCCCTTGGACCTGCCTGTGCATATGAACTCAGAGCTCCATGCACGCGTGCACAATGCAAATGCATATTTGCATGCATGTGCAGGAAAGCGTGTGTAGCCTCAGGAAGCATCAGGTACAAACTCTACATTCAGCTGCATCATGCCCATAGGTGTGTGTGCATATGTGAGCCCGTAGGTCTGTGTGTACATAATATACATGCTCACAAGCATCTAACTAAAAGGCGTCCTCCAGCAAGTGCTTGGATCCACAAGGACACACACACGTGCCATGATATATACCCCCACGTGTCTGCCTGTCTACACGCATGTACCTCCACTTCCACACCACGTGTCCACTGGCACCTCACCACCTCCGGTCCACGTGCGCCTTCAGGTGGGCCCACCATGGTCCACCCATAGCCGTGCCACGTGTGTCAAACTCCGCACACAGGCATGCACGCAGATAGCCACGTGCCTCTGAAGCCCATCTCCACACGTGTGTGGGGTTAGAGCCCTGGCACGTGGGAGCACACACTCCCCCTCTGGGGAGCTGCCTGTCCCAGCCCCAGATTGTCAGGTGTGCTGGGGACAGCAGGCATGCTTCCCACACACAGAAATCGCCACTCACGCAGAATTGCATCTGCTGCAAACTTCTCATCTGCTGTGCAAATGATGATTAAATGTTATTGTGCAAGAGAAAACGGCAAGGAGGGATTCATTAGCTTTATTGTCAGAAAGGACTCCATGGGCTCCAGCTCCCATCTCCGAGGCTGGCTTAACCCCCTGTGCGCTGGGAGCGTTGCGCTTGTAGAGAATGAAGGTCCCAGAGAGAGAGATCCCAGTGCTGGGCCCATGTGAGCCAGCTGGGCGCAGAGAGCCCTGGGGAGAGAGTCACACGGGTCCAGGTGGCTGCTGCAAACCTGCCCCTCATTTGCTGTGTAGCCTTGGACTTGTTTCATTCATCACCTAATCTCTCACCCCTACCTTGTCCCAGGGAGGTAGAAATACAGAGGCCATGGCCCCTCCTGGAGGCACAGGGTTCTCAGATAGAGAAGGGCCTTCCAGGCTGATGAAACAACTTAAGCAAAGGCTTGAAGGCTGGGAGACATAGTAGCAGCACAGGGCTTGTCCAGAAATACTGGGCCTTGACAGGTCAGATGGAGGACAGGTTGTAAAGAACCCAATAAACCCCTCCCAAGACCTTGGCCTTTTCCCAAGAATGAAGGGGAACCATGAAAGCTATATGGAAAGGGTGGACCCATAAACTACAGGGCGTCCAGTTACATTTGAATTTCAGATAAATAGCAAACAGGAGTTGTAGCATTAGTATGTCCTAGATATTGCACAGGCCCTACTTATGCTAAATAATGTATCATTGTCTATCTGAAATTCACATTTAACCGGAATCCTGTATTTTTATTTACTGAATCTGGCAACACGATGTATGGATTTGCATTTTAGAAGGATCACTCTGGCTGTCATGTCCAGGGTAGATCAGAGGATGAGAGGAGAGAGAGGGAGACCAGTAAAGAGGTGAGGAGCTCACATTCTCACCTTCTTTAATCAGAAAACCCCCAGTTTTTAGCTGGGCCCATGGCCATCTACAAAGACTGCATTCCCCAGTCTCCATTATAACCCTGTATCACATGGACTGAGTCCTGTCAACACAATCCAAGCAGAATTGTTAAGTGGCAGCTTCTGGGAACACCTCCTTAAAAGACTGTTGACCCATGCATTTAGCCTCTATTTCCCACTCCTTTCTCCTTTCTGCTGCCTGAACACAGCTCAGATGGCTGGCACTCAAGCAGCCACCTTGGACCATGAGGGCACATGCTGACCCTATGGATGCCAAACTGAACTAGAGGGAGACTTGGTTCCTTTGAACCTCATGGAGCCACCGTACCAGCCCTGAACTGCCCCCATCCACACTTAGTTTACATGAGAGAGAAATACACTTACAACTTGTTGACGTTACTGTTACTTTGGTTTTCTCTCCCAAGAAGCCAAGCCTAATTCAAAGCTGATATAAGAAGCTGATAGAGGAATCTCAGAGAGAGAAGCTGAGGCTTAAACCGGGGGCAGCAGCGGTGGATTTGAGGAAGACCCAGCAGGAGCTGGCAATTGACGGGATGTGGGGATGGGGTGGGTAGAGCAGGTCAAAGGCTTCAGGCTTGAGTGACAAGGATAGAGAAGCTGGTAATGAGCCAGGGGACCCCAGTGAAGCCTCGGATCAGGGATCACAGGAAGTACGTTTGGCTTGGGACATGTTGAATTTGAGGGGCCTGTAGGCCATGTGCACAAAACAGGGAAATTCAGGGCCGGAGCGCAGCAAAGAGGAGAGCTACCCGAGAGCTCTGCAGGGCAGCTCAGGTCGTAAGAGCAAGGGAGGGTAGAGTGATCCGAGGGTCAAGGGTGAATTCTGAGGAAGCATCAGAGGCAGGTGGAGGGAGGGGAGCCACCAGGACCTCAGTTTCTCCAGCTGCAAAGTGGGAGCCAATGAGAGGGATGACCTAAATGGTTCTAAACTTCCTTCCTGATCTCACATTCAAGAACTAAGGCGTCATCTTAGACCATGTATTTCTCCTCCTTGTGATTCAGCTTCCCCTTTGGAAAACAGGGCTGAAAATGGTACCTACCGCATGTGTTGTTTGGAAGACCGAGTGACCCAGACTGCACTAGCCCAGCCCTGGTCTAGAGTGAGAGCAGGATGTGGACGCAGGGGCTCGGCGTGGGTGAAGGGGTGCTGGAGGTGAGTCCTCTTTCCCACTCCAAGCCCAGAAAGAGGCTGAAAGCCTGGGAGCCCTCGCTGAGACCTTTAGTGGGCACCTGCTGTATGCAGAACACAGCCAGATGCGGAGGTGGGGGGAAATGGGGAGGAAAAGATGGGCTTACTTCTGGAAAAGTAATAAAGCCCAGCCTTGCCAGGAGAGTTTGGAGGAAGCTAAGATCTGGGGAGAGGGGAGAGGGACAGAGGTGGGATTGTCCAGCCCAGAGGAGGGACTGATGACCCGAGGCCTGGAGGGCGGTGTGCTTAGCACTGGAGGGAGCCTGCCGATGAGAGCATAGGCACCTGCAAAACGCGTCTGCAGGAAGCCCGAGAGAGCTAGAGAGAGAAGCGCTTTTTAACACTTCACATCCATCGGTTTCCCGGGACTGCGGTAACAAAGCAGCAGAAGCTGGGTGATTTAAACAACAGAAATGTACCATCTCATCGTGCTGGAGCCCAGAAATCTGAAGGTCAGGTGTCAACAGGGTTGGTTCCTTCCGTGTGGGTTTGTGGGCCCAGCTGAGGTCCATGTTTGCGAGGCTAGGTTGAGGAAGGATTGCGAGGGCCAGGCTGCCCTGCAGGCACCTGGATGGTTGTCTTCTCCCCTCGGTGTGTGTCTGTCTCCCGGTCCAAATCTCCCCTTTTTATAAAGATGCCAGTCGTATTGGATTAGGGGTCCCTCCAGCTCTATGAGCTCATCTTAGCTAATCACATCTGCAAAGACCCTGTTTCTGCACAAGGTTACATGCAGAAATGCTACAGCTTAGGACTTCAGCATGTGAATTTTAAGGGGACAGATGTCCTCCCCCACACCAGACTCAGCGCCAGCTATCACCAGAGACCCGGGCCTTCCTGGGCTCTTTCACTGGGACCATGCGTGTCCTCCAGCCTTTGGCAGAAGCTTGTACAGTCTGAGGGAGGAGACCATGGGATCCTGATCATCAGCTGGGTTGGGGTTGGGATGGGGCGTAGTTTTCTTTTTTTTTTTTTTTGTCTTTTGTATTTTTAGGGCCACACCCATGGCATATAGAGGTTCCCAGGCTAGGGGTCATGTCAGAGCTATAACTGCTGGCCTACGCCACAGCCACAGCAACATGGGATCCAAGCCATGTCTGGGACCTACACCACAGCTCACGGCAACAGCAGATCCTTAACTCACTGAGCAAGGCCAGGGATCGAACCTGCGTCCTCATGGATGCTAGTTGGGTTCATTAGCCACTGAGCCACGATGGGAACTCCGGGGCATAGTTTTCTCCCATCCTCTTCCTTCATACTCATTGATTCCCTCAGAACCTCACATTTAACCACCGACACACACACATACACACACACACACACACACACACACACACACACACACACATGCACAGACTCTCTATTCAGAGCACACCCCAGACAACCCTTCCATAAGCATGAAGGCACACACAAAGACACACACACACACACACAGTCATTCAGCAGAACCCTCACACACAAAGAATCACACACATATGTACACATGCTCACAGTCACAGAGACACACAGACACAACTCACACATATCCCCTACATGCCGGCTGGCTCCCCCACATAGGCAGAGGGACCCTCACATCAGTGCAGGCGCAGGGATAGGACACATCTCTGGTCTCCCAGTTTCACACAATGCAGACCTGCTTGTGCGTCTTCAGAGGCCCTTAGAGCCACACACAAAGACACAAAACACACAGACCAAGGCATTCCCGTGCACACACACCCACACAGGGGCCATCTGTACACAGAGGGCTTTTTAATCCTGCTGTGGTTGGCAGACCCTGGCGTGCACATGCCATCCCGCTGGCCCCACAGCACACCATCCACTCCCTGGTAATTGGAGGCAATTTAATCCCTTTCCTGCCCAGCCAATCAGAGGCTCCACAGAGCAGGCAGCCATCAGAATGCCCCACCATGAGGGCAGCGAGGAGAGAGCCCCCTCCTGACTCTGGTTTCCCCATCCACCTTTGCCGTTGAGATGGGATTTACAAACCTAGACACACAGGCGCACACACGCATGCATGCTGAAGTCTTGAGACTGTATACACACACACACAATCACAGAGGCACACAAAAATGCATGCATACCCAGAACTACTCATAGAGGCACAGGAAGAGAAGTTACACAACAGATATAAAGGCACACCATCTCGGTGGTGCGAGTGTGTGTCCATCTTTCCAGGAGCTCTACTAACGTGCCTGAACACACAGACATATGGTGACACCTCGAGATGGAGGCCACGTATACACAGTCATGCAGTGAACACCCTCCTGAGGTCAGAGGGACCCACAGTGGCAGTGAAGAGGTACAGAGGCACCGAAGCATGGAAGCAGGTGTGCACAGGGTGTGCACACACACAAAATGCACAGGACCCTCACTGGCCCGTAGCATGTCACTCAGAGGCCCGTGGTCCACGTCCACTGAACCCAGAGATGGCCTGCTTCCCTCCCCTGCCAGGGTGATTTCCCAGGGGGAGTGGGAAGCCGAGACCCCACCTGTCAACCTGCCATTTGTCACTCCATCACGGCCGGTGCGCTGACATTCAGAGCCCGGCGCTGAGATGATCGCATTTAGCTGTAATGTACCACAGATTGCACTGACATTTGGAAAATATTCCACCTCGGGACCCATTCAACTTCAAACTTTTTTTCCTGGAAGAGGAGGGAAATGGCAGAGAGGGGGCAGCGGGGGGCCTGCCGTGTTCTCAAAAGGAGCTGCTTCCCAGCCCAGCCCCCCAAAGCTGAGACTCCCAGCCCCTCCTCCCAGAGACCCTGGGGACCCCGGCCTCCCCATCTGCATCTACCTGGTGGGGGAGGGGGAGGAGGAATGGAGGTTCCCAAGGCAGAGAGGAGGTTCCAGGCCATCCAGCAAGTCTTCACAGAGGATCCCCGGAACTCTCTCCATCAAGTATGAGACCTGGCAAGAGAGACGTGCTACCAGTAGGGCACCTACAATGCGCCAGGCCCCCTTCCAAGCATGACCTCATTTGCAATCAGCACAGCCTTGTGAGGTAGGAACTGTCATTGCCCATTTGAATGATGACCGAGCTGAAGCTCAGAGAGGTGAAGTGACTTGCCCGAGGTCACACAGCCAGGAAAGGCTGGAGCTGAGATTTGAACCCCAATCAGTCTGGCTCCAGAACTTACCCTTTTCCCACTTGTGCATGGGGAACTTGTAAGCCGGGTCGTGGAGTCAGGCAGATGCTGAATCCTCCCGGACTCTCTCACTGCCTTTCCGTGTCTCTTCTTTCCTCTCCCCTTTCCCTCTCTGCTTCCTTTCTCTCCCTTTGCAGCCCCTCTCTGCTTCTCTAAGCAAAATGAGTGCTCCCAGAGTGATGGCGCATGGGCTGGGATGGCTTCCTGGAAAGGAGGAGGCGGCCTGAGCTGCACCTGGAGACCCAGAGGAATGAATGGGTGGGATTGACATCTGCAGACTTGATGAGCAAGCCTGGCAGAAAAGCCTCTGGAAGCTACTGTCTTTTGGTGGATGGGATCTTTGTATCCTTGCTGGGTGACAGCTGCGTTGAGCCAGGGCTTGGATGGGGGAGACTGGCCTGGGGTAGTCCAGGTCTCTCTGAGGTTGTGCCCAGACTGGGATCCAGACAGAAAGGCCATCTGAGTAAACTAATGGCAACCAGAGATGTGCTTTCCTGTCCCCTAAAGGGAAGCCGGCAGAGACCCCTGCTTAATTGAACTGGGCGGTCATGGTGGAAATCCAGGCAGGATGATGGGAAAGAGATACTGTGAAGGCGGGGTAAAAACGACATGGTCCCAGCTGGTCCAAAAAGAGATAAAAGTTGGAAGACTGTCTCATCTTCAGATGAGCTGATGAATCTGCTTAAACAACTTGGAGCCCAACTTCCCAAAAGGCAAAAGAAAGTTGGTTAATCTACTCTAAATGATCCCTGAGCTTCTCTGGGTTGGTAATCAATACACACACTCTCCCTCTCTCTTCATAAGTAGTTCTCAGTAATTGCAAGAAAGAGGGCTTGGGGTGGAAAATGACATTCTATCCACCGCGAGAATCCCTGGCAAGGGGATCAATTGGCCTCCAGTTGGGAGGCCAGCCCTGCAGCTGGGCAGAGGCGATGAGAGGGCCACCGTCACATCCCATTGCGAGCCACAGGGTCATCCTGAGGTCTGCCTGCCTGCAGGAGCTTTCATTGACTGGGGAAAAAGAGCCTGGATGGGGAGGGGAGTGGAGAGCTCCAGGAGCAGCTCCCCCCAGTGGCCATCACTGATATCATCAAGAGCTCAGCAAGGTGCCCACCCTGGATGCCATAGGAGCACCATCCACTACCAGTTTCCTTGCAAGCACATCAATGCTCAGCACCAACACCCTGAAGGCACCATCAGTGCTCACCAGTGAGGATTTTGGGGCACCATCAGGGTCCATCACCAGTGGCCTTGCAGGTCCATCACCTATGTTCTCCCGAGTACCCATCAGTATCCATCCCCAAAGCTCTTGGTGGGCATCCTCACGGATGTCCTCGAGCATAGGGACTGGGTCTTTTTTAGTCCTCCCTCTACTGCCACTAGCTACGGTGCCTGGCACATAATAGGAACTCCATAAGCATCTTCTGGTTTTGTTTTTGTCTTTTTGCTCCCAGCACGTGGAAGTTCCCAGGCCAGGGATCGAACCTACACCACAGCAACAACCCCAGCCACAGCAATGAGAATGCGGATCCTTAGCAACCTGAGCCACCAGGGAACTCCAATCAATAATCATCTTTTGAATAGGTGAATAAGGGCGTGAATGTGCTTGGGAAGGATGGGAACTCCTTTTTCCCATTCACAATCCTACCTCGCTATCCTCGGGGCCTTTCCCAATCCCTAGCCCAGGAGACGGCTCCACAACTATCTGTTGGATGGATGAGTGGGTGAGTCGATGAATGGATAGATGGGTGGATGGATGGATGGTGGGTGGGTAGATGGTGGATGCACGCATGGAAGAAAGAAAGGGTGACTCTGTGAGCCCAGCAAGTGCCCGCTGTAATTCCAGGCAATCAACCTCCAAGACCAGAGTTCAGCCCAAAGTAATCCCAAGAGAGAAGACAAGCGTGCCTTCTATCCACCCCTAGTGGTTCTGGGCCCCCCGTGATGGTTTCACCTGCTTCCTTCCTTTACTGTAGGGATGGGAGTGAGGATGGAGATGGGCAGAGGCAGGAAGAACCACTCACCTCCTGGCCTTCCTCTCCCTCCTCCCACTCTCCAACCCGAATACAATTTTCTAGAATGTCCCCAGGTCCTGGAGGGAAAGCTCATTACCTGCAATCTGCCCATAAAAACATCAGTAGCTGCCTGCCGGCTGGGCAGCCCGTTACCATTAACTCAGCCTGGCAGCGGGGTGGGCCGGGAGCCCGAGGCGGGGGTAGGCAGGCTGTGAGGGCTCAGCCCAGCCTCTCTGAAGACCCCAGCTTTGTGTAGACCCAGCCTTGACCTCTGGCAGAACCGACAGCCCGGTACTTCCCAGAGGGCCATCCTAGGATGGAGAATGCTCAGGCTACCTCCCGTTTATGTCACACCCATGCATTCCAAGCCCTCAACACGCTGCTTGTGATTATTATGAAATAACAACATCAACAACCCAGGTTGAGGCCCCCTTGGTTCCCGGCACCCCCTGGCCCGCCTCCCCCCATGCAGCCCCGCCCACCATCCAGCAGCACATCCACCGCACAAATCACTGCCACGGATTTCTTGGAAGGCAGCTTTAGGGATTTTGTGATTTTTTTTTAGTTTGATTCTAAATCCTGGTTTATTCTTAGCACCTTAAAGAAGAAGTAGAGATGTGGAGGCAGGCTGGATCCCTTCTGACACCCTTCTTGCTCTTTCACCCTACGTCACCCCCCAAACTTAGCCCACCTTGCAGATATAACTTGTCTCCTCCCACAAAGGGGGTGGCACCAGGACCTCTGTCCCGCCTTGGGATGGGACAAGGGGTGGGGGGTGAAAGTGACTCAGGAGGTTGTAGAGGTGCCATCTCCTGGAACTGCAGGAGGACCTATGGGGATGACCAAGGCAGCTGGGGACTCTGATGCATGAGGGGGTCCCAGTGATCACTGCCTCCACCAGAGAGGGTCTGGCTGCCTCCCGGGGGCCACTGGGTCCAGGTGGAGTCAGGCAGCGAGGCCTTCCCAGCTGAGTGTTTTAAGCTCAGGCTCTGGAAATGTTGCAGCTGCCACTCCTGCTACGACCCAGCTGGGACCCACTGACAGCATCTTAATTTCAGCCCAAGCTCTTTTCCAGACGGGCTGCTAATTAGGGCTAATGGGCAGCTCTCCCCGCTGGCTCCGGCTGCCTCCTCCTCCTCTATTAAAGCGAGCCACTGAGCAGGGTCGCTGGGCTAATGCCCCAGGGCCCCTTGGGTGAGTCAGTCCTCTGGGTTAAGCATCTCTCTCAAAAGTCTCTTGTCCGGGGTGAACTTTTTTTGTTGCTTTTTCATCTGACAAATTGGAGGTGGAGGAGGGGGTAACATTCATCCAGGCAGCAGTTCAGTGACCGTGTACCCACTTCCTACTTTATGCCAAGCCTGTGGGAGGCATTGAGGCCATACAGATAAGCTGAACCGGAAGCCAGATGTTCCTGAATTCCAAACTTAGTTTAATTTGTTCTGGCTGTGTGACCTTGGACAAGTCACTTCACCTCTCTGAACCTAGGTCTTTGCATTTACAGAATAGTCCCTACATCACAGAGACATTGTAAGGATGAGATGGGATGTGGTAAGCTGAACACAGGGGCCAGCACCATAGCCATGAAGCTGGCAAAAATCTAAGAGATCATAAAAGGCCATGCGTGCCATCTTGAGAAGCTGGAACCTCATGCCCAGAGAGCAATAAACAGTAGCTATTATTCTTAACCATGCTCATTTTGTTCCATGCGTATTATCTCCAACATACACAATTTTTTTTTGCTTTTCTTTTCTTTTTTTTTTTTTTTTTGCTTTTTAGGGCTGCACTCATGGCATATGGAAGTTCGCCAGATCCTGAACCCACTGAGCGAGGCCAGGGATCAAACACACGTCCTCGTGGATATTAGTCCAGTTCCTTTCCTCTGTGCCACAGCAGGAACTCCTCCAGTGGATACACTTGTACAGCACTCGCTCTGTGCTGGTCACTGTTCCAAGTAATTCATTTCATCTGCACAGCAATCCTACAAGATGGTGTGAATATTATCCCCATTTTGCAGATATAGAAACAAACACAGAAAGGTCTTACCTGTGACCACCCCAGTCAGTATTTAGTTCTCCATCGCTGTGTAACAAATTAGCCCAGCATTTAACAGCTTGAAACAATAAACATTTATTATCTCATGGTTTCTGCAGGTCAGGACTCCAGGCACAGCTTACCTGGGTGCCATGGGTCCTCGCTGCTCTTGGCTGGAGATCATGGTAGTTCCTTGCCATGTGGGCTTCTCTATAGACCACAGGGCAGTTTATAAAGTGGCAGCTGTCTCCTCTATATTGTATTTATTAAATTCAAGTCACTAGGTCCAGCCCTCACTCAAAAGGAAGGTACTCTTGTCGTTCCCATCGTGGCACAGCAGAAAAAAATCCAACTAGGAATCATGAGGTTATGGGTTCGATCCCTGGCCTCGCTCAGTGCGTTGAGGATCCGGCCTTGCCATGAGCTGTGGTGTAGATCACAGATGCAGCTCAGATATGGTGTTGCTGTGGCAAAGGTCAGCAGCTACAGCTCCAATTTTACTCCTAGCCTGGGAACCTCCATATGCCACAAGTGCGGCCCTAAAACGACCAAAAAAAAAAAAAAAAAGAAGCTATTCCGTAAAGGCATAAATACCAGCTGCCACCACCCCATTGGGGGCCATCTAGTGAGTATCCAGCACGGCCAGTAAATCAAGGACCAGGGGCATGAACCCAGAATCCCTGTTGTGAATCCAGAATCGGGTTAATATCCCAGCTCCACAATTGTTGCCTGAAAGAAGAGAAATGACCCCCCTCCACCCTTCCCTCCTGAAGCTCTCCACTTAGAGCAAGAGAGACAGGCAAGTAAGAGAGTGCAATGGAAGGTGTATTAGCAGCAAAGCGGAGCAGATTAAGCGAGACGCCTTTCTGGAGGAAGCGATGCCTGATCTGAGAAGCTGAAGACAAGGCGAAGTTGGCCAAGCAAAGAAGCGTATGGAAGGGAATCTGGAAGCTGGAACAGTGTGTGCCAAAGCTCATGGGAAAGACTGGTGCTTTGCATGAAGGCCAGTGTGTGTAGAGGAGGAAGGGAGCCCGGGTGGATAAAGCAGCAGCTAGAAAGGTTAACAGAGACCAAGTCATAAAGGGGCAGGTAAAAGAACTTGGATGTTATTCCGAAGAACTAGGGAGCCATGGGTGGTTGTCCACAGTAAGATTTGTGTTTTTAAAAGGCTATCCTGAATGGTGTGGGGCATGGAAGAGGGAGGCTGGAGCCAAGGAGAGGAGTCAGGAGATTCTTCCTTCCTTTATTCATTCCTTCAGGTCCTGAATTTTTAGCAAGGCCCAACTCTGTACACCGTTCTGGGTACTGGAGATACAGCAATCAGTATCATATAGGGCTATTTCCTCTCTCTCTCTCTCTCTCTCTCTTTTTTTTTTTTTTTTTTGCTTTTTAGGGCCACACCTGCAGCACATGGAAGTTCCCATGCTAGGGCTTTAATTGGAGCTACAGCTGCCAGCCTACACCACAGCCACAGCAACGCCAGATCCTTAACCCACTGAGCAAGGCCAGGGATCAACTCCCCCACTGCATCCTCATGGATAGTAGTCGGGTTCATCCCCACTGAGCCACAACGGAAACTCCAGGGATGTTTTCTCTTGGAAGTTACATTCCAGTGGGAGAAAAAATAAACTAGCATAAAAGCAAAAGTGACCACATTAGCTACATCGACCATAAACCCAAATGATAAGAAAGAGCTGACAAGGGGAAAACAGCATTCCAGGCAGAGAAACACCTAATGCAAAGGTCCTGAGGCTCAGAGGGTTTGGTTGGCGGCCAGGACGGCCAAGGCATACCAGCCAAAAGGGAGAAGGACAGGAAATGAGGCTGAAGAAGTAGACAGAAGCCAGAACCAGAGAGGCTGACATTGAGCCCTGACAGCAGGGAAGAAAAGTGGCCATGACGAGGGCTGTTGGTAAGAAGGTGTGACCCACTGGCCTTGTTTAAGCAGATCAGAGTGATGATGCTGGGCTCCATGGACCAGGGGAGCCACAGCAAGTGAGGGAGAGAGGAGAGGCTGGCCCAGCCCTGGCTCATTTTGCGAAAAGCCCTCCTCCCCGCAGCCGCAAATTAACAGTCATCCCCATGGCAGACCCCAGGCGAAGGCAGCTGATAGGAAGTATTTGCATATTTGTTTAATAAAAAGTTATGGATGTACAAAGACGGATAATTAATTACCCAGCATATTTTCCCTCCGTTCCCCCGCCCCTCCTCCCCATCACCGCCATGGCCCCAATCACTTTCCTCCCCTTCTGGCTGAGTCAGCAGAATCCTTGCCTCTTCTTGGGGGGTGGGGGAATCAGGCCCAATAAATATGTACTTATGAAGTGTGTATTGCAGCCAGTCAGGCCTGCACAAGCAGCAATCCTGGACTGTTCTGCCTGAAGTATTTATGCCAGTACCTAGGACCACTTTAGCTATTTATTTTCGCAAAGAAATTAAATTAGATAGTTTGATAGCTTTCAGTGTAATTATACAAGAAATTTACATGAGATGGTTATGAGGAGAAGGGGGATCATTAAGCACCCAAACCCCAAGGATATCCATTAGTTGGGACTCTCCCTCCCTTATTTCCTCCCCAGCTACTGCAAGAGCCAGGGGAGGTGTCCCTCCCGGGGAAAGTCGGGGTGGGGGATTCAATTTGCTGGAACGTGAGCCCCAAGAAGATGGGAGCTGGTCTGTCTGTTTCAGCAGTGACCAAGGCGCATGGTAAATGCCCAGAATGCTCAGAGTGAGTGGATGCCAGCTCCCCCAAGCCAAGGGATTTTATGTCTCTGAGCTTCAGCTTCCCCCTCTGTAATACCCAAGTTGCTCTGCAAACTCAGTGAGATCATGCAAGGAAAATACCCCCTAACCATAGCCGCCATTTATTTCAGGAACTGATCCAGGTACCATAACAGTCATTTTAATCAGATGTCAGTACTTTAACTTTATCCCCATTTAATGGATAGGAAAAGTGAGAGTTGACCAGGTTCAAAGCGTTATCCCAGCAGCTCAAGGCAGGGCCAGGTTTGAAACCAGGCAGCTCGGATCAGGAGCTGTACAACCACCAGAGCTTTCTTGGAACTGGGCGGATTTGGCATTTCTGAGTTAAAGACCTACTGCCTTCACCCACGCCTGTGTGTAGCCAGGGAAACCCAGACCCAGGAAGAAGGAGCCCTGTGCCAGCGTCCCACTGAGCTAGCCGGGCTGAACCTTCCTAGCACCACTGCGCTCACTTCCCCATGGGCTGAGTAATTATCCGGGGCTGATTAGCGCTGATTGCGGGGGCCCCCTGCGGGGCAGAGGCGGGAGCCCCGCCTGGGTCTGGGACTGCGGGGTGCCGGTGGGTGGAGGTGCTGGGAATTCCTCTCATCCACCCTGTCCCTCGCCAGCCCGGGGGAGGGGGCGCCGCTACTGTCTGAGCCCTAGAGGGACACCCCAGGGAGCCCGAGGCTGGGAGAAGTACATTTTAATCCAAAACTGGAGGACTGAGGCTGGGTTGAGGGAGCTTCCAGCCCAAAGCGCCTGAATTGCAATTCTGGCTCTGCTCCTTCAAGTAGCTGTGTGGCAAGTTAACCTCTCTGATCTTCATAAAATGGGAAGAGAACAACAGTTCCTTCCCCCTTGGCTTGTCATGAGGAAAAAAGAAGGGCTGACAAGAAGTAAGCACTCGGGAAACATACTGTTATTATTTTTATCCAAATCCCTGAAAGTGGGAAGGGCAGTGAACTCTCTTTAACCAAAGGCTGCAGTGACTGAAGGATGCAGGGGAGAGCTCTCCCTTTCAGGCAAGGGGGGATGCCTATCCTGCCCGCCCTGCGAGAGCCCCCTAGATCTTAGAGGTGAGCTAAAGAAGGAAACACCATGTTTTGAGGGTCTGTGTGTGCCAGGTAGTCACTCAGGTGAGTCCTGTTCCCAGATAAGGACACAGGTGCAGCCAGCAAGTCCTTCGCACAGATCACGCCTTGGAGGCGGAGCCAAAATTCCAACGTGGGTCACTTTGAGCCCAAAGCCTCTGGGGCATCTGGGGGTCCAGCTTGCAGCCCTCTTTTCTGCTTGGGAAGTCACCTGGGCTCTGGGGTGGCCCTGCCTGTCCCAGGCCCTTCCCAGGGCAGAAAACTGGCAAAACAGAGCATGGAAGACTTTAATGGAGGAAGCTAATCAGGGAATCCTAGAGGAGACAGCCAGCCAAGATCCAATTAAAATGCCAGCCACCGTGAGTTCCCCGTTTTAATTTTCCACAAATTAGCTTAAAAGGGGGGATAGAAATGAAGATATTAGCTTTTTTTTTTTTTTAAGAGCCAAGAGGGAAAATCCTTTGAGGATTATATTACTTGTTTCTCTTATGAAAAAAAAAAAAAAAAGCCACTCTTAGCTGAGGGATTTGGGTTCCAGCTCTATCCCCCTTAGAGGCAATTTCCAGGCCAGGCTGTTGGAGTGCAGGCATGGTAACTCCTTTATAAGACATCACTTCCTGAATGGGCTGGTACTTAGCATGTACCTTCCAGCCCTCACCACCCGCAGATCAGCATCATTGCGCCTGTTTACAAGTAACTGAGGCTCAGAGAGGTAAAATGATTTGCTCGAGGTCTCCCAGCTGGGAAGTGGTAGAGCCTGGTTCCAACAGCCGCGTACTCCCCGCCACAGCCAGGCTCTTTTTCAGCCCCAGGTCCTGGTCCAAACCCCAAGCTCACTCAGGATCCAGTAGGAACCTGCAGAGTTGAGGAGAGGGATGCAAAGGGCAGGCTCCAGCCTCAGCCTGCCCTCTGCATCCTCCTGCAGGACCTGCCAGGGGTTGTTAGCATTCCAGAGGCCCCGTGGGCTTTCTGGTCTTCACTCAAGGTGGGGTAGTGTCGTCCCCCCCCCCCCCCCCCCGCCACACACGCCACCAGCTGCTCCAGGGTAGCTGTGATTTCTGACCCCTGATCACACGTACACATGTGGGAACTGGGTCTCTGCCCTTCAACACCTTGCAGCTGGGACCCAACCCATTCATCACTGTCTCCTGGCAAAGGCCAGCTCCTGCCACCACCTCCTCCTCCACAGTGACTGGCCCTGGCAGCCAGTGCCCTTGATCTCACTGCAGTGTCCTCCACTCCCGTGACCCTCCCATCCTCCCGTCTGCTGGAAATAATTCATTTTGCCGATGCAGAAATAACACAAAGTTAGGCTCGGGGATAACAGCAGCCCCCTCACTGTGTCTCCTACGTAGGGGACAAGGCCCCTCAAGCCCCAAAGCCTGAGGGCACCCCCAAGCTCTGTTACAAACCCTAGGGCAGGATCCTGGCACAGACAAAGCTCCTATCCTTCAGGGCTGTGTGACTTTGGACAAGTGCCTTAACCTCTCTGTACCTTCGTTTCTTCATTAACAGAATGGGTGTAATAGACGGTCTAGCTGGAGAGGTTGTAGTGAGGCTTCCATGAGACCACAGTTGTGCCAGACTCTGGCACACAGAGGATGCTCAATAAATGTTACCCTCTTCCCTCCCAAAACTGGAAGGCCTAGCAGGAATGAGGATTCTAGATGGAAGAGGAGGCAAGAGAGAGCTGAGAAAATGAGACAAGACTTCCCTTAGTGGAGTCCCGAGTCCATGGAAAGGGAGATAAATGAGGCATCAGGGGCTGGATGACAGATGAAAATATCTCGGCTGCCACCCTGGCCCGGTAGAAAGGGCCGGGGCAGACCTGAAACTTCCCAGGTCATTGCTTCCTAAGTCATTGCCAGCGAAACAGCTTCCCTGCACCTGGGTGGGCACTGGGAGAGCCAGAGACTTCAGTGATCTCAAGGCATGTCGTGGGGATGGAGGAATACCCAAATCTGAGGGTGACACCTTAGATTCTGGTGGCAGCCCGAGGCTGGAGGTGCCCAAGCTGAGGACCAAGAGTCTAGTTCAAGGAGATGTCTGAATCTGGGGTCGTGCCAAATCTGTGTATAAACCCACATTTGGGGGATGTCAGTACTGAGCCTTAACTCTGAACTTGGGGCTGACCCTACTCGTGAAGCTCCAGGTTTGGGAGGCTGCAGATCTGGACTCAGTGTTCCCAAGACTGAGCTGATCCCCAAGTCTGTCTGTGAGCCCAAGCCTAGCAGATATCAGATTTTGAGGTGAGCTCTGAATGTGGGGTATGCTGATCATGAACCTTAACATACTGGGGTGTCTGTGAGCCTCAGATGAACCCCACATCTGAGGGATGCGGTCTGTTTAGGAGCCTGGTGTGTGAGGCTCCACACCAGCCCTGGAGGTTGGGGGGGCGGTGGGAGAAGCCAGGCATCTCAGGGCTCTAAGGAAGAAGTCTTGGGCCGGGGGTGGCAGGGGGATCCCTGGGGAGCAAGTGAAAGACCCGCCCAATCCCATCCTTCTGCTCACCTTTACCCCTCTAACAGGGCACATGACCCTCATCTTTAGTCTCACCCTCCACCACCCATTCACCCCCCCTCCCTCCCCCATCGCTGCCCCAAAATGCTCATTCTGCAGGAACTGCTGTTCTGAACCCCACGTCTCAGGCACCTCCCCATTCCTTCTCTGGGCCAGGAGGATCAAGGGATGCGGGGCAGAGAAAACCCATCATCTCATCCGCCAGCAGGGTAAATCCTCTCCAAATCACCCTTCAGGGCCTGGGAAAGGCAGATCCGATTCTTGGGGAGCTTGGAGGCCTGCTGCCTTATCTAAGCCTCTGGAACAAGCATTTTGCATTTATTCCCCCAAATGTGTTGCCGAACTGCGTTCCAGCCTATGGCTCCCAGCCATCTGCAGAGAGAAATCCAGTTAGACCTTGTATAATAAGTTCCTGACAATCTTGCTGAGGACGCTGGGTCATAAAAGTCTCCTGGTTTTATCGCCGGTAACAGACACGGAGTGAAATTAAGTTGTCTTATCAAATTTAGATAATATATATCCCTCTAGAGTAGGAGGCTCTGCATGGGGCTTTCATGGTATGAGCCCAGGAGGGGGACAGGGAGTGGAGGAGTGTTCCTAGGGCTGTGGCACAGGGCGGGGGCCAGGCTGGGGAGCCCAGCAGGACTGGCAGGCGGGAGGGTGGGGTTACTGGCATCCCAGGTCTCAAGGTCAGCCAGGTCTGGGTTTGAGACCTGGCTCTGTCATTTCCATGCTGGGTGAACTTGGACAACTTCCTTGACATCTCAGTTTCTTCATCTGTAAAGTGGGCATGATGATAATAGCGCCCAGCTCTGGGCTTGACGTGAAATTTCAGTGAGATGCTACGTGCAGCAGGCTTAGCCCAGTGCATGGCGTGTGATGAGCACTTAATGTGTATTCTTGGTTTGTTTTTAAATTTTTTTATAGTTCCAATATTATGTCAATTTCTGCAAAGTGACCTAGTTACATACATCTATGTGTGTGTGTGTGTGTATACATACATTCTTTCTCCCATATTATCTTCCATCATGTTCTGTCACAAGTGGTTGGATATAGTTCCCTGTGCTAGACAGCAGGACCTCATTGCTTATCCATTCTAAAGGTAATTGTTTGTTTCTACTAACTCCCAGCCCATCCAGCTCCCTCCCCCTGCCCCTCTCCCCAACAGCCACAAGTCTGCTCTCCATGTCTGTGAGTCTGTTTCTGTTCTGTGGATAGGTTCATCTGGACCATAGTTTTAGATTCCATATATAAGTGATATGATATGGTATTTGTCTTTCTCTCTCTGACTGACTTCACTTAGTGTAAGAATCTCAAGTTCCATCCATGTTGCTGCAAATGGCATTTTGTTCTTTTTTATGGCTGAGTAGTAGTCCACTGTATATACGTACCACATCTTCTTAATCCATTCTTCAGTGGATGGACATTTAGGTTGTTTCTGTCTTGTCTATTGTGAATAGTGCTGCAGCAAACATAGAGGTGCGTGTATCTTTTTGAATTGTAGTTTTGTCCAGATATATGCCCGGAGTGGGATTGCTGGATCATATAGTAGTCCTATATTTAGTTTTCTGAGGAACCTCCATACTGTTTTCCATAGTAGTTGAACCAATTTACATTCCCACCAATGGTGTAGGAGGGTTCCCTTTTCTCTACTACAGCATGTATTATTTGTAGACTTATTAATGATAGCCATTCTGATAATACGTATTATTCATAATTTGGGAACAGGAGAAGGAACAAAGGCTAGACACTGATATTTATCTGGTCCATTCTCTTCCCATTTTACAGGTGGGAAAACTGAGGTGGGGAGTATAAGTAGACAGTGGTCACAGAGGAGAGTGGGTTCCCAAGTCACCCCCTCAGGACTGAGTCATCCCAACTCTCTCCCACCCCAACTTGGGCCCCTTTTCTGCTCTGCCAGTGGACCCCCCCACTCAGGGCCTTTCCCAGGGAATGGACATACATGGCAGGAAGCTTGGCCATCTCTTTGCTAGTAGAATGGACTCACAGGACATTGCCCAGTGTCAGGCTTCTAGGCCTGCCCAGTTGGTCCTGGGAAACTTGTCCTGGTGTCCCCAGGAGGGGGTTGTCACACCCCAAACCAGCCGGGATCCTCTCTGTGGCAACCTCATCCTTTGGCATACCTCCTGTGATGGAGAGCTCATGACCTCACCGAGCATTCATTTCATTTCCCCAGCCTGGGTTTAAGACAACCTCAACTCACCTGACTTCCGAGCTAAGACTTATTCATTCTAGAACCACACCCTGCCATCACAACTTCCTTTCAGCTCAGCCTGAATGTATATGAGCTTGTGTATGTTAATGGGTTTCTGTGTGTGTGTGCCACACTGTGAGTTCTAAGGGGAGAGGACCCTGGACTGGTATAGCTCTGTGTCCCCAAGGGGCACACAATTGAACTCAAAAATAGTCATAACAATAGTTAACCTTTATTAAGCACTTGCTGCGTGTCAGGCATGAGTTACATGGATTAACTCATTTCATCATTATAATAACTCCAAGATTCTCCTACTATTATTATCTCCAACTTACAGAGAGGAAACCTGAGGCACAGAGAGGTGAGGTAACTTGCCCAAGGTCACACAGCTAGGACATGATGGAGCCAAGATTTGAATGCCAGCACGTGAGTCCAGAGCTATGACTCTTCCCTCCCAGATATTCCTAAAGAAGGAGGGAGGAAGGAAGTTTGAACAGAAAAGGCAGACCAGGTGTGTATATCCATCTCTTCCATGTAGATGAGCATCCTAGAGGGCAGGAAATGTGTTGCTCCTCTCTCTCTCTCCCCCAGCACATAACACAGTGCTTGACAAACATTAGGTGCTCAATAAATGTTAATGAAATGACTGTTGGCTCTTCATAGGTATATTTTTCTCCCCCACTATCCCAAGAGCCCTTAGATCGTGAACTGAATTATATTCATCTCAGGAGAGCTGTCACTAGCCCATTCTCTATGGATTAGAGAAAAGCCGGCATGATCCTGTGAACATGGCTTGACAAGCTAATGGCCCACTGTGCAAAAAAAAAAAAAAAAACTTCTGCCATCAGGGGTCCCGGGTGGACAAGTAGAGCCCCACTCTCCCAATGATGAACCTTTGTACAGCACACAATGTGAAGAATTGTACATGGAAACCCTGCTCTGGCTCCCTGGGGCCCAGCACTGAGCCTAAACATGCAATAAGCATTTTGAGTGTTTGTTGACTGACTATTTGCCAGTATTTGCCTCTCCCTTACCCTGTTTCGCCCGTAGCTGGTCTGAGCATTCTGAGCCCCAAGAGAGCGATTGGTGAAAGAGCTACCAGCTGGGTGTCATGCAGCCTCATGCTGATGGGGGAGTTTGCAGACATAAGAGGGACAGACAGGGTCAGGCATAATTGGTAAATATTTGTCTCTCTAATCAGAGGGGCTTTTAATTAGCAATTTCATCCTTGCAACTGGTTTATTATTTTTTTTCTTTCTACGGGAAGTCAATTAAATGTAACAGATGGAGGAGAACATGGGGGTTTCCTTTCTCCCACCATCTGTCCCGTCCCACAACCACCACCACCACCACCACCTCCCCGCTCCAGCTGCACCCACACCTCATTGGTGAGGCTGCCTGCCATTTGCCAGAGAAGGGCGGGGCCGGGGGGACAGATGAGCAAGGGAGGGGTCTCTGAAGCCCCAGGAAGTCCTCCTTGAGGCACCAGGTCTTCCTGGCTACCTGGCACACCCAGCCTGGTCCTGTCGGCCAGACCTTTGACCCCAGGTCCCGAGACCCTTTGGCAGCTGGGGATCTCCCCTTTCTGCCCCGCTCTCTGCCTGCCTGGGAGCCAGCACTGTGGAAGGTGTGCAAGCATTAGCGCCCACTGCAGGTCTGCCAGTTGCCCCATCCAGAGGAGATTCTTCACTAGCGCAGCAAATCTGTATTGAGTGTCTGCTTTCTGCCAGGCAATGGATTGGGCACAAGGGCCATAAATCGGGCTGTCCCTGCCCTTCAGGAATTTGTAGCCCATCGGAGAAGATGAGGATTCATTCATTTATTCTCTAAATATTTATTAAACAGCATGTGTGTGCCAAGCCCTGTGTTAGGCCCTGAGGACACAGTGATGGATCCGACCGTTCCCTGGCTTTAAATAACTTTATTAAGCAAAGGAGACAGGCACGTAAATTCCTGCATTTGATAAGTATTTATGGAGCATCTACAGGAGCTGTTCTGGCTGTTGAATACACAGCAGTCAACAGCACAAAGTTCATGTCCTTTCTGGTAGGGGGGCCGGCAGTAAACAGATGGATGTTCAATGCCAGGAGTGATCAGTGATTTGAGGGAAAAAAATCACCATAATATTGTGTCGTATGGAATCTGAGCCCTGGAATTAAAATTCCAGAGTTGTTGGCATGGCCAGCAAGGGCCCCGAGCACCAGTCACGTGATCATTTTCTCTCTACATCATTGCTTGTCACTCCCCATCTCGCGGGCTACCTTCCAGCCACATCCACCTTCTGATGTCTGCTCCAACCTGCTGTGCTCTGTCCTGAGGCTTTTACCCAGTCTGTTCCCTCTGCCTGCCACACTTGTCCCCTTATTCTTTGCCTGGCTAAACTCTACAACTGGGACATCTTCCCCGTCACCTCTGGAGCGCTCAGGGTATGTTGGTTCCTTCCACTGCATTTCTGCAGCTCTGGTACTCCCTGCGTCCCAGATATTTCCTCCCTCTTGGTCATCGCCAGCTACTCATCCATCTCCCTCATCCTGCCTGGGAGCCAACCCAGGTTCCAGGCTGTGTCTGTCTCTCTCCTCTCTACTGTATTGCCAGCACCAGACACAGTGTCGGGCAGGTGCTGTGGCACCTATCAACCCCACCGATATTTTTTGGGCTGAATTAAACCAGGTAGAGAGAAGGAGAAAGGGCAGCCCAGTCAGGGACTAAGATTTGCAAAGACAAGGCAGCTTCAAAGATTCCTAAGTGTTTCAGAAACAGGGAGCAACCCGCTGTGGCCAGATTAAGGAGAAGAGCAGCAGACAAAGCTGGGGTTAAGCCTTGAATGTTAAACTATGATGTCTAGACTTTATCCTTATAAGTCTATAAGCCAACTTCAATTACTCATATTCCTCATGCATGATTTTGCTAGAGACCCATGTGTTTCTGTACAACTGTTGGCTTTTTTCTTTAAATGATCACATTTTTACTTTATTTTTTCAATAATGGCTTTATTGAGATATGTCATATAACATCAAATCCAACATTTTAAAGCATATAGTGTGTGGCGTTCTCTTGTGGATCAGTGGGTTAAGGATCCGGCTTTTTCACTGGGTCATTGCTGTGGCACCATTTTGATACCTGGGCCAGGAACTTCCACGTGCTGCGGGCCATGTGGAAAAAAACAAATCCCTAAAGTAGACAGTTCAGTGGGTTTTAGCATATTTACAGTCATACAGTCGTCATCACTACCTAATTTCAGAATATTTTTGTCACCCCCAAAAAAATCCTTTGCTCACTCCCCGTCATTTCCCATTCCCTCTCCCCCCAGCCCCCTGGCAGTCACTAATCTATTTCTTGTTTCTATGGATTTGCCTGTTCTGAACATTTCATATGAATGGATTCATATACTCTATGGCCTTTTGTGACTGACTTCTTTTAGTTAGCAAGCTGGTTTCAGGATTCATCCATGTTGTCGCATGTAACTACTTCATTCCTTTTCATCGCCAATTAATATTCCTTTGTATAGACATACCACATTTTTTTCAACCATTCATCAGTTGATGGACATCTGAGTTGTTTCCATTTGGGGGCTATTTTAAACAGTGCTGCTGTCAACACTCACATACAAGGGGTTTTTTTGTTTTGTTTTGTTTTTTTCTTGTTTTTTGTCTTTTTAGGGCTGCACCCATGGCATGTGGAGGTTCCGAGGCTAGGGGCTGAATTGGAGGTACAGCTGCCAGCCTACACCACAGCCACAGCAATGCCAGATTCAAGCTGCATCTGCGACCTACGTCACAGCTCACGGCAATGGTGGATCCTTAACCCACTGAGCAAGGCCAGGGATTGAATCCGCAACCTCGTGGTTCCTAATTGGATTCGTTTCCGCTGCACCATGATGGGAACTCCTCATGTACAAGTTTTTGTGTGTACATATGGGGGTTTTTGGAGTTAAAAAAATTTTTTTATTGAAGTACAGTTGATTTGCCATGTCGTATTAATTTCTGTTGTACAGCAAAGTAATTTGATACACACACACACACACATTCTTTTTCATATTTTTTCCATTATGGTTTATCTCAGGATATTGAATACAGCTCCCTGTGCTCTACAGTAGGACCTTGTTGTTTATCCAATCTACATATAATAGTTTGCTTCTGCTAATCCCAAATTCCCAATCCTTCCCTCCCCGCCCCCTGGCAACCACAAGCCTGTTCTCTTTATCTATGAGTCTGGCTTTGTTTTGTAGATACGTTCATTTGAGCCGTATTTCAGATTCTACATGTAAGTGATATCATCTGGTACTTTTCTTTCCCTTTCTGACTTCACTTAGTATGAGAATCTCTAGTTGTGGACCTATGTTTTCTTTTGTGCTTTTTAGGGCTGAGCCCTGTGGCATATGGAGGTTTCCAGGCTAGGGGTCCAATCAGAGCCACAGCTGCTACCTACACCACAGCCACACAGGATCTGAGCTGCATCTGCAACCTACACCACAGCTCACAACAATGCCAGATCCTTAACCCACTGAGAGAGGCCAGGGATCAAACCGGCATCCCCATGGATACTAGTTAATCTCGTTACTGCTCAGCCACAACAGGAACTTCCTGGCCTATGTTTTCATACCCCTTGGGTTTACATCTATCAAGTGGAATTGCTGGGCCATATGGTAACCACATGCTTCACTTTTGGAGGAAGAACCACCAAACTCTTTCGAAGGTGACTGCTTCATGTTGCAATCCCAACCAGCAATATATGAGCATTCCAATTTCTCCACATCTTTGCTAACACTTGTTATTGTCTTTTTCATTTTAGCCATCCTCGTAGCTAAATCTAATGGGCTTGAAATGGAACCTCGTTGTGGTTTGGATTTGCATTTCCGTAACGGCGAGTGATGTCGAGCATCTATTCATGTGCTTATGGGCCCTCTGTATGTGACCTTTGGAGAAATAGCTAGTCAAATCCTTTGCCCGTTTTTAATTGTGTTATTTGTCCTTTTATTCTTGAGTTGTAAGAGTTCTTTATAGAGCCTGGATATGAGTCTCTTAAAAGATCTTTTGTTTGTTTGTTTTGCTTTATTCTTCAAAGGAAAGCTTTTTTAATTGAAGTATATTTGATTTACAATGCTGTGTTAGTTTCCAGTGTACAGCAAAGTGATTCAGCACATATATACATTCTTTTCCATTATGGTTCATTGCGGGATATTGACTGTAGTTAACTCTGTTATGTAAAAGGATCTTGGGTTTTTGCTGTTTCCATTTTTAGGGCCATAGTTGTGGCATATGGAATTTCCCAGGCTAGGGGTCAAATTAGAGCTGTAGCTGCCAGCCTACGCTACAGCCATAGCAACACAGGATCTGAGCTATGTCTGCAACCTGTGCCACACACAGCTCACGGCAACACCGGATCCTTAACCCACTGAGTGAAGCCAGAGATCGAACCCCATCCTCATGGATACTAGTTGGGTTCACAACCTGCTGATCCACAACAGAAACTCCCTGTTTATTTATTCTATCTAGAATAGTTTGTATCTGCTAATCCCAAACTCCTAATTTATCCCACTCTCACCCCGGTTCCCCTTTGGTAACCATAGGTTTGTTTTCTAGGTCTGTGAGTCTGTTTTGTACATATGTTTATTTGGGTCATATTTTAGATTCCATGAATAGGTGATTTCATATATTTATCTTTCTCTTTTTGACTTACTTCATTTAGTATGATAATCTCGTTGCTGCAAATGGCATTATTTCTTTCTTTTTAATGGCTAATGTTCCATTATTATATATATCTCTCTCTCACGTCTTCTTTATCCATTCATCTGTTGATAGACATTTAGTATTTAGTTTACTTCCATGTCTTGGCTACTGTGAATAGTGTTGCTATGAACATTGGGATGCATGTATCCTTTCAAAGTAGAGTTTCCTCTGGATACAAGCCTAGGAGTGGGATTGCTGGATCATATGGCAATTCTATTTCTAGTGTTTTGAGGAACCTCCATACTATTTTCCATAGTGCCTGCACCAATTCACATTCCCACCAACAGTGTAGGAGGCTTCCCTTTAAAAGGAAAGTTTATATCACTATCTCAAGCGGACAAAACAGTAACAGCTGTCATCAATCAAAGGTGATTATAAAAATAAGGACAAGTCATTAATCCAAGAAACAAATACTTAATAATCATCTCCAATGACCCAGGTACCATTCTTGGTCCCGGGGCTATGGCAATGATCCAGACAGCCTCCCACTAATGCTCCTACCAAACATTTTAGTAACCAAAGTTCTTGGTTTATGATTTCCATGGGGAAAAGCAAAAGCCAAACAAAGGAAAATTAAAATGTCGTGCTCTGCTGTGCTTGAGGCAGATGCAGCCTTGACTTGGCTGTTGGATGGTCAGGGAGGGTCTCTCTGAGGAGGGGCCCCCCAAAGGGACAGTTAAAAGGAAGATATTGAACATGCCAAGGTCAAGGAGGAGAAGACCTTGAACAGAGAGAATAAGGTGGAACAGAGCTGGGTGTGACTGGAACGGAGTGGGCAAGGGGGAGAGTCATATGGGAATGAAGTAAGAGAAACAGACAGAAAAAGCCCCTGGTTTCACAGGGCCTTGTAAACCGGAGCGAAGGGCTTGGATCTTTACAAGTATACGAGAATTTTCTTTGAGACCTTTTGCAGTGGAGTGACATCATCTGATTAATATTTTTTAAAGCCCTTCTGAGAGTCCCCTGGTGGCTCAGCGGGTTAAGGATCCAGTGTTGTCATTGCTGTGGCTCTGGTTATAGCTGTGGCATGGGTTCGATCCCTGGCCCAGGAACTTCTGCATGCCTGGGAGTGGCCAAAAGAACCCCTTCTGCTGCTGTGCAGTGGATAGTGGGGGTGCAGGGAAGAGGCAGCAAGACCAGGGCAGAGGCTACTGTAACATGCAGGCGAGAGATCATGATACTTTGCACCCGAATAAGAAGGAACAAGAAGTGATGGAGGGAAGTAGCAGTTTCAGAATATGTTTTGCAGGGAAAGATGACAGGCGTGGCTGATGGATTGGACAGGGCAGGCAAGGAAGACAGAGGAACCAAGAATAACTCCTAGATGTTTAAGCATCTCCTGCAACAAGGCAGGCAAGAGGGGAGGCAGAGGTGTGGGGTGACTCAAGCTCCATTTTGGACTTTTAGGTGGAGACCCCTGTTGGACATCCAAGTGGGGATGTCAAGAGGCAGCTGGAGGAGTGCCCACAGTGGCTCAGCGGTAAGGAACCGGACTAGCATCCGTAAGGATGTGGGTTTGATCCCTGGCCTCGCTCAGTGGGTTAAGGATCTGGCATTGCCATGCAGATGAGGCACGCATCCTACATTGCTGTGACTGTGGCATAGGCCGGCAGCTGCAGCTCTGATTTGACCCCTAGCCTGGGAACTTCCATATGCCACAGATGTGGCCCTAAAAATATCCAAAAAAAAAAAAGAGGCAGGACTTTTCTCTCTGGAGAAAATGGAGAGAGGTCTTTGGGGATCACTGATGGTGTTGAAGTCCATGGACTGGTTAGAGTCCCAGATAGGAAGGGATCTGATGGCAAGGCAGCTTTAAAGGAGAATCCAAAACTAGCCTGGGCAGAAACAGCCAGTGAAGATGATACAGAGAAGAAAGCATGCAGTTGAGGAGCTAAGAGGAAAGGTGTTTTGAGAATAAGGAAATGGTTGGGGAAAGCCAGTTTGAAAACAACGCCGGTGGTATCAAGTTCTAACAGAGGCAGTTGCTTGCTGATGGCTCTGAGCTTGATCTCCCTTTGGTAAAACGTGTGAAAGACAAACCACCACCAAACCAGAAACTAGAAAGTCCCCAAGGAACCCAAGATCACATACTGCCTAAGGTCTTCCCCCAGCTCCCTGGGTTCTCCTGGTGCACATGGAGAACCACTTCCATGGGCAGAGGAGAGTCATCAAGTGCTGTGGATGAGGGGGTGATGTGATCAAATTAACGAGGATGGAACATGTCAACATCCCTGCTTATTAGAGAAATGCAAATCAAAACTACCACGAGATACCACCTCACACCAGTCAGAATGGCCATCATTAGTAAGTCCACAAATAACAAATGCTGGAGAGCGTGTGGAGAAAAGGGAACCCTCCTGTGCTTCTGGTGGGAATGTAAGCTGGTATGACCACTATGGAGAACAGTATGGAGGTACCTTAGAAATCTATACCTAGAACTACCATATGACCCAGCAGTCCCACTCTTGGGCATATATCCAGACAAAGCTTTCCTTAAAAATGACACATGCTCCCACATATTCATTGCAGCACTATTCACAGAAGCCAAGACATGGAAACAACCCAAATGTCTATTAACAGATGATTGGATTAGGAAGATGTGGTGTATATATATATATATGTATATATAATGGAATACTACTCAGCCATAAAAAAGAATGACAATGCCATTTGCAGCAACATGGATGGAACTAGAGACTCATACTGAGTGAACTAAGAAAGAGAAAGACAAATACCATATGATATCACTCATATCTGGAATCTAATATACAGCACAAATGAACCTTTTCACAAAAAAGAAAATCATGGTCTTGGAGAATAGACTTGTGGTTTCCAAGGGGGAGGAGGAGGGAGCAGGGTGGATTGGGAGCTTGGGGTTAATAAATGCAAACTATTGCCTTAGGAATGGATAAGCAATGAGATCCTGCTGTGTAGCACTGGGAACTATGTCTAGTCACTTATGATGGAGCATGATAATGTGAGAAAATAGAATGTTTGTATGTGTGTGTAACTGGGTCACCATGCTGTACAGTAGAAGAAAAAATTGTATTGGGGAAATAATTTTAAATAAATAAAATTGAAAAAAAAGAATTCAACAGGGGAAAAAAAAAAAAAAAACCAAGGATGGAGCATGGACTAGAGAAAGAGAGAATGTGCAAGAAAAACAGGGAGAGAGGGAGGAGTAACAGCCCTGAAAAGAGATGCTGAAGTCTGGACTGAAGCAGAGGAGCCTAGGTGTTTTCAAGTCCTCACCTGAACCCCTGCTTACCTCTTGAGTCTCAGAACCAACCCCTGAATTTCCACCTTCCTTTCCGTCCAGCCCAAATCCCTCCTCCTCCCCAGCTTTCTCTCTGACCGCCCCCTCCCCGCCATCCATTCCCATTCTGCCCCACACCTAAGGTGCAATGTTAGGATTTATTGGGTGCTTACTATGTGCCATTCAGTCCTCCATCCCCTTCATTTCACAGATGAGAAAACTGAAGCACAGAGAGAGCTAGCAAGTTGCCCAAGACCACACAGTGAGGATTCCACCTCAGGGGCTATGACTCAAGTCCACAGTACAGTGATGGAGAAAATGGAACCCAACCTCCTGGTCCTCAAGGAAGCCCTTCATCAGTGAGCTGCCTCTTGCATACCTTCCAGTGACGGGCATTTCACTACCTCCAAGGTCAGTCTGCTTTCTTTGCTGATCAAGTTGATTCGTAAATTCCTCTTTTTCTGTCCCTACCATCTGTCTCCCTATAACTTCTCTCCATGGGTGATGCAGCAGGGGGCTGGGGACTGGCATGGATTGTGACATGAAGGTAAAAGGCATGCACTGAGGTCAGGCCAACCTGGATTGGTGGCTGTGCTGGGGGCCTGTTTCCTCATTTGGGGCCTGGCTGATGACAGAACTGCCACTGTGGTGTGAGAACTGCATGGCAGATGCCTTGCCATCACCAGGCCCTCCAAGAGCTCTGGGTAGGTGTGAGCTGCTAGGGTCACAGCGACATCTGTTCTTTAGAGTCTATCCCCACCATCCCCAGGGATTTGGGTTCATCAGTCCAGGTCCTCAGCCTGCACAGTTTGTCCCTGGCTCATCCCCGGGGTCCCCACTCTGCCCTGGGCTGCCTCCCTGCAGCTCAGGTGAACCTGGCTGCACCTGCTCTCTCATCAGGATCCCAGGGCCTCCTGCCCCTGCCGGACCCCTGGGGGCTCCCTGCTCATTCCTCTTCCTCAATCAGCCAGGGCCCTCATGGCCTCTCAACTGATTGTACCCTTGTTCCCTGCCAGGCCAGTGGCACCTCCAGGGCCCAGCTCTTCCCAGACCACCCTCTGGGGCCCCCCACTCCACCCACCACCACCCCTTAGGCTGTTTCTGGGTCCACAGGCTGCTGAGGGGGCTGGGGCCTGTACAGACAAAACCACCAGGAGTGTGTGATTGTGAGCACGCACGCGCACACACACACACACACACACACACGAGAAATATCAACACATGAGCGGGAATCAGAACATTTCCACACACATCCTCTTAAAGGACACCCCATTAAGCAGGAAGATACACACACATACTCTGGGAGACAAAAAGGCACAAATACAAATCCCCCCAGGGACACAACACACACACACACACACACACTCCTGCAGGTGCTCCAGCCACTCCCCCCAGGGTTTCTGTTCCCACCACCCCTTTGCTTCCAGGACCCTCTCCACTTCTTAACTCCGTGGATAGATTAGTTAATGCCCAAGGCCCTCGGCCTGAGCGAGCACAGATAACACCACAAATCTCATTTCCAGAGCCGTCTAGCCGGCCGTGTCTGGCTCCCACCCCCGCCCAGCTCCCCGGAACTGTGCTCACACACCAGGCCCTCCACCCAGCCTGAAACACCGATAGGTGTGCCGATGGTCTATCTGGCTGGCTTTTATCATCCCCCAAAGGCACCGAGCGCCTTCCTGGAAAGAGGGGAATCCCAGGGGGGGTCAGGGGAGGGCCCATCCTGCCCAGTGACCCCCACAGAGCCTCGTCTCACCCATTTCCAATGGTGAGAGCTGGCCTTGCTCAGAAGGCCGGATGACCGCTTCCCCCTGCCAGCTGGCTGCGTCCACTTCGGGCTCACTGCTCAGGGTGTGCAGGGTCCCCTGAGAGCGGGCTGAGGTCAGTGGGGGAGGCAGGAAGGCTCTGGCACTCTGGGCTTGGCTAGTCCCTTCAGCCCTTGGCTCATCCTGCGACTCAGTGTCCTAAAGGCCAGTGGCCACACAGGGTCTTTGGGAAGGGGACCCAGACACCCCTAGCCAGAGCAGGGAGAGAGGGGGCTCAGGGCTTTGGGGACCTGCTGACTCAAACCCTTGCCCTGCTCCAAGACGCATTCAGCTGGAACACACCATCCTGCTCTAGGGGATGTGAAAACACTGAACTGCACTTGACCCTTGAACAACAGGGGTTTGAACTGCATGGCTCCAATTACACAAGTTTTGTTCAATAAATGTGTACTACGGTACTACACAGTCCACAGCTGGTTGAATCTTTGAAGGCAGAACCACACTTGCGGAGGGTCAGCTGGAGTTATATGTGGATTTTCCACTGCCTAGAGTGTGGGCTCACCAATGCCTACGTTGTTCAAGGGTCAACTATACTTCTAAACATGTTGGTAACGAGGTGCTGACCAAAACTCTCCAAGTAGCTCTGCCCACACAGTCCCTTCCCTGGTGCTCTCCTCCCAGAAATTAGAGTTAACATCTGGCACAGTAGGGGCCCTCCATGGGCCCTGCCCCCTCATGGGCCCCGCCCCTCCAAGGCCCCTCCCCTCCAAGGGCCCTTCTGATTGGTCCCTTCCCATGATTAACAGGTGCGCAGCCAAAGATGTGGAGCATCACCCAGGACCCTGGTCCTGATTCTGTTGCCCCCACCCTCCACCTCTCCCTGGACCAGATCCCCCCCATCCAGCTGCCCCCCAGAGTTTGCCCTGCCCCCCCTCTGGGATTGGACCACAGGTGCCTCAGGACCTCATCACAGCAGCAGGGCCCTGCATCCAGCCCTGTGGGTAAGAGTCTTATTGGGCAGAGGGCTTCAAAGGAGAGTTGGAGGCAGAGGTGGAACAGAGCTGCTCCACCCTGACCAAAGACCTCCAAGTCAGCAGAGTCCTCTCCCCGGGTCTTAGCCAAGGAGGAGTGGCAATGGCCCTCCCACCTGAGTCTCAGCTGCTTCTGCCACTCTCACCCTTGCTGCCCACCCCCCAGACCTGCTGGTCCCTCCATCATCTGTAGATTTATTTCATGATAATTTCACTTCATCCCCAACTCCAAAAAGATGGACTGGCAAGCCAAGTGATTGGGGAATCTGTGTTGGGCTCATAAATTTACTGCCCCAGTCCGAAGCCCCGATGAAGTCCTGTGCACTTGAGGAGGATGGATGGAGGGGGGCTGAGTGTGTGCCAGACTGTCATCTGTCTCTCCCTGCCATCCTCGCTGGGGGCAGGCGAGGGGGCAGCACTTTCATGGCAAAGGGGGAATTGACCTACCCTGAAACTACAGAAGCTTCTCCCTCCACATTTGTTACAAATGAGGCTGATTGTCACTTGGCTGGCAGGATGACTGGCCTTCACCTGCCCCCCAGGCACAAGGGGAAGCCATCTCCTGAGTGGGGACAGGAGATGGCTGGGGGGAAAGGGGACAAGAAGCGGGGCCGGTGCCCCCTCCTCTTTCCTCCCACTGGTCAGGAGGAGGCTTTGTGTCGGGCAGGAGTGGGAGGCTTGTGAAGAGCTAGCCCCTTTCAGGAGGGAGAAGTACACACACACACACACACACACACACACACACACACACACACACGCACACACGTAGTCCGCCCACACTAACACCTGCTAGGAAAGAGATCGCAAACACAATAGCAGAATCAAAGCCACAAAGGAGAAAGGAGCATGGAATTTGGGATCCAGGAGAGCCAGAAATAGCATACTGGCTATGCTGTGTTTCCTTGGGCCACTTATTCAACTTCTCTGAGCCTTACCTTGTTCACTTGCAAGAATGACTGTCTCCCCTCAAAGGGATATTGTCAGGATCAAATGAGATTGTGTGTGAGAAGTGCCTGGCACATACATGGCAGAGTCATGATTACTGCGTGTGCACACACACCCCCACACACCCATTCACTCTCCTTTCTGCATCTCCCGTAGCCTCACCTCTGGCCTCCAGGAGCTGCCCAGAATGATGCAACTCAGAGCCCCCTGGGGCTAATTCAGGTCTTCTTCCTTCACCTCCTGCCCCCTTGAACCAGCCCACCTCCCCACCCCCAACCCCGCCAGTCCACCTCCCCAGATCAGAGACTCATAGGGAACTAGTCTAAACCAGTGGTATTCAGATAGCTGTTCACAGGAGAAAGGAGCCTGGAATTTGGGAAGACAGGTTCCTTGGGGGTGGGAGGGGAGGCGCGTTCCCTCTGGGGGGCACTGCCTGCCCTCCTGCCTCTCCCTGTGTTAAACCTTACCCCCTGATTTCCTCAGGCCGAAGCCTCCGAGGTTCATTTCCCCTGCCCCATCCCCCATATCAACCCTTCTCAGGGTCCAGGGCCTGCAATTAGCTTCCCACCAGGTTTCATTTCTCCTCCGGACCCTGGCTTCTCTGATGGGAGGGGCCCACGAGCGGAGGCTCTGTTCCTGGTTTTATCCAGGCACTCCGACCTAATTAGTATTCCAAGGAGAGCTGGCTCCACAGGCCCCAGGATTTGTTTGCCAGCCGGCCAGTTCCCTGTCTCCCCAGTTCAGAGTGAGTAATTCTGTCCCTCCCAGGCCCATTTAAGGGAGTGAATAATTAGTTACATTCAATTAGGCCTCTTGCTGCCACTGTGGCTCCTGCCTGCCTCACTTGGGGGGACAGGCACACTAATGAGATGGCACACGTCTGACACGGGGCGGGGGGGGGGGAGCTGATGTTAAATACCAGCCACCACCACCCCCCAGCCCTCCACAGGGGGCCGAAGGCTTGGAGGGAATGGGGGGGGGCGGGGTGCTGGACACTAGGGATGAAGGCGGGAGAGGAGAGGGAAAGACGAAGGGGGGAGAGGCGCCGTGGAAGCAGGAAGGGACCCAAGAGGACAAGGAGAGAGAAGCCACCTAAACATCCATCCATATGGAGCCCTCACCTGAATCAGGCTCCAGCTGGGCAGTGGAATCCTATGCGGCAATTAAAAAGCGTGTGGTCCATCTATATTTATTGGCATGGAGAGATGTCTGCTGTATATACGGCTAAGCAAAGAAGGCTGCTTACCAAACAGTGTGTGTAATAATAGCCCAAGTTTAAAAAATATTTTTGGCACAGAAAACAAGCCTGGAAGGACCCGTAACTTGTGGCTGGTGGGGATGGTGGGGAGGCTTACAGGTGGCCTGATTTTCCTGTTTCTTGCTTGGATGGTGGAGGGGGCATGCACCGCACAGGTAGGACTGATTAGCCAAAACAAGAACTCACTTGCTCAGAAGAGAACTAGGCTGAGATGGAAGGGCTGGGAGAAGGTGGTTGGTCGGTGCACGCGCGCGGCAGGATGCAGGCATGGGGGAGGGGCAGAGACCGCAGAGGGTGGGAGGGAGTCGTGGAGGAAGGAGGAAGCAGGGAACTGGGAACTAGCTGGGCGCCAAGGCCCAGCGGGAGGTGCCAGTCGTCAAGGAGGGAGGCGGAGAGCCCCAGGGACTGGGGGGGGGGCCGGTTTGCAATAGAGAGGCAGGGGCCCCCTTCACCACCACCCACTGGCCCAGTCTGTCTGGGTGAAAGCTGCTCATTGACTTTACTGAACCCCCCCAGGAGCTCCCCCCCCACCCCCGGCAGCAATGCTGCCACCTCCCAGAGGAGCCCCCCATGAGTTTCCCCCACCCCCCCAGACTCCAAGACCACAGCGTGGGTTTTTTTTTTTCTTTTTTTACAAATTAAAACTGTATCTCCCCA
The DNA here is from genome assembly GCF_016906955.1 of Phacochoerus africanus. Lineage (NCBI taxonomy): Eukaryota > Metazoa > Chordata > Mammalia > Artiodactyla > Suidae > Phacochoerus > Phacochoerus africanus. The sequence continues at coordinate 14,852,747 of NC_062546.1, forward strand.
CCCCTGCAGGTGGGTTTGTAATTTTCTGTGCCAGAATCACTCTAGGGGAGAGAAATCCTTCAGGACAGAGTCTTTAATAACTTCTGCTGCCCAAGGAATCGACTCCAGGGCCCTGAAGGCTTAAGAGGGGAGTGCGGGAGAGCATAACTTGGGGGTGTGTCATAGAATTAAGAGGCCATCTACATCCAGCTCAGCCCCAGCCCCTCAGTCCTAGAGCTTCAGCAGTTTCAACCCTCTTACCCAGGGTTGCAGGGTGGAGCCCCCACCTGTCCCAGGCAGGCTGTCTCCTTTCTCTGCACCCCCACTCTCTCTAGCCTCGGCATGGGGTGCAGAGAAAGGAGACAGCCTGCCTGAGACATGTCGCCTAACTTGGCTCAGGAGCCTCCCTGGGCTTCAGTTTCCCCACATAGGAAAAAAAAAAATGTCAGACATAATGAAATTCCCACCTCTTTCAATTCCAGCCCTCTGTGACATGCTTTCTTGGACTCCCGCATCGGTTTTGAGCTCTAGGGACTGGTAACATTTAAACATTGGGAGATTTGGGGGAGTTCCTGTTGTGGCTCAGCCTTAACAAACACAACTAGTATCCATGAGGATGCAGGTTCAGTTCCTGGCCTCGCTCAGTGGGTTAAGAGTCTGGCGTTACCGTGAACTATGGTATAGGTTGCAGACGTGGCTTGGATCTGGTGCGGCTGTGGCATAGGCTGGCAGCTACAGCTCCGATATGACCCCTAGCCTGGGAACCTCCATGTGCCGCAGGCGTGGCCCTAAAAAGACAAAGAAATAAAAAAATAAACATTGGGGGATTTCACATAGATACCTGGATCCCCAACAATATTTCACTCTCATTCCTGGAGGGCAACCATGGTGAGGAATCCACAGGTGCTGCCGCCCCCCCCCCCAGCTGGGCGGAGTCTGTGACATCCTGACCCCTCCTGAGCCAGCCTGCCTTGCTTTCCAGCTCAAGTGCCTGCCCATGGGTTTGCAATCCCTGCCCTTGCAGTTAGCTGCTCCCATCTGGGCTTGCCCTCCATCCTGAGCAGTCACACTGTCTTTTAACAGCCAGATAACATGTGCCTCTTTTTTTTTTTTCTGAAACTCTCCGAGTGGGTAAGAACTACAGGCTCTTGGATCAACCTATGTAGGGTCCAGATCCCAGCTCTAATTCTTTAGACCTTGGCAAGTCATTCAGCCTCTGAGCCCCATCTGTAAAATGGGTGTTGAAAGAAAGACACTGTGTCTTATGCAGGTTGTCCTATCGACTTAAGACAATGCAGTTTTTTGGTTTTGTTTTTTTGTTTGTTTTTTGTTTTGCTTTTTTTAGGACCACACCTGTGGCATGTGAGATTCCCAGGCTAGGGGACAAATCTGAGCAGCAGCCACCAGCATCCAAGCTGGGTCTGTGACCTACACCACAGCTCACGGCAACACCAGATCCTTAACCCACTGAGTAAGACCAGGAATCAAACCCACATCTTCATGGATACTGGTTGGGTTCATTACTGCTGAGCCACAGTGGGAACTCCGTCAATGCCCTTCTTAGCACTATGCCTAGCAGGTGCTGAGCACTCAGTCCGTGTGTATTCTTAATGGTATCTTGCACAACCCGAGCTCAGGGAGAGGCCACAGCACAAATGCAGCTGATGTTTGTTAAATGAAAAAGCAATGGAGAGGGAGACCTGGGGAAACAAATGGAGTTGTAGAGTAAAGGTTGCAGGTGGCTGAGGGAGGAAATGCAAGTCCCTAAAAGCCAACCGCGAGGGTCTTCAGACATTGCCTTGGCGCCACCTTCTGGCTAATGTGAGCCTCACACCCACCCATTGATCCACAGGCTAGAGCAGACGCTACAGAGGGCTGATGCTTTTCAGAATTGGCAAGACCCTTAGAACTCATAGAACCCTATCCCTTCATCACATGGGGTGGGGGGAGCCCAGAACCAGAGAGAAGCTTTCACAAGGTCACACAGAAAGTTCCTTGCTGAGCTCTATTTAGAACTCAGAACTTCCTACAGCTGCCAAGAATAACAACGCCTTCCCTTTGTCAGGGATGCTAAGATGTACAAAATTGGACCTTATCATGCCTGACCTCTGCTGACTCTTGGGTGGTGGCGGGGGCGGGAGGAGGAGACCTTCTCCAAAAGCAGACTCTGCAACAAGGAATTTAAGCAGGTAGTTTACTTTAGAATTAAACCCAGAAAGCACCAGTGGAGGGGGCAGGCAGTGGGGAGTGAGACAGAGAAGGGGAAGAAGCTCATGCAGAGAATGTCTGTGACTTGACCATTCTCAGGGACCTAGGAGGCGGTATAGAACACACTATTTGTCCCTCCCAAGGGCAAGGAAGCAGGGGCGTTTATCTTCCAACTTCCACTCCTACTTGGATGGGTATTCTGGGGCTCTAGCTCTCTCAGGTGTGTCTCACCTGCCCCACACCTACACCAAGTGCATCTTCAAAACCAAGGAAGGCCCCAAGGTAAGGGATTCAAAGTGCTTGCAATAGGAAACCAACTATATATCTAGAAATGCCAGTGCCAAGGGCAGTAGTTCTCAAAGTGCGATCCCTGGACCAGCAGCACCACCTGCGACTCTTGTAGAAATGCAAAGTCTTAGGCTCCATCCCAGACCTGCTAAATCCTTCTGGAGGGGGGGCCCCAGCAATCTGTCTTTTAACAAGTCTCAGGTGCTTCTGATACACGCTCAACATCGAGAACCAGTGACCTAGGAGGGAACAGAGGAAGCATCCAGAGCATCTGCTACGGGGATTGTCTCCATTTGCCGGATGAGCACACTGAGATGCTAAAAGGTCAACATGACCTACCCCAGGTCACACAGATAAGAGGTGGCAGAGGTGGGTCTTTTGTCTCTCTCCACCACACTGTCTTGTACAGAAGTCACGCTAGCATTTAGACTCTAGGTAGGGGGCAAAAGCGAGCTCCCCTCCCCCCACCTCTCCTCCACCTGTTTGCCCTGCTTTCTAAATCAAACATCTCCCTCTGGTGCATCCAAATGGTTCTTGAAGCTCTTCTGGGAAGCCTGCCAAGCCAGGTGCCCCTCTTGTGGCTCCCAGCTGCCCTCATAGCCACCACTGGGGACAAGCCCTCTCCTCCTCCACCCTCTAGGCAGCAGGAGACACTGGGAAATCCAAAGCAACTTGGCACAGGCAGAAAGGGTGAGATCCCTGGGTTCAATCAGCCCGGCTTCCTCCTCCCCATGCATCTTCGTGCTGGGGCTTTGCACTGCTCTTCCTTCCCCTCCTTGTCCTACAACCTTCCTCGCCTCCCCTCTCCCCCCCTCCCCTCTGCTCCCACTCCATCTGCTGCTCCTCCTGGCTAGGCTCCCCCTCAGTTGGCACAGCAGGAAAAGAGAACAGGACGGTTTATTTTTATCCTGAGATACTGCTTGGGAGGAAGGGGGCACCATCTGACTGAGAAGCAGCAGCTCCTGGAGCAGTTGGGAGGTCAAAAGGAGGTGGGACGCCCAGGGGCTCCCCAGGACAGCAGGGGCTGCAGATAGAGGCTCCAGAGAACAAGCAGGGCTGGGAAAAGTAGCAAAGGACCAGGAGTAAGGAGCTTGTGTGACACCATTCTGAACTGCTGTGTGACCATAAGTTAGTGACTTCACCTCTCTGGGCCTCCATTTCCACCTCCGTTAAACAAGGAGGGAGGGGCAGAGGGAGGGCAGGATGCTGGCCCAGCCTGCTCCAAAGGCTGCTGTTATTACTGTGAATCAAATAGGGAGAACCCTTTGCAAACACGATGCAAATGTGAGTGCATACGGAAACTGCCCTGGAGGGGCAGCCGCCTGGGGACATTCTTATTCACCCTCAGAGAGTGCCCTAATTCTGTGAGCCTGACAGCATGCGAAACAGCTCATGTCACCCAGCATGTCCACCCCCATTTTTCTTTTTACATGTTTGATGACTTTTTAATTACATAAGCAGTGTGTGAATTCACCCTCCTTTTAGGGGAAAAAAAATGAAGCATTATGGGAAAGTCAGATCTTTCTTTAACCAACCCTCCCCCGGACCCGTCTTCCTCATCCAAGATGTTACAATTCTTTGAGCTGTGCGTGTTCTGTGCATTCTCCCAGAAACCCCGCCAGCACCCCATCATACCTACATCTATAAATGTACTATGTTTATACACACATCCGTAAAGGATGTATTATTTGGGGTTACGTGTTTTAAAAGAAAGTTTCTGTGCCCACCATTCCGAAACCTGCTTTTTCCCCCATGACAGTGTTATTGAGATCCTGTTGCATAAACATGTTACAATTTTATTTAGCCAGTCCCCCTGCTGATGGACAGTTAAGCAGTTTCCAGTCACTCACTGTCACGAACAATGCAGTAGTGGACAGTCATATATATGCCTCCTGGGCTCCTAGACGCCATCCACTGCATCTGCAGGTACTGAACCTCTGGGTTGGAAGCTCTGGTGGTTATTACTGTGGCTGTGACTCCCCAAAGTTTTGTCTCCATCTTTAAAAGCAAACTGAGATTGAATGGGCTCCAGGGCTGGGGTGAGAAGCTCCTCGAGGTGGACTGTATCTGGACTGCAGGGGTGCAGGCAGAGGGGGCTGTGCCCAGCACCACCCTCTCACCACCGCCACAGCAGCAGCAGCTGCCCCGGGCTCTCCAGTCACATGCCCCTGTGCCCGTGCCTCCACGCTCCTGGCCATGCACAGCCTCACTCTCGCTCCTGCACGGAGATGCGGCTCTCTTTGCCATCCTCCTGGGTGACGGGCTGGCACCAATGTAAGGTCTCCTGCACCGGAGCGGTGGAGTCGGGAAAATCTTCCAGATCAATCGTCTCCACGGGATCCTGCCTTTCAGTCTTAGGGTGCAGGGCCTGGGGAGACAAGGCTGGGGGTTACCTCTAGCAACATCTCTGAGCCCTTCCCTGGAAGCGATCCCACCCCTGGCCCCAAGCCCCTTCCCCTTTCACAAAAGGAGGGTCAGTGCCAGTCGATTAAACGGGTACCTCCTGCCCCCTGCTGGCCATACCGAGGGTGTCAGGAAGCTTTGGTAGCCAGAGCCAGTGGGTTCAAGGAGCTGTCCGTCCAGCACCCACCTATGGACCCCACAGCAAGGCCCCAAAGATGAGGTTCTCACATGTATCGAATGGGGGAACAGCACATGTCAGACTTTGCCAGTGGGGCAGGGACAGCCCCGTGGGAAGGTGAGCTGGGGAGATGACAAAGCTGGTGCTGAGGGAGTGCAAGGGAGGAGCCCTGGAGCAGCGGGGAGGGGATGAGTAGTCAATTCTGCTGCCACCCGACTGGCTGCAGGAACAGACCCTGAATCAGTTTCGCTGCCATACAGACAACAAGGAGTCAGTCTTTCTTTCCGGTGTGCCCAAACCAAGCCCGTTCCCTGGGGTGACTTACCTTAGTCTCCTGCTCCTTGGTCACCTTTCCTAGAGAGAAGGGGGTGGGGAGAGAGAAAGTGGAGTGGGGAGTCTGTGAGGCCAGATCAGGAAACAGGTGGCCGGTTCTACGGTACCTTCTGCTCCCTCCTCCCCCAGCACCTGCCCGCCTGGGGACTCACTGATACAGAGAAATACCAACAGGACGGCAAACAGGATCCCCAGCGTGATGGGGATAACCACCAGGGCTCTCATCCGATTCTGGAAACCTGGAGAAATGGAGACTTCAGCAATGGCTCCCCACCCCCTGCCCAAAGCCGCTGCGCCCTGCTGGACTCTCAAGTCCTTCCGTGTCTAAGCTCATCTATATCACAGGGTTCAAACAGGTGGCCCCTGGCAAAACGTAGACAGTAGATGTCTTTAGTGTGACTGGCATGCTGTTTTTTCTTAATATTTGCCAACATTTTTTTTGTCTTTTTTTTTTGTCTTTTTGTTGTTGTTGTTGTTGTTGCTATTTCTTGGGCCGCTCCCGCGGCATATGGAGGTTCCCAGGCCAGGGGTTGAATCGGAGCTGTAGCCACCGGCCTACGCCAGAGCCACAGCAACGCGGGATCCGAGCCGCATCTGCAACCTACACCACAGCTCACGGCAACGCCGGATCGTTAACCCACTGAGCAAGGGCAGGGACCGAACCCGCAACCTCATGGTTCCTAGTCGGATTCGTTAACCACTGCGCCACGACAGGAACTCCTTTTTTTTGTCTTTTTAGGGCCACACCCGTGGCATATGGAGGTTTCCAGGCTAGGGGTTGAATCAGAGCTATAGCCTCCGGCCTACGCCAGAGCCACAGCAATGTGAGAGCCGAGCCGCGTCTGCAACCTACACCACAGCTTATGGCAATGCCGGATTCTTAACCCACTGAGCGAGGCCAGGGATCGAACCCGCGTCTTCCTGGATGCTAGTCGGATTTGTTAACCATGAAGCCACGACAGGAACTCCTGCCAACATTTTTTCATTGGGAGACTGCATATTTAAAACCTGGATATCTGATTTCTCTTAGAAATTTGGAAGATGCAGCCCCAGGGGGCACCCCTGGCACCCACTGGCCAGACCTGAGTGAGAGCACACTCCCCACCCCCCACCCCAGCTCTTTTCCTAACACCGAGGTGCAGCATCACTTAGGTCCGCACCATTGCCTTGATAGAGAAGAATGCAGGGAAATGGAAAGCATTTCTTGTACCCGACCTCTATTCTAAATGGGAAAATGAAAGAACGACCAAGAGGCAGGGTGGGGACTAGGACTAAGGCAAGTGATGTACTCGTATTGGGACAAAATTTAAGGGGACACTAAACAAACTCAGTAATTATGATAATGATTTGGGGGGCCACACTTGCAGCATGTGGAAGTTCCTGGGCCAGGGAGTGAACCTGCATCACAGCAGCGAGCCGAGCCACTGCAGTGACAATGCTGGATCCTTAACCTGCTGAGCCACAAGAGAACTAGATAATACTTTAGTGTCGTGTTTCGAAAAATCATGTCCATGAACTCTGGCCCACAGGTCAGCTGCCTGTTTTTTAAATAAAGTTTTATTGGAACCAGGGCCAGGATTAGGGTGAGGCAGGTGAGGCAAGGTTGAACAAGTGTAGAGTTGCATGTTGTCTTTATTTACAGTGTTGCTACTTTGTTCATTATGGATTTTGCATTAACTTTGATTTTTTAAAAAATATTGAAGCGTTCCCTTGTGGTGCAGTGGTTTAAGGATCTGGCATTGTCAATGCCGCAGCTCAGGCCACTGCTAATGGCACAGGTTTGGTCCCTGGCCTGGGAACTTTCACATGTCACAGGCATGGCCAAAAGAGTATATATTGCATTTTGTCTTAATTACTGCATTTTTCTGGCAAGCCCCTAAATACTGTGACCAAGGTGAGTGCCTCTCTTCACTCTAGTCCCAGGCCCATGGAGAGAAAAGCGAATTTTACGAAAAAGCGCAGAGGGTGTATTCTTTCTGCCCTGACCTTTTTCACTCATGAACATGATCCTGACTAATCCCTGTAGTTTTTTTTTTCCCCCTGTAGTGCTTTGAGTCTGCGATCAGTGCTACAGGCCAGCTTCCTCACTCAAAAATCAAAACAGAGGCCCCGAGGAATTCCCGTCATGGTGCAGCCAAAATGAATCCAACTAGTATCTATGAGGTTGCAGGTTTGATCCCTGGCCTCACTCAGTGGGTCAGGGACCGGGCATTGCCAGGAGCTGTGGTGTAGGTCGCAGATGCGTCTCAGATCCCTCGTTGATGTGGCTGTGGCTGTGGCATAGGTGGGCAGCTGCAGCTCCGATTAGACCTCTAGCCTAGGAACCTCCATATGCCACGGGTGCGGCCCTAAAAAACAAAACAAAACAAACAAAAAAAGGCCCCAAGAGGGAACAGTGTTATACCATACTGGTCCTCACTATGCAGGGCGGCAGAAGAGTGATGAGAGGGCAAGAACCCACGCTAGACTGTTGCACCAACCCTTAAGGGAGGTGGTAGTATCCCATTTTACAGATGAAGAAACTGAGGTGCAGAGAGGGAAGGTGACTTGCCCAGGCTCCACAGATAAAGTGGCAGAGCTGGGCCACCACAATTCCAAACCGCCTCCTCCACTCGCTTCACCTCCCCTCCCTCTTTCCCTACCAGTGCTTCCAGGGGACCCCCCCCTCATCACCCCCTCAGTTCCCCATCCTCCTAGCCTGCTGCTAGGGCCCATTCTCTGGGACTTACCACAGACAACATCGGTCTTGTTAGTCCCCGCACGTTGTTCCACCAGGCCTTTGCTCTCGCAGCTGTGTACAGACACGGGCACACACACACAGAAAGGGAGATTAAGTTTCCCCAGTCATGAGATTTCCATCCCCAGAGGGAGACAGTCAGCAACCAGCAAGTCCAGGCCCACTGAGCACATATTATGCATACCCTCCCGGGCTAGTTATTACAGGAAAGACACCGACTCTGTTCTTAGGGACTTGAGAGTGCAGAGAAGAGATTATTGCACATCTTAAAGGCGTAATCATAGGCGAATCTCTGGTGTGTGCCAAGCTTTGTGATATAGGCTAACGTGAACTGGGAAGCATTCAGAGGAATCAGAATCCATAGTGACTGGAATAGAGAGATGGTGGGGGTGTCTCGAGCTCGGCGCTTCTGACATTTTGAGGCCACATGATTCTTCTCCTCTGGTGGGGAAATGCCCTGAATGCTGTAGGATGTTTAGCAGCTCCCCTGGCCTCTACCCACTAGATGCTAGTAGCATTCCCCCTCCCCCTTCCCCCCCCACCCCCCGCCGCCGCAAGTCGTGACAACCCAGATGTCTCCAGATATTGTCAAATGTCCCTGGGGGAACAAAACTACTTGGTTGAGAATTTCTGGTTTAAGGGTCATCCAGAAAGACTCCCCTGCAGAAGTATGGCCTGAGGGATATACAGTTTAGAGCATCAGTATATTCTGTTTAAGCAGGACAACACAACACAAAGGATGGGTAGGTGGCGTGCCAGATGGCATAAGGAAACTATGGGAAACTGGGTCTTTGGAGCCAGATCACTGATCATCAGCCATGAAGATTTCAACTGGATTCAGCTGGTGGGTCACAGCAGCATCCAATCGGATGACTTAAGTTGGGAGGGGACTCAGTTGGTCAAAGAGCTACCAGGAGCTCTTTGATGAGTCTCTGATGTGTGCCAAGCTTTATAATAGAGGCTAATATGAATTAGCCTATATTAAAAAATCACAGGAAAATCGATCAGCTAGGAGGCCATGACTGGAGTCCAAACATGAGACGAAGACTAGGGTCAGGGTGGTCCCAGGAGGAATGGGAAGGGATGGACAGAGAAGGACATTGCAAAGAAAGAAACATCGAAAGCAGGAAAAAGAGAAAGAAGCTGCAGAGAAAGCACATACACAAGAAGCGTGCTTAAGAGTTTGCAAAGCATGTTTCCATATCTTCCTCGAGCCTTGTGACATGAAGGTCATTCCCATTTTCCAAATGAGGACACTAAGGCTCCAATGAGGGCCACATACTTCCACGGGGTTGCCCCCTTTCTAAGCTGAGTGAGTTTGGAACCCAGTGCTCTGAGTGCCCCGAGGTACCGCCCTGTCTCATTCAACATTCATCAGCGAAGATTTATTAAGCACCGACTATGCATCAGGCACTATTCGAGGCATAAGGGATACCTCCACGGAAGAAAAAAAGGTCAAGTCTCTATATTAAAGGAGTTTGCAATCTACTGGAGAAAGGCAGACAGTAAAGAAATAGCAAAGTATAATGGGAGGCTACCACTTGTGTGAAAAATATATTTGCATGTGTGAGCATTTATTTGTGCATAGAATTTCTGGAAGGATACACATGGTCCAGTGGCTGCTAGATGGCTGATGGACAGGGTGAAAGGGACCATATTACTATAGGCCCTTTTGTGCCTTCTGCCCTCACATCTGTCTTATTCATTTTTTTCAAATTAAATGCAAAAAGTTAATCAGGCATGTGTTGAAGAGTATGCCAGGCAGAAGAGTATGATAGAACAGAACAGACAGTGTGTTGAGGGGGTTGCCGGCATGATGTGGGAAGAGGTCAGGAAACGGAGCTGGAAGGTCAGAGGCCATGCACAGGAGTCTGAGTTTCACCCTAAAAGGCACAGGGAGCCATGAAGCATATTATATAGGGAGTGCCATGACCCGAACTTGGCACAAGGATGGGGGAGCAGCTGAGGAAGAGAGAGCAGAGGCAGGGAGGCAGGTAAGGAGGCATGCCAGCATGTTACACAGGGGGGAGGGGAGCTGGCACGTGCCTGTGGGTCACCTGCGTGGAGGTGTACCCTTGGCAGTTAGATACAACAGTCTGGGACCCAGGAGACAAACCTAGATGGACGTTGACTGGGAACCACCTGAGGGAGATGGTGGCTGAAGCCATGGATGTTGATGAGATGGCCCAGGGGAGGCGGGCAAAGGGATGGGCTGAAAGAGCCTAAAACAAAAGCCTAGAAAACCAGCTGAGGAGGAGGGATGGGGAGCAGAGGAGGGGGTACAAGGAAAGAGGAGGGATGTCACATGCCCCCAAGAAGGGAGCCTTTCACTGAAGATCAGCGATCTGCAGTATCTCTTCCCACCAAGAGAGAACAGGCAAGACCTGCTGAAAAGTGTTGGAGTTGCCGTTGTGGCTCAGTGGAAACAAATCTGACTAGTATCCATGAGAACACAGGTTCGATCCCTGACCTCACTTAGTGGGCTAAGGATTCAGCGTTGCCATCAGCTGTAGTGTAGGTCGCAGACATGGCTCGAATCTGGCATTGCTGTGGTATAGGGCAGCAGCTGCCGCTCCGATTTGACCCCAAGCCTAGGAACCTCCGTATACTGCAGGTGCAGCCCTAAAAAGACAGGGGGAAAAAAATAAATGCTGGAAAGGTGTCCGTTTGCTAGGCCAGGAGGTCACTCTAGAAGTTCTACAGGTGTATGAGTGTGCATGGCCATGGGGAGCAGAAAGGTGGCCAGATAGAATGGAGGTCCCTGGTGCCCCTTGGGGCAGGAAATACAAGGGATGTGTCCTTATACCTTGTCCAAGGCTGACACTTTTCTGAAGCAGATGATACATTGGAGAAGAAGCCAACTGGGCAGGGTTCACAGATAGTATCAGAAACCTCTGTCGCTGGGAGGGAAGAGGAAGCATTAAGCATCATGGTGGACCACCTGTCTGGCTCTCAAGGGAACCAATGGACAGGCAGGATAGGAAGAGCAGCCTGCTTGAAGCACCTTTCCCCCCATCAGGCAGTCCCCAGGAAGGCTTCTCCCACTGCCCTCCCGAGGCAGATCGCCATGGCAGGAGGTGGAAGGAAAAGGTTGCCGTTCCCACCCACTCTAGTGAAGCTACCCATGGGGACAGGTCCCTCCACCTCCAGGGCTGAGTGCCCACTGCCAAGCCCCTCTCCTTTGGCCCTTGCCTCCTCTCTGAGCCTGCCTCTACAGCTGATTCCCAGACAGGACACTTACCCATCTGCTTGACCCCGAGGCCAGGGAAGCACAAGCTGTGCAAGGTGCAACTTTCACAGGCGCTGTTGGTACAGTGATGGCCTTCACTGCACACACAAGTGGTGTCTGTTTTCGAGGTGCCCTCCCTCTGGACCTGGAGACCTAGGTCTGTGCAGAGATGGGCAGAAAGGATGGGAACCCCTTGCTGGCCATGCTTGGGGTGGCAGGGGGTCCCTGTTCCTCACACTTCCTGTTTGTTTTTCCTCTTAGACCCTTGCCAAGGGATGGCAATCAAATTAGGTACCAACCAGGACAACGCAGACTCCAACCCAATCAGAACAGACCCTGGCTATTCAAAACAAAACAAAACAGAAAGGCTGTGCTGTCAGGAATGAGCTGGAATATCAACCTGGCTCCCAAGTGCCCCTTCCCCAGCAGCCCACGCACTGGGGTCGCAGTATTTGTGCTGATGACAGTGTTTCTCTCTATTCCAGGTGGCTAGGAATTCGCTGGAACTGCAAGGAAGGCATTCTGTGTCGGTGACCTCTGTGCAGTGGTTCACCAGTTTCTGTCCTGGAAAAGAGCAGGAAGTGAGGTACCTCCACCCAACTCTATAAGTCAGACACTTATCGAAAAACAGTGAGGCTGGGCTTTAGGAAGGGGGACTCAAAGATGACAGTCTTGGACCCCTCCAGCCTTCGTAGTCTGGTGGGGGACATAAAAGAGACAGGAACCCTGGTGCTGGGTCTGAAAGAGAGGGCCCCAGAACATCCCATCCAGGGGTCATCGAGGACGCAAGTTGACAGTTGACACAGGGGGTCTGCATCTGCCAGCAGACCAAGGGGGGGGTCGCACTATGGGGCTAGAGGGTTAGCATCTCTCTCACCTGGCGGGCACAAATTACAGCACCGGCTGTTTGTTGGGTATTGGTTTTCTTTGCATGAAGTGGGTGGTTCTGGGTGGACCTAAAAGCAGAATCAGGGGCAATTTGAAGGGGTCTTGAGATCTCTGCAGTAGCCTCCTTGGCAGGAAGAGGCAAGAGGTTAGAACTGAAGTCCAAGTCACAGCAGGCAAGGGAGGCCTGCATATTATTTGGTGAGTTTTGTTTTTAACCACTCTGCCAACTGGTGTGATGGCAAAGGCACCCAGAGAGTCATTCTGGTATTTTACAAGGTAATTGCGCTGGAACCTCACACTATTCACTGAACTAAACAGATCTTCCTTTTGGCTTGACTCCTGGGTCTTTCCTCTACCCAAAGAGCCAAAAGCACATGAGGACTCCAGCCCCTCCCCTGGAGCTTGGCTGGCTCCAGCTGGTCCTAGTCCCGATTGGGGCTATATTTAGCACCTGGCCTCTTCCTTCTATTCTTTTGTTCCCCATCCCCTCCCCGTCTCCAAGCCACACCATGTTTTCTCCCTCCAACCCCTCATCATCTGATCATCTAACCCCTCCCTCATGAAGTACCAGGGCTGTGAAGGCAGAAGGACAAAATCCAACTCTCCCACTTTACTTAAGAGGAGAGGGAGTTCCCTGGTGGCCTCACAGTTAAGGATTCGGTGTTGTCACTGCTGTAGCTCTGGGTCGATCCCTGGCCCAGGAACTTCCCCATACTGTGGGCACGACCAGTAATAGTAATACTAGTAGTGGTAGTGGTAACGAAGGAGTTCCCGTCGTGGCACAGCAGAAACGAATCCGACTCGCCTCCACAAGGACGCAAGTTTGATCCCTGGCCTCACTCAGTGGGTTAAGGATCTGGTATTGCCGCGAGCTGTGGTGTAGGTCGAAGATGTGGCTCGGATCTGGTGTTGCTGTGGCTGTGGTGTAGGCAGCAGCTATAGCTCCAATTTGACCCCTAGCCTGGGAGCCTCCATGTGCCGCAGGTGCGGCCCTAAAAAGACCAAAATAATAATAATAATAATAATAATAAAGATGAGAATAAGGACCAGGGAGGCTGGGTCATTTGCCTGAGGTCGCACAGTGATAGAATCTGAATGAGAACTTGGGTCTCAATACTCCCTCTCTCCATCAACTCGGGTCTCACCTGCACTAATGTTTTTTACTATACCCTGGTACCACCCATGCTATTAATTACTTCTTGTTAAATTAAACACATTCCTTTTCTTTTTGTTTTTTGTCTTTTTAGGGCCACACCTGCGGCACATGGGGGTTCCAAGGCTAGGGGTCCAATCGGAGCTACAGCTGCCGGCCTACACCACAGCCACAGCAATGCGGGATCCGAGCTGCATCTGCGACCTACACCACAGCTGATGGCAACGCCGGATCCTTAACCCACTGAGTGAGGACAAGGATCAAACCTGCAACCTCATGGTTCCTAGTTGGATATGTTTCCACTGTGCCATGACAGGAACTCCCTAAATACATTTATTTTTAATGTAAACCTCATATCATTGCCACAAGAGAAAAACCAGTATCACTTCTCATAAGTAAAAGGCAACCCTAAAAATAAATTCAACAGAAACGAAACAATGCCATTAAACCCCCACTAGTTCCTTTGCCTGCTGACACCCTTCCACCTAGGCCTGCTCCTGATTTTTGTTTAAGAAGGAAGATTAGTAGGCATTTGAAAGGTATTAACCATATTCTAGCTCCAAAGACTTCCTCCTTGAAAAACTGAAAAGGATTTTAAACAGAACTGTAAAGTGAATCTGTGTTGTCAGTTCTCTGTCCACGTGCTCCCTAAAATCAGCCCAGGCTTTGGGAATAGCCAGTGAAAAGAGCAGTTGTAACAGTTAAGCAGCTTAAGGCTCCAATCATGACTTTGCAACATTTATTTTGCCTCTCTTGGCTTCAGTTTCTACATCTCTCAAATGGGAATAACACTACTCGCCCCAAAGATTGGTTTGTGAAAATGAGAAAGAATTGATATATATGGCCTGGCATAGGATCTGGAACACGATAATAGGTGTTCATTAAATGGCAGGTGTTTTTATTTTTTGTTTTTGTTTTTTACGGCCGACCCACAGCATGTGGAAGTTCCTGGGCAAGGGATTGAATCTGCCTCGCAGCTGCGACCTACTGCGCAGGACAGGGGATGGAACCCCCACCTCCCCAGTGACCTGAGCTGCTGCAGCTGGATCTCTAACCCACTGCACCACAGTGGGAACTCCTAAATGGCAGTTTTAATTAGCATACATATACCAGTATTCGCTTGGATGCCTAGCACCCTGGCTAACTGGCTGGTTGTACAGGATCCTGCCTCCTGGGTGGATGTCATTCAGCTGGGTGGGCAAATGACTTGAGGAAATACATCTTACCCCAAATGAGGAAGGAAACAGAAAAGGCTACTGCCCCCACCATCGCATCACAGCACGCTAGCCTATATATATTCTCTGTGCAACTCTGTGGACCTTCCCACCACGCTCCCAGAACCATGAAAGCCCTTTATGCCATGTTCAAACACATGAGAAATTTAGCTCCTCCTCTGAAAATCCGTCAATCCCCAGTTCCCACTTCACAGCTTCAGTCCTTCTGACACCAAGTAGCTCAGGACCAAGGTTTGGAGACTCTCACCATCTGAGAGGCAGGCTCAGGAATCAGGCAGATGAAGATTTACATGCAGGTTCCACCTAGCTATAAGAATTTGGGCAAGACACTGTCTCTCTCTGAGCCTCAGTGTACCCATCTGTATAATGGGGGAGTTGAAAGAAGTCAGACAGAGAGTAAAGCATTTTGCTCAGAGCCTGACACCCAGGAAACGCTCCATAAATAGCTCCAGCTATTGCTGAGCTTCATCTCAACCTGGAGCTATAACTGGGAGTTTGCTCTTGAGAAGCCCAGACCACGCTTCATCCTATCTCCCCCGGCGTTTCCTCCGCTTCTTCTCCATGAGCCCTCTTCCTGCCTCCTTTCTCCCTGAGAGCCATTGCTTAGAGTGAACATGAAAGCACTGAGACCAAAGCAGCCTCCCCTCTCTTCCCTGGCTGCCAACCCCCTACTTCATGGGTCATTCCTGTTCTGCCTTCATGCCAGAAACTACAGCCCTTGAAAGTTAGGGGGAGACCGAAGGGGCTGGAATGAGAGTGTCAGGTACTGGGGGGATTCCCGGCCTCCAGAATGAGGAACTACAAAAATACATTTAAACTAAAAGCGAGTCAAGTGTGGGCCTCTGAAAATTCCGGAGACATGCTTGGTTGGGCATATCCGAGCCTTTCTGGTGCATAGAGAAACCCCCACTGGGCTTCTAACCCTTCCGTGTTCCCATAAACTGTTCATTTCCCCCAGAGAGTGCCCTATTGCATCTTAAACTCAGGAGGCAGAAACACAGCCTTAGATATCCCTCCTAAGTCAGATCACTCAGGATTTGGGGCTGGAGGTGGGAGTGTTAAAAGCTCCTAGGCTTCTCAAAGAAGCACCTGGGCCTCTGCATTCATCCCTTGTTCCCACAAGATGTCCTAAAAGAAGGCAGCCCCAGCTGGCCAGGAGGTGATAACCACTCACAGAGGCTGGCATCTGTCCACAATGGGAAAGAGACAGGAAACTGGCCAGACCAATCCCTTCCCTTGGCTGGGCTCCCTCCCCACTTCGGAAACCCGTCCTGTGTCTCGTGTGGCGGTGTCGTGTCTCGTTGTGGCCAGCCCCCGGCAGACCCCTACTCCAGGACTCTAGTCTGACCAGATAAAGCTTCAGGTTCCCCAAACCGCAGCCCCATCGCCGCCGGCTAAGCAAGTTTCCTACAGTGACCCCACCATGCGCCCTCTGTGGGCTACCTGAGACCCCTCTGCCTGGGAGGAGAGAGAGGCAGCCCACCCCATTCAGCCAGGACCCCGTGTACCTTACCCAGCTTCCACCCAGCTGCCCCGCACGCCCCAAATCAGCTAGGAAGTTCCCCTCCGCAAAGTCTCGCTTCTCTTCCCATTCCCTACTCTCAAACCTCAAATTCCCGCCTCTGGTTGGAACAGAAATTCAACTTACGGCGGTCAAAAAGCAGCCCCAGAGGAGACACTTCAGAGGCAGACGAACCATGGCGAGGCGTAAACCAGGCAGCCGGAGCAGAGGCCGCGGGGACTGGGCCTCTACCAGTTCCCCCGTCCCAGCCCACGGACCTCCCAGGAAAGGGGCGGGGTCTCCGGGGACCAATCGCGGCCAGCCTCCCTGGCGGGGGGGCGGAGTTCCCGGCCTTGCCCCTCCCCGGGATTTCCCCTAGGACATTCCCAAGTGGTCTAATTCCCTTGGGAGTTTAGGGACGCGCTTTGGCGGGAGTTGAGGGGGAGAAGGGGGACGTATGGTCCAGGAAAAGCCCCTTCTTGGGGCTCCTCGCCCCCCTGGGACTACGAAGGCCAAGCTTAGATGAGCTAGGAGGCAGCCTGCTTCCTGGGCGGAGCTGGGGGGGGGGGGGTGCCGAGGGGAGGGAAGAGAGATCCCTCCGGGTGTTGGGAAAACTCCCCGCGGTTCTTCCCCGCCGCCTCTGGCAATCCCGACAGAACCGAAAAACGTCCCCCACGGCGTGGATGGAGAGGCCTGAGGAAGTTCCCAGAAAACGGGAAGGCCACAGCTGGGGCGTGGGAGGAGGACTGGGGAGGCATTTCAAGGAAAAGAGTTTCCCAGCTTACAGTTTCACTGTCTTTCAAAGGAAATTCCCTCGCGTGGGCTCAGCGTCCCAGCCTCCCCATCCATCCATCCATCCATCCATGCAATCCCTATCAGAGTCTATTCCCTCCCAGTTCCCATCTGCCGTCTGGAGACAGTCTCTTAGAGTAGACCAGCCTTCTGTAGGATGGTAGGACCCTTTGAGAATCTTAGAAGACTGAGGATCCCCTAGTTCTGCAGAAACACGTACACCCTTGTACCTGTTATTTCCCTGGTTCAGGCTTTCCAAGCCGTTTCTTGAACCAGTGTTAACTCACTCTGCTCTGCAGCAGGAAACACCTGGGTTCTGGTCTAGGCTCTGCCTCTGATGGGATGCAGTTCCTTGAGCCTCAGCTTTCTTCAATGAAACCTGAGGAGTTTGAACGAGATAGCATTTGGGGTGGTGGCCGTCCAAGCTTTGAATTTCTGGGCCGGGCCAAAAGAACACACTACACAGGACCAGAGAGGATGGAAGAGGAGAGGGCTGCTACTGCAAAGGGCACATTTGCAGATGTGTAGATTCTACCTCTGGAATCCATCCCTTCTTTTCTATCCCCTTTGCTATTACCAGAATTCTGAGGCAGCATCTTTCACCCCTGCTGTCCCAGCAGCCTCATTCATTCAGTAAGCATTTGTTCAGCTTCTACTATGTTCCAGACAGCTCTCCTCCCTCTCTTTCTACCTCTCCCTCCCTCTTCCCCCTTCTTGCCTGCCCCTCTCCCTCTCTCTCTCTCTCTCTCTCTCTCTCTCTCTCTCTCTCTCTCTCTCTCTCTCTCTCTCTCTCTGGTAGCACCGTTGCAGCCCTATTTGTAAGATCTGGTCTGATGAGGCACTTCAAACCTTAGAAACCTCTTTGCATTCTCCTATGCCCTCAGGATACTCCAAACTCCTCCTGACACAGTGTGGCCAGTCTCCACTCAGCCTCACCCTCTCTCCCCACACTCACACCCTGCCATGTCCTCCCATGCACACTGGCTTCAGCCATACTCTCCTTCTCCCCATTTTCCAAACACACAATTTTTTTTCTTACTGTGTCTTGCTGTTGCCTTCTTTCCTTCTCCCTTCCTGGAACCCCTTTAAATTTCACCTCCTCTTAACTCCCTGCCTGAGACAGAGGTAGATATTCTACCCCCGCTTAGCCCCTGCCCCCTACTGTGCACTCACAGCATTAGCCTGCTGGACTGTCACCCCATCTGCCTGGCCCCATTTGACTTCGAGCTCTTTGAGGGCAGGACAAAATCTATCCCAGTCCTGGGCACCAATACACATCTGCTGAATGAATAAATGAGTAGGTTCAGTAACTTCTCATTCTAGGCACAGACTCCATTGGGAAGCAGGTACAAAGCTAGTAGCCTCAACACAGACCTCACGTGGGTGATCAGACACCAGTAGTCTAGGAACACTTGAAATTAGGGACCAGGGGGCTTCGTGAAAGCCACATAAGCATGCCTGGGATGAAGAGAACCTTAAAATATCTTTTCCTTTTTTAACCCACTTTGAAAACACAAGCAGAGTTTTAATTCCTAGGGGGGAAGTGGGGGGCGTTACTCTCATAAATTCAGCCATTACTTATTCTTTATTTGCTTGATTCTAAAATTGGGCCCTTCACAAAACTGCCTTGGGAAGCAAGTACACAGAATTAAAACATTAATTATATTATATAAAACATATCATAGCAGCAATTAAAGCAGCTTAAATTAATGTGTGAAAGAATAAATAGTAGCCTTCGGGTTGCCCCATGGGGCGAAGACTGGATGAGATAAAGGGAAGATATTTTAGTATGTGAATATCCCGAGGAGACACACGGGCTGGCGGGCATAGGCCCAGAGAAGGCATTGCATCTCTTTGGGCCGGGGAGAGGATGCTGGAGGAGGAAAGGGAGGAGATGCTTATGGGGAGGGTGGCAACATGTCAGATACCATCAAAGGGTGGAACTGTGAACGGCTTAATCATGGGAATAGGGCAAAGGACATTCCAAAGAATGGGGACCCAGGATTTTGGAGTCACAGAAGAAAAGCCCTTTGGAGGAAGGTCACAGGGCCAGGTGAATGGGTGAGAAGTGTGCCTTGCAGGTCAAGTCTGCAGCACTGCCGGCATCCGGCTACCAGATGGTTCTAATATGCCAACCTGATTGTGCCACTCTCAGGTTTGAAGCAACTCCCCAGATCCCTCACTTCTTAAGCCCACAGGTCCTCTAACTGTCCTTCCTGCCTTCAACTTACTGCTCCAGATTGTGCTGTCATCTCTGCCTTTCCCAGCGTCCTTTCACTGAATCAACTCTTTCTCATCCTTCAAGGCTCAACTCAGCTGCCCCTTCTCTGGAAAGCCCTCGCCATCGGCCAACCTGGGACGTGCACAGCTACCTCCCCATGCCCTCTCAGGACCCAGGAGCTGCTTGCCTAAGCAAGCCTCCAGCCCTATCACACCACATTTCAATTATTCTGTTTACTCACACAACCAGTGTATTGAGGCGACTCAACTCAGTGAAACATAATAATGAAGCTCTTTTCCTCTAATCTCTGCCTTCAGCCCTGCTGTGTTGCATCTCCGTTTTCCATCTCTTAATGACATCTTGGGCAGATTGCATTACTTTTGGATCATTTTCTGTTGTTAAGCCTCCATTCTTGAAAGCTTTATTCTCAAACTCAATTTAAATCTCATTTTCTCTTCTCCCTTACTTATTCAAGGGTCGACTCAAGCCAGGACCCCACCTGTTTGGATAAGAAAGCGAAGTGGGAGCATGGTCTGGTTAGGAGACATAGCCTAGCACCCTCCCCCTTATTGAAATTGGGGGAAGGGAGTGGGAACAGCCCTCTGCAATGGCCCTCTCCCTGTTGGCTGACCCTGCTTCCCTGGCTAACCTAGGGAGGCAGGAGTCCATACGTGGTTTCTCATGAGGCACATGAGTAAGTTTTGTAGGGGCTTCTCCACTGTGTTGAGATGACTGACAGGGGGATCATCCAGCTCAGACTTCAGCTCTCCTCCACCAGGGCTGCTGCCGCTGTGGGACCCTCTTGCTCAGCAGTCAGCATGCTTGGGGGAGGCACCAAAAAGCCTGGCTAACTACTGCAGCCTCCACTTGACCCAGAGAAACTCACACATCTGGGTCAGCTCTTCCACCACCACCCCTACCTTTTTTCTCCTCTGCTCCGATAAGCATCAGCAGGAAGACATCGGCAGGTGCACTCCTTGACCCCCACTGGGGAACAGCATCCTGGCATCCCCTTCTTGACATCACCCCTTAACATCCCAATTCAAGGTCTGGGAGGTGGGAAGTGTCTTCTGCCATGAACACTATACTCCTCAATAAAATCAAGGGACCCCCTAGGTCCCCAGATTATTATATAGGCAAGTAAAGGGAAAGTGATGTTTTGGCCAGGGGATATAGGACCAGTTCTGTCCCTTTAGTAAACCTTGGAGGGAAAGTATCTGGCCCCTTTGGAATGCAGATTACACGCAGGGCCCGTGACTTTGGTACCAACTCCTAAGGAACAAGGAACTCCCACTCAATAATGTTTGCATTGGGCCATCCCTCACACCTAACTTGATTCTCCGAAAAGAGAATCTTCATAGCCTGAGGCCCACACAGAGCCCAGGGACATGCTGGATGTGGATGTTTGTTGAGTGCAAAGTAAGGAGAGAGAAGGAATCCATCAGAATCCACCTGCTCATTCCCACACTGTCCAGGGGAACTGCCCGTCTCCACCAGGTGGCCGGGCTCTCTAGCTGGGACTCCCAGACCCAACTGTAGACGAAAATCTTCCTGCTCAGCAGAGTTGGGTTGAGATTTATTGGAGGTAACTAAGAAATTCAGGAAAGAAACCAACCAGAAATTAAGGAAACTCAAGAGCCAGTAAAACAGACAGGGGGCTGACAAAGTATAGTTATTTATCATGACCTGATTAAAGCCATTCATTGACTTGACCGATCCTCAGGGAGATCTCAGGTCCTGTCCTCAGCCTTCTCGACTCTGATGTTTGGAATAAGAGATGGCTTTGGTTGGGGGAAGGATCCAAATTCTTTTATTTATTTATTTATCTATTTATTTATTTTTGGTCTTTTTAGGGCTGCACCCCTGGCATATGGAAGTTCCCAGGCTAGGGTCGAATTGCGGCTATAGCCACTGGCCTACACCACAGCCACAGCAACACCAGATCCGAGCTGCGTCTGTGACCACAGCCACAGCAACATGGATCCAAGCCACATCTGTGACCTACACCGCAGCTCATGGCAATGCCGGATCCTTAACCCACTGAGCGAGGCCAGGGATTGAACCGGCATCCTCATGGATACTAGTCAGATTCATTTCTGCTGAGCCACGACGGGAACTCCGGATCCAAATTCTTTACTATGGTTTCAAGAGCCTGTGTGATCTTATTTCTGACATCTCTGCCCACTCACCCACTTGCTTGCCACACCCCAACCATCCTGGCCTCTCAGGAGGGACCTCAGAGCCTTTGTTGTGCTGCTCCCTCTGCTTAAAATGCCTCTCCTCCCACTCTTGCTCTGCCAATTATCTTACCATTCAGCTCTCCAGATAAATGGCACCTCCTCGGAGAAGCCTTCCCTGATCACCTTATCTAAAGCGAGTTCCTCCACTACCAACCCGCTTTCCCCACTGCTGTCCTCTCTTAGAGTACATGTTCTAGTCAGAGTTGCCATTGCAAGCAAGAGAAGCAGAGATGGTGAGCTTAAATCAAAGGGAGTGTTTTTGGAAGGGTGTCAGGTGACTCGTGGAATGGACAGGAAGGCTGAACAACCAAACTCAGGCAGGAACTGCAGGAGGCAGGACATCATTAAGACTCTGCCACAGAACAGGTCTTACAAACCAGTTCTGTGCCAGCCAGGCTCCGAGAGCCCACAATGATCCTGCCTCCAGTTTTTCCCACCCCTGGCTTGTCCCTCCCACATTGCACCAGGGTTGGTCTGTGTGATGGATAGAAACCAGGAAAAGTGATGATATGTCACTTTCAAGGTTAGTTTATAAAACTACTGATGCTTCTGTTATATGCGCTCTGTTGCACGTCCTCCCTCTGCCTTTCCTCCCTCCCTCTCTTTCCTCTCTCCTCTTTCTATCTCTCGCTCTCTTTCCCATCAAGCCCCTGGGGAAGCCAGATGCCATGTCATGAGGATACTCAGGCAGTCTATGGAGAAACCCATGTGGATGGCGAGGAACTGAAGCGCCTGGTCACCAGCCACATAAGAGAGTTTAGATGTGGATCCTCCAGCCTCCGGCAAGCCTCAGATGACTGTAGCCCCAGCTGACACTTTGACTACAGTCTTGTGAGAGATCCTCTAATCAGAACCTCCTGCTAATAAGCCGCTCCTGATTTCCTGACCCTCAGAAACGGTGAGCTAATGAATGTTTGTTAAGTCACTTATTTTCTTCATATATATATATATATATATACACATACACATTTCTTTTTTCGATTTTTTTTAGGGCCACACCCACAGCATATGGAAGTTCCTAGGCTAAGGGTCGAATCAGAACTACACCTTTCAGCTTACACCACAGCTCACAGCAATGCCAGGTCCTTAACCCATTGAGCAAGGCCAGGGATCAAACCCGCGTCCTCATAGATGCTAGTCAGGTAGGTCACCGCTGAGCCCCGAAAGGAACTCCTTAAGTCACTCACTTTAGGGTAATTTCTAACACAGCGTAGATAACTCACACCATCTCAAAATGACCCTGAACTTGAGCATCATTTCCTCAGGGGCTCAAAGTCTTGGGAAGGGATATCGAGCGGCCGTCATGGTTTATACTCCATATTCTGGCCACTGGGAGGTAGGAGGGGCTATCTATGTCCTCTTGGCCTCCTTGGGGGGGTCCTGCCCACACCCCATTGTCCTCAAATAAAAAACATATTTAGATGCTGAGCCGCCAAAACCATCCATTTGCACTGCCATGATCCTTTAGAACACTTACCACAAGTTGTAGTTGTCCATGCAAATAGGCAACTTCTCCTTTCCCCTTCTTCCTTCTAAGTTTGGGCACACACCAGACCCCCCAAAAACAAAGGGATCAGATACTCTCTTGGCCCAATAACGTGGGGGAAATATCCTCAAAAGTCAAATGTCTGATTGCCTTCAAAAGCGCCAAACTGGAGTTCCCTTCATGGCTCAGCGGTTAACGAATCCAACTAGGATCTATGAGGATGTGGGTTCGATCCCTGGCCTCGCTCAGTGGGTTAAGGATCCAGCATTGCCACGAGCTGTGGTGTGGGTCACAGATGTGGCTTGAATCCTGCTTCTCTGTGGCTGTGGTGTACACCAGAAGCTACAGCCCCGATTCCACCCCTAGCCTGGGGACCTCTATATGCTGTGGGTGGGGCCCTAAAATAGCAAAAAAAAAAAAAAAGCAAACTAACTAACTGTATATATCCTTCACCCACTTTTCTACCAAATTATTTTTTCTTATCAATTTCATTCATGCATTTAGTCATTCAGCAAATATTCATTGAGTCCTTACTGTGTGTCACATGTTGGAGTTATACTACTGACTAGACAAACTCTCAGCCCTTCGATCCCTAATGAAGAGATCTTTGTATATCAATATTGATTCTTTTTTCTGTTGTTCATGTTGAAAATCAATTCAGATGTCTAATTGCACCTCCAGGCTTTCCCTGTAAACATTTTCTGGAAGACTGTTAATCATTATGGTTTCATATTTTATCATGTAAAATTACCTAATGCAAGAGTTCCCGTGGTGGTACTGTGGTAACGGAACTGGCTGATATCCTTGAGGACGTGGGTTCAATCTCTGGCCTCACTCAGTGGGTTAAGGATCCGGCGTTGCCATGAGCTGCAGTGTAGGTCACAGATGTGGCTTGGATCCATGTTGTTGTGGCTGTGGTGTAAGCCAATAGCTGCAGCTCCGATTTGACCCCTAGCCTGGGAACTTCCATATATCGCAGATGTGGCCCTAAAAAGACAAAAAAAGAAAAACAAAATAAAAAACCTAATGCCAAGCTCAACTAGCCATTCGTTTGAGTAGAAAGAGCTCTCCATCCAGTCTCCTCCGTAGCATCTTGTTGGTACCCTACTCACATGCCCTCCACGTACATGTACCTGTTCCTAGTTCAGGCACCTGTGGCCTCTACTTGGGAGGGCTATTATGGCTATAGAAACTCGTTTAGCCCTTGAGGAGGATGGAAGGGCCAGTTAATGCCCCTGGGAAGAGAAGTCTACCAATAACCAGGAGTTGGTGGATGAATACCCAAGCTCCCTCGTTCCTTAGGAGGGATAACTCCAAGACGGCTGTTCTACACCATCAAGATTAAGCTCCATTGCCCACAGTATAACCTGGTCTTTAACCCACCCTGTAGTGCCTTCCTTCCTGTCCCTGTTTCACTTCCCCATTCCCCTGTGGGTGCTTCCTGGGGCCACCTTCCAAATAAACTAGTTGCACCCAAGTCCTTATATCAGTTTCTGTTTCCGGGAGAATCCAACCAAGTCACCTTCATTTGCATATGAGGAAGGAGCAGCCGAAAGCGAAAGCAAGGTAGCTTGGTGTGTAGGAATGTGGACCTTGAAGTCAGAGGCCTGAGTCCAGAGACTGGTTCTGCCCCTAACTGTGGCTTTGAGCACATTTTTTTTTTTCAGGGCTGCATCTGTGGCATATGGAAGTTCAGTTCTCAGGCTAGGGATCAAATCAGAGCTGCAGCTGATGGCCACAGCCACAGCCACAGCAATGAGCCGCATCTGCGAACTACATCACAGCTCATGGCAACACCAGATCCTTAACCCACCGAACAAGGCTGGGGATCGATCCTGCATCCTCATGGATACTAGTTGGGTTTGTAACCTGCTGAGCCACAATGAGAACTCCCGAGCACATCCTTAATCTCTGGTTTTTCCTCTGTTAAAATGAGCCTAATAGCTCACATGGTTATCATAAGAATTAATTGTGTAATTTTCTCATAATATCCAGTATAAATTATATTAATCATTAATATCAGAAAACTGAGTCCTAGAGAGTATGTGTACCAGGTCACATAGGAACCTTCAGAAGTGGGACATACTCATCCGTCTTCCCAAGAACTGGGGACATTAAAGTCAGGGGTTCTGCTTGTCCTGGACTTTGAATCCTCCTAGACTTCTAGGTGGAATTGGGTGTTTCATCAGGGCTGTCCGATAGACCTTCCAATATGGTAGCCACTAACTACATGTGCCTATTAAATCCCCCTGGGGGTCCACCGAGGAAGTGGACTTTTTATTTCCTCATAACAAATGTAAATAGTCATGTATAGCTAGGAGCTACTGTATTAGCTCAGGTCTAGAAAATGAGGGTTGGGCGATGGCAGGAAGAATCTCTGAGTTTTTCTTCCCCTATTTTCTCTTTTTTCTTGTCACCTTTCCTAGCCCCAGCTATTCAGCCTCATCTTCATAGCACTCTCCGCCTTTGCCTCCTTTGTACATGCGTATGTTCCATGGAAGGAAGCAGTGGGGACTGTGACAACCATTATATTGTCATACACCCAGCAAGGTGAAACAAACTCCTTTGTGATCCCCGTGTTGAAAGACAAGACGAATACTTGCTATAAATAAAGCTGAATGAAGATTCTTTTCTAGATGGCTTCCATTGTTCCCTGTTCCCATACAGTATTCACACAGAGATAATTTCCAGCTTCTCAGATCTTCAATAGTTATAAAACATACCATTACCTCATTTTCATTTCATTAAATTTACAGGTCACAAGACAACTTTGATCTTTACCAAGTTCATCATTAATGGTTTCAAAACAATGGTTCTTTCCGTTTCAGCATGAGCCCAATACAGAACTTCCTCCTGGTGGATTCTTTTATCTCCTGCTTCCTACTTTTAACTCTGTCTGTCTAGACCACAGGGGCTGATGGAATTTTCCAAATGCCAGTGTGTATTTCACATCCATGAAGATGTTCTCCACATCTCCATAGCAAAGGCAGTAAAAGAAGTCATTTTTCCCCCAAACTATCTGATTGTGATGGATGGCCTGCAAAGGTCTGCCTGAGTCATTTATTTGATAAACCATTGGCGCCCCAAGGCTACATGTCCATGGTACCATTAATTGACTCTGCAGGGCACAGTGGGACACATGAGCTTTGGAGCCAGACAGACATGGGTTTGAATCCTGCATGTGTTGTTTAACTCTGAGAAAAAAAGAACTTATCCTCTTTTAGTCTCAGTTTCCTCATCTGTAAAATGGAGGAAGAAGTTACTTTGGGGAGTTCCCTCTGTGGCTTCTCAGGTTAAGAACCTGACATAGTGTCCATGTGGATGCAGGTTCAATCCCTAGACTTGCTCGGGGGTTAAGGATCTGATGTAGGCTGCAGGTGCAGCTTGAATCCAACATCACTGTGGCTGTGGTGTAGGCCAGCAGCTGCAGCTCCAATTTGACCCTTAGCCCCTGAATTTCCATATGCCGCAGATGCAGCCCTAAAAAAAGAAGGGAAAAAAAAGATACTTTGCAGCACAGTGGAAGGACTAAGAGAATTTATATGGGAAGCAAGATGTGGAAGTCATTAAAAACCTATACTTCAGGAGTTCCCGTCATGGTGCAGTGGAAATGAATCTGGCCAGGAACCATGAGGGTGCAGGTTCAATCCCTGGCCTCGCTCAGTGGGTTAAGGATCCAGCGTTGCTGTGAGCTGTGGTGTAGGTTGCAGACGAAGCTCAGATTTGGTGTTGCTGTGGCTGTGGCATAGGCCAGCAGCTACAGCTCTGATTGGACCCCTAGCCTGGGAACCTCTAGTATACTGTCCTATGACCTTGGATAATGTACTCATCTATATGAGCCTCAACTTTCCCATCTATAAAATAGGGATAGTAATATCTACCTAGCTATTCGGGTGCTGCAAGGATTAAATAAGGATATACGTGTGTATATATATAAAGTCCTCAGTGACTGACTCACCTTTAGTGTGCCCTGAGGAGCACTCCCCATCCTAGCTATTGACCCCTTTCTTTTTTTAAATGAAGTATAGTTGATGTACAATATTATATGTAACAGGTGTTCAACAGTGATTCATAATGTTTAAAGGTTATATTCCATTTCTAGTTATTATAAAATATTGGCTATATCCCCTGTGTTGTACAATGTATTCTTGTAGCTTGTTCTATACATAATGGTTTGTACCTCTTAATCTACCCCTGTAGTTCCCCTCCCCACTTCTCTCTCCCCATCAGTAACCACTCATTGGTTCTCTATATCTGCGAGTCTGCTTCTCTTGTGTTATATTCACTAGTTTGTTGAATCCCAAAGAGGAATTTTTTTTAGATTCCACATATAGGTAACATCATACAGTATTTGTCTTTCTCTCTGATTTATTTCACTTAGCATAATACCCTTCAAGTCCATCTATGTTGTTGCAAATGGTAAAATTTCATCCTTTTTAATGGCTGTGTAGTATTCCATTACATATGTAAATCACATCATCTTTATCCATTCATCTGTTGATGCACACTTAGCTTGCTTCTGTATCTTGGCAGTTGTAAATAATGCTGCTGTGAACATTGGAGTGCATGTATCTTAGAATTAGTGGTTTTGTTTTTTCAGATATATATCCAGGAGTGGAGTTGCTGGATCATATGGTAGTTCTAGTTTCAGTTTTTTAAGAAATCTCCCTACTGTTTTCCACAGTGGCTGTACCAGTTTACAATTCCCACCAACAGTCTACAAGGGTTCTCTTTTCTCCAGATCCTCGCCAACATTTATTGTGTTCTTTTTGATGGTGGCCATTCTGACAGGTGTGAGGTGATATCTCAACATGGTTTTGATTTGCATTTCCCTGATGATTAGCTGTGTTGAATACCTTTTCATGTGTTTATTGGCCATCTGTGGTTCCTCTTTGGAAAAATGTCCACTCAGGTTTTCTGCCCATTTTTAAATCAGGTTGTTTGTTTTTTAATGTTGAGTTGTATAAGCTGTGTATATATTTTGGATATTAACTCCTTATTGGTCATGACATGTGCAAATATCTTCTCCTATTCAGTAGGTTGTCTTTTCATTTTCTTGATGGTTTCCTTTGCCAAGCAAAAGCTTTCAAGTTTAATTAGGTCCCATTTGTTTATTTTTGCTTCTATTTCCTTTGTATTAGGAGACAGATTTGAAAAAGTATTGCTACTATGTATGTTGAAGGGTAATTGACTACTTTCTTTAGAGCAGGATTCTTAAGGTTTTGTTGTTGTTTTGGACCCCTCTGACCATCTGGAGAAACCTATGGCCCCTTCTCAGAAAAATGTTTGTAAATGCATAAAATTATGGAGTTACAAAGAAAACCAATTATACTGAAACACAGTCATCAAAATATTAAAAAGACAAATATGTGATATAGGACTGTATGTGCTTCTTTATTAATGGGTTAAATAATAAGAGTTAATGGCACATCTAAAATTTACATAATTTCAAAGTAATGAGTGCAATAATGCTGATAATTCTCAACATCTCTAATAACTGTAATGCAATGTGAAATATCTATGATTTCTATTGGAGACATCAGAGCAGGCTCTGCTAATACTATTGTTGACTGCCTTCCTAATTGAATGAAATGCTTACTTTCAGTTAGAGATAGATGAACACAAAGAAGTAGATTTTTCCCAGTTTGTGACCTCCAGGTTAAGGTCCTCTACTTTATAATATATTTAGCACCCCTTTACCCTCAGCTGTGTGATTAGAAGGTAACCCAGAATTTTTCCTCACATCCCATCACAGCCTCTGATGGGAAAAGTCATTTCAAAACAGAAGTGTGCAGTCCTATAAGAGTGTGCCATAGGCTGGCCAACTACGACCAGTTAAAGCTTATTGAGCAGGACCTAGCCGCAACATTCACGGTTTTCCTTTGAGATAGGTCTTATTACTATCTCTGTTTTATAAAAGGGGAAACTGAAGCACAGAGAGAGGTTAGGTAACACGCACAAGCTCGCACAGCTAGCAAATGGTAAAGCCAGATTTGGACTTAAGTAGTCTGAATCCGTAGTCTGCGCTCCTGCCTACCAGCTATACTATTCCTCTCCTCTGAATGGGGAGGGGGAGTGAGATTTAAACTAAAGCCCTCAGGATGAATAGGAGTTAATTAAAGAGGTGGCAGAGAAAGGAGGAGGGAGGATGAAGATGTAGGAAATGGGCTGGGGGAGTGTTTTAGGCAGAGGGAATGGAAGGTTCACATGTCCCCAGGGAGAAACAATGCAGTTCATCCAGAGCCTGAAAGAATACCACTGGGGCTGCAGGTTGGAAAGCAAGGGCAACAGTGGCATAAAATAAGGCTGGATGGCAGAAAGTTTCCAGGTCTTATAGGCCCTTGAAGGCAATTTTAACATTATCCTAAGGACAGGGGAGGAGTGACAGTCAGATGTGTTATGTATATATGTGCTCTAGTTGTAGAAGAGAAAGAATTGGGAGAAAAAGCAGAAGCAAGGAGCCTAGTTTGGAGGTAAGCGAGGAGTGAGGATAGTTTGGACTGGGTGGTGGCCAGAGGTACCTAGAGAAGTGGATAGATTTTAGAAAGTCTTGGGGTCTGATGCACTGGATGTGGGAACACAGGATAACTCTGGGGCAGACTGTATTTCTCAGAGATGGCCTCAGCTATAGCTCCCCTGCACACACTCTTCTTCCAGTGGGACCATACTCTCCTCTCATTGAGAGGTGGGCCTGTGTCTCCCCGCCCCCCGAATCTGGTCAACTGTATGAGGCTATATGACTCCCAAGGTTATGTCATAGAAGGCAATACAGCCCCTGCCTGGCTCTTGCAGCTGCTCTCTCCAAGCCCTGAGCGCTATTTAAGCAGCACAAGTGCTCTGAGACCGCCACGCTGTGAGGAAGCCCAGACTGGCCCGCGTGGAGAGACCAGGTGGAGGGGCCCTGAAACCATATGAAGAGAGGTGTCCAGCCAGGCAGCGTCTGCTCCCTCCCCCTGCTCTTCTAGCTGCAGCCATTGGCTGACTAACTCTGAGCCAGACTTCTCAACCAAGGCCTTCCCAAGTTTCTGATTCCCAGAAATTATGAACAAGAATAAAATGGTTGTTTTAAATCACTAAGTTTGAATCAGGAATCCTCATCCTCAGATGCTCTTTCTACTGACCTGGACAGTTAGCCAGGTCTAACCCTCATAAGAGAGACTTAACATTCTCATTTGGAGTTATTTGTGATGGACTCTGAAACATGGTAAATAGTTTTTAAGTATGTTATCTCTGAAATTTTAATTACCCAGCCCAGTGGTTTGCAAACCTGGGAGAGCTTTTTAAATAAAGATACGGATTCTCAAGTTCTGCCCTAGACTCACTGAATTATAATCTCCAGGAAAGAGTAAGCCTTTGGCTCAGCTGAACTGTCCTACTCTCTGACCCTATCCTTCAACTTTTTTTGTTATAATTATTATACTTATATTCTTTTTCTACACCCCAACCTAGTGGTAGGGAAATTAGGCAAATAAGGAGATGGATCCTTTTAGAATTTCAAGGGAAGGAGGCATTAACTAGATTCCCTGTTCACCTGAGCAGCACAAACAAGATTCACTTACCTACATCAAAGATAATTCTCTTTAAAGGTTTTTACAAGTATATTTCACAGGGCTCTGGAAATAAGATAACTAAATCTATTCTCTCTAGAGTGACAATAATTGAAATGGTATGGATTTCCCCCAAAAGGAACAGAGATATGATGGAAACAATGATTAGTCTTTAAGTTAATCCTCCTGTAGAAAAGAATGATATATAATAAAGAAGAGAGACAAAAATGGTATCTATTTATGACATCATACATCAAAATCATTCTCAACTGAAGTAAAGATTTAGCTACTAAAAAGGGAAAGTAGGAGTTCCCGTCGTGGCATAGTGGTTAATGAATCTGACTAGGAACCATGAGGTTGTGGGTTCGATCCCTGGCCTTGCTCAGTGGGTTAAGGATCCAGCATTGCTGTGAGCCGTGGTGTAGGTCACAGATGCGGCTCAGGATCCCGCGTTGCTGTGGCTCTGGCGTAGGCCGGCGGCTACAGCTCCGATTTGATCCCTAGCCTGGGAACCTCCATATGCCATGGGAGCGGCCCAAGAAAATGGCAAAAAGACAAAAAATAAATAAATAAAAATAAATAAAATAAAATAAAAGGGGAAAGTAAATCATGGTAAAATTAGCAAAGGAAAAAACATATATGTTAAGTTTCTAGAGAGAGGAAAGTCAAAAGTCAAAAATAAGTCAGCAAGGCTGTGTTCCTTCTGGAAGCTCTGGGGAAAAATCTGTCTTCTCACCTTTTCCAGATTCTAGAGGCCTCTTGCTTTCCTTGGCTTTTGGCTCCATCCTCCATCTTCAAAGCCAGCAGTGCCATAACATCTTCCAATCCCTCCTTGCTTCCCTCCCTCGTGCTATCTGTATCCATCTCCATCTCTCTCTCTCTCCCCTGCTCCTGCTTTTGTCATCACATCTCTTTCTCTGACTCTGGCCTTCCTACGTCTCTCTTATAAGGACTCTTCTCATGACATCGAGGATCGTCTCCCCACCTGAAGATCTTTAATCGAATGACCTCCGCAAATTCCTGTGCCACCTAAGCTGACGTATCCACAGGCTCCAGAGATTAGGATGTGGACATCTTTTGGAGGATGTTATTCTGGCCACCACAGTCGTATAGAGCTATCCTGACATGAATGGGTATATCACGGAGGCTGGGCTGGGAGGGACCTTAGGGTAACCGTTCTGCAGTTCTGGAGCCACCTCTTTCAATGTACAACAGCACTTTTCCAAGTGCGGGGGAGGGCAGACCCATTCCGACAAACTCTGCTGCCAGAATCTTGCTTTGAGGAGCTATTAGCTCCCTGGGGGCCCACCAGGAATTCAGAATCATCACAACAAAGTCCCCTCCACGCCCAGTCCAATGTCCTGGGGAACATGGGCTCCTTGATCAGTTTCCAGTTACATTTATTTCATTTTTCCACCTGTGAATGGAGTGGTCCGTGGAAATCCAAGGGCCTCTGTTTCTAGAGATGGTTTAACAACTGTTAGCACAAGCAAATCTATAAAAAGGCACATGGTGTCACAAAGTGCACCCAGATGAGAGCTGTGAGCTGGTGAGCCTGCACAGTGAGCCAGGCATGATTTTAAGAGCTTTTTGTATGATGTGTGCTACTGCACTGAACGTAATTTACTTCATACTAACCTTATGAGGTCGGTCCTATTATCATCTCCATTTTACAGATGAAGAAAATGAGACATAGGAGGTTAAAGAACAAGCTCAAATTTGCCCAGCTAGGAAGTGGTGAAGCAGAGTTGTAGACGTCAGATGTGGGATTCCACAGCCTGGGTTCTGATCCACCAAGTCTTCATAAATGGTAAATTCCACTAATAGGCAGGCAGGTCCATGGTGGGCTGGGGAGAGGGGTGTTGTGAAGCCTGTGACAGTAAGCTGCAGTCCTATCTGTCCCCACTCTCAATGCCTCTCTCCTCACCTGTCACAGCAGGTTTCACTGGCCAGGGGCTCCCACCAAGACTGACTTAGAGGAATGAAGAATTCCTTGGCCTTTATTAGTCATGTGAACCCTTTGAGATTTTGGAAATAGGAGATATTAATCCTTTTGCCTGAAAAAATGCATTTATGCACAGAATATTTTAGAGGGTTCTAGTCAAAAGAAAATCACTAGCCGAGAAGGACACAGCATCACTTCTGTGTATTCCTGTCAAAAGTGTATAACTAGAATCTAACAATGAAAAACCATAAGACAGGGTCTAATGAGGGATGGTCTACAAAATAAATGGCCTGCGAGCTCCCATTGGGGCTCAGTGGGTTAAGGACCCAACTAGTGTCCACGAGGATGCAGGTTTGATCCCTGGCCTTGCTCAGTGGCTTAAGAATCTGACATTGTTGCAAGCTGCAGCATAGGACACAGATGTGGCTTAGATCCATCATTGCCATGGCTGTGGCATAGGCCAGCAGCTGCAGCTCCAATTCGACCCCTAGCCTGGGAACGTCCATATGCCATGGGTGCGGCCCTAAAAAAATAAAATAAAATAAATAGCCTGGACTCTTAAAAAATGTCAAGGTCTCAAAAGACAAAGAAAGACTGAAGAAATGTTGCAAATTAAAGGAGATGGCAGAGACTTGAAAACCAAAGGCAGCATGTAACCCTAGACTGGATCCCAGACCAGAAAAAAGTTATTTTGCTCTAATGAACAGTAGTGGGACAATTGATGAAATCCAAATCATAAGTTTGATAAGGCAATGGAGTTCCCGTCGTGGCACAGTGGTTAACGAATCCGACTAGGAACCATGAGGTTGCGGGTTCGGTCCCTGCCCTTGCTCAGTGGGTTAACGATCCAATCCGGCGTTGCCGTGAGCTGTGGTGTAGGTTGCAGACGCGGCTCGGATCCCGAATTGCTGTGGCTCTGGTGTAGGCCGGTGGCTACAGCTCCGATTAGACCCCTAGCCTGGGAACCTCCATATGCCGCAGGAGCAGCCCAAGAAATAGCAAAAAGACAAAAAAAAAAATAATAAGTTTGATAAGGCAAAGATACTGCAGAAGTAATATAGAGATACTAATTATTGAATCAAACTGGATTAGATAATACGGAGATATTACAGACAAACAGCTGTATATGAAACAAGGCAAAATGCTCAGCATGTGGGGAATCTGGGTGAAGAACATTCAGGACTTCTTCATCCTACTTTTTGCCACTCCACTGTAAATCTGAAATCATTTGAAAAATTTCAAAATACTTTTAAGAATCATCAAGTCTAGAGCCAGAGGGTTTCACGATGTAGTAAATGAGAATTGCACTTAACCTGCCAGCCATCTGAGCTCTGCACATCTTCCAAGTCTACAGAAAAAAGCTTAGAAGCGCTTTCACGAGACAGCTAGTGGAACGAGGTGGCAAGAAGTTCCTCATCTGTGGAGTGGAGTGCAACCCAGGGGCACGAGCCCGTCACTCACCTCCAGTGCTCTGTGACTTTGGGCAAGTCACATAGGCTTCTCAGTGCCTCAACGGACTCATCTGAAAAACTGACATACTTTAGTATTTACCAAGGAGAATATCTATATGACATCAAGAGAGGGAAGGAATCTTTACACAAGACACAGAACGCCGCAAACCATAAAGGGAAAGATTGAAACATATGACTACATTAAAATTTTAAACTTTTGCATGATGAGACACCATGAACAAAGTAAATCGATGGTGTTCCCTTATGGTGCAGTGGGTTAAGGATCTGACATTGTCACTGCAGTGGCTCAGGATGCTACTGTGGCACAGGTTTGATTCCTGGCCCAGGAACATCCACAGGCCTTGGGTGCAGCCAAACAAACAAACAAACAAACAAAGTAAATCCATAAATCACAGACAAAAGACCTAACTAACACAAGATAAGAATCAATCAATAAATCAGAAAAACAAATAAACCCACCAGGAAAATGGTCAGGAAATATCAATAGGCAGATCAATAAGGAAGAAACCTGGATAGCCTGTGAGAAATGATGCTCAATATCACTAAATTTAGGAAAATTAAAATTAAAACAAAGATATCACTTCACACCTATTGTCATAAGAAAAGATAAATAGATGAATAAAGTCAAAATACTAAAAAGTTGGCAAGGATGTCTAGAAATGGTAGTTATTCATTGCTGGCAGGTGTATATATTAATGCTTCTTTGGAGAGAAATCTGGCTATAAACCTCCTAAAGTTTAAGATGTGATATACTACAAAGTCATCAATTCCACTCCTAAGTGTGTAGCCTAGAAAAGTCTGACATGTGTACATAAGGAGATACGTGCCAATGTGTTCAATGCAGCACCCCCTATAATAGAAATCTAACTATTCCTTGGAACGGATACATAAAATGTGACTGATTCATACAATAAAACACTATGCAGCAAATAAAACAAATAATTTAGAGAAGTAGTCCTCAAACTTTAGGATGTATCAGCATCACCAGAAGGGCTTGACAAAGAAGTTGCTGGATCCCATTCCTAGTGTTTCTGATTCAATAGATCTGGGTATGGCCAAGTTTTTGCCTTTCTGACAAGTTCTTAAAATTACTACTGCTGCAGGAGTTCCCATTGTGACTCAGCAGGTTAAGAACCCAAATAATACCCATGAGGATGCAGGTTCGATCCTTAGCCTTGTTCAGTGGGTTAAGGATCCAGTGTTGCTGTGAGCTGTGGTGTAGGTCGCAGACGTAGCTCGGATCCCATGTTGCTATGGCTGCGGTGTAGGCTGGCACCTGTAGTTCCAATTCGACCCCTAGCCTAGGAATTTCCATATGAGGTGGGTGTGACCCCCAAAAAAGCAAAAAAAAAAAAATTTACTACTGCTGATTGCTGGTTTAGGGACCACACGTTAAGAACCAGGAGTTCCCATTGTGGTGCAGCAGTTAATGAATCGACTAGGAACCATGAGGTTGCGGGTTCGATCCCTGCCCTTGCTCAGTGGGTTAAAGGATCCAGCGTTGCCGTGAGCTGTGGTGTAGGTCGAAGACAAGGCTCGGATCCGGTGTTGCTGTGGCTGTGGTGTAGGCCGGTGGCCACAGCTCCGATTAGACCCCTAGCCTGGGAACCTCCATATGCTGCAGGAGCGGCCCTAGAAAAGGCAAAAAGAAAAAACAAAAACAAACAAACAAACAAAAAAACAAAAAAAAGAACTACTATACCAGCTATATGTTTCAACACAATTATATCTTGAAAACTTAGTAGAGTTAAAAAAAAAAAAGCAAGTTGTGTAAGGATGCATAATATGTATCTAAACACATTAAACAATAGAATACAGATGATGGGTATATATATATTAAAATATACATATGCACCCCTTTATACTAAATGTACACAATATACGTGAAAATATATGTCATCAGGGTGATTATCTCTGGAAGAGAGGGGAAGAAAAGAGGAGGGTCTTAGTGGTGAGTAGAAAGATAGGTAGTATTGCATGTAGTTTAATGTGTTTGAAATGTTAAAGAATTTTTAAAGCTTAAGTTATATAGTGTCAGAACAGAATAGAGGGCCCAGAAATAAAGTTTAAAAAAATTATATAGTGGGGGGTGGGGGGGTGTGCTTGGGTTGTGGGATGGAAATCCTGTGAAATTGGATTGTGATGATCATTATACAACTACAGATGTGATAAATTCACTGAGTAATTAAAAAATAATTAAAAAATTATATAGTATCTATCACATAGGGCTGTTGCGAAGAATAAATGAAATAATGTGAAACTTCTGGATGGGTAAAGATAGCAAGTTGAATTGAGTCACAGAATCTCTGTCCCTGTATATCTAACCAAAAAGTAATAACATAAAATTAAAAGGTACCTCTCCAAAATTGAGAATTAATTCAACCAAACAATGAAAGCATACGTCTTTATGGTATAAGCCCCAAAAAGGAGTAACCAAGGAAAGAAACATGAGTCTGAACTGAATCAAGTGTAGCAGTTGTCTTTGCTTTTTTTATTGAAGTATAGTTGATTTACAATGTTGTGTTGGTTACTGGCATCTTTTTAGGGCTGCACCCACAGCATGTGGAGGTTCCCAGGCTGGGGGTCGAATCAGAGCTACAGCTGCCAGCTTGCACCACAGCCACAGCAACACAGAATCCGAGCCATGTCTGCAACCTACAACCACAGCTCACCCCAAGGCCAGATCCTTAACCCACTGAGAGAGGCCAGGGATCAAATTCACAACCTCATGGTTACTAGTCAGATTTGTTTCCACTGTGCCACAATGGGAACTCCTACAATGTTGTGTTGGATTGAGGGGTAGTGGAAAGTGATTCAGTTATACACACATGCATGCATGTATGTATATATATATTTTAAGATTCTTTTCTCATATAGGTTATTAAAAAATATTGAATATAGTTCCCTGTGCTATACAGTAGGTCTTTGTTGTTTGTCTATTTCATACATCAAGTGTGGTTTTTTGTTTGTTTGTTTTTTGTTTTTGTCTTTTCTAGGGCCACACACGCAGCATATGGAGGTTCCCAGGCTAGGGGTGGAATCGGAGCCATAGCCACTGGCCTACACCACAGCCACAGCAACATGGGATCCGAGCCATGTCTGCGACCTACACCACACATCATGGCAACACCAGATCCTTAATCCACTGAGTGAGGCCAGGGATCGAACCCGCAAACTGATGGTTCCTAGTTGGATTCGTTACCCACCGAGCCACGACGGGAACTCCTCAAGTGTGGTTTTTTAACCTGACCCACAAAAGGATATCAGGAAAGCAAGTGAATCCACAAAATCATGAGACTTCTCACCTAGAGCGAGCTAACAACTGGGATAAAGTAAAGGGAAAATCTCTGGGAGTAGGAATCCCTCTCTGCCTTCAGAACCTCTCAGCAGAGGTGGGAAACCAGACAGCTTCCATTTTCCCAGGTGCCGTGATGAATTATGAGGATCCGAAGGTCAAGCATATCTGCTGATAGGATCAGACACATCCTGCACTATTCACAAGGAGAAAAATTAGACAATAGAGTGCCTCCCAATTTCTCTCCCTCAGCTATTTTTGTTTGTACTCGAGTGTGATTATCCGCCTAACTCTATCTTTCTGCTAGACAGTAATCTCCAAGATAGCAGGGATGGGTCTGTATTTGCTCATGCTATTGCCTAGCAAATAGGTGTATAATAAATCATAGAGCCACCTAGGAGGTGTATAATAAACATTCAGATTGGAAATCAGTGAAGGAAAGAGCATATGAGTTAGTGTCAAAGAAATCTTATTTCTCATAGTGTTCATATTCCACAGCCACCATTTTTATTTTGCATGCACTCCTCACAAGGAGAAAAATGAAACCCCATGGGGTCTGGGACATTTCCTAACTAATAAAAATAAGTCTACCTGATTCATATAGCCATCACTGTGATTAATAGAGTGCATTTACAATTGGGTGAGCAAACTCCATTCCCTGTGACACATATATTCTACAGATTAAATAAACAATACAACATTTTATGTGCTTCACAGTCAACAACTACATTCTGGTAAATTTATTTTGACATTGAATGAATATTCCAGAAGGAAGTCAAGAAGAATATCACCAGAAGCTTTTTGCCTCATGTCAGTGAAACTAACAGGAAACACAGCCTACTTAAACGTTAACTTAAAACATTTTCTCTACCTTTCTGCTCCTTGTGATCCAGAAGTTACAGGAATGTATAAACTAGTCCCCAATACAAACATCTGTAGGTATTGAGGTTTATGTGAGACGACTCCAAAGTATTCTAGGATTCAAAGGATCTGTTTCTACAGTTAGGAAAGGCGGCACCCTGAATATAAAAGAAAGGCGAAGCCCTTTTGGATATAGGGAACCGGGCCTGGGACCCAGCGTCAGCCGGGGACGCCGTTACTAAGCAACCCCACGCTTCTCCAACTGCCGCCCAACCCACTTCCCCGCCCTCATTGCTAAGGAGATCGATGCTCCAGCCTTGCCGCAAACCCGAGCGCTCTTGCGACATTGCCGCGCCTGCCGCTGCGTGCGCGCCCTCTGCCCCCACTCTCCGCCCCGGCCGCCATTGCCTCGTGCCCGCGCCGGTCGGTTGGTGGCGCCTTTGTCCTACGGCGGGCAGGTGGGCTGAAGCGGAGGCGGCAGCGGCGGGCCTGAGGCGAAGGAGCGGCCGGGAGCCCGCCGCGCTGGTAGCGGTGAGTGCGGGGAAGCAGTAGCCGTCCGCCGAGGCGTGGGGCTGACGGGCAGGCGGTTGAGGGGGTCGGGGCCGGATGGGGACGCTGAGGCGGGAGGGCCCGCTCGACGCGCGGCCACGGTCTCGGCTCCTCTCCGGGTGCGCGCGGGGCTGCGCATGCCCTGTACGGGGCGCGGCCTCCTTTGGCTCCGGTCCGGCGCAGGCCCGGCCTGCCAGGGCGGCCGGTGGTGGACTCTGGGCCGTGGCGCCGCACCGCTGCCGCCAGTTTGTGCGCGACCCGCCGGTAATAGTCGTCCAGGCTCTTCTGTAGGCTAGGGCTGCACACTCCGCGCCACCTTCTCGAAATGCGAAGTCGTTCGCCTGCGGGTCGTCGGCGAGTCGGTGGCGCAGTCGGGATTCGAACCCGGGCCGAGGCGCCGGCCTCACCGGGCGTTCTCCGGGGCGCGCGGCGCGGGGCGGCGAACCGAGTGCTCCGTCCCCCATCGCCGCCGCCTCGCGGCCCCTTGACAGCATCCTCGACACGTCTCGTTGTTATGTGACCCCACCCACCCATTTTATAATACGGACCTGCGCCCAGAAAACGGGGAAAGAAATCGGGCCCGAGGTTACCCTGGCAACTAGCGACTGAGCCAGTGTCCCAGCTTGCTGACTCTCCGTCTCCGGACCCCGAGCACTTTCCGCACCCAGGCAACCCGCCGGGGGCTTTTTTTTTTTTTTTTTTTTTTTTTTATAGGACGGCGTTACCCCGATTTCAGTCTCTCGCGTTGCACTTTTATGTCCGTGTATTCATCTGTACTGCTATTTATTTACCAAATGTTACTTTTTTTCTTTAAGCTGACTTTTTTTTCCCCCTCCGTTTTAATGTGTTTGTTTAAGGTGGAAACGTAAATCACCAACCGTACAATGGTCATTGAAAAATAAATACTTATCTGTTAAAAATAAACGGTGCGTCCTTGTTCCTCCTGAAATTATTCTGCGTTCCACGCTTTGGGAAACGCTGTTCTAGGAGTATGGGGTTAATTATGAGCCTTCTGTCTAGCTTTGTGCACAGAATTTCTCCCTGAGGCATAGCAGATTTCATGAAATGTCTCAGGATCTGGGGGGGTAGTAATTAATATTCTAAGCCTTGTCGTTGTAAACTCTTCTCATTATTGACTTAAGGCGGGATAGTCCCAGAGAACTGCAGGAACTGTGCGCTCAAGGGCACCCTGATGTGCTTCCTCTGTTCTTGCAGCCTTGTGGTGTCATAGTTACCTGACAGTTGAAAAAGATGTGTCTGCAAACGCCGATGGAGCAGTTTGGGTTTTTGACAACTCTCGATTTAATGTTTTCTGTATGAGTCAGTCTGGGTGTGAAAACTAACTTTCACGTTGACTTTCTGAAACAGTAAAGCCCAAGCTTTGCGTTGGAGTGCTGGAGATCACTTGGTTATATGTTGACATCTGTTCCATCGTTCTGGTTTCTTTGCCTTTCTTTTAGTTCATCTGTCACCTTCCAGATAGTCTTTGAAACCTCTGACACAATCTTTTGACCTAAAGCATAGAAACAGTGATTTTTCCTTGTAGAATGTGTTGGAGAAGACCCAGTGGAAGACCCAGTGGTGCATGCCTGTGAACATCACACTTTGAAAAAGGCATTGACAGGTTATTCATCAGTTAACAGTCTGTTGTATTTAAGCTCTGTTGTATTTAAGCTCTGTTTTTGTGTGTGAGAGAGCAGATTTATGGCCGTGCCCACGGCAGATAGAACTTCCCCAGCCAGGGATAGAACCTGCACTACAGCAGCAACCCAGGCTACTTCAGTGACAACGACAGATCCTTAACCCTCTTCACCACAAGAGAACTCTTCCCCCCCCCCCCAGATTTACTTTAATTCATCGAGAGAAAAGTCAGAAGTCAGCTCAGGCCATTCAAGGGGTTTTTTTCTCCCCTCCAAGGCTGAGTAAAAAATCCCCTATTCCTTGGAGTTACTTTGTATGAACACAATGTAGAACTTAAAAAAGACTAAGGTAATTTTCCTCACAATTCTAAGCAGCAGGCCTGTGCAGAGAGTGAGAATTTTATTTTGCTCCAGTCAGTTTCAGAACTTTAGCAAATGGAGCCTTATCACCAGTGCTCAAAAGCTAAGGATAGGGAGTTCCCGTCGTGGCGCAGTGGTTAACGAATCCGACTAGAAACCATGAGGTTGCAGGTTCGATCCCTGCCCTTGCTCAGTGGGTTAACGATCCAGCATTGCTGTGAGCTGTGGCGTAGGTCACAGACGCGGCTCGGATCCCACGTTGCTGTGGCTCTGGTGTAGGCTGATGGCTACAGCTCCGATTCGACCCCTAGCCTGGGAACCTCCATGTGCTGCGGGAGCGGCCCAAGAAATGGCAAAAAGACAAAAAAAAAAAAATAGCTAAGAATAAACATTTTTTTGGAAAAATGTTGAGAAGGAGCACCTGATGGTTTGCAACTTAATTTTAAATAGTCATGGCAAGCATTCAGTCTCTCTGGCCTGCAGATGGCAGTGCCTTTGTACAGCTTATTACTATTGTGCACATTGTTGGAATTCACTGTGTTTAAGAATGGAAAACCTTTGAAGGAAGTATATTTAATATTTGATTCCATTCAGTTTACATTGTTTCTTTGTTTTTGTCTCTCCTGCTGAGGAATGAAACATCTATTCTTAAACTCACTTCCTTGCTCTCCTTCCAGGCTGGTAATGATAACATAAAACCAGCAGTGCCTCTGGTTCACAAATACCAAAGCGGGTTTACAAATACCAACTCATTTTCTCCCACTAATCATCTTGTTAGCTAAACCAGTCTTATTATATATTTTTTCATATGAGGGAGCAGTGGCTTAGAGGGGCTAGATTTCTTGCCCAAATCACGTATTAGTAGAACATATTCAAGATATTATTGAAAATAAAAGATTTTGTGGTCAAGCAAGATTGGGAAATGTTGAGGTAAAGCATTGTCCTTACTCCAGAACTTCTTAGAGGCTTTGTTGAACATGTGCGATATAGATGTCCAAGAGCGGAGGGTATCACAGTGCCTTCCTCTTGCTCTCCTCTGTGACACCTTAAGGTCGCGGTGTTCTTCCAAACTAACTGCTCTTCCTGCCACACTCGGTTTGCTCTCTGTACTTTGGGGTTAACTAATGATTACCATGTATCATAAGACAAGCGCTTTTAAAGCTCCATCAACTTTCTTGTGCCAAAAGAGTTGTGAGCAGCATACACACGTGTCTAGGCTATTCAGCTAAAGCAGAATTAAAAGTAAACTATGAAGAAGTTAAAAGGGCAGTGACCAACAGAAGATTACCCTCTATGTTATTCTCATTAATGGGAAGGGTTAATGAAAGGATTAGAGTAAGGCCACTGTCTGAAGCAGCAGCACATTAGGGAAATATGAAGTATACTGACAGCTAAATATGTAATACCAGCATGCCTGCTGCTTTTTAAATGGTGGTTTCATTACCACCAGATATGAATATTTATAGTGATAGTCATTTTCATTCTTTATCCTAGCACTAAAAAATAAAAGATAACGGGTCAACTGGACTAATTACTTTTATGTTCAGAAAATAATTCCCCTCAAAGAATCAAAACTGCTCTGGACCATAAGACTCTTTTCCTTTTATTTCACATTCAAACCCACATTATTGTTGACCTATGTAAAAACCAACAACTTTAGGCAAGGATCAGGAAAACTTAAGTTGCATTGGTGAACAGTTATAAAGCAGAATGTCTTATAACTTTCTTTAGCTATAAAACATATCTTGAGTGGTCCCCTGGTTTGGATCTGGAATGATTGAATTACTCAAGATTAGGTTGATCCTTCAGCTAGTGGGCAAGCTTTGAAGAACCTTGAATTATAAGTGATTTTGCTTTAAGTGAGTATACTTAATTATGCAATTGGAAATTGAGTTAGTAATAACAGATACTTAGGGTCAAAGAGGATACAAGAAATTTATTTTTAATCTTCAGAAATTCTGATAGTCAAGAGAAAAAATAGGAAAAACATGATTTTCATTCCATTTTAAAAATTAGGCTTATAGGAGTTCCCGTTGTGGCGCAGTGGTTAACGAATCCGACTAGGAACCGTGAGGTTGCGGGTTCGATCCCTGCCCTTGCTCAGTGGGTTAACGATCCAATCCGGCGTTGCCGTGAGCTGTGGTGTAGGTTGCAGACGCGGCTCGGATCCCGCGTTGCTGTGGCTCTGGCGTAGGCCAGTGGCTACAGCTCCGATTCAACCCCTAGCCTGGGAACCTCCATATGCCACGGGAGCGGCCCAAAGAAATGGCAAAAAGACAAAAAAAAAAAAAAATTAGGCTTATAAACATATGACTGAACTCTCTGCAGCCTTTGGGAAATTTATATTAGGACAGCGTCAGAGTCACTAGAACAGCTTGTTGGAAATACAGATCCTTGAATGGAGCTCCCTACCCCTATTCCCCTGACCAATCTTTGGAGGTGGGGACTAGAAAATCTGCCTCTCAAAAGCCATCCATGTAGTTCTTATGTACATTAAAGTTTTGAGAATCCGATTTAGGGCTTTAAGAAATGAGTTTTCAGTGGAAATGGAGGGTGGAAGCAGATTCTAGTACTAATCTATTTGTATACAGATTACTGATGGAAATTGACAGCTCTGGTTTATGGTTGGATTTACCTTAATGGATTTGTTTCGGGCAAGACCTTATTATTATTATTATTTTTGCAAGACCTTAATTTTAACTATGAAATGTTTTTTGACTTCATAGTTTGAACTAAATGTAATAGGAATAGTTAGAATGTCTGGAGTTTTTGATATTTTAATTCCTTCCATTCACATCAGTCACATGCTTTCACCTTATGAGAAGGAAGCAAACCTACTACAGTTCATGGTCTGCTTAACTTCAGGTTTGTTCCACTTTGCTTGTAGCGATGTGGATGTGAAATTCTATGTATGTGTGGCCATTTCTTTCTTTTTGTCAAGAGTTGCATTTAGATATGAAAACAAAATGCCTCAGAAGTTGTAGCCCCTACCAGCAAAACAATACTGACAGCTCTGGTTTACAGAATTTAGAGAGAACTTTAGTGGGTAGCTTGCCCTTTATTAGCCAAAAAAGTGGATAACATGCTATT
Organism: Phacochoerus africanus; assembly: GCF_016906955.1. NCBI lineage: Eukaryota > Metazoa > Chordata > Mammalia > Artiodactyla > Suidae > Phacochoerus > Phacochoerus africanus. The sequence goes on from NC_062546.1 coordinate 14,896,377, forward strand.
AAAAAATTGGCAAGCTCGGTGGTTAATATTTTTCCTGCTAGTTTATAACTATATGGTTGGGAAAAGAAATTTTAACCTTTGGGGATTTAAGTGATCAGATGAAATTGAAGGGAAGTGGTGGACTGCCCACTCCTCCTTTTGGGGCAGGGGGCACTGACCTAATAATTGGATATTATTATTACCTTTAGCTCTACAGAAACTTAGGTTAATGATCCCATTTCCTTTGGAGATTGCTGTGTGAGTATACTTTCTAAACTGTTTTCAGGGACTATATACATATTTACAGATTTTAACCATTGTGATATATTCTCTGTAACAGGTTATGTTTCTGAGTTATTTCCTCTTATACAAGAGTTTAGAGGGATTTCTAAATAGACGACCTAAGCATATGCTATGTATACTCTAGAGAGATAAATAGCTAATAGAGTAGTACTGTAGTTCCTGAATACCTGCCCAGAATCACCGGAGAAACTTGTTAAAATATGGATTCCTAGGCTTCATCCTCAGATTCTAAAAGTTTAAGGTGGTGTCTGGGAATCTTGTTTTTAAACATCTTCTCAGGTGGTGCTGATGTATCTTCACTAAAGAAATGTGATATGAAGAATGAAAAGAAAATTGGGAGTTGTTTAATGGGTATAAGAGAGTTAGTTTTGCAAGATGATAAAGTTCTGGAGACCTGTTGCACAACAGCGTGAATATGCATAACACTACTAAACTGTAAGGTTATAAATGATTAAGATGGTAAGTGTATGTTACATGTTTTTTTATCACAATTAGTTTTTTAAAGATATTAGGGAAAAAAATAAGGAAAGGTAAGTTTGTTGTCTCTTTCTTCCCAAGCTGTGGATTGTTGGTTATTAAATACTGATTCTTCTGGCCATTAGTTCATTTTATCTCCCTTTATTGAAGGTAAAATCATAGTCTTTTTTGTCTTTTTTTTTATTGTTGTTGTTGTTGTTGCTATTTCTTGGGCCACTCCCGTGGCATATGGAGGTTCCCAGGCTAGGGGTCTAATCGGAGCCGCAGCCACCGGCCTACACCAGAGCCACAGCAACGCTGGATCCGAGCCGCGTCTGCAACCTACACCACAGCTCACGGCAACGCCGGATCGTTAACCCACTGAGCAAGGCCAGGGACCGAACCTGCAACCTCATGGTTCCTAGTCGGATTCGTTAACGACTGTGCCACGACGGGAACTCCTCATAGCCTTTTAAATATTTTTCTCCCACCTGTTCCCTTCAGTGTCAAACCAGTGATCCTTGAAGACCATTATTATAATGGGCAATAATTTTGAATGTCTTAGGTTTAAATACCTCCCTCCTTTTTTTGGATAATATACATGTAGTAAGCCTTCCTTAATTTAGCTTCACTGAAACTCTATGGTAGCTCAGTTCATAGCCTCCTGCAAGGCCCTCTTGACACTAGCTTCTTCCTTTTCCGTAGCAGTTTTTCATTTTCTGGCTTGCGTCTGCTAATTCCTCTCTTTTTCTCCCCTTATCCTCCCATTCCCTACATTAATCCTCCTATGGTATTTCTTATTATGTCCTTCATGCCATTCCTTTCCCGTTGCATGTTTTGGAATGATGTCTGTGTCTCTCTTTTCTGGTAAACTTCTGCATATTCTTCAGAACTCAGTTTAAATGTTACTTTTTAGGCCTTCCCCATCTTCTCACCTGTCCCTTCCCAGTCTTCTCTCTGCCCTGCTTCTCTCTCCTGCTCCACACAGACACAAAGTTAGGCCTTTATCTCTGCCATAATCCCACTTTAAATTATATTGTGACTATCTATATACATGTGCGTCTCTCTGTTATTAAACGGTGAACTTTAAGGCAGAGACTTTAGCCTTGATATTTCTGTATATCTAAGACCAAGTACAGAGTGTGACAGATAGTAGGTATGGAAGCTTTTGGTATACTGATTATAACTATACTTTTCAAGTTCATTAATTTAGTTCTCTAAGGATCTCTCTTGTGCAATTGAGTTGAAATTTTACCTGATTTAAATAAACCTGTATTTTGAATTTTTTTGTAGATCCAGCTTTTTTACTGGTTTATATTAGATCAGCCTTTGTCAGTCCAAATTCGTGAGCTTTTTCTCTTAGCTGATATTCTCCTTGAATCTCCATAACTAATATCACTTTATCAGGTTCAGAAAAATCAAATGACTTGACTAAATCCCACCCCCTCACTCCTGCACACAAAAGTAGGGCTAGAACTCAGATTTGCTGATCCTAGCCAAGTGTTCTTTCCTCAAAAGAAATAAAAAGGGCCGGAAATTAAATGTTGATGTCTGAGGGGTTGAAATGAATAGAATGTCAGTAGCAAAAGCCAGCAACATTGTGGTTTGAGGTGATAGAAATCAAAAGTGGTAATTGAATAAGTAGATCCTACTCTATTGGGTGTCTGGGGCACTTAAACATTGGAGCAACCAGCATACACTGGGCCTTTTCCAGGTCCCATCAACATTTGATCAGGGAGTCCTCACACAAGTGTTCAAAATGGTCTTTCCACTCCCTGTTAGAGGCAGCACAGCGTGTTAAGCACTTTGGTGTCAAGACAGACTTGGTTTTGACTTCTAGCGCTGCTTTCTGATCATCTTGTGACCTCCGATAAATCATTTAATTTCTCTAAATTTCAAATTTTCTCATTTGCAAAATAGAGATCATCATAGTACTTAACTCTGAGAGTTGTAGAAAGGATTGCATGAGATAAGGCACATAATGTTCTCAGTACAGGCTCTGGGGCAGAGTAAGCATTTTTCTGTAAGTATAAGTCACCGTTTCCCCCTTTCCTGTTCTCTGGAATAGTATTCTAATACAGTTAAAGATATAATAATTTTAATTAGAGAAAGAAGGAATGCATAGTTTGCAAAGTGAGCTTGGGGTTCATTTAGAAACAGCAGGCAGAACATTCTCTTATCCCTGACTCGTTACAGTATAACTTGTTATAATATCCCTGATGTATTAATATATCATCAGATATATTTAAATGAGAAATCCTGTCCTTTCCCTTCCCAATTTTGGGAGTTCTGTGTGACATCCACTATATTGTCAGTATGGTTTTCCAAGTAGCATTATCTTTCATCATGTATTTCCAATTTAATAATCCCTGATTGTCAGTTGGTTTTCAACTAGGCCTGTTGGCAAGCTTTATTTCATTTGTAATCACTTATTGCAATTGTATAGGCTTCTGGATTATTTCAGCAGCCAGTGGTGATACTGTCAAATATTACGGTTCATACTGCATTTGTTTAGAATAGTTCTTGTTTTGCATTGCTATAGCCCTTAAAGTGTAGAAATTGGTTTTAAGGTGGAAAGAGTTGTTTTATGATGGTACAATTAAAAATAGAGCAAAGCAGTTCTTAATAGTATGAATGAAACATACATTTTTATTTATAGCATTATCAAAGGACCATTGTGTTAACCCTGTCTGGCATGTTAGTCTAAAATAAAATTGTAGGAGTTCCCATCGTGGCGCGGTGGTTAACAAATCCGACTAGGAACCATGAGGGTGCAGGTTCAATCCCTGGCCTCGATCAGTGGGTTAAGGATCCGGCGTTGCTGTGAGCTGTGGTGTAGGTCACAGGCGCAGCTCGGATCCTGCGATGCTGTGGCTCTGGCGTAGGCCAGTGGCTACAGCTCTGATTAGACCCCCAGCCTGGGAATCTCCATATGCCTCGGGAAGCAGCCCTAGAAAAGGCAAAAAAAAAATAAAATAAAATTGTAGATTAAGCATTGTGTTTTCCTTTGGAAGTTTCTTTACCCCATTCTTTTGTGATTAAAACAGCTCTGCCACTTCCTGTATAACATCATGTTTTCTAGATTATTTTTCCCACTTTTTTTCCTTTTATGTAAATCCCTTCAGTTGGTGCTGGTTTTTTTTTTGTTTTTTTTTTTAATTTATTTTTTGTCTGAGAGGTACTTTTAACTGCTTTCACCACTTGGAAATTATATTCAGGCCAGGGTTATAGTGATGCAGATTTTGAATGGCATCCCCATTGCTAATATAATTGATAAAATATAGAACTACCAAGCTGAGGTAGAAGAGAAACTAAGAGGCTGACTTGGCCAGTATAAAGTATAGCAGGAGACTCCTAAGTTGCCACTGCCCTCTTGATTAAATTCGCTCCAATTTTGGTTCCTATCTAATATACAGATAGGTCCCCAAATAGTTCTTTCCATCTGTTTTCATTTCTTTATATTAACATCATTTCTATTTCCTTGGTTTAGGTTATGTTATCTCTGTAAGGATTTAAATACAGAGAAAATAATCTGGAAGAAAAATAATCTGATTCAACTAATTAATCCAAAAGCCCCCTTTACCAGTCCAAATGAACCTCCACTTGATTTACATTGTTCTGCCATTGTGTGACTATATGTATATGTGTGTGTGTGCGTGTATATATATATATATATATATACATATATATACGCACACACCCGCATGTTCTTTTTCTCACATTATCCTCTATCATGTTTCATCACAAGTGACTAAATATAATTCTCTGAAGGTTTTTTTTTTCCTGATTCTTTAAATCTTTGCTGTACCATGAACAGCTCCCTGAAGTTCATTTGTACTTTTGGTAGCTTCTTGGTTCTTCTTGTATTTCTGAACTCAGGTTTTCCAAAAGTTCTATGTGTATGTTTTTTGTGTATAGGAATTGGTGGTGATGGTAGTTTCTCCTAACTCACTGCAAACCCCTCTACTCTTACCCTAGCCTTAGCAGTCCTCTTAGGCAGCAATGAAACTATCAAAATTTTCTAAACAAACGCTTGACATACCACACTAAATGTTTGCTAACCCCTAAAATTAAGAAAATGGTCCAAGAGTTCTCTTTTTTTGTAGGAAAAAAATAGGCACCCCATTCAAATATAATTGATTTGGACTACTCCATGAAAATAGATATTAGGAAGGAAATTACAGTCAGAATGATTTAAAGATATAATCTGGAATTTTTAAATAATCTTTCAAGTGACTACAAAAAATTTCACCAGGGATTTCCTGTTTTGGCTCAGCGAGCTACAAACCCGACTGGTATCCATGAGGATACAGGCTCAATCCCTGCAGTGGGTTAAGGATCCTGTGTTGCTGTGAGCTGTGGTGTAGATGGCAGACCCAGTTCGGTTCCCAAGTGGCTGTGGCTGTGGCTGTGGCCAGCAGCTACAGCTCTGATTCCACCCTTAGCCTGGGAACTCCATGTACTGCAGGTATGGCACTAAAAAAAAAAAAAAAAGAAAATTTCACCTACTTCAAAGGAAAATATTTCTCTTTTTCATTCTAACTGGAACCAGTTTTGCCCCAGAGGTATATATAGTATATAACTACTTAGGTCTCCCCACTCCTATATGTAGGCACTCACAGAATTGGATATAATTATACAGTGTAGTAGTCCTTTTCATATGATATGGGCACATAATGTAGTATTTATAGACATAATTAGACCATAATATAGACCAATTAAAGTAGTACCATATATTCCACATAATCCATTCTCATCTAAATGTTTGCCAGGTCACGTCATTGTTTAGATAGGTTTTCTTTATTCACAGGACCATTTAATAATACATGGAATCTGCTGAGAAATGTGATACTTATTTAAAAGAAATCTGCACACCACTACCACCCCACCTCACCCCCATGTATTTCAGAGATACTTTACTTTGAAAACTTACTTAAATAATCAAAGACAGGAGTTCCCATTGTGGCAGCAGCTACAACTCCAATTCAGTCCCTAGCCTGGGAACTTCCATATGCTGCAAGTGCAGCCCTCAAAAGCAAAAAAAATAAGTAAATAAATAAAGACATTACATTTCATAGTCACCCTGTATTAGAAAACAGTACAGGAGTTCCCATTGTGGCTCAGTGGAAACAGATCTGACTAGCATCCATGAGAACACAGGTTTGATCCCTGGCCTTGCTCAATGTGTTAAGGATTTGGTGTTGCTGTGAGCTGTGGTGTAGGTTGCAGACGTGGCTCGGATCCCCCACGTGGCTGTGGCCGGCGGCTACAGCTCCAGTTGGACCCCTAGCCTAGGAACCTCCATATGCCGCAGGTACAGCCCTAAAAAGACCAAAAAAGGGGGGGGGCAGTACAAAGTGAGCAGACTAGGTCAGTAGACCCTTCTAAACCTGAACTGATACTCTTCATAATTACATACAAAAGAACTAGATATTCCCTGTAAGGCCTGTCATATACTATGTAATTCAGGCCTTAATAAACTTTAAGGGTTGGAAATTGTGACATGCAGTACCACAGCCGTGGTCAGATATTACTGGCCAGGCCCTGCGTAGAACAGATTTCCTGATTCTTTAAAAATAGAGGTATTAGGTGTTCCCATTGTGGCTCCACAGTTAACGAACCCGACTGGTATCCGTGAGGACATGGGTTCGATTCCTGGCCTCACTCAGTGGGTTAAGTATCCAGTGTTGCCATGAGCTGTGGTATAGGTCACAGTCGCAGCTTGGATCTCACATTGCTGTGGCTGTGGCGTAGGCCAGTGGCTAGAGTTCTGATTGGACCTTTAGCCTGAGAACCTCCATATGCCACTGATGCGGCCCTAAAAAGACCCTACCCCACCCCTCCGAAAAAAACAGAGGGGTTATAGCTTGTGTCTGCTCAATTAAAAAGGTAAGAGACATGTTAGGTGGAATATGCTTCTCTAACTGTTTAGATATGTTACCCTCAGTTTTGTCAGAAGCCATTCTCCTAAAGATAATAATAGACTTCTGACTTAAAATGAAGTAAGATCATTCTTACTTGAACAGGAACTCAAAGTTGACAACATAGCAAGGTAAAGAAACATAGCAAGTTTTGTTATTACTGTGGTCTTTCTTGTGATAGGACTCTGGTTAGAATTTTTCAAATACATAATTTACTATTTTAAAGCACTCTAATTATGTAAGTGCTTAATACCACTTACTGTCATTAGATACACTGTTAATTGTTTAATATGGAACAAGGGAAATAAAATTACAGTGGAAAGCAGTTTTGGTTCTCCACCTAAGTATGAAAATTTTAATGTACTTAAGTCATAAAAATTGTCAGGTGTGATCTTTCGGCATAGATTAGTGTATTTCTTTAGATATTTTATCAGTTCTTATACATAGTGTTTTTATTATTTACTACAGTTTTTGCAAAACAGGTTTGTTTTTATTTAGCAGGCTTGGCTTTCTCTAAGTTTGTATATTTCCACTGTTCTTATCTAGTTGTATATGCCAGGCTTCTGCAGTGAGAACTTATGAGGAGTGCTTTATTACCTAACCTCACTATACCGAATGCCAGTTCTTATCCTTAGGTACTTACCTATGAGGATTATAGATGTTAGCATGTCGTATACTTCGTTTAGAAAAAAATTAAAGTTTCTTTCCTACATCTCATTCTGGAAGATTCTATCCAATGGAATGCAATACAAGCCAAACTAAAAGGAGACATCATGGAATATTAGAAGTTTTAAGACAGTGGATTCCAGCCATTACTATTTTGTAACATAAAATGGAAGTATTTGCCTTTGCTCTGTTTTTTGTTTTTTAATTCTCTCCCTTTCTCCTCCTTTCAAAAAAGAATCTTATAGCTGGCTCTCCAAGAGTTTAGAGAACAACCTTTTCCCCTTTTGGAGGGGGTAGTTACTAGGTTTAGGTTTGGCAGAATATTAAGGCATTGACACAATCAGTTTTACACAAATTATATGTTAGCTGGAAAACCGAGGGACATTCCCTACCAGGCCCTAACAATGTACTGCCATAACTTAATAAAAATTGCCCAAGTGACAGAGTGTCTGCTGAATGGATTTTCTTACACCATCTGGTTGTCATTGTAGTTTTTTTTTGTTGTTGCTTTCATTTGAAATGTGCTGATGATCTTGTTTTTATTCCGTAGCATTGAACAGATGGGTTGATTATTCTTTTCAGATATTAATAAGGCAGCGGAAAGAAGAAATATGAATACGGCTCCATCAAGACCCAGCCCCACACGAAGGTAAAGTACCCTGAAGCAGTGAGTTACCTTGGGAGAGTTGGGCTCTGGGGAGTTAAGCCCAACTTCGTACATCAAGGGTCTTTTCTTCCCCCCCCAACAAATCAGAAACGCTCAAGCAAACAATAAGAACATGAACCTTGTGTGAAGGGCCTTGCTGCTTTTTTAAAAACATACATCAGGAGATGCAGAGGAAGCTTGGTGTTTTCGGTGACAAACCCAGCAAGTTCAGCTTGTAACATGAGTTGCAGGCGATTGGAAGAGGATAAACCTCTATCTGTCCCCAGCTCACGTGTCACTGGGAGCCTCCACAGCAGGAGGAGTGCCCCAGGGTCATTGGTGTGTATCATGCTGCACTGCAGCAGGCAGCAGAGATTCGACTCTTCATTCCAAATGGTTGCCGGTCCAGATGTTAACCCAGGTTTACAGAAAGTGCTGCCTGAGAGACTGCTGCTGTGCCTGTGCTGCAGATCCTGTTTGCTCGCATGCTTGGGTTACCTATTGAGGGGAAATAAAAAGGGCCAAAACCCTCCAACTCTCAGAAGTCTCCCTTTTTCTTAGCTTTCCCAGAAATAAAAGGCATTTCCCCAAATATTCTTCAAGTATTTACAAAAGACATAACCTGATGTGTACCCTCAAGATATGCACTAAACTGGCCCCTTCTCTCAAAGAAGAGCCTTATTAATGTTACCATTTAGGCCAAACATGAGTATGTTGTATTCAAACTGTCTAGCCCCATAAATAGCACACAAGTGTGCAGTTTTGTGTGGAATGTAGACACATGTGGTATATTTTATATCTGGTGTCTCTTTGTGGCCCAAGTGGATACTTGGCATGGATTTTGCCTTTGCCCCTAAGTAAAATGCCAATTTTCCACAGTAACTATGTACCTCAACTGTATTACACAGTAGACTACATTTCATGTGATGAGCTAAACACGGCTGAGTGCAGTGAATCCTACTCTCCTATCTCCACAGGTCACTTGGGGATATACCCAGCTAGCTGAGCGCTTACATATAAAGCTGTCCTGCTTTGGGGCAAAAACACCTATATTTTGTTACCTACTTACAGGAAAGAGTGGCTTCCATGTGTTTGGTGTATGTGCCCCCACTTGAATGTGAAGGGTATTTTCTAAGCTACCAGGAATATATTGCACATGTCTGTTCTGCAGAGTTCTTTGCCTAGGGGCAAAGTAATGCTGCTGATTTCACTTAGATTCTTTGAGCACTCTGCCTGCACAAAGAGTTGAATCTGACACCACAACTGTAGCTATACTACAGCTGTTAGGTGGGTGCCCTGGTCATCCATTGGTTTCACTGCAGAATTGAGCGTATACATTGGTACTGTTTGTTCTAACACCATAAGGAATGCGTGCAGCTTGCAGGTAAATACTGTCTTCATTGATCTTATGTGTATGTTTGAGTATCCTGAAGAACATAAATGAATCCTGTAGAACTTCAGCAATTCCGTATATTGTCTGCTTCCATTGTGCTGAATCTAACTGTGCTGCAGATGTTGAGCAGTCCTTTCTGTGTTGCTCCTCATTGCCCCAGTAATAAACATGGAATACAGGTGACTAAAAGTTCGTATCTAATGGTCAGAAATACAGGGTTCCATTGGAAGTTGTGGTTGCTAAATGTTTTGAAAGAAGATATGTATATCCAATTTCTAAGGAGCTCTAATATATGTATTTGAAATGGGTAGCTTACCAGGAGTATGGAATTGGTCACTATGAAGATACTGATTCCACTGATAAAATTCTGCCCTCTTGTCCCCATGATGCTTATGGTCTCTGGATAATGTCGACTGTGTGTTTCTGCAGATGAAAAAGTGGGAGGATACACATCACAGAATATAGAGTAGTTCCCATTTGTGCTATGAATCGAGAAGAGTATTTTATGTCATCCCATTAATAATATACTTAACCAGATGCTTTTAACCTTTCCAGTTGACTGTAAGTATTCAGCAGACATTGGCAGTGTTGGGGAAATAATTGACACCCCTGGTAAAATCCAATATAGACATTGCCAGAGCATTAAATTTAAAGATTAATTTCATCCCAGCTTAAAATGCAACTCCATAGTTTCATCTATAGTGGAATGAATATCTTTATGCTTTTTTTCTTTATTAAATACCCTCCACCAAAGAAAAAGATGTAAGCAGCATTGGAGGGGGCCTTTTAAAATCTTCTCTGTACCAGGTACATAAATATGTCTCACTTTGTATACCTTTTAGTATATCTTCTTCAGAAATAAATTCTAAAATGAGGTTGTCTAGAATATGCATAGGGCATTGTCTTCCCGCTTTATTTATACAGTCAGTAGGAGGGATAAGCTATGCTGATTTAAATTCCCCTTGGTGATATGTTCCTAAGTTCCTCAACATGTTATTTACCATAATGAAGTTTCATATGGTCATGCTTAATAGAGTTCAGGGAAGAAGGATGTTCACGTTTAGTAAAATCTGCTCTGAGTCCCCTCTAAAATCTGAGCAAAGAGTCCCAGTTTTTGTGTGGTTTTTTTTTGTTTTGTTTTGTTTTGCTTTGTTTTACATTTGAAAATAAAAATTTCAAACTCTAGAGCCAGAGGAATTGAGCAAAACAGAACACTAACATTTTAATCATTGCCCTTATCATGTATTATCTCTTAAAATATACCAATAGGACAGAAGTAAAATACAATAAGTAGGCAGGGTGGGTGGTTAACCTGGAAAGGGCTAATTCTTTCTCTGAATATGAGCATTGCTTATCACTCTCTTTGGGTACATGCATCCAGTCAAAAGCCTTGAGATAATTCCAGATGTACTGATAGGTTGACAGCAAGCCAACTGCCTTCATTTGGCAACCCTAATCATATTATGGGCCCCCAGCCATGGGGGAATGCGATATGCACAGGAAAAACAAACAAACAAACAAATAAAAACACTACCTATAGCAAACATTTCCCTTAAGTTGTAACTCTGTGTCTTCAGTGTTGCTACTTTAATAAGAAAATTGTTTTTAAGCATGCTGGCAGGACCTTTGTAACACCTTGTTTTGCTGGACTTTAACCTTGGGTGTCAAAACACCTAGGTATCTTTGGGAATTTTCAGAATTATCACCTCTTCAAATGTCTCTGTAAGCCCCAGTTCTGCTGTTCAGTAATATGCCTCTCCAATGACTCTAGCTGTCAGAATGTGGTTCTGACAGTATTGGCCCAGCCAAGCACAGAATTCTGCCTCAGGGATTCCTATTCTGGATCAGATTTCAACCTGAATTCTCATCATTTAACCTGTAGGCCACTTCATCGGACTCCTTTGAGTACATCACATAGTTACCACTGCAAGTTGTCTACCATTGCATCAGGCCTTACCTTCCTCAAAGACTGGACCATGATTCTAGTTGTACCTCGGTTCTCATTTTCCATGTTCAGCTCAACACCTTGGCCATCCAGGTCTTGGAACAAGCCCTTATGCGGATGTGGCTCCCAAGTGAGACTGTATTTCCCACCTTCCTGCATGACCTAAAGAAAAGCAAATAGAATTAACTTGTCTACAGCAAGAACTCTACAAAGAATTTACCCTATGGATTCATGAAGGATGTTAGGCCTGGTGCCGCTTTCGTGAAAATTAATCAAGGATTGGCTTCATCGAAATAACCTAGACATCGTCAACATTTCAGTTAAAAAAAGAAAGAAAAAGATAACCCCGCTCTAGACAAGCTTCTTACATGGCCCGAGGTGATTTCTATGTATCCAAGGTGTTAATTCCTTTGATAACTGCTTGCTTCTTGGGTACAAGACAGCTGTAGCTCTAGGTGGGCCTCACAATTAAAGATTCCAGGCTGTGATTACCTCTCTCCCAACACCTAAAGAACTGTCAGTTCTCAGTAAGTGCCACCTCTCTCTCCACAGAAAAGTTGTATTTGTGTTTGAGAAAATCATCCTCGTACTTCCTAGGGAAGAATGGGCACTTATAAAACTTGGATCTGTGAGGCATGTGATGTTTCATCGCACCCCATATCCTACCTGCACCTAATGGCAAAATTCTGCACAAGTCTGTTGTCTGTTTCTAGCAGTAGCATGGAGCCATCCATCATGGTCAGGGATCAACATCACATAGCAGCCAGCCATTTAGAGAAAAGGATTTGCGAACAGTATCCGTGACAGAACAGAAGTATGAAGAGCTGATGATTTTTTTCCGAAGCAAAACAACAACAACAACAACAAAAGACAAAAAAAAAAAAAAAGGCTGGCCTCCCATGGAAAATACCCCAGTAAACAGAAAGAAAGGAGATGCTGACAAAGTAAAGGACAGAGGCCTTCCTCCCTGACCTTCTGTACGGCCAAGACCAAAGAACACCATCCTGGGCTTGAGGTCTCAGTCTGTCCAGAGAGAAGCTCAGAGTCTGTCAGTCTTCCAAGATAATCACCTCCTCAGGGCTTGCCTTGTAAGCTCTCAGATGCTTAGTGCTCTGCATCCCCCTGTAGTCCCCAGGAGGAGCACTTCTACCAGAAGCACATTACTTGCCATCTGAGCCGTGGTTTTTCCCTTCCCCCATCCCTCCTTAACCTCTCAAATATTTGTAAATGGTGTGACTATATTTATCTCAAAGCAAAGAATATTTGACTTTTTTCCCTCCTGCTGAGTAGATGAGGAATTTGCAACAGGATTTTAGTGATATTTGTAAACTGCCTTCAGTGTGTTAACTCTGGTACTGAAATTTATTTAACTACTGTTCAGTTTCTTTTTAGCCTCTAGTGACCTGGTATCTGAGGGTGCAATGCATTGGTCTCCATTTAAACACCTTTGGTGCCATAGGATGATACGGTGAACTTTATTCTCTGGAAACTTGCTTCAGGTCCACTTGTTAGCCGAGATGAGGCATCTCATTCAGCAGGCTTCATCCTGGCAGCACTTTAAATCCTGCACACTGTACCACGCTTTTGTTATCGGGTTCTTGTTTTGCGAAAGATGTTGGGGCCAGCAGCAGAAGCCCTTTTGTTCTGAGGAGTTCTTTGTTTGGGTTCGAAAATGACCTTAAAGGGGTTTTTGCTGTGTTTTTGTCTCCAGAACAGCAGTCTGCCATACTGCTCATCTTTTGGAGAAAAGGGAAATGCTTTGCCTTTTCTTTTTAGAGAATTACTATCTGTCCCTGCTTCTGCCCTTCTTTTGGTTCTTCTTTCCCTTGTGAATATTATCTCTTCTACATTTTTACCCAGAAGGCACTTTGAGGGGGAATTCAGAGCTTCGTTGAACGGTCTTTAGATTAAGGGGAGGGGAGTGCTTGCCCTCTCAAACTGGAACCATGAACTTAGACCTTGGGAATCTGGGGTGTTATGATTGATCAACCTCCAGGGATAGACTCTTGACAGGTGAGTAAGGTATTTCAGTGGATTCACAAGAATGAGAACCAAATATGGCATTTATAATTATCCTAAGGCTCTGAAAAATGTGACATGGTGTTCTTATCCATGTCCCCACCCCCATTTTCACCAGCCCACAGCTTTGTGTGTGGTCTGTGGTCTGTCAGGTTCATAATCTCTCTCAACCTTGATTGCCAAGAACACTTGAAATCTGACCACCTCTAATGACTATGTCTAACTATTCCCCAAGCCAGATTTATCTGCCGATCATTAATCCAAAAATGCTTTACAATTGTCCCTTCCCATTGGATCCTGGGTGTTTGCCCACATTATACACTGTAGCAGATGTTATACATGTTAGGAGGATTATGTGACATAATGAAAGTTGAAGTAATAATCTTGGTTGGTCTGCACTGTGTTCTAATAGGAAAAATATTTAGGTGTCCTCATTTAAATTCACTGATCTCCCATATATTTGCTCCCACAAATCAGGGGTACTTGTGAGCCTTAAGATATATGACAAGGACTTTTAAGAGAAGCAAAATTGGCATTACAATTTTTTTTTCTGTGACCATGTGAATAAAGTGAAATTGAGGTTTTCTTCCAAGCTGAGGACATTGAATGCCTATATGTGTAATCACAGTAGATGACAAAAGTATAAATAAAACATGATGCCTACTCTTGAGAGGCTTACAATTCAGGTGAATAATTTGATTCAATTCATTAAACATTACTGAATTCTGCTGTGTTCTAGAGATACAAAGCCTTCAAGAGAGCTTACTGTTTGGTAGGGAAGCTATGTAAACAAATAACTACAGAAAGGTGTGATAAGTGTAGTAATAGAAATATGTGCAGAGCAAGATTCACTTCACGTATTCATGGAGCATCTGCTATAGTATAAACCTATATAGTGCTGTACAGTGAAGAGGCAAACTGACAGCCCTTATCCTCATGGACTTAGAGTCTAGTAGGGCAGACAGACATTAAACAAGTAAATTGATATGTGGTATCAGATTGCGATAAATGACATAAGTGAAAACACAGTGCTATGAGAAAATGTGGCCAGGATTTAGGGACAGAAGATAGCCTTTTAAAACCCACAGAATCAGGGAGTAAGGGATCCTTAAGCCCAAAACCTGGAAAATGAGTATGGATTCGTTCCTGCTGCTCAAGTGGAGGTATCAGGGAAAGTCTTGATTAGTTACAGCTAAAAGGCCAATATGGTAAGAAAGCGGTGAACTGGGGAGAGGGTAAGATGAGATTGGACATTGTAAATCAACTGTAATAAAAAAAATAAAAGACGAGGTTGGAGACAACCTTAAGAGCCAAGACTGCAGAACCTTACTAGCCTTAGTAGAGGTTTCGGACTGAATTCTGAGTACTGTGGGAAACCAGTGAAGAGTTTTACATATTTGTTTATTTGCTTTTTTATTTTATTGCTACACCTGCAGCATATGGAAGTTCTGGTCCAGAGATTGAATCCCAGCCACAGATATGACCTACACCACAGCTATGGTGACACCAGATACTTTTAACCAACTGCACCTTGTCAGGGATCAAACCTGTGCCTCCTCAGTGACCCCAGCCACTGTAGTCAGATTCTTTTTTTTTTTTAAGCTTTTTAGGGCCACACTTACAGCATATGGAGGTTGCAGGCTAGGGGTTGAATCTGAGCTGCAGCTGCCAGCCTACACCACAGCTACAGCAGCTCAGGATCCTTAGCCCACTGAGCAAGGCCAGGGATCAAACCCGCAACCTCATGGTTCCTAGTCGGATTCATTTCCGCTACACCATGATGGGAACTCCATGTATTTGGATTCTTAACCCATTGCAGGAACTCCGAGTTTTACATTTTTAAAAGATCACTCTAATCTTAAGATTAAGGAAAAGGCAAGAACAGAAATGGGGAGATTACTTTAGAAGACTCTTGCTGTGGTTTTGGGAGAGATGATTATGGGTTGGCCTTCAGAGGTACCAATGGAAGTAAAGAAGCATGGGCAGAATTGGAATTCCTGTCGTGGCTCAGCAGAAACGAATCTGCCTAGCATCTATGAGTACTCAGGCTCGATCCCTGGCCTTGCTCAGTGAGTCGGTTAAGAATCCGTCATTGCCGTGAGCTGTGGTGTAGGTCGCAGATGCAGCTCAGATCTGGCGTGGCTGTGGCTGTGGCATAGGCCTGGGCTACAACTCCAATTCGACCCCTAGCCCAGGAACCTCCATATGCCATGGGTGTGGCCCTAAGGGGGGGGAAAAAAAAAGACAAGAAACATGGACAGAATGGGTATCAATTTCAGAGAAAGTGTGAATAGAATTTGGAAATTTGATTGGAAGAATGGATGAGGCCTTAAGGAAAGGACAGCATCCAATTTCCTGGCTTGAACAACTGAGTAGGTAGATGTATATATCATTTATTGAAAAGGAAAGGACTGGAGGAGGAGCATATTTGTGGGGAAAGATCAAGAGTTCAGGGCAGGTTTTGCAGAGAAGGTGATCTTTAAAGTGGGTCAAACAAGAAACTGTTATAAAAAGGTAAACCAGATCAAGATAATAATAGAAATAGTACATACTCTAAAAGAGTTGAGCAGGAGGAGAGATCAGCAGTTACCAGAGAGATTCAGGAAGATTTCTTGGAGGACAGGGGACATGAACTTGCCTTTGAGGATTGGGTGATACTTGAATTAGTGTTTGAATTTTCCATGTTGAAAAGCCATACGAACAAAAATATTGAGACAGATTGTGTGAGTTAAGTCATAAGACCAGCCTAAGTAGAGCTCAGGAGGTTGAATCAGGAAATGGGGAATAGATAAGCCTTGGAAAGGGGCCAGATTTGTTAGGGAGGGGTGTCCAGAAGTGTAATAGCCAAGTTGCAGTTGGTAACAGGTAGAAATTTGGATAGTTGATCTGGTATTTGCTGAATGAATTGAAATCTGAAAGATTGGGTTCTGGTTTTCTATTTTGGAACCTCTTATTGGTGCCAGTGTAGAGATGAGGGCTTGTGTTGGAACTTAGGAATCCAGTGAGAATGAACAAGAAAGACAGGATTCAAGTGACTTAATGGGGGATAGGGAAGAAGAATTACTTTCAGTAACTTAAACTTTGGAAACTGGGAGGATGAATTTTGGCAGAAGTGAAGTCAGATTGGGCCTGAGTGGGTTGAATAAGAAGTTTAATTTTAGATATGTTGGGAATGAGTTTCCGATGGGTGGAATGTCTCATGAAGAATGTTGAATCAGAGCAAGCCAGACATACCTGTGACTTCAAACACTTTTTTCTTTAAACAAAAACACTCTGGCAAAAAGGAACCAGGTTCGACATAAACCCCACACTGAGAGCGAGCACTTCTTAATAACTATCTTGAGAAGACAGAGAAACTGAATGTTCCTGTGCTTGACTATATGTATCATATTGTACTGCTCTTTCTTTTTTTTCCCCCTTAATTTGATTAATCCTGCTGGGTTTTTTTGTTTTGTTTTTTTTCCCATGATTTTTTGAGTTTTTTTTTTAAAGTTTATTGAAACACAGTAGATTTACAATACTGTGATAATTTCTCCTGTAAAAAAAAGTGATTCAGTTTGCTAAATGTTTTGTTTTTCTTTTTCTGCCTTTTTTAGGGCCGCACCTGCGGCACATGGAAGTTCCCAGGCTAGGGGTCAAATTGGAATTGCCAGCCTACACAATGCCAGATCTGAGCCACGTCTATAACCTACACCACAGCTCATGGCAAGGCCAGATCCTTAACCCACTGGGCGAGGCCAGGGATCAAACCCGAATCCTCTTGGATCCGAGTCGGGTTCATTAATTGCTGAGCTATGAAGGGAACTCCTGCTAGATGTTTTAAGTGAAGTTTTTTGTACTTTCAGGACAACTCCTTTGATCGTCATTACTTTGTATGAGATTATAATATTTACTCTTTTTTCCTCATGAGTCTTGCCCCTTACTGTCACCCCTAGACTCCCCCCTCCTTTTAAAGTCTCTTTCAGACAAGTCTGGTGGGAGGAAATAAGTTCTAGGGGAAGACACTTCACTTGGAAAACCTGTTGAGATGGTGATGATAGTTTGACATGTGTACGGAATACTGAATTACTCCCTGAAACCTGATAAATACTGGACCCCAGTCAAAACCTTGGCTCTAAATCATATATTCTTCCTTCGATATCCTGATCTTGAAATTCTACAACCTTCTAGTCTTTATTTGCTGACCAGATGGGTGACTGTCCTTAAAATTTTGTGTTCTCACTGTTTGTGACTGCCATGTTTTAGAGAAAAATGTTTGGAGGGTGGGGCTTCCTCTTGTAACGAGCTGAAGGATTGGCTCCTTCAATTTCTTTCTCTTAGCATCTTCTTGCTACCTCCCACAGAGATCCATATGGTTTTGGAGACAGTCGAGATACAAGACGTGATCGATCCCCAATTCGAGGAAGTCCAAGGAGAGAACCCAGGGATGGCAGAAATGGCCGAGATGCTCGGGATAGCAGAGACATGCGAGACATGCGAGACATGCGAGATCCCCGAGATTTGCGGGACCACAGAGATAGCAGAGACATGCGGGATCACAGAGACAGCAGAAGTATGCGTGATGCTCGGGACCTGAGGGATCTTAGAGACTTTCGTGACCTAAGAGACTCTAGGGATTTTCGAGATCACCGGGACCCCATGTATGACAGATACAGAGATATGAGAGACTCCCGAGATCCTATGTACAGGTACATGTACCGCTATTTTGTTCGTCTTTTGTATGTGTGTTCTGACCTAGTCGAAAGCTCTACAGCACTGACTTCATTAGCCCTATGTGTTTCCAGTGTCTTATCAGATAGTAGATGTGCTCCTCAAATATTTGCTGTGTGTGTGAATGATTGATAGATTATGCTTAGTGAATGAACCTAGGTCTCTTCTTGTGGCTTATGAAAGGCAGCATTGTGCAAATGGAAAAAAAGATGGAGTACAAATGGCTTTGGTCGTGTAAAACCATAGGAAAGATACACAAATGGCCAATAAATACCTAAAAAGATGCTTGACGTCCTTCGTTATAAAAAAAATGCAAATCAAAGCCACAATGAAATACCACTTCATACCTACCAGGATGGCTACAATAATTTTTTTTTTTTTTTTTTAAAGCAAAGTAAATGGAGTTCCCACTGTGGTGCAGTGGAACCAAATCTGACTGGGAACCATGAGGTTGCAGGTTCGATCCCTGGCCTCACTCAGTGGATTAAGGATCTGGCATTGACATGAGCTGTGGTATAGGTTGCAGACGTGGCTCGGATCTGGCATGGCTGTGGCATAGGCCAGCAGCTGTAGCTCCTATTGGACCCCTAGCCTGGGAACCTCCGTATGCTGCCAGTGCAGCCCTAAAAAGCCAAAAAAAATTAAAAAAAGAAAAGTAAATGTTGGCAAGGGGTGGAGAAATTGGAACTCTCATACATTGCTGGTGAGACTGTGAAGTAGTATAACCACTGTGAAAAACAGTTTGGTGGTTCCTCAAAATGTTAAATATAGTAGAGTTAATGACCCATCAGTTCTCTTCCTGAGTATATCTCCAAAAGAATTGAAAAGAGGAACTCACAGATGTATGTGAATATACATAGAAACACTCTTCACAGAAGCTGGAAAGTAGACACAGCCTAAATGTCCACCAGTAGATGGATTTAAGCAGTGATATATCGATACAGTAGAATGTTATTCAGCCATAAAATAGGCAGTTGTAACACCTGCTGAAATCTTGATGGACCTTAAAAACATTACGCAAAGTGAAATAGGCCAGACAGATGCAAAAGACAAATATCATATGATTTCACTTTTATGAAGTATTTAGAAAAGGCAAATTCATATCAGACACAACTTAGTTTACAAGGAGATCCTGCTGAGTAGCATTGAGAACTTTGTCTAGATACTCATGTTGCAACAGAACAAAGGGTAGGGGAAAAAAAGGTAATTGTAATGTATACATGTAAGGATAACTTGATCCCCTTGCTGTACAGTGCGAAAATAAAAAAAAAATTTTTTTAAAAGGCAAATTCAGAGACAAAGTAGATTAGAGGTTACAGAGATGAGTGAATTTCTGTTTAGAGTGATAAAAAGTTTTTGTCTTTTTTTAACTATAATTTTAAAAAAAACAGGGAAGGAGGTGGGGGCATGGAATGAGTCCTCAAAACTAAAATATCGATAATTGCTACCAGTTATTTTGTATTTACTTTAGGCCAGGGATCTTACTTTATGCTGAGAGCTTTCTGTACATCCTCCCAGTCATTTTGGAAGGTAGGTTAACTCAGTCACAGCCACAGAGCTGATAAGCAGTGAATTGCAGATACTAATCCCAAAGTCCTGCGCTTTACTATGCTTACTACCTCACAGACAACCGGGGCTTAAAGAATTCTCTGTATTTATTTTTGCAGGATAGGGCTAATCTTGTGCAAATTTCTTTTAACTTCAGGAGAGAAGGCTCATACGACCGATACCTGCGAATGGATGACTATTGCAGGAGGAAGGATGACTCTTACTTTGACCGTTACAGAGATAGCTTTGATGGACGAGGCCCTCCAGGCCCAGAAAATCAGTCTCGTGCAAAAGGTAAAGTAGCAGAAACAGTTTATTCTTATTACTAATAGAACACTTTACAAAAGAAAGAAGAAACTAATAACCAACTGGAAGGAAGCTAATGACTTGGCTAAGCAATTTACAAAAAAAGAAATACAAAGGGCCTATTCATATATAGAGAGTACTCATCTTTAAAAATATTTGTAAGGAGTTCCCATTGTGGCTTAGTGGTAAAGAACCTGACTAGTATCCATGAGGACACAGGTTCAATCCCTGGCCTGGTTCATTGGGTTAAGGATCCAGCATTGCAGTGAGCTGTGGTGTAGGTCACAGACACGGCTCTGATCCCGCATTGCTATGGCTGTGGCATAGGCTGGTGGCTGCAGCTCCATTTCAACTCCTAGCCTGAGAACTTCCATACTCCATAGTTGCAGCCCTAAAAAGGCAAATTAGGAGTTCCCATCGTGGCGCAGTGGTTAATGAATCCGACTAGGAACCATGAGGTTGCAGTTTCGGTCCCTGCCCTTGCTCAGTGGGTTAACGATCCAATCCGGCGTTGCCGTGAGCTGTGGTGTAGGTTGCAGACGCAGCTCGTATCCCGCGTTGCTGTGGCTCTGGTATAGGCCGGTGGCTACAGCTCCGATTCGACCCCTAGCCTGGGAACCTCCATATGCCGCGGGAGTGGCCCAAGAAATAGCAAAAAGCCAAAAAAAAAAAAAAAAGGCAAATTAGTACCATCATCTGGCTTAGTCATCTAACAAGAAGAAATAAATATGAAATTCCAGCATAAGAAAAGAAATAAAAACAGAAGATTGGAGCTGAAGAGGTTAGGTGCATGCTTTTTCCCCATTGATCAAATAACTACAAGTATCTGCATTATCTATGTAGCGTGTAGGATTTTTTGTTTTAGTTACAGTTTTTACCCAACAGCATCTACTTTTTGAGTAAAGACAAACATTTTTTTAAGAGCTTTGTTTTTCTCAATACATCTTTAAAGATTTTTAAGTTGTTTCATACTTGGTCAAGAACTTCTTTTGTTTTTTCATCTTTTTGTCTTTTCTGGGCCACACCCACAGTACATGGAGGTTCCCAGGCTAGGGGTCTAATCAGAGCTGTACAGCACAGCTCTGTACAGCACAGCTCACAGCAACGCGGGATCCTTAACCCACTGAGCGAGGCCAGGGATAGAACCTACAACCTCGTGGTTGCTAGTCGGATTCATTAACCACTGAGCCACGATGGTAACTCCAAGAACTTCATTTTTAATTTGTTATAAAACATATACTTTACTGCCTCATTTTTTAAAAACAAATTACAAGTACCTGTCTTAAATAGTTATCCCAAAAATGAAAATTAGAATAATAATGAAATACCATTTTTTACCTATCAAGTTGGCAGGAGTGGCTTTTTTTTTTTTTTTTTTTAATGACAGTACTCAGGGTTGACTAATATGTGGAGAAACAGCACTAGGTGATCCACCCCTGTGAAGGGATAAATTAGTTACAGCCTTTCTGGAGGGCATTTTGATAGCATGTTTCAGATTAAAATAGTACCTTCAATCCAGATTAAACCATACCTTTTAGTCCAGTCATTCTATTTCAGTGAATTTGTAGTAAAATAATAATAATAATGGTTAATTTTAGGAAATAGTCTAGAGTATTAATTCAGAGAGAGAAAGTGTATGTGCTCAGACCTTCGCCTACAAGTAGTTCGGGATTCAAAATGAGGCTTGTGACTTACTTTTATAGAAAGGTACAGTCCATGTTTCAGTTTTCCTTGGTATTATCTTGCAGAGCGTTTGAAACGTGAGGAACGGCGTAGAGAAGAGCTTTATCGTCAATATTTTGAGGAAATCCAGAGACGATTTGATGCCGAGAGGCCTGTTGATTGTTCTGTGATTGTGGTCAACAAGCAGACTAAGTAAGAACCCTTTGGATGTTTCTCCTCTGTAAGAAGGGTCAAAAGAGAAATTCAGGCTCCTTCTTGGCAGCCATACACCGGACTTGGGCTGTGTATTCTGGCATTGCTGCACTGTGTTAGTCAGAGTTCTGTCAGTTTAGGTAACAGAAAAGGCATTGCAAACTGGCTCAGGTCCCAAAGGGAAATTTTTAGTTTGTTTGACTGGGAAGTTCATCCAGAGTCAAACTGTCATAAAGACTTGGTATCTATATTGCCTTCATTCTCACAGTCTTTTTTTTTTTTTGGCTCTTTTTTAGGGCCACACCATCGACATATGGAGGTTCCCAGGCTAGGGGTCAAATCGGAGCTACAGCTGCCGGCCTACGCCACAGCCACAGCAACACAGGGTCTGAGCCACATCTCCAACCTACACCACAGTTCACAGCAATGCCAGATCCTTAACCCTCTGAGGGAGGCCAGGGATCAAACCTGCAACCTCATAGTTCCTAGTCAGATTCGTTTCTGCTGCACTACGACGGGAACTCTCTCACACAGGCTTTCTACTTGAAAAGGCAAAAAGACACTGGCGCTAGGTGTGTATCTTCTTAGCTTTGCAAACCCATGGAAAGAGAGCGGGTCTTTCCCATTGCTTCCACCTGAAGTCCTGGAATTGATTCTCATTGCATTGTCCTGTGACTTATTTCCTCATCCCTTAACTAATCACTTTGGCCAGCAGTACTGGGGTGCCTAATTGGCCAGGGCTAGGTCATGTTCCCACCCCCAGGGCTAAAGGTGGGATTAACCCTGTGGAACCATGTGGACTGAGTGCGAAAGAGGTGCCTTCCCAAAGGAGAATTGAAGAGGGAATATATGCTGATCAGGGAAACAGTAGACGTCCCCTTGATGGGACAATCCCAAATCCCCAAGCCATATATCTCTGCGTTGTCAGCCAAGAGCCAGGTCTTCTTTGTGAAGTGCCATGGTCTTGCAGAGCTGGTAGGTGACCATGGTAGTCAAGCCAAAGTTCACAGCACCGTTTTACTCCATCTCCCTTTCGTATTCTTTCCTTGAAGAAGCAGCACGGAGGTGCAGAAGGGAGTATAGCAGCTTGTAAGCTTGGCAGTGGCTGTGTTCCCTTTCCCCAGGTGGTTAGTAAATAACTTCGTGTGTTTTCTAGCACTTGGGGGTTAAAGAGCTGATTTCAAGGAAGAGATTAGGGAAATAGGTGTTGAGACACCAAGCAGCAGGCAGAGTTCACAGACTCTGGGCTGCCTTGTTTAGAAATAGATGCTGCTTTAACTTATAGATAGCTTTTGTTTTTTCTTTTTTCTTTCTTTTTTTTTTTTTTTTTGACATACGATAATAGCTATCATTTTCTGAGCACCTACTGTGTACTGCCCCATGCTAGGCACTTTAAATTATTTTTTTGATCTTCACAATCATCACGTTTACCTGTGTATTCATTCAGCACATTTTTTCTATGTATGGCAGGTGCTAGGTCCTGGAGCTGTAATGCTAAGCAAACACACATGGGCCCTTCCTCTTGTGGAGCTTATACCCTAGCTGGACAGATGACAAAAATAAATGTATTGGTGATGAGTCCTATAAGAAGACATATATCAAGGATCTGATTTAGATTGGAGAGAAAGTCAAGGAAGTGACATATGAGCTGAGCCATATTATTCCTGTCTTATTGGTAAAGAAACTGAGGTTTGTAAGAGGTAAAGGGACTTGCTTAAAGCTTCAACTTTGCAAGTAAATATTAGTGCTAGGATCCAAACCTATCCTCCCAGCGTTTAAAACCCATACTTTTCCCACAGTGTTGTACAGCTGCTGCAAAGACAGACATGTGCCACAGGTCAGTAGGATGGTGTTGAGGAACTGTCATTAGACTAGAGAAGAGAAGGACCTGGGTATTAAATACTGCAGCAATGACAACTTCATGTATGAATATTCTGGGCCAATATGAAGAGAAGGAATCGGTCTAGATCTTTGGAACCTGAAGAGAGCTCGAGGGAGCACGGGGAGGGCACACAGCTGACTGAGGTGCCTTAGTTTGCACGTTAGGAGTTGGTCAGGGAGTGCTCACTAAGATCCTCTTTGTTTCTCCAGAGATTATGCTGAATCTGTGGGGCGGAAGGTTCGAGACCTAGGCATGGTAGTGGACTTGATCTTCCTTAACACAGAGGTGTCACTGTCACAAGCCTTGGAGGATGTTAGCAGGGGAGGGTCTCCCTTTGCTATTGTTATCACCCAGCAACACCAGATTCACCGCTCCTGTACAGTCAACATCATGTTTGGAACCCCACAAGGTATGGAGGCCCAAGTGGGTCAGAATTCCAGAGGTGGTCACTGGTCCATTTTATGCCTTCCTCAGAAGCAGCAGGTTTTAAGTAAATGTATTTCAGCTTAAATACATTAAGTGGTAGGGCCCTTTTATAAGGGCACTGGCAGAGACTAGTGTAGTCATTTATTCATCTTATATTCTGTCATTTGGTGTAGTTCTGGGCCTGCTGTATTTGACATTATATTTAGCCCTTAGGTATATACAGTGATGTGCTGGAAAACGTTTAACCACCAGTTCTGGGGTAGGGGACGGTGTGGTTTATAACATTTGCTGATTGCCATGGTGTAAATACTCCCACTGTGTTCTATTTCAAGCCACCAACATGAAGTCACTTCAGGGCGAGTTGGGAAGAGATGCACACAGTCTGCTCTCTCCAGTGAGAGCCAGCTCCAGCACAGCTCTGGCACGTACTATGCTGTGTGCTATACAGTCCTCGCTTTCACCAGACTTTGTAATGAGGGACAAAGAATACAGCAGGCAGTTAGGATACTCTTTGTAAGTGTGCTAGGGAGGTGGGCAGAGGGACTGTGAGAACAGGAAGGAGGCCTGGGGTAGGTTCTTTGAATTCCTTCCCTGAAGTAGCTTTTAGTCCTTTGCTCTCAGATTGGTGAGACTTAGCCAACTAATGCTCTGTTCACTGCTCTCCCAGTAGACTTTTCCCTTTTCCCACCACCCTCAGGCTGTGTTTGCCTGACCAGTTACACCCATATGGAACTATAGGGTGTAGAAGACTCTCCGGTGGGTCCTTTTTCTCTCTGAGGAACAGTCCTCAAGGTGTGTGAAGACATTTATATTAAGTGCTGAGAAGTCTTCTCACCACGCTCTAGATCATGCTGCCCAGGGGTGAGGAGAAGAGGTTATTTAGGGTCGCAGTTTGATCTCAGTCTGTGACCTTTGAACTGATTGAATTCAGAAATAGCTCTGTCCTGAGGAGCATAGTGGAGAGACTGACTTTACAGAAGGGCTTTTGGGACCCCTGCGGCCTGCCTCCTGTGGTTATTCTCCACATGGTCTTTTTGAATCTGAGAGACACTGTCAATGTTTCTTTGGTTTTTACTACGTGTCTGTGATCTAAGAATTCCCCCAAAGAACCAGCTCTGTACAAAGATGTTTGTTCCCCACCAAAGAAATCTGTTCACCTAGCTTCCCACCCTTCATCCCCCTCCCCTCCCAGCCTCTCCCCGTCCCTCATCCCGAGGCTTTTTGTCACTTGAATGGGTTTCTTGCTGGTGGGAGGTTAGGAAAGGCTTAGTAGAGTCCAGCAGGAGGCACTCAGATCTGTCATGGGAGAAAATAACTCATGTTATGTTCCCTCCTACAGAGCATCGCAACATGCCCCAGGCAGACGCCATGGTACTGGTGGCCAGAAATTATGAGCGCTACAAGAACGAGTGCCGGGAGAAGGAGCGTGAGGAGATTGCCAGGCAGGCCGCCAAGATGGCGGACGAAGCCATCCTCCAGGAAAGAGAGCGAGGAGGCCCTGAGGAAGGCATGCGCGGGGGGCACCCTCCAGCCATCCAGAGCCTCATCAACCTGCTGGCAGATAATAGGTACCTCACTGCCGAAGAGACTGACAAGATCATCAACTACCTGCGAGAGCGGAAGGAGCGGCTTATGAGGAGCAGCACCGACTCTCTGCCTGGTGAGCTACGTGGCAGGGCCGAGGTGAAGTTCTGACTCTGCATTTCTCTAATCCCCAGGCTCTGTTGGGAGGGTGTCAGGCCCAGGGCTCTTTGGGGTGGGTAAGGGAAAAGAGCCCGTCTCTTGGGTTCTCCCATGGGCCATCCATGCTCATGTAATGATACCTTAAGATTTGGGTACTGAATTCTGATCCCTGTAATTAAGGTGGTAGTGGGTGGGCCAATATTGCTGGTTCCCTAGTAACCAAGATGGATGCCCTTTTTTCTTTTAAGTAACTGTCTGGGGGAACTGAGCTGTTTTCTGGAAACAGCACGTACTATGAAGTGGCCCCTTTGGGAAATTGATGTCATAGTCTGTGATTGATGTGATCAGTGATTGTTGTTCTTCCCTGGGCTGCTAAGCCTCCTGCCCGTGGAGGGTACTTTTCAACCAGATACCTCCTCCTTCTGTCTACTAGGCCCGATTTCCCGTCAACCACTCGGGGCGTCCTCGGGTGCCTCGCTGAAGACGCAGCCAAGCTCCCAACCGCTCCAGAGCGGTCAAGTGCTCCCCTCCGCTACACCCACTCCAGCTGCAGCCCCCACCTCCCAGCAAGAGCTTCAGGCCAAAATCCTCAGCCTCTTCAATAGTGGCACAGTTGCGGCCAATAGCAGCTCTGCATCACCCTCAGTTGCTGCCGGAAACACCCAGAACCAGAATTTCTCCACAGCAGCCAACAGCCAGCCTCAGCAAAGATCACAGGCCTCTGGCAATCAGCCTCCAAACATTTTGGGACAGGCAGGATCTGCTCGGAACATGGGCCCCAGGCCTGGGGCTCCGTCCCAAGGGCTCTTTGGCCAGCCTTCCACGCGCCTGGCACCCGCCAGCAACTTGGCTAGCCAGAGGCCTGTGTCTTCCACCGCTATCAACTTTGACAATCCAAGTGTACAGAAGGCTCTGGACACCCTGATCCAGAGTGGCCCTGCTCTCTCCCATCTGGTTAGCCAGACCACAGCACAGGTGGGGCGGCCCCAGGCTCCCATGGGATCATACCAGAGGCATTACTGAGGCTAAATATCACCTACCCCTGGTCCCTCATCCCCTGGCCTCCCACCTGTTGCGTTCCAAATAGAATCGTTTGGAGGATGTTCTCTGCACCTCTCCAGGTCCACGTCGAATGTCATGGGTTTCTACCACCTGCTCTCTTCTGCCCAAGGCTGTGTTGCTTATTCCTCCCAGAGTCAAGAGTTTATACTGCATTGGGGGTGTATTTTTTGTTGTTGTGGGGGGGGAGCTGTTTTGTTTTGTTGGGGAGTGGGTTTTGTTAGAAAATAAATATCTCTGGGGTCATGGGCAGTGTAGGTGTCTGGGCTCCGTTGCTATTTCATGAGTCTCTGTCAGCTGGATGTGGGGGCGGGGAAGGAAGAAGCAGCCAAGCCCCAACTGACTGAGTTTGGGATGGCGTTTTCACGTCATGAGCCACCGCCTTTGTTCATTTGGAACTTACCAAGGTTTTCCAGCCTCACACAGGCCCACCGCAGCTCAAGCTCCTGTCTGCAGCTCCTGCCCAGTGTTGCAGAGCCCAGTCTGGGCTGAGTGGGCATAACGTCTTCATGCCCCATCCCCGAGACATGGGGTCTGCTTGAGGATTCCTAAATCGGCTACTCTGGAGTTATTGAGGAGTGGCAGCCACAGAGCAGGCACTTTTCTGCCTGACCCAGGGTTGTTGGGTTTTGGTTTTCTCTTTTTTTCTTCTTTGCTTTCACTTTGATAGAGGATCTCCCATGGACTGAACAGCTCCAGTCACCAGACGTTTAACACAAACTGTGAATCTGGGCCCCAGCCACTCGTACCCCTAACAGTTCTGTCAGCCTCTCCCTCACCAGAGATAGTTTTGTGGAGTTGGTTCTGAGAAGGCAACTCTAGACTCTGGCAGTAAACACCCACCTTTTCAGTAATCGTTTTGAGCGTTTGGCTCAAAAATCAGGCTCTTGTTTTCTGAGCAGCAGGAGGTAGGGACCATTTTGATGTCAGACTTTTGGTAGCTGGACATGTTCTTGATGCAGGCGACTGTTCATAACTTCTGAGCCGGAGTGAAGTTACTGCAGGGAGGACTTCTGGCTGCTGCTCTAAATGGAGTCAAGGGAAGCTGCCCTCTCCCTAGAGATGGTGCTTGTCAGAGCCTTGTGGATCAGTCTCAAGGGGCCCCTGGCAGAGATGAGGGAGAGCAGTGACTTTAGCTGAGTCCCTGCCAGTGGCTGAGTAAACAATGATTTCAAAAACTCAAGGTCCCCAAATGGCAGCATTTTATGTTCTGACCTGTTTGTGTTATATAGTGTTTTTTTTTGTTTGTTTTTATTTTTTTCCTCTTTGGAACTCTCGTGTTAATAAGATGAGATGATTACTTTTTAATTAAAATGAAAAAGTGAAAGCTGTGTTGTCTTTTGGGGGTGTGACTTATCCTCAGGGCCTCTTTGTGGACATTCCTTCCCAGAGTCAGGACGTGAGGTTCTCTGCCAGAGAGCCGGCTAGTTTCAGTCTGCCATGAGGTCTGCCCCTTCTTGTGCTCAACCTGCAGTCAGGCCTCAGAACCTCCTGTAACCCTAGCTTCTCATCTTATGCAGCTCACCTAGTTAGAAGCTTCACTATAACAGTTCAGAGTAAAAGCCTGCTGGTTAATTATGCTGTGTAAACATCCTTGTTTGTGGCAGACTTTCAGTGTGTCAGGAGTTTGTCCTTTTATCCTAGGAAAGGGAAACAGGACTGTGAGGAGGCCATTTCTGCCCAAAAGCCCTGAAGAGCAGGGCACTCTCCTGTTTTGGTTTTGTCTCTGTTAGCACCCTCTTGTTCAACCCCTGACGCAGAGACTTGACAGAACCAGAGTCATAGGTAGGAGACCTGGAGAGCATTTAATAGCCCCACCAGGAAACTTGGGGTGACTGGTACGGGGCCTCCAGTGGATTAGGGGCCAAAATACTGGTGGTGCTGGGCCTGACCTAGTTAGTGCCCTCAGGAGATGTTAGTACAGTGCCCCTGCTGCTAGTTCCTTTGTCCCTCCAGGACAGGGCCCCAGAACAACCGGTACACAAACTATGGAGCCAGACCTGGATGATCAGCCCAACTGGCTGTCTTGTCAGTGTTTCTGATCGAGAGTCTAGGGCCCACCTGGAGGGCTAACTTGAACACCCCCCTTCCCACCTACTAATTCTTTCCCCTGGAGTGTCCAAACAGCACACCTCAGGCTGTGAAGGGTATAATAAAATTATTTTTATTGCATTTTGTGCAGACAGGAGTCTAAAAAATTAATACAGTAAAAGCTATAAAGCAGTAAATGGGAGCATTCAACAAAAAGGAAAGAACCAACCCTCTCCTTTTCATATTGGCACAAAGAACACAAGATAATACTGAGGCAGAATGCGGAATACTGAAACACACTGAAAATTAAAGGCAGGCCTAGTAATAGTAATAAATACTCTTGATTTGGTTTGCAATCTCCTATTTACAAGGGTTTTCAACTTCATTGCATTGCCCTGCACATGGATCGTCTAAAACAAAAGCAACACTAGTTATCACTACAAGGCTATTGAAATATTGCACTCAGAATAAAAGTCACTTGAATGGACATGAAACATCTAGCTGCATGGTTATAAAGATAATTTGATGAATGACGTGTGATAACATTCATAACAAATATTGCACATGTAGCACAGAAAACTTGGGGTTTTGTTGTGGGATGTCTGTTTTCATCAACGGAAACTTTGCTCTTGCCAACCAGACAGTCTGGGCCCAAATAGTGCAACTTTGGTTCCCTAATTGATGTTGATCCAGCCCCCTTACCCTTCTGCCTAGCCCACCACTTAAGCCCGGGAGTGCTCCAGCCCCCAGAAGGCTAGACCCAGCTGTGGTTCTCAGAGGGAGGTCTTTTGGAGGATGGGGGTGGGGGGTGCTGGTGTCTAATACCTCCAACTTCTGATTACTACCTGGAAGAGTCTATCCGGCCCCATTAAAATTTCAGAGGGGCCTTGGCCTCACTGGCAGATGTGCAAACCTACCTCCAGCCACACCTGGCCCAGTCTAGATGGCACCAGCTCCAGCTCTCTGCCTTGGGCTCGAAGGAAAAGAGGTGGTGAGGTCAGGAGTACACTAGCCTCAGCTCTAGGAGGTGGGCAGAATGTGTAACTAGGTGCAGAAGTCAGGGCCCTGGGGCTGGAGGTACTGTACCCAGTCCCAGAGGGCGCTGGAACGAGCATGCAGTGCCTGTGCCCCTTCGTAAGGTGCCCTGGGGGAAGGGAACTCGGCCAATGGGCGTTCTCTAGGGATGGACAGCGCCTCCGCCCGGGCTGCTGGAGCAGAAAGCGCCAAGGACTGGGGTTGGAGAAGCCAAAGGCCTTAGGTCCTAGTTGGAGGAGGGCAGAGAGGCGCTAAGAACAAAGCACATGGCGACTCCAGCCCTCCCCCAGGCCCAGGTGCCTGGGAGACGGAGCTAGAGGCCGCTGCTAGGCAGCGAGGCCCCGCCCTGGGACTCGAAGAAGGCGGCTGGGTCCCCGAGGCCGGAGCTGCCAGATGCGACAGGGGAGGGAACATCAGGGGCAGCGCTGGGGCCTCCCCAGTGGGTCTGGCCCCTAACCCAGAACCGCCCCCTCCTCCCTCACCTGTCCCAGAGAGGAAACTCCGGGACAGGGGCTACCCTCCAGCTCCCCGACTTCAGTCTTTGGCGAAGAGCCCATGGGATCAGGGGAGCAGGCGACAAGCCGATTGAGGAGAGACACCTGCTCCCCCAGCGAAGGCACCGGGGCGGGGCTTCCTCGGTGGGGCGAGGGCCTCTCTCGGTTTCTCCCCCTGAAGAGCGCCCCTCCCCTATCCTGGCCCCAGCTTGCATAAGAGCCGATGAGAAGAGGCTGCGCGCGTCTCTGCAGCCGCAGTGGAAGCTCACATCCGCTGGGAGGCGAATCCAGAAAAAGTCGGACACTTGTCTCACTTCGTCTCCCAAGGAACTAGAAGGAAGGGTCGGAAGCCAAGGGCGCGTGGAAAGGGCAAGGAGGCGTCGAGGGGCTGTCGAGGGGCCAGGACGCCCGCCTGGGCCTAAAGCACTTCTGCTCTCAAACTCTCAGACGTCAAGGAAAACCCAGCCTCCCAAGGCCTCCGCCTTCCCTGGGCGCCCCCAGCGGGAGAGCTCGACAGTGGCGAGAAGAGAAGTCCGTTGCGCTTCTAGTCACAGATATATGGGGACGTTAAAAATACACGCGATGTCTCCTGTACACTATGTATAGGCTCCGCCAGCCCGCGGCCGCGGCCGCGCGAGGAAGAAGGACGGAGACGGCGGAGCGCGGCCGCCCCACCCCACGCCCTCCCGGCCGCCGCGGGAGGGACGCAGAGTGAGGACGGGCGGGGCGCGGGAAGCGTGGGGAGGGGCCGCGCGGACAACCCGGGGTCCACAAGGCCCCAGCTCTGCTCCTCTCCGCGCCTCCTCCGACCTTTATTGCAGCGTCTCCTCCGGCGAGGCGAGACCAGGCTTTGAAAAAGGGCAGCGACAGGGCGACGTGCCACCGGGAGCTCGGGGCTCTGGTCTCCGCGCCGGGTGGTCCTCTCCGAGTCAGCCCCGACGGACGTGTCCTCCGGGCTTCAGGCAGCGGGGAAAGGGGCCAGGGCGCGGGCACAGGGTCTTTATGTAAACGGTGAGAGCGGCGGGGGGCGCGGCGAGGGCTCCGGGGCCGCGGGCCGGGCGCGCTCGGGCCCGGGTGGCAGGTCCTGGCTCTCAGGAGTAGATGGTGATGACCTCGCGGCCCCCGCCGCGGACCAGCATCACTCGGTCCAGGTGCTCGGTGAGGACCTCGAGGAACTCCATGTCTGAGCGCCCGTCAAGGAGAAAAGCTGTCCCCTTCCCTTCCGATGGAATTAGGGTCGTGCGTTGGGGGCCAGGGGAACGCTGGGCTTGCGTCCCTGTCTGACATGCTGAAGGAGAACCGGCTCAGCTCTTCCTTCCCAAGGCTTGGTCCCCTGTCGTCCACCTCCCCCTCCCTCCCAATTTTAAGTCCAGGATACAATTTTCGTCACCGTTGCGGTTGCGGGGAGGCCCGGGCATGTTGAGCAAAACAAGCTTGGCATCCCGGGATTTCTTGACGATGACCTCGTTCAGCCTCACTGCCGTGTGCATGCGCCGCACGTTGGACTGGTTCCTGCGGGAGGGAGGGAGCGAGGAGGGCGCGTGAAGCTGGGGGAGGGGAGAGATGGAACCAGTCGCCCTCCCGGCCCCCGGACCACTGGGCTGCTGGGACCTGGTCCTTGCAAACCAGGGACGCCCAACCCCAGACCTCTCCAAGCTGAGCTATTCAGAGACCCGAGGTCAGGGGCACGAATGGAGAGTTCGTGATAGAGTGAGGAGAGTAGGGTCCCTGGCGGACCTAGGAAAGAGAATTTTTAAATTCTGAGGCACTTACAAGTTCTCCCACTCCCTTCGGGAAACACAAGAGAAGCAAAGAGAGGAAGAAAAAGAGAGGGGTCAGAAAAAGCGGCAGAAGCTGAGGACTTGAGCCACCATCAACCCCCTGAGTGTAAACAGGTCCTGCTCTCCCAGCCCCCAAGCCATCACCTTTCCACCACCTGCACATGGCAGTTCTGGTGCTCGGCAGTCAGGTCCAACCTGAGTCCTCAGATGGGGAAGCTAAAACAAGGTCGGGGCGGGTCTTCCAACTACCAGACCAGGACCCCTTCTGCTTGTTTGCTCTGCCACTGGGGCGAAGACCCTGCAGGCTCACCCCAACCCCCAGCCCTCAGCCCTCCGCCCCCAGGCCCGTACGGCTTCATGCTGAAGAAGTCCTTGATGCCCTCGGAGGAGACCGGACTGGGGCCCTTGTTCTTCTCTGCCACCGATTTGTCCTTGGTCCAGGTAAGATGCACTTTCTCTGGGTCTGCCTCCCCCTCCCCCTCAGGCTCCTCCCCCGGAGATGGGGAGCTGCTCGGGCAGCTGGGAGCACTCTGGTCATGGATCAGCTGCACCTGAGGGATGCAAGAAGCGACAGCATGTGATTCCTTTGGAAGCCCAAGGTTCTCTTCCCACTGGCTAGGGCCAAACCACGCCAACTACTCACCTCCTCTTCTGGCTTCTCCTCACTGTCACCAGCCGTCTCTTCTGGGACGTTGAGGCGGAGCCGGGTGTTGGCTGGATTCTTTCTTCGGATTGAGCCTCGAGATTCATCTGTGATACTCTGGATCTAGGGAGTGACACAGGTTGGTGCTGGTTCTCCTGGAAATCACTCCCCGTGCCCTGCAAGGAGCTACCCCCAGAGCTGATGTTCAGCAGAACGTGCGCCAGTTGTTAAAATACTGCAATGATTTCACACCAAATAGCTATTGCCTCACTGACCTGGCCTTCCAACTCCTCCCCAGAACCCCTGACCTCCCTACTATCCAGCAACTAAAGGGTTAACACCTGATCCAGCTGAGCTCCGCCTTAGCGCTAAGGTCCAGTGCTGGTTTGTTTTGGTTTTTAGTGCCAGTTTGGGTTTTTTGGAGGGGTTGGGTTTTCTTTTCTTTCTTTCTTTTTTTTTTTTTTTTTCCTTCTAGGACCACACCCGGAGCATATGGAAGTTCACCCGGCTTGGGGTGGAATCCGAGCTATAGCTGCCAGCCTACACCACAGCAGCACAGGATCCAAGCCATGTCTGCGACCTACACCATAGGTCACGGCAATGCTGGATCCTTAAGCCAATGAGTGAGGCCAGGGATTGAACCCACATCCTTGTGGATACTGGTTGGATTCTTAACCCACTGAGCCACAACAGAAACTCCTCAGTGCCAGTTCTGATTGGTCAGGGCACATGCCACTTCTTACAATTTTACTGTCACCTAGTTTCAAGAGCTCTCCTGTCCTCAGTCCCAGAGCACCATCACCCATTTCCCCAAAGATGCCACTCCCTGAGATGGGGTTTTCACTGAAACTCAGGGGGCTAGTGGTCCCACAGTACCCACACTAGGGAGCTCTTACACCCCCTCCCCATGGGTGCACATCATCCTTACCCCTGAGAACCCACCATCCAAACCCTGGAGGTTTGCCCACAATTCTCACCATCAGCTATATCCTGACATATCCATCTGTTGCCCCTTCTCCAAGCATCCATCACATGATCTGATCCCTTGTTCCCTACACTGGCAGCCCACACCCCTGAAGTATCGTCACCCATACGTATTTAGAATCCACCATTCTCCCTTGGGTCCCAGAAGTCACAGAGAAAAGAGCTGTGACCCACACCAAAGCCCCTCTGCATCCCAGCTGGGAGGCTTGATAGATGCACCTGCAGTGTGGACCCTGCTGCTGGAGAGCCCAGTGCCAGGAGGTGGCAGTGGAACCTGTGCAGACCCAGAACTGCAGAGCTTGAGACTCTCTGAAGCCAGCCAGGGCAACCTCACCTCCCGCTCCCGTTCATTCTTGGTTAAATGCATCTGCTTGAGGATCTGGGAACGCTGCTCCATCACCAAGGTCTTCTCGTACGTGTAAGCCGAGATGTCACTCTCATGCTATGGGCAGGCAAGGGTGGGGATGGGGCGAGGGGGGCAAAGGAGGAAAGTATGAGCTCTGAGCTCAGGTGCAAGGCCAAGGGAAGGGAGGCAGGCCCCCTTCCTTCTGCCAGCCTTAGGGCATCCCTATCCAATGACCTAGTTTAATCGACAGTTGTGGAAGGCAAGGACAAAGCAGAGGGTGATGCTCTTTGAAAGCAAAGCAGCTCATTCCCTCCTCAGCCAAACACAGGCCTAGGTGAATGAATGGGTGAATTAATGAATGGGTGGATTAATTAATTACCTGGGTGAATGGAGAGGGGGAAGAAATTTAAAGGAACACGGAGATGAATGAATACATACCTGGATGAATGGGTGGGTGAATGAATGAAAACATTAATGAATATACGGGTAGATTAATGAATACACAGAGGGATGGGTAAGTGGCTAAGCTTAGGGAATGGATAGATGAGAGGAGGCTATAGTGTGTAACTGCTAGGAGCACGGACTCCAGAGCAAGTCGGCCTGGGTTGGACTCCATTTAGTGTGTCTTGGGGGCAAATTACTTAACCTTTCTGTGCCTCAGCTTCCTCATCTGTTAAATGGAAATGCTGATCATTGCACCTATTTCATTGATTGCTGTGAGAATTAATATATATATATATATATATATATATATATATATATATAAAGTGCATAGAACAGTGCCTCACATGTAACAAGCACTGCTAGACATGGCTATTCTTATAAAGGAGAGGAGAGGATGGATGGATGGATGGATGGATAGACAGACGGGCTCTTGGGAGAATATGTGAGAGGCTGAAAAATGGATGCGGAGGGAGGGATCCAGCATCATAAGCTGATGGGTGTTGGGGTTGCCCTATTTGGTGCTGGGGCCAAGGGGAAAGAGGGCCAGGTGGGATTCCAAAACTTCAGAGGTGGCTCCTGGGGACCCACCATCTCCACCACCTCGACCTCCGCAGTGATACGTAAGTGGTACAGAAATGTGGTCAGGTCTTTCTTCATCTGGATGCTATTGTCGTCCATCTGGGCCACAGTGAAGATTCGCATCTTGCACTTCCGCCAAACCTGGAAGGGTGAAGGCGAACTAGAAAGGTCCAGCCTAGATGCAGCAGAGACCCAGGGCCAGAACCTAGAGAAAACCCTGTCCCTCACCCTTCCCACCCACCTTCCCACACAAACATGCAACCCCGCAGTCCTCTATCTCTATGGCCACTGCCTGCAAAACTGTCCCTGCTTGGGAGAGGGTTCCCCCATTAAAGCATCCCTTGCTTGGGTTAAACACTGCTCCTCTTTATAATTCAAGGATACCTGCAAAGGGGGACCCAGTCAGTTCCCAACATCTCAGAATAAAGGAGGTGATTGGAGCCCTCTCCCAGCTGCCCTCATGGAGGTGGGCCCAGAGGGAGTCCAGAAGCCCCGCCCACGGACGTGGGCGCGTCTGCACGCGCACGCACGCGCACCTTGTGGTGCCGCAGCAGGAAGGGCAGCAGCATAAGCATGCCCCCGTCGTGCACGATCCACCAGACGTCGATGCTGCCCTCGGAGAAGCGCTCCGGGTTCCCGGGAAACATGGAAACGTTCTTGGTGACCAGCAGGGCCAGGTGACCGGCTGTGGTTTCCCGGACCAGCTCTGGAGGAGACCACGGAAACGGCCAGACGGTAAAACAGTGACCCTTGTCACCACCCTTCTGGCACCCAGCACCCCACCCCACCCACCCCACCCCACCCCACCCCACTGCGCCCTGGCCTTGAACTGAGGAGTCAGAAAACCCCCGTCTACCTGGGCCTTATCCCTTGTTGTCTGAATTTGGGAAAGCCTCTCTGGGCCTCAGTTTCCCCACCTGCCGAGTGGTAATAAGAACACCTGCTCTTTCTGACTAAGCGCTCCACCATGCAAGGCTGGCTTAACTATCTAGGATCCGCTGCTAAGGAAGTCTCAGGGTTTACCAGCTGTGTGCCCTTAATCCCGCTTTGCTTCAGTTTCACACCAATAAAATGGAGACGGGGAGTTCTCGTCGTGGCACAGCCGTAATGATTCCGACTAGTATCCATGAGGAGGAGCGTTGGACCCCTGGCCTTGCTCAGTGGGTTAAGGATCCGACTCACTCAGATCCTCCATGACTGTGGCTGTGGCTGGCAGCTGCAGCTCCAATTCAACCCCTAGCCTGGAATTCCATATGCCTTGGGTACGGCCCTAAACAAACAAACAAACCAACAAACAAAAATGGAGACAGCAATGCCAAGCCCTCCAGGGCCTGCTGTGAGAATTAGAGACCTAGAGAAAGCCTTAGCTTGTCAGGCACACAGAGCGCAGTCTATAAATGTTATTACATTGTTTGTTACCAGCCACCACCAAGGAGTCTGATGCTCAGAGAGGCTGAGGCACTTGTGAACAATCACACAGCGAGGGTGGGCCAGAGGGGGAGATTTAGACCCAGGCCTCTGAGGTTTCAAAGCTGTAGCTCTTTCCACTGCCCTGCACTGTCTTCCTCCCAGGGTCCTGAGCCCTGCAGGAGTCAAAACCATCTCCTTCACACCTGAGTCCTCAGCACAGTGCCTGGCACATGGCTGGCTTTGAACCCTATCCCCTGCATATGCCGAATGCATGTGTGTCATGCCTGGGACATGGTCCCCAGGCTCAAAGAAGGGGAACACGCCCCCGCCCCCGCCCAGCCCTCCTCAGCCCCCAGCCCCATCCAGCTTTACCAATGAAGTTCCGCCACGTTTGATGATCTTCCTTCTGCCGCCAGTTGCGGGGCCAGCCAACAAGCACGGTGTTGTGCTGCAGCCCCCCGAGGCCCCCAGACTGAATCAGATGGGACACACCATCTCGAAGGTTGGAGGAAATCACCACCTGGCAGAAGCCTTTCACTTTCTCTGCCTCCATCAGGCGCCGGATGGACTGGCAGGAGTGGGAGTATGGTCAGAAAAGGACCAGCCTCAGGCTTCCCTGGCCCTGCCCAGCCCCTTGCAGCCTCCCTGCTCGAATCTCTCCCCTCCATCACCCCCATCTTCCTGAAGCTCAGCTCTGATCATGTCAGCCTCCCGCACCCCATCACCTGTGGCCCTCATTTTCTCACTGCTCAATCAAAGCTCTTCACGCTCAGACCCTACACCTTCCACCACCCTCATAGGTCACACAGACCCCCTGCAGGCTCTCCACCACCACCCAGATCCCCTCCCGTCATCAGCCATTGCACCCGCCTGGCCCAACTCAACCATCACCTTCTGCAGCCACCACCCCACCCCCAGGTCAGAATGAAACTGGGCTCCTCTGCATAGCCAGACAAATTGTTTTTAACAGGTTTTTTTTTTTTAAGTTAGCATAACGGTAAGTATTTTAAATGCACATTCCATCTGCACCATGAGGGAAGTGTTCTTTATTACTCTCATTTTATAGATAAGGAAATTGAGGCTTAGAGAAATTAAGACTTGCTTCGGGGGAGTTCCCGTCATGGTGCAGTGGTTAACGAATCCAACTAGGAACCATGAGGTTGCAGGTTCGATCCCTGGCCTTGCTCAGTGGGTTAAGGATCCGGCGTTGCCGTGAGCTGTGGTGTGGGTTGCAGACGTGGCTCGGATCCCGAGTTGCTGTGGCTCTGGCGTAAGCCAGTGACTACAGCTCCGATTCAACCCCTAGTCTGGGAACCTCCATATGCCATGGGAAGCGGCCCTAGAAAAGGCAAAAAGACAAAAAAAAAAAAAAAAGGCTTGCTTCGGGCCATACAGCTAATGGATGTTATTGTAAAGGTTCAAGTCCAGGGGTCCATCTCCATCCTTCACTCTCTTCACCAATTCCCTGATGTCAAACAGAAAGGGCCTTAATTTCAACCTCTACTGCCTCCCGTTTAATTCGGCAGGCAGAGGCTGAGAATATGCTGGGCCCCCAGGGACACGGAGAAGTAGGAAACCAAGCCTCAGCCCTCAAAGTGGTCACCGGCTGGTGGGGAAGGTGGAACATGCGCAGAAGGCTCTCAGAGCCGGCGGAGGTTGACAGGTGCTGTTAGAGTTAGTGACTGCAGAGTAACCTTGGACTAATCGCTTCCCTGGATGAGCCTCAGTTTTCTCATCTGTCAAGTGGGCATCGTGACAGCTGTCTCATTTAGGAAGAGGGAGGATTACATAACACGGTGTGAGTAGAGTTTAGTATACAGCCTCACGGATCGTAAACACGCAACTCATTCTGTTACTCGGAAGTTATTAACTCTGACGTAGCTCCTGTCAACCTCATACGGGTTCGAGAGCCTTCTGTGTAAGTTCTGTCTTCCCCACTAGCCTCCAACCTTGAGAACTGGGATCTGGTCTTCTCCTTCTCTGCATCCCTCAGGGCCTCGCCCAGTGCCTGGTACACAGCATATTTGCAGCCACTGCATGTTGAATTAAACTGACCAGTGGAGGCCTCCAGCCCTGGGCCCTGACGGATTGGTGTGAACAGCCCAGTGAGGCAGAAACTAGCAACTGCCACAAGCCATTAGGGGGTGCCCTGCCCCATCTCACTGCCCCTCCCTCTGGCCCCCTTTCCTTTCTCCACTTCTAGCCATAGCCCCGAGGGCAGAGGCCTGAATCACAGAAGCCACTGCCCCCGCCACCCACCAGACACCTGTTAGTGCCACTTCACGCAGACCCCGGCTGCCCCAGCCCACACTGGCTCCGTACACTGCTCCATGGGCAGGACTAGTGGGTGGGAACAAGAGCAGGTGACCCCGGTTCAAATCCAGACTGCGCTTCCAGCCAGCTTTGTGACTTTCAGAGAGCTGCTTTCCCTCTCTGGTCCTCTGTTTATTCCTGTGCCAAATAGGGCTGCTCACCCTGCCGTCTCCACACGGTGTGGGGATTGAAAGAATCCACCCATGTGAAAACGCTTTGAAAGATTTATGCTGTGGCAGGAAGAGGTCAGAATCTCGCAGTTCTAATATGCATCTCTGTTTTCTGTCCTTAAATGACCTGAATTCTCTAAGCCTCAGTTTTCTTATCCATAAGATGGGCCCTTCCAGCTCTGATGGTCTTTGGTTCTGCAAGTTGGATTCTGAGGAACTCACTCACTGAGCCCTTGACTCCTCTTCTAAGGAACAGGACAGAAAAGCCTGAGCCCCAGCTGGTGGCAAAGATGGTAGGGAAGCAAAGTGGCAAGGAACCAGGACTGTCTTCCTGAGTGCCCTGTGCTTCCCCCTCCCCACCAGGGCCTCTGCTCACCTCCTCCGCCCGCTGGGCCTGGGGATGGTTGTCCAGAAAGGTGCCCTCAAGGACAGAGCCCACAATGGTCAGGCCCTTCCCTGCCTTGAGCTGGGAGGTCAACGAGAGCAGCTGTGGGTGTACCACATTCTGGTCTTGGTCCACACGCACCAGCACCAGCAGCTGTGGCCTGAAGAGGGTGCAAGGTTGCGTGATCCGTCCACCATCCACTCACATGCCCACACACCATACCTGGTGAGTGCGCTAAGCACTCATCCTCCGTACTCCATCCACCTGTATCTCCCCACCTGCTGCCCCGAATATCAACCATCCAACCACCTCCCACACATCATCCACCTCTCTCTCCATCTACCTCACTCACTCATTCATCTGCCCATCACCCACCCATCCATCCATCTATCCTTCAAACTCACATCCGTGATGATTTACCTACCCGAGCATTATTCACTCAATTATCGACACATCCACCTACCACAGCCATTCACACGTTACCGATTCAGCCAACCACCCCCCATATATATATGTACTTAGCTATCTATCCATCTTTCTATCTGGTCATTTCCTTACTCATTTAGCCATCCCATCCATCCAACCCCCCACTGATTTAGTAGCATTCTCCAAGCACCCATTCTAGGCTCAACCCTGTGCTAAGCATTTGAGGATTCGCAGGCAAATTATGCAAAGCATAGGTCTCTGGAAGCCCAGTTTGGTAAACACAAGCATGGACCTGCCTGCAATGTCCTAGGCCTAGTTCAGCAGTCCAGGCCTCAGCAAAGTGAACCTGAGGGAGGAGAATGAGGGGTTGGGCTTGCAGAGCAATCGATTAGAAAGCATCCTAGGCCGAGAGGCAGAAGGTGAAGATTCTGGGTCCAGTTCCACCTTCTGTGGCCTCCGAGATCCTCTCTAGGCCCTGACTTGCCCGTGAATAAAATGGAGGGATTGCTGCTAATCTAGAGATTTCTAAGAGGCCCTGTAACTCTCAGAGTGGATGCTTCCACTTCTCCCAGAGCAAATGCTCCGTGATAGCAGCTTCACCTGTCTCTCCGTGTGCCTTCTCCACAGACCTGTGTGCTCACCACGACCCCAGAGACCAGAAGGGGTCTGGGTACATACATGCATTGCTCTGTCGTTTTTTAAACAAATGATGGTGTGACTGGTGGGATGGCTAGACGGTCAGGAGACCAGCCTGGCAGGTGGGGTGTTGGAGAACAAATGTCTGGACTCGGCTCAAGCTCAGAGGAGGCTGAGGAGGGCAGGGTAAGGACACCCTTACCTGAGTGGCAGGCCCACCCCTCAGCAAAACAAAGCACGCAGGGTGGGTCAGGCCCTACTCCTCGCCGACCCCACCCCCGCCCTCACACCTGAGCCCCCACCACTTACCTCCAGTTCTTGGTGTGCGGGGGCCCTTCCTCCAGCCGTAACAGGGCGTAGCGAGCGGCGCTGAGGGACAGGCCTCGGATCCCATCACCCCACTCCTTCTCCGCCCTGGGGGCAGGGAAGGGGGATCACAAGAGGCAGGAAGCCAAGGAGCGTCAGGGAGAAGCGGCCACACTGAAGTGGCTGCCCCAGTGCAGAGCCACGCTCCATCTCAGTCTCAGGAGCTCATCACTCCTGCCACCTCCATTTCTCAAAGCTTCAGCCTCTTCCTCTGCAGCCCCCGCCCCGTCTCCCAATCCCACTCAGTCACCCTTTCCCCTCCATGTCATTCCGTCTTCTCCCACTTCTGGCCTCATTCCCACCCGAGAAGCCCCCATCATCCCTCTCCCCTCCTCACCCCTCCCATGCCTCAGCCTCCGCCAGCCCTCCCCCACTTCCCAC
The DNA here is from genome assembly GCF_016906955.1 of Phacochoerus africanus. NCBI lineage: Eukaryota > Metazoa > Chordata > Mammalia > Artiodactyla > Suidae > Phacochoerus > Phacochoerus africanus. The sequence goes on from NC_062546.1 coordinate 14,937,618, forward strand.
GCTTACCCGCGGTACTCGATATACTTGTAGATGAGCCCAGCAATGAGCATGGCCACCAGGGCGTAATACCAGGAGCAGATGAACATGAGGGCCAGGCAGAGGCTCATGCCCAGGAAGGAGAGTGTCCTGGACAGGGGGAGGGAGACACCGCCTCTGAGTCCTGGCAGGGCTGTCACTGGTGCCCCTGCTCAGACAGCAAGGGTTAGATGGGGTGGGGCCTGGACAAGACCCGGGAGGCTAGAGCCAGGTCTAGGGGCAGTCACAGCATCGTCTGCATGAGCACCACAGGGACAGGGGGCCTTCTGGATGAATGAGAGCCACAGACAGGGCACCACCCCATGCCCCAGCCAACTCCCAAGTCAGCGCACTTCCCTGCCCCAGGGCCTTAGACCCTGCTGGACGGGCTGAGGCAGGGGTCTCCAGGGAGAGTTGGAGACAAGGTTTCCTGGGAAGCATGTGCCCCCAGGAAGCACTGAGATGGGAGGCAGGCAGCCTGAGTTCCGGGCCAGGTGTGCCATCGTCTTGCTGGGTGGCCTTGGGCGAGTCCCTTCCCCTAGTGGCGCTGCCATTCCCTTTTGGTGGAACAAGCATGATCATTCCTGCCCTGTCTGCCCCCAGGCCCATTGTGAGGATGAAGAGCCATCAAGTAAAATGATCTGAAGTCCAGCCCCACGTAAGGAGCATCTTCGTGCACCAGGCGCTGGAATGTTCCCAAGGGCCTATGAGGTAGGTGCCCTTATTGTCCCCTGAGGTTTCCTTATCTAGGCTGTACACGTCGAGCACTATGAATGGGGAGGGATTATAGCTGAGACTGTTTATACTGTGTTACGTTATTGTGATTAGAAGGTGGCCTTCTCCAGGGTTTTGCTCATGCTAGTTGGGCTATAAAAACCAGAGGTGGCGGGAATCCTTCGAGCTGGAAGGGAGGGGCTGGGGTGAGGTGGAGATGGGAGGACGGGCCTGCGGAGCGGGGACAGGGCACGGGCACCCACCAGTGGTAATATCGAAAGCGCGGCCGCCAGTTGGGTGTCCTCAGCAGCGTCTGTACTGCACAGGCCAGGTTCACAAACATGTAGCACATCAGGAAGAACCTAGAACACAGAAAGGCCCCAGGAGAGAAAGAGATGCAAGGGGAGGCAGAGACAGAAACAGAGGAGAGAAAGGAGAGGGGGAGAGACACTGGGGAGAGGCCCGGGGCATGTTCTGGCGTTTAGGTAGGGGTTCAAAGGCCGTCTCCCCTTCCAGCACACCCCGGTGCCTTGTGGGGATGAACCTCTGCAGAACAAAGGACCGTCTCGATGACAGTGGGGTTGTTAAAGTGTTGGGCGTGCTGTCTGGGGTCACAGCTGGAGGCTCCAAGTAGAGAGACCCCCAGAGCTGAGGCACAGGGCAAGAGGCCAGCACGCACATAGAGAGGATGGGGGCGACCTCGTCGAGGGACGCGATGAGGATGCCAATCTCGCAGATGCAGGCGGTGAGGAGCAGGGCCCATGTTGGCTCTCCGTTGGCTTTGCCGTGGCCAAAAACCTGAGGACAGAGCAACCATCACAGGGGCCCGAGACCTTAAGGGCCTCCTGCCTCCCTCCTCCTGTCTTGGGGACCAGTACAGTCGAGCAGGGCTCCCCTGACCAATGAGGAGGCAGGGAGAGGGTGCTGTAGTTCTCACCCTTTAACGGTTTATGCTGTATCTTGCCCACCCAGCCATTGGTACCCCAGTGCAATGAAGTTCCAGTGATTCCCTGAAGGGGAAAAGGAGGGGGCAGATGGAAGAGGCGCTACAGGGGGCCCATGAGCAGTCATAATCGAATTTGCCATAAATCTTTTTTTTTAAAGCACCACAGAGAGAGCCGCCCTTCTCGCTCACCCTTTGGCTGCCTCCCTGAGCCCCTGAGGCCAAAGAAGGACCATTTATTTTTCTCCTAAGAGCAGACAACCTTGCTCCAAGAGATGGCACTGATCATGGGCCAAAAATAAGACACACCCATTCTTCTTAGCGGCAGCACCGAGGGGCAGGGGAAGGAGTTCAGGGCTTGCCGTGGCCCCAGCTCCCCATGTCGCCTCTCTGGGCAGGGGCCTGGCAGGCTGGTAGAGGAGGCAGCCCGTTGTCCTCACACTCCGCCCCCCACTGACCTGCAGGAAGGGCACTATGCCATCACGGGAGATGGCCTGCAGCAGGCGTGGGGCCCCCGTGAGGCTCTGCAGCCCAGCCCCACAGGTAGAGAAGAAGGATCCAATGACAATAACCCAGGGGGACGGCCAGGCCAGGGTGCCCACTACCAGGTTGCCGTTCACAGCTTCGCCAAACCTGGAATAAAGCAGCAAAGGGACAGGAGATGCTGGGTGAGCAACGCCACCTGGATCTCCCATCCCAGGACCAGGCAGGTCTCCCATGCCAACCTCAGGACCAACTATATGTCCAGCAGGGGGCCGGGCTGTGCTGGGGGGAAGGGACAAAACCCCTAATGTCCTGGGCACTTTCTGTCTCTGTGACCTTGGGCAAGTCATCCAACATCCTTGTGCCTCAGTTTTCTCAGCTGTAAAATGAGGATCATTATAAACTGACCTCGTATGATTGGTGGGAGGATAAGGAGATAACATATGCAAGACACTTAGCACAGTGCCTGGAACATGGTACTAGTAGTGAGTCTTTTTTTTTTTTTTTTTTGCGGTATGGTTGATGTACGATATTATACAAGTCTCAGGTGTGCAACACAGTGATTCACAGTTTTTAAAGGTTGCACTCCATTTATAGTTAGAAAATATTGGCTCTATCCCTGTGCTGAACACCGTATCCCGGTAGCTTATTTATTTGGAACATAGTAGTTTGTGCCTCTTGATCCCCTACCCCCATCCTGCCCCTCCACCCAGTAGTGAGTCTAGTACTCGGTTGGTTAAGTAATACTGCGTTATCTGGGGCAGATCTCTGCAACTGCTAGAATCTCAGTGTCTCCAACTGGAAAAGGGCGGCTCTGGCCTCATCATGTGGTGATGGTACGTGGTGTGAGAATGAAGAAAAGCATTTTCTGACTATGACCGTGTCTTAAAGCCAAAGACACTGCCTCAACAGATAGTTAAGCCCTGGCCCTGGAGCTGGCCAGCCCAGGTGTGCTCAAATGGGCTTTGAGAATCAGGTGAAGGGTTATTCTGGATGACCTGCCAAATCCCGTGCATGCTTATGGGAGGTCTACCATGAAATGAAATGAGATAAATGGAGGCTAAGTTGCCCTAAAAGCTAACAGGTGCAGTATATACAAATTATCCATTTGGCCAGGTCACCTCCCTGCTTAAAACCCTTCAAGATGTTATTATAAAATAAAGCTCCAACTTCTGGTGCCAAAAATCAGGCCTCCCGGACCAGCTCCAAGCCTAGGTCTCCAGCTTCGTGCCCCCACTTCCCAGGAGCCAGAATGACACCATAAAAGCTGCCCTCTGTGATAGGATGCCCTATTTCACCCTACTGTGTGTGTATGCACACACCCTCCAGAAGTGTGTGCCCTAGAGGCTCTGAATTGCTTATAGCTACAGGCACTGGCATGCACACACAACACACACACACACATCCACCCCACATGGTTCTTTGTCTCCTCTGCCTTTGTTTATGTTGTTCCCACTGCCTGGAATGCCCTTGCCCTTCTAGTCACCTGAGAATCTCCACCACTCAACATGTAAAGTGGGACGGGAAGATGAGAAAGTGTATATAAGGCACTTCCAGCAGCACCTCCCCTTCCCCGACCCTCTGAGGACTGGATCGCAGCCTCTTGGGCATGTCCACAGCCCCCAGGCGTGGCTTTATCACCTCCCCACTGCTCTGCACCTCACAGCCTTTTGACAAGCATGATGGCCATCCCCAAAGAGCTCCTCCCGAACAAAGACCGTGTGTTATTTATCTCTGTTCCCCAGAACCCTGGACAGCAACCAACACCTAGACATCCAAGAAATAATAAATGAATTAGTCAATTTTAAAGAAAAAGTATCATTATCCTAAAGCAAATAAGACCTAATTCATGCTTCTTGAGCTGGAGTGTCATAAATCAAAAAGATGAATTATAACGTTAGAAAATGGGGAATTCCCGTCGTGGCACAGCAGAAACAAATGCAACAGGACTCGTGAGTCCATTATCCATCCCTGGCCTTGCTCAGTGGGTTAAGTATCTGGTGTTGCCGTGAGCTGTGGTGTAGGTCACAGATGTGGCTCTGGTCCCGTGTGGCTGTAGCTCTGGTGTAGGCTGGCAGCTGTAGCCCCGATTGGACCCCTAGCCTGGGAACCTCCATATGCTGCAGGTGCAACCCTAAAAAGCAAAAAAAAAAAAAAAAAAAAAAGAGGCCCGACAAGCACTCCCTGTGGCTTCCCTCCCGCAGGGCACCTTGCACAGGTTTCAGTGCCCCTGCCAGGCCTGTTTCCCAGAACTCAGTCCCCATGCCCACCTCGCCCTCCCCCAGAGCAGGATCATCCCCAATCCCCTGACTTACTTGTCCCGAAGGACGACCCCCTCAATGCAGGCCCCAAACAGAACAACGGAGCTGATGTCTGCAGCAGAGGATGAAGGCCAATCCGCAGGGTGGTGGCCCGCTTCCTCCCCACCCCTCCAGAGCCAGCCAGCCTGAGGCTGCAGCTTCAGAGACCCTCCATCTAGCCCTCCCCAAGCCACAGCGGTCCCAGCCCAGCAGTGTAGGATACAGACAGCAGAGGTGGTGGCGATGGCCAGGATGGTGCCAGTGGGAATTGACTTCTGGGCATCCCGCAGGTCCCCAGAGCGGTTAGAACCTGCCATGATCCCTGTGAACAGAGGAGCAGCTAGGATAGGAGCCACAGGAGACCAGACAGACGGAGCAGAAAGCACAGCAGCCTCAGAGTCAGGAAGCCAGGGCTCTCGTCCTGGTATACGGACTTGCGTGAGAACTGGGGCATGTTTCTCGGCTCCTCCGGGCCTTAATTCCCTCACCTGTCCAATGGGAACTGAAGTGGTGGCTCCCACCCTGTGATGGGGCTGCTGGACTAAGAAACTCCCCCCATCATGACTGCCTCGCTCCTGCCCACCCACTCCCAGGCAGAGTCCTCCCTCTTGAGCTCCCCTTCACCTGTGACTGAGGGGAAGTAGATGCCAACCAGCAGGGTGAAGTAGGAGGTCATATCGCTGAAGACATAGGGATGGTCCATGTCGACAGGAGTACCATCTGCCAGGCCCACCGAGGGCATCCCACGCCTCTCCACAATCACCCCCTTGGTCAGATAGGAGCTCCAGAGGTTCTCTGTGGGGGAGGCAGGATGCTCAGGGGGAAGCCCCGACCTGGGGGTGTCAGAGCTCTGGGGTCAGGAGGTGGGGTGGGCAAAAAAGAAGGGTCAGGTCAACCACCTCCCACTCCCCCTGGGCCTTGGCTCCATTTTGTTTCCAGGAACATTTCCTCAGCTCCTGCTTTGAGCCAGGCTTTGCACATGAATCAGGTCTCGTCCTTGTCCTCAAATGGTCCAGTCTACTGGGGGTGCACTGGCACACAAAGACCTAACTCAGACTGCTTTCAGTGTGCCCCAAACCGATCGCATCACCCACTCACCCCAAACCAGCTCCTTTCCTGAATCTCTTATCTTAGTCACTGGCACCACCATCAACGCAGACAGCTCGACACAGCCCTCAACTGCTCCCTTTCCCCATCTCTGTGTCAAAACCATCTCCAACTCCTGTCCTTTAGTCCTCCTAAATATTTCTCAAATACGCCCCTTCTCTCCTTTCCAGGGCTCCTCCACTTTGGCACTGTTGGCATTTAGTGGTAATTGTGATAAGAACAGATAATCCTTTGCGGGGGGGGGAACGGTCCTATAGCTGTTGTGGGATGTTGAGCAACATCCTGGGCTCTGCACACCAAATGCCAGACTAACCCCCCAGTTGTGAGGACTAAAACATGTCTCTAGCCATTGCCGCATGTCTCCTGGGGTACAAAACAGCCCTGATGGAGAACCACTGCTCCATTCCCACTTCCGTCACTCCATCCGTGTAGGTCAGAAAACCATCATCTCTTGTCTGGACTCAGCATCAGCCTCCTCCTAGGCTGCCTACCTCTTTCTCGCCCCCTTTTTTTAACTGCATTAGCAGCCAGAGTGAACCTTCAGAAACAACAAGCTGACCATGTCCGTTCCTTACTGAGGCTCCTAAGGCTCCTTTGGTGGCTCCTTCTGACCCTGAGAACACAGTCCGAACTCTTCACGTGGCTTCCAGGGCTCACCACAGTCTGGCTCATGCCAGCCTCTTCCACAACATCTCTTGCCCCTCCTTCCTTTGCACTTTATGCCCCAGTCATACTAAATTACTTGTGGTTGGCAGGACACAATATGCTCTTCTGTCTGCTTGCTTTTAGGCAAGCTGTTCTTTTGCCTGTAATTCTCTTCCTCCCCCTTGTATAACTGAGAATCTCTTATTTGTCCTTCAAAACCCTGCTCAGATGAATCCAGGGCGCCTTATCTTACCCCCTTAGACACATGACCACTCCCTCCCTTGGGAAGTCTCTGTTCATTGAGTGCACATCTACACATGTCATACTGCATTTGCTATTACATCTGTCAGTGCTATGGGACTCCTTGAGGCCAAGAATTGTGACTTATCTGTGTTGTATTTCTGGTGCTCAGCACAGTGCTAGGGGTTTAGCAGGTGCTTAGTGAACACCTGTTACAACTGATGACTTTCTTTCCCACGAAGTCGTAAGATACTCAAAAGCTCCCTTGTCTCTCTACCCCTCAACGATCAACATGGCCCAGAGTAGGTGCTTAATTAAAACTGACGAATTGAACTGAATCCCAGGGAGAGTCCCTTAATCCTAACTGTTTAACCAGCACTCCCTGCAGTGTTCTCTGGACGCCAGACCTCTCCCCTCCCTCAGACCTTTGATGAGGCCACTGGCAGCACCAGGAATGCCCTGGATCTCCGTGACATTGTTTCGGGTGAAGTACTCATCACAGGTGGCATTGAGGAGTCGGGAGGAGCAGAAGAGGCCCCAGAGCCGTGTGGTCACTGTCTCATTTCCTTCCCAAGCCAGCTTGGCACAGACATCAAAGCCATGGCGAGACAGTGTGCGGTTCCCCAGGAGGCAGATCCTAGGGAGAGAAGCAAGGGAGGAGAGTGGGGAGGGATGTAACCTTGCCCTGGCTTCACAGTAGAACCACCAGGGGAGTGCGAAAAAAACACAGATGCCAGGGCCCCATATCCAGAGATCCCGATTTAGTTGGAATGGAGCCCAGGATCAGTGTTTTTTCCCAGCTCCTCCCCAAGTGCTTCTAAATGCAGCGGCAGCAGAGACCACAACTCTAGTGCCAAGCTGTGCTTCAGCACCACGGGCAGCAGTCTCCGTGAGCCATTCTTCTCGGCCCGTGGGATATAGGGGAGTCTGTCCTAGGGAGAGAGGCAGAACCCACAGGGACCTGAGCCCCTAGACCCTCTCTTCTGTGTCCTTTCCTATGATAGAGAAGGTGCTTAATTCTAAGAGATCGTCTCATCCCAAGAAGGTGGTCCCCAGCTAAGAACAATTTCCCTAACACGGACTTGTCATCCCTTCAGAAATCATTCCATCTTCTTAAGCCCACACCACCAGCAAGCAGTGGACCCTCACAAGGGAAATTATGCCCACCTCCAGAAATGTTATCCCCCCCTAAAGAGATTGTCCCTAAACCAGGAGAGATGTTCCTTCCCAAGGGAGGTTACTCTGAATCCACAACCACTCTGATTCTGAGAGCTGAGAGCAGAGGGGTTGGCAGAGACTAGTGAAGACCCTGAAACCAGGCCAGGGAGGAGGAGGATGCCCTAAGCTCAGAGCAGTGGCACTTACGGGAAGTTGGGTGGGTCGAAGGCAGATTTGATGACCCCAGCATAGATGGCCAGGATGGAGAGGATGACACAACCCAAGAAGACAAGGGCAAACTTGTTGACATACTTAACGCCCACAAATACCACAGTGGCCATGCAGGTGAGCACGCAGGTGCCATACACACGCATATTATTCAGCATGGCTGCTGCCTCCCCGCTGGCGTCTTCTGCCTTAAAAATGGCCATAGCTGGGAAAAGGTAAGCCTGTAGGAAAGGGGTGAGGAGGTCAGGCGAGTAACCCAGTGAGAACCAACTAAGAACCCCCCAAGGAAATAGCCTGATGTGCAGGCAGGAAAAATACTACTTGTCACAGCATATTTAGAGTAGTACAAGACTAGAAATGACATCCAATGATAGGCGAATGTTTAAGGAAATCATGAGCCTTCCTGCAAGGACTATTCTAGTCATTAAAAGATGATATTGCAGGGTTGTTGTGGCTCAGCAGGTTACGAACCCAACTGGTATCCATGAGGATGCAGGTTCAATCCCTGGCCTTGCTCAGGGGGTTAAGGGTCCTGTGTTGACACAAGCTGTGTGTAGGTCGCAGACATGGCTCAGATCTGGCATTGCTATGGCTGTGGTGTAGGGCAGCAGCTGCAGTTCTGATTCAACCTGTAGCCTGGGAACTTCCATATGCCACAGGTGCAGCCCTAAAAGGCAAAAAAAGAGAGAGAGAGGATATTGCAAAAGAGGTTTGCAGGAATTATTAACTTCTTTTACTTTTGTTATCAACTATGATTCTTAATGATTATTTACTGTTTTTATTATTTCAGTTAGAAATAAACATTAGTCCCCAGAGGATTGGGCGAAGAAATCATGATATTTCCAAATATGCTATGAAGCTGTTAAAAAAAGACAGCACAGGAGCTCCTGCTATGGAGAAACAGGATTGGTGGCATTTTAGGAGCACTGGGACGCGGGTTTGATCCCTGGCCCAGCACAGCAGGTTGAGGAGCTGGTGTTACCGCAACTGAGGCTTAAGTGGCAACTGTGGCTCGGATCTGACCCCTGGCCCGGAGAACTCCATGTGCCACAGGGCAGCCAAAAATGAAAAAACAAACAAAAAAGACAACACAGATTTGTATGAACATACTCAAAAAGCTATCCATATTAGGTGAAAACAATTTTTTAAAAAAATATGTCCTATGATCTCATTTTGTAAATATATTTGTGTATATGTTCGTCTGTGTGTAGATACATCAAAATATTAAGTCGTTTCCCCTGAATGGTGAAAAATGTGAATAATTTTTATTCTTTTGCACATCAGCATTTTCTATAATTTCTATACTAAATATTAATATGTTTACATTCTTACAAGTTATTTTCCCTTGTAAGTGATATTTGTGAAGAATTTTACTTTTTTTTTTTTTGTCTTTTCTAGGGCCGCACCCACAGCATACAGAGGTTCTCAGGCTGGGGTCCAATAGGAGCTGTAGCCACCAGCCTACACCACAGCCACAGCAACTTGGGATCCCAGCTGCATCTGCAACCTACACCACAGCCCACAGCAATGCCAGATCCCCAACCCACTGAGCGAGGCCAGGGATCGAATCCGAAACCTCATGGTTCCTAGTCGAATTCGTTAGCCACTGAGCCATGACGGGAACTCCGAGTTTTACCTTACTTAAGGAAATCTATGGCGTCATATTTTATAAAGACAGAATCCAGTATCACGGAGAGAAGCAAACTAGGATACACCAAAATCTTAATGGTGATTTTCTTCAGGTGATTGTTATCTCCTTTGTTACACTCTTTGATATTTTTCCAATGTTATTCAATCGATATAATTGCTGTTATAATAATTTTTTTAATTTTTGTAAAAGCTACAGAGCTCTATTGTTATTCTCTTGTAATTTGGCTTCTCGGCTCCTTTATTACCCATCCATCCTTCTTGTCCCTGGATTCCTCCATTCTGTCCCCAGACCAGAAGCTGAGACAGCTTTTTTGTTGTTGTTGTTGTTGTTGTTGTTGTTGTTGGCTGAAGCCTCCGCCTGTGGAAGTTCCCAGGCCAGGGATCCAACCTGTGTCACAGCAGCAACCCAAGCTGGTGCAGTGACAGAGGCAGATCGTTAACCCGCTGCGTCACGGGAGAACTCCCGCAACAGCTTCTAGGGCTGGTTCTCCAAAGCAGTGTGGTAGGGTGGACAAGCACCAGCCTCAGGGTCAGAAAGACACAGATTCTTGTCCCTCCCACACATTCCTTAAACTCTCTGAACCTCGCCTTCCTCATCTGTAAAATGGGCACATCTCTACCTCGAGAGAGAATCACACGGATAAAACGAAGTGATGCATTGCAGGCCGAGGGGTCTGGGTAGAGGAGCGGCTTGAGAAATGTCAGCCCCACTTTCTATGTACGAGGGAACCCTCTTCACGCCCCTCTCATCCTGCAGGGGCAGGAAGAACCAAGACCAAAGTCAGCTGCCGTTTCTCTCAAACACTGCCCAGGGACCTGCCTTCTCCTCATCACCACTCCCGAGAGACCTCTTCCTCAGCTCCCTCTTCTCCTTTGCGATCTGCCAGCGCTCAGCCCTCTAGAGGGAACACTCACAGAGCCCTCAGCACTGTCCCTGGCACGTAGGCAGCAATCATTGTGTGCCATGACTGTTGTTATTTCTATCATATTTTGCTCTTCCCAGCCCACCCTTGCCCCTTGGTAGCTGAGTGACCTTGAGCAAGTCATTCCACCTCTCTGAGCTTCTCATTTGTAAAATGGGCATAATAACACTTAAACCTCATGAGGATTCAAGCTAATGACTATAAAGCACTTGGAACTCTGCTGAGAGCACAGTGGGTGCCTGATCAACGACAGCTGTTCATGTTACATAATTAGTGTATCCTGTCTCCCCAACTAGACTGTGAACTCTTTAAAGACAGAACCACATCTGATTTCCCTTCGGCTTGACTCAGTGGCCCGGCCCACAGGAGGTGTCCAGGGAGCATTGGTTAACGGACTGACACCCTGGGGCCCACACCTCCTCCTCAGCCCCTCTCACCAGCAGGATTTCAATGGTGCCCAGGATGTACATGGCCCCAGCAAACGTAGTACCCAGGTAGAAGCAGAGGCCCACGGCGCCCCCAAACTCTGGACCCAGAGACCTGGAAATCATGTAGTAGGAGCCGCCAGCTGCAGAAAGAACCCAGTATCAGCAAGAGGTTCGAGCAGCACTGGGCTGCCCTGGAGGCAAGGGGGTGATCAGAGACAGTGGTGGGAAGGGGGGTTGCTCTGGCCCTTGCAAGCCTTACAGCTGTAGCCCTAGGACCAGTGGGAGACCCAGCTAGACACCCTTCGTGAACTGTACAGCTCTGATGACCATGTTGCTAATTACCCCTCCGAGGAGGTCACGGCTTAGAGAACAGGATGATGGGCGGAGGGTCTCAGGCAAAGGGAGGAGATCACATCACCCGGTTCAACACCATCAGCCGCTCCCTGCCCTCCCCTGCTAAGGCTGCCCCCACCTACCCCACCAACATCATAGCCCAGCCCCCAGGGGAGCAAGACGGCCCCTCTGGGCTCCTGATGGCACCCCAGGCCTAGGGCCCTGCCCCTCCTTCCCACACTCCAGGCCTCCCTCCCACTCTCCAGGCCCCCTTCCCCTCCAAGAAGCCCCAGTCACATACCAGGCACAACACCGTTGGTTGCAATTGCGCTCATGGAAATGGCCGTGAGCATCGTCTGTGAGGAGAGAGATCATCAGAGTGGCAACTGGGGTGGGGGCCAAACCTTATACCCCATAAACACCCGCCAAACCCACAAGTCCTCATCCACTGAGCTTCTCCTTGGTCGTATTCCAACTTCTACTCCTGCCAAGTCCTTCTTGTCAAGAAAACCTCTTATTCACCATGCACATGGAAGAAATACAAGCTGCAGCATCAGAGAGCTCTGGAAATCCCAGCCTGGCCTCTGACCAGCTGTCGGAATGAAGACAAGTCACTTCACTTCCCTAAGCCTCAGTTTCTTCACTGTTGAAATAGGCGGGTGTACCAGCTTCAGGACTGGCTACCTCATATGCAGAGGTGGCTCAAGGGTCATGTGCGAGGAGGTGGAAATGTCATAAGTGTTTAGCGAACATTCTTTTTTTTTTTTTTTTTAAGAGAGGGTGGGAATAATTCAATTACAAAGCTGTTTGTGACACATGATCTCATTTTTTTGTGTGTGTGAGCCTAGACCTACCAAAATGTTAACTATTGTAGGTGAATTTTATTTATTCATGTACACCTATCTTTTTCATCGTGAGTCTGCGTTACCTGTGTCATTCCACACACACACACAGGTTCGGGTAAAACCTGGTTAACAGCCATCAGGGACTCGCCTGTGAGATGCTGGGAGGACCAGTCAGACCTAATTGACTCTCAAAGATTATACGCAGCCCTTCCTGTAAAAAGCTCAGGTCTCATGCCTTCTCCCCCCTCCTCCCCACCCCCAGGTCCCTGCCCAGCCCCAGCTGTCAGGGAACCAGAGAGGAGCGTGTCACTCACACAGGAGCAGCAGATGAAGACCATGCAGAAGGCCTCCATGATGCCCGCGATGCCCACCACCCAGGTGAGTCGCAGGAAGAGGATGACACCGAAGATGTTCTGCAGGCACGGTAGGTACACGCCCATGAAGGTGCCCATGCGTGGGGCCTGCCAGGGAGGCCAGCGTCAGTTCCTGCAGCCCCGAGTCACTGCCGACACTCCAGGCCTGCTCCTCCTCCCCAGCTCATCCACCCCAGCTTCCCTCTTCTCTCCATCCCGTCCCCCCCTCCCTCTTCCCTCTGATTCTCACCCCCTCCCCTCCTCCCCTCCTGCTCCCATCTCCCTGCAGGCCTCCAGCACCTGTCCTTAGACCACTCCCCTCCGCTCCCCTCCAGCTCCATCCCTCACCTCCCACCTCTTGCCTTCATCCCTCGGCCTCCAGCTCTGAAGCTCTGATGCCTCTGCCACCATCAGCCATCCCTTCGTCTGAACCGACTTCTCCTCCTCCACCCTCTCTCCCCTCCAGCCCTCCTTCCTCCCTCACCCCTTCTTCCCCAAGGCCCTCACCTGCACCGGCTTCTTTTTTCCGCCCTCATTGTTTTCTGCCTCTTCGTGTTCCCTGCTGCCCTGGGGCAGGTTGGTGTAGTTGGCCAGGCCACTAAGCAGGGAGGACACCATGGGGCTGGTGTCCATCTCCTCCTGTGGAGGGAGGTGGTCGGTGTTAGAGCACAAGGGCCTCAGGAGGGGGCGGGGCGGGCTAGATGGTAGGAGGTGGGAGAGATGGGGGCCAGGAGGGCAGACCATGGAGGGGGCGCTGAGATGGGGGAGGAGGAGGCAAAATGCGGAGGGGGGTAGCAGGGGGGAAGGGGGAGAGAAGAAGGGATGGGGAGGTTTGTGGAAGGAGGTGGATCTGGGGAGAGGTGGCGAGGAGGTGACCGCTCCCCACGGAAGGCGGCAGGGAGCGGCTGACACGTGGGGAGCTGAACTGTGGGCAGAGGCCGACACCCCTAGCAACCCACCTCAAACAGGGCCATGTTCTTGCCATCATACTCCTTGCCCTTCTCTGTGTCGGTGCTGTTGATGAAGGGGCTGCTCTCCTTGGGGTTGCCATCACCTGAGAAGGCAGAGGCGTCAGCAACCTGCCACCAACTGGTTGTTGCCCATCTGCCTGGGCACTCAGCTGTGTGGCCACTTTAACTCTCTGAACCCCCATCTGCACATAGAAACTTGGAGCGAATACTACCTTCTGGCAGAATTTTAGTTGATAGTGTAAAGTGCCTCATGCACTCCTTGGCACATGAGGGGTATTTAACGAGGGTGGAAGGGCTTCCTTGCCCTTGGGGGTCTTCCTTCATTTGTTGGGTCACCCTAGACTCTCCAGGGGCCCCTCCTGGATCATAAGTGGCCCATGGTGGTGTTGAGAGGTGGATGCATGCTCCTTCCTGGCGGGGGGGGCGGGTGGGAGGCAGTGAACACAGCAGCCCACGGCCCCGAGGGTGTGCCACCTCCTGAAGAAGGAGAAGATCCCCCTTTGGCATCTCCTGTGACCCTCACTCATCTTCATTCAACACGTATTTGTAGATGTCTGTCATGTGTCTACATGGGCATGGGGGTAAAACACAGACTAAGACCTCATCCCTGCTCTCGGCAAAACCAGAGGCCGGAGAGGGAAACTAGTAGCCAGCCCAGAGTGGTAAAGTCTGTGGCAGAACATGAACGAAGGACTGTGGGAACACAGGAGAAGCATTCGGCACAGCCCGGGAGGTCACGGAAGGCTTCCCAGAGGAAGTGACGAGTCGCTGAGAACTGAAGGATGAGTAAGAGCTAGACTGGAAGGGAGGCGGGAGGGTGTTCCAGGCAGATAGAACAGCATGTCCGATGGCCCAGAGGTGAGAGTGAGCCCAGGGGGGTTGGAAGAGCTGAACGAAGTGTGATCTGCAGGACTCTGAGGAAGGGGCACGGAGGGGCGAGGCCCTGGAGGATGGGGAGCGGCATGTGAGGAGATGAGGCCCAGAGGGTTGAGAGTGGGCTGCGTCCTTAAACCACTGGCCGGCCAAGTGAAGGATGTTGGACTTCACGCAGAGGCCACTGGGAAGTCATTGAGAGGTCTCGGGCAGAAGAGTACCATGAACAGATTTGTGTTTCAGAGCAGTTGCTCCGGCCTTTAGATGAAGAATACAGAGGCTAGTTAGGGACTTTGAGAAAATCTGGGCAAGGGCTGATGATGTCCCAGACCAGAGCAAAGTGGAACAGTGAACAGACTCCAGAACCATTGGCACATATTTCTATGCCAGGTACTTGAGGGCGTGGGAAGGAGAAATCTAGGATAGTGCCTGGGTTTCTAGCCTGGGTAAATGTGTGGATGAGGGTGCTGTTTAACAAGTGGGGGGAAGGAGAGGACTGGGGGTGGGGAAGAGGCTGGCTTTGTCTGAGGGTGAGGTGCTGTTGCGCACCCAAGTGAAAGTGTCCTGAAGCACTTGGATGCTCGGCTCAGTCTGGGGCCCAGGAGAGAGGCTGGGCAGCAGAAAGAGATGAGGGTCACCGTGAAAAGGTGTGTCGGAAGAGCGTGAAACAGGGTGCCTGGACAGGACGCCCCGAGGAGCAAGCCTCTTGAGCATTAGGAGAGGGTCCTTTCAGGGAGATACAAGGATCTCCCACAGGCACACTCCCTTGACTCCAGCCTCACACTTTCTCGATTTCAGGGTTGAAACCCAGGAGTAGACATCTCTTTGGACTCTGGAGAAACTCTCCAATAACCAAAACATAAGTGAAGTTGAGGCCCTTCGCATTCTGAACTTCCTGCCCCCTCCTCTCCTGTATCTCTCTCTCCATCTCCATCTGCCCAAATCCTCCCCATCCCCTCCTCCTAGAAGCCTTCCTCCTTTGGCTCCCAGTCCAGGTCCCTCCCCAGAGCATAACTTGCTATAAATCCAAGCTCATCCTGCTTCAAAATTGTGGAAGGAGGAGGTGATGCCGCACATACACAAGGGAAACCCACCACACGCTGTCTCCTGACAACACCTCTACCTCACCCATCAAGCCAGGAACTCCTGAGCCCCAGAGGCCACCGCCAGCTCGCTCTTCTCCTCACATATGTGAGTTCCTGGGGCTAGCAGACCCCTGTCCTCCCAGTGGGAGCCTGGCACAGTAATAGGTGATCAGAAAAGTCCAGTGGAGGTAAATTCCCCCAGGCTCCCTTCCTGACCCCTGGAAGAGCTGTTTGGGGCCAGAGAGCAGAAGAAATAAAAGTCAGGTGGGTCCCTCCGCCTTTTAAAATGCTGACAAGATGCCTCATGTTCTCACCACCCTAGGGTGGGAACTAGAGGGGCTGAAGGGGGATGAAGTGAGAAGAAATTTCTTAATAGTTAAGAAAACGGCCTGGAGCCAGGGAGACTTAGGTTCCAGTCCCAGCTTCACTGTGTGGACACGTTGGGCAAGTCACTTGAACTAAGCCTCAGTTTCCTACTTTGCAAAGGGATAGTAATGGTGTTTAATTTATAGGGCTGTTATGAGGATGAAGTAAAATTTGGCATGCTTGGCACATAAGTGTAACTATTGCTGTTACTATTACAATTATTATTAATATACGTGGTATCCCACCCAGTCTGGGCTCGCCATCCCACACCCTCCCCCAGCAGCAAGATATAGAGGCCCTGTCTCCTGTGGGGCTGGGTGCCTCTCCCACAGCATCCGCTTTTACGGGCAGGACGGCCAGGCAAGAGAGCCCCATCCCCCGCCCTGCTTCCTTTCACACCCCCTCCCCTCCTCCTTCGTTGGGGAGCAAGCGCAGGCAGGGCCGGAAGGGGGGCGTCCTGGCCCGAGACCCGGCATCTTAGCCGCCCCGCGCCGGTCTCCATGGCGACCGCGCGGGCAGAGAGCGCAGCGCGGAGCAGAGCCGGCCACGAGCCCGCAGCGGCTTATGTAACGCGGCGCGCAGCGCGGAGCCAGACTCCGGGTCGGATCCCAGCCAGGAGATGAGGGCAGGGGAGGGGGCGGCTCTCAGGCTCTTCCCAGGTCCTGCCTTTTCCACTCGCCGTCTGGGATGGGACGCCAGGCTCCCGGCCTCGTCTGCGAGGGCTGATTTCGTCCCCTCCCTCGAACACCGGCGGAGGGGGAGGGGTGAGCTTCATGAGTTCTCGGAGGAGCAGGACGGCGAAGGGGGAACTCGCCCTGATTCCCCAGAGCCAGAAGTCAGGAGGATGGGAGAGAGCCGTGCAGCCGCGCGCGGGAGAGGCAGAGCCAGACTGAGGCTGAGCCCTCTCCGCCCCCGCCCCCGCCCCCTGGGAGCTCTCAGCCCGAATCGGCTTTCAATTAAGCTGCGGCGGCCAGAGCTCCCGGGGAGGAAACAGGCGAGCGGCGCGGGCTGAGGAGCGTCCCCTGGGGGCCTGGGGCCAGGCCTGGGGGAATCCCTGAGCCAGATTTGGGGACTAGGGGAGGCGTCAGACCCCAAGAGAAAAAGGAGACCTGGGGTCCGGAGACAATATTTTGTGCTCTTTAGTTAAAAGGAGCTTCTTACTCTGGTCATTCCTTCCACCCGAGGTCAGCACCCAAGTCCTCACCTACATTTCCAAGAACCTAAGTTCAGAGATGCCAGTGGGTTTTGGTCTGATGGTCCCCGTCCCTCAAGCCCAGTAGGTACTTGGAGCCCCCTACCACCATCTCCAGGCACCACTGGGAGGCCTTCTTTCTTTCTCTGGAACCTAAAACACCTGACCCAGGTCCTGGAGCCTTATGTATAGAGAGAAAGTCTCTAGATGAGCCTGCTACCCGCAGAGTCTAGAAAACTTATGGGGAGGGGGTAGACTGAAGGGAGTTCCTAAGTTTGACTCATGCTCCACACGCATAGATGCCTGTTATCTAGGCCACCTGAGACCCCGTGGAAACCCCATGGCCTAGTAAGGCCCCATTGTCCCGGTAGAGAAAGCAGAGGCTGGGGGATTGAACCATCCCCTGTGTCTGGGGGAGCAGAGCTCCCCTCCTCAGAGTGGAGACATCCGGAGGGGTTCCTGGGTGAAAACGACCCCCCTTCATTCCCTGAGAACCGCGTCGGGATGCCTGGCCCTGCTGCAGACTCGACTTTGCCAAACCCCCTCCCTCCCGCAGCCTAAGCCTGCTGTGGAGGGTGGCGGCTGCAGAGTGAGGTAACCCCAGGGTCATTGGGGAGATGGACGCGCTAGCCAGCCAGTAGTTTTCTACCCCTTTTCAGCCTCGGGGAGGAAGAAGGGGCATCAGACAAAAGATCGGAGACCCTGGTGTCCACCGCCTTCCCAAGCAGCCTCTTTGCTCTTACTTGGACCTAGGATCTGGAGGACTTCAAGTCGAGGCCGCCAGTCCCTGGAAGGCCCTACTCTTTCAGCCTTTAGGGCCCTTGGGCCATCCCTAGGGGGAGGTCTGCAGGAGTCTCGGCCCAGAGGGTCAAGCAGTGCCCAGGGGAGCGTTTGAAGGCACTGAGCGCAGACAGAGCAGGAGGCGCGCTAGTGCGCAAGGGACGCAGCGCCGTTGGAGGGTGGGGGGTGGGGGCGGCTGACAGCCGTGATGGATGGCTGAGACCGCTGGGGGGCGGCGGGGGGCCTGGGAGCCCGAGGGGGTGGCTGGCCCCAAAGACCTCGGAGCCGTGATACCGCGGAGGAGGGCGGGGGAGAGCGGGAGCAGCGAAAAGACTCGCTCCAAGCCCCTCTGCTCCTGGTGAATCTCCGCACCCACCGCAGCGCGTCTGCAGTGTCCGCGCCACGGCGCTGAGGATTCTTTCGCTGGGACCCCATTCCTGAGGCCTCACTCGGGAAGCTAGCAGAGCCGACTAGAAAGACTCCCCTCTGCCCCGCCCTGGAAACCTCACTGCTATCCCAGGGTACCCAGAGGAAGGGGAAAGAGGGAAGAAAGGAGGGTGCTCTTGTCTCCCCGTCCTGAATAGGAACCCACGGGCACGCGAGAGGGAGAGGGGGATTCCGGAAAGTAGTGCTGAAAAATCCTTGGAGGAGGTACGCTTCAGTCTGGGGTCGGATCTCGGGCAGCTTTAGGGAAGGAGGCCTGGACTGCACCAAGTGACCCCTTAAGGAGACACCGCAGCTCGGACGGGGGCTGTCATGTGGCTCCAACCCCCATAAGCACCTTCCCCCCACCTTTCAGCTTGAAGTCTCAAAGCGAGGGGACTGCAGCAGACTGTGCCCCCACCCCCCCGCAACCCCCGCGCCGGCGGTCCGCGCTCTGCGCCAGGACGCCGGGGTCCCTTTTCGGGGAAAGGAGTCATCCCGCCCGTCGAGCTCCACGTCAGCCCATTCTCGCTCTTCCAACCTCTTCCCATCGCCTCCCCTGCTTAGCTAACCCTGTCTGCCTCCAGGTGGTGGGCAACGGCAGCCCCTAGCCCTGTCCCCCCAGCGCGGCGCGCATTCCAGCACCTCGGACAGCGCCTGGCGCATTCCAATGGAGCTGGGCTCCAGGCCGCCCTGAGCGCCCACCGCCACCGTCAATCCCGGCCTCTTCTCTGAAGGAGGCGGCCCCCGCTCTGTCTCTAACCCCGGAGCTGCCTCCTCTCCTCGTCTCCCCGGGACAGCTGCTTACCAGGGTTGGCTCCCCCATCGCCGTCCTCGCAGTCCGTCAGGTTGTTTAGCATGGTGGCGGCGCGGCGCCGGGCCCGGGGATGGCTGCGCCGCCTCGCCCGCGCCCCTCTGCCCGCCTGCGCCGCTCTCTCGCTCGCTCTAGCTCTCTCTCGCTCTCCGCTCCACGGAGGAAGAAGCTGCAGTGCCCGCCCGCCCGGCGCACACACACTCGCACACGGACACACGCTCACACCCGCGCGCGCCCCCTCTCAGCGGCGGCGCTGCTCACCTCATCCCGTATGCAGGAGGCGTGAGCCACTGGCGGGGTTGCGGGGGGGGGAAGCGCGGGAGGGAGGAAGAAGAGGGGACGACGCGGGGCGGGCAGAGCGCGCCTGGAGGCCCCTTGCACGCAAACCGGGGGCTTGCATGGGTGGGATGGTGAGGGTGCTGCGGGGGACGGGGGCCTCGCCTCCTTGAGCAGACGCAGCTCCGCCCGCCCCCCCCACCCCACTCTCCGGCGCAGGCGGGGCCGGCACGTGGGCAGGTGCCATCCCGCGCCCTAAAAATAACGGCAGGGAACTAGGTCGCGGCCGCGGGGAGGCGGCCCCGCAGCGGCTGCCTGGCCGGGGGTCTGGGGTGACCCCTAGAGGGAAGATGAGAGGAACTGAGGCGGCAGGGGTAGGGCGCCATGGAATATGGGTCCCTGGAGAGCCTGTCTGCAAAGCTGGAGAGGCCAGCCCTGAAGAACCGTGGAGAACCAGACCCTCTCTCATAATCGCCGTTCAGAAGGTTGGAGCTAGGGATGTGTGGAGGCCAGAAGCTTTAACTGAAGCGCTGTGCTGCCCCCAGGGGGTTCAGGGTCACTGGGCTGAACTGTCTGGCTCATCCCGTCTTAAAATGGGAGGCATGAATCTGAGGAGTTGCAGTCAACCCTTTCCTTTCATTGTGCTTAGACTGTTAAAAGTCTTAGCATCTCACCCCTGAGCCAAATCACTGGAGGCCAAAGGCAAGGACCCTATGACTGTAGAATGACCCTGGAAAGAAGAGGTGGTGAGGAAGAGAGAAGGCAGCAGTGAGGTTCCAGGGAATGCTGACGCCCCGCGGGGGATGGTGCAGCCTCAAGGGAGGGCAGGCCAGTGGGAGGCTGGCCAGGAGCAGGGTGGGGGAGGGGGGAATGAGGCCGCCTGTCGGTTTGGGACCAGATTTTCTCCTGGGGCGGGAGTGTCTAATCCTCTAATCCAGGATTGCTGAGGATTCCAGAGCTGACATGCTCTCTGTGTCGCCCCCACCACCACCACCACCCAACACCGGTCCCCTAGAAGCTTGATTGTTCCAGGACTCCTCAGCACCTCTAGAATCCAGGCTTGGGCCAGTGGTAGAGAGATCTCAGAAAGTGGCATCAGAGGTTTGGACCCTTTGAGTCCCTGGAAGATCTTAACCTCCAAGGGGGGGGGGCGGGGGCGCAGATTAAGGGGGAATGATTTTCAGACTCACCCTAGCTCCCAGCTCTAGCCCGCTAAGTTCCAGGAGAGTTCCAGGGCTGGAGAGGGTCATGCCATTCATCTTAGCTAGTGTGCAGCTTTCATTTTACAGGTAAGAATGGCTAAGGCCCAAAGAGGACACAGCCTATGCACACAGTGCCAGTGAATGGCAGGACTTGGTCTAGAATCATTTCCTTTATTCCAGTTTAGGATTCTTTTGCTAAACTGGAATAAACTATAACCTCTTTTTAAATGGACCCTGTCTCCAATAAATGGGGCAGAGATGCAGTCGTATCCAAACTGCTCAGCAGCCTCTGATCCTTGGCTACTAAGAACAGAACAAGGATGGGGTGGGAGATGACCTTTCTCCTGTTCCTTGTGCCCAGGCTTGAGAAGTGCAGGACTGGGATGGCCCCTCAGCTTGCATTTGGAGGTGGGCCCAGAAGACCTTCAAGGGTCCTTACAAAAAAAAAAAAAAAAAAAAGAGCCCCTCCTAGGACTTAAATTTTCAGGACCATAGACAGGGCCTGCTGCTCAGATTCAGACTGGGTCAACCAGGGAGTCTTCAGCAGCTGACCGAAAGGGGCTTCTGAAGGATCCACCGGTAAAATACCCCTGCATGCTGGCTTTTGTGGACGCTGGAAAGACTCTTTAGAGTGGAGAGCTATTCAGACAAGGTGTGGGAATTGGTCTTCTTAGCTTTCCCAGAGAGAAAACCATTTAAAAAAAAAAATGTGTGTGATGAGTTTGGGTTGGTGACACGGGTTAAAAGGGTTGCAGGTGAGTAGGCCAGTGTTCAAGAATTTTCTAAGCACTCCACTCCACACACTACCAGCAGCAGCAGCAACATTATGTTTCCTGCCACTCTATAGAGCCAGGTAACATAGTAAAACGTATAGAGTGTTTGAGAAGTGCTGTGAAATAAATGCAGAGCTTTTTCAGCAACCCCAGGCCTGGGATGATTGCCTAGAGGTATTTCCCTCCATTGGTGGTCCAGAGCCCTGGCCACTCTGGGACTAAGCCCACCCAAAAGAAACACCTAGATCCTAAGGGAATACAGGTGAAGGCAGGAGTGATCCCTCAGCAGACCTCCTCTCTCCCAAGGCACCTGGGATTCAGGAGAAAGTGGTGCTGTCCCATCCTCTGCCCCCAGACTCTGTGTATTCCTGGGCAAAACTGAGCTCCTCTCGGGGCCTCAGTGTCTCTATCTGTAAAAGGGAAGCGTTAGACTGCATAGTCCATGGGCCTGCTTCCCACGCTGAAGTCTCTCAGTCTTCTCCCCATTTATCTCAGACTATAGCCAGGGATCTCTGTCTGAGAAGCTAGGACCAGGCGAGGAGACAGCCCCAAGGGGAGACCTCAGCCTTTGACTCACAGCCCCCACCTCTCAAGCATACTGATCCCCATTCTGGCCTTGGGCCAACCCTCTGCAGTGAGGCACTCAGAAAACACATTGCAGGCACCTCCTGCCCTGCCAGCCTGGCCTTGGCCAGTAAGGTGACTCCTAGCTCTGAGCCCCAGGAACATGGCTGCCATCTTAGCACCCCATCCCCACCCAGAGCCCTAGAAGGATCTAGGGCCGGGGGAATCCTCTCATTAAAGCATCATGAGATGCAGAGCTGGGAGGGTCTTATTTCCAAACTCTGAGTCTCTAAATTTCAGCTCCCCTCCCACCTTATGCTTCTTGGAGAGAGAAAAAGGTCAGGGAAGCTGCCTCTTAAGTATCAGGATTTGGGAACTAGATGGATCTTAATAAGTTATCTTTTACCACTCATTTATGGGGAAATTGGAGTCTAGAAATGGAAAGATACACATTTTCTTCATACGGTGAACTTGTGGTGACCGGGGACTAGAGTCTAACTCCCTGACCTCCAGCCCAGGGCCCCAGCCACTGAATCAGGACAAGGAGCTGTTTGGAAGAAAGTGCAGCCACCTGACTGGGTCCTCTTTCCATGAAAGACAGGCATAGTGTTCCTCCTATGGCTCAATCCCTATCCATCCTTGTCTCTGTATCATTACCCCCATGGCCTAACTGCCCCCCCCCCTCCAGCTCTGGTCTCTGAGACCAAGGCCCTGAAGTCCCTTCTTGACTCTTTCCTCCCCAACCCCCAGGCCCTGTCCTCCAGACCCAAAACCGCTGCAGTGAATTGATGAGTCCAGCACACAGCACACCCCCCACACACAGGGCTCAACACAGAGCTTGTCAACCACCATCGTCTCCGTGGTAACTGGGGGCTTAATTAACAGGCTGCAGCCCTATCACCATGGCACTGGCACCCCAACAGCCCCCCATTCCTCTATAGATTCAGCCCATCTTCCTTCTTTCTCAATCTGGACCCCCTTCTTACTGTAACCACCCCCATCCCCACCCCACCTGGAGAGCTGATGCCCACAGATCGCTCTGGTTCATTGAGAAAAAGGGAGGGGAGATGAGGAGGATGAGAGGGAGAAGGAGAGGGAGCAGCCAGTCACCATGGCAACTACAGCCCCGTTCATAACCAGTTTGTTGCCATGGAGATTCCCAGGGCTCACCTTGGGCTGAGGTTCTGGGCAGTGAGGTTCTGAGTCCTGGCGTGACGAGTGGGCGACTGGAGAACTCTTTGGA
The DNA here is from genome assembly GCF_016906955.1 of Phacochoerus africanus. Classification (NCBI taxonomy): domain Eukaryota; kingdom Metazoa; phylum Chordata; class Mammalia; order Artiodactyla; family Suidae; genus Phacochoerus; species Phacochoerus africanus. The sequence continues at coordinate 14,960,545 of NC_062546.1, forward strand.
TAGGCTGGAGATCTCCAGATCAGATATTTATACCAATAATTCAGGGTCCATCTTCCCAATTTACAGACACAGAGACTGAAACATGAGGCTTGGGTATGGGGGAGGTAGGGGACATCCCCCTTCTAGATCATCAAAGAAACTGAGCATTTTTATGTCTAGAAAGACCCTCTGGTAGCTTCCTGTTGAATTTCTTTATACTATAGACGGGGAAATTGAGGCCCAGAGAGGGAAAGCAGTGTGCCTACCACAGAGCCGGAGTTAGAGTGTGGATAGGCTGCATCGTGGTCTTGCTCCAACCCTTAGCGTAAGCTGGCTCCCTCTCACTCATGGGGACACATACCAACTCCTCTTAGTCTTAACCAGGCCCAGCACTCTTCCCAGTGCCCTGTCTTCCTCCATGAGAAACTGAGGCAGAGCAGGGAGTGGTACAGAGGGATGGGGGAGTAGCTCAGAGTTGTAACAGTGGGTGCCAGGCCCGCCTCTGTCCAGCCAAGTCACCATCGATTTCCCCGTGGTACAGATGAGGCAGTTGAGGCATGTGGACTGCAGCCAGGGTTAGTGGCAGATTTAAAGATAAGCTTCTGATTTGCTGCTTTTCCTCTCCCCTGTAAGTTGTATTCCCACCTAGAGCTGATCTCTGGCAGTGGGAAGCACCACCACGGGCAAATTCCACTCCCTGGGTCTAGGATGAAAGACAACACTCTTGACATACAAAACCTCCCCCCAACCCTTCCCCTACCTTCCACATCCTTCCACCTCTCCCCAAGGGCCTGAGTGAGGACAAGAGGTGGGAGAGCATCCCCCTGGGCCAGAACACCGGTACAAGAACGGCTGTGGGAAAGACACCACCAGACCTTGTGTCCCCCTAGAGAGCCCTCGTCCATGTCCCATTTAGTGATCTACCAAAGAGGGGGTGCTAGAGGCTGTCTCAGGGCCTAAGAGGTTAAAAATCCCAAATTACCCTCAAGGGAGAACTTAAATTCATGGCACACAGGTACCCACCCCACAGACAGACACTGAAATATACACATCAACATGCCAATCAGCACACTGGCATACAGTGACACATAAGCACTGACTCACTGGCTGGCCCACAGGTCAACAGAGCTAGCGTGGGATGCTCCTCCTTCAAGACACTCAAAGACACACATACACACACACACACACCGCCTCTGCCAGAAGCCCACAGCAGATTCACATCCAACTTGTACACACACCTGCACACCCGACAGTGGGAGCTGGATTGTACTTCACTCTGCAGGAGCTTGGATATGGGAATGGGAAGACCTTGAGATGAGAGAGAGCCATCTTATTCCCAGGCCAGGGGATGGGTAATGGCAGGAGAGGAGGCAGGGGTGGGGGAAGTAGGACCCCACAGCCAGGAGATGGGAACCTACCCCTCTGACCTAATGATCAGTAAGCACCTAGTAAGTGCTAGGCTGTGGGCCTGGAACTCAGAAAACAAAGATAAAAAGATATGGCCCTTGCCCTTGAGATGTAGGAGACACACAAGTAAATAACTTCCATCCACTGGGACATGTGCTGTAATGGTGCAGTGGGCAGGCAGAAGAGGGATGTCTGCCTCTGCCTGGGAGCAAGAGAAAGCGAAAAAGGTTTTTTTCAGAAGAGGTTAAATGAGCTATAACACACAGCATGAGGACTTTCTCCGATGGATGGAGGTGGGCGGAAGAATGTGGACAGGTACATGAGAAGCAGATGACGGGAGAGTTTGAGTGACAGACTAAAGGGTTTGGCAGTTTATCTTACAAGTGATGAGGGCTGGGGGTGGCTTGCAAACAGGATTGGAGGCAGGCAGACCAGTGAGGAGGCTGTGGTCACAGCTGCGTGAGAGATGATGGAAGTTTGGACCAGGGTGATGGTGACAGGAGGAGAGATGTGGGCAGATTCAGGATAAGGTTTGAAGGTGGAGTGGCTGAGACATGAGGAACAATCAGATCTGGTGGTAGGAGGAAAGAAGGGGTTGAGGATGGCTCCTAGAGTTCTGACTTTTAAATCTGTAAGGCTGTAAGGCCATTCCTGAAAGTGATTAAAGGGCAGATAGATTATGGGAAAGATGAAGAAAGAAAAGAGCCCTAAAATTCCTAGTGACCACGTCCAGGAGGTGGCTGGTTCACGGGACTGGAGCCTTCCAGAAATCTAGGCCTCAGTTCAGTCATCTGCCCAAAGAGGAGGTTTGCCAAAGTTTGAAACCCCTAAAGGGTTTTTGGTGCTCAGTTTTGCTGGAATCGGGGTGAGCTCACCTGCGGCTCAGCAGCGACCCCTGGAGGCCTGGGGAGGCTCTTCCTCCTCCCCGCTCTGGGGCCATTTGGAGCCGATTCTCCACGTTCCTTCCAGACCTGAGGGGCCCAGAGTCAGGGAGGGGAACCCCTGACAGGTGGCCCCTGCGGAGAAAACTGTGTGTGCATCCAGGATGCTAATTCTTCACCGAAGGCTAGAAGGATCCTTTCCCTCCTCTCTCTTCTGTACCATGTATGTAATTTCCATGTCGTGACCACTGCCCTGGGCCCTCCAGGAAGACGCCCCTAATCCATTACTCTAGTGCTGGCACCACCCACTGCTTGTGGAGCAGGAGTAGAGGGCGCTGAGTCCCAAAAGGTCGGGACTGGAGTCGCCAAAGGAGCCTCCCAGGATCTAGCTGTCTGGGGTCCAAACTTCTCTTTTCTCCCGTCTCCTTCCCGGGATTCCCCAGGCGCTGGCAGCAACGCCTCCCGAGTGGCTGAGGACTGAAGGATCCGCCAGGCACCAATGACCCGGCGACCCAGCGGAACTCATTTTTCCTGCTGCCCGCCACTCTACCCCTATACTGCTGGCCCAACCCCTTCTTCTGTGGTCCCGCCCTTTTCTACCCCCAAACCCAAGCTGGTCCTGCCTCGTCCCATTGGCTCTGGACCCACCCTTTAATCACACGGTCCTCCCTTTTCCTGGTTCCACCTTCTCCCTCTCTGGTCCCGCCTCCTATCCGATGTGACCCCGCCCCTTTACTGCCCTCCGGCCCAGCCCCCTAGGTCTTAGCCCCTACATCACAAGATCCTCCCCTTCAACTCTAGCCCCACCCTCTTCTCTGTGTCCCCGCCCACCTCTATTCTGGCCCCTCCCTTCATCATTTCCCCTCCACCAGCCTTACCCCACTTTCCTAGGTCCCAACTCGCTCTCCTTTCTCCGGCCCTCGGCTGGGACCCTACCCCACCCCGCCATGGCCCCGCCCCTCCCTACAAGACCTGCCCACCAAGGGGGGCCCCCCCCACTCCCCTCCATAGCCCCGCCCCCATATCGGTAGGCCCCGCCCCCTGCGGCCTCTACCTTTGGCGTCTTCCCCAGAGAGGTGGCGGAGACCGGCTGCTGGATGCCGTTGGGACTCCGGGTCAGAGGTCCCGGCAGGGCCCGCGGGTGGCAGCGAAGTGACAGTGAACCTGCGGCTCATGGTGCGAAAAGGGGCCGGGCGGCCGCGGAACGGGCCCAGATTGCACAAGTGGCCGCAGCCCGGCTCCAGGAGGCTGAAAGAGCGGATTCCCCCTCCACGCCGGCCGCCCCCCGCCGGCCGCGGCGCCGCGCAGGGTCCTAGTGCCCGCAGTGCTGAGGCTCTGTATCTCATCACTTAGCTCTGAGGCCCTGGGCTCTCAATTCCACTGGAACCCCTTGAGGATCCCCCTCGCTGCTGAGAGCTTTCCCTGTACCAGGGACCCCAGCATGTGGCTCCTGGAACCGGCTCTCCTCTGCTGGGGTCTCCTAAACATCTGGGTTTCATTCACACTCATTCATTCAGCACATCTTGACAGCTCACCTGTGTTTCAGGCATTGGTGCTAGGCTCTGGGGATACAGCACTGGATGAGACCCACTGGCTTCTTTCCCTCATGTGGCTTAAATCCTAATGTGTGAGAGGAGAGAGATGATAAGTGAGCAAACGCATAAACAAGATAATTTGAGATTGTTGTATATGTTAAGAAGAAAAGGTGAGGAGTTCCCATCGTGGCGCAGTGGTTAACGAATCCGACTAAGAACCATGAGGTTGCGGGTTCGGTCCCTGCCCTTGCTCAGTGGGTTAACGATCTGGCGTTGCCGTGAGCTGTGGTGTAGGTTGCAAACGCGGCTCAGATCCCACATTGCTGTGGCTCTGGTGTAGGCCTGTGGCTACAGCTCCGATTAGACCCCTAGCCTGGGAACCTCCATATGCTGCGAGAGCAGCCCAAGAAATGGCAAAAAGAAGAAGAAGAAGAGGAAGAGGAAGGAGAAGGAGGAGGGGAAGGAGGGGAGGAAGAGGAGGAAGAGGAGGAAGAAGAGGAGGCCCAGGGATAATGAGTAGAGGGAAGGACTGCTTTAGGGCATGGTCTGAGAAGACCTCTTCTCAGAAGATGGAATATTTAACCTGAGACTTCACTAATGAGAAGGAGCCAATTAAGCAAAGATGTGGGGGAAGAGCTCTCTTGAAGAGAAAATAGCAAGTGCAAAGGCCCCCGGGGTGAAAAGAGGCCTGGATGGTTTAGGGAGCAGCAAGAAGGCCAGTGTGTCTGGAATGGTGAGCAAAAAGAGTGGTGGTGAGGAGATGAGGGAGGAGAAGAAGGCAGATCATAAGGCTTCAGGGAGGCATCTGGATTCTTTCCTAATCTACCAGGGAACCCGTGGGAAGTTTTTGAGTCGGGAAAATGAAGTAATCTGACTTATATGTTAACGGGGTCACTCTGGCTGCTGAGTGAAAACTCAACTAAGGGCAGGCGTAGAGGCTGAGAGTCTGATGAGGAGGTTTCTGCAGACCCCCAGGTAAGAGGTGCTGTTAGGTGGGCTAGGATGGTGGCAGTCATCTAATTCCAGATACATTTTGGAAGTAGAACCTACAGGGCCTGCTGCTGGATTGGACGTTGCATGTAATGGAAAGAGGCCTCAAGGAGCAATGGAAACTCTCATGCATTGCTGCTGGGAGTATAGATGGGCAGAACCGCTTTGGAAAACTGTTTGGTCACATCTGCTAAAGTTGAACTTACACATACCTGTCTAGCCAGCAATTCCACTCCAAGGTATATGCCTGTAAAATACTGTTTAACGTGAAAATAGTCACAGTCTATCTTTAAGGAGTTCCAGTTGTGGCTCAGTGGTAACAAACCCAACTAGTGTCCATGAGGATGAGGGTTCCATCCCTGGCCTTGCTGTCTGGGTTAAGGATCCAGCGTTGCTGTGGCCATGGTGTAGGCCAGCAGCTGCAACTCCAATTCGACCCCTAGCCTGGGAACGTCTGTATGCTTCTGGGGTAGCCCTTAAAAAAGCAAAAAAAAAAAAATCTATCTTTAAGCTGTTATAAATGATGATGGTAACTCTTGGGATGAAGAGGCAGTGATTACAAGAGGGCATGCGGGGGTTTTTAGGATGCCGATGATGTTTTGTTTCTTGATCTGGATGCTGGTTACAGTTGTGTTCAGTTTGTGAAACTATATTGAAATGTACACTTGTGATGGGCTGACCTGTCTGTATGTTTGTCACATTAGAGCAATGGTTCTCAAGTGGGGGGCAGTGTGGCCCATCAGGGAACATTTGGCAATACTCAGAGACATTTTAGTTTGTCACAACTGGAAGGAGGATGATACTGGCATCTGGTGGGTAGAGGCCACTTGTGCCATCTGCCTTCTGCACCAAGACCAAAACTGCCTGGCTCTAAGCCACAGATTCACCATCACCTCCCTGCACTCCCCACTTCCAGTTAGGATCCATGATCAATAGACCCTGAATGGGTCTCGCATCTGTCCATGGACCCCACTACCTCCTGGAGGAAGACATCAAACATTCTACAATGGGAGTTCCCTTGGTGGCACAGCGGGTTAAAGATCTGGCATTATCACTGCTGGGACTCAGGTTGGAGCTGTGGCACAGGTTTGATCCCTGGCCCCAGAACTTCCCAGTGCCACAAGTGCAACCAAAAACTAAATCCTAAATAATATGGAGAGTCCCCCCCCCCTGCCCAGTGAAGAATTATCTGGTCAAGATTGCCAAGAGTGCTCAGGTTGAGAAACCCTGTACCAGAATAAGGCATTTAACAGATCCCTAGATTTGAGGACTGGTCAGGTTTTAAGCTTGATTGAGGGCAGATGATGTCCTTTAGTAAAGGTGGTGACAACCGACAGCAGAGGGTGTTTAGAAGGTGGAGTGGCACCTAAGGACCGTGCGGAGTCGGCAGTTGAACCCCTGAGTCTGGAGCTCAGGGGAGAGGTGAAGGCTGAGGATATAAATTTCTGAGTCTTTAGCAGAGAGAGAGGCTATTTAAAGCTGCGGGGCGAGACGAGATCACAGGGAATGAGTGGACACAGAGAAGACGTCCAAGGATCGAGCACAAGGGCACGCCATCATTTGAGGGTTGGAAAGTGGGGGATCCAGCCGGGGAGACTGGAGGAAACCCAGGAGGAAGGGGTGACCCAGAGACCAAGCGAAGACAAATTTCAGGAAGAAGGGCATTATTGATTGTATCAAACAAGCCAAGAAATGGTATAGAATGAGCACCAAGAAGTACCCATTTTTGTCCGGCCACAGGAGGATCCCGGGTGGCTTTGAAGGGATGGTTTCAGGGGAGGAGTGGCGAGGGAGCCCAGCTGGGAGTAACTGAGGAGCGGATGGAAATTGAGGACGTGGAGACAGTGAGCAGAGACCATACTTTGGGGAAGTTCTCCTGTGGGTGGGAGTGGGAAGTAAAGAAATGGAACAGAATCTAGAGACTGGGGCCCAGAGGGGTTTTATTTTTTTCACTGTTTTTAATTTTTTGGCCGCCCCTCGACAGATGGAGTTCCTGGGCCAGGGATCAGATTTGAGCCATAGTCGTGACCTAAGCCGCAGCTGCAGCAACACAGGATCCTTAAACCACTGTGCCAGCAGGGGATCAAACCTGGGTCCCAGGGCCCAAGAGGCTGCCAATACTGCTGCACCACAGCGGGAACTCCCCCACAGGGTGGTGGTGGTGGTGGTGGTTGTATTTTTAGGGCCGCACCTGCAGCATATGGAAGTTCCCAGGCTAGGGGTCTAATTGGAGCTGCAGTTGCCAGCCTACACCACAGCCGTAGCAATGTGGGATCCAGGCCGTGTCTGCAGCCTACACCACAGCTCAAGGCCACACCAGATCCCCAACCCACTGAGCGGGGTCAAGAATCAAACCAGCATCCCCATGGATACTCGTCGGATCCGTTTGCACTGAGCCGCAATGGGAACTCCCTAAACAAGCCATATTAAGGAGCGTTTGTATGCCAGTGGGAGTGGGTCGCTCCTGATGGAGAACTGGGTTAGGGGAGGGGGCACCGCCCACAGGAAGCTCAGGAGGACGTTCTCTGAACACCCTCCCTCTTGGCCCCAGGTGTGCAAGATGATCAAAGCTGACCAAGCCCATCCCCTCCACTCACCTGCCCCAACACTTCAGTCAAGTCCCTCTGCCCTCCACTTCCACCTTCGCTCATCTAGCCCAGGCCACCAATCCTACCTCCGCCATTCCTGAATCCTCTCTGCTAAAACGCTAGAGTTCTGAGCCCTTTCTGGTTCCCCCAAATACCCCCTCACTTTTTCTCTTCTCCCAGCATTTGTCCAAAGAGCTCCCACTCCACCCCTGCTGTCACCACTCGCCAGCTAGGGGACTTCAGGTGGGCTGTGTAATTCTGTGCTGTAGTTCCCTGCTTTGTAAAAGGCAGGGGGTGGCGTCCTTATAATAGTAATAGTACCTCTAAGGTAAAAGCAGAACCTGTCTCATAGGGTCGCTTTAACGACTGGCTGGGTTAACATGCATCAGGTCCATGCCCGGCATACAGCTGGTGCTGTACTAGTGACAGTTCCTCTCATCATGTATCTAATCCATATTTTATTTTATTTTATTTTATTTTGTTTTGTTTTGTTTTGTTTTGTTTTATTTTATTATTTTTTGGGCTCACCCTTGGAAGTTCCAGGGCCAGGGATCAAAACTACGCCACAGCCGTGACCCAAGCCACTGCAGTGATAACGCCAGATTCCTAACCCACTGAGCCACCAGGGAACGTCTATAATCCATATTTTATTTATCCACTGCCTTACTTCTGTGCACTTAGGTTGCTGCCAGTTGCTCGCTCTATGAACAATGCTGCAATCCACATCCTTCTGGGTGTTGTTTTGTGCACACGTGGGTGAGGGTTAGGGAGTAGGAACATTTTTAGGTTTAATGGTTCTTGGTAAATTACTCTCTAGGAAGCGAGTCCTCCTTGCACAGGAAGAAACTTGCTCATCCTCTCAGATTCAGTTCAAGTTCAGATGTCATCTTGGCTGGGAAATGTTTCCTGATTTCAACCACAACATGCAGAAAATCTCTCTCTCTTTCACTCTCTCTCTCTCTCTGACACACATACACACACTCACACACACCATTATTCTAGAACAAAGGGTCACACACTGTACACTCTCCGAGTGGGACCCCACCCCACCAGCCACAGAATCAGCACCCATGTAACTAAGCTGGACTCTCTGGGGATGGAGCCCTGAGTCTGTACTTTAAGCAAGCTTTGTGGGCTCTCTCATACCCCCGAAAGTTTGAGGCCCACTGAGAGGTCCTTAAGGACAGAAACATGGTCCAAGTCATGTCTCTATCCCCAGTGCCCAGCAAAGGGCCTGGATCCATGTAAGGGCGCAATGAATGTTTGATGAATAATAAGCTGGCCACTTCCTCAGCTAGAAAATAGGAATAATTGAAGACAGGAATATTTCCTAATTGAAAACAGGAATAATAGAAAGGATTGAATGTCACTGCTCATGAAGTGCCGAGAACACCACCTGGCACATGGCGCGCACTCGGCTGGTCATGTGCACGCGTGATGTATGCGTACATACATATATCTGCTCCTTGAGGTTAAAGAATCCAAGTTTATTCCAAAAGTTCCAGCAAAAAGGAAGGTGGGAAGAGAGGACGCAGCCCACTTCCCCTTCTCCTTGTCCTCCAGTTTGGATCCGGCAGGCCGGCTCATTCCTTATCAGGATGGCCCCCTTGAGGACCCCCCACTGCAGTGCTGAAGCAGGATGAGGAGCCCTAGTCCTCGGGGCACTTCAGGAGGTCGAAGGTCACGTAGCCCACATAGTCCACCTGATTCACCTCGTTCCGGGAACTCACACGCCAGAAGAAGCGGGCCTGGCAGAAGTAAGCTTTCTCTGCAGGGGAGAGGCAGGCCCAAGAGAGGTGAATCCACCCCTCCCACATACGCGTGCAGAAACAGGAGCGGGATCTCTGCAGTGATCCCTTCTGCCCTTCTGAGATCTTTCCCAGGTTTTCATCGGACACCTCTTCCCTCCTCCCCTCCCCCCCATCCCCGGAGATGCTGGAGGGCACAGACCTCCAGGTCCAAAGCAGTGACACAGAGCCTGGCACACAGGCGATGCTCAGAAAAGTCATTCAACAAGTCCATGCATTCACCCGACAAATACTTATCATGCCAAACACTGTCAGAGGCACTGGGGGTACAGCCGAGGAAAAATGCAGGCATGATCTCAGTCCTTTTGGTGCTTACACTCGAGTGAGGTAAGACAGATGGTCAACAAGCAAATGCGGAAATAAATGAGATTCAATAGAGAAAGCTATACGGGAAATAAAAGTGAGCGAATAGATCAATGAGGGTTAGAGAAAGCCTCTCTGAAGAGGTGGCCTTAGTGCTGAGACCTGAAGGATGAGCAGGAGGCAGCCCAGTGACAATCTGGAGGAAAAAACGTTCCAGGCAGAGGGAACAACTGGCACAAAGGCCCTAAGCTGGGAATGACCTTGATGTGTTCAAAGAGCAGCCAGAGGCTGGTGTGAGTGGAGCAGAGCGAAAGGAATGACAAAAGTAGTGGGAGGGGACGGGGAGGAGGGGTTAGATCAGGTCATGTTAGTTTCTTTGACCTTGGCATGGGTCTAGAGTCACCCCCAAAACCATTGCCCTCCACTCCCAGCCCCTCCCTACTCCCAGAGAATATAGTAGACGTATCAGACAACCAGGATGGCTTAGAGGAGGGTGTTTGCAAAGGAGGTGATGAAAAGTGCCTGTTTTGGGGGTAGAGTCAACAAAACTTGTCAGCTGATTGGATGTGAGCCGTGAGGAGAAAGAGGAGAAAGCAAGCGTAACTCCAGCTCCCACCCCCATTCTACAGGTGGGGAAACTGGCTCCATGAGGAGCAGGGACTTGCCCAAAGACACACAGCTATGAATTGTCTTATTTATCACTGTATCCCCAGTGGCAGCACAGTGCCTGGTACATTATAGTCACCTGATAAATATTGCCTAATAAAAGAAAAACGTCTCCATGCGAACCAGGTGTCCTGTACTGTAGGGTGAAAGTGCTTCCAGCTGGGGAGACAGGAATCTGGGTCCTAGTTCTGGTTGTGCCCCTGTGTCCCCGGATGATCTGATAAGATCCCTGCCTCATAGGGAACTCGTCTGTGCTGGGGTATTGGCCTCAACCTCCGCTGGCTTTTTTCTTTCTCAAGCCTGCCCTGGGAGGTGTCTCGGGAGCGATCCTGCCCTGACCCTTGTACTCAGCCCTCACCTTGGTACTGGAAGATGTCGTGTGCGTTCAAGGGCACCCCGGGGAACATCTGGTCCACACGGGTGGCGCTCCGGGAATCCACCTTCTGCGTCTTCACGTCGAACCTGCAGGACCCCAGGGAGGAGACAGGTGCTGAGCCGGCGGGCAGGGGATGGCGCCTGGGCTCCCCCTGCCGGCGGTCCCCGGGACTCTCACCTCCAGAAGTTCTGCTGGCTGAACAGCAGCACCTTACCCGCCTCGCGCGGGAGGGCCCCCGTGACGCGGGCCACCTCCGGGCCCAGGCCCAACTTATCCAGACGCCTCGGGCCTAGTACTGACGCGCCTGTGTACACCCACACTTGGCGTCCTGCAGGAGAGAAGGGTCACATCGGTCCCGGGGGCAGGGAGTGGGCATACATTTTTCTTGAATGTCAAGAGAGACAACCCAACGAGGCCTTTCCGCGCCCGGCGTGCCCTCAGTCTCTGTGCCCAAGAAGCAGCGCCGCTCGGTGGGTGAAACTGTGCAAGGGTGCGGTGAGGAAAGCTGAAATTCAGCCCCTGCTAGATTTGCTAAACTGTATCTACCAGAAGGGGGCGCCTTTTTCTAATTCGCAAGACAAGTGTTATGGATTATCCTCGGTCTCTCGGTCCTCCTAGGTTGGGGGCCGGGGAGGGGATGGACCAGCGGGGGAGAATGAGGAAACTAACCAGAGAAGAAGAAAATCTTCTTGCTGAGCGGCTCCTCAAAGGCAGAGTCCAGCTTGTGGGGAAGTGCAGGCCACCTGTCCTTGATAAGGAAGGGGCCCTGCACCCGATGTTCCTTGCCCTCAGAGAGTCGCCAGTACTTCCTGGGGACATGAAAAGGGAATGGCGGGGCGCTGAACCTTTAACAGAAGACCAGGGGGCCGGGAGACACAGGCAGGTCCCACCTCCAAGCCCAGCCTTGCCCCCTCACCCATCCTTGAAGAAATGTAGGCGATTCCGGATCTCCACGATGGCATCGAAGATGTCCACATTGCAGATGTCCTCCCCTGGCCCCAAGGACACCGTAGGGGCTGCAGAAGGGCCAGCAGTGGGAGGACCCGTGGGGCCAGCTGAAGGAGGGCCTGTGGGGCCAGCAGTGGAGCGCTCAGAGGGGCGGGTAGTGGGAGGCCCGGTGACGCAGACCGTGGGGGGAACGGTGGACTGGGGTTCAGCTGTGGTGGTGGTTGGAGGCCGGGGTTCAGGTTTAGGGCGAGAACCTAAAAAGAGACGAGACATGAGACACCCCCTGTTCCCACACATCCCGGTGTCTCTGGAATAGCTGCTCCCCCAAAGCCTCCCAAGCACTCACATTTTATTTTATTTTACTTTTCACTCATTTTAGATGCTGGAGCCTGCCTTCCCCCAGTCCCGGACAGGCAGCTTCCTTTCACACACTCACCCCCACCCCCAGGCTGGTGGGAGAGAAGTCTTTTTTGAGCTCTCAAATGGAGTGCCAAACCTAGTGCCAGGAGTTTTATAAACTCACATTAGCTTGTTTGATCTTCAGGGGGAAAAAAAAACCCTGTGAAGATTATTATCTCCATTTTTTTAAATACTAATGATAAATTATGATTTAAAAAATCATCAAACATATGATGCTTACTATATGCCAGGCATTATTCTAACTTAGGGAAACGTCCTAACAACCCCATGAGGCAGGTATTAGCCCCGCTTTACAGATGAGGAAGTTAAGGGGTGAAGTAACATGTCCAAGGTCATCTAGCCAGGAAGCGGCTGCACTGGCTTTTTTTTTTTTTTTTTTTCCCCCTCCCCTGGGCAGATGGAGTGCCTGGGCCAGGGATCAGATCCAAGCTGTAGCTGTGACCTAAGCTGCAGTTGTGACAACACCAGATCCTTAACCCACTGTGCCAAGGTGGGGATTGAACCTGAGTCCCAGCACTCCCAAGATGCCTCAGATCCCATAGCACCACTGCAGAAACTCCACGGACTGGCTTTTGAACCTATGTCCATCACACTCTAGAGCCTGGGCTCTTATCACCATCTCCAAGCACTGACCTGACAGCAGTTGTACCCATTGGCACTGGGGTCTCTTGAAGATAGATGTTGGGGTCGTAACTTTTTCCTCCTCCCTGTTCTCAGGGTACTGGGAGCTGACAGAACCCAGCCTTTCCCTCTGCTCCCTCCATCCCTGCCCCACACTCTCACCATACAGATACTGGATGCCCCGCACATCGTCCTCATGCAGGGGGTGCTCCTCAGTGAAGCTGTACATGGGGTACATGAGCGCCTCTGGCACGGTTGAGTGATCTAAGCCCAATGCGTGGCCGAACTCGTGCGCCGCCACAAGGAAAAGGCTGTAGCCTGGACGAAAGAGGGAGCCTGAGAGGTAAGCCCTGGGCCAAGCCCCCATCCCCGGCCATCCCTCCTGGACGCCTCTGCCCTGGCCGAGGCTTCAGCCTCGGAACCCTGCCCACCTTGGTCCGGGCAGAAACCCCACTTCTTGTCCTTGTCGAAGTTCGAGGTGGTGGCACACCAGAGGTGCCCATCACTGCGGCCCTCTCTGGTGCAGGCCGAGTACTCCTTGCCCAGGAAGGTGAAGGGGAAGACGCACAGGTCCCCCGCCGAGTTGCCTCCCGTCACCGTCGAGTCAGCTGGAGAGACCCAGAGCCCCCCAGGTTAAGCCAAAGGGACGGGTCCAAAAAGGAGCCAGAGTTGGGCCAATCGAGGAGCAAGAGAATCTTGGAGGCCCATTTTAAAAGCCTAGGGGGCGTTGTGGGGCACAGCTGAGACCGGGCTAGGCTGATGGGCGGGGCCTGGGGCTGGAGACCCATGGAGAGGCTGCCAGCTGGGCTAAAAGGCCAAGCTTCCGCGGACGCGGCGGCAGCAATTGGAAGGCAGAGGGAGGAGCTGTGGCGATGGCGGCAGAGTCAAGGTGATCCCGAGGGCCGATGAGGAGTGGAACAACAAACCGATGGGTGGAAGAGCCATGCTCGGGGACCAACGCGAAAATAGGGAGCGGGGCTGAATCAGGTAGGCGGGGCAGAGGTACCTCGGGTAGGGCAGAAGCCATAAAGCTTGTCCTGGTCGTAGTTGGCGGTGGTGCCGCACCAGCGGTAGCCGTCTGAGCGGCCGTCGGTGGTGCAGGCGGAGTAGGAGCGGCCCTCGAAGGTGAATGGAAACACGCAGGGCTTGCCGTCCGCGTTACCGTCCCGAGTGAAGAGTCCTGGGAGGCCCACACGATTACCCCGAAGTGCCCCGAGTTTATCGACCCACAAACCACCTGCGTACTGCGCCCCTCCTCGCCTCCGTTCACAAATGCGGAAACTGGGCCCAGAGAACGGGATGGTGATTTGCAAGCCACACAGCACTAGTGGCCTAGCTGGGATTAAAACCCAGCGTCCTGGGTCCGCGAGAGGGGTAGGCACTCACTCTCGCTAGGGCAGAAGCCAAACTGGCGGTCGGTGTCATAGTCGGCCGTGGTGCTGCACCAGAGCATGTCGTCGGAGCGGCCGTCCGTGGTGCAGGCGGAATAGGAGCGGCCCTCGAAGGTGAAGGGGAAGTGGCAGGCTGCGCCATTTGCGTTTCCGAAGTAGGTCGGAACCACTACAGGAAAGAGGGAGAGGGGTCAGGGAGACTGGTGGTGCGCCTGAAAGAAGAAGGGAATGGGGGCTAGGCCTGCTCGGGAACTCACCGACGCCTTTGCCCAGAGACCACAACTCTTCATCGTCGAAGTGGGCGTCTCCTTGAATGCCCGGGCCAGGAGGGAAGGCGTGTGCCAGGAGCCCGTCCTTCCCATCGAAGGGATACCCATCTCCGTGCTCTGAAGACGCAGGTGGAGAAGAGAGTTAGCCGCGTGTAGTTGCGCAGGTTGTGCGCTCCCCAAGGCCGCTGGGCCGAGTGCGGGCTGAAATCCCGACCACGGGCCGCGGAGACTTGCGTCCCAGGGCTGCGCGGTGTTAGGCGGGAGGGGGTGCCATAGAGCGAGAGGCAGCCAGGGCTGCGGAGACAGGCACGGGAAATCCAGTTCAGGGCCCTCTCTACTCTTTCCGTGGTCCGCCGTCCCCTGTCCCCGTCGCAGACCCTCCTGGCTTTCCCTTTCTCGCGATCTCACCCTTAACACCAAACTGGATAACGATGTCGGCGTTGGGGCCGTATACGCGAGTGAAATTGAGCGGCGTCACCTCGCTCCAGAGCGCGAAGGCGCGGGCGAAGGCGTCGTCAATCACATCGCGCGGCAAGTCTTCCGAGTAGTTTTGGATCCTGCGGGGGAAAGGCACGTTAGAGGTCAGAAGTGAGGGGCGGGAGCCGGGGCACCGCAGACACCCCAGGTCTCAGCCACTTAAGATAGGCAACGATCCCTACGCTCCACGCTTTCGTCTGTAAAGGACTTTCAGACGTATTTTTCTCCTTGTACATTCACAGCGGCCCTGGCAGGAGGACTCACAATGCGGGGTCCATTTCCCCGACGAGGAAACGGAGGCTCAGAGGTGGAGCCGCTTGCCCCAGGCGGCGCATTTAGGGAAACCTAGGTATCGGCCTAGGACCGGACGTGTTCACCGCCGGGCGGCGCGCGGGACCGGCCTCTCCCTGCCAAGCCCTGTTCTCCCGCAGCGGGCCGGGTTGCGCACCAGTAGGTGATGTCGTGGTGGTGCCACTTGAGGTCGCCCTCAAAGGTCTGGAATTTGCCCAGGTCCGGGACGCCGCAGCGCGGGGCACGCATGGCATTCAGGGTGGTGGTGTCCAGCTCGCCAGTCTGCGGCAGGGCCAGGCGCTGCTGGAGAAGCTTTAGAGCCCGTTCCTGGGACCTCTCTCCTTCGATTATCTCGGCCACTTGAGTGTAGCCATAGCGGTACAGATATTCCTGTGGATGGAGGGGCGGAGACATCCCAGAGCCCTGAGCCCTTTCTCTGCTCCCTGGGCCAGGACTCTATCCCTCCAGGCTCTCGGGGACCAGAAACACAGGCACTGTATCCAGGACTTGGTACCCGGGGTACCAGTGCCTGTGCCCACTGGGGACCCTCGCCTCCCTGTAGACATTCTCAGCACCTTTCTACCTCCATGCCCCTGGCCATGCCTACTTCAGGGCCCCCTAGGATTTACCCCTGTTCACCCCTAGCCCATGCCCATCCCAAACTCCTCCAGTGCCCCGTCACCACTGCCTATCTGGGAAACCCTCATTAGCCCATTCCTGGGAATCACTGCCTAGAGGCTCCCTGTGCCCAATCCTGGACACCTCTGTTCTCTGGACATGCCCATTACCCACCAACATGCCCTAAAGTGTCTCCTCAGAGACACCAAGCCCTTGCTGGGTCTCTTGGCCAGTCCTTCCCAACCCTAGCCTGGGGCGGGTGCATACCTCTGCCAGCTGCCTGTCGCTGAGATTGGTTCGTAGGTCTCCCGGGAAGACCACAAAGGTGGGCTGGCGTGGTTTGGGGGCGGCAGAGCAGCCCAGCACCAGGAGCGCCAGGACCAAGGGCTGCCAGGGGCTCATCGTGAGGGTAGCAGTGTCTGACTGCAGCTGCCCTTGTGGGGGCTTTAAAGAGGCACTGTCAACTGAATCAGTGACCCCGCCCCTCCCCGCCAGGCTAAGGGGAGAGCTGACTCAGGGGATGCGGAGTGAGTGTGTGTGTGTGTGTTGGGCAGTCCGAGCATGAGAAGGCAAAGAAAGGGCTTACACCACCTCCTTTCCCCCCCACCCTGCCCA
The DNA here is from genome assembly GCF_016906955.1 of Phacochoerus africanus. NCBI lineage: Eukaryota > Metazoa > Chordata > Mammalia > Artiodactyla > Suidae > Phacochoerus > Phacochoerus africanus. The sequence continues at coordinate 14,976,728 of NC_062546.1, forward strand.
CAGTCCCCATTGCCGAGTCAGGCAGGACCCCAGACCCACAGGAAACCACAGGCCCATAGGGGAAGGATTGGGTTTTGCAAACTGCAGAGCTTGTAAGAACTGCATGAAAGGGAAGGCGGGGAGGCAAGGCTGGAGGGCTTGAGCTTCATCTGACGGCCCCAGGTGGTCAGCCCAAGGGAGAGGGATGGAAGAGTCCCTGTGGGCCTCTTTCTGAACCTAATGATCCCCCTTCCTGATCAGACCCCCTCCATCTGAGGGCCCCTCCCCACACTCCCAGGCTCTGTCCTCTCTACTCCCAGGAAGCCATCCTTGACTCAGCTTCCTCTCCCTGCGCCACCTGGGGCAGAAGGACTGGGCTCTGCTGGGCAGGACCTGGGGAATTTCATGGGGACAACCCCCGTTCATCAACAGGCTGAGCCCTTCAGGATAGTAAAGGGGGAGTTTGTGGCATCTGGAAGCCAATAGACATGGCTCCAGTGTCTTGGGCAAATGTCACCACTTAGAGTTTGTTTCCTCAGCTGGGGAGAAAAGAAAAGGGCCCTTTGTCCTTAAATTGATGTGAAGATAAAATGAGATCAGACACATCAAATACTTAGTACCATGTATGTTGCAAGTATTCTAGAAATGGCTGTGATCGCTTTTAATTGTCTGGGCCAAGGTCATGATTCTGACTTGGAATCAGGAGACCGGAGTCTTGGATTCTAATATGCTGTGTGACCTAGAGTAAATGCCTTAACCTCTCTGGGCTTTGGACTCTTGAACTGCAAAATAGCGGGGGGCCTTGCAGAATGATCTATGGAAGCCCTTTCACTTCTCCAGAACTTCTCTCTCCAGAACAGCACAAACTCCAGCTCCGATAATCACCTCTTATGCCAATAACCAGCATTCTCCCTCCCTTCTTTCCAGTGTGAGGCAGGATCTGTATTTGCCTTGTTCAAAGCCCGTTGTTTGGGAAGGACAACAGCAGCAATTCAACAAGCTGTATTTAAAGGGCTAGTATGTGCTAGGCACTTTTTATGCTTATCTAATAAATGAGTCTGTGAGACAGAGACAGTTAACTTCCTTTACAAGAAAATTGAAGCTCTAGGGGTTCTTCCGTGGCATGTCAGGTTAAGGATCAGGCAATGTCACTGCAGCAGCTTCGGTCACTGCTATGGTGCTGGTTCAATCACTAATCCAGGAGCTTCTGCATGTTATGGGTGTGGCCAAAAAAATTTAAAAAAAAGAAAAAGGCAAAACAAAACCCTGAAGCTCTAGAGCTCACGAATTAATGAGCATCAGCTTTGGAGTCACACAGTTCTGGTTATTGGTCCCAGCTCCGTGACCCTGGGTAAGTCACTTCATCTCTGAACCATAATAATAATAACGGATTTTTTGAGACGGACTGTGTTGAGGGCTGTGATAAGTTCCCTATAAGCATCTCATTTCATTCCCCCCCCCAACCCCGCTCTGTGAGGTAGGTTCAGTGAGTACCCCCTCCCATTTTCAGAGGCAAAAACTGAGGCTCAGAGTAGTTAAGGAACTTGGCTGTGATCACACAGTGAGTGAATACTCAGGATTAGGCCTCAAACCTAGGGCTACCTGGTTCACAAGCTTTTCATCTTTATCACCATTTACAGGGAACTGAAATGACCAGGGATTGGAGGGGAGCAGGAGGGATGGGTGGGGGAGGGGAAACGTAAACCTGAAACCCTTCTCCCTTAATCCTCTGCACCCACTGAGGATCAGAGAGGAAGTTCAGGTCTTGGGGAAATCAGAGGTTAGGACAGAGGACCCAAGGGAACCATACTCCAGACTTGAGAGTCTGGGCTCATAGAGCGATATGATTTTAGCAATGGAAACAAAGAGACCCTCCAATCCAAGGGAGGGTTATCTGGTAGCAGACATGGGCTTTAGGAGAATCCATGAACCCCCCCCCCCCCCTTGCCATCAGTTGTCCAAAATGCCCTATCTCTGTATATATATATATGTTGCATTTCTCAAGGTCAATGGTATTGATGTTTGGGGCCAGATAATTCTGTTTTGAGCAGCTGTCCTTTGCCTATTGGAGGCCTAGGAGAATCCCCAGCCTCTACCCCATGCCAGTAGCACCTCCCCCTGCCAGTTGTGACAACCAGAAACGTTGCCAAACCTTACTAAATGTTCCCTGGGCAGGCAGGAGAGGGAGAGTCACCCCCAGCTGAGAACCATTGATATCTGTCGACTTTTCTATGAAAAGGGTCCAAACTTTATATCACATACGCCTACCATTGACGATGATCCTCAAACCTTTAAAGACCATCTCCTCAGGGGATTTCCCTTGTGGCACAGAAGGTTAAGGATCCGGCATTATCACTGCAGCAGCTCCGCTTGCTGCTGTGGCTCGGGTTCGATCCCTGGCCCAGGAACTTCCATGTGCTGTGGGTGCAGCCAAAAAAAATACCATATGTTCAAGAAATACTTGTTGAGTCTTATGGGCCAGGCATCATGCTAAAAGAACTGAGTGGCCAAGATGGGCTTTGTCCCAGTACCCCTGGAGCTGAAAGTCCAATGGGGGAGAAATGGAATGAGTAATTAAGAACAGAGAGACAGATATCACAAGAAGGAGACATTTATTTATTGCAGTTATCCCCACCATGTAGATGAGGCAACCGAGGCCCAGATGGAATTTCCCATAGACCACAGAGTGTTGGGGGGCAGAAAGGAGTGGTAGTGAAGAGCCTGTGCTTTGGAAATTGGCTGAGAATTTCAAGTCTCAGCTCTGGCACAGACCCACTGTGGATCTGAATAGTTGACATAACCTGTTAGCGCCTCCATTTCCCCATCTTAAAAGGGGCAATAATAGTGGGACTGTGACAATCAAATGGGCTAATAAAGTGTCTGGCACATGGTCATAAGTGCCTGCTGCTCCTCTAGTCATGACTACCTCTGGGTCAGCTGGCTCTTTTGATCAAGTGGGGAACAGGGAGAGCGCACCCCCCCAGGAACCCCAGAGCTTGATCCCTGGAGTCAATCCAAGCAAGAACCCTCCTTTCCTCCCTCCCTCCCAACTTCCTTCTTTACCTCTGGGCTCCCCAACCCCCCTCGAGGGGAACTTTCAACACAGCAGTGGCAGGAAGTGGTTCTGTCACCACATCCCTTCCTCAGTCCCCCAGCCCCTCCTTTCAGTACTGAAACCGAGGTTAGCCAAGGCACTGGGAGAGCCGGACCTACCCCGAGGTGGGCGCCCTCTAACCCTGTCCCGTGTCAGAGCTTGGACTCTAAGCCCCTCACTCAGGTGGAGGCCGCATCAGGATGGGGAGGGGGCTGATCTTGGAGCCCTGAGTCACCTGCTGGATGACACAGGCCCGCAGGCTGCTATTAGTAACTCCAGGCCCCCAGACCGATGTCAGCCTCACGAGGTGAGGACTCTCTCTCCCTGTGTAGGATGGGGGAACTCCAAGCCTGTTTCTCCCAAATCTGCCCCAGAGGGGAGGGGCATCCAGCCTGAGGGCCCTGGCAGGATGTGACTGGTGTCTGGGATGAAGCAGGAAGGCCTGCGCACTGCAAGACGTTGCCCAAGGGGAGAGCATCATTCCAGTGCCCACACCCCACCCACAAACACACCTGCCACCCCAGCCCCAGGTGCTGGCATTTCCCATGCTGACTCGCAGAGGCCCTCATAATTATTATTATTTGTCATGCCCACACCTATCTGCATTGTGCTCCTTCTATAGGAAGATGTAGAGTGTAGACTTTGTAAGCAGACTCCTCGGGTTCAAGTTCCAGTTTCTGCTCCTTCTGGCAGTGTGACCTGAAGCAAGTCGCTTTTCCTCTCTCTGCCTCCATGTCCTCCTCTGTAAAACGGGGGCGAGAACTGTCCTTGCTTCCAAGTGGTGTGGAGGGATAGAATGAAATTCGACATTGCAAATCTTTAGCACGTAGTAGGTTCGAGGGGCAAATGTTAGCTATTATGTTTTTGTGACTGTAGTGCGCTCACATTTACAAGTTAGGACTCAGGAGTGCATTTTACAGGTGAGGAATCTTTGAGGCTCAGAGAGTTGCCCACACAGTTAGCAAGGAGCACACCTGGGACTCAGCCCACACCTGACACCAGCCCCCTGTTCTTTCCACAGCATTGCGCATGTGCCGCCAGCCACCCCAATCCGTGATCATTCTGATAGTCAACGCCTGGGGGTGGGCTTGGGGGCACTTGACAGCTTCTCCGGCGCTGTCAAGTACCTCATCACCTCTGGTTTGTACCTAACGGTGGATCTTCTTGGTAGCCTACCTGAATCTGAGCTTTCAGAATCCCTTGGACTTCATGAGAGGCTGAGATCATAAGCCGTTTTCAAGGTGACAGACCCAAGGCCCAGAGAAGCACTTCACGCTGCTCACTGTCACACAGCTGGTGAGTGACAGAGCTCTTGCCTAGGTCTCTGACTCCAAATCTCGTGCTAAGATCAGGTCACTGGATCTGGCAAGAAGGAAGTCAGTGGGGGAAGCAGCCCGGGGCATGGAGGGTGCCCAGAAGTCAGGCTGGAGGGGATTAAAGCCTAGGAACCAACAGCGAGAACAGGTGTCAGGTATTTGACTAGGGGAAGAATGGAGGGGGTGAATAATAGAGGGAAAAGAAAAGATGAAGGTAGCTAGAAGAGGCAGAGGAACAGTCAAGCGGAATTTCCTTTTTTTTTTTGTCTTTTTGTCTTTTCTAGGGCCACACCCATGGCATATGGAGATTCCCAGGCTAGGGGTCCAATCAATCGGAGCTGTAGCTGCCAGCCTACGCCAGAGCCACAGCAATGCAGGATCCGAGCCGCCAGACCTTAACCCACAGAGCGAGGCCAGGGATCGAACCTGCAACCTCATGGTTCTTAGATTCGCTAACCACCAAATCACGACGGGAAGGCAGAGTTTCCTTTAAGTCAAGAGGTTCATGTCCACAAGAAGTGGTGGTGCCATGGAGGGAGAGGTAAAGGGATCGAGGGGAAGAGGGTGCACTGGGACCAGTTCCTCTGGCATCAGACTGCCCACTGGCAGGTGAGCCTATGCTTGGGATCCCAGCAAAGCAGATGTAGCCCCCAAATACACATATAAAAGTTGGTGGGTTTTTTTTTTTTATTACGACTTTATTTTTAGAGAGTTTGGGGTTAGTAGATGCAAACTATTATGTTTAGAATGGCTAAACAATGAGGTCCTGCTGTACAGCACAGGGAACTCTATCCAATCTCCTGGGATAGACCACAATGGAAAATAATACTAAAAAAAGAATACACACACACACACACACACACATTTGACTGTGTCACTTTGCTGTACAGCAGAAATTGGCACAACATAGTAAATCAACTATACTTTAAAAAAGACTCTTTTTGGAGCAGTTTAGGGTTCACAGCGAAATTGAGGGGGGAATACAGAGATTCCCCCTGTACCCCTACCCCCCACCCATGCGCAGCCTCCCCATTATCAGCCTCCCCCACCAGATTGGTACCTTTGCTCCCTTCAGTGAAACTCCATTGACCATCACAGTCACCGTGGTTTCCGGCTCACTCTTGGTGGAGCACATTCTCGGTTTGGTCAAGTGTGTCATGACACGCATCCGCCATCAGGCCATCCTATAGACTAGTTTCACTACCGCAGCAATCCTCTGCGCTCCACTTATTCATCCCTTCCTGCCACAAAGATCGTTTTTGATATTTGGAAAAAAAAAAAAAAGGCCTCAAGGAACCAACATGGGGAAAGGCAGATCTTTGGTGGATTTCCTTATATAGTCACTTCAGGGTTTAGTGTTGTTTTACCCTGGATGACATATGGGGATATGGGGGGGGGAGGCACCATACGCTCAGCGATTGCAGCCTCTCAAAGTCTAAATCTGAGCCTGTTCACAGTGGGAGGTCTGGGGGGACCTAACCCTCAGGAAATCCCACGTTAAACATTCAGTGGTCACTCGGCCCTGCTGGCCAGATACGTGGAGAACCCTGGGGAATGGCGCAGAGGCGAGAAGAGCACACAGGGCAGCTGGCAGCTTCTGTGCCTCTTTTACCATCCTGGATTGCACCCCTACTCTTGGCCGGGGCCCCGCTTTCTCCAGCATCTTCTGGTTCCACGGTTCTCCAAGTGTAGTCTCAGGACCAGCAACATCAGCAGCGCCTGGGAACTGGGCAGACAAGCAGCCCCTCGCCTGCCCCCACCCCAGAACTCTGCAGGGGGCCCAGCCATCTCTGTTTTAACAAGTCTGCCGAGTGATTCTGAGGCCTGCTCAAATCTGAGCCCTCTGCTTTAGTCCAGCTTCATCCCAGCGTTGAGAAGGAGGGCTTTTGACCTCATTTGCAGTTGAGGAAACTGAGGCTCAGCGGGGTGAGGCCACGTGCCCAAGGTCGCACAGCTAGTACCGCAATTAGCTGGGAATCTAGGCCTGTAAAGCTGATATTTCTCACCGCAGCATTATAACTAGGACTGAGGTTCAAATATTTAACAACGACCAGGACCACCCTGCCCCTAGCCAGAAGTAATTCCACCTAAGGAACTCCAGGAGGCCTTTGGGGGTAGGGGGCATTATTAACCCTATAATTCCTGGACCAGCAGTCTTAGGGGTCTGGAGCACTTAAAGTTTCAAAGCAGCATCTGCTGCCAGCAGATAGGGCAATATTTCAGTATTTTCACCACAGTTCTTACCAGCTGAACATCAGCCCTGACTATCAGTACCCTTCCTAGGAGAGGCTTTTTCTATACCACCAATGGAAGGCCTGGAGCTGCATTAGCCCCAAAGAGAAAAAGGTCTAACAAATATGAGAAATTCCTGTTGTGGCTCAGCGGTAACAAACCCAACCAGGGAGTTCCCGTCGTGGCGCAGTGGTTAACGAATCCAACTAGGAACCATGGGGTTGCAGGTTCGGTCCCTGCCCTTGCTCAGCGGGTTGATGATCCGGCGTTGCCGTGAGCTGTGGTGTAGGTTGCAGACGCGGCTCGGATCCCGCGTGGCTGTGGCTCTGGCGTAGGCCGGTGGCTACAGCTCCGATTGGACCCTTAGCCTGGGAACCTCCATATGCCGCGGGAGCGGCCCAAGAAATAGCAAAAAAAAGACAAAAAAAAAAAAAATCCAACTAGTATCCATGAGGATGTGGGTTCAATCCCTGCTCAGTGGGTTAAGGATCCAGAGTTGCTGTGAGCTGTGGTGTACTCACAGATGTGGCTTGGATCCTCAGTGGCTGTGGCGTAGAAACAGCAGCTGCACCTCTGATTCAGCGCCTAGCCTGAGAACCTCTATATGCCGCAGGTGTGGCCCTAAAAAGAAAAAAAGTCTTATGAGAATACCTGTTCAGCAGTGCTTCTCAAATTTGGCTGCACACTGAAGTCTGCTGAGATTTTCTTTTGAATAGCGATGCCTGGGTTTCACCCCTAGAGATTCTGACCTAATTGGCTGGGGTGTGGCCTGAGCATTGGGATTTTTTTTTTTTTAAGGCCCCCGTGATTCTCACATGCAGCTAGGGCTGCTAGCAACACTCTACAGGGCCCCTGAAACCTGTAAGAGACTCCAGATCTCGAGCCCCTCGTTTGCATCTGTATTTCCCAAGGCTGGGGACTTAAAAAAAAAAAAATACAGATTATCAAGAGACTCTGATTCAGTAATCAGTGGAGCCCGGAATTGGATGTTAGCAAGCTCCCCTGGTTTAGAAATCAGTGGCCCCCACAGGCTGTGGTAACTGAGAGAGGCTCAGAGATTCCACCCCCTCTCCCCCAGCCCACCCCCAACACCGTTGAAGCAATTGAGAACATTTTGCCAGGAAGTATCCAGAACCAATTTCCGCAGCTCTTCCTTCCCCTGTGCTGCGGAGACATTGCTTCAAAGAACATGCTCTGAAACAGAGCCCAAGACACCCTCCCTGGAGAGCCGTTTTCTGGCTGCTCCACTGCAGAGCGCCAGGCCTGCTGATTGCCTTTCCTTCCCATTAATCCTGGGACACCCTCATTTAGATGTGCTCTGCATACATTTGCATATTGAGCTCCAGTGCCCCCTCTTTCCCCCACCCTCCCACCCCTGTGGCATGTTGGGGGAAAATAAAACTAATGTATTCACAAAGCCTGCTGAGATGTGTTCGAGCCTCACGCAGCGCTGGGACTTTGATACACCTGAAGCCGGGGCTTTGGGATGAGGGGAGGATGGCACAGACTCCGCCCAGATGCAGCAGGAAGGCCAGTGGAGAGGATGCGTTAGAAGCCTCCTGAGGTCTGGAACCAGTACTTCCCTCGCTGCCCCTGGTGAGAGGCAATGCTGGATTTCTCCCGATAGCAATAGCGGAGGGGGTTGGGGATGGGGAGCATCAGCAGAGGGGGTGAGGGAGCCCCCCTTTCGGAGGGGTGGGTGAAATTCCTTCCCAGCCTCAGAAGGGGGCCTGGCTTAGAGACCACGAAGGCTTTTCTAGCTCCAACCACGAGCTCCAAGAAGACCTGCCAGGTGACAGCTGATGCAGTGGAAGGGCTGAAATCAGAGAGACCTGTGTGACCTGGGGTTAATGACTCCCCGCCCCCCAGCCTCAGTTTCCTCATCTTTAGGATGAAAGGAATAAGCTCATTACATGGTGATGGGAGTCATGTCTTTATTTGGTTACCTGGTAATGGAATCTTTCCTAGGCCCCTTCTGAGACTGAGAAAGAATCTGCTAATGTGTGCACATGGCACTGTGGCCCAGCCGCCCCGAGAGTTCTCAAAGGCTGTCCCTGCCCTCAGTTGACCAGCGTCCCTTACCTCCAGCTCACTCCCCTAGTCTGGCCCCACATCACTGCTGAGAGCCTCCAGAAACTTTTGCAATACCTTCCTTTTTTCTTTCTTTCTTTCTTTTTTTTTTTTTGTCTTTTTGCCTTTTCTAGGGCCGCTCCTGCAGCATATGGAGGTTCCCAGGCTAGGGGTCCAATCGGAGCTGTAGCCACCGGCCTACACCACAACCACAGCAACACGGGATCCGAGCCGCGTCTGCAACCTACACCACAGCTCATGGCAACGTCGGATCCTTAACCCACTAAGCAAGGGCAGGAATCGAACCTGAAACCTCATGGTTCCTAGTCGGAGTCGTTAACCATGGCGCCATGACAGGAACTCCAATACCTTCCTTTTTATAAGTGATTCAGATTGCTTACAGTTTCGATTGCTTACAGTTGAGCCAAGGACCATTCCCTTCCTTCTCTTCCGACTCCTGAGTGTCTTTGATTGCAAGCACCACCAGCCTCATTTCCAAAAATCTCTTCCGATGTAACGTGGCCCAAATCCACGCCTCTCCAGCCCTGCACCTCTCTCTAGGCTCCCTCTTCCCGCTTCTATTCACGGCACTCTCTTCTCCCTGAGCCTGCCGATTTTGATTTCCAAGCCATCCGCATGTAATGCCGTAGCGCCGCCCTCCCACTCCCACGTCACCCAAACAGTTGACAACCTGTGTAATCCTCTTAAGTCCCTCCCCTCTGTATCACTCCGCTAGGGCTGCCATAACTAAACACCACAGAAGGGGGTGCTTAACCAATAGAAATTTACTTTCTCACAGTCCTGGAGGCTGGGAGTTCAAGGTGCTGGCAGGGGGGCTTTCTTCGGAGGCCTCTCTCCTTGGCTTGCAGAAAGGCCATCTTCTCCCTGTGTCTTCACGTGATCTTCGTCTGTGCATCTGTGTCCTGATTTCTTCTTATAAGGACACCATTTATACCAGATTATCCGCCCTAATGCCCTCGTTTTAACTTAATCATCTCTTTAAAGACCCTGGTTTCCAGATACAGTCACAATTGGAGGTACTTCAACATAGGAATTTGGGAGTTCCCTCTGTGGCTCAGTGGGTTAAGAACCTGTTTAGTATCCATGAGGACGTAGGTTTGATCTCTGGCCTCGCTCAGTGGGTTAAAGGATCTGGCATTGCTGTGGCGTAGGCCAGTGGCTATGGCTCTTGATTTGAGCCCTAGCCATATGCCTAGGGTGCAGCCCTAAAAAGACAAACAGAACAAAACAAAACAGGCATTTGGGGAGGAGGGGGGGAGCCACAGTTCAGCCCATGGCTATCTCCATCCTCTGTGTCATGGCCATTGCTCCAGCTGCAGCCCTCCCATGTCTCACATGGCCGTACAATAGCTTGGTCCCTCTCATAGCCAGCAGTGACATCTCTAGATTCCTCCCCTGGATCAGCTCTCCCTGACCATGCTCGGAAAGCTTCCATCGCTCCCCAGTGTCTCCAGAATAAAGACTGAACGCCTTAGCCTGGTACCAAAGGCCCTTCAGAACCTGGCCCCAAGCTACTCTCACAATCATCCGTGCAAATAAGGCCAGGAAAAATAGCACTGTTGTCTAGCACCTTGCTGTGCAAAATGTAATTCATGGACCTACAGCACTGGCATCACCTGGGAGCTTGTCAGAAATGCAGAATCTCAGGCCAGGCCCCAGACCTGCTGAATCCAAACCTTCATCACCTGCACAGCCCCCAGGCGATCTGTATTCACACTGAAGTCTGATAGGTGTCCAGAGAGGGACTCCTAAGAATGGGACCTGTGGTCACCTTGTTGTGGCAGAAACTTGACTTTCAGGATGACTTTGTCCTGAAAGAACCATCCAACTCACAGGAGTCTGGGATGCACAGCAGAGGACAATTCCAAACACACAGATGAACTTGACTCTGCAAGGCTGTTGCGAATGCCTTGCTCACAAGTATAAACAAAGGGAAAGGCTGCCGGAGATGGCTCCCTGATGGGAAAGGCAAGGTCCTCATCTCTCACTTCCATTTGGCAAACATTTCCTGAGGCCCCGCTGAGTGCCAGGCTGGGTGCTGGGTGCTGGGCAGATGGAATGAAAGGGGACACGAGCTTCATCCTGTAGGGGCTCACAAACCAGGAGGGAGATGCCTTCAGTAACCAGTGTACAGGCTGAGGGCGCCCACCCACCCACTCCGTTCTCCCCTTCCTCCAGCCTCACGCTCAGACAAACCTCTGGGCTTTTGTGCTCTCCAAACACCTTCCCCCATGCCCCCCCTCCCACAGCCCCCTGCCCTGCCTCCAACTGTTCCCACACCTCCCCTCTCTGCCCTCCCCCTGTTCCTGGCTAGATCTTATTCAACCTTTAGATTTCAGCTGAGATGTCATTTCTTCCAGAAAAATGCTGCTGACCACCCCAAGCTGAGAAGGGGGGCTCTTGCGTGCTCCCATGATCCCCCTCAACCCACCACTTCCCTTATTGTGGCATTTTTCATAATTCAGAGTGAATTTCCTGTTTATTCATCTGTCTTTCCTTGTAAGCTGAGATCACTATGAGGGCTAGACCCTTATCTGCTGTGTTCACTGTATTCGCAGGTATTTCTTAAACACAGAAAGATAAGAGTAACCTAATCAGCTTTTTTTTAGAGCTCATTCTACGTCTTAGGCACTGTTCTAAGTATTTCTATGTATTAATTTATTTAATCCTACAACTACACAGTAATGTGGGTGCTATTATTTTTCCAATTTTACAGTTGAAGAAGCAAAAACAGAAGTAACTTGCCTAAGGTATCACAACTATTAAGTGGCAGAGTAGGGAGGGACTCAAAGCCAGGTAGTCTGGCTCCAGTGTGTGCATATTGGAAAAGGGAGTGATTAACTCTATGGAAGAGAGGTCAGAGGTCAGGGAAGACTTCAGCAGGAAAAACACCCAAGCTGGGTTTTGAGGAGTGAATAGGAGTTTGCCATGTGGAAAAGGAGCAGGGCTTTGCAGCTCTGACAACCTCTAATCTGGGCCCCACCTGTCAGGGCAGCAGCATTTTCCTAAATGGCAAATGGAAGGCAACTGACATCTGTCTAGTTCTGTCCAAGAAGGCTTAGACAGATTATCCTAGACAGCATTCAGTGTCAGCCTGAGTCACCCATGGGTGGGCGAGGCAAGTTGCACAAACCCTGGGGCTCCAGTCCCTCCATCCCTGCGTGGGTGAGAAGTACACTTCCCTCCCCTCTTGCCCCAAGAGTCAAGGCTCATTTCCTAAACCGCACCCCGATTCCTTGCAGGAATTGGATCATGATCTCAGAGGGAAGGTCCCCGCAGGGTGCAGACCCAGAGCAGACCTGGAACCTATGAGGAGAGCCAGGGAGTTTCCCCAAAACCCCACTCAAGCTGTCCCGAGTCTGACCTACAAGCTCTGGGGGCCTCCTCTGGCTCAGGAGTCCCCCAACTTTGAAAGGCCCAGAACCCTTTTAAGAAAATGGGTCTTCAGAGTTCCCGCCATGGCGCAGTGGATACAAATCCAACTAGGAACCATGAGGTTCCGGGTTCAATCTCCGGCCTAGGTCAGTGGGTTAAGGATCCGGCATAGCCATGAGCTGTGGTGTAGGTCGCAGACGCGGCTCGGATCCCACGTTGCTGTGGCTGTGGTGTAGGCCGGCAGCTGTAGCTCTGATTCGACCCTTAGCCTGGGAACTTCCATATGCCGTGGATGCAGCCCTAAAAAGCAAAAAGAAAAGAAAAGAAAAGAAACTGGATCTTAAGGGAACCCCAGAATATAAAATAGATTAAGAGGAAGTGCTGTGTGGCTCCCCATATCTGAACCCCAACCCTGAAAGGGGCCCTGAGCCCAGATCCAGCCCAGCCACCTCTTTTCACTGCTGGTAAAACCGAAGCCTGGAGAAGTGAAGAGATTTGCCAAGAATACAGAATAAGTTGGGACCAGGACCTGGACAGGAAGTCGGGTCTCCTGAGCTGAACCAGCATCTTCTAGATAAACAACACCATCCCTCCTGCCCTTCCTGTCCTGGCTTCTCAAATGCAATCTGGAAGACTCTTCCCCCCACCTTCATGCATCCCATTCATTCATTCATTCAGCAAACTGTTACTAGGCTCCTTCTAAGTGTCAGGCACCCAGCCGGGCCTGACCTCAGGGGTTGGCAAATGGGTGTGTAAGACAAACGCATTCACAGACCTTTTCGATCCGCTCTGACAAAGCCACATTAGAGACGGTCCATCCCTTATTCTCAGGGCCTAGCACATAGTAGGTGCTCAATAAATATGCATGGAGCACTGAGGAAGGAGTAGCAAGGGGATGGTGGGCTGGCAAGGTGGGAGGGCCACCCTAGACCTCAGAGCCCCTCCCCTTCACTCAGCACCTCTGAGGGGATGGCTGGGGACAGGGAAGCTCAGACCCAGGCTCTGCCTGAGCTTTGTGCCCTGATTGGTCTGGCCCCAGGCTGTCTGAACCGATGGCCACTGTCTTCGTTAAATCATATTGGAAATTCTCTTCTCTGGTCTCATTAGCCCCATTTCTAGTGCTCAAAAGCCGCCCGTGGCTGACGGCAACCCCACGGAACATGGATCATCTGCAGCATCATGAAAGTTCCTTGGACTGTGCTGCTGGTCACAGAGGGGGGGCGCCAGGACCAGGACGTTTTCTAAAGTATTGGGGAAGGCACATGAGGGTGCCAACTCTTTGTTTTGCCAGAAAATTTTAAAAGCAGCAATAATAATTTTTTTTTTTTTTTTTAAGGAAAGGGCAAGAAGACCATGAACACCAAGTGTGACATAAAATTTTTTTTTTTGCTTTTTTGGGCCACACCCGCAGCATACGGAGGTTCCCAGGCTAGGGGTCCAATCGGAACTGTAGCTGCCGGCCTATGCCACAGCCACAGTAACGCCAGATCCAAGCTGTGTCTGCAACCTACACCACAGCTCATGGCAACACTGGGTCCTTAACCCACTGAGCAAGGCCAGGGATCGAACCCGCAGCCTCATGGTTCCTAGTTGGATTCGTTTCCGCTGTGCCACAACAGGAACTCCCCTGCAACTTTTCTGAAAGTTCAAGAATCTTTCAAAACAGGAGTGGTGCCGTGGTAAACGAATCCGACTAGGAACCATGAGGCTGCGGGTTCGATCCCTGGCCTTGCTCAGTGGGTTAAGGATCCAGCGTTGCTGTGGCTCTGGCGTGGGCCAGGGTCTACAGCTCCGATTAGACCATAAGTTCCTTAGCCTGGGAACCTCCATATGCCATGGGAAGCAGCCCTAGAAGAGGAAAAAAAAAAAAAAAAAAAAAAGACAAAATAGGAGTTCCTGTCATGGCTCAGCAGGTTAAGAACCTGACTGGTATCCATGAGGATGCAGGTTCGATCCCTGGCCTCACTCAGTGGGTTAAGGATCTGGCATTGTTGTGGCTGCAGCCGAGGTGGGCAGCCACCCCTAGCTTGGGAACTTCCAGACGCCGTGGGTGGGGCCCTAAAGAGAAGAAAAGGAAAAAAAAAAGAATTTTCAAAATCAAATGTTGAAGGGAGTTACCGCTGTGGCACAATGGGATCAGCAATGTCTCTGGAGGGCTGGGATGCGAGTTCGATCCCAGCCCGGCACAGTGGGTTAAGGATCCTGTGTCACCGTAGCTGCAGCATAGGTTGCAACTTCGGCTTGAATCTGCTCCCCAGCCCAGGAACTCTACATGTCGGGGGCGGCCAAAAAAAGAAAAAAAAAGTTGAGGGAAAAGTAAGTCAAGATAGTGGTTGCCACACTGCCAGGCAGAGCATGATGGGTCTTGGGGGCTGTGCTGAGCTCTCCTTCTTGGTTTGGGATGTTGGTCACGTGATGGCGCAGTGGGTTGAATTGTCCCCCTTCCCCCCCAAAAAAAAGATATATCCACCTGGAATCTGTGAATGTAACCATATTTTGAAAAAAAGATCTTTGCAGATTAATTAAGGATTTTGAGATGGGCTTATTCTGGATTGGAGCAGGCCCTAAATCCAGTGAGTGCTGTCCTTACAAGAGGAAGGCAGAGGGTCATTTGAGACCCAGAGACACAGGGAAGAAGGTCACCGCGAGAAGATGGCAGCAGAGAGATGGGAGTGATGCTGCCGTAAAGCCGAGCAACTCCTGGAACCCCTGGAAGCTGTTAGAGGCGAGGAAGGATTCTTCCCTAGAGCCTTCAGAGCTAAGTGCAGCCAGACCAACACGCCTTGACCGCTGGCCTCCAAAACTAAGAGAATAAACTTCTGTTGTTTTAAGCCGCTAGGTGGCTTAAAACAGCTGAACTTGTACAACACATGATGGTAATTTGTTCCACGGGTCCGAGGACACTAACAGGTGTGTTCATTTAAAGAAAATCCATCAAGCTATACACTTAAGATTTGTGTGCATCTCTATGGACATTTTTCTTTAAAATGTACTTAAAATTAAATCAATCAGAATGACTCTCTACTATTGGCATTCATTTATGTTAAAATGTTTAAAGAGGACTTAGTGAGTTAAAGATCCGGCATTGCCATGAACTGTAGTGTAGGTCACAAATGCAGCTCGGATCCTGTGTTGCCATGGCTATGGTGTAGGCTGGCAGCTGTGGCTCCGATTGGACCCCTAGCCTGGGAACCTACATATGCTGCGAGTGTGCCACTAAAAAGAAAAAAAAAAAATGTTTAAAGAAAAGTTTTGTGGAGTTCCCGTCGTGGCTCCTGCAGATTCCATCCCTGGCCTTGTTCAGTGGGTTAAGGATCCAGCATTGCCATGAGCTGTGGTGTAGGTCGCAGACGAGGCTTGGATCCTGCGTTGCTGTGGCTATGGGGTAGGCTGGCAGCTACAGCTCTGATTTGACCCCTAGCCTAGGAATTTCCATAGGCCATGGGTGCAGTCCTAAAAAAAACAAAACAAAACAAAAAAACAAGAAATTTTGTAAAGTTCTGTGGTTACCCAGCTGTTAAGGATCTGGCATGGTCACTGCTATGGTGTGCTTCGATACCTTGCCCAGGAACTTCCGCTGCTGTGGGTGTGGCCGAAAAAAAAAATAATCTCAAAATAAAAGATGGGCCATCAAATGACATTTAACTTTATGACACTTTTCCCCTTTGTTTTACTGAGAATCCAAAAACATCTCTCTTATTAGATGAGCACCAGCTGCAGGTGGGAAGCTTTAAAAGCTACAGACGCCAGAGTTCCCACTGTGGCTCAGTGGTAACGAACCCGACTAGCATCCATAAGGACTTGGGTTTGATCCCTGGCCTTGCTCAGTGGGTTAAGGATCTGGTATTGCCATGAGCTTGGATGTAGACCACAGATGCTGCTTGGATCTGGCGTTGCAGTGGCTGTGGTGTAGGCCGGCAGCGGCAGTTCTGATTCGACCTCTAGCCTGGGAACTCCTGTATGCCTTGGGTGCAGTCCTAAAAAGACAAAAAAAAAAGTACAGACTCCAAGACAGAGAGGTCACTGGGACAGGATAGGGAGTCCAGAAATAGAGCCAAAGACATGTGGGAATGTAGTCTATGCTAAAGGGGGCATTTCAGATTAGGGGAGGAAGGCAGATTATTCAATAATAATTATACAATAATAATAATTGGTTCAACTGGCTAGCCACTGGGAAAAAAATAAAGCTGTATCTCTATCACCTTCCCATCACCAAATTAATTCCACTTGAATGAAAATTTTAATGAAGGGAAAAAAAACCCCTAAAAAGACTGCAAGAAACTGTGAGACATTTTCTTTTGATGGGTTTGAAGTAGGAATTGCCTTTAACAAACTTGCACTGGATACTTATTCTCCAAGTTTTGTGCTTGGTGCCAGGGGTGGGGACAAGTGCAGATCCTTGTTCTCCAGGAACTCACACTGGTGAGTGTCTAGAACAGTGGCTCCCATGTTCTAAGATTTCACTAGCCATTAATACTCATTTTAAAATGATTTGCTATTTAATAATCTTAGATTGGGGAAAGCATTTCTCTGATTGATACAAAATCACAAAGCTGTTAGGAAAAAGACCAATAACTTTTAATGCAGAAAAATAAATGGCCCTGATGGGAGTGGAGAATGGTGATAGATTGCTTAATGAATATCAGGTTTTCTTTGGAGGTGAGAAAAAATGGTTTGGAACTAGATAGAGGTGGTGGTTGCACAATGTTATGAAGGTACTAAATGCTACTGAATTGTAAACTTTAAAATGATTAATTTTAGGAGTTCCCCTCGTGGGTCAGTGGTTAACAAATCGGACTAGGAACCATGAGGTTGCGGGTTCGATCCCTGCCCTTGCTCAGTGGGTTAAGGATCCAGCATTGCCGTGAGCTGTGGTGTAGGTTGCAGACGCGTCTTGGATCTGACATTGCTGTGGCTCTGGCGTAGGCTGGCGGCTACGGCTTCGATTCGACCCCTAGCCTGGGAACCTCTGTATGCCGAGGGAGCAGCCCAAGAATTGGCAAAAAGACAAAAAGAAAAAAAAGAGAGATTAATTTTGTCATGTGAATTTTACTTTAATAAAGATAAACAAATAAGAATACAATTAAAAACATTTTTTTCCCTCTTTTGGCCACCCAGCAGTATATGGAGTTCCCAAGCCACAGTAAAGACCTACGTAGAAGCTGCAGCAACACTGGGTCCTTTAACCCACTGTGCCAGGGATAGAACCTGCATCCTCACGGATACTAGTCGGGATCTTAACCCTATGAGCCACAGTGGGAACTCTGGTCTGTGCAGATTCTTAAAACATTTCTGGACGGTACACAAAGACCTGATAACAGTGGTTACCTCTAGGAAGTCACACTGAGCTTGGGGGACAGGGAGAGAGATTTTTACCTAATGCTCATGCCTTTTTATACTTCTTGAATTTTTTTACCCAGGAAGCTAGATTACCTTTTGGATATATTACCTTTTAAAGTTAATTTTTAAATTATGAAATTGTTTAGGCAAAGGCAAAGTATAGATAATCATGAAACAAATTCAGGTTCCCACCATCCAGATTAAGAAGTTTAACATGGAGTTCCCGTCGTGGCGCAGTGGTTAACGACTAGGAACCATGAGGTTGCGGGTTCGGTCCCTGCCCTTGCTCAGTGGGTTAACGATCCGGCGTTGCCATGAGCTGTGGTGTAGGTTGCAGACGCGGCTCGGATCCCGCGTGGCTGTGGCTCTGGCGTAGGCCGGTGGCTACAGCTCCGATTGGACCCCTAGCCTGGGAACCTCCATATGCAGCGGGAGCGGCCCAAGAAATAGCAAAAAGACAAAAAAAAAAAAAAAGAAGAAGAAGTTTAACATGACAGACACAATTTGAAGACCCTGCTGCTTCTTTCTTTGTTATTTTATTTTTTTGTCTTTTTAGGACCACACCCACGGCATACAGAAGATCCCAGGCTAGGGGTCAAATCAGAGCTGCAGCTGCTGGCCTCCACCATAGACACGGCAATGTGGGATCCAAGCCATATCTGTGACTTATGCCACAGCTTTCAGCAACACTGGATCCTTAACCCAGTGAACGAGGCCAGGGATTAAACACTATGTCAGGTTCTTAGCCCACTGAGCCACAACAGGAACTCTGTGAAGACCCCTATGTTTCTTTCCATGATTCTGCTCTTTTCCACTCTCCCTAGAGGTAACACCATTCTAAATTTGGTGATTTCAGACATATGTGTTTTTTATGCCCAGGCATTAAAAATCTTTCATAACTTCCATTATCTATCAGTATGCAATATCCTGTTTTGCATGTTTATCCTTTCTATAACGTTAATCTATATAGTCTGGCTCTTAGACCCAGGCAAGTTTGGCCTTGGGCCCCAAGCTTTAGAGGGGTCTCCCTCTGGCCCTTCTCTGTCTGTGTCACTTTCCATGGCGCAAGGAGTTCAAGGGCTTGTGAGCATACCTGGGGCTTGTGAGCCTCTTCAAGACCACACTCAAGAGACCCAGGACCCGAGAACTTCCAGCCCAAAGAACACAGCCTGCCTCCAGCTCCTGTGCAGGACTCTTTCCGGGGCCCAACCTCCTGAGGGCAGACCATCTACCTAAGCGTGCACCCCCAGCCGGAGGGGCAGCCAAGAGCTGACTGTTGGGGGCAGGTGGTGGAGTGGGGAGGAAATGGATCTGAACCTGGGCTAGAGTGCCCACTTGCAAAAGGGGGGATGGGTGGGGTGCAAATGGGGGCTTGGACTTGGTTGGTATTCTTGCCTTGGCCTCCACATCACAAACATTAAATTCTGTGCATTTGGCAACTTGCTTCACTACTCAACAGCACATCTTGAGCATTATCTAGTAAATATCTATAGCTCCAGTTTATTGAGTTGCACCCCCCCATACAGAATTTCTTTCAAGTTTTAAAAGTTGCAGATCTCTGGCCCCTTATGCAGAAGATTCTGATAGAGAGGAGTGGCCGCAAGGACTGAAGCATCTGCACCTTCTGGAAGCTCTGCGTGATGCAGCTCAGAAGACTGGTTTGGCAATCACAGGAAGGTAAGCCCCTCTTGGCATGCCCCGAGCTTTGCACAGACTAACACTGTCACTTGCTGCTGCCCCTCCTTGTGGTCCCCAAGGTCTGCCTGGACAGGCTGCTGCCGGGACCATCAGCCTGTGAGATGTGATAGAGGCAGCGGGTGCCCCCTACTGGAGACAAACGGAGACAAGTGAATGGGTCCCTCATCCCGCTCACCTCCCCACCCCCACCTCACCCGGCCTTTCCCCCCAGCCTCTAGCACTCATTTAAGCTCAGCTCCAGTTGGACACAAATAACTGCCATCTCTCCCGCTTTCAAAATTTTTTTCACCCATAAAATAGACACTCTAATAGCTCCCTTTCATGGAACCTTTGTTAGGGATGAAGGAGTGCCTTTGAGGCACAGCAGAAACGAATCCAACTAGGAACCATGAGGTCGTGGGTTTGATCCCTGGCCTCGCTCAGTGGGTTAAGGATCTGGCATTGCCTTGAGCTGTGGTATAGGTCACAGATGCCGCTCAGATCCTGTGTTGCTGTGGCTGTGGGGTAGGCTGGCAGCTGCAGCTCCGATTGGACCCCTAGCCTGGGAACCTCCATATGCCTCGGGTGTGGCCCTAAAAAGCAAAAAAAAAAAAAAAAGAGAGAGAGAGAGAGAGAGACAGACAGACAGACATGGGGGAAGTGCCCGTGTGGCACAGTGGGTTAAGGATCCAGTGTTCCTACAGCTGTGGCACCCAGGAACTGCCAAGTGTCAGGGGGGTGCAGCCAAAAAAACAACCAACAACAACAACAAAAAAGGAGTGCCTTTGAGAATCTGTGTGGCTCAAATCCTGGTCCATCCTCTGATCACTGTGTAACCTCTGGCAAGTGACTGGACCTCTGAATAACTCTGAGGTTCCTCATGAATAAAATGGGACAGTAATATCACCTACCTCCCAGGACTGCTTTGAGGATTAAAGTGGCACCTGGCCTGGAGCAAGGACTTGGTACTATTAGATGCCAGACCAGGGCTAGTGATTTCTCACGGAGACAGATTACTTACAGAGGCTGCTCTCTGTCCTTTCTGTTGATCATATCATTTCATCATCATAACTCCACGCAGTGAGTGTGCTTAGACTCACCCCCGCTTTACAGAGGAGGAAGCTGAGGCACAGAGAGATCAAGCAACTTGCCCAAAGGCTCACAGCTTGTTGGGGTGGAGTGTTATTTGAACAGGCGATCATATGCCAGAGCCCACACCTTACCGCTGCATCCTCATGGCAATCGTGCGAGGCACAGACTGTGTCCGTTATATAGCTGGGGAAACTGAGGCTCAGAGAGGTGAAGCAACTTGCCTCACATCAACTAATTAGTGCTGGAGCTCAGGTCTGAACTTGCCCCAGTTCTGTCTCTTTGCATTGTCTTGTGTAGTTCGATGACAACCCAGCAGGTGTGGTGACCCTGTATGACAAATGAGGGTGCTGAACTGACACGGCTGAGTGACTTGCTCAAGGTCACAGAGCCAGTAATAGGGAGCTTCTTCTGTTGCGAGAAGGGCCCAAGGCCATCCTATTTGGGGGCCCAGCACCCCTGCGGCGCCTGCTGCAACCGCCGGCCATCTCTTGTCTTTATGATCACAGCTCCTGTTCCCAGGCATCCGAGTTTAGCACCACTCGCTTCCGGGCCAGCGTCAGCACAGCTGTCAAAGTCGTGCTCTCAAGCTGTCACTCAGCCTGAGCCTGGCCTCGGCACTGGCTCCCTGGGGTTCCTGTAGGGCTAGGGGTTCAGATTCCATCCCCTGCCCTCTGGGAGGCAGGTGGTACTGTGGAAGGAGCATGAGTTTGGAGCCAGATAGTCCAGGGTTTGAAGTCAGCTGTGCCCCTTCACTTCAGCATGACCTTGGGTGAGTGTCACCACCTCCCTGCCCTCCAGTTTCATCACCTCTAAAATGTGGGTGATGATGGGTGCTTTGCAGGCTCCTGTGAGGATGGCATGCAACAAGGTGTGCATAGCATCTGGTACACAGTAGGTGCTCCACGAATATTAGATTCCTTTGCTCCAGACCTATGTTCCCTGCTGTTCATGCGCCCTCCTCACAGGCCCAGAAGTCCCTTCCAAGATGGTCCCTTGACCCATATAAGATACCTCCAAGCCAGGGCTGAGCTAGTGTAGAACCCGCATCCTCTGTGCTGCCAGGGGCCGAGGGGATGGGCGTCTATGCAGAGTAACATTAGCGTATATGACTCAGCCATTGTTCAGTCACCCATCAGAGATTTACTAAGCACCTACTATGTGCCAGGAACTGTTCTTGGTAATGGGGCTATAGTGGTAAACAAGACGAGATGCCTGCTTAATGTACCTCATTGAGAACATACCCGTTCAGTGTTCAACCTCAGGGCTAAGCACCATCTGTAATGATACGAGGCCCACTTTCCCAACACCTGCATGGTTTCCCATTCATTGTTTCATTTAATCCGCACGCACAGATTCCACATAAACCTCTTAATATCATCTCATTTATAGGTGGGGAAACAGAGACAGAGAGAGTTAAGTAAGTAAAGAGGAGCTGGGGACTGACTGCAGACAGTCTGATCCCAGAGCCTGAGCTTCACTGCGCTGCCACGGACTCTCCCTCTTACTCCTCGGAGGTAACTACTGTGGTTCCCATTTTGCAGAGCAGGAAGCTAAGATTCGGAGGAAACGAAGGCTGCCAAAGGTCACACAACATATAAATGTAGGTGCTGGGATATTTGGCGCCTAGATTTGGCCTGACTCCAGACCCTACATCACCCCTCCCAAGAACTGACTCATTCAACAACCATTTTCTTCCCAGCAGAGAAACAAATCAGACTCAGCTCTGGCCTTGGGAGGCTCAATCTATGGAAGTTGGGAGAGGGTTTGTGTGTGTGTGTGTGTGTGTGTGTGTGTAACTGACAGCCTCACACTGTGATGTATGTTATGAGAGAGGCACGTAGAATACATGCTAGTAGGGAGACAGCAACTCTACTGGGAAGGAGTCCTGGAAGGCTTCCTGGAGGAGGTAATGCTTCAGCTGGACTTGAAAGATAAAGAGCATAAAAGAAGCAAACGCAGTGGTGGGGAAGGGGTTTGCCTGGTGCGCATACATGATGTGGCCCCCCTCCTAGGTATGGGACTACTGGGGTCAGTTCATTTTTCTGTTTATCTCAATTCCCCTTCTCCTGCCTCACTCCATATAGCAAACCATGTCTCCTGGCTCACTTGCCAACTAAGCTTTCGGCTCCATGCAGGCAATGGGCAGCCTTGGTGAGCAATCAGAGTAAGAGAAAGGGAAAGCAGCCTTGGGGAGGGCAGGGGGAGTGGTGACCTCTGTAGCTATGGTGTCTCTGAAGGGCCCGCTGAGGTTCCTAGCTCCTCTCTGGGTGGCCCCTCTCTGGTGGTTCCTGGTCTAAGTAGTGTCATATGTTTTTATAGCTCTAGCCCAAGGGGACAGCATGGCTGTGCTGAGGTGATAACCTTGGTTTGCTTGCCTCAGTTTCCCTTTCAGTCAACCCTCCCAACACCTTCATTTCTATTTCTCCCAATTTGATTCCCTTTTTTGGAATCACCAGGCCTGGGTCTTGTTTTCCTGGCTAGACCCCTGCTATTCTATGCCTCTGCTTCCTTGTCTATAAAGTAAAAGTCATTCAGTCATTCAATAAATAGGTCTCTGGTAGCTTCCTTGTGACCGAAAAGCTGTGCTAAGTGTTAGGAATGTCACAGGAAACAAGGCAGATTAAAAGACATGAAAATCCTGTCTCTGTAATGATCAGATGAGATGTCTGCAGAAATGTCACCCATTGCCTGGGTCTCTGGAATTGTCAACACAGTTTGGACTAAAGCCTGCTTCTGAATGCAAGTGTTCTGGTCCCAGGGCTTTTTCTTGGCTTCCCTGCTCCAATCCTGACAAAGAAAGATTTAGGACAAATAAAATGAAGCCTTAATTTACACCACGGGACTCTACTTAAGGAACTCATTATCCCGAGCGGTGGGAGAGTTTTAAGCTAAAAATAGGTCTTTTAAGAAGAGGTTTAGCTAAACCCATAGATGGCAGTGACACAGGGAGAGAAGATAGAGATGCACCCAGACCCACCTGCTGCCTGCCTGGGGCAACCCCATGGGAAGGAGCACTGGACTGGGAGTCTGGAAAACGGGGTTTGCATCTCAGCTCAACTGATCATCCAGTTCGTGACCTTAGACAAGTCCCTTCACTGCCCCTGAGCCTCAGTTTCCTCATCTGTAATGTGGGAATATTGAGAGCATCTAGGATCTCTGGCTGTTGTGATGATTACAGTTTAAAGATGCATATAAAGCCCCTAAGGAAGCGCCGGGTACTTGGTTAGTGCTCCGTAAACATTAGCTCGTGTGATTATTAGTTGCTGCAGGAGATCTGGCCTGGAAGGGCAGCCCTCTCCTGTAGACCAGGAAAAACTTGCTGTGTGATCTTGAGCAAGTCACTTTCTCTCTCTGGGTTTTAGTTTCTTCCTCCGTAAAATGGTAAAATAGTAACCACACTGGCTCAGGAAAAGAGAGTTAAAGGATCACCTAAGAACCAGGTAATTTTATTACGTGAGAAGTAGGATAGCAATCTAAAAGCATGGCGCTTAGAGCCAGAATGCCTGGTTTTCTATTCCAGCTCCACCTTAGATCCCTTTACTGTCCTGTGCCTGTTTTCTCATATGTAAAATGGAGATGATAGAAGTTCCTGTCGTGGCTCAGCAGTTAGCGAACCTAACTAGCATCCATGAGGACTCGGGTTTGATCCCTGGCCTTGCTCAGTGGGTTAAGGATCCAGCGTTGCCATGAGCTGTGGTGTAGGTTGCAGACGTGGCTCGGATCCCACGGTGCTGTGGCTGTGGCATAGGCTGGCGGCTACAGTTCCGACTGGACCCCTAGGTGGGGAACTTCTATATGCCACAAGTGCAGCCCTAAAAGACAAAGAGACCAGAAAAAAGATAAAACGGAGATGATAATGGCAACTACCTCAGAGTAGTTGTGACTAAATTAATGTAGGGAAAGTGCTTAAAACAGTGACTACAGAGTTCCCTGGTCGCATAGTGTTAAGGATCCAGCATTGTCAGTGCTGTAGCTCGGGTTGCTGCTGTGGCGTGGGTTCCATCCCTGGCCAGGGAACTTCCACAAGCCTCAGGTACAGGAAGGAAGGGAGGACGGAAGGAAGGAGGAAAGGAAAAGAAAAAGAAAAAAGAAAAACAGTGGTACAGAGTATTTTAAGTAACCATAGTTACGAGGCATCCTTCACATGGTATTTAAACTGCTTGGGGCTTTAGAATCAGACAGACCTGGGTCCATATCCCAGCACTATCCTCTAGGCTGTGTGACCTTGGACAAGTCATGTCCCCTCCTCTGAGTCTCAGCTTCCTCCTCTGCCATGGAAGACTGTAACAGCCCCTGCTTCCTTAAGGTACTGTGATGCAGCAAAGCACATGCGCAGTGCCTGGCATGGGGTAGGGCTCACGGAAAGTGCTCTCCCGCCTTCTTCCCACTTGGCTCCTCTCCTCAGCATTTTTCTCAACGGTCCACTTGAACGTCCTTCTGACCCAGAGCTCCTTCACTGCTTCTAGAAGTCTCCCCATCAAAGCTGAGGCCAGAAGTACAAACTACATATTCTGGTGGGAAGAACCCTGGAATAGCAGTCAACAAACCAGGTTGGCTTGCTTGCCTTTGTAATGGAAGAACTGCGATATTTGTTTCAAGGCGTTAAGACCTTAGGCCATGAGCTTTCACTTTCCGGTCTTGAGCTCCTTGATGAGGCGGTTATTTTCTATATCATGACATTCTGCAACCTTATGATTTGGTGGCAAAGGCCAAGGTTAGGACTGTGCCTTCGTTGGGTTGGGAATGGAATGGGTGCTGTGGGGGTACTCCTCAGTACCCGGATGTCCTTGAGGGAGGTCGCTTGGCAGGATACATCCCAGTGGCGTGGAATGGGAATTGGAGGTGGCTCTGTAAGACTGAGGAATCAGATTGGAAAAACTGCCTAGTGGGGAGCAAACCAACCTGCTATCATGCCCTTGTTTATCCAGCTCTCTAGGGCTGCTCTGGAAGCCTGGAACTGCTGAATGGGGGGGAGTGGTTGCAAGTGGGCAGAGCCAATCCAGAGGCCTCATGCTGTCTTCCTCCTACCAAAACCTGCTCCTAGGAAAAGACCAGGGAAACCCCCTCATACTCAGTACAACAAACCATAATAGCTGAAACACCCTGTCTTTTTAAGCAGGTTTTCTTTGCAGGGGTTTAGATTTCTCCCACCGCCCCCTTCCCCATTTGTATTTTTCAATTGATGAAAACAACTTATGCAACAAGACTTTGGGACAAACCGGAGAACCAGTCTCCTGAGCAAAATGCGAAAAAGGCTTAAACAGAGGGTACTGCCAAAGGTGGCATTTCAAGCATCAGAAGGGGAAAGTCGTACCTTTCTGAAAAGCTGCAGACTTCTAAATACATCTACATATATTGAGCAGAGGAGGGCTGTGGAGATAGCTTGACCTCCATCTCTATTATGTAACAAATCTGTGTCCAAAGCTCAAGAAGGGCCAGGCACTGACTCATCTCCATTTCTCCAACTCTGGCCATTCGGGTTTGCATTCAGAGTCCCTATACTTGATGTGACTTTGGACCAGCCACCTCCCATCTCGGGGCCTCAGTTTCCCCATTTGTAAAACCAGGATTATACGCTCCCCTCCTCCCAGGACACGTCAAACCTAATCGGGAAAGATTTGATTGGGTACGATGAGAATGCAAAGTAATTGGTTAAAAGCCAGGCGAAAGGACCCATAACAGATACCTCCCTCCCGCCAAGCCAGTCTCACTCCCTTCGGACTGTTCCGGGAAGGGCGTGGACAGGCCACTGGGAGTCACGCCCCCGGAAGTGGGGCCAGCCTTAGCCGCGCCCAGCCCTGCGGCCCAAGGAAGGGACCCAAGGATGACGTCACATAACAACTAGGTATTCATCCGCCGTGAGAGAAAGTAGTCCCCAAACCATAGCGGACTCCACCACCGGTACTAAGCGCTATAAAAAATCCTACATTCTCTTAGGGCTCTAGTATACTTTTGAGGCCTCGGGGCCGCCTCCCAGCACACTGGAAGCCTGTCTTTCTCCGGGCCGGCGTAGGAAGTAGTTCCGGCCTGCACTACACCGATGGGTCCCTCCGCAACGGGGGAAAGAGGATGGCGACCTCGTCGATGCCGGAGTCGGGGAGGAACGCGGTTACGGAAGCGTCAGGTGAGCGTCGGGTAGAGTCAGGTCGCCCCACTGCACCCTTCCGTGAAGTGGGGGCACAATGCGGGGATACCCGGCAGCGAGGTACCGGGCCCGGCGGGGCTGTCCGAACAGGGCCCCGGGGTCCCAGGCCCTTTAGTTGCTCTCGGACTTGCCTGAGCGGAAACTCGGCGCCACCACAAGATGGCGTCGGGCCTGGAGCGCAGGCAGCGCCGGGGACAGCCCCGAGTCTCCAGGCCCCGGGACCGTCGCTGTCAGCCCCCTCCGCACGCGAACCAGGGGAGGGGGGGAGCAAGCTGCTGACCCAGGGGGCCTGCGGGCTGTACCACCGACCCTTCCCCCGGGGGGACTTGGGGGACCAAAGGGCTGAACCACTGAGCCTGATCGGGCCCCGTAGAGTGAACCACTCTGCTGGAATCATGGAGGGAAGGAGAAAAGGGTCAAGATTACCCGCCATTGACGACCCTCCCGGGGATGGGGAAAGAGCCCGAGACGGGGAAGCAAGGCTTCCTGGTTCTGTTTTCCCGAAGCTCCCCTCGCGGTACACTAGAAAGCCCCGCCCCGTCGGCTACTCGGTCTCTGCATCTGCGAAATGGGCGCATGGGTGCAGCTGGGTGGGCCGCGATGGCCGGGGCCGAGGAGGAGGCCCACCTGTTCCAGCCCCCGTCACCGCTTCTCGCAGAGTGAAGGCCCCAGATCCTGCGCCCTCCTGTCAGGCCTCCCCCAGAACCAATGGAAGAGAACGAGGTGGAGAGCAGTAGCGACGCAGCCCCTGGGCCTGGCCAGCCCGAAGAGCCCTCTGAGAGCGGCTTGGGTGTGGGCACCTCGGAAGCCGTGTCGGCCGACAGCAGCGACGCGGCGGCCGCCCCGGGGCCGGCGGAGGCCGACGACTCCCGCGTGGGTCAGAGCTCGGACCGCGGTAGCAGCTCTCTGGTATGGCCGGCGTTGGGGGGAGGCAGCAGCTTCCAAGGGGAAGCCAGCAAGGCTTGCTTATAACCAATATTTGTTTATGGTTTGTTGTGAGCCAGACACCGTGCCAAGCCCCTGGCTTGAATTTTCTCTTTTGGCTCTCATACCTTGTAAGGCATATATCAGTCTTTCCCACATCTCACAGAGAAAGAAACTGAGGCACAGAGCCAGGATTCAGATCTAGACTGCGGGCTGAGCTCCTGCACTACCCACTCTCCTCACTCTTAGAGATGCAGGTGAAACCTAGTTCAAGTCTTGGCTCTACCTCTGATTCACTGGGAGACCTCTTTGAGCCTGTTTTCTTCCTGTAAAACGGAGCAGAAATGCCTGCTGCTGAGAGTGCTCTGTTGCAAGCTCCTACCACACATTTTCTCGGAAGCACCTTGTAAAATAGTCTCCCGGTTCTTCCACCTCCTAGTTCTGTAATCTTGGGCAGGCAACCCAACTTTCAGCTGTCAGTTTTCTCATCTGTAGGGTGGGAAGAAGAAATATACCTTCTTCTCCTGCTGTGTAGCACTGGGAACTATGTCTAGTCACTAATGATGGGGCATGATAATGTGAGAAAAAAGAATGTATACATGTATGTGTAACTGGGTCACCTTCCTGTACAGTAGGGAAAAAATCGTACTGGGGAAATAGCAATAAAAACATTTTAAAAAAGAAATATACCTTCTTCAATAGGATTTTATTGAGGATTAAATGACTCGATACGTGCTAAACAATTAACACAGTGGTCAGTGCATGGTAAGCAGTCGCTAAGTATCAGCTATTATCGTGGTCAGTGTCTGCAAGGTGGTGATCATTTTCAGGACATTGCATTATAGAGCTACACAGCAATAGCCTTCACTTTAGGGCCCAGGGATTTTGATTCAGCAGAAATGGACCTAGCATGTGCCCAGCTGCTGCTGGGCCCTGAGGATACATCAGGAGACAAGAGAGATGTGGTCCCAGCCCTCACGGAGAGTCCGACCTGGGAACCATGATGTGATGGGGGATACAGGCCACCACGTCACTAAGGATGGAGAGGTCTTCACTTGGCCTTGGGCATTAGGGCCAGCTTCCCAGAAGAGGGACCAGCTGAATGGCATTGAGAAGGCTGAGTAGGAGTTAGCCATGATGTGATGCTAGGGAGCGTTTCAGACGGGAGATCAGCTCCACCTGGCTGTTGGGTGGAGCATGGGGGCTGTGGAGCCTTGTATCTCACCAAAGCCAGAGACCTTGGGGCTTGTAATTGGAAGGCTCTGTGACAAGAGGGCTTCTCCCACTGGTCCATGATGGGGCTCAGGGTGTGGGTGGCTCCACTCACCATGTCCTTGGGCCAAGGTGGGGGGAGGCCTGCCTTGCCCCATCCGTGGCTCCTAAACTACCTTTCTCCCTGTTTCCTGGCCCCCAGGAGGACGTATCCGAGAGCAGCTCCAGCATAGACCCGCTGCCCCATGGCTACCTCCCTGATTCATCCTCTGTTTCCCACGGGCCAGTGGCCGGGGTGACGGGTGCCCCCCCCGCCCTGGTGCACTCCAGCGCACTCCCAGACCCCAACATGCTGGTGTCCGACTGCACGGCTTCCTCCTCGGACCTGGGCTCAGCCATCGAAAAGATCATCGAGTCCACCATCGGGCCCGAGCTCATCCAGAGTGAGTCAGGCCGCAGAGGGCCAGGGTCGCCCCCCAGGGCTTTCCCTGCAGAACCAGCCGTGCAGATGTAGGCCGTTAGCCTTACCAGTCTGAGTTTGTCATGTGGGAGCAATAATCCCTTCTCAGGGCAGTAGTAAGTGACGTGAGGTTCTAACGAGGCAGCATAGTGCCTGGTGCAGCATATGCACACGGTATAGAAACAGTACTGCCTAACTTTGTACTGGCGTCTGCTCTTTTTTTTTGTTGTTGTTGTTGCTATTTCTTGGGCCGCTCCTGCGGCATATGGAGGTTCCCAGGCTAGGGGTCCAATCGGAGCTGCAGCCACCGGCCTACACCAGAGCCACAGCCACGCGGGATCTGAGCCGCATCTGCAACCTACACCACAGCTCACGGCAACGCCGGATCGTTAACCCACTGAGCAAGGGCAGGGACCGAACCCGCAACCTCATGGTTCCTAGTCGGATTCGTTAACCACTGCGCCACGACGGGAACTCCATGGCGTCTGCTCTTAACACTTTACGGGCAGTAGCTCATTAATCCTCATGGTAACCCCAAAAGGTAGGTGCCATTATCATCCTCACAGTCTAGGTGAGAAAGCCGAGGCACAGGGGACGTAAATTAATGTACCCGCTGTCATCAGCAGGTGTTGGGCCGTGACCTCAGAGAGTCCGACTCCAGAGCTGATGCTCAGGATTGACCACATTGTACCTTTTATTATTAATGATGCATGTAAGGGCCATAGCACCTGGCAAAGCCCTGGGATGGTCTGGAAAGCCGATCCTAAGAAAGTAGTGAGGGAGCCAGGCCTTGACCTTGGGGAAGTTTGAAGAGGAAAGAGGAGGATCCTCCAGGTTTAATGTTAAAGGCAGGCAGCTGTGGACTGGATACTGGGCCAGCATGTCACACCAAATGTCCCAACAGCCCTGCCCTGGACGGGAGCTAGGGAAAAGGGCACAGTCACACGGCTGGGTCAGGATGAGTGTGGCCAGTGACAGTTGTCATCAGAGGGGCATCTCCCCACATCTCTTCCCAGGCTGCATCACTGTGACCAGTGCTGAGGATAGTGGGGCCAAGACGACACAGTACCTGATCCTACAAGGGCCTGATGATGGTAAGACCCCAGGCGCTGGACCTAGGGAGCCCTACAGTGGGCGGGGCAGTGGGTGAGGACGGCTCTGCCACAGGCACACCGTGTGATCTTGGCAGCTTATCTACTGCTCTGGGCCTCAGTCTCCCCACTGTTATTCTGGTGGGGACTTGGGTTCTAGGATCCCTGGGCCTGCCTGAGGGGGCAGCTGTAGCTCATGGCCAGTTTTCCCCTCTACTTCCCTCTGATTCCTTCACCCTCACCAGGTGCCCCCATGGCATCACCGATGTCCAGTTCCACCTTGGCCCACAGCCTGGCAGCCATTGAGGCCCTGGCCGATGGGCCCACATCCACATCTACGTGCCTGGAGCCACCTGAGGAGGCTCAGGGTGGGCCCAGCTCCCCAGTGCAGCCACCCCTGGGTTCTGGCACCGAGGAGCCGGACCTGCAGAGCCTGGAGGCCATGATGGAGGTGGTGGTGGTGCAGCAGTTCAAGTGCAAGATGTGCCAGTACCGGAGCAGCACCAAGGCCACGCTGTTGCGCCACATGCGAGAACGGCACTTCCGCCCAGGTGCGTCGGTAGCAGCCTACCTGACTGCCTGCCCAGGCGGGGCCAGGGTGCCAAGAGTCAGGCATGACCAGCTTGTCCTACATGCCCCACAGCAGCAGCAGCTGGTAAGAAGGGACGTCTGCGCAAGTGGGGCCCCTCAGCCAAGACCCAGGAGGAAGAGGGCCCAGAGGAGGAAGATGACGATGACATTGTAGATGCTGGTGCCATCGATGACCTGGAGGGTAGGCTGCCGCGGCACCCAGACCTGCCACCCACACCCACATCAACAAATCCTGAGCTGTCCCTGGCCCGCAACGGGGGGCCAGGAAGGAGGAGCAGGCTCGGCTCAGCCATGAGTGCCTCCAGCGTAAGATAGAGGAGTCGGGGCTTTGAGACCTGGACGTTTGTGTGCGGCTGTACAGGCCAGGCCCTCAAAAAGAGCACATGTCTAAGAGGGTCACGTTCACATTTGGCAGAAATAGAATGCCACACCTGTACCTTTTGGTAGTCGTTTTTAAAAGTAAAAAAAGAAAAAAGTGAATTTTAAGTTCAGTTTTATGCTTTGTATACCCATTATGTCTAATATATTGTTTCAAGGAGTTCCCGCAGTGGCACAGGGGGTTAAAGATCCCGTGTTGCTACAGCTATGTCTTGGACTCAGTCCCTGGCCCGGAAACTTCCGTATGCTGTGGGTGCAGCCATAAAAGAAAAAAATATACATGTATTATTTCAATATGCAATCATTATTTTAAAAACTGGTATATTATTTTTACTTTCTCCACTAAGTTTTGGAAATCCAATGTGTATTTTATTTATTTATTTTGTTTTTTAAGGGCCGCACCCACAGCATATGGCGGCTCCCAGACTAGGGGTTGAATCGGAGCTACAGCTGCCGGCCTACACCACAGCCACAGCGACGCCAGGTGCAGGCCTCACCTTCGACCTACACCACAGCTCATGGCAACGCTGGATCCTTAACCCACTGAGTGAGGCCAGGGGTGGAACATGGATGCCAGTCAGATTCATTTCTGCTGTGCCATGAGGGGAACTCTGCCCATGTGTATTTTATAATTATGTTTCAATTTAGCCTGGGTACCTTTCAAGTGCTCAGTAGCCACACACAGCTAGTGGCTTCTGCAGTGGATACAAAGTCATACTCTGTAGACTTGAATGACTGACAGCTGTTTTCTGACAGCAGCTGTAAAGTATGTCCAGGAAGGAGCCCTTCTTTCCATTCACACAAAGGCGCCCTATGAGCTAATGGTAGGTCTTAGGAAAAGGTGCAGAGAAAGGACTGCGGGGGCTCTGAGAAGGATGCTCACTGTCAGCCAGGGGGACATCAGGAGGGCCTCCTGGGGGAAGCATCCCTGGTGGCAGCATCCCTGGTGGCTTTGACGGGAGGAGCAGGTAGGCATGGGGAAGGGGCCTCTTTCCAGGGAAGCTGGCAAAGGATCAGGGCCGAAAGGTCAGGACTGATGCTGCCCCTGCCACCCCAACAGAGGACAGCGACTACAACCCTGCTGAGGACGAGCCCCGGGGCCGGCAGCTGCGGCCCCAGCGCCCTGCTCCCAGTACTCCAAGACCCCGAAGGAGGCCTGGCCGTCCGCGGAAGCTGCCCCGCCTGGAGACCTTGGACCTCCCTGGTGGTAAGGTTTCTTGTGGGAGGGGCTGTGCGGGTGGGATCCAGAGGTGGCCTCTTTCCTTGCTTGCTGCTGTGGAGCCTGGGGACTGAGTGTGCCATGCAGAGCAGCCCATCTCAGACCCACCGCGGTGACCTGCAGGCCTCCTGTCAAGAGGAACGCCCTCCCATAGCGAGCCTGAGAGTTACGCCGTAGCAGCTTTCTGAAAAGCCTCTTCAGCCATAAGCTGTCATAGCACAGAAGTGTGAGCCTTTAGAACTGAGTAAAATAATAAGACTCTACTGAAATGAGAACAAGTCTGAGGCCTGAGACTATGACCGAGGAGCACGGACGTGGAGCCTTATAGGCCAGGGACAGGAAAGACCCACCATGGGCGTGAGTGCTGTCTCTGCCACCTGCTGTGTGACCTGGAGCTTGTTACTTTACCTCCCTTATTATGAATGGAGGTGATAGCACCTGCGCCTTAGGATTGTTGTGAGGCTTAAAGAGACACCAAAACACAGTAGCGGTTTTTCTACATGCACTTGGAGGGGGTGCGGTATATTTTTTAGTTTCTCTCTCTCTCTGTTTTTTTTTTTTTAAATGGCTGCACCAGTTGCATATGGAAGTTCCCAGGCCAGGGATTGAATCCCAGCCACAGCTGCAACCTGCGCCACAGCCCTGGCAATGTCAGATCTGAGGATTGAACCCACATCTCCCACAGTGACTCAAGTGGCTGCAGTTGGATTCCTAACCCACTGTACCAAAGCGGGATCTCCTTTTTTTTTTTAATCTTTTCTGTTACCTGATTGTTTAAGATGGAAATCATTCACCTTTTGACAACTATTCATTTAAAACTTACAATCTATTCTCTAAAAATCATTAAAGACTTTATAATATAAAACACTTACAGGGTTTTTTAATTGGAGTATAGTTGACTTTGTTCACAATAGTTGTTTTTATATATGTATAATAATGATTTTTATTTTTTTCCATTATAGCTTGTTCACGGTGTTCTGTCAGTTTTCTACTACTGTACAGCATAGTGACCCAAGGAGCTCCTTTTTTTAAAAAAAATATTTTTTCTTTGGGTTTTGCGTGTTTGTTGTTTGGAGTTCCCCAGGCCAGGGATCAGATCCAAGCCACAGCTGTGACCTATGCTGCAGCTGCAGCAACACCGGATCCTTTAACCTACTCTGCCAGCTGAGTATCGTACCTGCTTCCCAGCCCTCCATAGACACCGCCGATCCTCTTGTGCCACAGTGGAAACTCCAGTCTCCTTTTAAAAGTAACTTTTTACTGAAATATATGTGTGGAAAAGCACTCAAACCCAGAGTGCACAGCTGAGTGAATCTTTACAAGATGAACACACCTGAATAACCTGGCCCCCAATCAGGAAACAGGGAGCTCCCTGGTGGCCCAGTGAGTTAAGGATCTGGTGTTGTCACTGCTGTGGCCCAGGTTCAGTCTCTGGCCCAAGAGTTCCTTATGCTGTGGATGCAGCCAAAAGAAACAAGATGTTACCAGCATGGCCTATAGCATATCATTTTCCAATTTTTGAAACACTGTATCGAGGTGCCGTGGTGGTTTTGAGTAGGTAACCCTTTCGGGTGGTCCAGACTGCAGGGACTTCAGCGGTGTGTACCGTGATGGCTTCCCTCCCCTCCCCTCCAGCCACGTGGCCTCCCTCAGGAAAACCAGTGTTTAAGTGTCACTATTGCTCCCTAGACCTTAGGATGTTCCTTTGAAGTCCCTAGAGCAACAGTTATCTCCGTATGATAGATAGGGAAATGAGACTCAGGAGAGTGGCTTTGTTTGAGGACACATGGTAAGCTGGTGACAGAGCTCAGCCTACAAGCAGGTCTCCTGGTTGGGTGGTACCAGCTGTCTCACTGCTGCTCCACACTGTCCCGTTGGAGCTGTAGGAGCAGCCGTGTGTCCTCTAATCACAGGCTGTCTGTCTTGTCATCTGGTGTGGAGGTTGGGTCTGACGGCACTGGGGGTGGGGGTGGTGTGGCTGGCCTCGGGCACACGTGTCCACATCTGTCCTGGTGTGTCCGTGGCAGGTGTGGAAGGAGAGCCTCTAGTGAGTTCCCTGAGTGGACAGAGCCCTCCAGAGCCACAAGACCCTGAGGCGCCCAGTTCCTCGGGTCCAAGACGCCTGGTGGCCCTGAGCAAGGCCGACAGACCCCCCGTGGAGCCTGGTGTGAGCCAGTCAGATGCGGAGAACGCGGCACCCTCTGGCCAGGACGAGCCCGACGCCCCGCCCCGCCGCCGGGGTCGACCCTCCAGGCGCTTCCTGGGCAAGAAATACCGCAAGTACGGGGAGCAGAGATGAGGGCCGGGGGTGTGGGGGGTGGGCAGCCAGGCCCCCAGCCCAGCCAGACCTCTCCTCGACACCCTCTTGGCAGGTACTATTACAAGTCTCCCAAACCGCTCCTGCGGCCCTTCCTGTGCCGCATCTGTGGCTCCCGCTTCCTGTCCCATGAGGACCTGCGCTTCCACGTCAACTCTCATGAGGCCGGCGACCCCCAGCTCTTCAAGTGCCTGCAGTGCAGCTACCGCTCCCGCCGCTGGTCCTCGCTCAAGGTGCGGCAGAGGGGAGCGGAAGGCGCTGGAGGGTGGGGTAGAAGGGACTCTGGGTGGAGGAGAAGGCACCCCCGGGTGCCCTCCTGCCCCCCGTCCCTGGGCGCGTGTCTGGGCCGCAGGTGCACAGGAGAATGGGAGGTGGGCAGGCCACATACCTCATGATGCCATCACAGCTCCACATCTGGCAGATGGCAGTGAACCCGCCCTAATCTAGTTCAGTGTGTTAGCAAGTCTTCCAGGAGGTGGCAGTAACATGTCTCAAGGAAAGGGTTCCTTTTATCACCTCCCCAGGAGTGTCCTATGGGCCTGCAGCAGCCTGCATCTGTCGGTACCCAGGCCTGATAGGTGCTCTGATTTCATTCTCAAGCAGCCTGACAAGGTCGCAGGTGTCGAGAGTCTCGTTTCACTGACCGGGGGACCCTGCAGCTTGGCCTGGCCAAAGTGCGGCAGAGTTGGCCGTTGGGGGCTGTGGGGATCACCTGGGGCAGACGGCCCTGTGCTTTCTGTACATAGGACTTCCTCCCGCAGACAGGGACCCAGACCTGGAAGTCCTCTGGAACCTTGTCATCAGAGAGGGGGTCCCAGAGTGCAGTGGGGAAGGGCAGCTCTAAGGCCATAGGCAAGGCCGGGTAGGCATGAGGAGAGGTTGCATCCCAGCCCTCTGTCCACCCCCCTCCCAGGAGCACATGTTCAACCACGTGGGCAGTAAGCCCTACAAGTGTGACGAATGCAGCTACACCAGCGTCTACCGCAAGGACGTCATTCGGCACGCGGCCGTGCACAGCCGGGACCGGTCAGTGGGGGCCGGGGGGCGCTTACTGAACCTGCTCTCGGCCAGCCCTGTTTGCAGCACGTTACAGATGCGGGAAAAGCTGGGCGGTTCATCCCAGATCACTTGGCTCAGAATAAGGCAGCGGCAGGGTCTTGAGGCCCTTCATTTCGTCTCTTTCTTGCTTGGAGCTTTGTGAAATGAGGACAGTCCTTGTTGAGGTGATTAAGGGAAACTGTCCCTAAAGGGGCTCAGAAAATGATCTAAAGCTCTTCCAGGCTCCAAGGCCACACTCCATCTCTCACAGCTCTGATGGGGGGACTTAGGACAAGAAGGTGGAAGGACAGAAGTCCTTCGGGGCCTGGTGATAACTCATTGAATGATAATTAGATCTGCAGCTCCGGGAAGGAGTTAGCTTCTCAGGGGGTGCTCTGTGAGCAGAGGTCGGATACGGGGATCCATGATGGCTTTGACTTTGTGGGAAAGCCAGCTCTCCAAGATGCTTATAGGTTTTCTTTAAAAAAATTTAAAAACGAGGGGCAGTTCTGTGTCCGAATAAGATTTGTGATACCAGGTCGAACACCTGGTTCAACAGCTTTTTCCTGCAGAACTTCTCAGAGCCTTTAAAATGCAAATATATTTTTTGACTGAGAGAGTGAACTGTTCCAGACTTAGGTGACTGCAGAGCTTTTCTACGGAGCACCTCTTGGCGGTTTCCCCAGCAAAGTCTAATTGGGGAAATACTCTTAGAAGAGAAGGGCTCGCATGGGGGCTGGGACTGCGTCTGGTAGATGAGAGAAGGTCAGGGGGGGGCTTGGGAAGTGATGATCTAACTCCCCTGCCTCTTCCCCCAGGAAGAAGAGGCCAGATCCGGTGAGTCTGGGGCCCTGGCCCAGGAAGGGAGCCTGCTTAAGGCCTGCCTTTGGGGTGGGGGGCAGGGGGGCGAGGTCCCACCCTCCACCCCCATCTTCTCTCTCCACCTGACCCCTTCTGTACCTTCCCAGACCCCGAAGCTGAGCTCCTTCCCCTGTCCTGTGTGTGGCCGTGTGTACCCCATGCAGAAGAGACTCACGCAGCACATGAAGACACATAGCACAGAGAAGCCCCACATGTGCGACAAGGTGGGTGGGGTCAAGGGCAGGGGTGGGGACGAGGGTTCTGCCCAGGGGATCCCCCATCTAACTCAGCCCACCCCCCGCAGTGTGGAAAGTCCTTTAAGAAGCGTTACACCTTTAAGATGCACCTCCTCACGCACATCCAGGCTGTCGCCAATCGCAGGTACATCCCAGAGGAGGCCCCTGGGGCTGCAGCACCCCCCACTGCACCCTGTCGCTGACCTTCTCCCCTCTAAACACCTCCAGGTTCAAGTGCGAGTTCTGCGAGTTTGTTTGTGAAGACAAGAAAGCGCTGCTGAATCACCAGCTGTCCCATGTCAGCGACAAGCCCTTCAAATGCAACTTCTGCCCCTATCGCACCTTCCGAGAGGACTTCCTGCTGTCCCATGTGGCTGTCAAGCACACAGGTCAGGCCAGCCCCACCCCTCAGCATATCGTGGCCCCCAGTTGGAGGCTCAGCTCTGTCATCTTCCTCCTGCTTGGCAGCCTCAGCCCTCCTATTGCCAGGAAGTCCCCTCTGGGACTGTCATTCTCATCTCAGCTCGGATTCCAACTCTGCCAACTCTTCTCTGTGTGGCCTGGGGCCAGTCAGTTGCCCTCTCTGAGTCTTTCTTATCTATGAAAGTGGGGAATCAGAAGTGCCGACCGTGTGTGGTGGTTACAAAAGTGAGTTCTCTAGTTCTCTGGTATCTCAGTAGGTTAAGGATCAGACATTGTCACTGCTATGACTCTGGTTACAGCTGTGGCACAGGTTTGATCCCTGGCCTGGGAACTTTCTCATGCAGCAGGCATGGCCAAAAAAAATAAATGAAAGTGAGTTCCACTTGTTCCCCGATCTGTGTCTGCTGGCCGCTGGGGCTTGAGACACATCTTACCCAGGCCCTGACCTCAGCCCCATCACCTTCTGGCCCACTGAAGATGGACAGCAAAAGTCGGTTCTTTCTCCTCCTTAGTGGCTCGGCCTGTGGCAGGCACACTAGGGAAGATGGAGAAAGGGAGCAGCCACGGGCACCCTCGGCAGATTCCTGGCTACTGGGGGAAGTGATTCATAAGAGAGTGTGTGGTCATGTGACCTTGAAAATAAGCCCTCCGAGGGAGGCTGAGTGCAGAGAGTAGACACGGTTCCATTCGGCCCTGGCGCACCGGCGTGAGCAGAGTGTGTTTCCTTCAGCCTGGGGACACATCACTGGGAGTGGATCAGTTAGAGAGGTCCTTGGGGTCACGGAAGGCTTCCTGGAGGGGGCGGGCAAGCCCAAGCATCCCTACCCATGTGCCTGCAGGGGCCAAGCCCTTTGCCTGTGAGTACTGCCACTTCAGCACGCGGCACAAGAAGAATCTCCGCCTGCACGTACGGTGCCGACATGCAAGCAGCTTTGAGGAGTGGGGGCGGCGCCATCCTGAGGAGCCCCCTTCCCGCCGTCGCCCCTTCTTCTCTCTGCAGCAGATTGAGGAGCTGAAGCAGCAGCATAGTGCGGCCCCTGGACCACTGCCTAGCTCCCCAGGACCTCCTGAGGTAAGGTCAGCCAGGCAGATAGCAGACAGAAGGGGCTTGTGGGCATGGCCAGGATGCCAGCATGTTGCCACCTCTCCCAGCTCCAGCGTCCTCACTTGCACATTGGATGTAATGAAATAACCCCTGCCTTTCTGGGTTGTGGTTAAGAGTAACTGGGGTCATGGATATGCCATGCCTAAGCCTAGAGTGCAGGTGGCTTTCTAGTGCTAGTGATAGAGAACGGAAATACCAGTAGCTTGATTGTGGTATAGTTTATTATTCTCTCGTAAGAAGTCCAAAGATCAGCTGCCCGGGGCTGGCAGCTCCATGGTCAGTCATCAGAGACCAAGCTCGCCATAATTTTTTTCCCAGTCATCCAAGGCATTTGACTGCCAGCTTTGTGGTTGCCTCATGGTCCCAGTATAGCTGCAGGAGCTCCAGCCTTCCTAGCCACATCCCAGGCAAGAAGCAGGAAAGGAATGGGGAAGAGCACAAAGGATGCCTGCCATTTATCCGTCTTATCTTCCTTGTGAACTTCACCGGAAGCTCCTGTATAATCACATGGCCACACTTTACCTAGCTGCAAGGGAGGCTGAGAAATAATCTTGAGGCTGAGTACGTTGCCTGACTCTCCCCGCCCCCAAAGATGGACCATTGCAGGATGCTGGTAGGAGACAGAGAGGCTCTGGAGTCAGACGGGCTGGGGGTCAAGTCCCAGTTCCGCCACTCACTAGCTGTAGGATCCTTGACTTTCGTTCCTCTGTTACATTGAGCTGGTA
Organism: Phacochoerus africanus; assembly: GCF_016906955.1. Classification (NCBI taxonomy): domain Eukaryota; kingdom Metazoa; phylum Chordata; class Mammalia; order Artiodactyla; family Suidae; genus Phacochoerus; species Phacochoerus africanus. Next base: position 15,015,649 of record NC_062546.1, read on the forward strand.
AAAACCTTGAAAGGTTCTCGTGTGAAGGTGAAACAAGCCAGCAGATGTAAGATGTCTGACACAGAGGAGGTGCTTGGTACATGCACTTGAATCTGAGCTGCCCCCTGTCACACGTGGCCGTATTCCCACCCCACAGATCCCCCCAGAGACAGCACCTTTCCAATCACCCGGGAGCCCCCCGCTGCTCTGTTCTGACACCCTGGGTGGTGCCACCATCATCTACCAGCAAGGTGAGCTCCAGAGAGGGTGGGGAGCACGGGCCAGACTTTCATTGCTGGGGGCCGGAGGGTGGGGAGGCGGAGCAGTGGGTGCCAGTTTTCCAGCCCTTTCTAAGGCTCAGGTCCCACCTGACCCAGGAGCCGAGGAGTCAACGGCCATGGCCACACAGACAGCCTTGGATCTGCTGCTGAACATGAGCGCTCAGCGGGAGCTGGGCGGCACGGCCCTGCAGGTGAGCTGCCAGGACTCCTCGCGGGGCCTGGCTTCCTTTGGGGCCAGCTCTGCATTGGACGCAGAGGAGATGAGTGATGGAGGAGAGCGATGAAGCAGACGCGCCCTGCCCTCAGGGAACTCCCAGCTAGTGGGAGGCAGATCCAGAGGAGGGGGAGCCGCTGTGCAGGGAGGCCAGGAAGGGCGGGGCATCTCCCGCTTTGCTCTCCGGAGTCACCAGTGACCCCACCATGCTGAGCAGGAAGCACCTCCCCGTGGCTTCCAGGACCCCGTTCTTGCTCAGTTTTCGTCTAAGCTCCGTGGCCACCCTGTGCCTGTGGGTCTGAACTGGCTTTTGGTCTAGCCCGGCACCCTCCTCCTGTCCACCCTCTGCAGCCCAAAGGCGCCCAAGGCCTCCCCAGCCCAGACCTCTCATGTGTTCTGTGCACCTCCGGCGCAGCACATCCACCCCCAAGTCCTCATCTTAACTTCACCCTCCCCTACACACTGCCGCACTGCCCTGAGGCCAGAGGCTCATTAGCACCTCCTGTCTCCCAGCCTCTTGAAAAAATGTAGGCTGTGGTTTGAGATGATACATTCCAGGACCTTGGAACAGGGATGTGCTGCCAGGGGCAGGGCTCTGTGGAGGAGGAAGCCCGCTGTCGGACCTAGAATTCTTCATAGGTTTAGTTTGTGGGGTTTGGGAGAATACAGAAGTTTTAGATAGTTAAATAAATTGGTCCTTTATAGTTTTTGCCTATGATATCATCCTTAGAAAGGCCGCCTTCAGCTCAAGATGATATAAACATTCTTTTGTATTTTCTTCTTAGAGTTTCATTTTTTTACACTTAAATCTTTTTTTTTGTCTTTTGGCCATTTCTTGGGCCACTCCCGTGGCATATGGAGGTTCCCAGGCTAGGGGTCTAATCGGAGCTGTAGCTGCCAGCCTACGCCAGGGCCACAACAGGTCGGGATCCAAGCTCCATCTGCAACCTACACCACAGCTCACGGCAATGCCGGATCCTTAACCCACTGAGCAAGGGCAGGGATCAAACCCGCAACCTCATGGTGCCTAGTCAGATGCGTTAACCACTGCGCCACGACGGGAACTCCATTACACTTAAATCTTTATTCCACTTGGAATTTACTTTTGGTGGATGCAGAAAGGTAGGGGACTAACCTTATTTATTTTTTCCAAAAATCTTCCAGTGCAGTAGGTCAGGTCCTTTAACTTGGCCCCGTGGTTGGAAATATCCCCTTTGTCGTGTGCTGGATTCCCACAGGCACAGCAGTCTTCTGCTTCTGTCTCCGTTGTAAAGCATGTGCTCGTGAAACTTGAACATTGAGAAATGTTCTCTTCAGGGAGTGGCTCAGCAGGTTACAAATCCAACTAGTATCCATGAGGATGCAGGTTCGACCCCTGGCTTCCCTCAGCGGGTTGAGGGTCCAGCATTGCCATGAGCTGTGGTGTAGGTTGGCGGCTGCAGCTCCGATTCAGCCCCTAGCCTGGAACCTCCATGTGCTGCAGGTGCTGCCCTAAAAAGCAGAAAAAGAAAAAAAATATTCTCTTCAGAAGGTGCAGGTGCAGGTCCTCAGTGCTCCTCCCACCCCTCAGTTTTCGTCTTAGCTCCGTGGCCACCCTGTGCCTGTGGGTCTGAACTGGCTTTTGGTCTAGCCCGGCACCCTCCTCCTGTCCACCCTCTGCAGCCCAAAGTGCGCCCAGGCCCGCACTGCCCCTGTGTCGTTCCGCCGTAGGGGTTCCAAAGCTTGTTTGATCAGTCCTTGGATGAGTCGGTGGTCTCCAGTTTTTCATTAACTCATGGAGGTGCTTGTAAACACATTTTTTAGTCTTAAAAAAAAAACAAAACAAAACAGGAGTTCCCGTCGTGGCGCAGTGGTTAACGAATCCGACTAGAAACCATGAGGTTGCAGGTTCGGTCCCTGCCCTTGCTCAGTGGGTTAAGGATCCGGCGTTGCCGTGAGCTGTGGTGTAGGTTGCAGACGCGGCTCGGATCCCGCGTTGCTGTGGCTCTGGCGTAGGCCGGTGGCTGCAGCTCCGATTGGACCCCTAGCCTGGGAATCTCCATATGCCGCGGGAGCGGCCCAAGAAATAGCAAAAAGACAAAAAAACAAAACAAAACCTCCTGGGAGTAGAATCCATGGGGGTCCTAAGGTATGAAGCGTCTTCAAAGACAGGCCAGTTACATGGGCGCCACTAGAGTGCGCGTCCCCACCGCCTCGCTGAACCGCTTCCGTGTCATGAGGTACACGAGGTATACACCATGGCTCCAGGTACAGTTCTGTGATCCTAAGTGAGATCGAACCTCTTCCTGTATGTTGATAGACCGTTTTATTTCTCCTCTGACTTACCTGTTTGTGTCTGTATTTATTTTTCTATTAAATTATTAGTCTTTTTATTATCATCACTTTGTAAAGGCTCTTTGTATATGTGGGAGGTTCACCTTTAATCTGTGATATGAATTGTTTTTGTTTTGTTCTTGGGTTTTTTTTGTCTTTTTGCCTTTTCTAGGGCCACTCCTGCAGCATATGGAGGTTCCCAGGCTAGGGGTCTAATCAGACCTGTTGCTCCCAGCCTACAGCCACAGCAACGCGGGATCTGAGCCACATCTGCGACCTACACCACAGCTCACGGCAACGCTGGATCCTCAACCCACTGAGCAAGGCCAGGGATTGAACCCAAAACCTCAGGTTCCTAGTCGGATTTGTTAACCACTGAGCCACGACGGGAACTCCTGTGATACGAATTGTAAATACCATTCCCTGCCAGTTTGTTTTCTGATCTCCTTTTATGGTTCGTGTTGCTGTAGGTTTTAGCACCTTCCTTTGTTTTAAGAAAATCTTCCATACCCAAGGGTTATAAAAATATCTACAGTTTCTTTTAATATATCTCCAGGGGTTTTTTTTTATTACATTTTAGCCTTTAATTCGTTTGAAGCAGACTTGGGGGTAAGATGTGAGATAGAGCTCTGGCTTTATTTTTTTTTTTTCCTTAAATTATTTGCCACTTATTCCTCTATCTCAGGATTTCTTAACCTTGGCTTTGGGCTGGATAGTTCCTCATTGTGGGGGGCTGTCCTGCTCATCGTGGGACGTTTGGCAGCATCTCTGGCTTCTACCCCCTGGGTGCCCGAGGCATATGCCCCCCACCCCCAATTGTGATGATCAAAAATGTCTCCAGCAACTACCCGGTGCCCCTGGGAGCACTAGGCTGTTCTTTTTAAATCTCTTTCCAGTTGCCGGGAATGCCCAATGGCGGTTGTGCAAATGAGTGGCAGTGGCACAGAGTCCAGCCAGAGTCTGGGTGAGCTTTGAGGCCCTGAGATAGGAAAGGGCCTTGAATGCAAGTTCCTTTGCCACAAACCATGCTTAGAATGCCTACTGGTGCCGTTGCAGGTGGCTGTGGTGAAGTCGGAGGACGTGGAAGCAGAGTTGGCAGCCCCTGTCGGGCAGCCCTCCCCAGCAGGTGCCACTCCCCAAGTGGTAACTCTCCACATGGCAGAGCCGGGGGGTAGCGCAGCCGCTGAGAGCCAGCTGGGCCCCCCTGACCTGCGGCAGATCACCCTGGCACCCGGGCCATTTGGCGGGGCTGGCTACAGTGTCATCACAGCACCCACCATGGAGGAGGGTTCATCAGCTCCTGGAACACCTTACAGGTGAGACCTACTACCTGCAAGACCCCCTTTAGCCATTTATAGGTATGCTGTGGGTGGGGGCGGTGTCAGATGAGGACCCCACCCACCCAAGCCTGGGGGCAGGAGGTCAAACTAATACATGGGCTGTCAGGGAGTCACATCCCTCCCAGGAGATCTTGGCCATTAAAGATGTCCCAGCCACTTGTCGTTCATGAATTCAACCTGAACCATTCCTGTTTGCCTTGCTTTACAAATGAGGAGGCAAGTTAAGTAACTCGCCAAAGGTCAGACATGAGGTAGATCTGACCCTGTTCCTGTGGTTCCAGAGCCCACATGCTCTTTGTCCTGGATGATACCTGAGGTGGTGTTCAGTTCTGGCCTGTGGAACGAGCTCCAGTTCCTTAGTGACATTGGAGGCCCTGCAGCTGTACTTGGCTTCCTCCACACTGAGCGAGTTTGGGGCAAAAATGTTTGTTTTCCATGTTCATCGACCCCTGGGCAGCCTGAGGAAGCCCTGAATCCAAAGAGCAAACTGTCCAGCTGGGTGGGAGCCAGGTCCCTGGGCCAGCCCTGGCGGCCCTCTACCCCTGGACCCTGGACCGTGGGTCCTGGCAGCCCTGCCTCTCCTCCTGTCCCGCTTGGCCAGATTTGGGCTGGAGTCCTGGAGCCCTTCGCCTTGTTGCTGCACCCCACCCCTGCCAGGCCCATCGAGGAGCAGGGGGTGACAGCTTTGGAGCTGGACAGGTGGTCAGCATTTATGGAAGAGGCAGTGGAGGTTTGGCTGGTAAAGGGCATAGCCAGGATTCAAATCGGGGACCATTCTGGCACAGTCACTCCTCAGTGGATGACGTCCTTGGGAAAGGGCACTCCTGTGGCCCTCCATCCTCTCGGGGATGCTGCCCTACCCCTCCCCTCCTCTGTCCACAGCGAGGAGCCCCCAGGGGAGGCAGCCCAGGCCGTGGTGGTGAATGACACCCTGAAAGAAGCTGGCACCCACTTCATTATGGCAGCGGACGGGACCCAGCTGCACCACATCGAGGTGAGGCTCAGGTCCACTCCCACCGCACTCCCCTCCCTCCCCCCCCACCTCCTGGGCGCCTCATGTACCCTGATCTCTCTACAGCTGACTGCAGATGGTTCCATCTCCTTCCCAAGCCCAGATGCCCTGGCCTCTGGAGCCAAGTGGCCCCTGCTGCAGTGTGGGGGGCTGCCCAGAGACAGCGGTCCTGAGCCCCCATCTCCAGCCAGGACCCACGGGGTAGGGGACCCGCAGGGCTCCGCCTCCCCCCCTCCTGCAGCCAGCAAAGCCCTGGGCCTCGTGGCGCCCTCCTCGCCACCATCTTCAGCCACGGCGTCGTCAAAGAAGTTTTCCTGCAAGATCTGTGCCGAGGCCTTCCCTGGCCGTGCTGAGATGGAGAGTCACAAGCGGGCCCACGCGGGGCCCAGTGCCTTCAAGTGCCCCGACTGCTCCTTCAGTGCTCGCCAGTGGCCCGAGGTCCGGGTAGGTGCTCCCCGACATCCCAAGTATTAGTTTGACCTCCTGCTTCCAGACCTTTTGCTGTGCACCCCCACCCCCAGAGCCAGGCCTTCCAGCTCCCCGCTGGGGTCAGAGATAACTCAGCAAGGTCCAGCCCTCAAGGGGCCCAGCCCAGTGAGGAAACAAACCAGGTGACATGGATACACCTGACAGTGTCCCCAGGGTGAACTGAGACCGCCCGGCAGAGCACAGACGGGGAAAGAGTCACTTGGGCCTGGGGTGCAGAGGGGGACGGCACAGAGGTGGCGGCTGAGCTGGGCCTGCAGCAGAGCACAGAGGGGTGGTGGCTCGAGGCAGCTAGGGACATGAGGCTGCCAGGACACTGATGGCACAGCGGCCATCAGTGGGGATTACTGTCCTCAGATCCAACCACGTGCCAAATGGGCAGGGCAGCTGTGGGGTGGGGGGGTGGGGCCTCCCTTCAGAGGCCCCCTTGGCTGAGCAGGGACAGGGATTTCCCTGGGGGCCTTACGACAGCCCATGGCTTTTCCCTCTCAACGCCCAGCAGCTCCAGACCTTATGGCTGAGGTCAGGGGTCCCAGTGGTTCTATGTGGGGACGGTCTGAGCCACCACGGCCCTGACTCTGCCCCTTTGCAGGCCCACATGGCACAGCACTCGAGCCTGAGGCCCCACCAGTGCACCCAGTGCAGCTTTGCCTCCAAGAACAAGAAGGACCTGCGGCGGCACATGCTGACCCACACTAACGAGAAGCCCTTCGCCTGCCACCTCTGCGGGCAGCGGTGAGGCCAGTGCGGTGGGCAGGGGCTGCTGGGCAAGCGGGATAGGGCTGCCCCGAGCCTTCTTCCTCCCCCACTCAGTTTCAACCGCAACGGGCACCTCAAGTTCCACATCCAGCGGCTGCACAGTCCTGATGGCAGGAAGGCGGCGACCCCGAGCGCACGGGCCCCGGCCCGGACCCCCACCCAGACCATCATCCTCAACAGCGATGACGAGACACTGGCCACGTTGCACAGTGAGCAGCCCCTGGGGCCCCAGGGTGGACTGGGACTCGAGCCACTGCCCTGGACAGCGCTCTCGGGCAGGGCAGACTCGAGCCACTGCCCCTGTGGCCATCCTCCCATCTCTTCCCAGCTGCGCTGCAGTCCAGTCACGGGGTCCTGGGCCCAGAGCGGCTGCAACAGGCACTGGGCCAGGAACACATCATCGTGGCCCAGGAACAGACAGTGACCAATCAGGTGAGAGCCTGAGTCGGGGGCCCTGCTGGCAGGTCACGGGCAGCGGTGGGGGTGCGGAGAGATCTTAAGCTAGAGCTGGCTGGGCCCTGGCAGGAAGAAGCCACCTACATCCAGGAGATCACGACAGCAGACGGTCAGACGGTGCAGCACCTAGTGACAGCCGATAACCAGGTAAGCAGCTGCTGCCCACCTCAGCGGAACACCTGGCCTTCTCCTCTAGGGAGGGTCAGTTCTTTCCAGACCACCCCTGTGCAGGTCCATGCTTGCGGCTGCCCTTGCTGATGGGAGGTGTCCCCCCACCTTCCTTGCTGAGCTCCTGGTGAGCAGGGCCCTGGCACCTGCCTCTTCTCCCCCGCCCCCAGGTCCAGTACATCATCTCCCAGGACGGAGTCCAGCACCTGCTCCCCCAGGAATACGTTGTGGTCCCAGAAGGCCATCACATCCAGGTAGGTCGGGCCTCGGCCGAGGGTAGGGAGTGAAGGGAGAGGGCGTTTCGCCTCCTTCCAGGACCATGGGCTTGGCTTCCTCTCTCCAGGTACAGGAAGGCCAGATCACACACATCCAGTATGAACAAGGGGGCTCGTTCCTTCAGGAGTCCCAGGTAAGGCCCTTGGGGAGCCCGGTGCAGCAGGGGCAAGGACAGGGGTCCTGTCAGACCATGTCTCATTGGCGTCTCCCATCCAGATCCAGTATGTGCCTGTGTCCCCGGGCCAACAGCTCGTCACACAGGCCCAGCTTGAGGCTGCAGCCCACTCAGCTGTCACAGGTATGGGGCTGGACCCTGAGGGTCTCGGGGGCTGGAGGCCAGGCCTAACACCTGGGCCTCGGGCTCACCATCCTTTCCCTCCCCTGGCAGCGGTGGCCGATGCTGCCATGGCCCAAGCCCAAGGCCTGTTTGGCACAGAGGAGGCAGTGCCTGAACACATCCAACAGCTGCAGCACCAGGGCATCGAGTACGACGTCATCACCCTGACCGATGACTGAGCCCCAGGGGCCCTGACGCAGAACACGGATTGGAGGGCCAGCCCTGCTGGGGGTGGGGGACCCCTGCGAGCTCCCTGCCTGCGCCACGTGGGGTCTCCAGATAGCTGAGCAGCCAGCATCCTATCACTCCTGGGGAGCCAGACCTGTGCTGCTGGGGTTAGGGGACAGCCAAGGGGCCCAGCCAGGACATGCTGGGTGTCCCAGCCTGCAGGCAGGCTTTGGGAAAGAAATTTATTTTTGTTTGGATGGACCCACTGGTCCCTCATCAATAAAGGGGCCGGAGTCCAGCCCTGCACAGCTCACTTTGTCCACATGCTGCTACAGCCTGAACCGGTCAAGGACACGGGAAGCAGAAGGAGCCTGTTACAGCCCACGAGGGTGGGAGTGAGGTGGAGGCTGCCCAGGAACAGTGCATCTTGCTCTGCCTCTGTAAGTACAGGGCCCCGGAGCAGGGCAGACCCCTGGGGCAGAGGCCTGATGCTGGGAGAGCTGGCCAAGCTGTGAGAGCCCCACTGGGCACCTGCAGACCCTGCTTCCTCCCCAGCCCCATGCCTAGAGCTGCTCTTCTCCCTGACCTGTGAGTGTAAGACACACCTGGCTGCCCACTCACCGTGGTGGCTCCAGGGCGAGCAGACATCCAGGTTTCTGCCAGGACCCAGCTCCCTGCTGTCTACTCCCCAGAGCTATCAGCGCAGGCCCAGCTGTGGGAGTCTGGGGCCTACAGGTGGGTGGTGCCAGGCTCCGGTTTCTTCTGACCTGCTGGGCACAGGCCACCAGGGACCCAAGTGTGGGGACAGCGGGATGAGGAGTTAGATTCTGGAGTCCTGGGTTGGGTGTGAAGGCCCAGGGGTCATGAGGAGGTGAGCCTGGATGCAGAGGGCGTGGTCCCAGAAGGAGCTCCAGGTTTCTCAGCCTTCTCTGCCCTCAAGACCCTCACACGTTCTTGGGAGGTTTCTGTATTTCCTTTTACAAATGAAACAAGGTGGCAACAAGATGGGGTAAGGGGAGGAAGGAGAGGCGTGGGGCCTATTTACAGGGGGCTTGGAGTGAGTCTGAGGTGGGCAGCTGGGGGATGGGGCAGGGAGGGGGAGCCCTGGCAGAGCCATGATCTTCCTACGTCATTGGCAGCCTGAGTCCTGCTGCCACCCAGAAGGAGCCTGAGCCCCTGCAGTCCATACCAGCACCCTGGGGCTCCGCCTCCCCGCAGGATGTGTTAAGTGGGGTGAGGCTCCCGGCTGGGGCCCTGCTCCCGGCCTGAGTCCCGGTCCTTGGCCTCCGAGGAGGATGATGAGCTGCCAGAGCCGTGGCTGCGGCCCGACTGCCGGTAGGCGGCACTCAGCTCCTGCAGTCGCTCGGGGGTGGGCCCCCACTTGGCAAAGCCGGGGTCGTTCTGCAGGAAGAGCACGGCTGTGTTGTGGACGGCCTTGTAGTGCATTTCCTCCCTGCGGGCAAAGGCGGCAGCTCAGGGAGGGGCTCGGCCCGGGCCCCACAGCCCAGCCCTTCCACCCGCTCTCCCAGCACCCACTTCTTGCAGACGTGCTGGGAGCCGCTGCGGTACTCATGCTCGAAGGCAGGCAGGACCAGCTGGTGGCGCTTGAAACGGCTCTGTTCCATGCGGGTGAGCGCTGGGGTCGGGGGTTCCCGCCATTCAGGGATGAACACGATGAAGGACAGGGGCTCTGGCGAGCTCTCGAGCAGTCTCTGTGTGGGGGGGGGCACAGGGTGGACGTCAGGGGCTGCCCCCCAGGTGGCTGGCCGCCATGCCTGCCAGCCCTGCCCCCAGCAGCAGCGCACCCACCTCGAAGTGGGAGACCATGGCGTCCATGAGCTCCTCGCAGAACGGAGGGTTGGCCTCGAAGGAGCCGCTCAGGGGAGAGAAGTCCAGGCAGGGCCTGGGGACAGAGGTGAGCATTTTAGGTCCTACCGGGACTCAGTCCCTCAACCAAGAACAGGTGCTGCCCCCCACCCCCCGGCAGCCACGTTGAAGAGATGGCTCTGGTCAGGCCTGAGGCCCAGAGTCACTGTTAACTGGTCCCAGGACAAGGTGTAGCCACCTCTGTTGAAGGGATGAGGGGTCAGGTGTAGTGGAGAAGCTGGAGCCCAGATCCAGTTCTGACCCCGCTGCCACCACGGCACAAGCCACACCCAGGCGTCCCCCAGATGCTGAGCTTTCCCTCGTGCTGGCCTGGCTGCCTCTTCCCCTCTCATCCCCCCTGCGCCCCCAGCTCTACTACAGCTCATTCCTCTCAGTGCCTGGATCCAAGCGCTCCTTCTCCAAACCTGGGCTCATTCACTGAGAAGGCCACAGGCTGGGAGAGGGGATGTCACAGGCTCCCAGAGGTTCAGCAGCAATATGTCCAAGCTCACAGAACCAGTGAGGAGGGAAGACTGCCCAACTCCAAAGCCCTACAGCATCAGGCTGCCCGGGCAAGAGGGGACCCAGCAGCCCTGCACGCTCACCCGCGGGAGCCAAAGTAGCCATCGGTGTCAGGGAAGGCGGAGCAGTACTGGCGGAAGTAGCAGTTGAGGGGTGAGGCAAAGCACTCAAAGCTGACGCCGAAAAGTCGGTGGAGGGCCTCGAAGACGTGCACGGGCAGCGATCCCTGCAGGCCTGTCCCCTCGTAGAGGCCCACGCCAAACATCATCTGCAGAGTGGACGTGCTCAGCCCCTGGGGGCACAGGCCCGCCCCAGGAGCCCTCCCCCAGCTGCCCCGGGCCCATACCTGGTACCGTCGGAGAAGACACCAGACTCGGGGCAGGAACCTCTCAAAGGCAGAGTCGTCAATGCAGCTGTAGCGGTAAAGGAGCCACTGTGGGGCGGAAAGCAGTGGGCTTCAGCAGCGGCCCTCCCTCCTCACTGGCCTCCACGGAAGACCAGGTCGACAACGATCCAGCCCTCAGGTCTCCCGCCCGCCCGGGGCCCCGCCTGGCCTCCCCGCAGCTCTCACCAGCTTGCTGAAGTAGTTGCGGCTGACCTTGACCATCTCGCCCTTGTACCGGATGCAGACCACGCTGTTCTCCATGTGCATCTCCACGCTGGGCATGGGGGGTGCAGACACGGCCAGCCGCACTGGGTAGCAGTACACCAGGCGGGGCTCCACCTCGGGGGCCTCCACCTCCTCTGTGGGCAGGAGAGTAAGGAGGGGCTGCCAACTTTCACCCCAGACAGTGCCTACGGTGTGCCAGGCACTTCACACACGTACCATCCCAGTAACCGAGGGAGGTAAGTCTAATCCTGGGGAGGAGGAGAGTGCAGCTCAGGCAGTTCATGGCCAGGCAACGCTCTACTGACTCGGGGCTCCAGCCTGCCGGCCTCGGGGCCTGGCAGGCAAGCGGACTCCAAGCTGTGGGTTTGCCGCCACACAGAAGCGTGAGAGTGACACTGACTTCCTAGTAGTCACAATTCCATACTTAGGGATCTTTTGGGGCCCAAGCTTTTGAGTTCCCCCCAGAGCCTATGACCAGAATGGATATAACTCCTCACCCCTGACCTGTCTCTCGCTCCACCCCTGGCTCTCCCTTTCTCATCACTTCTGTTTGCTAAAGGAGTGCTGAAACCAAGCAAAAGGACACAGCAGGTCCCACTCCCGGCACTCCCGGGAGAAGTGGGCTTCCCCAAAGCAGTCTGTGGCCTTGGAGGCTCAGCCTCACTTGTCCCTCTAATCAGGACCCTGATACTGAGTTGATGGCACAGCCGGGCTCCCTGCCACCTGAGCCCCTACCTGGGATGTTGTTTTCCTTGAGGATGGCAAGGTGCTTCTCTCGGATCCGTTTGACATACTCCAGGGAGATGTGGTAGATCTTACTACAGATGCCTTCCACGGAGTCCTTGGCTGCGGCCGAGACGTGGGGCCCACATTGCCTCCGCAGGTGCTCCAGGCGATCCTGGAGGAGACACTTCTGATCAGGGCTCTAGTGGGCTGGCAGGGGAGGGCTGTTTCAGAACAGGGACTGTTGGAATCGAACAGTCCTCGTTCTAAAACACTCTGTGCTACTTGCTGGCTGTGTCGCTCGGACAAATCCCTTGGCATCTGTGAATCTTACTCTTCAACTGTTAGGGGAACATAAGATACTTAGGTAACAAGGCAGTCTGAATACTGAATGCTATCATTCCCATTAAGGGCTTACCAAGCCCCTGGCATACAGTAAGTGTCCAATAAATGCCAGCACTTATTGTTGGGGTTACACTGTGCCAAATCCCCCGACACTTGCTGGGGAAACAGACAAACCAGGCACAGTCCCCACTTCTAAGGCATTTTCAGTCTATGGGGAGAGAGCCCGTCATAAAATGGGGACTCCTTGGTCACTGCAGGTTTGCAACTTGCACCTTTAGCAACTTGGAAAGTTAACCGTAGGCATTTGTAATTATGCTGAATTGCACGTGTCAAAGTGATGGGTGAAAATGAGTCACTCTGGCTAGTGAGTACACCTACCTTCGTCACTCTCTACGTGTCAAGTACACAGTTACTATCGTGAAGTGCGAAACCTTGTCTCTTGTGAAAAATGGTCCTGAAAAGAAAGCCCATTGCTAGTGCTGGTGGAGAGTTAAAGAAGTGATGGGTTTAGGCCAGAAAACAGCATTTTTTTGGACATGTTAAAGTAGGCAATTGAATCTAGCGGTAGCTCTTAACTGCAATGGGGCCACACACGCGAAAGAAAAGGCCGTTTGTCGATCTGTTTCCCAAGATCTCAAGGGGATGTTGAACATTTATTAAGTTGAAAAGGCAGCTCCTTGTGGTGTGTGGCCGAGCACAGGATTCCACTAAGAACTTTAATGAAAATAAATGTTCTTTGGGAGAAGCCAGGAGCCTAGACAGACATCCCCATGGGCAGGAGTTTGGGGACTGCTGAGTGTCTGCACAGGAACAGGCTGCTGTGGGGCCCTGCCCCACCTCGGCAGGCAGAGTGGGCTTCTCGGAGGCAGTGGCCACGGAGCCTTTCCCTGGCCTCTTGCCTGGGGCCACTCACCATGTAGTCCTCCTTGGAGGCGGAGTGGTCCTTCCGTAGCCAGCTGAAGGTGTCCTCCACGTTCCACTTGACCACCTTCCTGCTGTCGGGAGAGGCACTCCTGCGGTGGAGGCGCAGACAGGGACTGGCTGGTAAGCGTCGCCTCCACCCTCCCCACTCCTCCCACCCCACTCCACTGGCTTTTGGGTGTCAACAGCTCGGCTGCCATCACAGCCCTTGCTCTTCCTTTGGGAACTGGCCCGCGCCTGCTCCCAGAGCCCAGTGAGCGGACCAGATGGCCTAGGCTCTCCCCACTCAGGTGAGAGCCCCACTGTGCTGGGGTCAGGAGACAGAGCCAAACCTGGACTCGATGAGCCGCCTGGCAGCCTCTGCGTATTTGAAGAGCAGGCGCTTGGCTTCCTCCCGGAACTTGATTCGAGATAACCTGGGTTAGAGGGGGGTCAGGGTCAGGGCCTTCTACACGGGCCTGGGCACACAAACCAAACTTCCCCAGGGGGTGGGGAGGTGGGGTGTTGCAGGTATGGGGCTGTACCTGATGGGAATGTCATTCATGATTTCGCGAAACATGGAAGGTGACACGACCGGTTCACAGTTGCTTGGCAACAGGGGATCAGAGCCTTTGTCCACGACCTTGCGCTCCAGCATCCAGCGGTTGAAGGATTCCCGAGGGGGCTCAATGCCTGCGGGACAGGAGAGCTGATGAAGGTCTGGATTCAGGCGGCAGGCTGCACCCAGGAGACATGGGGAGGGCACTGGAGGTGCAATAATCAACAAGATACAGCGCCTTCCTGCAGGAGCTGGCATCCTAGGCTACGCTTCCCAAGGCATGTTCTGGGAACCACTAGTTTAATAAAGGGTCCTTGAAAGGTTAACAAAGAGGAGAGGGAGGATTTTCTAGATTTCAGCAAAATCAAGCAGGTTTACCTATTAATTAATAAAAGCTCCAGTTTATTAAGCACTCGCTCCTTGTACTCCTGTGAAGGGTAGGAGCTCTTGTTTTTCTAATGCCCCTTTTCACATTCCTAAAAAGGCTTCCACCATGCCTGGCAGATGGGGGGCGCTCTGCAAGTGCTACCAACTGCCTTACTGTTGTGGAGTTGCCGAGCCCAACCTCCCTTGACACAGCACTGCTACTGTCACTATCTTACAGATGAGGAGCCCCAACTGCACGGAGGTTTAATCGGTAAGACCAAGGTCACAGCCAGCAGTGTGCTGTGGAGGGGACAGCCAACAGGCCTGTCCCCTCCACAACACATGCTCTCAACCACTAGGCTGCACTGTGCAATTCCCCAAGCCCAGCAGGCCACCCCCGGGCTTGTGCTAACGGTGGATGGAAACAAAGGAGCTCAGGGCCGGGAGGTAGTTACCCTCTCGCTGCTGGCACAGCTCCCGGTAATGCTGCCGAAGCTTCAGGATGAGTTGGGAGCGGAGCAGCTCCACCTCAGGATGGGGAGGCAGCACCTCCGAGGGCCCCCGGTGCTTGATGACAGCGTTGGTCTGGATGTCCAGGTCCCAGTACAGCCTGGGGGCACAGGCCGGAGCAATAAGGAAAGGCGATGCCCTGCCTGCTGCCCCACGGTTCTGGGCAGACTGGCCATCAGTGACGTGCACCCCCACCCCCACCCCCAAGCCAGTCAGCAGAGACTTACTCAGTGGGTCGGAGGAGAGCTGCCTGCTGTTTATCTTCAGAGGACGTCCCCCAAATCTTCAGTGTAGGGGTTCCTGGGATGCTGGGGGAGCTGGGCACCGATGGGCCCGTGGGTGTTACAGGGATTTCAATCTGCAGCAAAAATCAAAGGCATCGGGTCAGGAGAGCTGGCCCCTGCTGCACACACCTGGTGAGCTGCGCCCCAGGCCCCCTCCTGACCAGCCCTTACAGGGGACCTGCCCGCTGCCGGCCTAGGCTGCCGCTGACCAGCTGGCTCCTGAGTGTCCGCATGCACTCACCTTGGGCTTCTTCACGCCATTGCCGCTGGGCTGCTCTTCCGAGAGCTGCCGCTTTCGGGGCTTGTTCTCAGCCGGGGGGGTTTCCACCAAGCTTGAGTCTTGGGGCAGGGGGGTCGCATTCAGCCCCAAAGGGTCCGACTGGTGGAGGGAGACCAGCAGAGTTGCAGCCAGGGCCAGCAGCTTAGGAATCCTGATGCCCTCCTGCCCCCGCTCCTACTCCTCGGAGAAGAGCAGGGGGCTGGGAGGCAGGAGGAACTGGGCTCCACTCCTGCCTGCTACTTGCAACTGCGTGACCCGGGGCTTCCTCCCCATCCCGATTCCCTCACTGTCAAAACAGCCACCTGAGCCCTACCTCGCCACTGGAAAAGGGTTAAGTGAGTCAATGAATGCGACCGCTTTAACATGACATCTGGCATGAGATCAATGCCAAGTACGTGGTCTTTTCTTTTCCTTAAGAACCAGAAAAAAAAGGGCCAGGAAGAAAGGGAAAACCCAAGAACTGCTCAGGGTTTTTTTGGTATTTCTTGGTCGTGCCTGCAGCATGTGGAAGTTCCCAGGCCAAGGATCGAACCAACACCACAGCAGTGACCTGACCCACTGCAGTGATAATGCCAGATCCTTAACCCACTGGGCCACCAGAGAACTCCAAGAAATTCATTTTTTAAAGAGCAAGGCCCTGTGAACCTATCTCCTTTGGTGACAAAGAGCATGATGAGCGTGACGGAGGGCAGCGTGTGGCCCTGGAGTCCTGTCAGGTGCGAGCCCTGCTCTGCCCCTTACCGGCTTAAGGTCTCGAGCTAGGCATTTCCCCTCCCTGAGCCTCAGCGTCTTCATCTGCAAAATGGGGGCGGACTGTGCCCAGAAGAGCAAGTTGGCCCTGACTGACAGGGATCTGAAAGCCCGTGTTCCTGCCAGACAGCCGGGGCCCATGCTGCCCCATCAGGCTGACCTGCCGCTTCCTACCTGCACTCAGCCACCCTTCTGACCCTAAGCGGTGAGGCTTCCCCGGTCCCCTCCCCTTCCCCAGACCCTGCTAAACCCTGACACTAGTCTTCCTGAGGGGCTACACTGTAACCCTCCCCCGCCCCCAGCAGGCTGCGCACCCCCTAAGCATGCAAGGGCAGGGCCAGGTCTGTCTGGTTCACAACCACATCACGGGCACCGTGCCCACCAGGCAGTACACGCTCAACATCACGAACTGTTATAATCTCTTTCTCTGCATCAGAGTCTCTCCTGCTATAGGTTCCATGAGGGCAGGGATTGTGTCTATCTTGCTTGTCACTGTGTCCCCAGGTCCTGACGCAGGGCTAGGTACAGCTGCTGGGTGTACATTTGGGGTGGGCCCAGATGCCAGAAGCTGCTCTGAGGCCTCTACCCGAGGCAGACACTCACAATTACGTCATGCTGGCCCAGTACGGGCATCTCCCACAGGGACTGGTTGGTAAATCGGTTGAAGTAGTAGGGACGGTTCTCCCTTCTGCTCCAGCACTTCTCCCAGCCCGCATGCACCAGCTCCTCTGCAAACAAGCACGAAAGCCAGCCAGGGTCAGGGCTGCCCCTGGGCACCCTTCCCACCCCGCCGCCCCACCACTGCCCCTCACCAGTACCTGGGAGGTCCTGCACCAGGCGGATGGGCTTTGGAGAACAGGGCTGGTTCTGATTGGAGGTGCCTGGGGAGTGACTCAGCAAGGACGCTTCCTCCCGAGGGCTGCCGTGATTCTCATTGGCCATCTCGGCATCCACACCGGACCTGTGGCAGAGAAGACCGAAGGGTATCAGGGCCAGCAGGGCATGGAGGTCAGTTCCACCACCACCGCCGCCATCCCCCACCTATCAACTGCAACCCACCAAGGGCCCCAGTGACCACCTGCACACGTGGAGAAATCAATCTAGTTCTGTCCTGGAAGGCCAGCCTGGGGCCACAGGAGAAGCCCGCACTTCTAAGTCGCAGTTCTCTCAACTGCAAGACGGGCGCACTTCTGCTGCTCCTCTGGCCTGAAATACTCTCCCCAGTTCTCTGCCTGGCTTACCACCAGGTAGGTTCACATCCTCCAGGAAGCCCTCCTTGACCCTCACTGCCCCAGGGTAGGCGGTCAGAGCCCCTCCTTAAGGCCATGAACACTTCCACTGCAGCATTCAAACAGTCTGGCCCATCAACTCAGTTTGTCTCCCCATTAGATCCCCAGGATTCAGAACTAGGTCCAGTTCAGCTCTCTCCAGCACTAAGTTACGGTACTGGGACCCAACAGGAGCCCTATTCATTCTGTTGATATTTACAAAGCACCAGCAATGACAGACAAAACAGAACTGGGTCTGCCCTTGAGAAGCTATTCCCATAAGAAGAAATAGTAACTCCTCCCCTCTCCCCTTCCTATCCGCACAGCACAGCCCAGGAAGGGACATGGCATCGAATTAGATGCCTTGTTCTAACTCTAGAGCAGGAAGCAATCTGCTGCTAAAAGAACCAATGGGACTGAGAAGGGATACTGAATTCAGTCCTTCATAATTCACAGGTGACAATTTAAAAACCAGGAAGAAGGTCAGTTCCTTCTGATGTGTATTCCCTATTATTCCACCCAAAGCACACCCAGCACAAGCCTCAATGGCCAAAGTGGTTCCTAAGCTAGCTGTTAGACGCCAGGGGCCAAGTGAGGTCAGACTGGTGCTCCTAAAGATGTCTGCCACGTCACAACACCCAGAAGAAATTGAACATTTGCCCACAAAAAGACTACAAAGGCACATTTAAACAACAGTTATCTTTGCTGTTGAAAATTTTATCAACTCATTGTGGTCACACTGATTCTCCCATGCTGATCAGAAGCTCTGACTGGTTGTTGACAACATCATTACAATCACTGGGTCGTTCATTTTATTGTACACTCATTCACTCATTCAGAGATGCCTTGGTCAATTTGGAAGGGGAAAAAATGAATGGTTACTTTGCACAATTTGGCGGATAAAAGCACAGGGAGCAAGAAAACTTACATACAACAAAAGGGTGCCAGGATAACGAAAAGGTTTGGAACCACTGACCAAGGGTCACTGCCTTGGTTCTCTGGGGAGGAGGAATTCCTGATGCCTTGGGGCTGGGCCCACAGGTCTCAAGGCTGAACGAGGTCTCACTTTCTCTCACCCTCTGGGGTCTGCAATGCTAGCATGAGAGGATTTTCTTCTCCAGCCGGATGGACCCCCACGTCACAGGGTCCCACAGAGGCAGTGGGAAGGCCTGCAGGAAAGCTCAGCGCAGGCGGGTGGGCTGGTCAGCAGTGGAGTGGACGGGGGCCCAGGGGATTTCTTGCATCAGCAACTGCAGAGCAAAGAGAAGAAAAGAGAGTCGCAGACCTGTGAAATGCTGCAGATCGGGGGCAACAAGATGGCCACTGACACAGAGCACATCGGGAGCCCCAAGGACACACTGTGGGAGATCTGGGGATTCGGGAGATGAAACGGTAGTTCCCAAGCTTCCCAACCAACAGGTTCACCTTCACAGACCTGCAGCCTGCACAGTCCCACAGAGCCCCACATTGAGGAGATTTAAAGCTCTGCTGTCACTGTCTTCAATTTTTTTTAAAATGAGAGTTGCAACATTTACTTCAGGTCCTCTCTTGTTTTTTTGTGGGTTTTTTTTTTTCTTTTTTGCCACACAGGCAACATGTGGGAATTCCTGGGCCAGGGATTGAACCTACACCGCACAGCAGCAACCAGAGCCACAGCGCTGAGAACGCAGGAGCCACAACCCGCTAGGCCATCAGACAATTCCCTGTCTTCAAATTTTTAATACCTTTTTTAACGAGGGGTCCACACTCTCACCTTGCACACTTGACCCTACAAATTGTGTAGCTGATCTTGCTAAGGTACCCCATGACAAGAGAAAAGTGAACAAACATAGTTTCAAGGTGGGCACAGTTCCAAGCCACCCAGAGTAAGTGAAAAACACATGTGAATCCGGTTTTCAATTTTAAAAAATAACAATGCATGAAAAGCGTTATATAACGGAGCGAGTTCACCTTTATTGAAAAAATATTTTCCATAAGAAACACTGTGAGATACTGATGCAGCAGGCAGATGAACTATGCAGAGGCGGCACAAGCTGCATTCCTTAGTGAGGCCAAACTGGGACACTGCAGTGTTCCCAAAGCCAGCTCTGTGCATCAGAACCATCAGGGAACGTGTTAAACAACCTCGGATTCCTGTCCCTCATTCCACATCTTAGGAGTCAGAGATGGGGAGGGGAGATACACAAGAATTTGCATTTTTTAAAATGCGCCACAGGAGTGAGACGGAGAGACCAGATGATTAGTTTCTTCACTTCACTTCATTTTAAATCTTTGCCAATTTTTTTTTAATGACTAAAGAAGTTTTTTTTTAACTTCCCAGGTGATGTGGATGCAGCAGGTCAGCAGCCAAAGTACCAGCTCTGGGTTTGAACACAACCGGGTTCCAGACCCTTCTGCCATTTTCCAATTTATAAACCAGAATCACTCAACCTCTACAGTCTCTATACGTAGAGCCTAGCATACTGTACACTCTAAGGGATAACGACTATTACTAAAATAACGTCTTTATTAATCCCACGCGTACCGCAGTTTGCCGACCAGCTTTAGGATAAACAACTGTATCTGCGCAACCAAAGAACCCACCAGAAAGAAAAGAGCCTGAGTCCAGGATTGGAGAAAGATGAGGCGGGATCATTTCAGTAACGCACCAATCAGAATACTCCAACCCAGTAGGGAGGAGTCAAAGGGCTCGCAAAGTGCGCAGGCGCGGGGGCGCGCGCTGAGGGGAGGCGCGACCCCTAGCGCGCGCACCTTTTCCCTCCCACCCCCCCCCGGGGGGGCGGGCTCTTTCGGCGCGCGCGCGCCGGCCCATCTCCCGGCTCCGCCCTCCGCCCCGCCGCGCGCTCCCGCCCCCGGGCTGAGGCGACTCAGAGTCGGAGCCCGACACAAAGGCGGTGGCGGCGGCAGCAGCGGAGGGGCCCTAGAGGCTGCTCCGCCCGCGCTCTCCGGACCGAACTCCCTCATCCAGGCCACCGGCCCGACCGCCCACCCTTAGGCCTAAGATGGCGGCGGCGGCAGAGACGGGGCAAGCGGTAGCCAGGAGTGGAAAGCGCCGGCGGGGCCACCGCCGCCTGGCTTCGGACTCCCGGACCCTGGCGCGGCTCGCGACGGGACCATGGCTTCCTGGGGCTCTTACCTGCCCGCAGCGGACTCGAGGGGACGCGGTTACACGTTCTGCTCGACCGCCCGTTTTGCCGCCTCCGCCTCGCCCTCCCCAGCGCCGCTGCCGCCATCTTGTGTCCCGGGCCGGGACTCCGCGCTGCGCATGCGCTGGTACCGCCTCTGAGGGACCTCGCCGCTGCCGCTCCGCCATCTTGAGTGTGGCAGGACCGGCCAGCTCCTTGGACCCTGCTCGCTTTGGGCCCCCCTCCCCTTCCTCCCGTTCTTCCCTGCTGTTTCATGCAGGTCTAGGGTGGAGGAGGGCAGCTTCGCGGGCCCTGAGGCGTGGACTGAGGAAGGAACGCACTCACAAGCACGCTCCTTGCCTCAGTTTCCCCCGCGAGCACACCCACTGGTGCTAGCGGACCTGGGTGGGCGGTGCGCTGGCTGCGTCGGATTGAGTGTGCGCACCAGGGGGCGTGGGGTGGGTTTGGAACCTGCGGGGGGCTCGGCCCAGATACCTCCCTCAGGGCGGAGTCCTGGTGACGTAGGCTCTGTGCCTATGGAGGAACCTGGGTCCTAGCTCCCGCACGGCTCTGCTGCCTCCGGCCGATCGCTTGCCCTCTCTGGTTCTCGGTTCAGAAAGAATGTTTTCCAACCCTTTCCCATACCCAAGCTGCATGCACATCGAACCTTCTCCCGTAATAAGGCTGCACAAGTTTTAAGAGCCCCTGCGTAGAAGAAATTCAAAACAACCATATGTGGGAGACATGTAACAAAGCTTTTGGTAAAGTTAGGAAATTGTAAGCTAAATGCATCAGAGGACTTTCCAACTCTGACATCAGTGGTTGCTAGTTGCAGCACAAAACCTCTCTGAGACCTCAAACCGCCACAAAAGTTAGCCTAGCAGGAGACTGGCAGTCACTAGGTGCCCCGTGCCCAGCGGCCTGCCGGATTCTTTGGTAAGGTCTGGCAGAGTACTCACTAGCTCCACTCCTGGTCTCCCCAGTAAACTCACCTCCCAGTGAAAGCTTGAGAAGAAGAAAGCCTGAGAGGAAGGAAGACAAGCTTGCCACCTGCTGTTCGCCTTGTGCTTCCCTCGTGGAGCCAGAGGCTGCAGTTACCCCAACTGGGCCTCCCCGGGTGTCCCTGATGCCTGGTCCATGCAGCTTGGTGGGGTAACGGGAGTGCCAACAAAACCCGTGGCTCAGTGGGTTAAGACCCGGGCTAATATCTGCAAGGATGCAGGTTCAATCCCTGGCCTTACTCAGTGGGTTAAGAATCCAGTGTTGCTGCAAGCTAAAGAAGGTCATGGATGGGGCCCATATCTGGTGTTGCTGAGGCTGTAGGGTGGGCTGGTAGCTAGCCCTGATTGGACCCCTAGCCTGGGAACTTGCATATGCCGCAGGTGTGGACAGTGGGAGGAAAAAAAAACAAAAACAAAACCGAGGCAGTACTGTGAACAGTAAGAACTAGGGTTCCCATCAGTCTAACGGGGATCAAACTCTTGTCCTCCACCCTAGATGTGTGGCCTTGAAGGAGCTACTTGACATCTAAGTTTTCATTTCCTCTAACGGACCACAAATCCGCCTACCTCATAAAGGTTTGGTGTGAATTAACTGCAGAGTACTCAGGACTGTATCTGGCACTAATACATGTTAGCTATTATCACCTCATGGGGTTGGGGAAATTGCTCCAAGTAGATCTGAACCTTCTAGAAATAAACCAGCTCCATAAAGGCACGGGATGTGCAGTGATCCTGCCCTCACAGTGAAAACTGTTCACCTGAGAGGCTTGACAGGAAATCAGACCCAGGTCCCCACCTCAGACTGACACTGGGGGACCGCATGCCCTGCTTTGCCCAGAACAGTCTTGATTTATGTCTGTTGTCCTGCCATAATTTTTTTCTCCACAGGTGTGGCATAGGGACGTTCCCAGGCTAGGGGTCGAATTGGAGCTGCAGCTGCTGGCCTACACCACAGTCACAGCAATGCAGGATCCTTAACCCACTGAGTGAGGCCAGTGATTGAACCTGCAACCTCATGGATACTAGTTGGGTTCATTACCACTGAGCCACAATGGGAACTCCCCGACATAGTTATTAATATTGCCTCCTTTCTCAAAAGGGCAGTGGTTTGAACAATAAATTATATGGTCACTCTAGACCTACAGAATGCCCAGTTTTACAAGCTTGCCATCTAGTTCCTTCCATTGGAGTGTAAAGGGTATATAGCAGTCGTTACCTATTCTTGGAGTTCCCGTTGTGGCTCAGCGGTAACGAACCCAACGGGTATCCATGAGGACACGGGTTTGATCCCTGGCCTCATTCAGTGGGTTAAGGATCTGGCATTGCCATGAGCTGTGGTATAGTTTGCAGAGGTGGCTTGATCTGGTGTTGCTGTGGCTGTGGTGTATCCTGGCAGCTGTAGCTCGGATTCGACCCTAGCCTGAGAACCTCCATATGCCATGGGTATGGCCCTAAAAGACAAAAAAAAAAAAAAATCGTTACCTATTTTTGCTATTTTTGAATGTATTTTCTCATTCCTCGCTTAGGTTCTCTGAATTGATTCTCAAAGCCCTAAACATCCCCAGTGCCTATCCAGCTTTACCATGTGTAAAGTATAAGACCCCTGAGAGTAGAAATGTTTATATCAAATCTACCCATGAGGAAACTGAAGCTGGGAGAGGGGGCGGGACGAAGTAATTGTACAGGTTCACAGCCAGGAAGTAAGGGAACTGGGTTTGGTTTTTTGTTTTTGTTTTTGTTTTCATCTTTCTACGGCCACACCCATAGCATATGGAGGTTCCCAGACTAGGGGTTGAATCAGGAGCTGTAGCTGCCAGCCTACACCACAGCCACAGCAACTTGGGATCCAAGCTGTGTCTGTGACCTACACGACAGCTCACAGCAACATTGGACCCTTAGCCCACTGATCGAGGCCAGGGATCGGACCTGTGCCCTCATGAATACTAGTCAGATTCATTTCCCCTGAGCCACAACGGAAACGCCTGAGAACTGGGATTTTGAGCCCAGAGTTCTTGACACCAAAACCCAAGACTGGTTCCTAAAACCGCATTGCTTCACTGTCTTGTGGAGAAGGGAATCTGGACCCAGGGCAAGTGACGTGTCTGTGCGAACAACATCCTGGACGTTTCCACGTCAATATGGGCACGTTTCTCTACCTTAGAAGGTAAAACACTGCTCTTCATCTGCCTCCCCAGACTTGTTCCTCCCCACGTATTCCTCCTCCCTTCTCTCCATCCTCATTTCCACGACCTAGAACCAGCCCCATTATTTTTTAAACCTTTTATTTTTTAGTTTTTTAATTTTTTTTTTTTTTTGTCTTTTTAGGGCCACACCAGCAGCATATGGAGGTTCCCAGGCCAGGGGTCTAATTAGAGCTGTAGCTGCCAGGCTGCACCACAGCCACAGCAACACCAGACCCGAGCTGTGTCTGCGCCCCACACCACAGCTCACAGCAACGCCAGACCCTTATCCCACTGAGTGAGGCCAGGGATCAAACCCGCAACCTCGTGGTTCCTTGTCGGATTCGTTTCCACTGCGCCACGACGGGAACTCCATAACCCTTTTTCTTTTAAGAATAGTACACAAACAGGAGTTCCTGCTGTGACTCGACACAGTGTCCCTGAGGATGCGGGTTGGATCCCTGACCTCGCTCAGAGGGTTAAGGATCTGGTGTTGTCCTAGGTCACAGTTGCAGACATTGCGGTGGCTGTGGCGTAAGCCTGCGACTGCAGGTCCGGTTTGACCCCTGGCCTGGGAACTTCCATATGCCGCAGGTGCAGCTGTAAAATAAGAAGAGAAAGGAAAACAAAAAAAACCTTGAATGTCTGTGAAATAAAGTCCCAAGCCTCTAACTTGGCCTGCAAGCCTAGAGTTGTAAAGAGAGCAACTGCAGCTCAGTGTTTCACCGTGGGCTTCGCCGAGCACTTTACGTACATGCGTGTGGTTCACAACCTGGAGCTTCGTGTCATTCCTCTGGCCTGAGCGATCTTGAACGACTTGTATTTCCCCTAAATGTGCCAGGTTCTCGCCTGACCCTGGGCTTCTGCACATGGCGTGTGCACCCCCCCCCCCCACCGCCCCCACCGAAGTCCAGGCTTCGTCTTTGCTGAGATGTCCACTTCACCAGGCGGTCTTCACTGAACTGGCCTCCACCCAAGCTTGGCCAGGTCAGGCCCCCTCTGCTGAATTCCTGTAGCAGCCTGGGCTCAGTGTCTGTCCATTTCTCCATCCACGAGGGAGGCTGTGGGCTGCTTAAGGGCAGGCCCACGGCTTGTCACCCCTGCATTCCCCGAGGCTCAGTGCTACATCCAACACTGTAAATATTTGCTGACCACAAACAGACCACACTGGGCTGAAACCTGGGTGACTTTTTCAGGTATCCCCATCTCTATTTCAGGCTCTGGTTTCTGTGGTGAGAACACCAAGGCAGTGCCCTTTGAGACACCAAGAAAAACACACGCTGCTCACTGTGGCAGAGTGTCTGCCAGCAGCCGAAACTCCTCTACTCCCAAGATGCAGACAGCAGCTCAAGTAAAGATCCTGGGGCTTGCTTTTTCTTTTCTTTCTTCTTCTTCCTTTTTTTTTTTTGGTCTTTTTAGGGCCCCGTGCTCACAGCATATGGAGGTTCCCAGCCTAGGGGTCAAATTGGAGCTACAGCTGCTGGCCTGTGCCACAGCCACAGCAATGCCAGATCTGAGCCATATCTGCAACCTACACCACAGATCACGGCAATGCCAGATCCTTAACCCACTAAGCGAGGCCAGGGATCGAACCTGGGTCCTTATGGATACTAGTTGGATTCATTTCCTCTGAACCATGACAGGAACTCCAATCCCAGGGCTTTCAAGCACTCCAGCAACCTTTCTGAAGAAGCCTCACTCTATAGACAGCAGGTCTGTGTTGGGAGAAATGGTTGGGGTAAGCAGAGACCCTCCAGAAATAGCTAGGCCTGGCCAGGAGCCTGCTATCTGGGCCTCTGAGGACCCTGGCCTCAAATCAGGACAAAACTATCTCCATGTTAAAACTGAAACATAGGAGTTCCTGTCATGGCACAGTGGAAACGAATCCGACTAGGAACCATGAGGTTGTGGGTTCGATATCTGGATCCGCTCAGGGGGTTAAGGATCTGGCATTGCCATGAGCTGTGGTGTAGGTCACAGACACGGCTTGAATCTGGCGTTGCTATGGCCGTGGCGTAGGCTGGCAGTTGTAGCTCCAGTTCAACCCCTAGCCTAGGAACTTCCATATGCTGTGAGTGTGTCCCTAAAAAGCAAAAAAAAAACAAAAAAACAACAAAAAAAAAACCCAAACATAAACATATAGGCTTGGGGAGCTCCCACTGTGGTTCAGCGGGTTAAGAACCAGGCATAACATCCATGAGGATGCTGGTTCGATTCCTGGCTCAGGGGGATAAGTATCCAGTGTTGTCACAAGCTGTGGGGCAGTTCACAGAAGTGGCTTGGATCTGGTATTGCTGTGGCTGTGGTGTAAGCTGGCAGCTCCAATTCTACCCCCAGCCTGGGAACCTCCATATACCGCGGGTGTGGCCCCTAAAATAAAAAAAAAAAAACAGGCTCAGGGGACTGAGTACCTTCACTCCCTTGTTCTTTCTCACTCCAGCAAGAAGCTGCTGAGAGAGAACCACATGTCTGCCCCCCACGGACAGTTGGGGAAGGGACGCTCTTACACGCTCCTGTTCCCGGTCGCCTTCCGCCCCACCAAGGCCGGGCCTGAGCTGCCCAGAGACCCTGGTCTGCAGTTTAAATAACACTAAGGCAGTTTCCAGGGCCAGTGGGCCTGGTCCTAAGAAAGCTGTGAAAGGAGGCTTCCACCCCAAGCTGTGGTTTCCGCAGGGAGTGGCTCTCTGGCCATTGTGGGGCCAGATGAGAGAGAAGCTGTTTAGGCCAAGAATAGATGAGGAGAATGGGCGTCTCCCGCAGTCTCCGAGGCCCTGTGCTGTCTGATGTGGTGTCCTGTTCCCTTCCATTTCTGCCCGATCGGTGCCCAGGCTGCCCCAGAACCTTGAGAACCCGCGATAAACAAGACAGGCTTGGGAGTTCCCATCGTGGCTCAGTGGTTAACAAACCCGACTAGGATCCGTGAGGACATGGGTTTGATTCCTGGCCTCGTTCAGTGGGTTAAGGATCTAGCATTGCTGTGAGCTGTGGTGTAGGTCACAGATGCGGCTTGGATCCCTGTGGCCTGTGGCTACAGCTCTGATTGGACCTCTAGCGTGGGAATGTCCATATGCCACAGGTGCAGCCCTAAAATGACAAAAAGACAAAAAGACAAAAAAAAAGACAGACTTTTTGTCTTCAGGAAGCCCATGGATCAGTGAGGGAAGCAGACACATAAATAAACCCTCTGCTATGGGGAGATAAGGTCCTGTTGGGAGACATGGTCGGGGGGGACGTGCAGAGGAGAAGGCGCCAGAAGAAATAACGATGAGATGAAGTTTGTTGGGAGAATAGGATTTTCCAGGTGGGCAAGAAAAGGGGAAACATAAGGCCAGTGCCAAGGCCTGGAGGTGTGACAAGGCATGTTATAGGGAGTTCCCATCATGGCTCAGCCGGTTAGGAACGCGACATAAGGAGTTCCCCTTGTGGCACAGTAGAAATGAATCCAACTAGTAACCTGAGGTTGCAGGTTCGATCCTTGGCCTTGTTCAGTGGGTTAAGGATCCAGTGTTGCTGTGAGCTGTGGTGTAGGTCATAGACACAGCTTGGATCCTGCTTTGTTGTGGCTGTGGTGTAGACCGGCAGCTGTAGCTCCGATTCAACCCCTAGCCTGGGAATCTCCATATGCTGTGGATGCAGCCCTAAAAAAAAGAAAAGAAAGAAAAGAAAAAAGAAGAAGAGGCAAAGAGGCATGCTATGTTTGGAGGACTAGTTAGTCTGAGCACTGCCAGGAAATGGGGCTGGCAGGTGGGACCAGGGGCTTCAGAATCCAAGTTCGGTCCCTGCTCTGGTTAGGGCCCTGCATCCCCAGGCAGTGTTTGAGTCATCTCAGGATGGGGTCAGGGGCACCTGTCATGGTCCCCTCCATCCTGCCAACCACTCCCTCTGATTCCCTTTTTTCAACTTTGGGCAGCATGGCCAAGAGGCAGGATGTTTACAGTGTTTACACCCCAAATGAGCTGAGTCTGCAGAATTAAATCCCAGACTTCTCCAAAAAAAGAAGCCAGGCTGTCAGCTGGCAGCTTCCTGAAAGTCTGAGATCAGAGCAAACACTGACCTAGAGAGGGGAGGGGGAGGGCACCAACTGATCCTGGGTCCCAGCTGAAGAGTTTCTAGAACTCTTCCAGAGATTGCAACCCTGGCTGGGAAAAACATTTTTTTTTCCTGTTTTTGACCTCACCCATGGCATATGGACGTTCCCAGGCCAGGGATCGAATCCATGCTGGAGGTATGACCCACACCACAGCGGCTACTGTACTGGATCCTTAATCCACTCTGCCAGGCCGGGAACCTTACCTGCGTTCCAGTGCTCCAGAGACACCACTGATCCCATTGTGCCACAGTGGGAACTCCTGAGGAACTTTTTAAAAACACCCATTGGAGGGGAGTTCCCGTTGTGGCTCAGTGGAAATGAATCTGACTGGACTAGCATCCATGAGGACGCAAGTTCAATCCATGGCCTCACTTGGTGGGTTACGGATCCGGCGTTGCTGTGGCTGTGGTATAGGCCAGCAGCTGTAGCTCCAATTCAACCTCTAGCCTAGGAACCTCCATCTGCTGTGGATGTGGCCCAAAAAGACAAAAAAATTAAAATAAAAAAATAAAAACACCCATTGGAGGTTCCCATGTGGTGGGATGGGTTAAGGATCCAGCATTGCTGCAGCTGTGGTGTGGGTTCGATCCCTGGCCCGGGAATGCCCACATGCCACAGTTGCAGCCAAAACATAAATAAAATTTTAAAAATAAAAATAAAGCAGGCACTGAGTCTCAGGATCCATCCCTAACCAATTAAATCAGAATCTTGGGATTCAATCTTGTTTTGAATACCTCTGTCTCTGCTCCAGACAGAGGTATTCAAAACATAAAACAGAGCAGAAACCTCCCTGCTTTTTTTGTCTTTTTAGGGCCACACCTGTGGCTTATGGAGGTTCCCAGGCTAGGGGTCGAATTGGAGCTATAGATGCCAGCCTACACCACAGCCACAGCAATGTAGGATCTGAGCCGCGTCTGTGACCTACACCACAGCTCACAGAAGCACCAGATCCTTAACTGAGCGAGGCCAGGGATCAAACCTGCATCCTCATGGATACTAGTCACATTCATTACCGCTGAGCCATGGGAACTCCCAGAAACCTCCCTACTTTATTTTTATTTTCATTTTTCTGCTTTTTAGGGCCGCACTCACAGCATATGGAGGTTCTCAGGCTAGGGGTCGAACTGGAGCTACAGCTGCTGGCCTACGCCACAGCCACAGCAACGCCAGATCCAGGCCCGGTCTTTGACCTACACCACAGCTCACGGCAATGCCGGACCCTTAACCCTCTGAGCAAGGCCAGGGATCGAACCTGGGTCCTCATGGATGCTAGTCAGATTCATTAACTGCCGAGCCACAACCAGAACTCCAAACCTCCCTACTTTATTTATTATTTATTTATTTATTTATTTTGCTTTTTAGGGCTGCACCCATGGTACATGGAGGTTCCCAGGCTAGGGGTCCAGTTGGAGCTGTAGCTGCCGGCCTACACCACAGCCACAGCAATGCCAGATCTGAGCTGCATCTTTGACCTACAACACAGCTCATGGCAACGCCAGATCCTCCACCCACTGAGTGAGGCCAGGGATAGAGCCCGCAACCTCATGCTTCCTGGTTGGATTCATTGCCACTGCACCTCGACAGGAACTCCAAACCTCCCTACTTTGAAAGCTACTAATGTGCAGTAGGGTTGAGGACCTGTGATCTAACTTTAGGCCTGAAGTTCTGTGGAACCTCACTGAGAGGCAGCTCAAGATGGCCAGCAGTCTCTCCCACACCAGGAAACAGAATAGGCTTGGGGATGAGAAACAAGAAACCTCCCAAGAAGTCACAGGCAGCCCCAGAGCAGATGGGGCTCGTTGGAAGGTGAGGTGGAGGGGTCTGGGAGTGGATTGGGTCAAAGGGTCCTGATTTCTGCACCCCCCGCTGAGATCCTAAGAGGGCATCTCCCATGACCTTAGGGATTGTTCAGGCCTCTGAAGAGATTAGGAAAATATGACATTCCTGGCTGCAGACCAGCTCCAGATAACCCCGGGGAAATGCAAGGGCATGGTGGTGCCAGCAGGAAGTAGGGAGCTTAGAGGTCTAGGGGGGGACTTGGGCCAGGGCCACACAGTCTGTGATAAAATCTCCTCCTTTTGGCGAGTCTGCAGATGACAAGAAGGGCCCACTTTCCATGTATCAGACCCTGGCACTGGGGATACAGCCATAACTTAGTGTCAGGCTCCTGCCCCCATGGAGCTTACCATCTACAGGAAGAAACAGACAATAAATAATTAAACAGAATGACCGGTAATGATGGGGAGGGGGCCTCTCGGAGGGGGGCATTTGAGAAGAAATCTAAGTCAGTGAAGGAAGCTAGTTATGCAAAGCTCTGTGTGCAAAGTGTTTCTGGCAGAGGGAAGACTTTGCAGAAGGCTTGAGACCGCGTGAGTTTGGTGAGTCCCAGACAGTGGGAGAAGGTGGAGCTGGACAGGAAGGCGGGCAAGACGGGAGCCCCGAGGGGCCTTTGGAGTGGGGTGGTGGGGGTCATGGCCAGAGTCCGGGTTTTATTTTGTGTGCAATGCGGAGGGAATGGAGGGATTTGAGCCAGGGAGTAACATGCTATGATTTCCACTACTTTATTTATTTTTTTGTCTTTTTAGGGCCACACCCATGGCATATGGAGGTTCCCAGGCTAGGCGTCTAATCAGAGCTGCAGCCGACAGCCTACACCACAGCCACAGAAATGCCATTTCCGAGCCACGTCTGTGACCTACACCACAGCCTCACGGCAACACAGGATCCTTAACCCACTGATCAAGGCCAGGGATCGAACCTGCATCCTCATGGATGATAGTCCGATTCCAGTGAGCCATGATGGGAACTCCTCTACTACTTTCATTTGTTTCTTCATTTTGTTTTTTGTTTTCCTTTTTGGCTGGATCCTCAATGTGTGGAAGTTCCCGGGCTGGGGATAAAACCTGAGCCGCAGTTGCAACCTGCAACAAGAG
Organism: Phacochoerus africanus; assembly: GCF_016906955.1. Lineage (NCBI taxonomy): Eukaryota > Metazoa > Chordata > Mammalia > Artiodactyla > Suidae > Phacochoerus > Phacochoerus africanus. Next base: position 15,045,750 of record NC_062546.1, read on the forward strand.
CAATGCCAGATCCTTAACCCCCTGCATCACACGGGAACTTCCAATTTCTACTTTTTAAAGATCACTTTGGGGAGTTTCTGTGTGGTGCAGCAGGTTAATAATCTGATAGTGGAGTTCCCACCGGGGAATAGCAGAAAAGAATCCAACTAGGCAAGACATGGAAACAACCTAAATGCCCATCGACAGAGGAGTGGATCAAGAAGATGTGTTACATATGCACAATGGACTATTATGCAGCCATTAAAAGGAATGAAATACCAGCATTTTTAGCAGCATGGATGGACCTAGAAATTCTCATGCTAAGTGAAGTCAATCAGACAATGAGACACCAACATCAAATGCTTTCACTGACGTGTGGAACTGAAAAAAGGACAGAATGAACTTCTTTGCAGAACAGATACTGTCTCACAGACGTGGAAAAACTTACGGTTTCTAAAGGAGACAGTTTGGGGGGTGGGGGGTATGCGCTGGGGGTGTGGGATGGAAATCCTATAAGATTGGATTGTGATGATCATTGCACAACTATAAATGGAATAAATTCATTGAGTATTTTAAAAATAAATAAACAAACAAACAAAATAAAGTTAATACACACTGACCAAAAAAAAAAAAAATCCCACTAGGAACCATGAGGTTGCAGGTTCGATCCCTGACCTTGCTCAGTGGGTTAAGAATCCAGTGTTGCTGTGAGCTGTGGCTCCAATTAGACCCCTAGCCTGGGAACCCACATATGCCATGTGTATAGCCCTAAAAAGCCAAAAAGAAAGAAAGAAGAAAGAAAGAAAGAAAGAAAGAAAGAAAGAAAGAAAGAAAGAAAGAAAGAAAGAAAGAAAGAGAGAAACTGACTGCTGTGGTATGGGGTTCAATCCCTGGCCCAGGAACTTCCCATGCCTGGGCATAGCCAAAAAACAACAACAATAACAAAAAAAAAAAAAATGCTTTGGTTGGTGAGGGAAACCAGACCTATAGGGGCAACCGTGAGGCAGGAAGATGAGGCAAACTCTCCAGGAGGAAAAGGATGAAAATGACTTGGACCAATGTTGATGCAAATGGAGAGCCACGTATAAATGTGGGACGTCTTTTGAAGTTAGAGACATCAGGAGGCAGAAGGGAGAAAAGGGAGGCAAGGACGAGGTCCACGTTTTTGACTTGAGCATCTGGGTGAAGGACGGTGCCATCAATTGAGATGGAGAAGACGAGGAGAGATGCAGAACTGGTACCAAAGATGGGAGAGCTGAACTAGAGACCTAGCTTGAAGGAAGAGAGAAGGGAGGTGGGGTGGGGGGGTGGGCTACCCTGTCCTCATGGTTCCCTGCTGGGGTTGTTGGTTGATCCTTGTTAGATCAAAGCCTGTGTGTGTTGGGCCCCTGAGGCTAGTTTTAAAGCATCTCCAAAGAATTCAAGGTGCTGGAATGTTCAGGATGCTTCTAGCAACCTTAAGAAGGCCCTGCAAAAATAGAGACAAGCTGAGACCAAAGATGTGGCCCATCCTTATTATCAAAAGGAAAAGTCACCACCTCTTTTTGTCCATTCCCTTCACTATTTTGAAATTTTCTTACTGGTTTATGAACTCCAAACATCTAGACAGCACTGCTGCAAATCTTCCACCCGCTTCCTCAAATCTGTGGAGAGGCTGGGAGGCCCACGCTGGGTGACTAATGCAAACAAGGGCAGGAGGCTTAGAGGACCGTTGAGAAAGAGAGGCCCCCGTGGGTCAGAGAGAGCTCGCAGGCTGCACCAGGCAGAAACTGCAAAGGAGGGTGGAGCATGAAGAAAACAAAGAGAAATCAGAAAGAATGAGTGAGCTGCTCAAGGTCAGCATCCCAGCAGGGCTGGAGCGGTGTCAAGGACACGGGTGCCAAGTACCCAGGAGCTGGGGAAGCAGCTCATCCTTTGAGAAGCATTGGAAACCTTGAGTTTCAAACCTGGCAGAGCCTTCGGGGACCAGGTGGCCAGCTCCTTCCCCAGTCAAAGGAAGAAATGGGAAAGAATAGGAGAAACCAGATGACCAGGTAGCCAAGCTTTAGAAGCCACAAAAGAGCAGTCAGCAGCTCCTCCCTGGCTGCACCCAGAAAGCCCTGGCCTGTTATTTCCCTCTGTCCTTCTGGTAAATGTCTGGCTCCTGTGGGGGGCTGTTCTGTCCAGCTGCGTTCTGGAAACAGGTGTTTGGGGAGATATACCCAGGGTCTCCTCATCTGGCATCTGTTCCCCCACCACACACCCGTCCCCTCATTCCAGCCAGGCCCCCATCGCATGTTCCCCACACACCCACAGGAGGCTGGGCTCAGGGGCTCAGGCAGAGTGAGAGGGAGGGGATTATATCCCGAGGGGTGGCTTGGGTGGGCCTTGGGGGTGGGAGAACACTCAGGAGGGGAGATGGGCTGACGCAGCTTCTCCAAGCCACGCAAGGATCCAAAGAAAACACAGCTGGAGGCAGGGAGGGGGGGTGGGGAGCCAGGCTACCCACGTGTTGACTTCTTGGGCAGAAATCCAACTTGGTATCCCATGGTTAGTGGAGCCTGTGTTTATCCACTGGGACCAGTTACTTCTTCCTCCTGCTGTACCCCAGTTTCCCAAGTGGGCAACACTAGCTACCTCAAGAGGTGGCCTTGAGGATTAAATGGGATTATTCAAAAAGCCAGATGATAGAGTGACTCGGTTAAGAGCGTGGGCTCTGAAGCCAGACTGACTTGAGCTAATTACTTCACCTCTGCACCTCAGTCTCCATATCTGTAAAGTGGGGATGATGGCACCCATTTTGTAGGGTTTTTTGTTTGCTTGTTTGTTTTAAGGGCCACACCTGTAGCATATGGAATTTTCCAGGCTAGGAGTTGAATCAGAGCCGTAGCCACCAGTCTTACGCCACAACCACAGCAACGCCAGATCCAAACCACATCTGTGACCTATGCTGTAGTTTGTGGCGACACTGGATCCTTAATCAACTGAGCGACACCAGGGATAGAACCTGCATCCTCATGGAAACTAGTTGGTTTCGTAACCCCCTCAGCCACAATGGGAACTCCTACAGGATGGGGTGAGGTTTGAGTTCTTATTTGCCACAGCACTTTCTGTTTGCTGAGCAACTACTTAATACTAACAACCAGAGACATTTGTTGAGCCCTTTGCTGTGCCAAGCACTAGATTCAGCCCTTTATACACTTTATCCCATTAAAATCTCTCCACCCAGAGAGGGAGGCAGGTACTAAATCCTCTCCATTTTGCAGATGTGGAAACTGAGGCTCATAACGAGATTTACCTTTTGGGCGGGGGTCATGTCCAAGGCATGCAGGAGTTTCCAGATCAGGGATTGAAGTACCTTTTATTTTTATTTTTTCCAATTCTTTTTTTAAAATTAAAGTATAGTTGATCTACAATGTTGTGCTAATTTCTGCTGTACAACAAAGGGACTTAGTTATACACATACATATATTCCTTTTTTCTTTTTCTTTTTTTGTCTTTTTAGAGCCTCACCCTGGGCAGATGGAAGTTTCCAGGCTAGTAGTTGAATCAGAGCTGCAGCTGCCAGCCTATGCCATGGCCACAGCAATGCCAGATCCAAGCCACGTCTGTGACCTATGCCACAGCTCACAGCAATGCTGATCCTTAACCCACTGAGCAAGGCCAGAGATGGAACCTGCATCCTCATGAATACTAGTCAGGTTCGTTAACCACTGAGCCATGACGGGAGCTCCTATATATTCTTTTTAAAAATATTCTTTTCCATTATGGTTTATCCTAGGAGACTGGGTATAGTTCCCTGTGCTATGTAGTGGGACCTCGTTTTCTATCCCTTCTAAATATAGGAGATTCACTGTTTGTTATTTTTTTCTTTTTTGGCCAAACCTGTGGCCTATGGAAGTTCCTGGGCCAGAGATCAAACCTGCATCATAGCAGCAACTGGAGCCACAGCAGTGACAAGGCCAGATCCTTAACATACTGAGCCACCAGGGAACTCTGAGATTTACTTTTTAATTTTACTATTGAACAGGGGTAGGAAACTAAAGCCCATAGATCCAATCCAGCAAGCAGTCTCTCAAAGTATTGTTTATGGCTGTTTTCATGCTACAGTGGCAGAGGTGAGCTGCGATAGAAACTAAAGGGCCTGCAAAGCCCAAAATATATACTGTCTGGCCCTTTACAGGAAAAGCTTGCTGACCTCTGCTCTTAGAAAATGGCAGAAGCAGGATTTGAACCAGGTCTGCCTGGATCCAAACCACTTAAAAATTTTGCTCTTCTGTTTTTTTTTTTGCAATATCTCTGTGGTGGATGCACAGTAAAGGCTAGAAAACCCTTTCTTTCCCGTCATTTCAAGTGCTGGGAAGGCTTCTCTTCTTCAAAGCCTAGAGTGAGGAGGTCCTGTGTGGCTCAGTGGGTTAAGGATCTGGCATTGTCACTACAGCAGCTCAGGTCACTGCTGTGGCATAGGTTAACCACAGGAACTTCCTCATGCTGGGGGTGGGGGGGTGTGCAGCCAAAAAAAAAAGCCAAGAGTGAAAATGGAAACGGATTTGGGGATTTGGATTTCTCCATTCTTCGAGCCAGGTAGTGAGGATCTGGGGAGGCTACCAAAGCCTCTCCAGGGCTGCATGCCTGCCAGCATCACTCTGAAGTGTGAGTGGTGGGGGCACATGTTTGGGGAGAAAAGGGAAGCCCCTATCACAGGGAGGGGCAGGAGGAACAGGCTTGTTCCTGCAATCAGGATCAAAGACAATACTTTCTCATCCTCCCTCCCAGGTCAAGGCTGTGTTTAGAGTCAGTTGCATTGAAATTCACAAGGGGCAGGCATGGGTAAAGAACCCCGGGGTGGTGTAGGTCTGGCTTGCTCCCCAGGGATATTCAAGGACTCCACACCGGCTAAGTTACTCAGCAGATATTCATTCAGTACCTACTCTGTGCCAAGCACCGTACCAGGCACTGGGAATAAGTGGTGAACAAGATCCCAGCTCTCATGGGCAGAAACTAAGCCTGTATTAAATAGGAATCAAAACTCTAAAGAAAATAAACCAGGCTGATGTGATTGAGATTTAACTGCTAGATAGACAGGGAAGGCTTCCCTGAAGAAGGACCTTTAAAACTGAGGGCATTCATTTTTCTTCCAAGTTGGCAAGGAGTTATAGGATCGAAATGCCCTCTCAGGGTTATTTTGGTTTGTTCTAACTTACAAAAGTGATTTTGAATAAGAAATATTTGGTGTTCTCTTTATAACCAGTTTTTGATTGGTAACTGTTTTCTGTATCATTTAAAACGGATCAAAAAATATGGATTAAGTATTTATTGCTACAGCTTAGTTGATAAATTGAAGTTATTGTAAAGCCATATGTTCTGTTCAAGCCTTGTTTGCTTGAAATGATTATACCCGCAGGTGAAACACTAGACTCTTTGGAGTGTACATGGCTTGTGGTTTGGGGGTTTCTTGTTGCTGTTTTCTGGTTTTGTTTTTTTGTTTTGTTTTGGTTGTTCATCTGCCTTTTAACCCATTCACCGAAATTTACCTTGTTAACAAGCATCTCCAATGAACATTTCAGAGCAATCTGCATATTTCACATACCTAAATCATATTAGGCAAGTCAGGTGAAAAATGCTCATACTGCTAATGGAATTAGAGTGCGTTCATTTTCCAGGCTAGTATTTTTAAACTAGAAATCAAAATCCCAGCACCTGAGCATGTTAATTGTTTTACTGTACCTGGTGAGGTTTTCACTCGTAAATTCTAAACCAGTGTATTTTTTTTAGAACTGGTTTTTGTACATATATAGTGATTATGGATACTAATTCAATGTAATTTATAATTTTTATGTCAATATAAAAACACGTCACAGCCTTCTCAAACAGCTGAAGCAATATATTGTACATGGCCATATTGTCTGGTGAAAGGGTTAAATTACTTCACCTCTTGCACTTTTAGATGCAAATCAGTTTTTCATTTCTGTAATAGAACATTAATTCACCTATTTTTACATCATTTGTTTTTCCTGACCAGTATTTAAAACCAAAAGGATATTCTGAAAAATGGCCAACAATTTTTTTAGAAATAGGATCCCAAGGAGTTCCCATCGTGGTGCAGTGGTTAACGAATCCAACTAGGAGGGTTCAGTCCCTGGCCTTGCTCAGTGGGTTAAGGATCTGGCGTTGCTGTGAGCTGTGGTGTAGGTTACAGAAACAGCTTGGATCCCGTGTTGCTGTGGTTCTGGCGTAGGCTGGTGGCTACAGCTTCAATTCGACCCCTAGCCTGGGAACCTCCATATGCTGTGAGAGCAGCCCAAGAAATGGCAAAAAGACAAAAAAAAAAAAAAAAAAGAAAAGAAAGAAAAAAATAGGATCCCAAGCAGCCTAAACATTACATTGCATATGGAAATAAAAAAAATCAAATGTCAAAAAAAAAAAAATTAAAAAAGACTGAGGGCAAAATGACAAGGAGCCAGACTATGGGAAGATCAGAGGGAAAAGCATTCTAGGCAGAGGGAACAGCAACAGCAAAGGACCTAAGGAAAGAAGAATTTCATCTTCATCTTCAAGAAACCAAAAAGTTGGTGTAACTGGAGCAGAAGGGAAATTGTTAGAGTGGTGGGAAAGGAGACAGGGGAAGACCCTTTCATGTGTCTAGAAATCAGGGCACAGAGGCAACTTATTTCAAGTGTGGTGGAAAGCCACTGAATGAAGGCTAATGACATTAATAATCATAGCTAGCAAATTTTTTGGCCCTTACTAAATCAAACCCTTTAAATGCATTAACATGTTTAACCTTCACAAGCAACCCTAAGAAGGAGGTACATTTTATAGAGGAGGAAACAAAGGGCCAGAGAGATTAAACCACTTGCCCAAGGTCACATTGCTACATTTAAAGTTCACTGGGGCCTCTGTGGGGACAGTGAACTACAGAGGCCAAGACCCTGTAAGAGATAAGGATGATACAAAGACAGCTTGCATTCCAGTTAAGTAAATGAGAGGAAAGAAAAAGAACATCCAAAGGGTTTTCCGCTTGAGCCAGACTCCAGGAAGAGGGAGGGTTACTAGAGTTCAAAGGCATATAGGCACTTCCTCTTCTGGATATCCTTAGCACTTTCTCTCTTCTCCTCCGATCGTCCTTTCTGTCTTGTTTGCTTTCAATCTGTGCCCCTGATCACAATAGCTGGCATTTATTTGGCATTAATGGTGTGCCATGTAGCACACTGGCACATGCACCATGCCTATTTCATTTATTCTTGCAATAACCTAATTGTCTCTTTATTTGGGGATGAGGAAATTGAGGCTTAGCAGTGCTAAAGGAAGGATCCAAAGCCATACACCTAAGAACTGACAGTCTAAGATTTGAACCCTTGTCTGTCAGACACAGAGTCTAAGCACTTAACTGCTGGGCTGTAAACATCCACCTCCCACCTCCTGCCAGGAACAGTCTGTGGTCCCCCAATAGCAGCCAAGGATTGTTCTGACTTCCTGTTTCCTGATAAAGAGAGTTCATAGGGGTTCCTGCCATGGCTCTTTCCGTAATGGTTCAGTAGTAATGAACCTGACTAGTATTGATGAGGACTCGGGTTCGATCCCTGGCCTCGTTCAGTGGGTTAAAGGATCCGGTGTTGCCATGAGCTGTGGCGTATGCTGGCAACTACAGCTCCAATTTGACCCCTAGTCTGGCAACTTTCATATGTTGAGGGAGTGCCCCCCCTCCGGAAAAAAAAAAAAAAAAAGGTTAACAATAGTGCTGACTTCACAGGTTGTTAAGAAGTTTAGACAAGTTAATCTAGGTGATCAAGCATCCTGAGTTCCCTGGGACTGAGGGGGCTCCAGGAAGGGAGACGTTCCGTTTCAAAATATGGGAAAGTCCTGGGCAAATCAGGACTAGTTGGGCATCATGCCTGGATGATTGCTTCGTGCTGTATGCAAGGTCAATGGACATTAATCATCGTTGCTTCTCCTTTCCACTCTCACACATTTGACAACAAAAAGGGAGCGAGCACCCACGCTGCGCCTGCCCTTGGAGCTGGGAACACTTGTAAGCAGTACATGTGCAGAGAACCTAGTGCCAAAGGTTCACCAAAAAACCTGCAGTCCCTGGGGAAACGCCAAACCTCCCTCAGGGTGATTCCAGCAGCCTGTGTGATGTCCACCTGCTTGAACCCCCAGTGGGAGAGCTGTTGGGGCCCTTAAGGTCCCAGGTAGTGACAAAGAAATGGGGGCTGGGGAGAAGGGATCTGGTGTTGAAGCCTGGCATGGAGGAGTCTACAGAGGGTTGTGGATGGCAGGGATGGTGAAAATGTGCCTTGGCTGATGACTTTGTGGCTTGCCCTTTCCTAAGAGGTACTTCCCATTGCCACCCACATTTTGATGAGGACACTGAGGCTCAGGGACCCAAGTGAAGTGACTTGCCTAGGATCATGCAGGAAGAGATGGGTAAATGGAATTTGAACCCAGGTCCCGGTGAAGCAGGGACTGCTGAGGTTGGGCGGGCCAACCTCAGCACTTCCCTCGCTCCCTCCGGTTTGGGTCCCCCATTTGTCTTGACAGCAGCCGGGCTTGTCACGGGGCTCCTTACAGCCCTCTCCACCCTCCCGGCTGCCAGCGTCCCGCCCCATCTCCTCCCTACCCCCAGGGAGGAGGGGAGAGCGGGAGAGAGGAGGGGGGTCGGGGAGGCCCGGCTTTAAAAAGGCGGCTGAAACAGAGCTGCCCGCCAGACCCCGCCGACCGGATCCTCAGAGCTGCCCGCCTCCCCACGTGACTGCGCCGACCACCAGCTCCACTGCTGAGTGAGTTGGGGCGCGTCCCCATCCACCCCAAGAGCCTCGCCCAGCTGCGTGGTCTACTGAACCCGGGGTAGGAAAGAGATCCCTTGATGGGGGGACGCTGAGATGGGGGGGTGGCATCAGAATCCCAAAGACAGGGATTTAGGACCTGGAGGAGCCGGGAGCCCCGGGAGCCCAAGGTCGGGCGGGCTGCCCTCTCTACTTCTCCGAGCTCGAGCTCGGGGCCTAGGAGACCGCAAGCCGCCCCCCAGGAATGCTCCTGCAGCCATTACCATAGTAACAAGCAAGCGAGCCTGCCCTCTGCACAGGGAAAGGGGAGATTGTTGTTGCGGGCGGGGGTTCGTCCCCTGGAGCTCCCAAATCCTCACATGACCGTTGCACGAGGGAACTGAGGATGTCCCTTCCCTCTTCTCCGTACCCCAAATCCCCTGGGAGCCAGAGCGCAGGACACATGTCCTCTCTGAGCCTCAGTTTCCACATATGCCAATGGGGGCAATGTTATTGGCTGCAAGTTCCCCAAAGAGTTATCTCAAGCCTACAGATCTGGGCCACCTCCCTCTTCTGATTGGACGTCCGAAGAGGGGGTTTTAGTGGCCCGCATGACCCCTTCTACCCCACCCCACCTCCAGGCCCACTCGCCATGGCCCTCTTAGGGGCCCTCTTCCTAGTGCTGCTGGCGGGCGCTCACGCGGAGCTCCCCGGCTGCAAAATCCGCATCACCTCCAAGGCGCTGGAGCTGGGTAAGGCCCAGGGTGGCGGGGGGCGGGTGTGGGTGGAGTCGCCCCTGCTGCGATGCAGGAGCTGAGGGTCTCACTGCTGCTTCAGTGAAGCAGGAGGGGCTGCGCTTTCTGGAGCAAGAGCTGGAGACCATTACCATTCCGGATCTGCGGGGCAGGGAAGGCCACTTCTACTACAACATCTCTGAGTGAGTGGGAGCCCCTGGGGGGCGGGGCCTCATTGGGGGCGGGGCTTAAGAAATACCTACGGAGTCTTGGGAGACTGGCTGAGTGGAATGGGGGCGTAGCCAAATAGACTTAAGAAACAGGATGAGGCCAAGATAAAGATAAAAGACAAGCCCGCCTACATAGGCGGGACTAAGAAGATGGGCGTGGCCTAGAGAATGAGGGTGGGACCCAGAAAAGCAAAGCCGAACCTGTGCAATTGAGGCTGGCCAAAGAGCACCAGAGAGGCAGCATCAAGAAACTTGCCAAAGGATGAGAGTGGGGAGCAGGGCTCCGAGGTGGAGCTAATGGGAGAGGTCAGAGGAACAGGAGATACAGGTCTGTAGTTTAGGACAGTGGGGACCAGGCCTCGCAATCCCAGCGTGGGGGAAGGGAGTTAAACACGATTTCTGAGATGGGATGAAACTGTTTTAACACCTAGATCATGGGCATTCCCGTCAGGGCTCAGCGGAAACGAATCTGACTACTATCCAGGAGGATGCTGGGTTCCATCCCTAGCCTTGCTTAGTGGGTCAGGGATCTGGCGTTGCCGTTGCCGTGAGCTGCGGTGTAGGTCGCAGATGCGGCTTGGATCTGGCGTTGTGGCTGTAGTGTAGCCGTGGGTCCAATTCAAACCCTAGCCTGGGAACTTCCACATGCTGTGGGTGTGGCCCTAAAAAGCAAAATAAAAATAACACCTAGGTCAAGAGAAGCTAGTCTCAGAGCCACCCTAGCCCAAGTTTTAGCCACCCAAGTACAGGCTGGGCTCTTGAGGGGCAAAATAAGAATTCATTCCACCTACTCCAGCTTCCCTAGGCCTGGACTAGAAAAGGAGGGATTGAATTAACTACGGTTGGGTGGGGTCCCATTTTCTTGGTCCTAAAGCTGACCCTGGAGCCTCCCACAGGGTGAAGGTCACGGAGCTGCAGCTGACATCCTCTGAGCTCCATTTCCAGCCAGAACAGGAGCTGATGCTTCAAATCAACAATGGCTCCTTGGGGCTTCGCTTCCGGAGGCAGCTTCTCTACTGGTTCTTGTGAGGACCCGGTGCCCTCAGGGGAGTGGAGGCTGCATCAAAAGGGTGGGGGGAGGAGTGGAGCTGTGGACAAGCCCTTGGCCTTGCTGAGCCTCAGTTTCTTCATCTGTACAAATAGGGACAATCATACCCACTTCCTGAGAACTGACAGGGCTTCATAAAATGTCTAATAAACTGCAGACGTAAATAATGCCTTATTAGGAGGGGTGATGATGTAGGGGGCAAGGAGGAGGGCAGGGATGACTTGGTGAAGCGCCAAGCTGGAGTGAATATTAACACCCCCACCCCACCCTGCCACCGCCACCGCAGCTATGATGGGGGCTATATCAATGCATCCGCCGAGGGCGTTTCCATCCACACGGCTCTGCAGCTCTCCCAGGATCCCACTGGCCGAATCAAAGTGTCCAACGTCTCCTGCCAGGCCTCTGTCTCCAGAATGCACGCAGCCTTTGGAGGAACCTTCAAGTGAGCACCATCCCCAACCCGGGTGCACCCCATTTGAGCCCCACAACCCGTGTGGCCAGTGCAGTGGAAAACGCACAGGCTTGGGAGTCAGACCAGCTGGTCCAAATCTCAGTGCCACTGTTTCCTAGCTGTGTGACCTTGGACAAGTCGCTGAAGCTCTGTCAGATGGAGATGGTAATAGGACATATTTTATAAGATGTTGGTTGTGAGGACTGTTTGTGTTAATCTATGTAAAAATATTTAGAACAGTACCTGGCATATAATACATGGCTCGCTACTTATCATTGCGAGGATGAGCGTACACAATGGGCATGGACTGGGTTCTCAATAATTATTAGCTCCCTGCTAATTACACAGAAGGGGGCTTTCTACTAGTTCTGGAAGAGGGTGGGGGAGAGAAGATGGTGAATTCATTATCTGGTGTTGGTACACATGCCAACCTTTTTTTTTTTTTTTTTTTTGCTTTTTAGGGCTGCACCTATGGCATATGGAGTTCCCAGGCTAGAGGTCGAATCGGAACTGCCGCTGCCGGCCTACACCACAGCCACTGCAACCCCAGATCTGAGCCAAGTCTATGACCTACACCACAGCTCACGGCAACACTGGATCCTTAACCCACTGAGCTGGCCCAGGGATCAAACCTGCGTCCTCGAGGATACTAGTTGGGTTCATTACTGCTGAGCCACAAGGGCAACTCCTGCCAACTTTTTATTTATTCAAAAAACACAGGAGTTGCCGTCGTGGCGCAGTGGTTAGCGAATCCGACTAGGAACCATGAGGTTGTGGGTTCGGTCCCTGCCCTTGCTCAGTGGGTTAAGGATCCGGCGTTGCCGTGAGCTGTGGTGTAGGTTGCAGACTCGGCTCGGATCCTGCGTTGCTGTGGCTCTGGTGTAGGCTGGTAGCTACAGCTCCGATTCAACCCCTAGCCTGGGAACCTCCATATGCCGCGGGAGCGGCCCAAGAAATGGCAAAAAGACCAAAAAAAAAAAAAAAAACCACAGCGTATGCCAGGCCCTGGGAAAGATTGGAAAAGAAGCTTAGAGCCTGATGGGCAGGACAAGACAGTTGTCATCGGCGCCTTGAGAGAGGGACCAAGAAAATGCTCGGGGCAGGCAGGGGGGTGTGTTTCAGAGGAGGGTAATCTGGGAGGGCTGCCTGGAAGAGGAAGCATCTGAGCCCAGAAATAGGGAAATACAGGGTGGGAGCATCGAGGGTGGAAGGGATGGCATGAAAAAGCATATGGAGATGAGGATGCTCAGAGCAAGTTTGAGGAACTCTGGGTGGATTCATTTGGCTGATGGGGGCAGCGGTAGAGGAAGTCCGGAGAATCAGCCTGGAGAAGGGGATGTGAGCCCAAGTCATGGAAGACTTCCATTAACGAGGTGCTAATTCAAGTCAAAGTAGAGGTATTTCTCCCACCCCCCACCATCTGGTCACTGTGATTTTTCCCAGAACTAGGTTGGCTGCGGGCAGGGTTTGGACTTACCTGGCCTCTCTTTTTCGCAGGAAGGTGTATGAATTCCTGTCCACTTTCATCACCTCGGGGATGCGCTTCCTTCTCAACCAGCAGGTGTGGCCAGTGGCAGGTGGGGAACAGTCGGGTGGGCGTGCCTTCTCTTTCGAAGGCCTTGACTCTGGCCCTCGCCTCCCAGATCTGCCCCGTGCTCTACCATGCAGGGATGGTGCTTCTCAACTCCCTCCTGGACACCGTGCCTGGTGAGTGGTGCTGGTGGGGCTGGGGGCTCTGGGCCTGGCCCTGGAGCAGAAGTGGGGGCGGGCGTGGGGCTGTGGAGGAGGCTGGGTGCTGGCTGTTAGGTAGTAGAGTAGGTGCCTTCCAAGCCCTGCGGTGGAAGAGCCCTGGGTTCAAATGTAGCCTCTGCTGCTGACTTCCTGTGTGACGTAATACTCCCCTCACTTCCTTGGCTTCTTTGCTCAGCTGACCACGCCTCTCCTGGGGTTGCTGTGAGGGTTAACTGAGGGGCTGCTTGTTAAGGCCCTTAATATGTGCTTGCTGGGGGGGCTGCATTTGCGTTCCTCACCTGGCCCTTAATAGGAACTCAATTAAGGTGAATTCTCGTCTGTGTTTACCACCGGGCACTTAATAGGTGCTCAATTAACATGAATTCCCCTTTCCTAAGCCATGAGATCATCACACCCATTCACAGGTCACCGGATGGGGAGAAGGCAGGGGAAACCACTAGCAGAAGGGAATGTCCTGCCATCTTGTTAGTTACTTGTTGAAACCTCTGTGGTAGGTGTAGTTATAACAACAATGACAATTACAATAGCTATCGTTGTTGAGTGCTTGCTGCACACGGGCACTAAATGCTTTCCACATAAAACTAATTTGATCTGGAGTTCCCTGGTAGCCTAGCGGTTACAGATTTGGCATTGTCACTGCTATGGCTCGGGTTCAATCCCAGCTTGGGAACTTCTACCTGCTGGCGCCACAGCCAAAAAAAAAAAAAAAAAACAAGCAATTTGGGGTTCCTACTGTGGTGCAGTGGGTTAAGACTCTGACTTCAGTGCCTTGGCACCCCTGCGGAGGTGCGGGGTTTCAGCCCCAGCTCGGCTCAGTGAGTTAAAGGATCCGGAGTTGAGGCAGCTGCCCCATAGGTCGCAGCTGGGGCTCAGATTCAGTCTCTGGCTCAGGAACTTCCCTCAGCCAAAGGTGTGGCTGTAAAACCAACCAACCAACCCCCCTAACTTGATCCTCATGACAACCCTATGAGGGAAGCATTATAATCACCATCTTATGAATGAGCAGCTGAGACTCAGAGGGTGCAAGCACCTTGCCCAACATCACACAGCTTTGCGTGACTCCAGCCCCTCCCTGCAGTGCGCGGTGCTGTGGACGAGCTGGTGGGCATTGACTACTCACTCCTGAAAGATCCCGTGGCCTCCACCAGCAATCTGGACATGGAATTCCGGGTGAGCTGCCCAGCTGGTGTGTGTAACCAGACCCCCTCCTTCTCCCTACGTGACTGGTTTCAGCTCCCTAAAGCACAGCTCCGATGTGGCCACTCCCGTTGCTGGGGATGCTGTGGCTCCCCGTTGCCTACAGCATTAGGTTCAGCTCCTGGAGCTGGCACTGCCTTGGTAATCCTGTCTGGCCCCACTGTTCTAATTTCATCCTGTTCCTCTGCAGCTGCTCTTTCCCAGAGACGCCCTTTGCCGCCTACCTCAGGGCCTTTGCTCATGTGCTGCCTTCCCCCATCTCCCCCGAAGGAAATGAACATTTCCGCTCTAATGAACACAAACTTATTTCATCCTCTCACAACCCAGATAGCCAGGTACTGACATCATGCTCATTCTAGGGACGTGGAGACTTGCCCAGGGAGGTGATGTCACTTGTCTGAGGCCACTCAGCTAGTATGTGGCCCTTACCTTTGCTCCTCCAGGGGACTCTTAGCAGAGTTTCAGAGCACAAGCTCCCAGCTGTCAACTCCCAGCTCTGCCACTTACTTGCTGTGTGATCTTAAGCCAGTTGCTTAACCTTTCTGTGCCTGGTTCCTAAGATGGAACTGGAGATAATACAGTGAGGAAAGACACCTCCTGGGGTGTTATGTGGATTGGAGTTGCTCTAAGTAAGGGGCACAGAAGTGCTATGTGTATGTAAGTGGCAGCTGCCATCATTACTGCTACTTAGATTTCAAGGCCCACTCAAAGGCCACCTCCCCCCGAGCCCTTTCCTGAGCGTCCCTTCTCCAGTCTGATGGGACTGCTCCCTCGAAGCACTCCAGTTACCTCCCTGTCCCTGCTTTTAAAGAAAAGTACCTGTTGGAGTTCCCTTGTGGTGCAGTGAGTTAAGGATTTGGCATTGTCACTGCAATGGCTGGGGTCGCTGATGTGGCAACCCGTTTGACCCCTGGCCTGGGTACTTGCACAGGCTGTGGGTGTGGCCAAAACAGGAAACATGCCTGTTGAGCCCCTGAAGAACAGCAACTGGGTCCCACACCCGGCTACCCCCAAAATGCCTGGCATAGGGCCTGGAGACTCCTGGGTGCTGGGCCAGCAGCCTTGGCCCTGACCCTGACCCTCCAACCCCAGGGGGCCTTCTATCCCCTGGCTGAGGGGAACTGGAGCCTGCCCAACCGGGCGGTGGAGCCGCAGCTGCAGGAGGAAGAGCGGATGGTGTACGTGGCCTTCTCTGAGTTCTTCTTCGACTCTGCCATGGAGAGCTACTTCCGGGCGGGGGCCCTGAAGCTGTCGCTGGTGGGGGACAAGGTATGCCCAGGCCTGTCTGTGGGATGGGCACGTAGGGGCCCGTGATGGAGCGCCTGCCTTACTCCCAGTTTCCCTGTCCAGGTGCCCCATGATCTGGACATGCTGCTGAGGGCCACCTATTTCGGGAGCATTGTCCTGTTGGTGAGTGTTGGCATGTGGCCAGGTGAGCAGGCACACCACCCATACCCCTGTGATGGGACTGGTGAGGGAAGCAGAGCTCCCCAGCAGCAGCCGTGGCATAGATAGAAGGCCCGGCTCCCACCTGGGGCCACATCCTCTCACCTCGAAGGGGACGTGCTATTCCTGCTCCATCTCCTGCACGAAGCCGTGATGAGGGTGGGCTGACGATCCAAGCTCAGCAGGTGTAGGAGCTTTAACAGCCGATAGATGGATAGATGATAGGTGGTTTTTTTTTTTTTTTGGTTTTTGTTTTTGCTTCTTTTCCCTTGCTCAGTGTGGAGAACAGTAGGAATTAACTTTTTTCTTTTTGTCCTTTTAGGACCGCACCTATGGCACATGGGAGTTCCCAGGCTAGGGGTCGAATCGGAGCTACAGCTGCCGGCCTATGCCACAGCCACAACAATGTGGGATCTGAGCCGCATCTGAGACCTATACCACAGCTCACAGCAATGCCAGATCCCTAACCCACTGAGCAGAGCCAGGGATCGAACCAGTATCCTCATGGATACTAGTTGGGTTAGTTGCCTCTGAGCCAAGACGGAGACTTCTGGAGTGAACATTTTTAAAGAAATATTTCAGGAGTTCCCATTGTGGCTTAGTGGCTAATGAACCCAACTAGTATCCCTGAGGATACAGGTTCAATCCCTGGCCTTGCGCAGTGGGTTAAGGATCCCGTGTTGCTGTGGCAGTGGCATAGGCCATCAGCTACAGCTCTGATTCATCTCCTGGCCTGGCAACCTCCCCATACTGTGGGTGTGGCCCTAAAAACACAACCCCCCTCAAAAAAAGAACTATTTCAGTGAACAGTAAAGGACTTGACCTTGGTTTTACGTTATAAATGATGGCGCTCGAACTTGAACTTGGATTTGAATCTGTGTGATTCCAAGTCACGCTGCCTTTCTCCTCTATGCTTTGCAAGCTCCCTGGGTTGTCATGAGGAGTAAATGGATCAATACATGTAAAGTAATTAGAACAACACCTGATGCAGAGGCAGTGCTCAAGCCACACTAGCTGCTATGCTTGCTGTCCTTGTCATCAGCGTCACCATCATCGTGGCCAAACATTGTTAAGAGCGTGGACTGTGTTCCCAGACTGCCCGGGTCCCAGTCCCAGTCCCAGTTCTGTGACTGAATAATAGCACAAGTTACTTAACCTCTCTAGCGCCCAATTTCCCCATTTTAAAAGTGGGTATTATAATAATAATACCTGTTTCATACTGTTATCGTCAGGTTTATTTATTTTTTATTTTTTTGTCTTTTTGCCTTTTCTAGGGCCGCTCCCACAGCATATGGAGGTTCCCAGGCTAGGGGTCCAGTCGGAGCTGTAGCTGCTGGCCTATGCCAGAGCCACAGCAATGCGGGATCCGAGCTGCGTCTGCGACCTACACCACATCTCACAGCCATGCCGGATCCTTAACCCACTGAGCAAGGCTAGGGATCGAACCCGCAACCTCATGGTTCCTAGTTGGATTCATTAACCACTGAGCCATGACGGGCACTCCTCGTGAGGCTTAAATGAGCTAACACATGTGAAATGTTTGCTGAAAAGTACGTACCTGGTCACTACACTGCCTGTAGAAGAAATAGCTCAGCAGTTCTGCGAAAATAGATACAGCAGAGGGATGGGATACTTAATGCCAGGAGACTGCCCCCGAGGATTCTGGACTGGAGATGGATCTTGCATACTGGGAACTCAGGAAAGCAGAGAGAGAAGGAAGGGGGCATTCCTAGAATGAGACATCCCCTTGTCTGACCAAAGGCAGAGGCTGGACACAATTCTGGAGGGTTCTGGAAGCTAGACCAGTCTTCCCATTTGTGTTTCTGGGCTCTTAGAGGGGAGAGCTAGAGCCACCCTTCCTCCCCGGGGACTCACCAGGGAACAGATCTGGGACTTGACCCACCCTCCCTGCTCTGCCGCCCTCCCCAGAGCCCGGCCGTGATTGACTCTCCACTGAAGCTGGAGCTGCGGGTCATGGCACCTCCGCGCTGCACCATCAAGCCCTCGGGCACCACCATCTCCGTCACCGCCAGTGTCTCCATTGCCCTGGTCCCACCCGGCCAGCCTGAGGTCCAGCTGTCCAGCATGACCATGGTGTGGACCCCAGAGTGGGGACTGCAGAGGGTCAGGGCCACGAGGGTGGTGGACACCCTTTGGGTTGGTAACACCGACCTCCCCACTTTTCTACACAGGATGCCCGACTGAGCGCCAAGATGGCCCTCCGGGGGAAGGCGCTGCGCACACAGCTGGACCTGCGCAGGTGGGCAGGTGTCCGAAGGTCTTGGGCAAGCCTGTAACCTTTCTGAGCCTCACTGTCTTCAGGATCATCTCACCCGCGCAGCCATGCTGGGGAGCTAAAATTCACTCACTGGGAAGCTGGGGTCTTGTTAATGCATAAAAAGTGTTTCGTGGGGGAGTTCCCTGGTGGTCTAGTGGTCAGGACTCAGCGCTTTCACTGCTGCAGCCCAGGTTCAAACTGAGATCCCATCTCAAAACTATGGCAAACAACAACAACAAAAAGTGTTTCATTAAGTATGACTTCTCTGCATTTTCAGCACCCGGAGGCAGGCAGAGCAGGTATTATGAGAGGACCAAGCTGGCGCAGAAAGGTTATGTGATGTGCCCAAAGTCGTACAGCAAAGTGCAGAACCTGGATTTTGGAGCAACTTAGCTTTGTGATTTTTTTTTTAATTTTTTTTAGGGCCACACCCTCAGCATATGGAAGTTCCCAGGCTAGGGGCCAAATGGGAGCTGCAGCTGCCAGCCTACACCACAGCCACAGCAACACCAGATCCGAACTGTGTCTGTGACCTACACTGCAGCTCACAGCAATGACAGATTTTTTTTTTTTTAAGGGCCACATCTGCGGCACATGGAGGTTCCCAGGCTAGGGGTCGAACTGGAGTTGCAGCTGCCAGCCTACACCGCAGGCACAGCAAAGCAGGACCCGAGCCGTATCTGCGACCTGCACCACTGGATCCTTAACGCACTACGTGAGGCCAAGGATTGAACCCAGGTCCTCCTGGATACTAGTTGGGTTTGCTAACCACTGAGCCGCGACAGGAACTCCAGAAAGTTCTGTCCCACAGCAGTTGTTCTAGGGAGTGAAATGAAATGAAGCAGGGTGATTAAGAGCCTAGGCTAGAATCAGGTTCTGCAGCTCACCAGTTGTATGACCTTATGCAAATTACTTAATCTGTCTGGCCCTCATCTGCCTCTTGCAAATTGTAATAGTACCTATTTCTTAGGGTTGTTATGAGGATTACATCAAGTGGCACAAATATTTTCATAATATTTAACTTTTTAACATGCGTAGTATCTGGCAGGGAGTAAACACTCAAAGTTTTGCTAAATAAAAGCAAACAACACATGTAACTCATGTAACAGCAGGTAACACGCTGTCAGCAGAAGTCTGGTATACAGGAGGTGCTCAACAAATAAAAGGGAGCAGACTTGGAGAAAAAGAGACCCAAAGTGGGAGAAAAGACTTATCCAAAAGATACATACCCGGGGATTTCCTGTTGTGGCACAGTGGAAACGAATCTGACTAGTATCTATGAGGATGTGGGTTCGATCCCTGCCCTCACTTAGTGGGTTAAAGATCGGGTGTTGCCGTGAACTGTGGTGTAGGTCACAGTCAAGGCTTGGATCCCATGTGGCTGTGACTGTGGCTGTGGCATAGGCAGGCAGCTGTAGCTCTGATTTGACCCCTAACCCAGGAAATTCCATATGCTGCAGGTGCGGCCCTTTAAGACAAAAACAAAAAACAAAAAATTCCAAAGATACACACCTGGAAAGTGGTAAAACCTGTAGGAAAAGTGTAACATCGAAGACTAAACTCACGGGCTTCTGGTGGGTAGCCCTGGGTGACCTGGGGAAAGGGGAGCTTCCAGGGCTTGTGCCCACTGGCCCCTTCTCTCCACCCCCCCCACCTCCCCCACCCCACAACAGGTTCAGAATCTACTCGAACCAGTCTGCACTGGAGTCACTGGCAGTGAGTCATGATGGGCGGTGGGGGGTGGGGTGGGGTGGGGTCAAGGTGGGGTGGGGTCAAGTCTGGGGGCAGGCCCACCCCCTACTCGCTGCCCTGACTCCCTCTCTCCTCCTTCCCAGCTGATCCCGCTGCAGGCCCCTCTGAAGACCATGCTGCAGATTGGGGTGATGCCCATGCTCAATGGTAGGGTGGGGGGGTGGGGGGGGATGGGGGGGACGGGGAGCTGGGGCGCCCAGCCTGAGCTGCTGTTCCCACCCGCAGAGCGGACCTGGCGAGGGGTGCAGATCCCACTCCCCGAGGGTATCAACTTTGTGCGCGAGGTGGTGACAAACAACGCAGTGAGTAGTTTCTGTGCCCTGTGTGACTGGATCCCTGGCTTCTCCTTTATCAACTGCCACCTCTCACTCTGAATCTTGCATCACACTCCTCCAGCCCTTTGCACCGGCTGCATCCTCACCTTGGAACACCCTTCCCTGATTCCACCCCCAACGCCTACTAACCTTTCAGGTCTTAGCTAAGAGCACGCCTCCTCCAGGAAGCCCTCCTTGACATCCACGGGCTGTGTTCCTGCGGCTTCTATTTCAGCATCCTTCACGGGGCCTTCTAGGAACCGCTTTGCTGCGCTGCTTCTCCCGCTAGATTGAAGTCAAAGACTCTTGTCTCTGTCTCTGAACTCTGGTCTCAGTAATGGAATGAAGAGACTTTCTCTTCTGTCCCATGCACAGGGCTTCCTCACCATCGGGGCTGACCTCCACTTTGCCAAAGGGCTCCGAGAGGTGATTGAGAAGAACCGGCCTGCCGACACCAGGGGGCCCCAAGCATCCAGTGCCCCGCCCCCCTCCACGGCAGCTGTCTGAGCCCTCAGCCCCCACCCCAGCAGCTGCATCCAGGACTCCGATGCCTCTCATCCCCTCCCACCCCCATGCCTATAGTGTCCTCTCTAACCTCCAGGGCCACAGAGAAGACGGGTTTTAAATTGTACCCAATTTTATTCCATAATCACTGTCAAGCCATCAATTACAGTCCGTCCGGCCTCCCATGGGCTGTCCTGAGCTCTGCTGTGTTCCTGGGATGCGATCAGTGCACAGAGGGCATTCTTTAAGCAGGGAGGGGGCTGGGCCCCACCCCAGCCGGGAATAAAGTGCAAACTCTCCCCCCAGGCTAAGTAGGGCGCTGGGGGGCCAGGTCTGGGATGCACAGGGCTGTGGAGGTGGGGAGGGGCAGGCGGGGGTAGTTGTGGAGGCAGGGACCTGCCCCACAGGGGCATTTTGCATCAGCGAGGACCTCCTTTCTAGCAGGAGAGGCTGGGAAGGGCTAGATCGGGTGGCCGGGGGGGGGGGGGGGGGGGGGGGCTGGTCCCCGTGGTCCTCAGTACGGCTGCTTATTCAGGAAGCGGGAGAACATGGTGAGGGCAGCCTGAGGCTTGTCGGTGGGGACCATGTGTCCGGCGCCCTGAAGAGCAAAGCTTCATGAGGGTCCCCCCAGGACAACCCCTGCCCCTGGGTGCTTCCTTCTCCCAACTGGATCCCTCCAGCCAGGGACCGTCTCCCTGCCCCTTCAAATCCCCCCAGCCCCTGCCTTGCCCTTCCAGGGGCCCGCGGGTAAGCCAGCACAAAAGGAGGTCAGGACGAAAGGATGGGGTCCTGCCCCATCCCCTCTAGCCCCGCTGCTCCTACCTTGATGGTAAGGAAGGCGATGTGAGAAAACTCCTTCACGAAGCCAGCGATCTGCTCCCCGCTGTCCCCGTAGTCCACCAACCAGGGCCGGCGCTGCACCTCCATCTGCCGCACCGGGAGAGACTTAGCAGCTAGGGCGGCTCTATCATCACGGCTCTGCTTGCGGCTGCCAGCGAGACCTCAGGGGCGGGGAGCTCCTCCAGGCTTGCCCTCTCGTCGGCCCCAGCCAAGCGGCCCTACCCCGGAGCCAGGAGCCCTGCCTTACCTTCTGGTTGAGGGAATCCACAAACCACTCATCTCCCATGAAATTGCAGGCCATGTCCACATCGCCATTGTATAGCAGGATCCGGTATTTCTGAAGCAGGGTCCGGGGTAAAACGGCGGCTTTGGAACAAGCCCAGGTCTCGACCCTTCCCCAGTTCAAGCCCTACCCCTCGGGGAATTCGGGAGGCTCAGCCAGATGGCATGAACCAGGAAATGCTTGTGTTTTCTGACTGCTTCCTACAGGCCCAGGGCCCCGCTAAATGCTTTACCTGTGAAAGTGGTAGACACCACTGGTAGCTCCATCATATGGCTGGGAGATCAAGTCTCGGGATAGGTGAGAAACTTGCCCAGGGTCATATGGCAGGGACTTGTACCCAGGCAACCTGACCCTAGGGAGCCACTGAGCTGTACAGAACCTGGTCCGAACTTGGCTTTGCCCGTGTCTCCTAGGTGATTGTGGACAGAGCCCGCTCCCACCCCGGACTTCTGTTTGTAGCACTATCTTTTTTTTTTTTTTTTTTTAGAGCCCCATCTGTGGCACATGGAAGTTCCCAGGCTAGGGGTCGAATCAGAGCTGCAGCTGCCGGCCTACACCACAGCCAGCAACACTGAATCTGAGCTGCATCTTTGACCTACACCACAGCTTGAGGCAACACCAGATCCTTATCCCACTGAGCAAGGCCAGGGATGGAACCCACATCCTCATGGATACTATGTCGGGTTCTCTGAGCCACAACAGGAACTCCTGTTTGTAACACCATCTGACTAGCTCTTCTCACTCTCAAGGTTCCTTGGCTGATGCAGACCCCTCAGCCTCCTCCAGCAGAGGAGCACAAGGTGGGGACAGAGCCAGGTTTGAATCCTGACCCTGCCAACCAGAGGACCTTGGGCAAGTGACTTCACTTCTTGGAGTTTCAGCTTCCCCTGTCCTGAGTTGCGCCCTAAAGGAGCCCCCGCCTTGCCATGCTGCTCTAGTGCCCTGAGGCTGCTGGTGGACCCAACTGTGCTGCCCCCACTCACCTGCGGGGTGAGCAGCTTCAGGTACTGGCTGTACATGCTTTGGTAGAGACGGCGATACTGGATATTCACCAGGAAGCTGCAGGAGCACGTGGGCAGGAAGACCAGGTCAAGGGAGAAAAACGGACAAGAGATCAGACCTCTCTCCCATCCCCACCTCTTCCCAAGCTCCATCCTAAGAGGCAGACAGCTGGGATTCAGTCCCTTCTTGGGCGGTAACCCCTTTAGGACTTACCTGGATGGGGCGCTGGAATTCAGAGGTCTCCAACCCACTTGCATTTACAAATGTATACGTTTTGTTACAATGACTGGGATGCAGCTGGCATGACTCTAGAGGGGTTGCACTCGACCAATCAGAATGGACTCGAGTGGCCCCTGCTATGCCAGGGATCATGCTCTTACTTGCAGGGTTATAACAGATCTAGGCAGCTGGCATGATACTAGAATTGGGGAGGGGCAGGGGATGGGAGAGTGTCTGCTCACTAAATACTACGGAAATGATTAACTTTTTTTTTTTTTTTTGGCTGTACCCACAGCATATGGAAATTCCTAGGCCAGGAATTGAACCTGTGCCAAGCAGCAACCCAGTGATAATGCCAGATCCTTAACCTGCTATACCACAAGAGAACTCCGGAAGTTACTGATTTTTTTAACCACCAATGTGGCTGTTAAAGAATGAAGTGGCTGGGAGTTCCCTGGTGGCCTAGCGGTAAAGGATCTGGTGTTGTCACTGCTGTGGCCTGGCTTCAATCCCTGGCCTGGGAACTTCTGCATAAAAAAAAAGAGAGAGAGGAAAGAATGAAGTGGCTTGGAGTTCCCGTCATGGCTCAGGGGTTAATGAATAATCTGACTAGGAACCATGAGGCTGCAGGTTCAATCCCTGGCCTCTCTCAGGGGGTTAAGGATCCAGCGTTGCCATGAGCTATGGTGTAGGTCACAGGCTTGGCTTGGATCTGGCATTGCTGTGGCTCTGGCGTAGGCCAGCAGCTAAAGCTCTGATTGGACCCCTAGCCTGGGAACCTCTATACGCCGCGGGTGCAGCCCTAGAAAAGACAGAAAAAAAAAAAAAAAGAATGAAGTGGCTGAATGTCAATCAGCTTTGGGGTCAGAGGTCTTGAACATTCTGCTGTACAATGCACTGTCACGCCCCACTGAGAAACCCGAGTCAAAGGGTCCCTAGGACTCTTTCTGATGCCCAACAGCCCGACACCTCCCAGTCCATGAGCACCCACGGAAACCCACTTGCACATGTCCCATTGGGGCAGCTGCTCGGGGATGTGGAGGGCCTTCCGGACATACGGGTTGTTGAGGTAGGTGGAGGCGGCTGTTGTGTTCGTGCAGGGCGGGTCCAGGTTCGCCCTCCCCTCAGAACGCAGCAGTGTCTGGGGGGCACAGACAGAGGGTCAGGATCTTCGCTCTCCTGTCCCGTCCCTCCCCGCTCCGCTGGGAGGAAGCCCAGGCCCTTGCATACCTGATGCCAGATCCGCTTGAGTGGCAAGCGAGTGAAGATGTTGCCCAGATCTGGGACCACGATGGTGTCCTTCTCATACCTGCAAGTGAAGGGGGCGATGGGTGCCTGGGCCTCCCAATGGAGCTGGGGTTGGCACAAGGGGCACAGGGCTGGGCTTACTTTAAACGGCTGGGCACCCCTCCAGCACACGGGGCGTAGAGGTTGTAGATGTTGAGGCCAGAGCTGCTCACGATGTGGGACACTTCCTGAAGCTGCAACGACACACGAAGCCCCTAAGCTTTACTGAAGCCTGGCCCCCACGACCCCTCCAAGGCACCCTAAGATTTACTGCTTTCCTACTTGGCCTTGCCATCACCCTTGCCCCACTTTCATCACAGGCAGGGAGACAGGCTTGGTGCAAAGAATCTGCGAGTCCTGGGTCCACATCCTAATGCCTCTGGCTCTTATCACAATGACTTCAGGCAAGGACTTTGACATTCTTGGCCCATCTCCTCATCTCGAAAATGGGGGGACCATACGACCTCTCTCTCTTCTTCTCTTTTAGGGCTGCACCCTCGGCATATGGAGGTTCCCGGGCTAGGAGTCAGTTTGGAGCTGCAGCCGCCGGTCTACACCACCGCCACAGCAACGCCAGATCAGAGCCCTGTCTGTGACCCATACTGCAGCTTGCAGCACTACCAGATTCTTAGTGCACTGAGCGAGGCCAGGGATTGAACCCGAATCCTCATGGATACTAGTCAGGTTTGTTACCACTAAGCCACAATGGGTAACTCCTTTTTTTACTTCTTTATAATACAGTCACACCTGAGGCATATGGAAGTTCCCCGACTAGGGGTTGACTCAGAGCTGCAGCTTCAACCTACGCCACAGCCACAGCCACCTAGGATCTAAGCTGCATATGTGACCTACATACATCACAGCTTGTGGCAACACCAGATCCTTAACCCACTGAGCAAGACCAGGGATCAGATTGCATCCTCGTGGATACTAGTGGAGTTCTTAACCCATTGAGCCATAAGAGAAACTCCTTTTTTTTTTTTTTTTTAATATGATTTCTTTGGAAGGAGACTCTTTTTTTTTTTTTTTTTGGCTTTTTGCCTTTTCTAGAGCCGCTCCCATGGCATATGGAGGTTCCCAGGCTAGGGGTCTAATTGGAGCTGCAGCCACCAGCCTAGGCCAGAGCCACAGCAACGCGGGATCTGAGCTGCGTCTGTGACCTACACCACAGCTCACGGCAACACCGGATCCTTAACCTACTGAGCAAGGCCAGGGATCGAACCCACAACCTCATGGTTCCTAGTCAGATTCGTTAACCACTGAGCCACGACGGGAACTCCCTGGAAGGAGACTCTTGAAGATGGAACGGTCTACATTGCCATAATTCAACACAGTCCTGGCACATGGCAGATGCTGGATAATGAGAAGTCCTTCCTCCTCACAGGGGTGACAAGATTTGCCCAGGAAGTCACAGGAAGTAGTGTGGGAACACATCAAAATTCATGTGTCCCAGAGAACACCAAATGGCTGAAGGGAGCAGGATAGGAAGCAATGGGGGATGGGGGATGGGGGACAAGGAGTCCCCAGAGAGGGGATGTCCCCTTCTCAGGATGGGAACTGTCAGAGCCGGGGCAGAACCTCACACTGGTCACGCAGTCTGGGTCTTTGTTGTCGTAGAAGTTACACTTGTTTTGAGAACAGCAGTGGGTCTGGAGGGAAGACCAGAGCCTGCGGAGATGAGTGAAAATTGCTGAGGACCCCACCTTTTCAACCTCCCATCAGGGCCTGGACCCAAGGGCCCTGAGCCTAGGGGACAAGGACATATATCACAGGGCATGATACGTAGGTCCCCAACTTGGCTGCCCTGGGGCCACACTGCCGGCCCCACTTGGTCCCTTTCCGTTTTGATCTCAATTCTTTGACCTTTCAGCACCAAACCCTTCTAGCAACCCCAACCCCCACCTTCTGCTGATAAACCAGGGTACGGCCTGGGACAGTATATGCCTGGAGGACAGACCCGAGGTCCTGTGACCTGCCCAACCCCTGAGATTGGCCAACAGTCCCCTCGCATACCTGTTCCCCAGAAGGCCGTGGTAGTATGCGAAATAGACCAGGGAGTTGTCGTTCTGCTCATAGGAGGAGAGTCCATTGCCCACAGCCAGCCCCTGTGAAACACCCAGGGCGTTCAGCTCATCTGGACAGTGAGGAGGAAGAGCCTCCCTTGACCTCCACCCAGACCTTCTGCAATCTGGAAGGTGAAGCCCAGGGTGGTTTGTGGGAGTGGTGGGTGGGGAAGGCCACCCACTGTAAACAAGCTGGCAGCCTGACAGCAGAGCTTCCTGTCTGGGAGGCACACAGGCCAGAAAGAAGCCAGCTAGTGGCAGGGACGTTAGGAAGGAAGACTAAGTTGGATGGAGGAGTTATCTGTTGGACCTTGCTAACCCCAAGGCTGTGGCCCCATGATGCCTCCCTTCCTTCCTGCAGCCCCCGGGCACCTGCAGGTTCATGCTGGGGTCCTGCATGACCAACACGGCCAGAGTGGGGATGTAGATGCCAGCGTAGCTCTCTCCGGTCAGGAAAAGCTCATTGTCCTTGTACTCCGGGAAAAGGCGGAAGAAATCTTTAAGGGCTTCATAATTGCTCTGGGCGACCTGAGGATGGCAGGATGGAGGGGTTCAAGAAGTGTTGGTACCTGAGCTAGAAAGAATCTCGGAGATAATGACCAACCCTCCCCGTTTGTGCAAGAGGAAGTGACTTGTCCCAGTCACCGCAGGTAGCCTGTGACAGAGCCACAGAGGGACCCCAAGGCTATGCTCTTTCTCTCCCACATCACGCCAACCGGGGAGGGCTGGGGCATGCGTGCAGTCACCGGACTCACTTCCGTGTCATTGGTCGCATAAGACTTGTCATCGGAGTACGAAAAGCCCACCCCAGCTGGGGACTCGAGGTACAACACATTGGCAATCTAGAAGGGAAGTGAAAACAGGCTGAGGAGGGCACCCCATGGCATCCAAGTGCCCAGACACCCCCATAGGACCCACAGCGGTGGCATTACCAGGTTCCAAGAATAGGGGTTGTACTCCAGGGTGGCACCATCGGGCTGGACCTGTGGAGGAGAGATGACTAAGTCCCAAGGCCAAGTGGGTGGAGGGCCAGGGCCAGGGTGCTGGGTACCTCACAACTGGGCAAAACCCCTCTGAGTTACTAATAGTCAAGCCAATGGTACCGATGAAGAAAAAGCTCAGGAAAAAGATACATTTTTAGAAGATCACAAAGTCCTTTTCTCCGTCTTCCCCGGCCTTTTCTTTTGGGAACTGTCTCCTCTGTGCACTCACCAGGAAGGGGCCATGCTCAGTAAGGAGCCCGTCCAGGGAGCTACAGCCTGGCCCTCCGTTGAGCCAAAGCACCACAGGGCTGCTCTTGGGATCCTTCTGGGACTCCACAAACCTGGAGGGGAGTCAGGCTAGGGTGAGTGCGGGTGGGGGGGCGCTCCTTCCAGCCCTCCCCGCTCCCACACTCCGGCAGGGGTCTTAAGAACCTCCCGTCCCCCTACTCTCTCCCCTGGTGGGCATCGCCGCGCCGCTCCAAACCCCGCCCTGGGAGGCAGGGCTGCAGACCAGTAGTGCAGGTGCTTGGAGCCGGAGCCTCGGAGGTAGCCAGAGTACTGGCGGAAAGACGGCTGTTTGGCCAGTCCGGGCAGGCACTGGATCTCGTCCTGGTCGGCGGCTGCCTGGCTTCGGGGCGCCCAGGAGAGCAGCAGCAACGGCAGGAGGAACGGCGGCGACAGCGCGGCTCGAACCATCTGCGGCAGGAAGCGGGTGCCGGCTGTTGACTCGCTCCCTCCCTGGCTGCTCAGCCGCCGCTGGGCAGGAGCTGGCGGCTCATCCGCGAGGGAAGCCCCGGCCCAACCCCGGCTCCCCCTCCCGCCTCCCTTCCAGCCTCCAGGATCGCTTCCAGCCTCCAGATACCCCTCACCTCTGCTCCC
Source organism: Phacochoerus africanus (assembly GCF_016906955.1). Taxonomy (NCBI): domain Eukaryota; kingdom Metazoa; phylum Chordata; class Mammalia; order Artiodactyla; family Suidae; genus Phacochoerus; species Phacochoerus africanus. The sequence continues at coordinate 15,073,738 of NC_062546.1, forward strand.
CCGCGTCCTTGTTCTTCAGGAGGTGCCCCGGGACGGGAAGTCATGTGTATCTCGAGTCACGTGTGCTCTGGCATCATGTGATAGTCTTTCTCCCGCCCTTCCCTGGTCCCTAGGGACCCGGGGTGGGGTGGGGGTGGGGACCGAGGGAGCCGTGGCGTTGGCGATTCATGCTGGGCGAAGGTCCGCAGGTCGTATCCCGGGCGCCGGTCAGATGACCGGGGTGTGGACGGCCAGGATCCTCCAGCCTGTCGGGGACCCCGTCATAGGCTGGATGGCTGAGCAAGCGGCGCTAGGACCCCCGGGCAGAGCCTCGGGGAAGGGAGTCGGGGTGGGGGCAATACCTTACATGGTGTCCCCGCTGTCACTGAACCCTCTGCCCAAAATAGCCCCCAGCGCCCGCTGGCTGGCCCGCCTTATGGCCGGGAGATGGCTGCTGTCTCCAACCCCATGGAACTGGATGCGTCCTTGGGAACCGCGCGCCCCGAGCCCCCTCCCACCCGCTTCCACTGGGTTCACGGTGCCAACATCCGTGTGGACCCCTCCGGGACGAGGGCCACACGCGTGGAGAGCTTCGCCCACGGCGTTTGCTTCAGTCGCGAGCCGTTGGCCCCCGGCCAGGTGTTCCTGGTGGAGATCGAGGAGAAAGAGCTGGGCTGGTGCGGGCACCTGCGCCTCGGCCTGACTGCCCTGGACCCCGCCAGTCTGGCCGCCGTGCCGGAGTTTTCGCTGCCCGACCTGGTCAGCCTTGGCCACACCTGGGTCTTCGCCATCACGCGCCATCACAACCGCGTGCCCCGGGACGGCCACCCGGAGGCAGAGGCTGTGGCCCCCAGCCGCCCCGCGGCCCTCCTGGTGGAACCGTATCTGTGCATCGAGCAGTTTCGCATTCCCCGCGACCGCCTGGTGGGCCGCAGCCGGCCCGGGCTATATAGCCACCTCTTGGACCAGCTCTATGAGCTGAACGTGCTGCCTCCGACTGCGCGCAGGAGCCGCCTGGGCGTTCTCTTCTGCCCGCGTCCGGATGGCACAGCTGACATGCATATCATCATCAATGGCGAGGACATGGGCCCAAGTGCCCGGGGGCTGCCAGCCGCCCAGCCCCTCTATGCGGTGGTGGACGTCTTTGCCTCCACCAAGAGCGTGCGCCTGGTCCAGCTTGAGTATGGCTGTAGGTATCCCACCCCCAGGGCAGCGGCCCCTCCTGGCCCAACGTTGGGACAGGAACCAAACCGGCTAGGACTCCAAGCCAGCTAGCAAGGCTTCGCTTTAGAAGTTGGGGAAAATACCTCTGCTTGTGATCTGGGGCAAGCCCACTCCCAGGCTCCCCACTTACCCATCTTGGCTGTGGTTGATTATGACACCTTCTAACTTCCCTTCTGGCTTTGCCAATATTTTCTGTATTAACCTAGGGCATGGATTCTAAACTGATTTTAGATTTTGGTTCTCTTTGGGAACTATGTGCTTATTAGACAAACGCTCAAAGATTTGGGCATACCAGCTTAAAGGCATTACCCACCCCGGGTGAGAGCTTCTTAATCCTGAGGTCTGGTTCAGGGCAGCCCTGTATTTATACCTCTCACTACATTTTATGAATTCAGTGAACTAGAACCCACTCTGTGTCAGGCCTGTGCTGGAGGCTGGGGTTGCAGGGGTAAATCAGATACTACCTCTGCCCCAGAAGCTGCTAAGCGAGGGGGAAAGGAGCATGCGGGCTGCTATAATAGAAAGAGGCCTGCAGCTTTGTGAAAGGGTTGTGAAAGAGGTGCTTATCTTGATCTCAAGAACAGCCCCGAGCCAGGCTGGGCCCAGGGAGGAGAAGGGACTTGCTCAAATTGATGACAAAATGGGGACAAAGACCTAGCTCTACCTGGTCTCAGCCTTGGCCCCACCCTCCTGCTCATTTTGCCTTTGACAACCTTCTTTCCACAGTGCCATCCCTGCAGACCCTGTGCCGCCTGGTGATCCAGAGGAGCGTGGTGCACCGGTTGGCCATTGACGGGCTCCACCTGCCCAAAGGACTTAAGGATTTCTGCAAGTATGAGTGAAGACCTGCAGCCACCCTGGAGCAGGGCCACAGGAGTGCATCCCGGCCCTAGAGGCGTGGCTGCTCTGAAGTTGGCCATACTGTTGCCAGCTAGCATAGAAATAAACAGAGGATGCTGACACTGACCCTGGGAGGGTTCCCTTGCCCCTGAAGCCTGCGAGGGGCACTTCTTTTAGAATCACTGGGAGTCAGTAGGTCAGAACAAGAGAGTGCATTTTGACATCACCTAGACAAGTGGTTCCTAGCCTGGGTACTCATTATCTGGGATACCCAGCAAGCTGCTGCCCTGATCCCATCTCCAAGACATTCTCATTTGCTTTCCTGAAGGATTAGGACTAGACATTGTTTTTGTAAAAGCTCCCCAGGGCTGAGAAGCATTTTTGTAGAACAGAGGTCTCAACTTTGGCACATTTCCTCAAACCACTTGAGGAACTTCAAAAAACACTTATAATTGGGTCTGATTCTGGGATTCTGATTTAATTAATTGGTCTGGGATAAGGCTGGGCATCAGAATTCTAAAAGCTTCCAAGATAATCTCATGTGTAGCCTGATGTGAGAATCTGTGCCCTAGGCCAACTACTTCCTATTTCACAGAGGCAAAATGGAAGCCCAGAGATGGGAATGCATTTGTCCAAGGTCACACAGCAAATGCATGACTGCTGAGTGTTCCTTTTCTCACACTACAGGGCACCAGACTCCCTTATTTGTATCTCTGATCATTTGTTTCCATACACATGATCATCTCCTTTGATCCTTGTAACTTCTGGGGAGGCAGAGGGCAACCGTTACCCCCATCTTACAGGTGAGGATTGTCAAGGAACAGAGCTGTCCAGGTGACTTGCCCAAGGTAAAGGCCAGAACCTAGAATGTCCAGTTCCTGGCCCAGTGCTCCTTTAACCCCACCCATTGTCACATACAGGTTCTAGAATGAACATGTCAATGCTGTGAGGTGGGTTCCAGGTGTAAAAGGGAGGGACTATGAGGTGACATTCTAGAAGGGTGGAGAGGGTTGGACAGGAGGCAGACGACTGTTCCCTCACAAACAGGGGCTTTGGGGCAGCCATGTCCTACTTCACGTCTCCACCAACTCATCCAGGTCTTCTGCCTTCGGGCCACGGTGAGAGGGGGGAGCCCCGGAACTGGAGGGGGTACTGCAGCTTCCCCTGAGAACCTGCTTCCTGGTTCTGGGGAGGTGGAGGTTCTGCTGGGCATCCGGGGGCTGGTCTGGGAATCAGCCAGGAAAAAAACCCAAACATTTCAGAAGTCCTTGCCAGTAGCTACCCACTTGCTCATTCATTCATTCAACAAGCACATCTCCATCACCCACCTGCATTAGGGACAGACTGGGGGTGTGGATATGAGTAAAACCTGGGGTCCAACCACTGGACAGCCCTCTCGGGCTGCTCTGAAGTATCCCATTCCCAGCACTCTGCTCCCGTGCCCTGCCCCTCAGGGCCTCCTCCTCAAAGAGACCGAGAATAACACTCCATCCCACTCCTGTCTCTGCAGGTGAGGCTGCTTCTCCAGGCTCATCCCTTGGCCTCTATAGTCCTGCAGAGCCAGTGCTGGTGGCCTCTGGTGGACAAGGCCCACCGAGCCAGAAAGCTGAGCAGGTGACACCTGTTGCCCAGGCCTGGGGCCCGGCCCTGGCAGTGCTGGAAGCCAGGGGCTGCCCTGGGGGGGTTAGCTGGGAGCCAGTGCGGCGGAAGGACTACAGCCGATACTGTCACAAATCCCCCCAGGCGAGGCAGCCGGAGAGCTTGGGCTGGGAGAATGGCTGTTCCAGCAGAGCTCCCCATCTGGGCGGCCCCAGCAGGACCCAGCCCCTGCTGCTGTGCGGGCTGTCACCGGGTGCTCTGCCGATGCCCTCTGAGGTGGGGGGGAGGGAGACCCGCTCCCAGCCGGACATCTGCATCCTCACCCTGGCCATGATGATCGCCGGCATCCCTACTGTGCCCGTCCCAGGCCTAAGGGAAGAGGACCTGATCCGGGCGGCTCAAGCTTTCATGATGGCCCATCCGGAGCCGGAGGGGGCTGTGGAGGGGGCACGGTGGCAGCAGGTGAAGAGCCACACAGCCTTGGGGCCCAAGGCCCTAGTGAGATCCAGGAGGGGCCAGCCCCCCGGCTCCTGCTTGTAGCTGGATGAAATAGCACCAGACACAGAGGGTGGCTTCTCCGAATGGTTTTTGGGCAGACAGGGTTGGTGGTGCCTATGGCAGGGATGGGGATAGGGTGGTGGTTTGAGCCACTGTGGGCCCAGACCCCTGGGAATTTCCAGAAACTATGAAGCCAGGAGATAGGTCTTGTGAAAGTTACCTGAGGTAGGGGGCGCTGCTTGGAGCGCGGAGGCCTCTTTTGTACTGCTGTGGTTCTGGAGCAAAAGTCCCTGTCCGGAGCACTAGGCGCTGTGAACCCCCCTCTTGCCCTATGATTCTCGCCTGCCGGGGAAGGTGACGGGACCACAGGCAAGGAAGGAAAATGAACTCTTGTTTGAGCACCCACTGGGCATCAGGCCCGTCACATGGCCATTCTTCTTTCATCTTACCAACGCTGGGGGATCTCCATTTTTGCAGGAAAACAAACTGAGGTGTAGAGAGGTCACTTGCCTGCAGTCCCACAGCTGGTAAAAGGCAGAGCCAGGCAGGGAAGAAACCTGCATGTAGTGTCAGACTCCAAAGTCTCTTCTTTCTGCAGCCTTTCCTAAACTACCTTCTATAAGGCAAATAACTAGACAAGCGCTAGAATAGGCAACATTCAACTTTAATGACCTCCGGATGGGGTGGGGTGGGGGGTGGCGAGGCTGGGGGACTCTTCCCCTGTGGGTCAGATGTCATCTCATGACTGGGGCAGCTGTTACCAAACCCTAACCCTGACCTCTACCCAGTGTCTTTTAACTTTTATCTTGGAGCAGGGGTCACCTGTTTTTGTAAGGCCCTTGAGCCAAGAAGAGTTTTTGCCTTTTGGGAAGGTTGTTACAGAAAAAAACAAAACAAAACAGGGGCTTTCCGTTGTGACTCGGCAGGAACGAATCTGACTAGCATCCGTGAGGATGCAGGTTCAATTCCTGGCCTTGCTCAGTGGGTTACAGATCTGGCATTGCCATGAGCTGTGTTGTAGGTCGGAGACAGAGCTCAGATCCCGTGTTGCTGTGGCTGTGTAGCTCCAGTTAGACCGCATCTGGCTGGACCACAGATGCGGCAGCTGTAGCTCTGATTCGACCCCTAGCCTGGGAACTTCCATGTGCCGTGGGTGCAGTCCTGAAAAAAAAAAGAAAAAAAGAAAGAAAACCCAGCAAACAAAAACAAAGGACCAGAAATATACAACAGAGGCTGTACATGGCCAGCAAAGTCTAGACGATTTATCCTTGGGCCCTATACAAGAAATGTTTGCTGCCTCCTGTATTAAGGAACTAGACACTTTTTGGGTAGCAGGCTGCAGCGGGATAAAAGGCCTTGGTCCTTCTTCCCTGGAAGGAGAGACCGTGGAAGTACAACAGCGGGAAAGTGTATGAGCACCTCTGGGCACGGAGGGGATCAGAGCTGGACCTGCTCGTAAGGGCCGATCCAGCTGTCAGCCAGCTCCCGCAGGGTGCTGTACCGCCGTTCAAACTCCTCTTGGCTGCAGTGCTGCAGGAGCTGACCCACCTCCTCCGTGAGGAGGGCCACGGCCAAGTGCTTATCCAGGGTCTCACTCCACGCGCTGCCCAGGATGTCACTGAGACTGGCAGCACAGCCTGCCGTCCACTGAGCTGGCAGCATGTCGGGCTGAAGCACCTGGCGGCGGGCACTGAGCATGGCAAGGATGTGGCGGCAGGGCAGGTGAAAGGCCTGGTTAAAGTAGCAGCTGCAGCTGGCCGGGGGCTGGGGCTGCACCCTGTGGGTGTCCTCCAGGATCTGTATGTTCACCTTTTCTGAGCCAGAGCCAATGAGGTGCATGGATTTCTGGACCACGGCCAGCTCACCCAGGCAAAGCTGCGCTGCTGGCCCCGTGCAGATGGCATGAAGGGAGTGCTGGATACGGGCTTCTACCAACTGCTCCACTTTGGGGCTTTCGGCGCTGACGTCTGAGGGGGTGTGATCGCTCTGGGGACTCAGGCCCAGGCTGAAACTTGCCTGGTCCCCAGAGTTGTGCTGCATGTATCGTAGCAGCGCGGTCAGGCCTTTTTCCGCAGATGGGGTGGTGCCAAAGAACTGGCTGAGGATGCAGGTGGTGACCTCCAGGCCCTGGAAGTAGCGGCTGCTCTCGGCTGTGCTTCTCCAGCGGTGGGCCAGCCAGATGCGGTCATTGAGCAGCCAGTGCGAGTGCAGCTCGGGCAGCTGGGCTGGTGGGATGCAGGTGCTCAGGAGCGTATGCAGCTTCCTCAGGTTTCCTGCTGTGGCCGAGCACATTGTGCTCTGCAGGGAGCTCAGGAGCGCCCTCTCCACTGGCTGGTCTAGGGACAGCTGGTAGAACTTGCCCTGGAGGAACTTACAGATGTGGAAGGCGGAGAGCAGGACCTCAGCTGCGGGGAACTCCATAGCAAGGGTGGGCACTGGGAGGAAATGGGGATCCACCAGGATGGTACAGACTCTCTCCCATGCTGGGTTAAACTTCTTGAACACCTGGAACATGTGGGCCAAGCCCTCAGCATCCTCCTTGGCAGGAATGGCGAAGTAGACTGCCCGGGTAAGATGATCCTCCAGCTGCACCCGAGGTCCATCCACCAGGAAAGTATATAGCACCTTGCCCCTTGGGTTATAGGTCCGGTGGACAAATAAGATCTCAGGAAAGTGGGCAAAGACACTCTGCATGAAGCAGCTCTGATAGTGGAGGGTATCAAACTGGGCAGTCTTGCTAACCTGATAGAACAGCAGAGGTGGGCTTGGGTCCTCAATCAGGAGCTCATTCAGCATTGCCAGGGCCATGGGGGGGATGGGAGATGTCTAGATGCCAAGGTCCCAGTATTTTCTCTCTGAGGCTGCTGGACAGAAGGCTCCCAGCCTCTCAAGCTCCAACTATGTTGAGGCTGGAGGCTGGACTAACGTACCCAGATCTTGTTCCAAAGAGGGGCCTATGGAGAGGAATAGAGGTTTAAGGAGAGAGTGAGGGCTTGGCTTTTCAATTATTCATGCAGACAGTGTTTCATTGCTTACTCTGTATCAGCGCTGTTCTGGGGGAAACACAATGAACAAACAAGGATATATCAGATAATGAAGTTTACAAAAAGCAGAAGGCGGGGTAATAGAAAGTTGGAGGAGGGAGGGGCACTGTGGCCAAGCCTTCTCTAGAGGGTGAGAGGATGACTTGGAGCTGAGACCTAATTGATAAGACTGCAATGGAAAGATTTGGTGCCATGAAATTTAAACAAGTGTGAAAGCCGGAGCTGCCTTTTTTTTTTTTCCCCTTAAAAAGAGCATTTTGAATATCTGTATAGCACTTTATATTTCCAAATTACTTCTTGACCTCCATTCTTTCATTTGGTCCTGGTATATACAGGAGAACTGCAATTGCCCCAAACTTGTGTGATCTTGGGCAAGTCAACGGCCCCTCTGAGTCTCAATTCCTTCGACCATAAAACGAATTGAACAAATGTTCAGAGCCTCTCCTGCCTCTATGCAGATCCCTCTATTAACTGCAATACTTTGTTCAACTATTTCTTTTACTTAGCCCCCAAGCCAAAATGGGTTACTGTCCCATTTTACAGATGAGAAACTGAGGCAGAGGTTAAGTGAGTTGCCACCATTGCTCTGTAAGTAGCTGGAAGCTGAGTCTTTGGCTCAGGATCCTGACTGCTTTCCACCTGACTGCTTTGTACCTGAGGTTCAAACACCGAGGCAGAGAGGGGATACGTCCTGACCTCTCACCTCTAACCCGGCTGGGAGGATGTGGTTGTCTGACGTTCCTATTCGGAGTCTGGCTGGAGCCAGAAGAGAAGCCAACCTCCCACCCCTTTGGGAGCTGTGTCACGGTGACTGCGGTCACCAGCTGCCTCACACCTCCACCCCCTCAGAAATTACTCACCCACGGCTTGGCTCCGTCGCCATTTCTCCCTATTTGACCCTGCCTCTGACTCTGACTGACCTCTAGGTTCACCAACCGCGGCGCCAGATTCGCCGTGACTCAGGCCAATGCCCTGAGGCGTTCGCTCTCAGTCTTTGGCGCGCCGACCAATCGTAGCCTGGCAACTTGTGGGCGGGCGCTGTTACCAGCGTTACGAGGGGCTCGGCTGGAGGCAACCAATGAAAACCTGAAGACAGTAGCATCCAGGCGAGTCTGAGGCCTGAAGCCAAAACTCTGGAGCCTCTGGTCTGGGAAGACCTATACAATGGCGCGTTACTATGGAAACTCCCTCAGAGGCCAAAAAGAAAAAGGAAAATAAATGGTAGTGTGTCATGGGCTTTTTCTTTTTTTTCTGGTTAAATTCCAAGACCCCAGATGGGTAGAAATGGGCACCTCGGAGTTCCCCTTGTGGCGCAGCTGAGCGAATCTGACTAGGAACCATGAGGTTGCAGGTTATATCGCTGGCCTCGCTCAGTGGGTTGAGGATCCAGAGTTGCCATGAACTGTGGTGTAGGGTCGCAGACGCGGCTCGTATCCTGCGTTACTGTGCCTGTGGCTCCGATTGGACCCCTAGCCTGGGAACTTCCTTATGCCCGGGGTTCGGCCCCCCCAAAAAGAAAGGGGTGCCTAAGTAATTGCATTGTGTCTTCTGCCTTATGGGGAAACTGAGGCCCAGGTCTCAAATTCTGACTCTCCAACAGGAGTTAAGGGGCCCAATCTTTGAAACTGAGGAGATCCAGAGCTCCTTGAGACAGCTGAACTAATGGTGTTGCCCAGCCCAACCCCCTCCAGTGTTTTTACAGGAGAGATCCAGAATAGCGCTGTGGTTGTTTAAGGCCATTGTGATCCAGTGCAAGAATCAAGACTGCCTTGCCATCTTTTCACCTTGCCTCCCGGTGATGGCTCTTAGAAAGCAGGTGATTAAGACTACAAACTAGCAACAACAAAAGTAAGCGCTGCTGCTTAACACTGCATGGAATCTAAAGGGGCAACTGGAATTACAACAGGCCAACACACTAATTTTTAGAGATGAGGAAACTGGTCAAAAAAATTAGAGACTTGCCCACAGTATCCCAGCAAGCTGCCAGCAGTCCTGCTTTGGACTCAGGTTTCTTCTCTCTCAATCTCTTTGGCTTCTTCCTACTAGAATATGAGGCAGCCTGAAATTGATGCTGAAGGCTTGGCTGGAGGAAGAGGATGAAGTCAGGGGTGGAGTGCTAACCACTTAATTTGAGGGGTTAGGTTCTATTTGGCTCCACAACCCCCATTAGATTCCTTCCCTGTTCAAGCAGAACACAATTCCTCTGCTTATTTGATTTTATTTAAACAAAACAAAAACTTTAATATGAATAAAAATAGGTACAAATAGCAAATTCTTTGCAAAGAGCAGCAACAGCCAAGGATCACCCTCCTTCTCTTTGTCCCTGAAATCAGGCCCTTTTACCAGGTCTGTTTTATCTCACCGTATGCTGGGAGAGGGTTCCATCTCTATAAAGTGAATAAGATCTGATCTCAGGGGCTGAGGGACAAAGAGGAATGACCTTTCAGCATGGAGATAACTTTGGCCTTTAACAATGAAGGAGGCTTCCAAGGAAAGCCAAAGGGAGGGCAGAAAAGGGGAAGATTCAAAGGACTGTCACACAATGGGGCTCCTTTTCTTCCTCTTGTAACAATGTCTAACCCTACCTAGGAAGACATTGGTTAAAACACTGACCCCTAGCATGTCCTGCCAGCTTTGAGCTCTCAGATTTCCAAGGAGAGGGGTTTGTGGCCCAGTGCACCAGTGCAAATGCTTCAGTTGTGAATGGTGACTCCAGCAGGAGTGAGTCCCTCCCCTTCCTCCTGCTTTCCCCAGAGGAAAGGGAGGCGACCCACATCCTTGAAGTCCCCCGGCTGCTGACTGGGCTCAGACACCTGGCAGGGGGCCGCCCAGATGTCCACAATCTTTCGCAGGGTGGAACAGCGCTCTTCCAGCTCTGGCCCCTCGCTCTGCATCAGCAGGTTTGCTAGCTCCCTGCTTAGGTCCTGAATCATGTTGTTCCGTCCTTGCTTCCCAGGCTGGCCTGTGTTTGGGATCACGAAAGGGTCCTGGAGCTCCCCGCTGGGTCCGAGGAGGTGCTGGTACCTCTTCTGCCACCGGCGGCACACCATGGTTTCGCCCACGGGCTTCTGGCTGGTGTGCAGCAGGGCCAAAATGTGCCGGCACGGCAGGTGGTACCACTGCTGAAAGGAGCAGCTGCAGCTGCAGCCGTCTTTGCTCACCTGGTGGGAGTCCTCTAGCAGCTGCACATCCACAGAGGAGCCAGCCACGTCCACCAGATGTGTGGAGTTCTGCACCACCGCCCACTCATTGTGGCACAGCTTGTAGGCCAGATCGGAGCCACTCTGGCGTAAGGAGTCTAGCATGCCACCATGGGAGGGCTGCCCCTGGGGCTGCTGCTGCGGCACCTGTACCTGCTGTGGCTCTAGCTTTGCCTCTTGCCCGGGGAGCCTGGACAGGCTCCCCCAGCAGGTTCCGAATGCCTTCTTGGACTTTGGGGCCATGTTTGCTGACCGGGCTCTCTTTAACTTGGGGGGAGCGGTGGGCAAGTTCTTCAAGCCTTTGGTATTAAAGAAGTCTATGTAATCCACGAAGCGGAGGATGCAGTCCAGCAAGGACTGCTGTTCCCGGAAGAGGCTTGACACCTTGCTGGTGACGACATCCAGGCTGTCCATGTAGGTGTTACAGGCGTGCAGGCCCTTCCTGACGTGCATGTACCACAGCAGTTCACAGGAGAACCAGTGGGCCTGCAGGAAGCTGAAGAGCTGCTCGTCGAGCAGGGCTTGGGACATGTGGCAGAGATTTTGCAGGCTGGCCTCAGAAGTGACAAACACAGCCTCCCGCAGGGCTTCCTTCATGAGCCTTTTAAAGGACGGATCTGCTGAACTACGATGCAACTTCTTCTCCAAGAGGCGGGTGGTGTGGTAGATGGACAGGAGGATGCGGGCAGCAGGGAAGATCTCCTGCAGGATGGCCCGATGAGGGAAGGACGGGTCCACGAAGACCACCTTGACCTTGGGCCAATCGGAGTTGAACTCTGTGAAGATGCTCAGCATCTTGGCCACGGAGGTGGCTGTCTCGGCCTTGAGCACGGCAAAGTGCACCACTCGCCCCTCTCGTTCCTTGCTCTCCACCAAGAAAGCATAGAGGATGTGGCCCTGGGCATTTTCCACCCGGTGCAGCAAGAGGTTCTCTGGGAAGCGGATGAACAGGTCGCTCATTTTGCTGCTCTGGAAGCTGAGCCGGTCCAGGTCTTGGCTGCTGCCCACACTGAAGGAGGCCATGGAACCCACATCCACCTTAAGAAAGTTTCTCATCACTTTGGCTATCTTGGCCAGGTCAGAAGGAGTGAGGCCCTCCTGCTCTGGCTCTGAGGGTGCTTGGACCTTATCTGAGCAAAACGATGGTTCAACCGGGGACTTCTCAGCCGTGCCAAGGTCTGTTTTGATGGCAGGCTGTGCAGGCTGGGGTTTCTGCTGGCATGCTGTCTTCTGAGATTTGCCAGTGGCAGCTCCTTTAGGACCCGTGGTCTTGGAGTTAACGTGTATATGCCGTGTGTTGAGTTCACTGACACATAGTCTATCCAGCTTCTCATTGTACTGCAGGAGCAAGTATGCCGGGCACATGTCCGCCTCTGCTGTTCTCTTCCTGCTGTTTGACTGAGTCCGAATACAGACAAATTTCACCTGCACATACCTAGGGAAGGCAGAGGTGACAATGAAAAAGGTGCTGACCAACCCCTTTCTCTTATAAGACAGGCCCTGCAGAGACTCAGAGTAACTGATATGTTTCCTGGATGCCACAGTGCGGTACAGGATGTAGGAAAGGTTTATGTTCAATCTCCAGTCCTAAAGTATTCAGGACTTTAAGACTCCATGAAACTAAAACACTTTTTTTTCCTTTTTTTGGCTGCACCTGCAGCATATGGATGTGCCCAGGCCAGGGATCAAATTCCCCACAGCTGCAGCAATGCTGGATCCTTAACCCACTATACAGGGGATTGAACTGGTGCTCCACAGAGATAAGCTGGATCATTAGCCCACTGTACCACAGTGGCAACTCCTTTTTTTTTTTTTTTTCTTTTTTAGGGCCGCACCTACAGCATATGGAAGTTCCCAGGCTAGGGGTCAAATCAGAGCTACGGCCACTGGCCTACACCATAGCCTCAGCCGCGCCTACACCACGGCTCATGGCAATGCCACCGAGGGAGGCCAGGGATTGAACCCACATCCTCCTGGATCCTAGTCAGGTTCGTTTACCGCTGAGCCACAATGAGAACTCCCAGTGGGAACTCCTAAAACACACTTCATTTTCATCTCCAGCAATTTGAAGCCCCAGTTCCTTTTATTTAACTTCACTTTCGCATCTGTAGTTGTCAATGGTTCAATCTGAGACAAAGATACAAGGGGAAAAAATGGCTAAGAAGTAGCTGCAGAGCTGGTTACTCACTTCATTACTGCCTTTAAGGAGCCACTGCCTCTTGTGCAGCCTTCTTCCAGCAGGAAAGATAAAAGAGGCCCTCGGGGGTCAGGGTGTGCCTGGGCTTCCTCTCTAAGAAAAGCCTTGGTTATCTTTCATTTAAAGAAAGATGTCCACATCCTAATAGAGTGAGAAGGCCTGGGAGAGATGATCTTTGGGATCTGGCCAGCTTTGCCATTCTAGGCTGAAAGTGTGGTCAAAAGAGGACGGTAATTAAATTGAGTATCTGCTCTTTCCCCTTCCTATCATCATTCAAGCCATGCGTCGAGGCCCAGTCAGGTCCCACCTTCTCCTTTGAGGATGTCCTCAAGCCACAAGAACAGCTCCTTACTTGGGATTCATTGCATTTATTTAAAATAAAAGGCTTAGGAGTTCCGACTTCGTGGCTCAGCAGAAACGAATCTGACTGGTATCCATGAGGACACAAGTTCAATCCCTGGCCTCTCAATGAGTAAAGGATCTGGCGTTGCTGTGAGCTGTGTAGATCGCAGATGTGGCTCGGATCCCTCGTTGCTGTGGCTGTGATGTAGGCCCGTGGCTACAGCTCTGATTCGACCCCTAGCCTGGGAACCTCCATATGCCTCAGGTACGGCGCTAAAAAAGACAAAAATAAATAAATAAATAAATAAATAAATAAATAAATAAATAAAAGACTTAGCAGAATTTCTGGGTAGTAGTAGTAGTAAACAGTGGGGATGCTAGAAGCTGACTCTGCATTTGAATCCAGGTTCCACCACCCAGAAGCTGTTTGACCTTGAGCAAGTTACTTCACCTCTCTGTGTGCAGTTTCCTCGTCATAAAATGAAACTAATTAGGGTTGTTATGAGAATTAAATAAGCCACAGACATAATATTTAGCCCAGAGCCGGGTTCAGTCTTTCATTCATTCTAAATAAAAGTCATCTCCTGTTATCATAGCCCCTGGGCCTCGTGCCCTTCTCTTCGGCATTCATGTAGTGCCCTTCCAATTGGAAAGGGGCTGTCTGCAAATGGCAAGAGTATTCTGAGCACTTAACACAAATGCTATTGCTATTATATTTTGGGTTTTGTTTTCTGTTTTGTTTTTTCGCTCTTTAGGGCTGCACTCATGGCATATGGAAGTTCCCAGGCTAGGGGTCAAATTGGAGCTACAGCTGCCGGCCTCCTCCACAGCCATGGCAAGGTAGGATCTGAGCTGCATCTGCTACCCTCACCAGAGCTCACGGCAATCCCGGATTTCTAACCCGCTGATTGAGGCCAGGGACTGAACTGGCGTCCTCATGGATTATAGTCGGATTTGTCTCCACTGCGCCACAACAGCAACTCCCTAACACAAATGCTACTCCTTCAGCAGATGCTCATCAAAGATGTGCTGGATCAATGAATGACTCAGGGACCACAGCTGGGAGGGACGGGTCATAGGGAGTGTCCCAACCCAAAGGAGAGGGAAGGGGAAAATTCTCTCAGCCCCTGAAATGACACGACACAGCCTGGGCATCTCACCAACCCCCTTCCAAACACTCTAATCCAGCTGGTCCTGTCTGCTCATCCTGTGGGGCAAGCTTAGGAAAAATAGGACGTCAGGCCTGAAATAACAGGGTGGAGGGGCCTGAGGCTGAAAATGCCTGCACCTGCTGTGTGCACAGGGCCGGGGTGGCAACCTCACTGCTAGCTCAGGGAGCAGCCAGGTACTAAGGTGAGGCCAGTGAGGGGGAGCCTCTGCCTAATTCGCCCACATTATTTTCCACTGCCCCTGCCATCTTGTTCATTGCACCCTAGAAAGACAAACTGTCTACGGCTGCCTGTGTCCACTGCTGTGTCTCATCTCTCTGCCTTTGCTTACGCCGTCTGTCTGGAATGCCCTTCCCACCTGATCTTATCCCAGAGCTTCCTCAGCCTTCAGGACTCTCTGTGACCACCACCTCTCCCAGGTTGCCTTCCCAGAGCCCTCAGATTGGACCCTACCCTCTGCTGGCTCAATATCCTAGCATAGCTCACTGAATTATATTAACATTATGTGCTCATGATGCCTATTGTTAACCTAGTCCAAAAAAAAAAAAAAATACTGATGAGTGCCAAACATAAATCTTTCTGCCTTTCCTGGTTCTTAATGACTGAAGTCCTCAGGGTGGAGGCATTGGCAATCTTTTTAATTCCTCCTTCTCATGTCTATATCCAATATTTTAAGTCTTTTAAATCCTTTCCTACTGCTATGACATGTATTCAGGATTATTATATGCCAGGCCACAGTAAGCCCCTTACACGCATTGTTTTACATTAAGGGTTCTGTCTTCCACATTTTACAGATGGGGAAACAAGCTTAAAGAAGTTCTCAAGAGTCTGGGATTGCATCCTCCGGCTAAAACTGGAGAAGCGGAGATTTGAACTAAGCTTGCTTGGCTGCAGTTAACCATATGCTCCTGTTTTCTTTCAAATGATTTCTCCTTTCTCTGAATTCTCCTTCTTGTCATCCTTGACTTGGCCCTCAACACTTTGATTTTTCAGGTCCAATAACTTCCTTAAAGATCTTTCCACAAGCAGTGTGGCGAAGGGGAAAGCTGCGCCCGCGTGAGGGAGCTGGGCTGGCGCTCCTGGAGGCCACGTGCTGAGGACAGGACTGGGGAAGGCAGGGTCCGGACCCCCTGGGAGAGCCCAGAAGTCTGCAGACCTTCAGCTGGGTCAGGTTACAGGGCTAGTCTCCGAAAGGCAGAGACTTCTCAGCTGCTGGTAGCAGTTTAGGACTTAAGAGGGCTAAGGCAGCATCCTGCTAGCTGGAAGTCCTCAGAACTGGCTTTAGAACTCTGGTAACAGGTCTTAAAAATCCTGGTATTATACTGTTTTGTTTTTATTTAGTGGATTTAATCATTTGCGAAGTTCCTAGCCTTAGTCAGTCTCACAGAGGCATTTAATGGCAATCCATTTTGTGTTCATTTAAGGCATTCAAGATTTTAGGATTTGCATTCTCAGGCCCTACCCAGAGAACTCAAAAAAAAAAGAAAAAAAAATCTCTAAACAAACTGTCCTTGTTGGCATCATGCATTCCAACTTAACAGGTACAAGATTGAAGCCTCTGTTATTTTTTTCCTGCTTCCTTTAATCTTTTATATTGAGATATAACTTACATACAGTGAAAATGCACAAATCTTTTGTAAGAATTCTTTGAGTGCTATAGTAATTTTTTGGATTTTTTTTTTTGGTGAAGGAAGCCCCCAAACTCTCAGCATGCGGAAGTTCCTGGGCCAGGGATCAAACCTGTGCCACAGCAGCAACCCAAGCCACTGCAGTGAAAACGCCTGATCCTTAACCTGCTGCACCACATGGGAACTCCATTACTGTAGTAATTTTAATCTGTACTTCTTTTTAAAATTTTTTAGCTTTTTTTAGGGCTACACCTGCAGCATATGGAAGTTCCCAGGCTAGGGGTCACCAGATCTGAGCTGCATCTATGACCTACGCCACAGCTCACAGCAATGCCAGATCCTTAACCCACTGAGCGAGACCAGGAATTGAACACACGTCCTCATGGATACTAGTTGGGTTCCAAACCTGCTGAATTCCCCCAGTCCTTTGTTTAATTTCAAACATGTACTAAATCCTACTATGTACCAAACACTATGCTCACTATGTTAGTTGCTCAGAAGGCTAAAGCGACAAATCAGTTTCTCAGAGACTGGTGAGCATAGACTATTACATGGGTGGCCAGTAAAGTCAAAATTAAGTTAATGATCAACTTTACTTCAATTAAAAAAAAAATTGGAGTTCCCATCTTGGTTCAGTGGTAATGAACTCAGCTAGTATCCATGATGACGCGGATTCAATCCCTGACCTTGCTCACTGGGTTAAGGATTTGGCATTGCTCTGAGCTATGGTGTAGGTCGCAGATATGGCTTGGATTTGGCGTCTCTGTGGCTGTAGCATAGGCTGGCAGCTACAGCTCCGACTGGACCCCAAGCCTGGGGACTTTCATATGCCATGAGTGCAGCCCTAAAAAGATAGAAAGACAGACAGAAAGAAAGGGATAGAGTGGTTAAATAGAGGTACAAGCAATATACTTATAAGTGAATGAAGAGTGATTCTCCCTGTCTGTGGGGATTAGAAGAGACCTAAAGCTTTTTATTAATTTCACATAAGGTTTGTGTCCTTGTTGTATGCAAATTGCACCTTGAGCAATGAACAGAATTTTTCATGGCGGAGGTTATGTTGTCTAAAATGGCGGAGTAAAGCCATTTTAGACAACATAACCTGAGTTAGGAACAAGACTCTGGAGCCTTGAAGATCTGAGTTTAAATTCCAGCTTTACCACTCAGCTTTGTGAACTGGGACAAGTCACTTTACTTCCTCTCAGCCCTCTAATTCCTTACCTATAAATATAGAAATAACAAGAGTACCTGCTCTATGAATAATCAGTAGCTGATTTAAGAAAAATCAGTACCACTAAAAGTCAATTCATTTAAAAAGGATGTAGCAGACAGAGAAAGATAAATACTGTATAATATCCCCTTACATGAAAAAATGCAACTAGTGAATAAAATTAAAAAGAAACCAATTCAGCTATGGAGAACAAACTAGTGGTTACAATGGGAAGTGCAGGGGGAGCGGCAATATAGAGGTAGGGTATATATAAAATGAGCTACAAGGATAGACAGTACAACATGGGGAATATAGCCAATATTTTATAAGTATAAATGGAGTAAAACCTTTAAAAATTATGAACTGGAACTTACATAATATTGTATATCACCTATTCTTCAATTTATTTTATTTTTTGCTTTTCAGGGCTGCACCTGTGGCATATGGACGTTCCCAGGCTAGGGGTTGAACTGGAGCTGCAGCTACCAGCCTACACCACAGCCACAGCAATGTCAGATCGTTAACCCACTGAACGAGGCCAGGGATTGAACCAGCATCCTCACGGATCCTAGTCAGGTTCATTAGCACTGAGCCACAGCTGGAACTCCCTATTCTTCAATTAAAAAAAAAAAAAATGGCTGTGGCAGGACCTGTTGGTAGCCGATACAACACCCCTTAAGCCCCCTCTTCCTTCCTAACCGAAGGCTATTTTACTCAGGGTGCCATTTTTCCCCAAAAGAGCCAAGTGCTTCAGAGCTAATCTAAGCCAATTATGGTAACCTCATTAGCAATGGCCATGGATACCAGCCCAATTCTGCACAAAGAAACATGAGAGGAAATCTGCAGGAAACCAAGGCAGGCTGTTTCTTCTGGATGTGATGCCTACATTTGTGCCATGTGGCGAGCCATCTGAGGGCACAGCTTAGAGTTGAGGATGGCAGAGTAGAAATAAGGGGAAAGCCTGGGATGCTGAAATAATCACCTTCTCTGGGCTAAGAATAAGGCATTTTTTTTTCTTTTTAGGGCTGCACCCATGGCATGTGTAAGTTCCTAGCCTGTGGGTTGAATCAGAGCTTTAGTTACAGGCCTATGCCACAGCCACAGCAATGCCAGATCTGAGCCACATCTGCAATCTACACCACAGCTCAAAGCAATGCCAGATCCTTAACCCACTGAGTGAGGCTGGGGATTGAACCCGAATCTTCATGGGTACTAGTTGGTTCTTAACCACTGAGCCACAACGGGAACTCCAGAAGGCATTTTGAGTCTGGGTTTTCAGTTTGTTACAGCCAAAAATGTCTCCAGAAACCACATTTCATAGGAAATAGTAAGAAATAAGATTTGAATGGATCTTAAAAAATGAGACTAAGGGGAGTTTCCACCGTGGCGCAGTGCAAACGAATCCGACTGGTATCCATGAGGATGCTGGTTTGATCCCTGGCCTCGCTCAGTGGGATAATGATCCAGTATTGCCATTAGCTGTGGTGTAGGCCACATGGCTTGGATCCTGTGTTGCTGTGGCTGTGGTATAGGCCAGCAGCTGCAGCTCCAATTTGACCTCTAGCCTGGGAACCACCATATGCCACAGGTGTGGCCCTTAAAAAAAAAAAAAAAAAGAGAGAGAGACTAAGGGAGTTCCCTGGTGGTCTAGGTGTTAGGACTTGGCACTTACACCACTGTGGCCTGGGTTCAATCCCTGGTCTGAGAACTGAGATCCCACATCAAGCAGCCGCATGCTACTGTCAAAAAAAAAAAAAAAAAGAGACTAAAATTATTAAACAAAATTTAAGAGGTTTTTTTGGGCTGCAACTGTGGCATGTGAAAGTTCCTGGGCCAGGGATCGAACTTGTGACACAACTGTGGCAACACCGGATCTTTAATCCACAGCACCACATCAGAACTTTCAAAATGTAAGTTATGATGGCAGCTACCTGCCAATTCTTAGGCTAATCAAAGAAGGACTTAAATTGTCAACTTTTTTTTTTCTGGTATATTGTCTCCAAACACTCTTGATACTTGATTTCCTGTCTCATTTTTATGATACAGTAAAGGTCAATTTTACCAAAATATTCCTGGACTTTAATCCCAAGGGCCTAATTTAATTTTTTGCTATGCAAATCCTTTGCTTTTCAAGTTTGTATCATATCATCCTTGTTGATTTCCCTTCTTCATTTGTCAGCTGGCATAAGGCTGAGATGATGTAAGGATTTCTCTATCATTACTTTCAGGGACTTCACCAAGTCCTAGTGCTCTTGGAACACGTACAATTTCAATCTGCAACCATGCAGAAGTTCCCAGGCCAGGGATCCAATCCACGCTACAGCAACTACCCAAGCCACAGCAGAGGCAACACCAGGTCCTTAACCCACCAAGCCACCAGGGAACTCCCACAGTTTTATTTGCATTATATGATCAATGTTTACCACACCTGTTCATCAGCCAGAAACTAACTACCAAAGATGTTGATGGAACTGGTGGGGATAAGCAGGAAGGAATGACTAAGTAGTGACTACTTTTATTTTTATTAAAAATTTTTTTATTTCTTTTTCAGCCTCGCCCACATCATATGGAAGTTCCCAGGCCAGGGACTGAATCCACAGCTGCAGCAATGCCGGGTCTTTAACCCACTGTGCTGGGCCAGGGATAGAGCCAGTGTCTCCAGAGAGACAAACGGGATCATTAACCCACTGTGCCACAGTGGGAACTCCCAGTAGTGACTACCTTTATTTTTATTTGTTTGTCTCTTTTTTGAGGGCTGAACCTGTGGCACATGGAGGTTCCCAGGCTAGGGGGTCACATAGGAGCTGTAGTTGCCGACCTGATCTGAGCCATGTCTATGACCTATATACCACAGCCACAGCAACACCAGATCCTCAACCCACTGAGGAGGCCAGGGATCAAACCCACAACCTCATGGTTACTAGTCAGGTTCATTAACCACTGAGCTGCGATGGGAACTCCCAGTAGTGGCTAACTTTAAAGGTAGCTAGTTTGTTAGCAAGATTTTTGCCTTCCTACAGTTTGGTCACTATGGATACATGGAAAAGGAAAACTCAGATAACAAGGGCTTAGTTCAAAGGGTGTGATGAGGATTAAATCAAACAATGGGTGTAAAGTGTCTGGAATGTGTCTGGAATGTCTTGCAAGAAGTGTTCAAAAAACGGCAGCTATTAAACTGAACAGCAATGGAGACTTCAGAATACTTCACTGACTGTTTGAAGACTATCAGTCACTCCCCACCAAGATATAACAAAAAGAAAAAACAGGAGTTCCTGTTGTGGCTCAGAGGTAATGAACCAGACTAGGATCCACGAGGACACAGGTTCGAGATCCCTTGCCTCACTCAGTGGGTTAAGGATCTGGCATTGCTGTGAGCTGTGGTGTAGGTCACAGACGGGGCTCTGATCCGGAGTTGCTGTGGCTGTGGTGTAGGCTGGCAGCTGCAGCTCTGATTCAACCCCTAGCCTGGGAATTTCCATCTGCTGCCAGTGCAGCCCTAAAAAGACAAAAAAAAAAAAAAAAGAAAAACACACCAGTTAGATATAAAAATATGGGATGGGAAACTGGGCATAAAAATCACAGAATCTCCCAGTTGATATGGGCTTTTGGTTATTTAGTACTAATGCCTACCACACATTTCTCTGACACTTTCCATCAGGTGAGACTGACCGCTATGCTTCAGCTACTCCATGTTGTTAGGTGGTAACTGGACAAAATGAAACACAAAGCTTCAAGACAAAAATACCTGGAGAAACTGTTAAATCGTAACAACATAACTTTATCTTCCCTGTTTCTTCCTCTATCACAAACCTGTGCTCAAAATAGAATATGCTAAAAATAGAAACTACCCCTTTCTCTCTGTAACTATTGGCTCCCTAAAAGGTGGGAAGCATGAGTTCCCTCTGCTCAGCCTCCCTGTCACTCTGTTGGTGGATAAACCTGCTTGAGATCTCATTGCTCCAGTTTCTGCCTCCTTCTTCCCCTCTGGTTTCTAACACATGTACTTCATTTAATCTTCACCACACCCTCCTTTTACCTAAGAAGAAACTATGTCACAGAGTTTAAAAGTCTTGCCTTAAAGCCTGTCTTTCTGACTTCAGAGCTCTCAGGTGTAACTGATACTCCAGCTTTTCCCTGAGCTTCAAGGAGTTGCAAACCTTTACATCAGCCACAGCCATTCCTATAACATTTGCATCAGTATTTTCAAATGGTTTCCTTCAAACCAGCTCACTTTACCAAGGATCTTTAAATGTAGATATTAACACAAATACTCAATATTCAAATCATCTCGCCTGACCAACAGGAGGATGCATATCTGGTTGCAGGAAACACTGTGGGCTGCTAAACGAGCTCCTGAAAACACTTCCCCACCCCCTGCTCCAGCCCCACTGGAGCAATGCTCATCCCACACATCCATACATAACTCAAAAAGCCCAAGGCAGTGTGCTCTGCACAGAGCCGGGATCCAACCCACCATCCAAGGGCATCCTTTATAACTTCCCAACAAGCGGTCATCCTGTCTGGGCTAAAGGCTTGAGCTGCTCAGAATTCACTTCCTGGCCAATTAGCTCAGCACAGGATTGTCCACAAGGGTAGAGACCACAGTTCACTCATTTTTTAAGCCCAGCTCAATGCTTGGGGATAAACATGTTTACTTTTTATTTTTTTGGCTGCGCCCGCAACGTATGTAAGCTCCCCCGCCAGGGATCGAACTCGTACCACATCAGTGACAACCATGGATCCTTAACTCGCTAGGCCACCAGTGAACTCCATAATAATGTTCACCTCTTAACCAGAAGCTTGTTGAATGAATAAATACTGGAAAGCTGCTACGACTCAGTGGTTAAGTAGGGCAGTTAAAAGCTCTGGCAATAAACAGGCTGGGTCTGATCTTCAGTTCTAACACCTAATCTCTTTCTTGGAGTGCCTTGAAATCTTACCCCATTCCCTGCTCCTACTTGCCCCCTCCTTTCTGCCCATTTTCCTTGGCTGTAACTGTACCAAAAGTCTGCAGACTTCCCTGACTCCCCCCAGGTGATTTTTGGGGGTGAGGGTGCTTTTTTGTAACAAGCTATCTTGTGCTTCCAAGTCCTGACTAGCTCAGGCCCTGCTCCTGGCTCCCCTTTACTGTCTCTGATCTCTCTCCTCCCTTTAGCTCAAGCACCTGGAACTTGGGGTCCGGGGTGAAACAGCCTTAAAGAGAGTTCCCTTCGTGGCTCAGCCATTAATGAACCCAACTAGGATCCATGAGGATGCAGGTTCGATCCCTGGCCTCACTCAGGGGATTAAGTATCTGATGTTGCCATGAGCTGCGGTGTAGGTCACAGATGCAGCTTGGATCCAGTGTTGCCATGAGCTGTGGTGTAGACCAGCAGTTGCAGCTCTGATTCGACCTCTAGCCTGGGAACCTCCATATGCTGCAGGTGCAGCCTTAAAAAGCAAAAAAACCAAAACAACAACAAAGAGTTACATAATGAAACATGGAAGCTTCATGTACAGCAGACAGGGACAGGTAGAACTAGCAGTTCTTTCTCTCTCTTTTTTTTGTGGTCTTCCTAGGGCTGCATCCACAGCACATGGAGGTTCCCAGGCCAGGGGTCTAATTGGAGCTGTTGCTGCCAGCATACACAGCCACAGCAACTCGGGAACTGAACTAGCAGTTCTCTTAACATTCAACTTCTCCTGGCTGTTTCCCCATCTGCACAATAGTATTATTATAATAGCAGTGATACTTAATATTTTCCATGTACTAGGCCCTGTGGTAAACTTTATATGTATTAACTCATTTAATGGGAATAACAAAACTGACTTCTGACAAGGAGATTCAGAGGGCCAAGTCAGAGAGTGAGGGTGAATGGGCTTTGTAAACTAGCGCCAAGGAATTTTTTTTTTTTTTTTAGGGCCGCACACACTCGTGGCATATAAAGCTCCCAGGCTAGGGGTCCAATCAGAGCTGCAGCTGTCAGCCTACACCAGGGCCACAGCAACGCTTGATCCTTAACCTATTGAGCAAGGCCGGGGATCGAACCTGTGTCCTCATGGATACTAGTTGGGTTAGTTACCGCTGGGCCACAACGGAACTCCCAGCTGTTTTTTCCTAAGAGAGAGACTGCACTGGTATTACAAACCAGCCAATTCCTCCCTTCTACCCACCAGACTGTTTCCCTGTCATTCTCCGCCCCCCCAGCACCTAGACTTTTCTGTTGGAGTTCTTACTACTGTTTTAAAGAAATCATTATTTCTGTGACTAGAGTTTAGTATTTGTCTTCCTGACCGGAGGGGCAGCTCCAAGAGAGCAGGGACTCAACTTATCTTTTTCAACACTGTCTCCAGACACTAGCAAGGATTATGTTTTCAGTTAACAGTTGCCAAAATGAATTAAAGGGTCCATACAATGGACTAAGTAACATGGAATAAGTTCCAAAGTATATAAATAAGAAAAGGTACAAAATGATATGTATAAAAAATATGCAGCCACTTGTGCTAAAAAAAAAAAAAAAGATGTAAGCGGGGAGTTACTGCTGTGGCTCAGCGGTAATGAACCCAACTGGTATCCATGAAGATGCAGCTTCGATCCCTGGCCTCCTTCAGTAGGTTAAGGATCCGGCATTGCTGCAAGCTGTGGTGTAGGTTGAGGATGAGGCTTGGATCCGGCACTGCTGTGGCTGTGGTGTAGGCTCCAGCTGCAACTCTGAATCAACCCCTAGCCTGGGAACTTCCATATGCCCTAAAAAAAAAAAAAAAAAAAGATGTACCAGGGACATCTGTACCAAGGTACCAGAGTACCCTGGAGGCCTAGCGGCTAAGGGACCAGGTGTTGTCACTGCTGTGGTGCAGGTTTGATCCCTGGCCCTGGAACTTCCACATGGAGCAGTGGGAAAGAGAATTGGAGGGACTCAGCTAACAGGTTAGAATTTGGGATTAGTTTTATTTTGTTTTTGCAGGTTGAACAATTTTACTTGATTTTAACTTTTCTTTTTATGGCCACAACTGCAGCATATGGAAAATCCCAGGCTGGGGGCTGAATCAGAGCTACAGCTGCTGGTCTATACCACAGCCACAGCAACACAGGATCGGAGCTGCATCTGTGACCTACACCACAGCTCATGGCAATGCTGGATCCTTAACCCACTGAGTGAGGACAGGGATCGAACTCCTATCTTCATGGATCCTAGTCAGGTTCATTACCACTGAGCCACAAGGGGAACTCCTGAATAATTTTAAAAAATGAATTTCTTTTTTGTTTTTGTGCCTTTTTCTAGGGCCACTCCCTGCGGCACATGGAGGTTCCCAGGCCAGGGGTCTAATCAGAACTGTAGCCGCCAGCATACACCACAGCCACAGCCACACCAGATCTGAGCCACGTCTGCAACCCACACCATAGCTCACGGCAATGCCAGATCCTTAACCCACTGACCAAGGCCAGGGATCAAACCTGCAACCTCATGGTTCCTAATCGGATTCGCTAACCACTGAGCCACGATGAGAACTCTCTTAAAAAATGAATTTTTTTGAGTGGCTAATATATAGTAATTTAATTTTTTTGAAATTTAAAAAATTACATAAAAAGGTCAGTGTCCTTTCCACTGTGTGAGAGACAACTGCTGTTACTTTCCTGAGATACTCTGAGCCTAAACAAACATACCCTGTGTGTACATAGGCATCGAGGCTTTTTTTGTTTTGTTTGCCACACCAATGGCATGTGGAAGTTTCTTTGAATATTACAACAATTTAAAGAAAAACGTTAAGTAAATTGTAGTTCAGGATATATGGTGATGAGAGGATCGTATATAAAATACCTGAGGAGTTCCCATTGTGGCGCAGTGGTTAGCGAATCCAACTAGGAACCATGAGGTTGCGGGTTCGATCCCCGGCTTTGCTCAGTGGGTTAAGGATCCAGTGTTGCCAAGTGACCTGTGGTGTAGGTTGCAGACGCAGCTCGGATCCCACGTTGCTGTGGCTGTGGTGTAGGCCGGTGGCTATAGCTCCGATTAGATCCCTAGCCTGGGAACCTCCATATGCTGTGGGAGCGGCCCTAGAAAAAGGCAAAAGACAAAAAATAAAAAAAATAATAAAATAAAATAAAATACCTGACATTTTGAGGAAAAGTGAGCTAAGATAAGTGGATGGGCAAGATTATTCTAACTAGTAGATATGGTTAAGTGCAGGACCAGGAAGCTGCAGTTTGGGAGGGGGGCTGAATGTGGTGTAGACCCAGTGTGGATGGAGCACACAGTGCAAGATGGAGAGGTCAGAAGGGTCAGAGGTCAGAAAGGTCAGATGATCTGGCAAGCCAGGTTAATATAGTCCTGGACTTAAACTTGAGGGCAGCAGGAGGCTCCTATACTCTATCTGGCTTAGAGTGCAAGCAGCTTGAGAGCAGGGCATTTTTTGATTCTTTCACTGCTTAGAAGATGCTACCAGCATAAATTAAAGTCCAAACACTTCACAATGGTACCCAAAGACTTTTTTTTTTTTTCTTTTTCCTTTTGGCCACACCTGCACCATGCAGAAGTTCCTGGGCTAGGGAGCAAACTTGAGCCACAGTAGTGACAACACTGGATCCTCTACCTGATGAGCTACCAGGGAACTCTCTAAAGATCATTTAGGTAACATGCAAGTGACATGATCTCCTGTAAGCATGGCATGCCACACTATCTCAGACATGCTACTTCTTTCACCTATTTGTGCCTTTGCTCCACAGCTCCTTCTGGTCAAGTGATCCTCCTGTGTTACTCGGTAACTAACCATTCGACTTCTACACTAGCCCTTTGCATTCATCCACAGCCCAGCAGAAACCATTACTTCCAGTGTGAAGCCGTTCCCCTCTTCCCAGGCACTTGTCACTTCTTCCTCTGCACACTGCTTTTAAAGCGTTTATCACATACCAGTCAGGTTACCCGAATCGCTGTGCCATCTCAAGCTCTTTGACGGCAGGTTTCGTTACTGGCTCCTCTACATTGTCTGTACGAGCAGAACCCTGGACCTCAGACTGGGGGAAAAAACACAGCCTGCTCCCTACATAGGGAACTTTGACCAAATGTCTCAACCCAGAAGTCTCAAACTCAGATATAGTTTGATTCTCAGAGTTGGCCCACATAGGGTGTGTTCAGATTTGAATTTTCAATTTTTAAAAAGTGGACAAACTCACGGAAAGCCTGGATTTCTGACTCCATTTGCCCTAAATCTAGGAACAATGGCTCATTTTCACATGGCAACCATCAGCTGAAGTTGATCAAACAGGGCCTGTGCTCCATTTTGCCCAATTCACACGTCTGTTCTCCCTAGCACAAAGACCTGGTTTTGGTTGTTCTTCCCTCATTGTTTTTCTTATGGTTAAATTAAAAGTTAAACTTTCTTACACTAGGCTGTTTCACCTGAGTCCTGAAGGCAATTGAGTGTTCAACCATTAGCTTAGCCTCCAAGTCTGTTTTCTTATCTGCCAAATGAGAAAAATAACCTTTGCCTATAATTTTCAGTACAGCTCTGCAGGGTAACACGGATACCAAACAGAGAATGCTGCTTGGACCATGGGAAAGTGTTTGAAAAACACGATTTTTAAACCTCAGGAGCTCAAGAACCATTTACAGAATGAATGAATCAATGAATGAATGATGAATGAACGAACAAACAAACGAACCAACAATTGATCAGTATTACTGCTTTGTAAAGAGAAGACTGATGAAGAAAACTCTGGCCACGGCGTTTTTATCCATTTGTGAAAGCCATACTTTGTGTCTGGGATACGGCAGGTGCTTGAAAAATGGGACAAACTGCCGTCACTATGAATTCCAGAAAAGCTGTGCATGAAGGAGTGAGTGAAGGTGAAGTGGGCAAGAGTTACGCCTGTGAAGGTTTAGCACTTTTCACCAGGCACACAGCAGGTGCTCAATGAGTGCCTGTGGAATGCTCAGAGACAGGGGCCCAGCTGCACTCCCTCCTCCAAGCCGCCCTCCAGAGGACCATCCGGCCTCCTCCCCACCCTCCTGCCCCGCCCTTACAGGATGTCCTCGCGGATGGAGGTGCCATGGTTGAGGTTGTGGAAGCGGACGGAGACGCAGTCCCTGAGAATGAAGGAGCACCTGTTCTCCTTTTTGTAGGCGCTGAAGCACTCCTTGAAGTCCTCGTAGGTCTTGAAGCAGCTGCCTAGCTCCATGGCCACCCCCTCAGCCCACAACAGGGGCTGGCCCCAAGATCCACAGGGGTCAGAGGTCACACTGTGAGGTTTCTACAGACTGGAGTGGGCCCAGGAGGCCTTAAGGGTCGGCCCGGGTCGGGTGGCCTGTTACGGAGCTCAGGAGAAGCCCTCAGCTCGGGAGGACCTGGGTGCGCTGGGGGGCGTCTCTGCTACTGACAGAAGGGAAATGACACTCAGCCCTTATTATCCATTCCCGGGGCTCCGCCCCATCACTGACACATCCAATCAGCACCAGCCTCTCAGACTGGCACTCACTTTTTCCAATCGCTGGAGAGTAGATGGGCTGGCTCAACGGAAAACCGACAGGGGCATTGACCAATCATAACCTGCATCCCGCTTTCCCAGGGCCGGCCGAATACTTCCGGTTATTTAGCTTTTTGCCGGAGGCTGCGCATTTTACCTAATCTCAGTGTGAGCGGCTCGGGGCAGAGTCCTTGGCGAGCTGTAACTGAACTACATGTCGTCCACGAAGCCTCCCGAGGAGAGACAGAGCGGCGACGATCCACCCGGGGACCTCCGCAGTGTCCTGGTCACCAGCGTGCTCAATCTCGAGCTCTTGGACCAGGATCTCTTCAGGTAGTTGGCCGCATCTGGTACCCCGCCCCCCGCAACCCGCCCGAGACACAGTGGGACAGGGGCTCCTGATATTGACTGCTGCTACCCCGTCGCCCCTGTCCGTAGCCCCCGGGACGAGGATTGACTCTGCGTAGGATGCCTCTGCGCCGATTGGGAGGGAACTTGTGCCTGACAAAGCTGCCCAGGTTTCCTCCTCTGCACAAGGGGTCAGTGCAGCCTCACGGAGGTCCTCTCAATCTGAACAAAAACAGTGGTGACCCAAGATGTCCTTCTCAGCAGCCTCCCTTGAGGAGTCATATCCCAGGGGGAGCCAGCCCAGAAAGGACAGTGATTTGTCCAAGGACGCAAACTTATCCGCAGCTCCTACGGGGAAATTCACTCATTTGCTCTTCCCTACCCCATCCCCACCACCACTAGGTGGGGTCTAGTAGCTCTTTATTCATTCTGAGGCCTGAGCCAGTTTCCTTCCTGATGCCACTTAAATTCTTGACTGTAGTGGAGGGTTTAACAGCTTAGGCTTCCAAGGCTCTTCTTGGCTGATTGGAAGCTATTTTAGGCATTAACTTAATTTCCCCCATTTTAACAAATTACAAGTAACTCTCTGGAGAACTGTCTGCTATGCATTATGTGAACATCTTGAGCTGGGATGTGAGAAGCTGGAAACCTAAATTCTTTTTTTTTTTTTTGTCTTTTTAGGGCCGCACCCATGGCATATGAAGGTTCCCAGGCTAGGGGTTGAATCGGAGCTGTAGTCACTTGCCTACGCCACAAGGCCAGATTCGAGCCATGTCTGTGACCTACACTGCATCTCATGGCGCCAGATCCTTAACCCGCTGAGTGAGGCCAGGGATCGAACCTATGTCCTCATGGATGCTAGTCAGATTCCTTTCCGCTGAGCCATGACGGATGCTCCACGGAGACCTAAATTCTTGAGCTGCCACTGGGCTCAGGCACAGGACAAGACTTGCCTCTAGGGCCTCAATTTCCACATCTGTACACTGAAGGGGTCAAATTTGAAGTCTGAGGGCCCTTCAATCTCTAAATCAAGTTCTTGGAAGAACTAGGCTATAAAGTTGAGGGGTGTGAGTGGCAGACCTTAATGCAGTCCACTCCCAGCTTTGGGGGTTCGTCTTTGTTTACTTAAGGCCTTGAGAAGCTTACTCCTTACGCTGGTATGGAAAGAAGACATGGGGTCAAAAGACCCAGATAACTTCTCAGGATGGAAGTGTTTGAGCTGTGTGACCTTGCTCGAGTCAGTTTCTCTCTTATGCTCCCTGTTCGTGTAGTGTAAAATATGGGAATTGCTTCATTAGCCTTAACTGAAGTCCATGGACGTTTTGGGCATCCTAAGGCCTTGAAGTTTTAGGTAGAGAGATGTCAGGATATTTGCCTGGGGAAAGGATCTATGGCTTTTAGCAGATGCTCAAAGGGTCCCAGACCCCAATCAGGTTAAGAGATCTTTCACTAGAGGCTCATCAAAGGTTTTGGGGATTTGGCCTAGCCCCCAAGTCTTTCCTGCTTTTCCCCTCTCCCCACAGAGGAAGGCATTACTGGGTACCCTCAACCCAGCGGCTGTTTGGGGGTCAGATTGTAGGCCAGGCCCTGGTGGCTGCAGCCAAGTCTGTGAGCGAAGATGTTCACGTGCACTCCTTGCACTGCTACTTTGTTCGGACAGGTAAACCACCCCCTCCCTACCCCACCCCAGCTCTGGTGGCCCAGCAGCCACTTCCCCGCCTTGGGGAGGAAGAGGGAGAGAGATGGAGGGTGGGGGGAAGGGAGTGGGATGCTCTAGGGAGCCTAGAGAGGAACAAGGCCTGAGGCCAGGAAGAGCCTTAGACCCCATACCTGCTGAGATGCCGTGTACTTGTTTTCTGGCCCATGGTGGCACAAGACTCGGCAGCTTCACTGTTACCAGGGGGGTTTTTGTTCTTTATTCTTTACACACCTTCTGGGGTCAGCCCTGTGCTGAATTCTTGGAGGATGCTGTAACCTCTGCTGGGCGTTTGGAGGCC
The DNA here is from genome assembly GCF_016906955.1 of Phacochoerus africanus. Classification (NCBI taxonomy): domain Eukaryota; kingdom Metazoa; phylum Chordata; class Mammalia; order Artiodactyla; family Suidae; genus Phacochoerus; species Phacochoerus africanus. The sequence goes on from NC_062546.1 coordinate 15,103,454, forward strand.
GGCAGCTTAACTTGGAGAAGAGAGCACCAGCCTGGGAATCAAAGAGACTTTGGGTCTGGTTTGAGCTTTGCCAGGCGACCTTGAGTGAGATAACTACCTCCCCAATCCCTCCTTCATCCCACCTAAAAAATGGAGGAGGGGCGGACCAAGCAAGATCTCTATAGCTGCTTACTGCTCTCAGGTCAAAAGAGAGAGTAATCTTTTAAAACCCATGTGCGCTCTCTCTCTCTTTTTTTTTTTTTGCTTTTTAGGGCCACACTCGCGGCACATGGAGATTCACAGGCTAGGGGTTGAATCGGAGCTACAGCGGCTGGCCTACATTACAGCCATGGCAACACTGGATCCGAACTGCATCTGCGACCTACACTGCAGCTCATGGCAATGCCTGGATCCTTAACCCACTAAGCGAGGCCAGGGATTGAACCCGCAACCTCATGGTTCCTAGTTAGGTTCGTTTCCTCTGCACCACAGTGGGAACTCTGCCATGCTCTCTTTTGAGAAACAAAAATCTCACTCTTTTCCCTCATTCCTAAGCAGATGCTCCCAATTTCAAGAGTCTCTGTCTTAATAGTCCCATCAGCTGAGGAGAATTGATGGAACTTTACAGTATGTGATCTGTATTAAAAAAACAATGGGTTCCCCCCTTCACCTTACAAACATAAAATAGTTAATAGTAAATACTATTCCTACTGCATTCCCTTGCCCCTCCGGCCCCATCCTTTTATTTCCTGTCCTTACGTGACAATCACTGCTATAAAGTATTTGAATACTTACCCGGGGCTAGCCCCCCTTTTTATGCTAGTTTGGGGCACACTTGCCCTCGGTTTCCTCAGTTTGGCTGTAAACTTCAAAAGTGCCAACCTTTTGATACTGGAATCCTTCTAACAGAGTGAGACATTTTTTGTTTCGTTTTGTACAGGTGGAGGCATCACCTGATGCCACTGAATCGAATCTTACTGGTATCCATGAGGATGCGGGTTTTGGCCTCTCTCAGTGGGTTGGGGAAACAGCATTGCCGTGAACTGTGGTATAGGTCACAGATGCAGCTTGGATCCCCTGCTGCTGGGCTGTGGTGTAAGCCAGCAGCTGTATCCCCGACTGGACCCCTGGGAACTTCCATATGCCTAGGGGTGGCCCTAAAAAGCAAAAAAAAAAAAAAAAGAATTCTGAAGTTCCCATCGTGGCTCAGTGTTTAACGAATCCGACTAGGAATCGGGTTCCTAGCTGCGGTTTCAATCCCTGGCTTCGCTCAGTGGGTTAAAGATCTGGTGTTGCCATGAGCTGTGGTGTAGGTCACAGGTTTGGCTCGGATCCCGTGTTGCTGTGGCTGTGGCATAGGCCTGTGACTACAGCTCTGATTCGACCCCTAGCCTGGGAACCTCCATATGCTGCGGGAGCAGCCCTAGAAAAGACAAAAAGACCAAAAAAAAAATTTTTTTTGAGTCTTTGCAGATAAACTATATAGTGCAGGGCCCGGTATGTTGCAGGTTTGCCATAAATGGTAACTATCATTATTTTGATTTTTCCTTTATTATTTATTTATTTATTGTCTTTTGTCCTTTTAGGGCCGCTCCCGAGGCATATGGAGGTTCCCAAACCAGGGGTCTAATCAGAGCTGTAACCTCTGGCCTCCGTCAAAGCCACAGCCAGACCCGAGCCTCGTCTGTGACCCACACCACAGCCCACAGCAATGCCAGATCCTTGACCCACTGAGGGAGACCAAGGATCAAACCCACAACCTCATGGTTCCTGGTCGGCTTGGCTTCTGCTGTGCCACGACGGGAACTCTGATTTTTTTTCTTAAACTATCATTTTTTGATGATGAACTTATGAGAATAATTTAACGGTGCATGCTACAGAGCACAACTATGTACATTACCTTGTTTAATCCTCTCAAGTAAGGGATGGGTGGGGTGTGTGAGCATTCCTGCCACTATTCTACCTATAAGGAACCTTGGACCAAGAGAAGTTAGGTAAGCAGCTCCCATACTGCTCAGGGAGGAAGAGCTGGGATTTGAGCCTGAGTTTGTGTGGCTCCAAACTCTACACTCTGCCCTCCTCCTGCGTTTTCCTTTTTCACTCTTGGGAGATAATTCCAAACCATGAGAGGACCCATCTCAGGTCTGGAGGAAGGATCCACTTCCCTGGGGATCCAGGGACGGCGTGAAATGAGCTGTGCTCACACTGCTGTTTTGTAATTATCACCAATTACAAAACAGCTTCTTTTTTTTTTTTTTTCTTCCTCTTTTCTAGGGCTGCACCCGCAGCATATGGAGATTCCCAGGCTAGGGGTTTAATCAGGGCTGTAGCCTCTGGCCTACACCACAACCACAGCAATGAGGGATTCGAGCTGCATCTGTGACCTACACCAGAGTTCACGCAACACCAGATCCTTAACCCACTGAGCAAGGTCAGGGATTGAACCTGCAACCTCATGGTTCCTAGGCAGATTTGTTAACCACTGAGCCACGATGGGAACTCTCCCAACGGCTTCTTGCATAAAATTGGCAGCTGTTATAGGACTATTAAAATAAAAGTCAAGGCAAAGTAGGAGTATGAGATTAACACACTACTCTACATAAAATAGATAAGCAACAAGAGTTTACTGTATAGTACAGAGAAGTATAGTCAATAATAACAAATAAAAGTCAAGGGCCAGGAGGCTGGTAATTACAGGGGATTTGTTTCCACTTCGCTAAGATGGGAATACAATGGTTGTGTCAAAAAACTAGGCTAAGGCATATTGTTGCAGTTTTATGCAAAAGTTAGTTCCAGATTTCCTGGCAGCAAGGCAAAGAAAGGGTGGCAGGGGGAGCTCTCTTATTAGTTTGTGATATGACCCTTTACCAGGTACATCAAGATTTATAAACAGTGATGGTACTCCAATGATATTTTTAGATTAAAGATACTGGGAGGTGGGGGTGTTGGTCCTTAGCCATTTATCATATCAGTTCTTTTCCTGAAAGGCTAGGATGGAATGTTAGTTCAGCTTTTTGTTTTTTGATTTTTTTAAAAGTATTTCTATAAATAGGCAGAAGAATGTAATACACGTGTCATCTGACTGGGTGTAGGTTTAGAACTTGGAGAATCTAGAGCAGGAGTCAAAAAACATTCTGTAAAGGGCCAGATAGTACATTTTTTAGATTTTGTGGGCAAAAGCGATAGCGGATACTTTAAACAAATGGGCTTGACTGTATTCCAAAAAATGTCATGTATGGCATCAGTTTCCTCATCCATACAAATGGGGATGACACACTTTGCATAGTTAATGTGAGACTGTAAAAAACTATAAAAAATTAATAAACAGAAACCTCAATTAAGTATAGTTGAGCGACCAGAAGGGGGCGCTCTCACACCCTGTTGACAATAGCAGAGCTAAGTAAGACTCCTCTTTCCTGACCTGGATTCAGCCAGTGAACCCCCATGGGCTTTTTGTTTACTAGAGTCCTCCAGACTACTCTGTACTATAGCTCTTCCTGCCCCCCTCTATAAAAGCGTTCTCAGAGTTTCCTGTGGCTCAGCAGGTTAAGAATCTAGCTTTGTTTCTGCTGTGGCGAGGGTTCCATCCCTGGCCTGGGAACTTGCGCCTGCCGTGGGTACAGCCAAAGATAAAATAAAGGTGTTCTCCTTCCTGTGCCGTGCAGGGGACTTGCACGTGGCTTGTCATGGTTGCAGACCCCAAATTGCCATTCTCTGCTGATCCCCAAGAAACCCGTCTTTGCTGGAGAAGTATCTGGCAGTCTGATTTGTTTCTGGTCAACATAAATGAATGCCTTCACTCCATAACTGTTCGCTCCCTCCCTTCAATATACTGCAAAGCTCACCTGCTCTGTTCCGAGAAAAATTTTGAAGAACAGGTCTGGGAGTTCCCGTCGTGGCGCAGTGGTTAACGAATCCGACTAGGAACCATGAGGTTGCGGGTTCGGTCCCTGCCCTTGCTCAGTGGGTTAACGTGAGCTGTGGTGTAGGTTGCAGATGCGGCTCGGATCCTGCGTTGCTGTGGATCTGGCGTAGGCCGGAGGCTACAGCTCCGATTCGACTCCTAGCATGGGAACCTCCATATGCCGCGGGAGCGGCCCAAGAAATAGCAAAAAAAAAGAACAGGTCTGGAACACATCCACACTGAAAGGTGAATCACCAGTAACTGAAAGCACTGCATTTTTGCTGCAGCCCAAAGATTGGGTGAAAGCTTTCTTTCTTTTTTTTTTTTTTTTAAAAGTTCATTAGTAGCAAGGGAAGCCTCCTTCCTAGCCCCTGGAATCAGACCGCATCTGTAGCTACATCCAGTGTCTGGACTCTTGGAAAGCCCTTCTCAAAGGTCTTTGGCCTTGAGGAACCCCCATTCTGTTAAAAATGCCCCATTTGGCATTGCTGGCTGGGCTTAGGGCTTCACAGTGCTGTTGACTGCTGTTGAACGAGCCAGGCCTGGTGGGCTCCCCATTTAGATGGGATGGAGGACATTACACTTCTCTAGAACTGCTTCTTTCGTCTCCAAGTTGAAAATCACCCTCAAGACATCTCACCACCTAGATGTCAGGGTGCTCCAAGGTCAGTCTGACTTGCACGAAAGGACTGCAAGGACACTAGGCAGCCTCTCTCCCTCTAGAGCCCCTCCCAGACCTGTTGGTTGAGGGCTAACAGCCCTCACCCTGGGGCCAGTGGCTCCCATCCTGCACTGGGAGTGCAGGGACTGAAGGAGAAGGGCCAGGTGACTTCCATTCGCATTGCAGGCAAAGTGACTGACACAGGCTCTTCCTGAGAGACTATCAGACAAGGGCCAGACCACGTAAGGATAGAACTCTAAGCCGTGACTGGCAGCAACTGGTAGACAGGTCACCATCTCCAGCAGCCAGGAAGCCGGACTTCCAGTTTAGGACCAACTGGGGAAAGCCAAACATGCAGCCCTAACCAAAGACACAGGCTATCCCGCTTCTAGGTAGCCTGCTCCAGCTTCCCCGTGCCGGCAGCTTCCAATGAGGGCATACCTGGAAGCACTTTTTTCAGTACAAAGCTTTCCTGCTCCTCTCTCTGCCTGTAAGTTTCTGCCAAAACTAAGTGATGGTGGCTGACTCCCTTGCTGTACTAAACTCTGAATAAATAGCCTTTGCTTGTTCTTTAAAGACAAGAGAAAGGAGATCCTGTTGTGGCTCAGCGGTAATGAACCCGACTAGTATCCATGAGGATGAGGGTTCGATCCCTGGCCTCACTCAGTGGGTTAAGGATCTGGCATTTCTGTGAGCTGTGGTGTAGGTCGCAAACTTGGCCTGGACCTGGCCTTATTGCGGCTGTGGCGTAGGCCGGCACCTGTATCTCTGATTCCACCCTATGGGAACTTCCATATGCTGCCAGTGTGGCCCTAAAAACAACAACAACAACAACAACAAAAAAGGAGTTCCCATTGTGGCACAGTGGTTAAGGAATCCGACTAGGAACCGTGAGGTTGAGGGTTCAATCCCTGGCTTTGCTCAGTGGGTTAAGGATCCGGCATTGCTGTGAGCTGTGGTGTAGGTCGAAGATGCGGCTCGGATCCCACGTTGCTATGGCTGTGGTGTAGGCCGGCGGCTACAGCTCCAATTGGACCCCTAGCTTGGGAACCTCCATATGCTGCGGGAGCGGCCCAAGAAAAGGCAAAAAGACCGAAAAAAAAGAGAGAGAAAGAAAGAAGAAACCAGGCAACAGGCCCAATTTGCTGACCCCTGACCAAGAAGAATGATACTGAGCTCATAACAAGATCCCAGTCACAGATGGAACGAGGCAAAAGCTGAGAGTATTTTGGGAGTTCCCTTTATGGCTCAGTGGAAACGAATCAGGATGCAGATTCGATGCCTCGCTCAGTGGGTTTAGGATCCAGCGTTGTTGTGAGCTGTGCTGTAGGTCGTAGATGCAGCTCAGATCTGGCGTGGCTGTGGCATAGGCCAGTGGCTATAGCTTTAATTCAACCCCTAGCCTGGGAACCCCCATAGGCTGAGGGTGCGGCCCTAAAAAGACCAAAAAAAAAAAAAAAAAACCAAACCAAAAAAAGCTGAGAGTATTTGAGTATTTTACCTAACAGAGCACTTGCTATGTGCCAGATGTTATTCTGAACCCTCTATACCCCTGAACTAAATCCGTCATCGTTAAGATGCTGAGAAGTGTGACCATTATGATGATCCCCGTTTCCCAGATGGGTTAACTCCTCAGAGAAGGTAAGCGACTTTCCCAAGGGCACACCGCTGGTGAGTGGCAGAGCTGGGCTCCGAATGCAGGGAATCTGGCAATGTCCCTTCTGTCCCACCTGCACCGGGAGCATCCTCAAGACTGAGTCTGATGTTCTTTCTGTACCCCCAGTACCTGGGCCTTCGCAGGCCTCCGTCAGGAGCTATGGAGCAGCAAGGGAATGGAGAATGAGCAGCAGAGGGGCCTGTGCAGCCATGGTGATGGCCATCAGGCCTCTGCGGCTCACCCTGGCTCATCATGTCCCCTGTGTCCTCTGCAGGGGACCCGAAGGTGCCGGTGCTGTACCAGGTGGAGCGGACGCGGACAGGGGCGAGCTTCTCTGTGCGCTCCGTGAAGGCCGTGCAGCATGGCCTGCCCATCTTCATCTGCCAGGCCTCCTTCCAGCAGGCCCAGCCCAGTCCCCTTCAGCACCAGTTCTCCATGCCCACTGTGCCCCTGCCCGAGGAGCTGCTGAGCCACGAGGCCCTCATTGAACAGTATTTAAGGTAAGAGACCTGGAGGCCCCCCCCGGACAGGCTCAAACCACCGCCGCCACCTGTTAGCGTTTGTGAAACATTAGTTTCAGGTGTGTGAGAGCCCGTTCCTGAATCTCGACTAGCATTTTATTTTTTCTTTTTAGAGCCACACCCCCAGCATGTGGAGGTTCCCAGGCGAGGAGTCGAATCAGAGCTGCATCTGCTGGCCTACACCACAGCCACACCAGATCCGAGCTGCCTCTGCGACATACACTGAAGCTTGTGGCAAAGCCAGGGACTAAACCCGCATCCTCATGGATACTACTTGGGTTCTTAACCTACTGAGCCACAACAGGAAACTGACTAGAATTTTAAAAAATAGACTAGGGAGTTCCCACTGTGGCACAGTGGGTTAATGATCCGGCTTGTCTCTGTGGCGGTACTGGTTCGACCCCTGGCCTGTGCAGTGGGTTAAAGATTCAGTGTTACTGCAGCCGTGGTGTAGGTGGTAGCTGTGGCTCTGATTTGATCCCTGGCCCAAGAACTTCCATATGCTAAGGGTTAGGGCAAAGAAAGCTTTTTTAAAAGTAGACTAGAAAAGGAGGTACTGAAGTGTTTTTTCTCTGTACTAAGGGTGGGAAGCGATTTGTGAAACATTCATTTCAGTTGTGTGAGAGCAGGTGGGCCCATGTGTGTGTTGGATCTTGATGTGAAGTGCGGGGCTTATGATTCAGCCATTTCAGGTACTGTTACAGCCTTCTCGTTTGGTTGGGTTTTTTGTTGGGTTTTGTTTTTGGCTGCAGCATGCAGCGGCTGGAGGCGGGGATCTCAGTTCCCAGACCCGGGCTGCAGCAGTGAAAAAGCCCTGAGTCCTAACCACTAGACCACCAAGGACCTCCCCGGTGTTGGTTTAAATATTGAAACACTTCTGTAACCACTTGGTAGATACCTTCCTGGTCTTTGAGTGGTCCCCCTTCTCCTTCAGGGTCACCCGTGACCCAGCTGCCTAAGAGTTAATACTTGGCAGGGGTGAGGGTCCTTGCTGCCTTTGCCTTCGTGTGTGCTGAATATTTTGAATATCACTGGGTCAAACAGATTTCTTACTTGGATCTCAGCGAATAAAGCTGGAAAAATGCTGGGGCAGCGGAAAGAACTCAGGGTCCTGACACAGGACAGTCACGTGGATTCAGGCCGGGGCTCTGCCTCTCTTAGTGCTCACCTGCTGTGTGACTCTGCCCACAGAGCCCTGCTTCTTGATCTAAAAAAATGGGAAAGGCCGTTTCTGCCCTGCCGAATTCACAGCTGTGTCACAACGAGAGCTTTGTGCTGCACACACGGGAGTCAGCCTGCCCAGTGCAGTCAGCCCGGTGTGATGGAAGGATGTGCATCTGACCTGGGGAAAGGCCCGGGCTCAGATCTGGACTCGCACTGCCAGCTGTGTGGGTTCGGCAAGTTGCTTTCCTGCTTGGCGCCTGTGCCTTCTGTTTGAACAGGGTGCCAATCAGAGTTCCTACCTCATAAGGCTGCTGTGAGGGTTAAATGAGAGCAGGTTGTCAGTCAACTGGGGTTATACCACTCTTGACAGAGAGGAATAAGCTCGGAGCCTAGCATGTGGTCAGAGCTCCAGAATGTTTGAGAAGTGAAAGGAGGACATTGTCGTTAAAGGTCCCTGAGTCGAGCGCGCTGTGCTGTCCTCTAAGGAAGCGGTGTTATGTTCATTAACATTAAACAGAATTAACACACCGGCCACAATAGCCTTCAATAGCCACATGTGGCTACTGGCTGCCACTGCAGGCAGTGCAGCTATAGAGCATTCCATCATCACCGGAGGTTCTGTCACACACTGCTCGGGAGGCGAGGGATGGAAATGGAAATCCGGGGGTCGAGCTCGAGGGGTGGTCGTTACTGTGGCGAAGGGGTTTCCCTGGAAACGGGCTCCTCCCCCTGCACACACACGGGTCCTGGCGGCTCAGGGTTGGGCAACTCAGTCTAAGTAGGGCGGCCAGTCTCCCAAGGGTTTAGAATAGAGAAGTGGTCCAGAGTGTGAAGCATGGAGCCAGCCTGCCCGGCTGCATGAGCAGGCTGCCTGCACTCTCCGTGCCGGCTTCACTTAGCAGAGGCAGAGGTAGCAACACCCACCCATCTCACAGGGGTGCTGAAGGAGTGAGGTGACGTGTGTGAAGTGCCCGGCACCGGGCCTGTTAAAGGGTCCACTGTATGACTAGTGCAGTGTTGGCTTTGCACACGTTGTCTTGTCTCCGCAGGGTTTACTACGAGGTAGGTTCCTGTCATTATCCACAGTTTGCAGATGGGAAAAAAGGCTGGTTGATTATTGACTTGCACAGGGCCTTGGGCTCAGAAGGGGCAAAGCGCTGCAAATGCTATCCTATCCTGCCTGCCGGAGGGGAGGGGAGCTTTGGGGATACATTGGGAGTCCCCGTGGAGAAATGAGGGGGGTCAGAAGGGACAGCTCAGAAGATTGGGCTTCCCATCTCCCTGGGTCTCCCTGTCCCTCTCCCCTTTCCTTCCAGGGACCCTAACCTCCGAGAGAAGTACCGAGTGGGGCTGAACCGAATTGCTGCCCAGGAGGTGCCCATTGAGATCAAGGTGGTCAACCCACCCACCCTGAGCCAGCTGCGGCGCATGGAACCAAAACAGATGTTCTGGGTGCGAGCCCGGGGGTACATTGGTAAGAGGACCCCGTGGACGGGAAGGAATCCCTCCCAGGGGGTAGACCGGCACCTCGCTTGCCCTGTGTGGCCTCGGCCTTGTTACTTCCCAGCTGGGCCTGCTTCCTCCTCCATATGACGGGGAAGCTGGCTCAGCCCTTTGCATGGGGAGGATGCAGAGGGGCCTCTAATCCTAGTGTCAGCCTTTCTGGGGGAGGCAAGGCACCTTTGCGGAGATTCTTCTTCAGGTCCACTGCTAAGCCTAAGGTGCCTTTGTGCAAAGTGGAAGTTCAGGGTGGGAGATGTGGGGAGTGAAGACTAGATGGCAGTCCTCACCCCCGCCCCCCCATCTCCCTTATCCCCCATCTCATACACACACACACACACACCGCTTAGGCCAGGTGCCCTCATGCAGTGAACAGTCTGCACACCTGTGCATGGCAGCCCCTTTCTCCCTACCTCCCTGCAGGTCCTGAGCTGTAAAGCCCAGGAGCCCAGGGCTGATGGGGCCGGAACCTGTTGCAGGGGAGGGCGACATGAAGATGCACTGCTGCGTGGCTGCCTATATCTCGGACTACGCCTTCCTGGGCACAGCGCTGCTGCCCCACCAGTGGCAGCACAAGGTGCACTTCATGGTCTCCTTGGACCACTCCATGTGGTTCCACGCCCCTTTCCGAGCGGACCACTGGATGCTCTATGAGTGTGAGAGCCCCTGGGCTGGTGAGTGTGGGGCCACGGGCTGGGGGGTGGTGGGCTAGGATGCTGACCTTGGGGTGCCAGAGAGCTTGCTTTCTTGGGTGATGCTGCCCCTTGCCCAGTCCCTGTGGAGCACTGCACAGATCACTTCCTCTCCTGCCCTCCCCCGGGCTGTGGCATCCTTGTCTTCAAAATGACAGGGTGAGGCCTGAGGATGGGACACCAGCTCAGCTCTTAATTTCTGTACCATGCTGGGAATATGATTCACTTTATCCCAGAGACTCTGTTCTAGTCCCAGAACCACTTTAGATTCTCTGCATGATCTTGGGCAAGTCCCTCCCTCTGAGCCTCAGTTTCCCCTTCTAAGCCAAGAGGGTTGCATTAGAGCAGAGGTATCCAAAGCTGGTAGCCCATCAGACCACAGCCACCTAGAAGAGCGTTTTCAAAACGATCTGATTCTGTCCCCAAGGTTCTGATTCTGCAGGTCTTGGACAAAGTCTGTATTTTTAAGACGCTCCCTAAAGGATTCTGATAATTCACCTGGTTGGGGGTCAGGGCACTCAGCAGTCTCTGAGGGCCCCACTACTTGGATGCTCCTTATAGAGAAACCCAGACTCCTGGTTTCAGAGCCCTGGCTAACCTTGGGGATGTACATTTCAAATGAAGAAAAGCCTTGCTTTGTGAAACAGGGACAAAATTTAAGGGACTCTTTATACTCAGGGAAGGAGACTTTCTCAAGTGCCAGTAGCTTCACAACAGAGGAACAACCACCTTGAATTTAGGACTCTTGGGGTCTGGCCTGATCCTAAGGCCAAGTTCCTGAGGTCCTCTGGACTTGAGTGTCATCATCTGGAAAGTGGGACAAGGCCCACTTCATCTGGCACATGTGAGAGCTACTGCTTCATGAGAACCCAGCAGGTCCCTTCATAAACATCAGACCCAGGCCTAAGGCTAGCAGGGGAGAGAGAGCCTCCAGGTGGAGATGGGTGGTGGCCAGGCCTCAAGGCCCCAGGGCCCACAGTTCCTCTCCTCTGAGCCACTTTGTCACTGGGTGGGTGGAGGTGTGGGTTTTTTTTTTTTTTTTTGGCTTTTGTCCTTTTAGGGCCACACCCACAGCACATGGAGGTTCCCAGGCTAGGAACCTAATCGGAGCTACAGCTGCCGGCCTGTACCACAGCCACAGCAACTCCAGATCTGAGCTGCATCTGCGGCCTACACCACAGTTCACGGCAATGCCAGATCCTTAACCCATTGACCAGGGCCAGAGATCAAACCTGCAACCTCATGGTTCGTAGTCAGATTCATTTCTGCTGCGCCATGATGGGAACTCCATGGTTTTTTTTTCGTTTTTTTTTTTTTTAAATGAATTACCAGCCTGGAGGGCCTGGTTTGACTTATTAGAAAGGGAACTGCTAGGTTTCCTAACACAAGTGGCCAAAGGTGGGGCAGATCTGCTTAGCTGAGCTACTAAACCAGACTGTTCTCAGAACTTCTCCCCTTGGGATTTTTTTGAGGAAGCCATCAGATGTGTGAAAGTGCTTTCAGACCAGCAAGTGGGATTCCCGTGGGAGGAGCTACCCTGACGACCAGCCATAACAGGCTCCTTAAGGGGAGCGGCGCTTGCAGAAGGGACCATAGCAGTCAGCCCTGGTGCAGGCCGCCCAGACCGAGATGCACCTTTTTCAAGGAGCATGGAGAAGGAGATGGGTAGCTGTTCTCACCCTTCTCTTTGCCTGCAGGTGGTTCCCGGGCCCTGGTTCATGGGCGGCTGTGGCGTCAGGACGGGGTCCTGGCTGTGTCCTGTGCCCAGGAGGGCGTGATCCGAGTGAAGCCCAAGGTTTCAAAGAGCAAGCTATAGCCAGAGGTACCAGCTTGGCCTGGCACTTCAGGGATCTTCCTTCTCTCCCCACTCCTGAGGCAGGAGTTACTGTCCAGGGCCAGCCCTCTGTCCCTGACATCCAATAAAGACTCATACCACTGGAGCTGCCGTCTTTAATCCCCCTGGGGCCAGAACTGCAGCCCTCCCTCCAGCCATCGACTCCAAGACTCCTGGGGCAGAGTCCCTGGCCCTCTGGCCAGGCTGCCTATGGGTTTGGAGGCCCAAGGGAAAGGGAACGTTGACCCCAACCTGGGGCAGCGGCGTCAGACTCTCTCCCTGCACCATCCCAGCCAAAGCTTGTCCTGAGCCCAGCTCAACAGAAGCAGTGCGTTTCCTCAGTCTGCTTCAAATTCTTTGCGCAACTTCTGGGGGTTCCCAGCACCCCTGGTAGCCTCTCAACTACTGTCCATGTCCTCATCCACCCTCACCCCACCCCTCACCCGGGGACAGTGCCGCTCCCTGCAGTGGCCTCAGGTCTGGGCCAGGCTAGTCCAGTACCTCCTTGATGAGTAATTCTTTGAGACTTGGGGGTGGTGTGGGGGTCAGGCCTGCCTCCTGCAGGGCCTGCAGCCGGGCCTCCGACTGGCGTTTGTCCAGGCCCAGGCGCCAGGAGAGCCGCACGTGGGCCTCCAGAAAGGGTGCCAGCAAGGGGTGAGGGTTCTTGTTCCCCAGCAGCTGTAGGGCCTTCTCACAGCATGCCCGGGCCTCCCCAGGGTCCTCTAGCTCCTGGTGGCACACGGCCAGCCCCGCCAGGGTCAGCAGAGGGCGGTCTGGGCCCGAGGGGATGCCCAGCTGGGCCTGCAGCTGCCAAGCGTTGGCCCAGAGTGCCAGAGCCTCTCGGTAGAGGCCAGTGCAGGTGAGGCTCTGCGCCCGCCGCAGCTCGGGCAGCACGAAGAAGTCCTGCAGGTCTGGGGCTTGGCGCAGCTCAGGCACTGCCTGGAGGTGGCCCAGAAACTGCTCGAAAGCCCGGCTGCGGCGGGCGATGGTCTCTGCAGTAAAATTCCGGCGCAGGCGCTTTCGGGGGAAGGAGATGGCAGCCATGGGGCCCCGGAACTGCCGCTGCAGGTTTCGGTGCAACCGCTCAAAGTCCGAGTAGCGGCGGGAGATCTGGGCTGGCTGGCGATCTGGTGGCCCTGGGCCCATCACGGCGAGGGTGTAGAGCTGCGGGGAGGGTGGGGGTCAGGGCGGGTGCAAGTTCTCCCTGGGTCCCTTGGCCTCCCCACCCCCACACTGCCAACTCTCTTCCCCCACCTCTTCCCTTCACTCCCGAGAGGGGGCGCCCAGGAGGGTGGGAGCTACGGGGGCAGCAGCTGGGAAGCCCAGCCCTGTCTTACCTGAGGCTCGTCTGAAATGACCCAGGCCCAAGGCAGCACAGGGAGAAAAAGACAGAGATGAGCTTCAGTGCCCAGACCAGCCTCCCCCTTTGCCCCTTCTAGGGAGAACTCCCTACCCGCAGGGCCGTGAGTGCTTCTGACAGTCCCCTGGAAAGCCAGCGGGGCGCTGAACCCAGGCTCATCTCGGGCCTCTAGAGCCAACCTTTAGCTTGGAGCTCTACTCCACTCTGCACACATAGCCCGTATCCCTAGCCAGGTTATTCCAACCCATACCTGGGAGACAGGCCTCAGACAGTGACCACTGTGGAAAATTCTAACCTCGGGTCAGCTTCCAGCTCTGGTGGATGGAGCATTGGCCCGGGTCAGTGTTTACTCAAGTGTGGGCCGTGCATGTACCTGAGATCTTAGGTGGTATGTACTGGAGCAAGTAATACTGAATCAGAGGGAGGAGGTGATGCCCCTTCTAATTCTCTGTGGGCCTTTCTGACTACGAATTGAGAAGCTCTCGGTTTGGTTTAAGAAAGCCATTCTCTGCAGTTCCCGTTGTGGCTCAGGGGGTTAAGAACCCAACTAATATCCATGAGGATGCGGGTTCGATCCCTGGCCTCACTCTGTGGGTTAAGGATTTGGCATTACTGTGGCTGTGGTGCAGGCCAGCAGCTGTAGCTCCAGTTCAACCCCTAGCCCAGTAACTTCCATATGCTGCAGGTGAGGCCATTAAAAAAAGCCTTTCTCCAACTCTTGTCTCCATTTCTAGAAAAGAGACAAAGTGAATCTCAGGTGAGGGCCTTCTTCAGGCACCAGCATCCAGGCAGGGTTTAGAGACACTTTTACTTTCACTGCTTTTATTCTTACTTTTTTTTTTTTCTTTTGGACTGTGCCCAGGCATACAGAAGTTCCTAGGCCAGGGATCAAACTCACACTACAGCAGTGATGCTAGACTCTTAACCCACTGAGTCACCAGGGAATTCCTCACTGCTTTTATTTAATTTTTGTTTGTTTGTTTTTTGGCTGCCTTATGGCATATGGAGTTCCTGGGCCAGGAATCAGATCCGAGCCATTGCAACCTATGCCACAGCTGTGGCAACGCTGCATCGTTAACCCACTGTGCTGGGGCAGGGGTTGAACCTATGTCCCAGTGCTACAGAGACACCACCAATCCTGTTGTGCCATGGCAGGGGTTCCCTCACTGCTTTTATTTTTACGTTATCTTCTCTTTATGGCAAGTGAGGCTTTCCACATACAGTTGTGCTATAAGTTGTCTTTTATACTTATTTATTTATATATATTTCTTGCTTTTTAGGGCAGCACCTGCAGCATATGGAAGTTCCTAGGCTACGGGTCAAATCAGAGCTCCAGCTGCCTGCCTGCGCCACAGCCACAGCAACAGGGGATCCAAGCCGTGTCTGCAACCTACACCACAGCTCGTGGAAACACCAGATCCTTAACCTACTGAGCGAGGCCAGGAACCGAACCCACATCCTCACGGATACTAGTCGCGTTTGTAACCTGCTGAGCCATGATGGGAACATCCTAAACTTATTTTAAAAAATAGTCTTATTTGAAGAAAAATATTGAGCACAGAATGGTACAAATAGCAATTAGATAGGACAAGAATCGTGAAGGTGGTGCTGGAGGTTTGGGAAACACTGAACAAAATGACCTCTAAGCTTCCCCAGTCAGAAAAACCATGTATGTATTAATCTATAATAACGCTGACCGAACGAACAGGTGTGAAGGGGGATTAGCAAGCACTGGAGGTCAAAAGCCGACTAACACCAAACCCCGATTTTTCTCTTGAATTTGTTTTGTGAAACTGCCAATATCCTGGCCACTCCTCGTCCATTAGGTTTGCTTGCTCCATCCTTCTCTTGAAGATTCAGTGCACATTAACATTCAGGATTAGAAAGTTTAATAATAAAGAAACTTATTGTACTCTCATTCAACTCTGCAGTCCCAAAGTACACTACATATTGACTGAAAAACTTTTAAGGAACAAAAAATAGTCTGTTAAATGATATTAATATCTATTAATATGCCAGAACTGGTTTTCTGTTGGACACACTGCAGGAAGCCCTGGTCTGTGAGTCCTTATGCTCATCTAGCTTTCATTTGTAATGTTTTGACAAAATCCCACTTTATATCCCTTATCTCTGATAAAGATCAGACTATATCTGATCCTTATACTGTCCCACCGAGATAGGTAATAAAGCAAGTTGCTGAGCACCCTGTGCCATGTGCCGTGCTGAGCACTTGCCATGTACTATTTCATCTTCACATCGCAACGGCGGCCCTGCAAGGAAGGTGCCCTCCCCTCCGACGGCTGAGGAAGTGGGGGCTCCAAGGGTGGGTAAAGGGCTTGAAGACCGCCTCTAAAGCCACACAGCTGGGGGTGAATGGCCCAGCTGGGATTCAAACCCCGGCCGACCTAATTCCAAAGCCTGTGCTCTTAACCCCCAGGAGATGTTCAATCAGGATTTGGGGTCCCCACTGAACAAAGGAGATGATTTGTTTCCCCAGACGTGGGCGAGGCCATCCTTGGCTCTATCTTGTCATTCTCAGGGTTGCCCCCAGGCTTCCATGTCTCCCAGCTGCTCCTTGGCCCCCCTTTCCTGTGCATGACCCCTGGTCAGGACTCTGGCACTTAAGACTTGATCATCAGAGTCAATCCCTGCTCCAATTGGAGCATGGGCGTGGCCCTTTTTAACTAAGAGCCACAGAGATGGGTGGAGAAGCCCAGATGTGGGACAGGGCTCCAGGCCCCCTTCCTGCTGAGTCAGAAATGGAGGAGGGTTGTGAAAAGGAGGGAAGTGAGAGGCAGGGAGCTGCCACTGCCACGACCAGCCAGGTCAGGATGGGTTTTAGGACCAGGCTGGCCGCATTCTCCATGTCACTTTCTCCTTTCCATGGCCAGGAAACCAGGGCCTCCCTCAAATTGCTCTTCCCCCCAAGCCTCCAGTCCCCTAAATCCAGTCCTTAGCTTGTTCTGTACAGGTGTGGGTGCTGGAGAACTGACTCTCCTGGGTTGTAAGGAGGCCATGACAGGCCCTAGATGCCAAGCATTTTCAACCCCAAGTAATAATAACAGAACTACCATTTTATCTGGTATTTCATGATGCCAGGTGCAACGCCAAGGGCTTTCTGTGCACTGTCTCTAATTCCTGCAACAATCCACATTTATCCCCATTGCTCGGATGAGCAAACAGGGTCGTCAAGGTTTCACAACTCACCCAAAGTCCAACAACTGGTAATAACAGATCTGAATCAAGGTGGGATCCAAAATCCATTTTTCTAACCACTAAACAACGCAACTCGGGTTCTCAGGCCTAACTCAGGTAATATTCTTCCTTGTGTATGTTGCATCTTGCTACAATTTTCAAAACCCTGGGGGCAGGGACACACACACCAGGTCTTAGTCTCAAACCCCAGGATAGGATGGGTCCATAATCTCTTGCTCGGGTTTCATCCCCTTTCTGACCTCAGTTTCCCCATCTGTACAATGGAGCTGCCATTTATAACTTCGCAGCCCCCCAGGAAGCTGGAGCTTTCCCTACTTTCTCTTAGCCAGATTTCTAGACTCATACATAGCCCAGGAATTCCTGGGCCCTCACTCACCACGTACTTGGAGGGTGGGTCTTTGACCACATTGGCGCTGGTCACCTCAAAGAGGAGCCGCTGGGGTACCAGGGTGTTCCGGGACTTCTTCCAAAAATCTTGCAACTGCCGTGTCAGGAGCTGACTGCCTCGCTGCCCATCAGGTGGGGGACTCCGGTCTGCATGAGAACAGGATGGGCCTGGGGGCAGTTTCGACAGAAATTACTGCGTGGTGACCTCACTCATTCCCCCAACAAATGACAAAGGCTTTACCCCCATTTGACATACACAGAAATGGAGGGCCAGAGAGGTGCCCGGGGCCAAACACCTGCCCGATAGACAGCAGGCGTTAAATATCTCCACCCCCAAACATCGCTGGCACATTTGTATCCGAGACCCTGTACATTTCATTCCCTTAACAACCCCGAGATGGAAGTGACTTCTTCGATTTGACAAAAGGGAACTCTGCTCAGAGAGGTGGTGTGCCTCTCTGAAGGTCACACAGCCAAGAGGCGGCTGGGGCACTTAAAACAACTGTCTGAGTTTCGGCTGGATCAACTCGGGAACGCGGCTGGGGTGGAGGCCTAATCGAGCCCCAGTGTCCCCGCCTCCATCCTCCCGCACTCGCCTGTGTCTTCTCCCGCCGCCCGGTCCCCGGAGGCCAGCGGGTCGGAGCCGGCCTCCTCGTCGTCCTCTTCGTCCTCGTCCTCGTCGTCCTCGGCGCTGGTGAAGCTCAGGGTGCCGCTGAGGCGGGACGACAGGCCCTCAGCGTCGTCGTCCTCCAGTTCCGAGCTCTCAGGGAACTGCTCGGCCTCGGGGCCGGCCGCCCCCTCCCCGGGGCCGTCGCCGGCCAGGGCGTGCCGCAGCCGGTGCAGGAGCCTCGAGGCCATGGCACCCCGGGGGGAGCGCGCGACTCTGGGTCCCGGGCCGGGAGGCTGACCCCGGCCCCGGCGCAGGGAGGAGGGGGGCGGGGCCCAGATCGGGGAGGGAGGGGCGCTGCGGAGGCCCCGCCCCTGTCCGTGGGGGTCTCGCGACTCACCCGGCGCCCGTTTCGCCCCCTTGCGAGTCTCTGCCTCCTGTGCCCCGCGGTGCACTGTGGGGCGTCCCGCGCCCCTGGGTCCCCCTGCAACCCCGGGTGGCTGCCCAAGGGAAACCGAGGAGAGCCCGGCTCGCCGGGATCGGGCCGCTCAGAGCGCCGCTCCGGCCCCTTCCTGCCGCCGCCCCGCCTCCGGCCCCGCCCGCCTTCCGAGCCGCCCGGGAATCCCGGGCCCTTCGCTGCGGGAGGGATTTGGGAATCCTGGGTAGGCCTGGGCGGGCCCAGGCCTCCAGGCGGAGCGTCCCCAGTCCGGAGGGACCCACACCCTCCTTGAATCCTTTCACCCCTCGGGGGGCCCCACGCTGGTCCCCTGCCTATCCCCCAATTTCCACTCAGCTAACTTTCCAAAGTCATTACACAGCAGTAGGAAGCCCATCTCTCCTGTGAGGAAACCGAGGCCTAGAGAAGCCACCCGATCTCCGAAGGAATCTGACCCCTGACCTCGCTGAGCCTAGGTTTTCTCATATGTAAAACACAATCACTACCAGAATGAATTTTGCAGCTCTTGTGTGGACCCAGGGTCTGGCACAGAGCAGGGACTCTTAAGAATAATCAGTTACACAACGACTATTGTTTCTGCGTGTTCACGTGCTTTTACTATCTTATTTGAAGTAGACAAAAGGGGTAACTGAGACTCAGAGAGGCTGAGTTACTTGCCTTAAGTCACACAGCTTGCCAGGGGTTTCCGAGCGTGGGGCCTTGCAGCCCAGGTCTCCTGCGTTCCATGTCTTGTTCTGTTCTGGTGCTGCAAGCCCAGTCATTTTAGCAACTACTTTAGGGAGCTGGGTTTTTATCTTTTATCCAGAGGGCAGCAGCAGGTCAAAAATTTATTGTTGTTTCCTGTCAAAAGGCCTAGCAGGGCAGATATTGCTAGTTATACAATCAAACAGGTAAGGAGTTCCCATCGTGGCACAGTGGAAACCCGACTAGGAACCATGAGGTTTCGGGTTCGCTCCCTGGCCTTGCTCAGTGGGTTAAGGATCCGGTGTTGCTGTGAGCTGCGGTGTAGGTCACAGACGCAGTTTGGATCTGGCATTGCTGTGGCTGTGGTATAGGCCAGCAGCTATAGCTCCAA
This sequence comes from Phacochoerus africanus, assembly GCF_016906955.1. NCBI lineage: Eukaryota > Metazoa > Chordata > Mammalia > Artiodactyla > Suidae > Phacochoerus > Phacochoerus africanus. The sequence continues at coordinate 15,122,468 of NC_062546.1, forward strand.
TTAGACCTCTAGCCTGGGAACCTCCACATGCTGTGGGTGTGGCCCTGAAAAGACAAAACAAACAAACAAAACAGGTAAAATCTCTCTTTTTTAATTGGCTTGGGAGAGAGGGGTGGAGGAATAGCTTTGAATGGAACACACCCTGAAGGGGTGAGGCTCTCCTGTGTTTTTTTGGATTTTTACAGTCACACCTGCAGCATATGGAAGTCACTGGCTAGGGGTCAAATCAGAGCTGCAGCTGGAGCCACTGCAGCACCTGATCCAAGCTGCATCTGCGACCTATGCCACAGACAGCTTGGGGCAATGCTGGTTCCTTAACCCGCTGAGCCAGGCCAGGGATTGCCCCTGCATCCTCACAGAAACAGTGTCAGGTCCTTGATCCGCTGGGCCACAAAGGGAATGTCAAAGGGCTCTCATTTCTTAAGGTTCCACTGTGTCCTCCGTCTGGGTCGAGGCACTTTACATGAGGTCACATCTCACCCTCACAACATCCTGGGGAGGGGGCTCTTAGTGGACAAGAATGGTCCATTTTCAAGGTGAAGAAACTGGGGCAAACTGACTTTCCCAAAATCCACAGCTAGGAAATAGGGGAGATAGGATTGAAGGTGAAGTCTGTGTAATTTCAAGCTTTAATGACTCTTCATTCAGTTTCCCAGCAGCGTGTTAGGGTATGAGAAATACACTGCATTTGTTCATTCATTTCCCTCACCCATTCACCAAACACTGGCTGAATCTTGGGAGCTCCCTTTGTGGCCCAGTGGTTAATGAACCCGACTAGGAGCCATGAGGATGCGGGTTCGATCCCTGGCCTTGGTCAGTGGTGAGGGATCAGGGGTTGGATCCCCTGTGGCTATGGCTGTGGTGTAGGTCAGCAGCTGTAGCTCCGAGTCAACCCCTAGCCTGGGAACTCCCATCTGCCTTGAGTTGGGCCCTTAAGACAAAACAAAGCAAACAAAAAACACATTGGCTTAACTTATACTTTTACAAGTGCCTCATGAGTCTGGGTACAAAACAGGTGTTCGCAAAACCTGGGCTGTCAGAGCCATGAGGGTCTGCAGGAGGGTCGCTCTGAAATCTGGTCTAATACTCCCATTTTACAGATGGGTAGTCCGAGGTTCAGTGAAGGAAGGGGCTTACCCTGGGTCATACACACAGGGCAGACTAGGACATCTCTTGAGATCTTGTATGCTCCACTACTCTTAGACTCTGTTCGGATATCTCCCCACAGCCTTCCTCAGAGATGGTTCTCAAACTCCCGTTTGTACACATCCAGTTAATCGGAAGCTCATTACCTCTCGAAGCTGCCTGTTCCATTATTAAACCAACACTGTTAGGAAGTGCCGCCTTATGTTGAACCAGATGCCATTCTGTTCACTTATTCTCCCACAGATCATGATATTTATTGAACACTTGCCGAGGGCCAAGTGCTGGGAATGCGCTGCTGGGCAGGTGACAGTCTCTGGTCTGTGGAGCTTAGAACAGATCGTGATGCCATGGCTAGGACTGAGGAAACTACTGGAGACCACCTTGGATCCCTTTGGCCTGGGTGTAGGGAAGGAGGCCTAGAGGAAGTGATGTTAAAGCCCAGAAAGAAGTTCCCGTCGTGGCTCAGTGCTTATCAAATCTGACTAGGAACCATGAGCTTGTGGGTTTGATCCCTGGCCTCGCTCAGTGGGTTAAGGATCCGGCGTTGCTGTGAGCTGTGGTGTAGGTCGAAGACGCAGCTTGGATCTGGCGGTGCTGTTGGCTCTGGTGTAGGCCGGCAGCTGGTTCTCCGATTGGTCCCCTAGCCTAGGAACCTTCATGTGCTGTGGGTGTGGCCCTAAAAAAGCAAAAAACAAACAGAAAAGGTGGAGATGACAGGGAGGTGGGCAGGTGAAGAGGGGGACACAGGAATTCACGGCAGAAAACTCAGTATGTGCAAGGGCCTGGGGGCTATAAAGGGTGTATTTTTATGTTGTTGTTGTTGTTTTAGGGCTGCACCCGTGGCATATGGGAGTTCCCAGTGGAGCTGTATTTTTTCCTTATTAGGATCACACCTGAGGCACATGGAGGTTCCCAGCCTAGGGGTTGAATCAGAGCTGCAGCTGCCGGCCTACGACACAACCATAACAAGGCGGGATCCAAGCCACATCTTCGGCCTACACTGCAGCTTGTGGCAACACCGATCCTTAACCTACTGAGCAAGGCTAGGGATCGAACCCGCATTCCCATGGATACTAGTTGGATTCCTCAGCCGCTGAGCCACAACAGGAACTCCTGGAACTGTATTTCAGTCTGAATTAGAGCAGCGCATGTGCAAGGCAGGGAAGGAAGGGAATGAGAATGGGAGGGTCACTGGGATCTTGTTTGGCCACACTGAGTTTGGACCTTGTCTCTTTTCCTGAAGAAACGAAAGAACAATTAATGAACCGAGGATTGCTGAGAGTTCTACACTCTCCCAAGGAGACCAAGTGGTTCCAATGTTTGTGTTCAAATTGGAATCCCCTGGTAGCATCGCCTCTTGGCCCTCTGCCTGGCTGGGGGAGGCCTTATTTAGCCTGGCCCGGCTCCACTGAGCTTTCCTTAGGAATGTCTATATATAGGGCAAGAGGGCGGCCCAGCTGCCACTGTCCATCTGCCTTCTTTGGGGTCCGGTCCCCTTTCACTGGCTCCAAACTCTGTGTGCAGTCATCTTCCTGTTGACTTTAGCTGCCTTCCATGAAAGCTGCTTATCCCCCCAACATCCAGCATGGACCCCATCAAGTCTCAGGCTGGGCGCCCTTCAGACTTGCTCTGCCCACCCCTTCACTCTCCACATGGCCAGCTGAGTTCCTCCAGACTTCTGCTCTAGCAAGGAGCCAGCTGCCCCTTCACCTCCTTCCAGAAACTTCCCCTGATCCTTCTTCCCCTCCAAAAAAATGAATCCCCAAACCCTTTCCCTGAGGAGGTAAGCTTGAAAGAAGAATCTGCTTTCTTTCTTTTTTTTTTTAATTTTCCCACTGTACAGCAAGGGGATCAAGTTATCCCCCACCCTTTGTTCTGATGCAACATGAGTATCTAGACATAGTTCTCAGTGCTACTCAGCAGGATCTCCTTGTAAATCTATTCTAAGTTGTGTCTGATAAAGAATCTGCTTTCGACATTTCTCTCTCCTCCAAGGGCACAGCCTGTTTCCTGGACACCTGTATACACATCTCCCTCTGGACGGGCGCCCTGGGATGCATAAAAATCACCAACACGACTACAGACCTTCATGGTTCACAAAGCTCCCCTGTTAAGAAGGGGATAATAATAGTTGCGACCTCACAGGGTGAGTACCAGATGAGATCATGTGGTTAAACTGCTTAGCACAGTGTGTGGCATGTCGCAGAGGTTTAAGAACGGGCTGTCACTTTCCCCTCCTCCTGTCCTCCACCTGGTTCAAAGACAGCAAGTCACTGGCACAAGCGAAGTGACTTAAACCCGGGTTCCCGTTTACCACGGTCTCTCTGTGAGGGAGCTTATGACCGTCCCCAGCGCGCAGATAAGGAAACTGAAGCTCAGAGTGGCACTGCCACCAGCCCAAGGTTGCACAGCTTGTGGAGACAGGATTTGGACCTGGGGTTTTGGATGTCAAGCCTTGTGCTCCTCCATCCCCCCACTTTTCTCTATTTTCTGACTGTCCTCACTCATCTTGAGGAGAGTATATGCCTCTGGGCGGGGGTAGGGGTGGGGGAGCGGGGGCTTGCTAAGGCGGTGGAGCAGGGCAGGTTCTCCTCCGAAGAATCTAGGACGTCAAGGCCTGCCACCTGCTCAGAGGCTTAAATTTCCCTGCAAGGGCCCTTGGCTAAATTAGGTAATGGGCTAGGACTCCGGGAGGGGAGACTCGCTGACCCCAGGATCTGATTGGCCAGGGCACTGGGTCCTGGGGAGCCAGGAGGTGGGAGGAGAGGGTGCCCCTACAAATCCAAGAGGATAGAGCGGGCCAAGGCATCTTTGGGTGGTGGACTGCAGAAGCGGTGACCTGCAGCAGAGGAGTCCCGGTGACACGCAACCATGGTAAGGACAAGAGGGGATTTCATCCCTTTACTCGCCGGAGCACTTCTGGGCCAGATCTGGGTGCTCTGCAGGGCAGTAACTTGGATGTCTGAAGATGGACCCAGGCGTCTGGGAGGAAGCCCCAGAAGAAGGCCTTGGACTTGTCTTGGAAGGGGAGGGCTGGGACGTTCCAGGGCTTGACTCTCAAGGCATGCCCGTTCCCTGAGATCTTCTGAGGATTCCAGCAATGTTGGTCAGAGAACTGTGGGTGGGTGTTAGCTTGTTTCCCTCTTGGGTGGAGACAGGGAGCCTGAGGGCCAGAAGGAGTCGCCCAACAAGCCAGTGAGTGGCTGCGGTGGGCTGGAAGCCTTGCCCAACCCTCCTCCTGCTGGTGAGAGAAGGAAGACTCCTTTGAAAGACCGGAGGCCTGCAAGGGCTGGAACCGGCTGAGGGTTCAAGAGCTGCAAGCTCGGAGTTCCCACTGTGGCACAGCAGAAACAGATGCGACTAGGATCTGTGAGGACGCAGCTTCGATTCCTAGCCTTGCTTAGTGAGTTAAGGATCCAAGCGTTGCTGTGAGCTGTGATGTAGGTTGCAGATGCGGCTCAGATCTGGTGTGGCTGTGGCTGTGGTGTAGGCTGGCAGCTGCAGCTCTGATTTGACCCCTAGCCCGGGAACCTCCATGTGCTGTGGGTGCAGCCCTAAAAAGATGAGAAAAAAAAAAAAAAAAAAAAAGGAGCTCCAAGCTTTCCAACCCAAGAGCTCCGAGGGGCCGAGAAGGGGCAGAAGAAGAGAGACCAGGGTTAGAGGGACACCAGCCTCCCAGAAAGGCTGTCCTTTTCCTGGGAGGTTCCCCCTCCCCACTTCAAGGAGTAACTAGACCCAGAGGACAGCTGCTGTTACCCATTCCTGACTAAAAATAGCCTGCCCTTCTGGCACAGGCAAGGAAGAGGGGAGGAGGGGAGAGGAGGGGGACGAGGAGCAGGGCCAGCAGCCAAACAGCTAATGATCTCCTTGGAAGTCTCAGCCCTTCCTTGTCGCCAGACTCAGTCCAACACCCCTAGTTAGAGAGCTTGGCTTGCAGTGTGGCCAGAATTCCCTATCGCCACCTTACTGTCACCCCCACAAGGCCCCATCACACTCTGCCCCCGCATGAGTGGTATGTCCAATGACTGATTCATCAGAAGGAAACTTACAATCTCTGTCTCGGCAAGTTCTCAGTAACTTTGCATTGCATTATTCTTCAGCTGACATCTACTGAGCGCCTGTTAAAGTACCAGGCACGAGGGGAGTTCCCGCCGTGGCACAGGCGGCTAATGATCTGGTTTGTCTCTGTGGTGCTGCTGGTTCAATCAGTGCGTTAGGGATTGGGCATAGCTGCAGCTGTGGTGTAAGTCACAGCTGCAGCTTGGATTCAGTCCCTGGCCCGGGGAACTTCCATATGCCATGGGTACAGTGGAAAAAGGAAAAAAAGGGACCAGGCACTGCGAGGAGATGCGGAAAATTGGAAAATTATGCTGGAATGGTACTGGCACTTTACAAAGCCTTCTCACACCTCTGATCTCATCTCATCCCTGAGAAGTGGCTGAGAAGAGGGCATGAGGGCACATACAGTGACTTGCCCAAGGTTACTGGTGGGTTCCTGACTTGGCCTCCGACAAGGAAGAAGGCAATAATCCCTAATTCTTCAAAACTGGGGTTGAGGCTGTGGGAGTGTGTGGCAAGTCTGGAGTTGTTTCTCTGGGGGACTGAGGTTTACTTACAGAAATGGGGGTGCAGGAGAATCGGGTTAAGGCGGGAAAGCGCTCCCAGGCTGCCCCTTCTGCTCTTTGATGGCCTGTGTCTGTGTCTTCTGCAGACGGACCAGCAGGCTGAAGCCCGGTCCTACCTCAGCGAGGAGATGATCGCTGGTGAGTGGGGGTGGGCAGGCTGGCTGTTGGGTGGATGCGGTGCTGGCGAATGGCTGGTGTCTGGGAGGGGTGGGAGGGTGGATGTGAGGCTGACAGTCCGGCCAAGTTCACCTCAGCCCTCTGCCCTCCTTCTCCTGGCAGAGTTCAAGGCCGCCTTCGACATGTTTGACGCTGATGGTGGTGGGGACATCAGCGTCAAGGAGTTGGGCACCGTGATGAGGATGCTGGGCCAGACACCCACCAAAGAGGAGCTGGACGCCATCATCGAGGAGGTGGACGAGGATGGTGAGGAGGTGGCCCTCTGAGGCAGGGGTGCGCTGGTGGTGGGGAGAGGCTGGCGTGCAGGGCTCAGGATCACTCAGCACTCGCTTCCCTCAGGCAGTGGAACCATTGACTTCGAAGAGTTCTTGGTCATGATGGTGCGCCAGATGAAAGAGGACGCCAAGGGGAAGACTGAGGAGGAGCTGGCTGAGTGCTTCCGCATCTTCGACAGGTGAGCTGGGGGCCTTGGGAGGTGAGCGAGACGCGGAGAAGTTCGGGTCTGGTTGGCCGGCCACGAAGGTTCTCGGGGTGCAGGGGCAGGAGAGGGCGTCCAGGGTGGCCCGAGCTGCCGGTCCCTGCCGGGCCTGAGCCCCGCCCTGTCCCTCCGCCCTCAGGAACATGGACGGCTACATCGATGCCGAGGAACTGGCTGAGATTTTCCGGGCCTCTGGCGAGCACGTGACGGACGAGGAGCTCGAATCCCTGATGAAAGATGGAGACAAGAACAACGATGGCCGCATTGACTTCGACGGTGAGGGCCGCGGGACTGCAGGGAGCAGGGTGACGGAGCGGCTCGGGAGCGTCCGGGGCGTGGCGCCCCCGCGGGCGTCCTTAGCCTGGAGGGCGGGGCGGGGCCAAGTTCCTCCCCACCCACTGTGGGCGGGCAGGCAGCGCCCCGCGGTTCTGTGCAATTTATCAACTAATGACAAGGCACGTTCTCTCTGTGGTTGGAGCCGGGTCGGGCCTCAGTTGCCCCGAGGGGACCCCTGACCGCCTCTCCCTCTCCTTCTCCGCAGAGTTCCTGAAGATGATGGAAGGCGTGCAGTAAGAAGTCGGCCCTCGCCTCCACCGAGACCGCGCGTCCCTAGGGGCGTGTGCGACACCAACCCCTACTGGTCCCATTCCCCGTCCCCGGAGGGAGGTGCGGCCCGTTCTGGATCTGTGTCTAGAAGAAATAAAAGGAAACACTACAAAGCGCGTGGCCTGAGTGAGGGGAGTGGGGGTCGGGAGCCACCCCAACTGAAGCCACCCTAGCGCCCTCGGGTTACAAGGAGGGGCGACCCGAAGCAGCGGGACCCCAAGGCGACGCTCTGCTCCATGCCCTTGGAAGGTTCTCCACCTGCTCTCAGCAGTTGGCGCTGGGTGTGGGCTGGGTGGCGGCCCGCACTTGCAGGCTTCCGGCTCCTAGAATCAAATCTAAATTCCTTCGCTCTTTCCCACTGTTTCCCCTCCCCTCGAGGGGCCCGGGTCTCACTGGGCAATTAATCCTTGCTCTTGAGTTGGGCTGTGCGTTTAAGACCTTGGGCCTTTGCACATGCTGTTCTCCCTCTTGGAATGCCTTCTTCCTCTTAAAGCCTTGGCAAATCCTTCACCCCAGCTCCCATGCCATCTCCAAGATACCAAGACTCAGCTCAGATACCATCATGTCCTCCCTTGATCCCTGTCCTGACTGGCTGCACCCTGGCACCCTTAGCTCTTTTGTAGCAACTTGATTATAGCAGGTGGGGGGGTCACAGCTAATTAAGTGCAGTGGTAGTTTAGCTTTAATCAGGCTGAGTTTAAATCCTCAGCCTGACAAACTACTCTCTCTGCTTCATTTCCTAATTTGCAAAATGTGTCAGCTATAGGACTTAACCTCACAGGGTTGTGAGAAGGAGTTAATGTGTGCAAAGGGCTTAGAACAAAGCCTGGCACGGAGTCAGCATTTAATAAACGCTGTTAGTAATATCATTATCATCTTGAAACATTGAACTCTGTTATTCATCACTGCAGCCCTCCCTCTCCAACTCCCTGTTCTCTTCCTTTCCGGCCTCATTCATGTTTCCCAGATACTATGCCCAGCCAGGAGCAGTGCTGGAGTTTAGCGGTCAGCACTCTGAGTCCCCGCTCTGTGTTGGGCAGGCACTGTCTCCCTCATCCACATGACCCCAGAGTCAGGTGCTCTTATTTCCATTTTACAGTTGAGCAAACTAAGGCGGAGGGGGGTGCCTACCAGACACATAGGTCATACCTAAATGCTATTGCTGTGTGGTGGGAACAGGGGCGGTGTCACTTGACAGTTCTACGGGGGCATCCTGCGTCCTCCAAAGTGGCCCTGCCCTCAACTGCTAAGTCCTCCTTCCTCTCCATCTTATTCTCTTGTGTCCTCAACCTTGGGGATGTGACCTGAGTCAGAAATTCTGGAGCTCATTTCCCGTCTCCTTCTATGCCCTGTTACTTTGTCTCCTTCCGGCTTCACGCCTCTCCTCGCCCACTCAGAGGCGTAACTCAGGCTCCCAGCATTGCTCGCAGGGTGTGGATAACAGCAGGGAACCTCCCCGCAGCCATTCACTCCCCAGACAGGTGGCAGCCAGAAGGATCTCTTGAAAACCAGATTTGATGTTACTGCCCTGCTCAAGGCTTCCTTAACTGCCTGTTACCGCCCACGTGGCTCTCTCCCCTTCTCCAGAGAGCCTTCCTGACCCTCCTCTCATCTCCATTAGATGCCCCACCTCTTGAGTTTTCATAGCAGCATGTGAGCCAAGTAGTTTTTATCGCGTGTTACCATGTGCCAGGCACTGTACCAAGGCTCTTCATCTAGCCTATGAGGTAGCTACTAGTATTTCCATTTTGCAGAGTTTTAATCTAAGTGCCTAAGTGCACACATGAGGCTGGACGGGGGATTCGAACACAATTGGCTCACCTACCTGGTCTGAGCTTTTAACCACCACTCTGTACGGTGCTTATTCTACCGATGTTCCTGTCTACTCCCTAAACGTCATCCTCCTGGAGGACAGGACAGTGGCCTTTCCCCTGCTTTATCCCCAGCCCCCAACACTGGCTCTTTACCTTGTAGGCACCCAAGGAAAGCACTGAGTGAATGGAAATAATAATTGTCACACTTTCTAATACTTACTGCACTAGTGCCAGAAACCTAAATCAAACTTACACCAAAAGGGGCTTGTTAGTGTGTGACTCTGGGGTACCAAGGCCAGACTCCAATACTGTCACCTCTTAGTTGTCTCTGGCTTTCTTTCATCTGCAGCTGTCTCCGCCGGCAGCCCAGGCTGACTCCCTCCCCATTTAGCAATGCTTGTATTTTAAATTTTACTTTCTCCCAGGGAGTAATTTCAGGGAACACTTTGATTGGTTCTTAACTAGTGTAGAGTCGGGTCCCTGTGATTGTGACAAGGGGAACCAAGTGGAGGACCAAACGCCATGATCTGGGAAACTAGAGCCTTCCTAAGGCAGGCAAAGATACATCCACCTTGGCCAGCATTTATTAAGAACCGGTTTAGTGTCAAGTTCCGAGCTCTGCTCTTCTCAGCCTCCATCCTGGTGATTTTCAGTTTGAGAGTATCAGAATCACCTGGAGAGCTTGTTGGGGCCAAGAATTTACATTTCTAACCAGTTCCAGGTGAAAAGGGACAGGACCACGCCTGGAGAACACTGCTCTATGCCTTCAACAGTAATGATGCCATCTGGGAGCTGATTAGAAAGGCAGAAGCTCAGGCTCCACCCGGACCAACTGAATAAAAAAAAAAAAATTTTTTTTTTGTCTTTTTGCTATATCTTGGGCTGCTCCCACGGCATATGGAGGTTCCCAGGCTAGGGGTCCAACCAGAGCTGTAGCCACAGGCTTATGCCAGAGCCACAGCAACGCTGGATCCGAGCCGCGTCTGCAACCAACACCACAGCTCATGGCAACGCCAGATCGTTAACCCACTGAGCAAGGGCAGGGACCGAACCCGCAACCTCATGGTTCCTAGTTGGATTCGTCAACCACTGCACCACGACGGGAACTCCTGAATCAAAAGTTTTAAGTTCACAGGGAAGATTTACATGCACAGTGCTTGAGCGCGCCTGGTCTGAGCCCCAAGAAGAGAGCCACCAACACAATCTGAGATGAAGAGAATGGCTTCCCAGCTGCCTTCACCTGTCCTCACCCACCCCTCCCACCCCAAGGGCCTACATAACCAGCTGCAGGCGGAGCCCACCAGGTTGGGTGAGGAGGCCAACACTCAGGCCTGACTAGAGCACACCTGAGCTTGTTACCTTGGAGAGCTTCCTGTAGGACCCGGGCCAGGCCCAGCACCTCAGCCTGCCTGGTCCTGGCTGGTCAGCACTGGAGTTTCCTCTCAGAGGGGCCCAAATGCCTGTGGCAAGCCAGTGGGAAGAAGGCCCAAGGGGCGGGGGGGGCCTGGGTTGGTGGTGCAGCCGAGGAACTGCTGGTGGAGATGGAGCAGGAGGGGAAGTGCCCCCCAAGGAGCATGAAGCCATGTGCCAGGGGCTGGGGCAAGAGGTTGAGTTGGGAATGCAGTCCTGAGGGCTTTCCCTGGCTGTCTCCCCAGACCCTGGGCCCGCTGTAGGGTTATCCCACATCTTTTTTTTTTGGCCATGCAGAAATTCCCTGTCCGGGACTTGAATCTGTGCCACAGCAATAACCAGAACAACAGCGGTGGCAATGCCGGATCCTTAAACCACCGAACCCCCCTTTTTTCCCCTTTCTCCTTCTCAAGGACCAAAACACCTACTGCCGGAAATTAGGTGGCTAATCCTTCCCTCCCAACCCCCTCCCACACATACACGCACACACTCTACAGCTCTAGCTGTTTCAGCTTGAGGTCTGGTTCAGCCTCATCCGCAACTGGGACTGTCCCTAAATTAACCAATCCTCCTGGTGTCCCCCCTCCATAGAAATCGGCATTTTGCGACGCCCATCTTACAGATGAGGAAACAGATGCAGAGTCATAAAATAACCAAAGTCACAGGGGACGAATCCTGTGACCCCACTGCTCAGCCCTCCAGCCTCTCAGCTGCTCCTACACCCTGGGTAGAGGAGCAGGGCCAGAACCCAGACCCTAAGCCCGACCTCTGCGGAGCCTGAGCACTTCCAACCCTAGGGTGACTAGGGGACATAACTTGTTTAAAAACCCCCAAATGTATTTATTTAATATATTCATCACAAGGGCTTAGCCGGACACTTAATTTAAAAAAACAGAAACAAAAATGACAGCACAGATAAGGTATACACAGATAAGGTACAGAGTCCTGTACAGAAATCAAGGAAAGGACAGACCATCTAAGGAAAAATAATAAAAAAAGACAACACAGGGAGAGAGCTGGACAGCCTGGGTCAGGGCTCCTGGCTGGAGACCTGCTTGGAGTAGGTTTCCTGCAGGTACTTCTTAAAGGCTGGAAGAGAATGGGGAGGTCTCAGTAAGCCATGGGCACAAGGGTTAAGGTTGGAAGAGGGCAGCAAGGATACAGCTGTGGGAGGAGTTTGGGGGGTTGGGGAAGGGTTTCCCAGCCCAACAGAACTGTCCCCCTGCTGCCCACCCAGCTGGGGAGGAGACTTGGGGCCCTCAGCAAGCAAGTTGTTCGCACAAAGCTTTGCCTTCTACTGAAAAAGCCCCTCAACCTACATGAATGCGACAAGGGTTGGTCATTCTGATTTTATAGCAAACAGGCAAACCAGAAACACCAAGGCAGAGGTGGAACTGGGTTACCTGGGTTGAGCCCCCCCACCCCCCAGTCATCCAGACACATTCCCAAGTCACTGGAATCCTTCAGTAGCTGGGGGGAGCCTTTGATGGTTGGGGAGGGATGGCTCGGTGCCCGAGAAGGATGAAGGACCCACCTGTGGGGTTTTTCCAGAGCTCGGCGGCATGTGTGTTCAGAGGGCTATCGATGTTGGGTTCTGTGGATGGAGACAAAGAGCAAGGTCAGGTCGGGGTAGAAGAGGCTGTCCACCCCGGGAACAGGCGCCCAGGTTGGGGGGGAGGGGCCGTCTCCGCAGTCACCTCCGAGCAGGCTCTGGATGGAGAGCAGGATGGTCCTGACGTCATACAGGGCGGACCACTTGTCTTTCAGGATGTCCAGGCAGATGTTTCCTTGGGTGTCCACGTTGGGGTGGTAGCAGGGCGTGAGGAACTTCACTGTGGGCGCGTTGTAAGGGTAGCCACTGGGGAACTCCAGGGAGAGCTTATACCTCAGGTCTTCATATACCTGGAGAGAGAGAGATTGGGGAGTAAGCCTCTTCGCCTGAGCCTCAGTTCCAGCTCAGGCCGCACGTAAGGGGCTTGTCAAGACCCCCGAGTTTGTCTGGGACGCGGCAGAAGACAAAGCATTAAACTGGTGGTGCCTTCCCACCTAGCTGGTGGGACATTGCGACCCTTTGGGCGAGGGCCCACTGGCCTAAACCCTCAATTGCCCTTCATTCTTTTCCTTGCCGTCTGGCCCCTGTAAGTAGCTAAGATGGAGACCCCGCCTTACTGCGCGGATGGAGACCAGGGCCACAGGCTCAGGGCTCCAGAAAGACAGAGGGGAGTGTCCCACCAGGTGAGAAGACTCAATGCAGAACTGGCACCTGGATTTCACCTCCCACCTCTCCCCAGACTCTGCAGAGTCACCCTCACCTACCCCGACCCCTACACTTACTGTGCCGGCTGCTCCATGGATGGTCCCCACCCATTTGAAAAGGTTGTCTGACTCAGGGAAGGCAGAAATTCCTTTGTCGCCAGACATCTGGGGAGGAAACACAACACTTGCTGGGCTGAAGAGTGAGTGTGCTCTTGCAGGGGAGGGTGTGGGTGAGGGAGCCCCTGCCCCTTAACCTCATCACATTTGGACCCAGAATGGAGCAACCAGGCCAAATTGATTGATAGGCTCTTCTGAGGAAGTGGGGAGATCCTGGGGGCTGAATGTGCCCCTCGGGAGGACTGGGATTAGGTTTATCACCAGCCTAAGAGGGAGGGGTTGTGCGGGGGAAGAAGAAGGCAGCTCTGTATCCACAATTTTGCTGGTTGCTGGGAATTCAATTTGACATGCCATTGAGTGCTGGTTGGACTCAAAGCCCAGAGACTATTCACAGGCTGGGAAGATAAACAGCTTGGGCACTGAAGGATTTGAGTTGAATATCCAGGGTTAATGTAGAAAAGACTGGCCCGAAGGAAGCATTCCAAGGTAGGACGGGATTAGAAATATTTAGGATGGAGAGTTGGGTGTAGGTAAATTTTAGGACAGGGAAGTAGAGCCAGGAAGGACAGAGGGAAGGCCTCGTAAGAGAGCTGTACTTTAAGGATAACTTCTTTGTGGCAAGATGGGACTGGGAGTAAAGATGCCTGGGGGGAAGATGTGTAGGTGGGGTGTGTTAACTTCTTCCCAGAGGAGAGCAAGCTGGACTCATCTTTTTACCCCATGCCTATCAAAGAGCCGGAGCTAGGAAAGGAGGCTACTGATAAGTGACTGGGAGGTGGGAGGGGAGACCAACTGGTTGGGTATCCAGGCACCAGTCACTTACCATGAGGGTCATCAGTTCCTGCTGTAGCCTGTGAAAAGAGCATCTGGGGGTCATCTGAGAGTCCAGGGCTCCAGGAGGTGCATCTCTTCCCATCCCAATCTCTCTGGAGCAGCTGTCACGGAGGTTTCCCTCTACCCTGAGGTCAGACTTAGCTGTGGGCATGGTCACTCCCATTTCCACAGGGGGGTCTTAGTGAGTCCACACCCTTCCTAATGCCAGGCTCCCGGAAGGAGAGCTCTGGCTTATTCTTAACCCCTTATTCTGCTTCTCTGGCGTCTCTCTCTGTGCAGGATCTCAATTTCTCACCTTCTAGCCCCCTTCCCCGCCGCCCTCCAGCCAAGCCACAGAGGGTCCCCAGGGCATCTTCATCTTGGCTCATCCACGGAGGATCCTGGCAGCATCCCTACCCCTTCTGTCGTTCTTCAGAAGTAGGCGATCTCCTGGCGTGTACCTCTACCTCTCATATCTCAGCTGCTCCAGGAGAATGTGGGGGTCCCCGGAAGTCTTTGCTCTGGGCTTCAAATGCCTAGGGCGTGCCAGGCCCGGTAAGTGTTCCCTCGGCACCACTCACCTCTTGCCCACGGGGCCCCGAGCGGCACCCCCGCTGGGCTCGGCTCCTTTACGGGCGGCCGCGAAACTGGCGGCGGCTGGGTCGCGGTTCTGGGAAGCCATCTGGGCAGCGGTGGGAGGGAGACAGGATCTCAGGGTATCCGGAGACCACGGCTGCAACTGCAGGGCCGCGGTCCCGCCCGCCCGCGTTTGAATTGTAACCCTCCGGAGGTGCCGGCCAATCAGTGGCTCGCTTGGGTTTAATCCAGCCAATGGGGCGCTCTGTCACTGCTGCATCCACCCACCAGCGCACCTCTATTGGGCGGCTGGATCCCTCTTCAGATGGGCGATTGGTAAGAGAGGCTGTCATTAACTAACGAATCTGTAGCGGATTGGTGGCCTTTGGAAAACGCCGACCATTAAATGGCCTAGAAGACATCCACGTGGGATGAATCCCTTGGCTACTACCGCACGCCGGCTTAGGACTCCCTGCTCGCAGGAGGAGGGTCTCCTATTTCGGGGCCCTGGTACTTATCCCCCAAACCGGATACCCCAGCTCCTCCACTTGTTATTAATGTCCTGGGCACTTGGTTAGGGCCTTAAGGGTCTGAACCTTCAGGCGAGGGTAAAAACTAGTGGCCGAGGGCCAGAGCCAGAGACCCCCTACTGGAAAACAGGTTCAAAGGTGGCCTCTCCAACAGCTTCCTGTGCTACCCTAGGCACTTAATTTCGTGTTTTAACCTTAAAACGGGGGTAATAAAAGCCACCTTACATTTTTCTGCTGGTTTGTCATCAAATGTCCATGATCCCAGCCGTCACATTCTGTTACTCCCATGCCTTAGTTGGGTGAGGAGATAAACAGGGACAGGAAAGGCTGGCAGCAAGGTACAGGCTGTTCCCAGTTTCTCACGGAGCAGATATGCACAGGCCACTGGGCTTCCTGGGATGGGGGAGGGGTGCTTGGGCCTTTATTCCCTACACCCAGTTCCTCTAGGGAGAGCCCTTGATATTTTGTCAGCCCCCAGAGGCAGACTTCACAGCAGGCTCACCATCTGTGTTTATTACAAACTGTTTAATTGCTTCTTATCCCAAAAACTTTACAAATATAGAACCACATGCCAGTCTGGGGGTGCTCTGCAGTGAGTCACTACAAACTAGCCCAGGCATAGCTTAATGCTGCTGAGATCCATCTAGAAGCAGTCCCAGCAGTGACCTCAGCCATGTGGGTAAGAGGGCCTTAAAGGAGGGCTGCCAAGTGTAGCCAGGGGACCTGGCTTCAGGTCTGTGGAGGTGCTTCAACAGCGCGGTGCTCGTTCTCTGTCCGTAGTGTCTCCATGTACTTTCGCATCTTCTCAACCATCCAGGAGGGTAGGACAAAGGACTTCAGCTCCTCTAACTTCAGGTCCAGGCATCCTCTGGGACAGACATTGAAGAGGAGAGTTGGAGCAAGGGAAGATGTAGGTCCAGGCTCATCCCAGGGGCTACTGTGAGGCAGGGGGAAGAGTAGGGGACAGACCGCTGGTTTTACCTGTAGTCATCGCTGGCAGCGAGGTCCCGGATGTCCTCCTCAATGAGGAGGTAGGCCTGGGGCAGGAACAAAGGAGAGTGGTCACTGCCTATGATTCATTTCATTCCAACTCAATTAACACTTTATTAAACGTCTGCTTAAGGTAAGGGCTAGAAGGGAGGAGTGGAGTCATAGCTTGTAATTTAGCAAGGGAGAGCAAGAAGGGAGAGGCTGTCTGGGGAATAGTTTCTTGAGATAATTTTTCTTTCAAGTAGAGACTAATTTATGGGCTGGAGATTGGGGATTACTGACTTATTTTTGGCTGTCACCTCTTTAAAAAAGGGCCATGGGGTGGCTTACAGTGAAAGGGCCACAGAGCTAGCAAAATAAACATGGAAACAGGAAGTCAGGAGGAAGCCACATGTGAACGCTTGAATGAAGATAATTTGGTCTTGAACTTCATGGCAAAAGGGAAAACACGATAAACCACACTGTCTAGTAATTGGGCTGTGTTGTCCTGGGGCCTGCAGAACTGCACTGGCCCCAGGCCGCCATCTGCAGGGGGAGGGAGCCCGCTTGTGAGGGCTCTTACCACATGGGGGATGTTGATCACATGAGAAAGTCTTCTGTGGAAGACATTTCTTTCCAGTGTGAGGGTCAAGAGTAATTGTGTGTCCCCTGAGTCATATGACTGTCTTCATCTTAGGGGCACTGTGAACTATGAAACAGATCAGGTGTCCTTAAGTGGGGCCTGGAGCTGAATTTGTAAAAACCTGTAGAAGGGCACTGGTCTCCCAGGCTGGCAAGTAATCCCATGCCATTCCCCACCCCCACCCTCCTTTTTTAAAACCAGTCTTGTTTGTGGCTTATTTTAGATCCTGCTTTTCCTTTTTTCCCTTTTTCTTATTTATATTATGTGTCAATGGTAAGCTTCCTAATGTCTTTTTTGAAAGAGTGTAGCATAAATAGACACCAAAAGATAGCTTCCACTGTCAGAAAGGAGATGGCATAGTGGTTTCTGGGACTAAGTGAATCCTCAGGTGGGGACACTGCATGTGATGGACAAATCCCTCCATGACAGTTTTAGGACACGTGCAATGAGGATTCTCCTAAGGTGGTTGCTTGATATGAGCTGAGAACACTTTAGGTAGAGGTGGTTCTGGAAGGGGCTGCCAGGTGTGGCAAGCAAGTTTCACTGCACGTGCTAATTCCTCCTGCCAAGGGCTAATGCCTGGTACCCTGTGGAGAAGAAATGGTACTGTGCCTGGTGGAAGAGCTGCGATGGAGGGAAAGCTGTCAATGGGCAGCACAGGAGGGGAGGGCAGTGTTGCGAGCGTCCTGTACGCTTGTATGAGCTACACAGGAGGGTGCTGTTGAGATGGGGAGGGGGCACAGGGGAGGGAAGCCAGAGATTACAGCCTGGTCTTCGGTGTGGAGTGGGCCCTGCCCACTCTCCCAGGGCTGGGTGGGTCTCCGGCAGGGACAAGCGAGAACAA
The DNA here is from genome assembly GCF_016906955.1 of Phacochoerus africanus. Lineage (NCBI taxonomy): Eukaryota > Metazoa > Chordata > Mammalia > Artiodactyla > Suidae > Phacochoerus > Phacochoerus africanus. The sequence continues at coordinate 15,139,472 of NC_062546.1, forward strand.
TGCTTACCATCTTCCCCCCTGTCGCCCGCATGTGATGCTGCTCGGCCAGCCAGTGCTTGTCCTGGGGGTCAGCTGCGTACTGTAAGGGATGAAGTCACAGGGGGAGATGTCAGCCTGGTGTGATGGGCTTTTCTTTGGTTCAGACAATAGTCTTGCCCCTGGATAGTTCTTACCAACAAGATCTCGTCCTAGCCTGGTGGGTGTGGAGGGCTCACCAACCTCTTCAGAGCCAGTAGAGCCAAGCCTAGGCCAGGCGACGGGACCTAAGTCCCCAAAATTTAGTACACTCCTAATTCCTGCTTATGTCCTTTCTCAAAACATAGCATCTCTGGCAAATGGACAGACTGGTGACTATTCTTTTCTTTCCTTTTTTTTTTTTTTTTTTTTAAGGGCTGTTCCCGTGGCACATGGAAGTTCCCAGGCTAGGGGTCTAATTGGAGCTGTAGCCACTGGCCTACACCATAGCCACAACAGATCTGAGCCGTGTTTGTGACCTACACCACAGCTCATGGCAATGCTGGATCCTGAACCCACTCAGCGAGGCCAGGGATCGAACCCGCATTCTCATGGGTACTAGTGGGGTTCATTACTGCTGAGTCACTCCTGGTGACTACTTTTTTAGAACTCTGCTCCTCTTTGAAGAAATATCTGAAGTGACCAAACACAGGTGACCACACTTTCTAAAACAAAATTCAGGACACTTCATGGCTTGGAGGAGGCATTAGAGCGTCATGGTTAAGAACTTAGTTCAGGGGTTTAGAGCTCTGCCCACGGGGTCCGCGCGTGGCAGGGAAGGAATGGAGGTGGGCCGAAGAACCCGCACACGCGTGGGTGGCCAATCAGGCCTGGTGTTTTGAAAAAGAAAGGAAAGGGCAAGAACTTGGTTTTGCTGCTTAAATAGAAGAGGTAAACCTGGGCAATAATTTGAGACCCAGTTTCTTCATTTGTAAAACAGAGAGTATTAACACGTACAGGGGTGTTAAGAATAAACAAGACAGAGTTCCTGTTGTGGCGCAGCGGCAACGAATCTGACTTGTATCCATGAGGACTCGGGTTTGACCCCTGGCCTTGCTTAGTGGGTTAAGGATCTGGTGTTGCTGTGAGCTGTGATGTAGGTTGCAGACACAGCTCAGACCTGGCGTGGCTGTGGCTGGCAGCTGCAGCTCCAATTAGACCCCTAGCCTGGGAATCTCCACATGCTGTGGATGCGGTCTTAAAAAGACACACACACACAAAAAAAGGTGGTAAATGGAGTGTAAGACACATTAGTGCTCAGTGAAGGTAGATTTTATGTAACAGGCAGAACATCTGAAATGGAGACCAAGCGGGGAGATCTCCATGTTACTATCCTTTGAGTTTAAACAATGATTTCATTTCCCAAGTGATATAAATATTAATCAGAAATTTAAAAGTGTGTACTTTCTGGAGTTTCCTTGTGGCATAGCAGCTTAAGGATTTAGCATTGTCACTGCTGTGGCCTGGGTTGCTGCTGTGGCATGGGTCCTGGCCCAGGAACTTCCATATACCACAGGCATGGCAAAAAAAAAAAAAAAAAGAAAAAAGAAAAAAGTGTGTACTTTCTGACCCAGCAATCCAATTCCAGGGATTTAATTCTTCAGAATCAGCCACACATGTATACAAGGATGTTTGGTATAGCATTGTTTGTAATAGCAAATCTGTTGGAAAAAATTTAAATATCTATAAACAGGGGAGCAATGAAGTAAGTTACAGACTATTCTATGAATTCTACACAGCTACAAGTAGAATGGGGGAGACAATAACATGGATGAACCTCTAAGACATTGTCTTCTAGATTTACAGTGGTCCTCACACCTTCCTGTAAAGGGCCAGCTGGTACACATTTTAGGCTTTGCAGCCATATAGATCTTTGTCACATGGGTTTTTTTTTTTTTTTAAATCACCCTTTAAAAATATAAAAACCCTGAGTTGGACAAAAACAGGGTACAGATGGATTTGGCCCACAGCCCACAGCTTGCCCTGCATTAGAAGATAAGCTCTATGAGGGCAAGGAGCTGTGTGTATCTGTTTTTTTTTTTTAAATTTGTTTATTTAATTTTTTTAAAATTTATTTATTTTTTGTCTTTTTGCCATTTCTTGGGCTGCTCCTGCGGCATATGGAGGTTCCTGGGCTAGGGGTCGAATTGGAGCTGTAGCTGCCAGCCTACACCAGAGCCACAGCTACGCAGGATCCGAGCCGCGTCTGCGACCTATACCACAGCTCACGGCAACGCCGGAACCTTGACCCACCGAGCAAGGGCAGGGATCGAACCCGCAACCTCATGGTTCCTAGTCAGATTCATTAACCACTGCGCCACGACGGGAACTCCTGTTTATTTAATTTTAACTTTTTTATTTTTGGCCTTGCCCATGGCATGTGGAAATTCCTGGGCCAAGGATTGAACCCACGCCATAGAAGTGACTGGAGTCACTGCAGTGACAATGCTGGATCCTTAATCTGCTGTGGCACAGAGGTAAAGGTTAAGGGCAGAGGGGCAACTGGAACTCAGACGTCCTGACTCCCCAATCAGTGTCTATCCCGAGTTTCTCTGAGCCACCTACTCCACTCAGCGGTCCGCCTCGCCCTCAGCTCTCACCTACCTTAAAGAGGTGTGGGTGCTTGATGTAGATTCTCCCTCTGGTGCCCCCCATCCCCAGGGCCCTGCAAAGTAACACACGGGTGGTGAGGACCCCAGTGGCTGCCGTCCTCATGGACCCCGAGCTTCCCCCACCTCAGCACCAAGACGCTTCACACTTACTTGTTGGCCCGAGATCCCAACACAAAGGTGGTGGTTTCGTTCAGCCGAGCTGGGTCCCACTGGGCAAAGGAGAGAGAGGCTGGTGAGGTGGAGGACAGAAACACGCCTCCCCAGTCCATTATTCAACACACAGCTGATTCAAGAAACTGAGTACTTGTCACATGCTAGGCCCTGTGCTACATACAGGCATAAAGGAGTGACTGAGAGACAGCCTGTTCTCTGGGGGCCACAGACATATGTACAGATAATGATATGAGTGCAAGGGGAGCTGAAGGGAGGGTGACAGGGCACCTGCTTCTCCTTGAAGGGTAATTCCCAAGTTGGTTCTGAAAGCGAGAACACAAGCTGGATAGGGTAGAGGCGAGGAAGGAGGGGCAGCATGAGCAAAGGTGGTGAGAGCTGGCTGGGCTTGCTGGAGGAACCACAGCGATTCTGTGTTTTGGAAAGAGACATGCGAATTCCGGAGTGGTGACTGATGATGCTGGAGAGGGAGGAAAGGGGGAGCTGGGAGGCCTCGCACACGCTGTGGATGGGTTTTCCTTTTGTTTCTTCTGTAGGCGATTGGGTCACTGAAGGCCTCTAAACAGCAAGAGCCAGATTTGCGCTAAAGGTGGCTCGATCTTCAGCCAACGTGGCTACTGGGTGTGGAGGAGCAAGACTACAGGCAGGGCGAGCAGTCTAGAGGTTGTTGCAAGAGAGCAGTTTTGAAAGATGAGGGCCTGAGCCAGGACAGCAGTGAGGACAAAGAGGGAACAGGACCTGGATACATGTACTGAGGAGGCAGAAGCATCCAGGACTTGACTGGATGTAGGGAGAGGAAGGAAAGGAAGAGGCAAAGGTGACTCAAGCAGAGAAGGTCAGAGAAGGTCTGGGGGGAAAGCTGCCGACTTCAATTCTGGATGTGCTGAGTTTGAAGTTCTATGGAAATTCCAAGCCGAGAGCTCGAGCAGTGAGCAGGATATACAAATTTTAAACTAGAAAGGGAGGGGTGGGACAAACCAAGAGGTAAGGCAACCTGGGCACGTACTGGTCCCCGAAACCGTAAGAGTGGATCCTCTAGATCACCCGGACAGAAACTTTAGGTGGAGACATGGGCGATGGAGCGAATTCTGGGGAACGGCCATCTACATGGGTCACTGCCGAGGAAGGACTCAGTAGAGGGAGAGAAGTGCTCGGAGAGGAAAAGACAGTTCTAGGAGGATGCAGGAGCCCCTGCTGTGATGTAGCAGAGTTGAAGAAGGAAGGCGTGGTCACTGGCGTGAACGCAGAGGGCCAGGACGACAAGGGGTGGATGGCTTCTATGGGATGCAGCTCTATGGGGACAGAGGAGCTGGCATCCACCTTACTGTGCTTCCAGGTATGATTTTAATTGAAGAAAGGATTCTATTGCTAAAAAGCCTGCAAATGACTGTTCTGTAGGCAACAGAGGCTAACAGTTAAGAACACAGACTCCGGTGTCAACAGAGTCTTGGATTTGACCCTTGGCTCTGCCACTTACTTGGTACATGACCTTGGGCAGCTCTGTAACCTTGAATGCATCAAGTGTATAAGATAATTAGGTAAAATGAGATTATTCCAGCCCACGAGGTGGGAAAGAAAGCTCCTGAACCACAGAGGGGTAACAGAATCTAACTCATAAGGTTGTTACAAAGATTAAATCACGTAATCCATACAAAAGATTCAGGGCAGCGCCTGTCACCTATTAGGTACTAAAGGAACTTAGTTAGGAACTAGTTTTACTGGGAGAAGGCTTCAGCAAAGACAAAGCCCTTTCTTAGTTTTGCCCCTAATGTCAATCCTTCCTTGGGATCCTCCTGGAAGGCCAGCGTTGGGAGGTGGGATGGGGGCGGAAACGGTCTGGAAGGGTGTGCACTTGTCCCCAAGCCCAGGCCCTTTCCCTCGAGGTGGGGCCCAGAGCCTGGACTGAGTCCGCCTAGGCTGGCGTGCGCTGCCAGCTGCGCTCACTTCATCATACCTTGGGGCCTTCCCGGCGAATTGGTTCACAGGATTTTGGTTTCCATCTGATCAGAAGGAAAGAAGAGGGGTGAATTCTCCAAGATCAGGCTAGACTGGAAGCAAGTCTGCTGCTGCTGCGAGTTCCTCACACTCTCACTCCAGCCTGGGTGTACCGGGGACCCCGCAGCACCAGGAGCCACCCCAGGACCTGCTCTGACGTCACCCAGCATGTGGGCTGCAGTTTTCTCATCTGACAGAAGGAGGTAACAGCAGCAACTCCCTACCTCGTGTGAGTGAGGAATGAATTTGCTCCGGGAAAGGGAGAGATGGAAGGTGGGAAGGATACACGAGGCCAACCCCTAAGTTGGTGGTTTCAAACTACCTCCATCTCTCCTAACCAGACCCGTGTGGCTTTATCTGCTTTATCTATTGGGCTTCCATGTAAAGTTCTGTTTGAAGAAAAGATTCTGTTGCTTCAAAATCTTTGAAAATGACCATCCTGGAGGCAATGTAGTATAGTTTTGCTGTTATTAGCTGCCTGACTTTGAGCAAATAATTCTGAGTCAATTTCTTATCTCCAAAATTAATTATACCTTAATTACTTACTAGAGAATGGCTCCAGTAAGGAATAAAAGGCACAATACATAAGGTATTTAGACCAGTTATGCCACATGATAAGTGTTCAATACATACTGCTAATAAAAAAAAAAAATCTCTCTCGGAGTTCTCATTGTGGCTCAGTGGTAAAGAACCCAACTAGTATCCAGGAGGACGAGGGTTCGATCCATGGCCTTGCTCAATGGGTTAAGGATCCAGTGTTGCTGTGAGCTGCAGTGTAGGTCACAGAGATGGTTCAGATCCCATGTTGCTGTGGCTGTGGTGTAGACTGGCGGCTGCAGCTGATTGGACCGCTAGCCTGGGAACTTCCGTATGCCGTGGGTGCGGCCCTAAAAAGACTTAAAAAAAAAAACCAACAAAAAAAACCTCTGGTGTTTAATGAAGTTGGGCTGAACTGTTCTGGGGCAAAACCAGGATAAAGTCACCTCCCCTCACTGCCATGTTTCTCGGCCTCTCAGACCACAGTAACTCTCCTCCATGGTGACCTACACTGAAGGAGCCGATTTCACCAGGAGAGAACTCTGGCTTCTTCTCTTCCAGGCCACTCCCTCCCCGCTCTCCTTCTGGCTCCGTTGGCCCCTACTCACACCATGCCTGCGGCGGCCCGGTCGTTCGACAGGATGTGTCCAGGAGGCCGTCCCTTCCTCTGCCACAAAGAACAGCTGTCAGAGGCCTGACCCTGTGGGAAGCCCCCACCCACTGGGGCGTCCGGGGAGAGGGCTTTCCCTTCTAGACCGCCAGGGAACTCCCCTCCAATGAGATCAAACGACCCTCGAGAGTGAACAGGGAGGGTGATGGTTCCCAGGGTTCCTGCCCCTCAGGCTAGAGAGGACTTCTGCAGCTGCAGGGCCTTCTCCTGGCCAGACAAGGAGGAAATGGTTTACCTTTTTGGGAATGGGGCTCCCCCGATGGGCACCCTCCTCTTCTGCCTGCCGGCCACGCTGCGGGAGAAGGGAAGGGAGTTGGTGGGAGGCCAATGCCCAGGAGCTTTGGGTCCCATGGGGCTGCAGAAGTCAGAGCCCCTGGACCACTCCTCAGCCCCTCCTTGAGCTGGGACTCAGAAGCCCTCCCAGCACGATGCTATTTATACCTGGCCCCACAAATGCATGGTACCTAGAGCCTCCCCTGGAGCCAGAGAGTTCACCTGCCTCCCAGTCTGAGTGGTCTCCCCCCTCCAAGACCCCAGGTCACAGTGACTCTGACCTTGATCCCTGGAAGCTCATGGGTCAATCTGGGTATTACTTTTTCTCCATCTGAAAAGAGTAGTTTAGCCTGAAAGGAAAAGACCAAGTGTTACTAGTCACTATTTTAGTAAGTAAGCCTCTCTGTCTCCATTTTTAAAGACACAGCTTCAAGCTGGGTTAAAACTCTTTCATGGTCAGTACAAAGGGATCCTGAGATATGGACCCAAATAGATATCTTTAAAAAAACTTGGAGTTCCCATCATGGTGCAGCGGAAACAAATCTGCCTGACTAGGAACCATGAGGTTGTGGGTTCGATCCCTGGCCTTGCTCACTCAGTGGGTTAAGGATCCAGCATTGCCATGAGCTGTCGTGTAGGTCGCAGATGTGGCTTGGATCTGGTGTTGCTGTGGCTGAGGTGTACGCTGGTGGCTACAGCTCCAATTAGACCCCTAGCCTTGGGAACCTTCATAAGCTGCGGGTGCAGTCCTCAAAAAAACAAAAGACAAAACAAAAAAACAACAAAAACCTTGAGTAATTAACGACCATTGTTGAAAAATTAGAAAAATGTGAACAACAAAAAAAAAACCCAAATCTGAAACCTCAGGACTCAGAGTATTGTTAACATTTAGATGCAAATTCTCACTTTTTGCCATGTAAATATCTGCTATGTATTTTTCCTAAGTAAATGCACTTATATTAAGCACAGTCTTCAGTAAGTTGCTGTTTTTCATTTAATCGATACTGAGCACAAGCAAGGGCCTTGCTCTTGTGGAGCTTATATTCCGTGGGCAATCTGGACGGTAAGCAAATAAACAAACACACAAGCACAGTGACTGTGGACCATGAATTTTTCTCTGAAAGAAAAAACACCAGCCAGGCAGAAGTGACAGAATCACCCAAAGGGAAAGCTACTTGGAGCAGGTGGCCGGGGAAGGCCTTGCTGAGAAGGGTGCTCTGGCTAGGATGTGATGGAGCCAAGCAGAGAGAAGGCTGAGGAGAAATGTGTTTCAGCTGCAGGGGGAAGCACAAAAGCCCTAAAGTGGGAACAGATGTGGCTCATTTGAAGACGAGGCCTCGCGGTCCTGGGAGAAGGAGAGGGGTGAGCAGGAGCATGGGGAGGCTGGCAGGGCCTTGGAGGCCTGTGAAGAGCTGGGTTCACGTGACCTCTTGGAGCCGCACTGGATAGCCCTGAAGGCTCCCTCCTTCTGGAAACAGTCTTCTATGGGCTCCTGTGGCCACACTCCCTGGTTTACCTCTTGCTTCTGTGGCCATTCATCCTTGGCTGTTGTTTACTGGCTCATCCTCTTCAGTCTGGTTCTTTTCATTAGATAGTCTGTCTGCTCTCATCCATGCTCAGAGCTTCAGCTAACATCACCTGCTGACTCCATAATTTTCTACCTTCAGTGGTGGCCTCCCCTGATTTATACAATGGTGTTCCAGATTTATACAATGGTCTGCTCCACGTCTATGTGGGGGTGTCTCAAATTCGCTAAGTCCACAATTGAACTCGTGATCTTCTCCTCCAAATGTGTCCCTTTTCCGTGAAGAGTGCAAATATCTCTCTCAGTGGTTTTTGTTTGTTTTGGCTCCAAGCTCAGCATAAGGGAAGTTCCTGGGCCAGGGATTGAATCCAAGCCACATCTGTGACCCACCCCACAGCTGCAGCAATGCTGGATCCTTACACCATTACCACAGCAAGAACTCCTCAGTGTGTAATTTTGCACCCATTTGTGTGGTATTTTAATTTTTCCCTGTCTGCCTGACTAGGCTGTTAGTTCTAAGAGAGAAGGAAACAAGCTTGTTCATTTGCTGTATGTCTGTTCACTTGTTTGCTCATTCACTCGATAAGCAATGTACAAACAAAGGAAAACAATGTACACATATTAAGAGTCATATTCCAGGTCTGTGAATACAGTGATGAACAAGATCAGGCCTCACTTCGTAAAGCTCAAGATTTTAGCAGTGGTGGGGGTAGGAGGGAGGCAGAAAAATACGCATACGAACTACCAATAATTTCAGATGGAAATACATGGTGGGAATAAACAAGATGAGACTAACTGGAGGTGGGGAAGGGAGTGAGATGGGGGCTACTTTAGATGGTGCAGCCAAGGAAGGCCTCTCTGATGAGCTGAGCTAAATCTGAAGAAAAGGAGCCAGCTTTGTAAAGAGCTAAGGGCAGAGCATACAGGCAGTGAGAAGAGCAAGCGCAAAGGCCCTGAGGGTGGTGTGCTGGAGAGGCAGGAAGGATTCTGGCACAGCGAGAGCATAGCTGATGGGGGGGAGGCAGGGGGGAGGTGAAGGAGCCAGTCCAGGTAGGGCTCTGTGGGTCATGCGGAGCCCTTAGGGTTTATTCTGCCTGCAATGGGAAGTCACTGAAGAGTTTGCAAGAGGATGATGACACAATCCAATTCATCTTTAAAAAGACAGGAGTTTCCATCGTGGTGCAGCAGAAACAAATCCGACTAGAAACCATGAAGTTGCAGGTTTGATCCCTGGCCTTGCTCAGGGGGTTAAGGATCTGGCGTTACGGTGAGTTGTGGTGTAGGTCACAGACGCAGCTCGGATCCTGTGTTGCTGTTGCTGTGGCACAGGCGGGCGGCTTTAGCTCCGATTCGACCCCTAGCCTGGGAACCTCCACATGCTGCAAGCACGGCCCCAAAAAGCAAAATAAATAAATAAATAAATAAAAAGACAGGTCTGGGAGTTTCCATCATGGCTCAGTGGAAATGAACCTGACTAGTATCCATGAGGACGCAGGTTTGATCCCTGGCCTCACTCAGTGGGTTAAGGATCTGGTGTTGCTGTGAGCTGCAGTGTAGGTCGCAGATGCAGTTTGGATCCTGCATTGCTGTGGCTGTGGCGTAGGCTGGCAGCTGTAGCTCTGATTTGACCCCTAACCTGGGAACCTCCATATGCCACGGGTGAGGCCCTAAAAAGCAAAAAACAAAACCAAAGAAAAAACCAAAAACCAAACAAAAAACACACCAAAAACAAACAAAAAAATAAATTGCCTTCAAAGACATAGGACTAGATGGAATCACTTAAAACAAGAGGGAGGCACAGAAGAGAAGGGGTCCTGGACAAAGAAAAACGAGGAGTGTTGCTCCCCACATGGTTCTACAGGGTTAACCCACTTGTAACCCGACTAGAAACCATGAAGTTGCAGGTTTGATCCCTGGCCTTGCTCAGGGGGTTAAGGATCTGGCGTTACGGTGAGTTGTGGTGTAGGTCACAGACGCAGCTCGGATCCTGTGTTGCTGTTGCTGTGGCACAGGCGGGCGGCTTTAGCTCCGATTCGACCCCTAGCCTGGGAACCTCCACATGCTGCAAGCACGGCCCCAAAAAGCAAAATAAATAAATAAATAAATAAAAAGACAGGTCTGGGAGTTTCCATCATGGCTCAGTGGAAATGAACCTGACTAGTATCCATGAGGACGCAGGTTTGATCCCTGGCCTCACTCAGTGGGTTAAGGATCTGGTGTTGCTGTGAGCTGCAGTGTAGGTCGCAGATGCAGTTTGGATCCTGCATTGCTGTGGCTGTGGCGTAGGCTGGCAGCTGTAGCTCTGATTTGACCCCTAACCTGGGAACCTCCATATGCCGCAGGAGCGGCCCAAGAAATGGCAAAAAAAAGACAAAAAACAAAGAATATTGACATGACAGTGACACTGCTGGATCCATAACCCAGGAAACTCCTATATTTTCTAACCTTTTTTTTTTTTGTCTGTCTTTTTCGGGCCACACCAGTGGCATATGGAGGTTCCCCGGCTAGGGGTCGAATTGGAGCTGTAGCTGCCAGCCTACACCACAGCCACAGCAAGGTAGGATCTGAGCTGCGTCTGTGACCTACACCACAGCTTGTGGCAGCGCCAGATTCCCAACCCACTGAGTGAGCCCAGTGATGGAACCCGAAACCTCATGGTTCCTAGTTGGATTTGTTTCCACTGCACCACGACAGGAACTCCTATTTTCTCATCTTAATATGACACGAGCCACAGGTAACATTTGTTGAGTCTTTGTTGCTGATCTAAATGCTTTAAGAGTATTGCCACATTTAATCCTCACAACAATCCTACCAGGTAGAACTATCCCCATTTTGCAGATAAGAAAACTGAGGTCACACAGCTAGAGTCAGTAGTAGAGCCAGGCTCTACTATGAAGTAGATTTCACATCTGGGAAGTCTGAATCAAGAGGAAATTTGCATTCTTAACACATGCCACGTTTGTCTTAATGACAGTGTATTATCTGCACACAGCAAACCTCCCAGAAGATGCTATTCTCTCATCTCACAATAATTATCCTCAAAGGGCTGAACCCAAGCCTGCCCTTGTGCCTATGGTGATGAAATTTCCATCTCTGAGAGCTGATGGCTTCACAGTTAAGCACAGAATCTGAGTGATGCTGACAATTCCTATTAATAACAGCAGCTGACACATGCAAACAGGTTCACGACTATCTAGAGAACACAGCCGTTTCTAGACCTGATGTCATGCCTCCTGACCACACCTTGAGAGGCAGGAAGGCAGAAAGGGTGAGAGTTCTTGTGATACCCGAAGGGGCTGCGACTACTTGAAAGATCAAGTCACCAAGCACTTGCAGAGGTGAGCAAGACCTTAGCTGTTCTACTTCTTGTTTCTCCATCTGTAAACCAGGGATTGAAACATGCCTTCGGTACAGGTTTCTTCTGAGACGTAAATGAACTAACGCAGGTGAAAACATCCCCACAGCACCTGGCATCTAGGTGCTACTTCCCCTCCCTTCTGTTAGCAACAGCCCCAAGCCCTGTCTAGATGCAAGCAGCTTGCCAGGTATCCCCCCCAAACACCACTGATGACGGGATCTCACGTCTCAGCTGAGTCCCGAGGGCTCAGTCTTGTTCCTGTACCTCCTTCTGTTGATCTCACCTGCTCCAGGCAGCTCCGACAGGCCTCCTGGATCAGCTGCTCTGCATCGACTTCTTCCCCAATGTTGTCTCGAACATTCAGGGCTGCCTTTTGGAAGAACTAGGGAGAGTACAAATACAGACAAGGTCAGAAGTCCTGCTAATCTGCATCAACTTGAAGGGAAAGGAATATAAAGCAGAATATGAGTTTATCCTCATAAAGAGGGAAACGTGATTATGAGCATGGCTGTGAGATCAGCCAGACTCAGAGTCACATCCCAGGCTCTACTTCCCCACTCTATCTTCTCTCTCTTTCCTTTTCTTTTTCGGCCGCCCCAAGGCATACGGAGTTCCTGGGCCAGGGATCAGACCCGAGCCACAGGAGTGCCCTATGCCGAAGCTGGATCCTTAACCCACTGGGCCTAGGATTGAACCTGTGCCGCAGCACTCTAGAGATGCCACTGATCCTGTTGTGCCACAGCAGGAACTCCTCTACTTATACTGCCAGGTGAAGGGAAGCAAGTTATAAAATAGTTTGGGGAGTTCCCATCGTGGTGCAGCAGAAACAATCCGACTAAGAACCACGAGGTTTCGGGTTCGACCCCTGGCTTTGCTTAGTGGGTTAGGAATCCAGGGTTGCTGTGAGCTGTGGTGTAGGTTGCAGATGAGGCTCGTATTTGTTGTTGCTGTGGCTGTGGTATAGACCAGCAGCTGTAGCTCCGATTGGACCCCAGCCTAGGAACCTCCATATGCCAAGACTGTGGCCCTAAAAAGCAAAAAAAAAAAAAAAAAAGTTTGAGATAGTGTGAGTCTACTTAAGTGAAATAGCAATTAAAAGATTTAGTGAACATTATGGATTCCCGTCGTGGCACAGTGGAAACGAATCAGACTAGAAACCATTGAGGGTTCGATCCCTGGCCTCGCCCAGTGGGTTAAGGATCCGGTGTTCCATGAGCTGTGGTGTAGGTTGCAGATGTGGCTCGGATCCTGTGTTGCTGTAGCTCTGACGTAGGCCGGCAGCTACAGCTCTGATTAGACCCCTAGCCTGGGAACCTCCATATGCCATGGATGTGGCTCTAAAAAGACAAAAGACAAAAAAAAAAAAAAAGATTTAGTGAACATTAAAAAAAAAAGCAAACACAGAGACAAAAGAGCTGTAAGAAAACTAATTAGAGTAAAAGCAGTGATACAATGATTGTTTCCTCTTTTTTTTTTTTGCTTATCTATAACCTCTCAATTATTAAATGTACATGTTTTATTTCTGTAGAAGAAAAAAACCAGAATGCCAATGCCTGAGATGAACAGGTCAGAGAGGCCAGAAAAGACCCAGAGGGTAGAAGAGCCTAATTGAATTCTGACTTCCCCCAATCTGCGAGAAACATCTGTAGACTGCGAGGAGTGAGACTTGGCCAGGGGCCCAGGCTATCGGCAGCCCCTACCGCCTGGGAAGGGAAGACAGTTCCTCCACTGAGTAAGAGGGAGAGCCTGAGCCTGAAGACGCCAAGGGACAAGGTGAGGCCCCAAAGCAAGACACCGGAAACACATTTATAGTGAGAGTCTACGTCTCTAGAAGAAAGTCTCAGTTCTCTCTGGCAAGGAGGAAAATTCTGGAACCTACTGCCAATGCTCCTCCTGCAGGAGACAACTATGGGGAAGTAGGCTTTTTATATTCAGCAAGGTCAAATGCCTTTGCTGTAGCATCAAACCAAGGAGAAGAGTGTGAAAGCACCAGATTAGAGACTTCAAACTGTGCAGGCCAAATTAAATGGAACGATCAGATGAGTCTGACTCCAAAATAAAAAACGAAATACTGGTGTTCAGTGCTGACTACTGACTAAGTGAAAGTCAGTTAAAATAATCTGGATAATTTACAACCAGCTATGAAGTGGGCAGTGCAATGAATATGTAGAGGTGAGTGTAAGCTACCTCTGCCTATGAGAATGAAATCCAGTCATAAATACAGAATTCCCACAGACTACTGGCAGAAATGCAAAGTGGCACAAAACTTCTGGAGAGAAAGTTTTTTGAAGGAAAAATGTTTCCCCTTTTACCCACCAAGTCCACCTTCAGAAATCAATCCCCCAGAAATACTCTCACAGGTGAACAAAGATATACAAAAGTGTTTGGTATAGCATTGTTTGTATTAGAGAAAAACTATAAACAATCCGAATGTTTTAGGGACTAGCTAATTAAATTGTGGTATGGCCATATAAGAGATTACTCTGCAACTGTTTACAAAAGAATCAGGGTAAGCTATTATGTACTGACCTGGAAACAGGACCAAAATATACTGCTAAATGAAAAAAACTGAATTGCAGAACAGTTATGTGCAAAATGATCCTATGTCTTTTTAAACATGTGTGCAAGAACACACGCAGATAAATATAGGAGACTATATGGTCATAGTTTACAGTTTGTATTTGAAGGAGCTGAGTCTTAGAGACTTTTTTTCTTTTTTTTTGTCTTTTTAGAGCTGCACTGAGGCATATGGAGGTTCCCAAGCTAGGGGTCGAATCGGAGCTGTAGCTGCTGGCCTATACCACAGCCACAGCAACGCCAGATCCGAGGCTCGTCTGCAACCTACACCTCAGCTCAGGGCAACGCTGGATCCTGAACCCACTGAGCAAGGCCAGGGATCAAATCTGTGTCCTCATGGATGCTAGTCAGATTCGTTTCTGCTGAGCCACGACAGGAACTCCATGGTTTTGACTTTTATTCAATCAATGAATAAAACCTACCACCTAGAGTCTATAACATTTTGCTACATTTGCTATCACATATCCATTCAGTCATCCCATTTATCCATCTATCAATCCATTTTCTTTTTTCTATTTTTAAATTATTTTTATTTTTTCCATTATAGTTGGTTTACAGTGTTCTGTCAATTTCCTACTGTACAGCAAAGTGACCCAGTCACACATACACATATTCTTTTTCTCACATTATCCTCCGTCATCCTCCATCACAAGTGACCAGATATAGTTCCCAGTGCTATGCAACAGGATTCAATCCATTTTCTAAACTATACTAGAAATTTTTAAAAAGGGGTATGCATTAGAGTTCCCTGGTGGTCAAGTGGTTAAGGATCCAACACTGTCACCATTATGGCATGGGTTCAATTTCAGGCCCAGGAATGTCCACTTGCCAGAGTCGTGGCCAAAAAGAAAAACAAAGTGGGGGAGACATGCATTTAGTAATAATGGGAGTAATCAATAAAGTTAGCACTGATTTGGATAAGAGCAGCTATTTCTAGAAGTTATTACTCTAAACGTTTTAAAGAAAATGGGTAGCTGATATTTGGGAACATCATTAAACAAAGTTATCCAATGAGGTCAATCAAGAGTGTGTACTTACACTAAGGAAAAAAAAAAAAAGAGTGTGGACTTATCTGAAACTGTGATGTAATCAAGCCATTTGTATCTTGTCTAAAAACAAGTCTAGCGAGGAGGTATCTTCACAGGCTATGTGAAGTCACAAACTGCGTTTTATACAGCAGTTGTCCAGGACAGAAAGTTCCTGAATCATGGCATTCACTATTGGCACAAGCAACAGGGAAAGGGCTTCAGAGGTAGACAACCCTGGACCAAATCCTGGTCTAGCCTGCTCCTAGTGGCTTAACCTCTTGTTTCTGCATATGTAAAGGTGCAGAGGGAAGTTCTCATTGTGGCTCATGGAGTTGAGAACTTAACATGGTATCCATGGCCTCACTTAGTGAGTTAAGGATCTGGCGTTGCCGCAAACTGGTGTCGCTGGGGCTGCGGTATAGGCTGGCAGCTGCAGCTCCGATCTGAGCCCTAGCCAGGAAACTTCCATATGCCACAGGTGTGGCTGATTAAAAAAAAAAAAAAAAAAAGGGCGCAGAGGTATGAGAATATAAGGTGCATTCTGGGACATGCCGAAATCAGGGGTAGGAATAATAAGGGTGTGGAAGGGGATGTGGTTAGGGGTTGGTCACAGAGGGGCATATATGCCATGTTAAGGAATTTGTATTTTTGGCCCCACCCATGGCATATGGAAGTTCCCAGGCAGGGGACTGAACCTGCGCCATTCAGAGACAATTCCGGATCCTTAACCTGCTGTACCATAGCAGGAACTCCCCCATGTTAAGGAATTTGGACATCACCCAGAATAAAATGGAAAGTTGTGGAGGGATTTTAAAAGGAGGAGTGGGGGAGTTCTTGCTGTGGCTCAGTGGAAACAAACCCGACTAGTACCCATGAGGACTCAGATTTGATCCCTGGCCTCCCTCAGATCTTGACTTGCGGTGGCTGTGGCGTAGGCTGTCAGCTATAGTTCTGATTCGACCCCTAGCCTGCAAACCTCTGTATGCTCCAGGTGCGGGCCTGAAAAGCTTAAAAAAAAAAAAAAAAAAAAGGAGTGACACCATGCAGCTTACATTTTAGAGATCACTGGCAGCTGTATGCAGGGTGGGTTGAGAAAGGGAAAGAATAGAGGCAGTTAGGGATTATAGTAGGAGCCTGAATGAGAAATAATGAAGGCCTGAATCAAGGCAGAGACAAGGAACGGGAGGGTGCGCTGGACAGATTGTGGGGTAGAACGTACAGGACCCCAGGACAGGATATGGAAGATGGAGGAGAGGGCAGAGCTGCTGGTCTCCGGTTTCTGAGTGAATGATGGTCCTATTCAAACGTGTCTGACACTGAGCTCCTGATCTCCCCTGCTTGTTCCCGTCTTCTTCATATCAAGTCAATGGCCATTCTATTTTTACAATTGCCCCTGGCAAACAACTTGGGAGTTGCTGACTTCTCTTTCCTTTTTAGCCAGCACATCTGAATCACTAGCAAATCCTGTTGTTACCTTTAAAACACATACAGAATCTGACTCTTTCCAACATCTTTACAGGTAACACACAAGCCACTACCATCTCGAGCCTCTGAAGTGGTCCTTCTGAAGCCTATTCTCTATACAACAGTTAGATCTGAACATATCAAAATGTTCAGATCATAAGCTCTGCTCAGAACTCTCCAAGAGCTTCTATTTTACTGATATTAAAGCCTAAAGTCCTCACCATGGCTTCAAAGGTTCTGCCTGAGTGAGCCCATTACCACCTGTTTGATCATCAAACCTGGCTCAGTCGGTTCCAGCCACACTGGCCACTCTTTTGCTTTGAATGTGACAGGCATGCTCCTGCCTCAGGTCCTTTGCCCTTGTCCCCTCTTCCTGGACTGCTTTCCCCACAGGTATCTGTAGGGATCATTCTTTCCTCACTTTGTCCACGTCTCTGCTCAAATGTCCTCTTAGCAGAGGGCTTTCCTAGCCACAATCTGTGAAACAGCACCCTGTTCCCCGCGGGTCACTCTCTTCTCCTTCTCTCTGGCAGGGATACTGTGCATTCTGTTCCCTGCTACATCCCTAAGGGCCTAGAATACTGCCTGCATTATAGTAGGTGCTCAGTAAATACCTCTTAAATGAATGAATAAACACAAGAAGAAGAGGTTTAGGAAGATAAAAGAGTTCAGTTCTGAATATGCTGGGTTTGAAGCATCCATAGGCCATTCAGAAATTCATTGACAGATGTTGAAAAGAATTTTAAGCAGTAATAATGATGACATTATTAAACAAGTAACAAAAATACATGCATTCCAGGCACAGTGCCGAGCACATTACACTTAAGTCATTTCATCCTCACAATAGTTTGGCAAAATGTAACCCAGCAGGACCTTACGGGGCCTTCCTGGGGCAGAACCCTCCCCTATATCTGCCGCCTTAGCTCCTCTGTGAAGCACCTAGATAACAGCACCTGAGGCGCATTTCCTGAGTTGTTTTACAGAAGCTAAAACCACAAAACCACCACCAAGTGGAAGAAACGAACTACTTGATGGTCAAGAGCACTTGGCCCTCTGGCCTCCTGAAGCCTAAGGATTGATGACGGTGAACCCCTGTGACACAGCCCTGTTACCTCACCATCAACCAATCAGAGAATTGTGCACAAGCTGATCACAAACCCTGGGAAGTTTCTCCCTCACCCGGCTTTTAAAAGTGCTTTGCAGTGGAGTTTCCGTGTGGCTAAGTGGGTTAAGAACCCGACTAGTATCCATGAGGATGTGGGTTCCATTCCTGGCTTTGCTCATCAGTTTAAAGATCCAGCACTGCCATGAGCTGTAGCATATAGGTCAGCAGTTGCTGCTCTGATTCGACCCCTAGCCTGGAAACTTGCATATGCTGCAGGTGTGGCCCTAAAAAGAAAAAAAAAAGCTCTGCAGTGTTTTGAGTACTAGCTGTCCCCGGACTCCTTGCTTAGTGACCTGAGAGAAAAGCTGCACTTTCCTTCACCACAACCTGGTATCAGTAGATTTGGCTTTACTGCATGCGGGTGGGTGGACTCAAATTTGGTTTGGTAACAAAAAGAGGTATTCAAATTACCCCCAAAGAGGAAACATGTTCTTGGGGGTTCAGAATTGGAACATTTTAGATATCTGCATGTACCAGAAAGAGCCAGGGAGATTGGGATGCAGGAAAGGAACGGCCCTTGAGTCTTCACTCCTATTACTTATCTTTGTGTCCTTCTCACCTTCATGTACTTGTTGAAGACAGTCTGGATCTCCTCATTGATACTAGGCTGCAGAACAGCTCGGAGGAGATCCATGGAGATGGCAGGATCTGTGAAGCTGCATTCAGGAGGGAGACACAGTCAGGAGGCATGTCCCAAACACATCCTTTGCTAGTCTACCCAGCCAATTAGTTGCATAAGATCCTTTAACAACAGTAACAGATAATTTTACTGAAAACTAGCTATGTGCCCAGGTTCTGGGCAAACCACAGAGATGCAGAACTTTATTTCATTCTCAAAACACTATGAAGTAGGCATTTAAAAGTGTTCTATAGAGTATAATACGAACACAGAGAAGTTCCTATTGTGGCTCAGCGGTAATGAACCCAACTGGTGTCCATGAGGATGGGGGTTAGATCCCTGGCCTCGCTCAGTGGGGTTAAGGATCTGGCGTTGCCACGAGCTGTGGTGTAGGTTGCAGACGTGGCTTGGATCTGGTGTGGCTGTGGCTGTGGCTGTGGCGTAGCCTGGAAACTTCCATATGCTACAGGTGCGGCCCTTAAAAAAAAAAAAAAACCATACAGAAAAAGTCTATACGCTTTGTTTTAGTGAACAGGTGAAAAAAAAAAAAAATATATATATATATAGCCAGCATCCCAAAGACTCATCCTGTGCTCTCTCCCCTACTCTGAGACGGAAACTATTAGCCCCACATTTTCCCTAACTTCCATGCTATTCTGCCTCCTGGAGCCTTCAAACACAGAACCAGTGAATGTGAGGGATCCTGGGCATTGCTTAATCAACCTGCCTCCCTCCTTCTGTACACAAGTTCAGAGGAGGAAGTGACTTGTTTAAGGTCACACACAAAGTTACAGAACCTGAATCTCCTCTTTCTACTGGTCAATGATCTCTTCTCAGCTTGGTCCAGTGGGGAACCAAACGCGGCCTTCCAAGCCACAGCCTGGAAGGGAAGTCCCACCCAGGGTCAGCCTTACCTTGTTGTCATCTGTGAGCGTCGGCCCCTTCGCTGCACCTGCCGGTGCTTTATCATTATGTTCCAAGGGTTCTGTGGGGGACCAACGGAGCAGAGGTCACCGAGGTCGGTGACACTGGGGTGGAGGTGGAGGGTGGGTGTTAAGTTAAACCTAGACATCCCCGCTTCTCAGGTGCTTTCATCGCGGCTCCCACCTTGGGGGAGGGGGAAGGGCAGTGGTTGGAAAGCCCGGCTAGGGAAGAGGAACCGAGGAAAAGTCCCAACCGCACTTTTCCAGGAACGTCTGGAGTAAGGGAACTAGTGTTTACCGAGAGCCCACTCTGTGCCTGATGATATGCGAGGCGCTTTATCCTCATTTATGTCCCTCCCCACAACTTTACAAGGCACCTTTCCTTTCGAGAAGAGGAAACTGCAGCTCAGGGGCTTGACAGGGCCGGCCCACGTCACCTAGCTAGGAGGGCAGCACCAGAATTTGAATGAAGCCCGGTCGTCGGACAGCGACAGGGCCAACCCCCTCAGCAGCCCCAGCCGCCGCGTTCTCTCGCCCGCGGGCAAGGGTCCCGGGAGCCCGAGGCCCTGCCCGGCCCGAGCCCAGGCCCCGCCGGGGCCTCCCCGATGGCGCCCTCACCGTGAGAACCAGCTGCCCCGCTGCGCCCGCGTCTCCCAGCTCGGGGCCGCCCCGCTCCGCCCCACCGGGTCCCCGCGGCTGCTCGGCGTCGCCAGTGGCCCCCATGGCGCCCCCGGCCCCCACAACTCCAACCCAACTCTGCCACCGGCCGGAAAGTGGCCCCGTGACGTCATTGGAGCGCGCCGCCCGCCGGTCCCGGAAGCGGGACGTGGCGAGCGGCGGGGTTACCAGGGGAACCGAACCGCTGCGTCTCCTCAGGTACCCGACGCTTAGGGGCAGTTTGGGTGGCTGGGCTTCTTCCTCCAGGGAGCGGCCGTGCCTCGGGTATGCACTTCAGTGGAGGATCGTTCTGTGGCCGGTCCAAGGCCCTTGGAGAAGTGCGAGGCAGGAGGAGGGAAGAAGGTTTCCACCGGCTGGGGTTAGGAGCGGAGGGGAACGTTTGGTATCGTTGCACCAGCAGTTGTCTTCGACAACTAGATTTTAATATGCCCGGGACACAGCTGGAATTGAATGGGCCTAATGCGAGGACCCCGAAACCCAACAAGAGGGAGGGGGTCTGGCTCTCACTTCAACACCCACCATTCTCTCCCAGGGGTTGCCTCTTGGCGTTTGAGGGCATCTGAAGGAAGATTCTGGGCTCCTCTCCCCAGACGGGTGATTCTAGGATGAGCTGGGCATGCAGGAGTTTAACAGCTGTGGAGTTCCCCAGAGCCTTAGCTCTGCATTAGACGTAAGAAGTCCCTGAATAGAATTGGATCTACTTATGAATGAATTACTTTTATCAGGTCGTAATATGGGGTAGTAGGAAGTGTATGAATTTTTTTGTTTTTTGTTTTTGCTTTTATTTTGTTGTTTTGGCCCATGCCGGTGGCAGGCAGGAGTTCTTGGGCCAGGAATAAAGCCCTTGCCACAGCAGTGACAATGCCTGGTCCTTAACCCACTGAGCCACCAGGGAA
The DNA here is from genome assembly GCF_016906955.1 of Phacochoerus africanus. Lineage (NCBI taxonomy): Eukaryota > Metazoa > Chordata > Mammalia > Artiodactyla > Suidae > Phacochoerus > Phacochoerus africanus. The sequence goes on from NC_062546.1 coordinate 15,159,978, forward strand.
CTCTGAAAGTGTAAGTTCTGCAATTAGAAAGATCTGAATTTAAATCCACTATAATATGATTAAGAACACTGACTATGGAATTGGACTGTTTCCTTTGTCCTACCACTTATTAGCTGTGACCCACATCTACTTCTGGGCCTCAGTTTCCCCATTGGTAGGTCACTCATAGGGTTGCAGTGAGGATGAAGTGTATTAATTCATGTAAAGTATTTGGAACTGTGACACTAGTAAACCCTCCAACAATGCTGTCATTACTATTATCAAATTCTAGCAACCGCCACTTAACTTAATGACCTTGGGCAATTTTGCCTCTAAACTAGTTTTCTTACGTTTATAAGATGATTGTGAGGAGGAGTTCCATGGTGGTTCAGTGGGTTAAGGATCTGGCATTGTCATTGCCGCAGTTCTGGTTACCGCTGTGGTGCAGGTTCCATTCCTAGCCCAGGAACTTCCCCCATGCCATGGGTGTGGCCAAAAAAAAAAAAAAAAGATTGTGAGAAATAAATAAGGTATATAAAGCACATATTGGATCATCAACAAATATCAATCATCTCCCTGCTCCAGTATCAGCCTTTTTTTTTTTTTTTTTTGCGTTTTAGGGCCGAACCCATGACATTTGGAGGTTCTCAAGTTAGGGGTCGAATTGGAGCTGTTGCCGCTGGCCTACACCACAGCCACAGCAATGCCGGATCTGAGCCTTGTTTGTGACCTACACCACAGCTCACAGCAACGCCAGATCCTTAAGCCACTGAGTGAGGCCAGGGATCAAACCTGCATCCTCATGGATGCTAGTCAGATTCATTTCCACTGAGCCACGATGGGAACTCCTCCAGTATTGGTCTTAAAACAATAAGGCAATTTCCTGGCACCAAACTCTTTGGCCCTGTTGAGGTTTTTGCCTTGAGCCTTGAATGTTCCTGCTCTTTAACTTTATGGGGCTAAGCAATGCCAGTGGACATTGTTAGGTATCATGGCTAACCAAAGTCATAAGCAGGATAGATAAGGAAAGGGAGTATAAATGGTTGAGACTACTATTTGAGTCATAGCAGCTGTTCTCTTGGTCATACAGTCCATGAATGGCTGTGTGAGTTAGAGGGAGCAAGATGTAGGTTTTCAGTGCCTTTGTATTAGTTTGGAACAAACTCAAATACTGCTTTTCTGCAGTTTTTGGATAGTTTCCTTTTTTTTTTTTAAGATTACAAAAATTTGTTTAACCAGACATTTCCACTTTGGGACTTTGATAAATGGATGGTTTCTAAGTAGTCCATTCCATTCTCTGTTTTCTAGGTTGCTAGTTTGGACAGGAGCCATGATGCATTTTATTAGCTTTGGTTATTTTCTTTAGTCGTGTCTCTAGTCCTTTCCTCTGTCGTTTCAGCTATAGCTGTGTCCTTCCAGAACCCTTTAGGGCCCTCTTTGATCCTTTATCCAATGGGTATCCCTCCATTTCCCTAGCTGTCTGTCCACTGATTCCTCATTGTTGTCCAGGGGTGTTGTGTACATTGCAGAGTTCCCATCACATGTGTCTGTGGGTAGTGCCAGGAACTTTCCCACAGGCTGGAAACCAATCACTTTTCTTCCTGTCAGGTGAAAACATCCTTGGGGATTATTGCGAAAGGGAAGACTTTGGGGCTGGGTTCAGGCCAGTTGCCCTTCCCTTGGTTGATATTCGGGCAAGGTGTACACATCTGGCCTGAACTGAGTTCCCATCTCAACTCTCCACATCACCATCATGTCAAGCTGCCTCTTCCTCCTGAAAGCACTTCTTGCTCTTCCGTCCATGGCATCCTGGGTGACTTCAGGAGAACATGGTGAGCTATCATTTGGGATCCCTGGCTACGAGTAACAGAAAATGACTAGAGGAGCAGTCATCCCCTGCCCCCTCCCAGAGTGAGGCTCCTCATTCAGGGAGGTGGTCTTCTCTGTAGGACAGAACTGGATGCATAGATTCTTTTTTTTTTTTTTTTTTGTCTTTGCTATTTCTTGGGCCGCTCCCGCGGCATATGGAGGTTCCCAGGCTAGGGGTCAAATCGGAGCCGTAGCCACCGGCCTACGCCAGAGCCACAGCAACGTGGGATCCGAGCCGCGTCTGCAACCTACACCACAGCTCAGGGCAACGCCGGATCGTTAACCCACTGAGCAAGGGCAGGGACCGAACCCAAAACCTCATGGTTCCTAGTCGGATTCGTTAACCACTGTGCCACGACGGGAACTCCTGGATGCATAGATTCTTGAAGCAGCCAGGATAGGTCTTCCTTCCTTCCTTCATCCCTCCCTTTCTTCCTTTTTTGGCACACCTGTGGCATGCGGAAGTTCCTGGGTCAGGGATTGAATCCTGGTTGCAGCTGCAACCTATGCCGCAGCTTCAGCAATGCAGGATCTTTAACCCACAGCACCGGAGCTGGGGATAGAACCCATGCCTCTGCAAAAACCAGAGCTGGGATGGAAACCAAGCCAGAGCTACAACCTGTGCCACAGCTGCAGCAACACTGTATCTTTAACCCTTAACCACCCACCAGCGAACTTCCTGTCCTGGCTTTATCTTCTCTGAATGAGGAGATGGGACTTCCGGTCTGATTTACTAGAGGTTCTGGCTTTTTCCTAGGGCTCTCACCCTACCTCTCTCTCTCTGAGGAACGGCTGGTCCATGAGTGGTGCTGGGTGCATGTTAGTCGCTATGTGGGAGGAGGGGAAAGTACTTGCAGAGATTATTTATTTAATTTTGTCTTTTTAGGGCCACACCCAAGGTATATGGAAGTTCCCAGGCTAGGGGTTGAATTGGAGCTGCAGCTGCCTGCCTACACCACAGCTCATGGCAACACCAGATCCTTGATCCACTGAGGGATCAAACCCTCATCTTCATGGGTACTAGTTGGGTTCATTGCCGCTGAGCCACAACAGGAACTCCTATTTATTTATTTAAAAAATTAAAAGAAAATTTTTTTCTTTTTATGGCCGCACCCCCAGCATATGGAAATTCCTGGGTCAGGGATTGCATCCCAGTGGCAGGTGCAACTTATGTTGCAGCTTTGGTAACACAGGATCCTTTAACCCACTGCACCGAGCTGGGGATAGAACCCATGCCTCTGCAGCAACTCAAGCTGCTGCAGTTGGATTCTTAACCTACTGTGCCACAGCAGGAACTCCGAGGGTTAAGTTTTTTATTTTATTTTTTTTGAGGGGGTTAAGTTTTTTAAATGAGAATAATCGTTTTTACCTCATAGACTTGTTGTGAGGATCAAGTGGGAGGCTCCTGGCACATGAGGAACATCAGTAAGTGTCACAGTGTGAGCGTTACTGTTCTTGTTGTTATGGTCTCTTTGCTTTAGCACCAGGGCCCAGAATCTTAAATGAACCCCAGGGTGTCCTTCCTTTGATTTCCCCTTTTGCCATACTAGTGGGTGCCACCAGGTTCCATTATCTCTTTTTGTGTGTGACTCTTTTGCTTTTCCTCCCTACAGCAGAGAGGAAAGGAGACTGTCCCAAGGTTGTTAGGAGACAATCCTTTTTAAAAAATTGTCTTTGAGCTTTATTGAGGTTATTTCCCCCTTTTTTTTGGGGGGGGCGGGCACACCCATGGCATGTTTATTCCCAGACCAGTGTTTGAACTGGCACCACAGTTGAGACCTGCGCCAGTGCCAGATCCTTAACCCACCGTGCCACAAGGGAACTTCAGGAAGCAATCCCATTTAATTTAACTTAATTTAATTTAATTTTTTCATTTTAGGACCATACCCACAGCATCTGGAAGTCCCCAGGCTAGGGGTCAAATCAGAGCTGTAGCTGCCGGCATACGTCATAGCCACTGCAAGTGGGGATCCGAGCAGCATCTGTGACCTACACCACAGCTCATGGCAACGCCAGATCCCCCACCCACTGAGTGAGGCCAGGGATCAAACCCACATCTTCATGGATACTAGTCAGATTTGTTTCCACTGCACCACAACAAGAACTCCCCAAGAAACAATTCTATTATTTTTTTTTTTGGCTTTTTAGGGCTGCACCCATGGCATATGGAGGTTCCCAGGCTAGGGGTCTAATTGGAGCTACAGCTGGGAAACAATCCAATTTTAAAAGGTTCATCACTGACGAGATGTGTCCAAGTATGAAGAAATACTGACAAATCCAGCAAAGTAGTAGGATATAAGATCAACATTCAGAAATCAGTCGCATTTCTGTACACTAAGAATGAAATATTAGAAAAGGAATGCAAAAATACAATACCTTTTAAAATTGCACCCCCAAAAATCAAATACCTGGGAATAAACCTGACCAAGGAGGTGAAAGACTTATATGCTGAAAACTATAAAACAGTAATCAAGGAAATTAAATAGAATTCAAAGAAATGGAAAGATATTACATGCTCCAGGATTGGAAAAATTAATATTGCAAAAATGGCCATACTATCCAAAGCAATCTACAGATTCAATGCAATCCCTATCAAATTACCCATGGCATTTTTCACAGAACTAGAACAAACAATCCAAAAATGTATATGGAACCACAGAAGACTCAGAATTGCCAAAGCAATCCTGAGGAACAAAAACCAAGCAGGAGGCATAACTCTTCCAGACTTCAAGGAATATTACAGAGCCACAGTAATTAAGACAGTGTGGTACTGTCACCAAAACAGACATACAGACCAAAGGAACAGAATAGAGAACCCAGAAATAAACCCAGACACTTAGCATCAATTAATCTTTGACAAAGAAGGCCAGAATATAAAATTGGAAAAAGTCTCAAGTCGTGCTGGAAAAACTGCACAGCTGCAGGTAAATCAATGAAACTGGAACCCACCCTCACACCATGCACAAAAATAAACTCAAAATGGCTTAAAGCTTAAACATAAGACAAGACACCATCAAACTCCTAGAAGAGAACATAGGCAAAACATTGACATCAGCCTTACAATTGTTTTCTCATGTCAGTCTCCCAAGGCATCAGAAATAAAAGTAAAAATAAACCAATGGGACCTAATCAAACTGACAAGCTTTTGCACAGTGAAGGAAACCATAAACAAAACAAAAAGACAACTTACAAAATGGAAGAAAATAGTTTCAAATGATGCAACTGACAAGGGCTTAATCTCTAAAATATACAAACAGCTTATATGACTCAACAGCAAAAAAGCCAACAACCCAACTGAAAAATGGGCAGGAGTTCCTGTCATTGCGCAGCAGAAATAAATCCGACTAGGAACCATGAGGTTGCAGGTTCGATCCCTGGCCTTGCTCAGTGGGTTAAGGATCCAGTGTTGCCATGAGCTGTGGTGTAGATCACAGATATGGCTAGGATCTGGCGTTGCTGTGGCTCTGGCATAGGCTGGTGGCTACAGCTCTGATTAGGCCCCTAGCCTGGGAGCCACCATATGCCACAGGTTCAGCCCTAAAAAAAAAAAAAAGAAAAATGGGCAAAAACATGAATAGACATTTCTCCAAAGAAGATATACAGATGGCTAACAAGCACATGAAAGAATGCTCAACATCACTGATTATTAGAGAAATGCAAATCAAAACCTCTATGAGGTACCACCTCACACAGGTCAGAATGGCCATCATTAATAAGTTCACAAATAACAAATGCTGGAGGGGGTGTGGAGAAAAGGGAACCCTCCTGCACTGTTGGTGGGAATATAAACTGGTACAACCACTATGGAAAACAGTATGGAGGTACTTTAGAAAACTATATATAGAATTACCATATGACCCAGAAATTCTACTCTTGGGCATATATCTGGACAAAACTTTCCTGGAAAAAGACACATGCACACATATGTTCATTGTGGCTCTCTTTACAATAGCCGAGACATGGAAACAACCTAAATGTCCATTGACAGATGAATGGATTAAGAAGATATGGTATATATACCCAATGGCATACTACTCAGCCATAAAAAAGAACAAAATAATGCCATTTGCAGCAGCATGTATGGAACTAGAGGCTCTCATACTCAATGAAGTGAGAAAGAGAAAGACAAATACCAAATGATATCACTTATATCTGGAATCTTATATAAAGCACAAATGAATCTTTCCACAGAAAAGAAATTCATGGACATGGAGAACAGACATGTGGTTGCAGAGGGGAAGGGGGAGGGAGCAGGATGGACTGGGAATTTGGGGTTAATGGATGCAAACTATTGCCTTTGGAATGGATAAGCAGTGAGATCCTGCTGTGTAGCACTGGGAACTATATCTAGTCACTTATGATGGAGCACGATAATGTGAGACAAAGAAGGTATATATGTATGTGTGACTGGGTCACCTTGCTGTGCAGTAGAAAATTGACAGAACACTGTAAACCAGTTATAATGAAAAAAGTTATTAAAAAAATACTGTTCAGGAGTCCCCATGTGGATTAGGGGTTTAAGGATCTGGTGGTGTCAGCATGCCATGGGTGCCGTCAAAAAAGAAAAAAAAAAAAAAAAGGACTGGTAAAGCAGCCACACTCCATGCCTCGTCCTCTGTTTTTGGCAGGCTTGTTTCTCAGGCACACGCCATCTTATTCTTGGTTTTAACTTTGCTTTGAAAAACAATAATTAAGTGCCTTCCATATTCTGAGAACTTTTCTAAAACATATATATATATATATATATATATACACACATGCACAAAGGATACCCAAACCGTAATGAATTGTGGTCTGTGGTCTAGGCAGGCAGGGGAAGCTGCCAGAAGGGAAATCTCAGCATCCCTTTATTTATAGGCAGATTCGAAAGCTGTTGGGTAATTCCCAGTTGCCATCGTCACTTGTAGGGCTCTCTATTCAAATCTCAGCTCGAAGTTCTGTAAAGAGAGCAAAACGGAATCTCCCCAGAGTTCTGAGACTCACACAGAGGACGGCCATCGTCTGTGGGACACGTGTCCTGTGTTGTTCTGGCTCTGGCAGATGGATTTCTTCTGCCCCTTACAAAGTCCCCATGACTGAAGTCTCCATTTATACATCATTTCTTCAACAACCATATATTGACTGTTTACTAGTTGCCGGATCCAGGGATGGGTTCTGGGTATATTCCGGGGGACATCCGGCTGCATGGAACTCCTAGTCTAGTGGGAGAGAAAGATATTTAACAAATAAGCATGTAAATATGGATAGTATTTCAAATATGGTAAGGACACAAAATAAAATGAAAGGGGGCTGAGAGAGAGAATAACTCGGGACTCACTTTAGATCGGGTGCTCGTGGGAGGCCAGGCTCAGAGAGTGACATTTAACCTGCAACCTGGGGTTGAGGTCAGCCAGGTGAAGGGTGTGGTGAACATTCCAGAGCGAGTGCCATGGTCTTGAGAAGGATCTTGCCACATTTGGGAAACAGAAGGAAAGCCAATACGGTTCGAAGGAGGGAGAAAATTAATCCAGGTAGCCTAGGGAGGTGGTCGTGGGGATGGAGAAAAGGCTGCCCAGTTGAGAAGATGGAGGTAGAAGTGACAGAACTTTCTGCTCGATTCCTTGCCTCCTCCTCGATTCCCTTGAGGGGGTCCCCAAAGGTATTATACATTAGGAGTTGTCTAGTGGCTCAGCGGGGTAAGGATCTGCCATTGTCACCGCTGTGGCTCTGGTTACAGCTGTGGTGCAGGTTCGATCGCCGGCCTGGGACTTCTGCATGCTGAGTGCCGCCAAAAAAAAAGAAAGAAAGAAAGAAAGAAAGAAATTGGTGATGTGTCTCTTGGCTGGCCCCTTCTCATTTTTCTTTTGTTTCAGTATTTTCATGGCTACTTTGCTTGTTTGTACTTCCAAATATATTTTATAATCATATTGTATATCCTCTCCTCCTCCCAGTACTGAGGCTACTTTTATTGGAGAGCTGTTGGATGTATAAATTAACTTAGGGAGCACTGACTTTTTTTTTTTTTGGGAGAATTGACATTTTCATAGTAATAAATTTTTGGGGGGGGTCATGTCCATGGCATGCGAAGATTCTGGGGCCAGGGATCAAACCCGTGCCATGGCAGTGAAAGCACTGGATCCTTAACCTGCTGAGCCACCAAGAAATGTCTCTTTGTTATCTCAAATGGGGTCTTACATTGTGTTTTCCATTATAGTTTTTTTTCTTTATTTTTAGGGCCACACCCAGAGCATATGGAAGTTCCCAGGCTAGGGGTTGAAATCTGCTGGCCTACACCACAGCCACAGCAACGCAGGATCCAAGGTGCATCTGTGACCTATACCACAGCTCATGGCAACCCCGGATCCTTTAACCCATTGAGTGAGGCCAGGGATCGAACTCGCATCTTCATGGATGCTAGTCAGGTACAGTTCTGCTGAGCCACGCTGGGAACTCCATGTTTTTTAAAGGCAATGGAACCATTCTCTCATCTGAGTACATGTGTGGCAGCATATTACAGTGAAAAGGCCTAGGTTTGGTGGTCAGAGCCCTGGGTTCAACCCTGAGCCTCACCAGTTACTGGCCTGTGGGTCCCTGGTTAAGTCTGCTTCTCTGAGCCTCAGTTCCCTTCTCTGTAAAAGTAGGAAGGAGAAACCTCAGAAGTTGTCATGATTCAAAGTATGTACAGTGTTCAGCTCCTATGGAACATTAGCTCCCTTTTTTTAAATTAATGAATTTATTACATTTATAGTTGTACAATGATCATCACAATCCAATTTTATAACATTTTCATCCCGCAACCCCCAGCCCATCCCCCCACCCTCCAGCCTCTCTCCTTTGGAAACCGTAAGTTTTTCAAAGTCTGTGAATCAGTATCTGTTCTGCAAAGAAGTTCATTCTGTCATTTTTTCAGATTCCACATGTCAGTGAAAGCATTTGATGTTGGTGTCTCATTGTCTGGCTGACTTCACTTAGCATGATAATTTCTAGGTCCATCCATGTTGCTAAAAATGCTGTTATTTCGTTCCTTTTAATGGCTGAGTGATATTCCATTGTGTGTATGTACCACATCCTCTTGATCCACTCCTCTTGTTGATGGACATTTAGGTTGTTTCCATGTCTTGGCTATTGCAAATAGTGCTGCAATGAACATCGGAGTACATGTGTCTTTGTGAGTCATGGTTTTCTCTGGATAGATGCCCAGGAGTGGGATTGCTGGATCAAATGGTAGTTCTATTTTTCAGTTTTCTGAGGAATCTCCATACTGTTTTCCACAGTGATTGCACCAAAAACATTAGCTCCCTTCACCTTGCCTCCTAGAGCGGCCTTCATCAGGAGTACAGTTTTGTTTGTTTTTGGCCACAGCGTGCAGTGGCTTGATGTGGGATCTCAGTTCCCAGAGCAGGGAGTAACCCAAGGCCACAGTGGTGAAAGTGCTGAATCCTAACTACTAGACCGCCAGGGAACTCCCAGGAATACAGTGTCTAACCAGCCCCTTTATCAGGAGAATCAGGATCATTTTCTCTTCCCTTGGTCACGTCAGCTCTCAGATGGGAGGGTCTTTCCTTCCAGCCACTCCTCCCCAGGTCGCAGGCCCTTTCCCCTCTGTCTGTGGCTGGCTTCAGCAGCTCCCTTGGGCAGCCTGCCCATAAGGGAGAATAGAGGGCTGTGCTCCTTGCCAGGACTCTTGAGGTCCTACTCTGGAACCAGAGCCTGGCAATCTGTCTCACGCGATTACTCACTGTCAGCTCGTGGGGCCTGGCACAATCTTCCCAGTGTTTGAAGGTGATGGCTGAATGGCCTCGGGGCTGAGGGTGAGGCTGGCACTCAGGCCAGGCACCTCTGTGAGCTGTTCTGGGCCCTGGCCAGCCAGCCCAGGTAGGGCTTCCTCTTTCCTTTGAGCCAGGCAGGCTAGCACAGGGACCTCCCTGAAATCTCCTGGAGCCCCCTGGTCCAGAGGGTTCCTAATCTGGTGGGAAGTGATATTGGCTGCTGGGTTATTAGTTAATTACTTTTCTCTGGCTCCAGTCCTGGGGAGGAGGGCTGGGCCACTTACCCAGCAGGACTGGCTGCTCTGCTCTCCTTCCGGCTCTGAACACTTTCTGCTTTCTTTTAGCCCTGATTTGCCAGAGCTTTACTGAGGCCTGTGCTGTCTGTTTGATAAGTAAGGTGGACAGTTGGCACGGTGCCCAAGGGCACAGGGCACATCCTGGGACCTGCTCCCCTGAGGCAGTTCTGGTCTCAGCGTGGGTCTGAATCCTGGCTCCTCTGCTCTCTTACTATGTGGCCTTGGGCAAGGTTTTTCTGTCTTTTTTTTTTTTTGGTCTTTTTAGGGCTGCACCCACAGCATATGGAAGTTCCCAGGTTAGGGGTCTAATTGGAGCTATAGCTGCCGGCCTACGCCACAGCAACGCAGGATCCGAGCTGCATCTGCGATCTACACCACAGCTCACTGCAATGCCAGATCCCTGACCCGCTGAGTGAGGCCAGGGATCAAACCCGCATCCTCATGGATACTAGCCAGGTTCTTAACCTACTGAGCCACAGTGGGAGCTCCTGGGCAAGTTTTTTTCATCTCTCTGAACCTCACTTTTATCATCCTTAAAATGGAGATAAGGATATTTATCTCCTAGGGTGGTAACACAGTGTCCGTCCATTTGGGCTGGCGTAACAGAGTACCACGGACTAGGTGGCTTCTAAACAACAGTAATTTCTTTCTCACAATTCTAGAGGCTGGGAAGTCCAAGGTCAGGGTGCCAGCAGATTCAGTGTCCAGTGAGGGCCTGCTTCTCAGTTTGTACATTATGGCATTTTTGCTGAGACCTCGTGTGGCAGAAGGGCCATAAGGGCTTAGTGTTCATGAGGGCGTCAGTCTTCTGACCTAATCAGCTCCCCAAACCCCACTTCCAAATACCCTCACGTTGGGGATTCAGTTTCAACATATGAACTTTGGAGAATATGAATTGTCTTAGGAGTTTCCGCTGTGGTGTAGTAGGTTAAGAATCTGACTGCAGCAGCTCGGGTTGCTGTGGAGGTGTGGGTTTGACCCCTGGCTCTGCACAGTGGGTTAAAGGATCTTGTGTTGCAGCAGCTGTGGTATCCATGGGTTGCAGCTGCGGCTCAGTTTCGATCCTTGGCTGGGAGACCTCCATATGCCTTGGGTACCTCAAAACAACAACAACAACAACAACAACAAAAAACAGACTTAACCATGCCGTTGAAAACAAGTATATACGTATGGAGGTTCCCAGGCTAGGGGTCTAATCGGAACTGTAGCAACTGGCCTACACCAGAGCCACAGCAACGCGGGATCCAAGCTGCGTCTGCAACCTACACCACAGCTCACGGCAATGCCAGATCCTTAATCCACTGAGCAAGGCCAGGAATCGAACCTGCAACCAAATGGTTCCTAGTGGGATTTGTTAACCACCACGACGGGAGCCCTGAAAAGAAGTATATTTAAGAAGCTCGTGCAAAATGTGCCAAATAACAGTCAACAGCTCCTATAGTTTTGCCCAGCACTTTGCTGTTTAGGCTCCCTCCCCACCTCCCTGAAGCCTGGCCTGCGTAGGCATTCACTCACTTGTTTCTAGATGGATTCAGTACACATTGAGCGTCTACCCTACCTGGCATTTAGGCATCGAGGGGTGAGCAAGGCAGCCACGGTCCTTGCTCTCCTGGAGCTCGCCCTGTGCTCTGAGACTCAGAAAATAATCACAGACGAGCAATGATAACCCCCGGATGTGAGGAGTGCTCTGAAGGGAACGAAAAGAGGAACAGAGGAGGTGTCATTTTAACTCAGAGAGTCAGAGCTGGCTGTTTGTTGGGCAGAGTGCCATGAAGAGGGAACTGCGGGGCAAAGGCCAGGGGACAGGGCTGGGTTTGCTAGGAGGTGAAAGGTCAGTGTGGTTGGAGAAAATAGATGGGGAAGGAAGTTGGTTCCAGCTGAGGCAGAGCCCAGGTTGGGGGCTCACCGGGACCTCTGTCTAAGACTTTAAGGGGGGCTGTAAAAGCAGAAGAGGCCTGGGCCATTTTTCTTCTTTCTTTCTTTCTTTTTTTTGGCTGTGCCCGTGACACATGTAACTTCCCAGGCTAGGGATCAAACCTGCTCCACAGAAGGGATCCCAGCCACAACAGTGACAATGCTGGACCCTTAACCTACTGAACCACCAGGGAACTCCTGGTCCAGTTTTCATTTTAAAAAGACCACTCTAGGTGTTCTCTTGTGGCACCGTGGTTTAAGGATCTGGCATTGGCACTGCAGTGGCTTGGGCTGCTCCTGTGGCACAGGTCTGGTTCCTGGCCTGGGAATTTACATATGCCATGGGCGTAGCCAAAAAAAATTAAATAATAAAATAAAAAGACCACTCTTGGGAGTTCCCGTCGTGGTGCAGTGGTTAACGAATCCGACTAGGAACCATGAGGTTGCTGGTTCGGTCCCTGCCCTTGCTCAGTGGGTTGACGATCTGGCGTTGCCGTGAGCTGTGGTGTAGGTTGCAGACGCAGCTCGGATCCCGCGTTGCTGTGGCTCTGGCGTAGGCCGGTGGCTACAGCTCTGATTGGACCCCTAGCCTGGGAACCTCCATATGCCGCGGAAGCGGCCCAAAGAAATTGCAAAAAGACAAAAAAAACCAAAAACAAAACCAAAAAAAAAACCACTCTGGGAGTTCCCGTCATGGCTCAGCAGTTAGCAAACCTGACTAGTATCCATGAGGACGTGAGTTGGATCCCGGGCCTCGCTCAGTGGGCTAAGGATCCAGCATTGCTGTGAGCTGCAGTGTAGGTCGCAGGTGTGACTCAGATCCCGTCTTGCTGTGGTTGAGGTGTGGGTTGGTGGCTTCAGCTCTGATTCGACTCCTAGCCTGGGAACCTCCATATGCTGCAGGGGTGGCTCTAAAAAGACAAAAGACAAAACAAAACAAAACAAAAAAAAACCCCACAACAAAACAAAAAGACCAGGAGTTCCCGTCATGGCTCAGTGGTTAACGAATCGACTAGGAACCATGAGGGTGCGGGTTTGATCCCTGGCCTCACTCAGTGGGTTAAGGATCCGGCGTTGCCGTGAGCTGTGGTGTAGGTCCCTGACGCGGCTTGGATCCCGCGTTGCTGTGGCTCTGGCGTAGGCCCGTGGCTACAGCTCCGATTAGACCTCTAGCCGGGAACCTCCATATGCCGAGGGAGCAGCCCAAGAAATGGCAAAAAGACAAAAACAAAAACAAAACAAACAAAAACAAAAAACAAAACCCAAAAAGACCACTCTGCTGATGTGTGAAGAATGGACAGGGGAGGGTAGTAGATGACAGGGCAGTTAAGGGGCCCTGTTGGCAGGCAGGGCCAGGACCAGGGTAGGGTAGTGACAGAGCAGATGTGGAAAAGTGGCAGACGTGAAGCACTTTTGAAGGTGGAGCTGACTGGACTGGGGAAAGAAGTTAGCAGAAGTGGGTGCTGAGGAAGAGGAAGTGTTAAGAAGGGTGCTGGGTGACAGCGGTCCTCTGTACAGAGAAGGGGACAACTATGAGAGGGGGAGGATCTGGAGTGAAGATGGCCTAAGACTTGTCCCCTTTGGCTTCCGCATGGCCCCCTCCCATCGTGTGAAAGTTGACTCTTCTTCATCCCCCGGGCCCCCGTGTTTTGCTTCTTACAGTGTGGGCATTATGTCCTTTGTATGGACTGATGGTCTGGGCTCCCTGTGTGTGTGGGGTCGCCTTTTCCTGAAACCTCACTGCTGGTTGTACAACAGAGTTGCCACAGCAGGCCTGAGATTGATCTCAGAAAGGCCTGCTCACAACATCACCTTGGCTGGCTTCTGGGCATTTGGATTTTGAGAAGGTTCCTACCACCCTAACAAATAAGAGTGGTACGTGCGGAGTTCCTGTCGTGGCGCAGTGGTTAACGAATCCGACTAGGAACCATGAGGTTGCGGGTTCGGTCCCTGCCCTTGCTCAGTGGGTTGACGATCTGGCGTTGCCATGAGCTGTGGTGTAGGTTGCAGACGCGGCTCGGATCCTGCGTTGCTGTGGCTCTGGCGTAGGCCAGTGGCTACAGCTCCGATTGGACCCCTAGCCTGGGAACCTCCATGTGTCGCAGGAGCGGCCCAAAGAAAAAGCAATAAGACAAAAAGACCAAAGAAAAAAAAAAGAGTGGTACATGCCAGGCAGAGAGTGTCCATGTGACCAGTCCCCAGGAAGAACCTGGAGTCACTAATGAGCTTCCCTGGTACAGGGCACTCGGCACGTGTTGTCACAGCTCCGTGCTGGAGGGACAAAGTGCATCCTGGGAGACTCACCTGGGAGACGGCTCTTGGAAGCTTATGCCTGATTCCTTTGGACTTTGCCTCATGGACCTCTTCCCTCTGATGATTTTGCTCTGTGAATTTTTTTTTTTTTTCTGCTCCTTGGCATATGGAGGTCAAGGGCAGCCAGGGATGACTTCCGAGCCTCAGTTGCAACCTACCCCGGGGAATTGAATCCTCATCCTGGTGCTGCAGAGACGCTGCCAATTCCATTGTGCCACAGCGGGAATTCCTGCTTTGTGTTTTGGGGCTGTAATAAATCATGGCCATGCGTACAACTGTGTGCCAAGCTCTGTGAGTCCTAGTGAATGCCCGAACCTAGGAGTTGTCCTGGGGGCTCTGGACACACTGGTTTATAAGTTTCCCCAACCTCTTAAACAGTCAACCATGATATTCTTTTGTGGCAGAATTGAGCTGAATGTCACCGTTGATTTGTCTTTGATCCTTGTGGGAACGGAGGGGATCATAACGATGTGGGTTAAAGGGCACTAGACTGGGAGTTCCCATTGTGGCCAGTATCCAGAGCACGTGGGTTTGATACCTGGCCTTGCTCAGTGGGTTAAGGATCCGGCGTTGCCAAGAGCTGTGGTGTAGCTCGAAGACGAGGCTTGGATCCCATGTTGCTGTGGCTGTGGCTTAGGTTTGACCCAATTCTGTGACCAGTCCCTCCTATTTCTACATGTCTGTCTGTCTATTTACAAGAGAAGGGAAGTAGGATTGAGGGCTCAGAGGGATCTTCTTGGCCTAAAAAGTTTTGGAATTTCACATTTCTGCCATGTCCTTCCCTAGCAGGTTTGGAACTGGGGCAATGGTAGAGACAAAGTGTGAGGAGTTCCTAGGCTTCAGCTTTTTGTTCTGCTTTTTTCTTTTCTTTTCTTTTTATGGCCGTGCTTGCAGGATATGGAAGTTCCCAAGTCTGGGATCAGATCGGAGCTGGAGCTGCTGGCCTACGCCACAGCCACAGCAACACGGATCTTTAACCCACTGAGTGAGGCCAGGGATCAAACACCCATCCTTACGGACATTCTATTGGGTTCTTAACCCATTGAACCACAACAGGTCTCCTTTTTTGGTGAGAGCTTGAGATCTTGGCATTGGGGTGTATCTGGAGGCTAGGGATGGCTATCTGGCTATCGTTCCTATTTCTTAGTCTCATTCCTGCTAAGATAACTGTGAGGTGACTGGAAACCATGTGATTTGAGGAACTGAGCTTATCTAGCCTGCTGAAGCCAAGACAGTGAAAGGCAAAGGATGTCTAAAGGGATTGGCACGAGCCATGTTTTTGCCAGGTCTCTGGGGCTAGGAAAAGGACCAGTGGAAACAGATTTCTCATTCCTAAGCCTGTCTAGCTTATGTAAGGATGGCACGGTCTTCCTTGGAGAGAGTGAGGCCCCTTTAATTCCAGCTGTTCAAGCTGAGAGTCAGGGATTGTTTGGCAGGAATTCAAGCATCAGACAGGTGGTCGGACTGGGTAAGCCTGCTGGGCACTGGTCCCAGGGGATGGGCTCTGACCCTCCGGGCTTCAGCCTTTCCTCCAAGGGTCCTTTCATGGCTTTGAATAGTTGACAAACCTCAGGGGCCTCAGGGAAGCCAGGCCTGGGGGGCAGTAGAGCTTTGATCTCTGTGCCTGGTCCTGGGGATGAGGGTGAGAAAGTCAAGTGCTCCTGGCATTGGTTACTTCGGAATCGGGCACAGCAAAATGGTGACACCTGAGACGTGTTCTCTAGGCCTCTGTTCTCTAGGGGACAATGTGTAACTCCATGAGAAGTTTCTGTTGCTGGTTTTTCTCCCAACCACGGAGATTTTTTTTATTCCCAGCCTTCTCAACTATGGGATAAAAGGCTTTGTTCTTTGTTAAATGGATTTTAGTATTTGGCAAAGAGGTGGGGACATAAATCTGGTGGTTACAGTAACCATATTTTCTGAATGAAAACAAGACACATAGTTGTGACTCCATCTAACGGTGGCGTCAACTACTTGAAATAGGGGCTATTTAGGAAAGTCCTAGGAGGGCCAGGTTATTCTACTTTAGTAGTAGAATAACCTGGAACACAGCTGCGAGTGTTCTCCTTGGAATCCATCATGCTGGACTTCCTGGAGCCAGCCATGTACAATCGAAGGTACACGTTCCTTCTCAGAGGCCGTGGGCCAGTCCTGCTGTGGTTTTCTACAGAGCCTTTCATTGCTCTGTCATTTTCTCCTCCACTTACTTGAACTAAACACTGAGAGGAATGAATCGTGGCGAGTGGGTTTGGTTTGGATGTGACTTGTTGGGTGCGCCTGATCCCGAGGACCTGGCCTGTGGCCCACATGTTTTAAGGATGGGGTAGTAGAAAGACTGCTTCATTGCAAACCAAGAGGCCGTTTGATCCTGCTTGGCCACTGACTCACTCTGCAGTTCAGGGCCAACCCCTTCTCTTCCCTGAATTTCATTGTCTTCCTAGGGGCCGAAAAAGGGTACATCACGAATGTGTTTGGCTACGTGCTGCAGCCAAAAATGAACCCAACAGGGATTCTTCTTTCTCACATATCGAGGTCCTGAAGTCAGCACCAGGGCTGGTATGGTGGCGCCACCCTGAGGCTATTTCTCTCTTTCTCCTTTGCAATTCTTGACTTTGTCCTCATACTGGTTTCCTCCTGGTGGAAAGAAGGCTGCTCTGATTCCCTGTCTGTCTTTGGACTGGAAGAAGAAAGAAGCAGGAGGGCAGTTGGACAGGTGTATTCCATGAATCAACAATGCAAAAAATGTCCCAGTTTATGTCTTAATTTGTGGTCACTGCTAGTTATAAGGGGATATGGGGAAAGCAAATCATTTTAGCTGGCTGGGCTCCTTGCCTCTCAGAAAAAGCCTGGTGTTCTATTAACAAGTGTTTCAGTTATCTATTGTCCCATAACAAACCATCCCCAAACGTAGGGCTTAACACAACAACAGTTCACTCTTTCTCAGAGTTGTGTGGGTTGGCCGGACTTGGCCAGGCAGGTTCTTATACCCAGGGGCATAGCTCAGGTCCCTCATGCAGGTGGGAGCTTGGTGGCAAGCCCACTGTGACTGGAATGTCCACATGACCCCTTCTCCTCCAAGTTCTCTCTCTGGGGGCATCTCATCACTCGGCAGTCCAGCCCAAGCTGCTTTATAGCATGGTGGCTGGTTTCCAAGTGGGAGGGTTCTAAGGGGACAAGCCCCACTTTGCAAGTGTTGATCAAGCCTCGGCTTGCACCACCCTTGCTGATGTCCTATGGGTCAAAGCAATTCACCCGGTCAAGCCCGGGGACAGCATGGGAGGGGGCTACCCAAGGGCATGAATTCCAGCAGCTACCTGTGTTGATGCTGACCTCAGTAAGCAAGGAGGGAGGGTGATGGGGGGTGGGGGGGGCGGAGACTAAGACGTTTGCCACAATGTGTTAGACCTCAGCTGTGCTTTTCAAACTGTGAGTCTGAAAATCGATTAAGTATTTTATGGCCAACATTAAAAAAGGAAATAGAGGAGTTCCCATTGTGGCTCAGTGCTTATCAAATCCGACTAGGAACCATGAGGTTGCGGGTTCGATCCCTGACCTTGGCCAATGGGTTAAGGATCCAGCGTGGCCGTGAGCTGTGGTGTAGGTCACAGACACGGCTCGGATCTGGCGTTGCTGTGGCTGTGGTGTAGGCCGGCAGCTGCAGCTCCAATTGGACCCCTAGCCTGGGAACCTCCATATGCTGCGGGTGTGGCCCTAGAAAAAGACAAAAAAAAAGAAAGAAGAAAAAGAAATAGAATATGAAGGATCAGCATTGCATATAATATATGTATGGACAGAAATATGTACATTCTGGGAGTTCCTATTGTGGCTCAGTGGAAACAAACCTGTCTAGTATCCATGAGGACGAGGGTTCAATCCCTGTTCCCGCTCAGTGGGTTAAGGATCTGGTGTTGCTGTGGCTGTGGCATAAGCCAGCAGCTGCAGCTTCAATTCGACCTCTAGCCTGGGAACTTTCATACACCATGGGTGCAGCCATAAAAAGCACACCCCCCCAAAAAAGAAAAAAAATACGTACATTCTGAACATACATATGAATTAAATTCACATGGGACACAGTGGAAGATGTATTTGTGCTCAGAGTCCCAATAAAGACAATGCGAAGAGCCGGGCTTGAGCACCTCCGGGCCCCAGTGCTGTGATTCTATGGCAGAGTTTGGCGGTGAATGTCCTACTGACCCCCTACCGTGTGAAGAGCTGTGTGATGGGGATGCGTCCTGTCCCCAGGGACATAAATGCTGCAGTACTGGCTGTGGCCATGCCTGCCGTGGAGACATTAAGGGAGGTATGTCGGCTCTTTGGGGAAGACATCCTTGAATGCTCCTTGGGTCCCAGAGGTGGTTTGGGAGGGAGCTGTCCGTGGCCTTCTCTTTCTCTTTGTTGGAAGAGTCAGGGTTTTCATTCTTCCAGTCCTCCTAGCCCCTGAGGCCAAAGCAACCCTCCTCCCAGGGCCGAGGGGCCTGCCCATGTTGGCCCCTGTGATCATATGTCACAGACCAGAATCCCCTTCTAGGCAGTAAGGGCCTAGAGGTGGTCAGAGTAGGCATGGCTCCTGGGGAAGGTCCTTCTGTTAGAAGTAGGATTTGATCGAGAGGAAGCCAGTGTGGGCTAGTAGGAAGCCCAAGCATAGCAGCAGGTGCAGTGATGGTCTGGGAGCCTTTCTCCTTGTGCACCCCACCCAGCCCCACCCTCAAACTCACAGAGGTATCAAGCCCCAAGACATCCTTAGAGGCACCCCTGTGGGACACTGTTTGGAAACCATTAGTCCAGATGCTCTCTCGGGGCCGTGCAGGTACTCAGCTTCTCCAGCTTCAAGGTTTTCCAGCAGATCTTTGGTTGAGAGTCAGGGATTAATTCATCTGGTCTCAATTCCAGATGGGAACGTGGACTCATGGAGCCAAGCGTCCTGTCTTCATACCCATGCCTGTTTACCCCACAGGGCGGGGCGGTGACTGTCCCAACATTTTGGTGGGCCCGTGCATCGTCAACTGCTGGGTAGACGAGAACTGCCAAGCCGGGGAAAAGTGCTGCAAGTCGGGCTGCGCCCGCTTCTGTGTCCCGTCAGTCCTGCTGACCCAGCTGGCCCCGAACCCCAACGGGACCGTCAGGTCTGATTCTGAATTTGGTGAGTACCGTCTCTGGATGTCAGTAACAATGGGTGTAACTGCTCTGTGCAAAGCACTGGCCTAGGGGCTGGGTGGGGTCTCCAGACAGTCAAGACAGTTTTTGCAGAGCTCCCGTCATGGCTCAGCAAAAACGAATCCGACTAGTATCCTTGAAGACACAGGTTTGATCCCTGGCCTTGCTCAGTGGGCTAAGGATCCGGTGTTGCTGTGAGCTGTGGCATAGGTTGCAGACGAGGCTTGGATCCCGTGTTGCGGTGGCTGTGGTGTCGGTCAGTGGCTACAGCTCTGATTCGACCCCTAGCCTGGGAACCTCCATATGCCGAGGGGGGTGGCCCTAAAAAAAGGGGAAAGTTTTGGCCCTGGAGTCTAGTTGAGGAGAAAGATCGTATGTCACAGACCAGGACCCTCCCATCTTCAGTAAGGGCTTAGAGGCAGTCGGAGTAGGCGTGGCTCCCGGGAAAGGTCCTTCTGTTAGAAGGAGGATTTGATCTGAGCCCTAAAGGCTAGGTAGGGTGTGACCAAGGAGGGTAGCACAGGGAACCTGCTGGACAAGTGGTCTAGTGACTGTCAGCAAAGGCACAGAGGGTGGAATGTATGTGACATGTTTGGGGAGCAGGGGTGGGGCGGTGAGCCAGCGGGTAAGGGAACAGATAAGCTTTTCTTCTCTCTCTCTTTTTTTTTTTTTGTCTTTTTGCTATTTTTTTGGGCCGCTCCCACGGCATATGGAGGTTTCCAGGCTAGGGGTCGAATCGGAGCTGTAGCCACCGGCCTACGCCAGAGCCACAGCAACTCGGGATCCGAGCCGCGTCTGCAACCTACACCACAGCTCACCGCAACACCAGATCCTTAACCCACTGAGCAAGGGCAGGGACCGAACCCGAAACCTCATGGTTCCTAGTCAGATTCGTTAACTACTGCGCCACGACGGGAACTCCAGATAAGCTTTTTCTGGTAACAGGAAATAGAAGACTGATCACTAAATCTTCAATGCCAGTTTATTTATTTATTTATTTAGGGCTGCAGGTGTGGCATATGGAGGTTCCCAGGCTAGGGATCTAACTGGAGTTGCAGCTGCCAGCCTATACCACAGCCACAGCAACGCCGGATCAAGCTTCGTCTGTGACCTACACCACAGCTCATGGAAACACTGGATCCTTAACCCACTGATCGAGGCCAGGGATTGAATCTACATCCTCATGGTTACTAGTCGGTTTTGGAACCTCCTGAGCCACAACTTCAATGCCAGTTTAGACTGGATCGTCCCTGGGAAGCAGGGAGCCACTGAAGGCTTTTGAGGGCAACCCATTTCAAACTACTCCAGGGTAAAAGGAAGAAAAAACATGTTGGGGATCTGGAGCCAGGAGGGCCCAGTTGTGACCCGGTGTTTCTTTATCTTGCAGAGATCCCGGTGCCCTAGCTGTCCTGGTGTCCTGGGGGCTCGTCCTAGCAGCCGGGAAAAAATGATATCCTGGAGCTTTGGACACTTCCAGAAACTTGCCTGGCCCTCTCTTCTCTGTTTCTGCTCCTGCTGCTGCCCCGAGCATAGGAAACACAGCCCCGGGCTTGGGCAGTGGGTGTGCAGTGGTGCTTTTCCCCAGTAAAGGCTCGTGCTGATCCTTTTGTCTGTGCTGTGTGAGGGTGAAGATGAGGAAAGAGAGTGGTGGGTCTGAGTGTTGCTGTGGGATCATGGGACTGACGGATCGAGGGAGAATGAGGGATCCATTCTTTCTGAGAACCCAAAAAGGGGTGCTGGTTGGATGTGGCTGGAGGAAGACGGGTGGAAGCTAAACCTGGGGTGAGTTGCCATAGGTGTCTGTCTCAGGCTCCAGGAGTAGTCAGGCCTCTTTATTTTTATATTTTATTTTGTTTTATTTTATTTTAATGTTATGATAGTTAATTTACAGTGTTTCATCAAGTTCTCTTGTACAACAAAGTGACCCAATCACACACATTTCCCTGTGCTGTGCAGTAGGATCCCATTGCCCATCCATTCCAAATGTAACAGTTAGCATCCCCAAACCCCCCAAATGCCCATCTATCCCACTCCCTCCCCTTTCTCCCTCCCACCCCAAGTCTGCTCTTCTTGGACACAATCTGTTTCTGTTTTTCCTTTGTTAGGTTTTTTTTTTGTTTGTTTGTTTGGTTTTTTTTTTTGCTTTTTAGGGCTGCACCCGCAACATATGGAGGTTCCCAGGCTAGGGGGCAAGTCAGAGCTGTAGCCGCTAGCCTATGCCAGATCCGAGCCTTGTTTGGACCTACACCACAGCTCACAGCAACGCCAGATCCTTAACCCACTGAGCGAGGCTAGGGATCGAACCTGAAACCTCATGGTTCCTAGTTGGATTCATTTCCACTGTGCCACAACGGGCATTCCTTTTTTTTTTTTTGTCCTGTTTGTTATTTCTAGATAGGATCACTGCTCCATATTTTAGATTCCACAAATAAGTGATATCATATGGTATTTATCTTTTTCTTAATTTTTATTTTTATTTGTTTTTGTCAGACTTCTTTTTAGACCTGGGAACTTCCATATGCCACAGGTGTGGCTGTAAAATGGAAAAAAAAAAAAAAAGACAGGGGATTGAGGGAAGGAGAGAGAGAGAGAGCTGAAGGGCTGACTGAATTTGACCTTGGAGTTGTACTGGGGCTGGATGGAGGTTAAGGGCCGCCTCTCCCACCCTATATGGCAGCTTTTTCTACTGTTATACCCTAAACTCGAGAAGCCAGCAGCCCCTTTCCCTCTTCAGAGTTTAAGGCCTCCTTGGACCCTGGTCTTCCTCCCTAAACTTGAACCTTGAAATCAGCTTCTGATCTGGTAGAAAAACCACATCGGTCCCCTTCCCCCTCTTCTCAGCTGCCTGCTGGTTCATCTTGGGAACTTCCCCGGGTGAAATTTGAAACCAGCCCCTCACTCGGGAGGGCACACAGAGGGCAGGAGGAGAGAGAAGAAAGAGGCAGAGCATTTGGCTTGGGAGGTGGCAGTTTTAAGCAGGGGGAACTGACATGTATGTTTGGGGCGGGGAGGCCCCCCCCTCCACCGCCGCGGCAAGAAGATCTCTGCATCTGCTTCCAGAAGCTTGAAAGTGTATAGGGAGGAGTGCCCGCTGTGGTGCAACAGGATCAGCGGTGTCTTGGGAGTGCTGGGATGCAGGTTCAATCTCTGGCCTGGCACAGTGGCACAGGATCTGGTGTTGCCGCAGCTGCGGTTTAGGTTACAACTGCAGCTCGGATCTGATCCCTGGCCCTGGAGCTCCATGTGCCACGTGATGGCCAAAAAAGAAAAAAAAAGTGTATAGGGAGGCCTTACCTGGATACAGCCGCAAAAGCTCTGCAGATGGTCTCAACAGCACCCCTCTCTCAAGGCTGCATCCCTGGCACAGCTGCCACTGTAGGAAGAGTGGGCGGAAGGCACATTCCAAGGACAGGGGAGGGGGTGAGGAGCCTCTGATTGTCTGGGTCCAGCTCCCAGGTCAAGCAGGGGTCACGTCCTCTCCATGACCTCATTTAACACCTCCCCAGGAGGCAGGGTCTTCTGGGGCTCTGAAACTCGCCAGTCCTCAAGTGTGCCTTGACCAAGACCTGTTCTTTGACCGGAGCCAGTGAATGCTGCAAATCCTCCCTTCTCTGTCCCTTTCCTGACCATCCCTGACTCACAGATGCCCCGAGCCCCAGCTGTGCCATGGTCCCCGGCACCCTCTCCCTGTTGCTCTTCTGGATTTCTCCACTGTCTGATGGGGACAATGTCTTTGGTGAGTGGGGTACATGGGGGGATGGGTCAGGGGGGGCTCAACCCATGCCTCTGGCAAGGGGTTCTCTTGCCAAGGGGTTTTAGGGCTTAAAAGGCCAGCCTCATCTAGATTCGCAAGCATCACTAAAGAATGAAGAAGCCAGGAGTTCCTGTTGTGGCTCAGCGGAAACGAATCTGATTAGTATCCATGAGGACCAAGGTTCGATCCCTGGCCTTGGTCAGTGGGTTAAGGATCTGGTGTTGCCATGAGCTGTGGTGTAGGTGATGAGGCTCAGATCTGGCGTGACTGTGGCTGTGGTGTAGGCCAGTGGCTACAGCTCTGATTTAACCCCTAGACTGGGAAACTCCATATGCTGCAGGTGCAGACCTACAGAGACCAAAAAAAAAAAAAAAAAAAAGAATGAAGAAGCCAGAGTTCCCGTTGTGGCTTAGTGGGTTTAGAACCCAACCAGTGGCTTTGTGGGTTTAGAACATAACTAGCATCCGTGAGGATGAGAGTTCAATCCTTGGCCTCACTCAGTGGGTTAAGGATCCAGTGTTGCTGCAAGCTACGGTGTATGTTGCAGATGGGGCTTGGATCCAGTGTTGCTGCAGCTGTGGCTGTGGCCGGCAGCTGCAGCTCCAATTTAATCCCTAGCCAGGGAACTTTCATATGCCACAGGTGTGGCCCTAAAAAGCAAAAACAAAACAAAACAAAACAAAACAAAACAAAAGAATGAAGAAGAGCTCCCACTGCCCACCCCTGGGGGTGAACAGTGAACACTTACTGAGCACTGAGTGTGTTCCAGGTGCTAGCCAAGAACTTTCCATGCACACTCTCATTTCATCCTCAAAGTGGCCCTGTGTTTTTTACAGGAGGAAACTGTCACAACTTGCCTGAGGTCCCAGAGTAAGTCGCAGTGCTAGTTTGAACCTTGGTCTGTTTGAGCTCAAAATTCCTCAAATTTTGATATTCTGCTTTAACTATAAAATGGTGGTAGGTGTGGAGTTCCCTGGTGGAACAGTGGCTTAAGGATCTGGTGTTGTCACTGCAGAAGCTTGGGTCACCAGTGTGGTGCAGGTTCGATCCCTGGACTGGTGGCTTCCATATGCCATGGGCATCGAGGCAGTGGTGGGCTAGGATTTGTGATCAACTGTGATCGTTTGGGAAGTAAGAAGAGGGTCAATTTGGGGTGAACGCTCCCTTCCATACCTCCTCATTCACGCTCTGTCATCATGTTCCCTCACACTGACCATCAGACCATCAGACCATCAGATTGAACTGTTTTCTTCCAACAACGACCTGGACCCCAGCTCTAATCTGGACCAGAACACCAGTGCACCGGGACAGGGAAATGAAATAGTTTGTGTGGATGTCTCGTGCAGACACCGAAGATGAAATGGGGATGTCCAGTGAGGGCTCAAGACCTCTTTGGAGTGGCGGTGGGGCACCGCTGCTCCTCCTCTGGGACCCCAGGGCTTAGCTGTGCTTTGCGGGCTGGGAATTTTGCGTGGAAAGAATTCTTTGCTGGTGTTTTTATGCTCAGAGCCACCAGAGGGCAGCAGTGGTCTGCCAGAGACCATTTCCAGGCAAGCGACTAATCTAGACAAAAGTCTGAGTTCTTCTTAGCTTCTTCCATCCACTTTGAGAAAAAATTTCATAGCTGGGTCTATACTTCAGATCCTTACTGAGTTACAGGTAATAAAGACCTAACATTTTGACCTTCCTTTTCATGTGATGTTGAATGCTTCTGCACTTTTGGTAGCATTTATCTTGGGGACATTATCCATTATGTTATATCAGTGCTTCTTGTGCAAAGACACGGTGAAACCAAACCCCCTCTGACTTGATCCCAGCCAAAACCCAGACTGGGACTTGAACCCATGTTTTTTTAAAATTAGAATCACTTACCTGGTGCCTGGATTTACTGAGGCTCAAGTTCTTTGCGTCTCAGCACAGAAGGAATTCAGAGACAAAGTGATAGGCAAGAAATAGATTTATTAAGATTGGATGCTTGTGGGAGTTCCCGTCGTGGCTCAGTGGTTAACGAATCCAACTAGGAACCATGAGGTTGCAGGTTCGATCCCTGGCCTTGCTCAGTGGGTTAAGGATCCGGCGTTGCTATGAGCTGTGGTGTAGGTCGCAGATGCGGCTCGGATCCCTAGTTACTGTGGCTGTGGCATAGGCCAGAAGCTACAGCTCTGATTAGACCCCTAGCCTGGGAACCTCCATATGCCACAGGTGAGGCCCTAAAAAGACAAAAGACAAAATAATAATAATAATAATAATAAAAAATAGGATGCTTGTGAGAGATAAAAATGGGCAGGCGAGGAGGCTCTGCCCCAAGGATCCAGTGGGCTCTGTTTTTCTAACCCAAGGAAACTGAGGAGTGGAAAAAACCACCTTCTTCCTCATTTTTCAAGTAAACGTCAGGCTCCTTGCTCAGTGGGTTAAGGATCCGGCTCCTTCTTTGTATCGAGTAAGAGAGTATTTGCCCCATGAGGTCAACTGTCAGCGGTGCTTATTCAAATCAGCAGAAGGGTAGTAAAGAAACTGATAATACCTCTGACCCAAATCCAGCCAGAACCCAGATTGGGACTTGAACCCATGTTTTTAAAATTAGAATCACTCACCAGGTGTCTGGACTTACTGAGGTTCAAGTTCTTTGTGTCTCAGAGCAGGGGGACTTCAGGAAGAGAAGAAGTGATAGGCGAGAAATAGATTTTTTTTTAAGATAGGACGCTTGTGAGAAATACAAGCAGATGGGCAAAGAAGCTCCGCCCCGAAGGTTAGATGGGCTTCGTTTTCACAACCAAGGGAAGTGAGAAGGGGGGAAAGACCGCCTTCTTCCTAGTTCGTTGCGTAGATGTCAGGCTTATATCATTAGCTCCTCCTTTGTGTCCAGTAAGAGAGCATTTGACCCTATGAAGTCAAACTAGGACTGTCATGCTGCTTATTCAAATCAGCAGAAGGGTGTAACATATGCTAAAATATGTTGAATTCTCTGAGGTTTCTGCAAAGGAGGGCCTCCTACTTTGGAAGGTCATCTTGCCCTTCAATTTCTGTCCTTGGTCCTAAGGATCATTATCTTGCTGAACTTAAATGCAGACCTCATTTTATCCTTCACTTAATGACGTGAGGCACATCTCAGGTATTTACGCTTCTGTTGATGGTGTTAGGTAAGCAAGCCTGCTTCATTCCAAAATGTTCAGACGGCTTAACTTACAGGGGTGTCCCAAATTCCCTAGGTTTTCCTCTCTAACTATGGTCCCCTACTGGGACCTTTACCACTACACGTGTCGCTATCCTAATCCATCCCTATCAGGAGTAACCCCAAAGTTCGTTAGTAGGTAAATGAATAAGCAACTGCAGGGTATCTGCTGCTGGAAGGGGGGGCCCCCTCCAGGGCCGGAGAATGGGCTCTTGTCTAACATTCAGAAATGAATTGTCCAAGAGAAACAGGTGCTGAGGATGCAGATGACTTTATTGGGGAGGGGTGCCTGGGCGGAGAGCCGTGGGGTGAGGGAACCCAGGAGAACTGCTCTGCCACGTGGCTCACAGTCTCTGGTCTTAGGGGAATGGGGTTATTTTCAGGGTTGTCTCTAGCCAATCATCTAGTCAGCCCTTACTTGGTCTGACTCAGGGTCCTTTATTTATTTATGTATTTATTTATTTATTTATTTATTTATGTATTTATTTGCTTTTTAGGGCTGCATCTGCAGCATATGGAAGTTTGAGGGCTAGGGGGTGAATCAGAGCTGTAACTGCTGGCCTACACCACAGCCATAGCAACTCTGGATCTGAGCTGTGTCTGCGACTTACACCGCATGGATCCTTAACACCCCGCCCCCCCCCCCCCCCCCGACCCAAACCACCAGGGAACTCCTATTAGTAGCTATTTAAAAAAAAAAAAAAAACCCTCAGGGAATTTCCCTTTTGGCACAGTGGGTTAAGGATCCCGTGTTACTGCAGCTGTGGCCATCTGTGGAGTAGGTTTGATCCTAGGCCTGGGAACTTCCACCTGCCTCAGGTATAGCAAAAAAAAAAACAAGCAAAAAAAACCAACAAAACTCCTCAGGGGATTCTAATAGGTGATCTGGTTTTGGAAACTCTGAATTAGAAGTTTGTGGAAGCCTCTCTCAGCTGCAAGGATCTGTGAACCTAATGCCTACACCACAGCCACAGAAACGCTGGATCCAAGCCACATCCGCGACCTACACCACAGCTCATGGCAACACTGGATCCTTAACCCACTGAGCAAGGCCAGGGATTAAACCTGCATCCTCACGGATACTAGTCAGGTTCGTTTCAGCTGCGCCACAATGGGAACGCCCCCTAATGCAGTGATTTTAAATGTTCATCCTGCATTTACCTTTCTCTCATTTTTCTCCTTCAGGTTTCCTTAGGTTCAGAGTCATGCTTGGGATCATGAGTCTTTTTTGTTATTCCTCCCTGTCTCCTTCCCTTCCTCCATCTCCTCCTTTTCCAATTTGTTGTCTTTTGAGAAAACTGCATACTCACTGTTGAGCTATCCAAACAATATAGAAAAGTTCGGGGAGGGGGAGCGGGATGGACAGGGCGTTTGGGGTTGGTAGATGCAAACTATTACATTTAGATTGGATAAGAAATGAGGTCCTGCTGTGCAGCAAAGGGAACTATATAATCTGGTGAGATAGAACATGATGGAAGGTAGTATGAGAAAAAGAATGTGTGTGTATGTATATGCATATATACATATATATATGCACACACCCACACACACGACTGGGTCACTATGCTGTACAGCAGAAATTGACCCAACACTGTAAATCAATGATACTTTAATAAAAATAAAATTTAAAAAAAACTTCAAAGAGGAAGATCTCCCAACCCATAGATAAGCATTGCAAGTGTTGCGGTTCTGTAATAGGTTTTTTGCTTTTTAGGGCTGCACCTGCAGCATATGGAAGTTCCCAGGCTAGGGGTTGAATAGGAGCTGTAGCCACTGGTTTAACGCCACAGCAATGCCAGATCTGAGTCACATCTGCAACGTACACCGAAGCTCATGGCAACGCCAGATCCTTAACCCACTAAGGCCAGGGATCGAACCTGTGTCCTCATGGATACTAGTCAGATTCATTTCCACTGAGCCACGACAGGAACTCTTATAATAGGTTTTTGTCATTCAACAATATGTCATAGATAGACATAGCTTTTAATTGCTATTCTGTTTCCTTGACTATTTACTTTTTATATTTAACAAGACTCTTGCTCTGTTTCCTGTGATCTTTGCCAGATGGCTTCAAAGGCTTTTACTTTCAGTCTTATTTCAATGAAACCAATAGGTGTTTTATTATTTATTTATTTTTTTCTATTACTCAAGGAATTTATTACATTTATAGTTGTACAATGATCATCACAATCCAATTTTATAGCATTTCCATCCCAAACCCCCAGTGCATCCCCCCCACCCCCCAACCTCTCTCCTTTGGAAATCACAAGTTTTTCAAAGTCTGTGAGTCAGTATCTGTTCTGCAAAGAAGTTCATTCTGTCCTTTTTTCAGATTCCACATGTGAGTGATAGCATTTGATGTAGGTGTCTTATTGTCTGACTGACTTCATTTAGCATGATAATTTCTAGGTCCATCCATGTTGCTAAAAATGCCGTTATTTCGTTCCTTTTAATGGCTGAGTAATATTCCATTGTGTATACGCACCATATCTTCTTGATCCACTCCTCTGTCGATGGCCATTTAGGTTGTTTCCATGTCTTGGCTGTTGCAAATACTGCTGCAATGAACATTGGAGTACCTGTGTCTTTTCCAGTCACGGTTTTCTCTGGATAGATGCCCAGGAGTGGGATTGCTGGAGCAAATGGTAGTTCTATTTTTAGTTTTCTAAGGAATCTCGCTACTGTTTTCCGCAGTGGTCACACCACTTTACATTCCCAACAACAGTGTCATAGGGTTCCCTTTTCTCCATACCCTCTCCAGCATTTATTGTTTGTGGACTTTTTGATGATGGCCATTCTGGCCGGTGTAAGGTGGTACCTCAGAGTGGTTTTGATTTGCATCTCTAATAATGACTGATGTTGAACATCTTTTCATGTGTTTTTTGGCCATCCGTATGTCTTCTTTGGAGAATTGTCTGTTTAGATCTTCTGCCCATTTTTTGATGGGGTTGTTTGTTTTTTTGGTATTGAGTGGTAGGAGGTGTTTATAAATTTTGGAGATTAATCCCTTGTCAGTGGATTCATTTGCAAAGGTTTTCTCCCATTCTGTGGGTTGTCTTTTCGTTTTGCTTAGGGTTTCCTTTGCTGTGCAGAAACTTTTAAGTTTAATTAAGTCCGATTTGTTTATTTTTGGTTTTACTGTCATTACCCCAGGAGGT
The DNA here is from genome assembly GCF_016906955.1 of Phacochoerus africanus. Classification (NCBI taxonomy): domain Eukaryota; kingdom Metazoa; phylum Chordata; class Mammalia; order Artiodactyla; family Suidae; genus Phacochoerus; species Phacochoerus africanus. The sequence continues at coordinate 15,189,335 of NC_062546.1, forward strand.
GGATCTGAGAGGATGTTGCTGTCGTTTATGTCGGAGAGTGTTTGGCTTATGTTTTCCTCTAAGAGTTTTATAGTATCTGGTCTTATATTTAGGTCTTTAATCCATTTTGAGTTTATTTTTGTGTATGGTGTTAGGAAATATTCTAATTTCATTCTTTCCTTTCCATGTGGCTGTCCAGTTTTCCCACCACCACTTATTGAAGGGGCTGTCTTTTCTCCATTGTATATTCTTGGCTCCTTTGTCATAGATTAGTTGCCTGTAGGTGTGTGGTACCAACAGGTGTTTTAGATGACAAACCTCAATCTCTTTGTAATACTTCTTGGGCTTACAGATAGATGGCTATTGATTTTTCCTGATATAGAATGTTCTTCAATTCAACATTTAGGTTCTACTGATTTGCTGTGACCTTTTTTTTTTTTCTTTTTTTCTTTCTTTTTTGGCCATACCAGCAGCATATGTAAGGACCTGGGCCAGGGATCATGTCCCAGCCAGAGCTGTGACCTAGGCCACAACTTCAGCAACACCGGATCATTAACCCACTATGCCACTGCAGGAACTCCTGCTGTGATCCACTTTATACGGAGCTTATCTCATTCCATTTTTAGTGTTCTCCTAGTTTACATTTGTTTCCCCCTTTAAATACAGGCTTTTCTTTCCAGGATTCTCTCACGGAGGCCAGATAAAATGAACAACTTTGTCCCTCCTCTCCCCCTTGGTTTCTTCTGCCCTTTTAGCTTTGAAACTCAAAACCAAAGCAAGCCTGTCTCAGTCCCCCTCTAATAGCCTAGATGGTCAGGGTCCCTAAGAATGAACAGTTTAAAGGACCTGATGCAAGGAATTCCCGTCGTGGCTCAGCAGTTAATGAACCTGACTAGGATTCATGAGAATTAGGGTTCGATCCCTGGCCTCGCTCAGGGGGTTAAGGATCTGGAGTTGCCATGAGCTGTGGTGTAGATCACAGACACAGCTCAGATCTGGTGTCACTGTGGCTGTGGTGCAGGCTGGTGGCTATAGTTCTGATTTGACCCCTAGCCCGGGAACCTCCATATGCCTTGGGTGCGGCCCTAAAAAAGACAAAAGGACCAAAAAAAAAAAAAAGAGAGGAAAAAGAGAAAGTACCTGATGCAAAACTTACATTTAAACTGAAATGAAAATAGTATCTTTCTAATTTTCCTGATTACAAAGTTTGGTTAAATTCATTAAAGCTGAACGGTTCAAATGACGTCACAGATGCTTTAAGGCATACTTAGCCTAGCAGCTTGTGAGCCTGCCTTGCCCTGGGATGGAGCCCTCAAGCAACTGGGTAGCTGTGTGCTAAAGTTCTTGATTACCAGCAACGGAAAGCTCCCGGCTCCCTCATGCAAAGGGAGTGTGCTGGGAGAATACTGGGGTTCATGAGATCCGTGGAAACCGGGGCTCCACAGTTGGCCCCTGCTGGCACCCTGGAGGGTCAAGAGGAAGAAAGCATCATGTGGGCAGGAAGGTCATCCAGGTGGGTCCCTACTGTGGGCGGTGTGGTAGGCATGGCTGGCCCTTGATCTGGTTGGTTGCCAGGCCCTGTCTTGTGTGGAGGCTGCCAACCCACTGGTGGGTGGGGCTAGGTCCCGGGGCAGCTGGCTCTCTGGTCTAAGGGGTCCCAGGGCTGGTGTCTGCCTGCTGGTGGGTGGGTGAGTGAGCCCCTGGAGAGAGGAGGACTTCAGGATGCCCTCGTGGTAGACTGAGCACCCAAGAATGGCTGCTGCCAGGGTCTATGCCCCCCAGCGGGGGTCCCAACTGCCTCCTCCCTCCCCTCTAGGAGGCTCTGGAAGGTGAGCAAGTGGGTCTGATCCCAGCTCCTTTCAAATAACTGCCTTTGCAGTGGGACTCAGAGCATGTGAGATTTTGTGTGTGTCCCTTAAGAGCGGAGTCTGTGTTTGCTACTGCCCTCTGGCCTTCCTGTATGCAAGCCCTCTGGCCTTCAGAGCCAGACATTCTGGGGGTTGTCTTCCCCATCCAGGAACCCCAGACTGGGGAGGCTGATGTGGGGCTCAGACTCCTAGGTCCTTGGTGGGGGGAGCCCTCTGCAATTGTGATTATCCTCCATGTTTGTGGGTTGCCTACCTGGGGGTGTGGGTAGTGACCATACTGTGACTTCACCCCCTCCTAACCAGCTCATTACATCTCCTTCCTTATATCTTTTTTTTTTTTTTTTCTTTATGGAAGTTCCTGGGCTCAGGGTTGAATCGGAACTATAGCTGCCAGCCTATATCACAGCCACGGCAACACTAGATCCGAGCCACATCTGTGACGTGTGCCACAGCTTGTGGTGATGTTGGATCCTTAACCCACTGAGCAAGGCCAGGGATCAAAGCCATATCCTCACCAAGACAACATCAGGTCCTTAACCCCTTGAGCTGCAATGGAGACTCCCCTTCTTTGTATCTTGAGTTGTGGGGAATCTTTTTTACTAGTTTTCAGGTCATTCTCAGAGAGGGTTGCTCTGTAAATAGTTGTAATTTTGGTGTGGTTGTGGGAGGAGCTGAGCTCAGGGTCTTCCTGCTCCACCATCTTGGCCACCCCCTCCCCAAACCTCCACCCTCATTGGTGACAACCAAAGTGTCTTCAGATATTGACAGATGTCCCCTGGGCTGGGGGTGTGTGTGTGGGGTGGGGGTGGGGGGGGGAATGGCCCCAGGTTGAGAATCTAGATGGTAACTCGTGTGCTGCCCGATCGTGGTGAGTTATATAGAGAAAAGGTCTGGTTCCTCGACTTGTGACTTGTGTTGTGCTTAGCAGACACCTGGAACCACCTCTCAGGAGGCATCGTAGAATGGAGGAAGAGAATTCTCTGGAAGGAAACAGGCTGCTACTAGGAAAGAGAAAGGGACACTAAGAAGCTTCTCTAAATCCTCTAGGCGATGGAGATCCTGTTAAGAGTCATTCACGGGTTCCCGTTGTGGCTCAGCAGATCGTGAATCTGACTAGTATCCCCGAGGATTAGGCTTCGATCTCTGGCCTCGCTCAGAGGGTTAAGGATCCAGTGTTGCTGCGAGTTGTGGCGTAGGTCGCAGATGCGGATCTGGCGTTGCGGTGACTGTGGTGTAAGGCAGCAGCAGCAGCTCCGGTTTGACCCCTAGCCTGGGAACCTCCATATGCACCTGCGGCCAAGAGTCATTCACATTTTGTGGGTCAAAGTCATATCTAACTGATGCAGGGGAAACCTTCATTCTAAGAAGGTATGTCAGGTGGATCTCCTTGCCTGACAGCTTCTTGATTTTTCACAGGCTAGTACTTGTGAAATGAGAAAACAAATCACCAAAGGGTTTTGTTAAAATGCAAATTCCAGCTTAACAGTTCTCAGGCAGCCCAAGATTCTGCATGTCTAACAAGCTCTCAAGTAGTGCTGGTTTTTTTTTTTTTTTAATTGTCCTTATGTTATATTCCTCTTTTCAAAACCCCACCCATTTAATTTTTAAAAATTCACAAAAGTAACTCTTGGGAATACCAGAATGTAGCTCTGAAAGTCTTTCAAGGAAATGATACTCGAGTCTTGTGAGCAGAGCCAGGGATCACTGTGGCCCTAAAAAGTAAAAAAAAAAGCAAAACAACAAAAAAAAAGTCGTGATTTCTGTACTGCTGGCACTCGGAGCACTGGCATAGGAGCATATGTTCGAGGCTGGATGCTCATGGATGGGAGGCCGACGAAATAATTGAATGAGGATTGTTTTTGTGCCACTGGGCTCAGTGACAAAATCCAGAAACAAGCAGATTTGGAAGATCATGCCAAGGAAATAGCAGCAGTGATTGCCTTTACCCCAACCGACTTAGGACCTGGATAGGTTGGTACCTCTGGGAGGTCGTTTGCAGTTTATTTTATTTTTTGTCCTTTTAGGGACACACCCGAGGCATATGGAGGTTCCCAGGCTAGGGGCTGAATCAGAGCTGTAGCCTCCGGCCTATGCCACAGCCATAGCAATGCCAGATCCGAGCCACGTCTGCGACCTACACCACAGCTCACGGCAACGCCGGATCATTAACCCACTGAGCAAGGCCAGGGATCGAACCCACATCCTCATGGATCCTAGTCGAGATCATTAACTGCGGCGCCACAAAGGGAACTCCTCATTTGTAGTTTATGTTGGAGGGGTCTAGGATGGGAGAGATGAGTGAATTGAGACCCGGGCTGACCTATAGGACTTTTTCAGTTAAAATATGATATATCTAAGTAGCATGAGAGGCAAATCTGGGCAAGGAAATTAGTAAGAACTCTGAATTCAAAAAACTTCTAGCAATAGTCCAATTTATTTACTCAGAATAATTTGGGCATACTTTTTCCTCTTCCTTATTTCTTCCTTCTGTCGTATTAAGCTTACTTTTTCCTGCTAACAAATAAACAAATTTAGTAATTCATATGGTTGTTGGAAGAAACAAAGGGTTCTCTACATGTTAGCAGAACTTCATAGCTGTTCCCCTCCCCTTTTTTTCTTTTTAGGGCTGCACCCTCGCATATGGAAGTTCCCAGGCTAGGGGTCAAATCAGAGCTGTAGCTGCCGGCCTACACCACAGCCACAGCCACGCCAGATCTGATCCAAGTCTGTGACCTACACCACAGCTCATGACAACACCGGATCCCCGACCCACTGAGCGAGACCAGGGATCGAACCCGCATCCTCATGGATCCTAGTCAGGTTCGTTACCGCTGAGCCACGACGGGAACTCTCACACTTGGCTTTTCTTGAAAAACCATGGTTCCCAGTGTTTGGTGTCAACAGAGGTGAAGGAGGGAGTTGCCAAGAGAGATGTACCTTTTCTGAATACACATCTTTTCACAGATGTATTTTTGTTTAAAGTTGTTTCTGTTGCCTCCACAGCCAGAGAACATGAAGGGCTCACACAAAAATGTCAAGGTGTTGTAGTAATATCGGGTCAAAGTTAATTTGCAGGTGCCGAACAATGGGGGGTAGTTGCAGATTTCTGTGCGGGAGAATGCCAGAGTCAGCTGACCTTCCCTCCCTCCCCTCCCCTCCCCCCCCTCCCTCCCCCTCCCTCCCCCTCCCCCCCCTCCTTCCTTCCTTTGCTTTTTAGGGCTGCACCTGCAGCATATGGAGGTTCCCAGGCCAGGGGTGGAATCAGAGCTGCAGCTGCCAGCCTACAGCACAGCCACAACCACGTGGGATCTGAGCCTCGTCTGTGACTTACACCACAGCTCATGGCAACACTGGATCCCGGACCCACTGAAGAGGTCAGGGATCAAACCCTCATCCTCATGGATCCTAGTCAGGTTTGTTACCACTGAGCCACAACGGTGACCTTTTCTACAGCCAGTGGGCATCTTCTCCTCATGGACTCAGACTACTGATGCTCATCAACCCACGTGGCGCTGCCCGATCCTTTAACCACTGGGAGAGTTCTCCGAGCATAACTTTCAATGGTCTGGGGCAATGATTCCCGACTATAGCCTGGGTCTGTGACTCAGACACCCAGCTAGAGAAGGACAGTGAGGTAGCTCTCCCACCTTAGAGATGAGAGCAGGAAAGACCTGAGGCTTCCTCCACTTATCACAGTATTCCCGTTCTGATATTAAATCTATCCCATTGTCTGATCCTCCCCGCGCTTTCCCATGTTACCAGAGGTGAGCATCTCATCTGTTCCCCCAGCGACACAGGTCAGAGCTCTTATTTTCACCTCCACAGAGCCTCCGAAAATACACAAGCTAAAAAGGCCTTCAAGGAGTTCCTGTTGTGGCTCAGCGGGTTAAGAACCTGACTAGTATTCATGAGGGTGCGGGTTTGACCCCTGGCCTCGCTCAGTGGGTTAAGGATCTGGCATTGCTGCAAGCTGTGGCGTAGGTGGCAGGTGCAGCTTGGATCTGGTGTTGCTGTGGCTGTGGCGTAGGTTGGCAGGTGCAGCTCCAATTCCACCCCTCGCCAGGGAACCTCCATGTGCCCCAGGTGAGGCCCTAAAAAGACCAAACAAAAACAAAAACGCCTTTGACCTTTCACACCTACTCCTGAAGAATAGGCTTGAAATGCCTAGTCTGGCAGAAGCTCTTCCTTTCCTCCGCCAGACTCTGTGGCCTCTTCCATCCAGCCCCCCTTTGGGCTTCCCCATTCAGACTCACCATTTCTCACTGAGACCAAGGAGGTTAGAGGGGGAGCCATGATGACCATATTGGAGACAAAGAAAGCGTTAGTGTCAGTATTCTTGAAGTTCAACTACAGCCCTTAGGCACAATGGGCAGTTTGTCTCTTTACCCTGAGTGCTTCAGACACGTCCACTAGAATATGAATTGAGCAAATTAATTTAAATAAGTAGAATGCCAGCGCCCTAAGCATGTGAATGCTGGCCTCTGCTGCCCTCTATCTGCAGAAAGGAACACAGCGGTCCTGCACAAGTGTGTTAAATAGAATTGACACTCATGCGACACACACGCACACACACACTCACACTCGCTCTCGCCCAGACATATACGCACCAATAAAGGAATTTCCTGGACACTCCTGACATGGACCCAATGATCCTAAGCTCCATTCCTCTTACACTGAAGTCTCTTGGAAAAAACTTGGGTCGATTCTCCCCTCTGTCTTCCTCCGTCTCCTCCGTCTCCCATGTCTCCCATCTGTAGGCAGAACTTAACGTAACTCCTGCAAGCGGATACTCTAGAACCATACGGTGGGAGACGGAGGAGGACTTGATTCTCACTGATTGGCAGCGACGTCCCCAGGCTGCCTAGACCCCCTCCCCCTTCACAGTCCCCTCCCGGGGGAACCCTCCGATTTTGCCTTACATCCAAGGTGTGAGGTTTTACACAGTTCTTTTCTGAGATGTTCGGGAAAGAGAATCCCTGAAAATGTATGGAAGGGCAGGGAAAAGATGAGGCACAGAGAAAAGCGGATCCGTTCAGACTTCATGGCGTTGTTGGGAGCCGATAGGAGAGTCCTGGACTGGCCTGATATTATATCTTGGGGGTGGAGCCTCTTTTCTTGAGAAGAATTGAACCCATCTCTCTGACTTCGTCTCCCCAGGGCCTGAGCAAGGTTTCAGGGCATCCAAAATCAGCCTAGTGAGCAGGACAGTAAGTGCTTGGGTACCCAGCTGTGTAGCTGGCAGGTCACAGTCTGTCCAACTCTATGGTGCATCTTAGCCTCCCCCAGCCCCAGCCCCACCCCTCCTCCACATTTTGGGGGTCTTGACTACTCCTGGCTCAGAACCCCAGCCGCACATCTGCATCTTGATGATGAAAGGCGGTCAGCGAATTATCAGTGCTTTATTATGTCAAATTCAACATTGGACAATAAACTGATGTGGCCTTGAAGTTATACTGGAATGAAAACAGCAAAACAAACATCAAAGAAACAGGCTTTCCCTTGTGTGGCAGTGGATTAAGTTTACCATACTTATTTATTTTTTAAAAATTTTATTTCAGTGTCATTTATTATTTCCAGATTTTTTGTTCTTTTTTTCTTTTTAGGGCTACACCCATGGCATATGGAAGTTCCAGGGCCAGGGGTCAAATCAGCGCTGAAGCGGCAGGTCTACACCACAGCCACCTGTGACCTATGCCACAGCTTGTGGCAATGATGGGTCTTTAACCTACTGAGGGAGGCCAGGGATTGAACCCGCACCCTCACGGATACTATGTCAGGTTCTTAATCCACTGAGCCACAATAGGAACTCCTATTTGCAAGATGTTATAGTTGTTTCTTTTCATATCTGGCTGGGAGATTTTTCCCTTGAATTTTGATTCCTCCCAAGTAACTCTATTCCTTCATTTATTTATTTTTATTTTTTATTTTTTTTGCTTTTTAGGGCCTCACCCACGGCATATGGACGTTCCCAGGCTAGAGGTCAAATTGGATCTACAGCTGCCAGCTACAACAGACAGCCACAGCAACTCGGGATCCAAGCCGTGTCTGTGACCTACACTACAGCTCACAGCAATGCCGGATCCCTGACCCACTGAGTGAGGGCAGGGATTGAACTCGAATCCTCAGGGATAATAGTTGGATTCGTTTCTACTGCGCCACAACAGGAACTCCCATTTATCATTTAAAGCCTCCTAAAATACTTAATATTTAATCTTGTTCAGACTGTTCTGGAAAAATAATTCATCCATCAGAATTTACATTTCACTGGTTGATTTTGTTTTGGGGTTTTGACTCTAAGGTTTTTCTGAGTTAGTCGTTTGTGTATGTTTTATGTTCCCATCCTCTTTTCCTCTGTTCTCACTTTTTTCTTGACCAGTGCCTCAGTGGTTCCCTCCCTGAACCATCCAGGGTTTAAATAACAGGCTGGAGGCAATAAATATCAAGCAGGTGCCTTTGTGTACTTTCTGGTCCTGAGTCTCTGTCTTAGTATTGAACCTGTCGGCCCTGCTCAACTGTCTGCAGTAGTTTTAGATTTTTCTTTTTCTTTTTCTGTCTTTTTAGGGCTGCACCTGTGGCATATGGAGGTTCGCAGGCTAGGGTTCAAATTGGAGCTGCAGCCGCCGGTCTATGACATAGCCACAGCAATGCAGGATCTGAGCCAGGTCTTCGACCTACACCACAGCTCACGGCATTGCCGGACCTCCCATCCACTAAACAAGGCCAGGGATTGAACCTGCAACCTCATGGTGGTTACTAGTCAGATTCGTTTCCACTGAGCCATGAGGTTTCTTTCATGGAAAGAAACCAAATCATTGTTCCCAGGACTGATGCTCAGCCCAAGGTAGGCGTCTTTTAGGCCCTGTTACCCTCACTCACCCCCCAAATTCAGTTCTGGCCCCATTACCTATTTCCAGACCCAAAGCCTTTAGGCCAGGGACATAGCCCTGCTCTGCATTTCTTTGTATTTCTATCCTGTCTGTGGCCCACAGACACAGTTACAGTCCTTTCAACATCCTTTTAAATATTGTATCTATTATTGTGTGTTTGGAATAGAGGAATTGCACCAAAGATTAATTTACTCAGCAATTTTAACAGGATGTTTTCCTAGCATTTTATATCTCTGGTAGATAAATATATATATTGTTTTCTCTTTGTGAGTCCGTGAGTCATGAGACCATGACATCTAAGTCTTCTGTGTTTCTCTACTCGTTCTCCAGTCCTTTCAACCTAGGACATACCTAGCTCATCAGAGATTAATTCAGAATAATGAGTATGTCTGGAAGGAATCCCTCTACTACCCACGCCTCCCAAAGTGAGAACAAACTGGTCAGTGTGTTTTATACTGGAAATTGAATGCCAATTAATTCATTGAGTTTCATTCAGACAGCGTCTATGGTTTAAGAAACCCAAAGACAGGAGTTCCCGTTGTGGCTCAGTGGGTTAAGAACCTGACTAGTATCCATGAGGATTTGGGTTCCATCCCTGGCCTTACTGAGTAGGTTAATTATCTGACGTTGCTGTGAGCAGCTAGTTGCTGTGGCTGTGGTGTAGATCGGCAGCTGCTGCTCTGATTTGAGCTGTAGCCTGGGAACTTCCCTATGCTGCAGGGATGAACTTAAAAAAAGGACACAAAAACCCAAAAACATGCTTGAAGTCACACTATGCAGATAGATGTACCTGGGACTTAACTTTTATCTCTTATTATATTGTTGAGCTTTAAAAAAATAGTTACATGGATTACATCAATGTATTATAATTAATTTTTTGGCATTTATGGTCAATTAGATTTTTAAAACATTTTATTGGAGTATAGTTGATTTACAGTGCTGTGTTAGTTTCAGGTGTACAGCAAAGTGAATGTGTGTGTGTGTGTGTGTGTGTGCGCATATGTTTCTTTATAGCCACACTTGGGGCATATGGAAGTTCTCAGGCTAGGGGCTGAATCAGAGCTGCAGGTGCATAGCCAGAGCAACGCCAGATCTGAGCTGCATCTGTGATCCTTAACCCACTGGACAAGGCCGGGAATGGAACCCTCATCCTCCTGGATACTACTTTGAGTTCTTAACCCACTAAACCACTCTGTTTTTTGTTTTTTCAGGTTCTTTTCCTATATAGGTTATTACAGAATATTGAATAGAATTCCCTGTGCTATACAGTTGGTCTTTGTTGGTTATTTTTATCAATTAAATTGTTTTTGATAGATAATTACAAATAATGCTGTTGTGAATATTCTTATACATGGATCTTTATGTACAGCTATTTCTTTTTTATTTTATTTTCATTTTTTGTTATTATTATTATTTTTAATGATCATAACAATCCAATTTCACAGGATTTCCATCCCATAACCCAAGCACATTCCCCCCCTACTCCTCCAGAGACCATAAGTTTTTCAATGTCTGTGAGTCAGCGTATGTTCTGCAAAGAAGTTCAGTCTGTCCTTTTTTCAGATTCCTATGTACAGTTATTTCTGTGACATAAATTTTTATTTTTATTTTATTTTATTTTTGTCTTTTTGCCATTTCTTGGGCTGCTCCCATGGTATATGGAGGTTCCCAGGCTAGGGGTCCAATCAGAGCTGCAGCCACCAGCCTACACCAGAGCCACAGCAACGCGGGATCCAAGCCGCGTCTGCAACCTACACCACAGCTCACGGCAATGCCAGATCCTTAACCCACTGAGCGAGGCCAGGTATTGAACCCGCAACCTCATGGTTCCTAGTCGGATTCGTTAACCACTGCGCCACGAAGGGAACTCCTGACATAAATTTTTAGAGGTGAACTTTGGAGTCAAAAGCATATACGTTATAAACTTCAGCAGCTATTACCCAATTCACCACAGTCTTGCCAACACTCATTTATTTGTAAATTTAATGGGTGAAAAATGATGGGCCATTAATTTAGACTTCCCTGACTACTAGTCGGGGTAAGACTATTTTAGCATGGTTATTGACAGTCTGAATATGAGACTTGCCTTGACTCGTCTTACGCTTTAATTATTTTTATCTTGGGATATCTTTTTTTTTTCTTACTGATTTACAAGAGTGCTTTATAAATTATGAGTCTTAATTTGCTGCAAGTGTTTTCCTCCCAAGGTATTACTTGTCCTCTCATCCTGTTTCTTCAATTTTGTACTTTTTTTTAAAATATATATATATTTTTTCATTATAGCTGGTTTACAGTGCTCTGTCAATTTTCTACTGCACAGCAAGGTGACCCAGTCACACATACATGTATAGATTCTTTTTTCTCACGTTATCATGCTCCATCATAAGTGACTAGATATAGTTCCCAGTGCTACACAGCAGGATCTCATTGCTTATCCATTCCCAAGGCAATAGTTTGCATCTATTAACCCCAAATTCTGAATCCATCTTTTAATGTTTATATAATTATACACATATATAATGAAATCTGTCATTTATAAATACGTGAACACACAAACAAATATAGGGGCTTCTGAGTTTTCTGTCTTAGAAAATCCTCCATCACTCCAAATTTAGAAAAATATTTTCATATATTTTCTTCTGTTAGTTTATCTTTTTTTTTACATTTATAACATTAGTATATTTGACATTTATTTTTGTATGTGATGTGGAGTAGGGATCTAACCTGACTACCATATCAAATGAATAGTAAATTGATCATTTATTGGATGAAAATCCTATAACATTGGATTGTGATGATCATTGTACAATTATAAGTGTAATAAATTCATTGAGTAATAAAAATTTTTTTAAATAGTAAATTGATCACTTATTGAAGACTATATAAAATTTTCCTTGATTTGAAATGCTACTTCATTTTCTCAATTATACTTGGATCTATTTCTGCATTTTCTATCTGATTTATCTAGAATGTTTCTCTTCCTGAACAAATATCACACTTTTTTAAATTAATTTTTTCAATTTGAATTTTATTAGAGTATAGTTAGTTGACCTACAATGTTGTATAATAACACCCAAGGCAACTACATACTTCTCAAATTCGCCAGTCAAATGATGTTTCATGAATATAGTTTTTCCAGCAATGCCATCACTGACCAGTATAAATTTGAACTGAACTTAGGGGTTTTTTTGGTAGCCATCATGATGTTTCTTCCAGAAGCTTCTCTGTGGCCCATTTTAACATATTTTCAAGGTTTATACATGTTGTAGTATATATCAGTACTTCATTCCTTTTTATTGCTAAAAAATTCCATTGTATGAATATATCACGTTTTGTTTAGCCATTCATCCATCAACTGATGGACATCTGGGTTATTTCCAATTTTTGACTATTATGAATAACACTATATGAGCATTCAGACCCACATTTTCATTTTTTTTGGGGTATACGCCTGGGAGTGGAATTGCTGAATCATATAGTAACTAGGTGTTTAACTTTTTAAGGAACTGCCAAACTGCTCTCCAAAGCAGCTTCTCTATTTACAATCCCACCAGCAATGCATGAGGGTTCCAATTTCTCCATATTCTTTTCAGTACTTATTATTGCCTTACTTTTTAATTATAGTCCTCCTAGTGGATACGAAATGATGTCTCATTGTGATTTTGATTGACATTTCTGTAATGCTACTGGTGTGGGCATCTTTTCATGTGCTTTTTTGTCTGTATATCTTTGGAGAAATGTCTACTGAAGCCCTTGGCTAATTTGAAATCTAGGTTGTTTTAATTATTGTCTTTTTATTTTTATTTCTGAATTGCAAGAATTCTCTATATACTCTGGATACCTGTCCTTATCAAACACATGATTTGCGAATATTTTCTCCCATTCTGTGGGCAGTCATTTCACTTTCTTGATAGCACAAATTTAAACATTTTGATTAAAGTCCAGTGTTTCTATTTTTTCTTTGGTCACTCACGCTTTTTGTGTCATCGCCTGACCCCAGGTCACAAAGATTTGCCTCTGTGTTTTCTTCTGAAAGTTTTATAGTTTTAGCTCTTATGTTTAGGTCTTTGATCCACTGTGTTGGCTATTTCATATGATGTGAGGTAGAGGTCCAACTTCTCTCTTTTGTATGTGTATATGCAAGTGTCCCAGCACCATTTGTTCAAAAGACTCTTGAATTCTCCACTGAATTATCTTGGCCCCTTTGTTGAAAATTAGTTGATCAAAAAAGTAAGAATTTGGAGTTCCCGTCATGGCGCAGTGGTTAACGAATCCAACTAGGAACCATGAGGGTGCAGGTTCGGTCCCTGGCCTTGCTCAGTGGGTTAAGGATCCGGCATTGCCCTGAGCTGTGGTGTAGGTTGCAGACGTGGCTCGGATCCCTCGTTGCTGTGGCTCTGGTGTAGGCCGGTGGCTGCAGCTCCGATTGGACCCCTAGCCTGGGAACTTCCATATGCCGCGGGAATGGCCTTAGAGAAGGCAAAAAGACAAAAACAACAACAACAACAACAAAAAAACACACACACACAAAAGGTAAGAATTTATTTCTGGACTCTCAGTTTTATTCAATTGACCCTATTAGGAGAAAATAGGGTTAATGAATGTGTCACAATAGTTTAAGTGAATTATATGAATGGGGTTTCTGAAAAACACCTAATTGTACCACTGTGTTAAGTAGTAAAGTTTAATAGAAGATAAACATCTTGAAATATAGAAATATGAGGTGACTAGTCAGGCCTATCCCCCTCCCTCCAGCTTTACAGAGGTACAGTGGATAAGTAAAAATGATATTTAAAATGGACAACATATGTTTTGATGTATATATATATATAGGTTGCAAAATGACAGATTTACATATTTATCACCCCACAGAGTTACCATTTGTGTGTGTGTGTGTGTGTGTGTGTGTGTGGTAAGAACACTTACGATCAATCTCATAGAAACTAAATTCTTGATGTCTATTCCTCATTGTTGGGCCAGGAGTGCCTTACCCCATGGTTCCAACAGAGTCACCGGTTTTGTTTAACTTGCTAACGAACCCAGCTCCCGTTAAGGAGAAGCCTGGTGAGGGAAAAACCCATGGGTAGAGGACCGAGGCTATGACGAGTTGCATAAGTCTCCCCCAGGCTGCTGGATCCCTTGGCCTTTGTGTGAAGTGTCTCTCTATTGGCCTGTATAAATATGGTAGTGAAAGTTCTGCACTGCATGTCTCTGGGTGGGCAGAGAGTGAGCTGTTCCATTTCGGTGGAAGGCATACAGCGCAACCCTTTAGATGAAATGAAAGGCATGTGAGGCAGAAAACATGAGGGTCATTAAATTTCCTCTTTTCCCCTGCATTGCATTTTCTGCTCTGTCTGGTTGAAAATGAATAACGGAGGGTTCTTGAGAAATGCTTGAGGCATTCATGTACCCAGGAGCTTTACATGAGAGAAGAGAAGGAGTTTGTACTGGACCAGGCACTATCCTTGTAGGTATATTTCACTCCTGGCTATGCCTCTTTCTACTGTGTCATCACAGCTTCCTTAACCCATAGTTACGGCCTCAGTTGGAGTTTTCATGTACCTGGTAAAAGCAAGAAAAGAAAGGTTATATTTTTATCTAAAGCGAATGAGTCTGCCTCTAAGGGGGGCTGTGGTTAATGCTTCACGGAAGGGACTCTGAAGCCCCAGAACATCTAATGTACATCATCCGAAGCAGCCAAGTTTCACGGATGTTAGAAAGCATAAAAGCCTCAAAGACGGAAAGACTAAAAACTACCCCGGATGTCCCACAAGGAGCTTGTATTTCTTCCATCTGGAATGGTAATTTGGAATATGCAGTGTGTAAAGACCCAGTTAAACAGAGCTTCTGGCCAGAGATGGAGGAATATAGAATGCATTTGGAAGAGGAATATTATTAAAATTAACTGCAGGAAATTCCCTGGTGGTCTTGTGGTTACACCTTGGTGTTTTTTCACCTCTGTGATCCAGTTCTGAGGGTGATCCCTGGTCTGGGAACTGAGGCCCCACATCAAGCTGCTGCACACCATGACCAGAAAAACCACAAACAAACAACAACAATAAACCAACTAGCTACAGCCTTATAAGATATAGCACAAATATACTACTTATTTTTCCTTGCGTGTATTATAGAATTAAATGAAATGCCCTCTTTTCTAGGATTTTATTTAAGATATGTTGGTTGATGTTGAAACTTGCTCTCTGGCACACTGGTTGCAGAATTTCCAGGCAGGATCCAGATGGTGCTTCTTTTAGCAGGGACTTGACTTGTGAGACCCTACCCCTGAAGCTGGTTGAAGTAGTGAATGGGACTTCCGATGGCCTCTTTTTGGGTTGTTGGTAAATGCTTTTGGCTCAGTTCATCAGAAGCCTTAAAAAAAATTTATGAATGGAAAGCCGTGCATGAGGTGCAGAGTCAAGGGGTGG
Organism: Phacochoerus africanus; assembly: GCF_016906955.1. Classification (NCBI taxonomy): domain Eukaryota; kingdom Metazoa; phylum Chordata; class Mammalia; order Artiodactyla; family Suidae; genus Phacochoerus; species Phacochoerus africanus. The sequence goes on from NC_062546.1 coordinate 15,204,494, forward strand.
AATGCAGCGAGTATTTTTGGTTTTGTCTGCTCTCCTCCTTCTGGTGATAGATCCTCAATTTTTCTTTGCAGAACATTCTCTCCACACATCAGACTCTCAATCATGCTGTCTTTTCTTTCCTATAAGCCTGGGCAGGAACAACTCAGGAATGGGCAGAATTGGGAGCTGTGAGTATTTGGGTGAGTCAGGGAATCCTGGCTTTTAATGTTCAAGGGTACATATTGGGCAAACCTTTTTTTTTTTTTTTCCTTTTTAGGGCCACACCATGGCATATGGAGGTTCCTAGGCTAGGGGTCGAATCAGGAGCTGTAGCCATCAGCCTACACCATAGCCACAGCAATGCCAAATCCAAGCCACGTCTGCGACCTACACCATAGCTCCCATGGCAACCCTGGATCCTTTAATCCATGGAGCGAGGCCAAGAATTGAACCTGTGTCTTCACGGATGCTTGTGGAATTTTTTTTCTCCTGAGCCATGATGGGAACTCCCCAAATCTTCATTCTATTATATTATTGGTGCTAGGATATTTTCTTTTTGCTAAGGGGATAAATTATTACTTGAACATTATGAGTGACAAAGGATTAAAATATTTTAGTTTATAATCATAGACTATATCAATTCTGTCCTATATTATGACTCCACATCTCCATATGATTCATAAAACATATTCTATGTGGCAACAAATCTAAGGAACCTAGGTTACTGGGTCTAGGTGGGACATTATTTTTGAAAAATGCTAAGCCTCTATTTAAAAATTTCTTTAAAAAATTTTTTCTTTTGTTTTTTTCAGGGCTGCACCCATGGCATATGGAGGTTCCCAGGCTAGGGGTCAAATCGGAGCCACAGCTGCCCGCCTATGCCAGAGCCACAGCAACGCCAGATCTGAGCCGCATCTGTGACTTACACCACAGCTCACAGCAACGCCAGATCCTTAACCCATTGAGCAAGGCCAGAGATGGAACCCACAACCTCATGGTTCCTAGTCGGATTTGTTAACCACTGAGCCGTGACGGGAACTCCTAAAAACTTCTGATAGCCTATCAATGTTTTTGCATACTTGAGTGCTGTTGAGTATAACTATTATCCAGCCCTGTGTTGATGATGTAATCAATATACAATTACTTTCTCTGCTGTGCTTGGTCATATGTTGTTAGAAGAAGCCAAGTGAGACATCATTCCTTTTTTTTTTTGTCTTGTTGTTGTTGTTGTTGTTGCTATTTCTTGGGCCACTCCTGTGGCATATGGAGGTTCCCAGGCTAGGGGTCGAATTGGAGCTGCAGCCACCGGCCTACGCCAGAGCCACAGCAACGCGGGATCCGAGCCGCGTCTGCAACCTACACCACAGCTCACGGCAACGCCGGATCGTTAACCCACTGAGCAAGGGCAGGGACCGAACCTGCAACCTCATGGTTCCTAGTCGGATTCGTCACCTACTGCGCCACCACGGGAACTCCCATCATTCCTTTTTTATTAAGGCTTTTGTAACGAAATTGTCTAAAGGACTTGGAACCTGATGTAATAGTCAGTGGGTGGAGCTAAGTGTCTTGTGCTGGCTGGAGTACATTCTCCATAGCACAAGAAAGGTTAAGGTCAGAGGTTGGAGTAAAAGGAATCCAGATGTTCTGGTTCATGCTTCCAACAAGGTCAGCATCTTTGCCTCTCCTAATCACCAGCTCCACTGTCCCTGTGAGGACAAGGTTGAGTAGTGGCAGGGCTGAGTGGGAGAAGCCTTAGGCTGCGATGAAGAATAAGTATGTTCCGCAGTGCTGAGTGCCTTGTATTTTTCCCCTGTGTGTTCAGAAGAAGGGCTGCCTGCTGGCACTATTATTTAAACATGGGGTTCCTGAAGTTCCCATATGGTCATGTGTGAGCGAGGGAGTGAATGTTCTGACCTGCAGGTCCTCAGGGAGAGAAGATGAAATGTTCCATTTCTGTGTGTGGGTCTAAGACATTGGGTGAAATTGTTATGGGGTGGAAAACAGTGAAGGTTATGAACTCCCTGCTTTGTCTGGAAAAAGCTTTTTTTTTTTTTTTTTGTCTTTTTGCCATTCCTTGGGCCTATGGAGGTTCCCAGGCTAGGGGTCGAATCGGAGCTGTAGCTACCAGCCTACACCAGAGCCACAGCAACGCGGGATCCGAGCCTCATCTGCGATCTACACCACAGCTCATGGCAACGCCGGATCCTTAACCCACTGAGCAAGGCCAGGGATCGAACCTGCAACCTCATGGTTCCTAGTCGGATTCGTTAACCACTGCGCCACGACGGGAACTCCGCTTCTGAAAGAAGGATGCTCGAGAAAACTTGGCGTACGTGGCAAACCCATTAAAATTCCCTTTAAATAAGAAAGGAATCTACATCAGACCAGTTATGATGTGGCCCCAAATGCACAAGTACATTTTTTGAGCAGGCAAATTACATGCTCAGCCCATTACATACTCTTCTTGTTGTGTTGAGTTGTGGTGTCACAGAATTTGAAATCCACACTTATGGATTCTTTGAGATTTCTCAAAGACCAGATGACTAACGGTGAAAAAACTGACTGGAAATTTCCCGTTGTGGCACAATGGAAACAAATACGACTAGTATCCTTGAGGCTGCGGGTCCGATCCCTGGCCTCGCTCAGTGTGTTAAGGATCTAGTGTTGCCATGAGCTGTGGTGCAGGTCGCAGACGCAGCTCGGATCTGGGATTACTGTGGCTGTGGCATAGGCTAGTAGCTGCTGCTCTGATTCAGTCCCTCGCCTGGGAACATCCATGTGTCACAGGTGGGGCACTAAAAAGCAAAAAAGAAAAAGGAGAAAAAAGAAAAAAATAGAAAAAAAATAGAAAAAAATTGTCTGACTCACACAGTCCTTCTGTATGTGTGTCTTGGGATTGATTGGAAACATTTATGACTCCATTACCCTGAAGGACAATGAGGAATGGAAATTTTCCCAAGGAGCAGAACTTGGGGAAATATCTGTCCTTATCTACTTTACCTGGAGGCAAAGACCGCCTAGTTCATGAATTTGTGGGACGTTGTGGTGGGCTGCCTGAATTGCAAGGGTGGTGGAAGAGGTAAAATCAAAAATTGGTGAGAACATGGGGTTCCCTTGTGGTGCCATGGCTTAAGGATCTGGCATCATCTCTGCAATGGCTTGGGTCACTGCCATGGCTCGGGTTCGATCCCTGGCCCATGAACTTCCACATGCTGTAGGTGTGGCCAAAAAAAATTGGTGAGAGCAAGTTTTAGAGAAAAAAATGTGAATAGACCTTTCATTATGACACATAATTGTTGCTCAAGAGTGTTTTATTGACTAAATGAACCCATCATGTGAGACTATTCATATTCATTAGTGATCTTCAATATGGAAGATATTCCAAATAACCAAATGGATCAGCTATGTCACTTTGTAAATGTCATAATCTTGCTTGAGCAGCCCCATCGCTTGGTCCATAGACTCATGAGCATCACAGCCGTCATCTTAGATGTGGAAGCCACACATAAATTTAACCAACCTCCAAGGGTCCTGTTTGCTGTGATACTAATTTATTATGATCAGGGATCGAACAGGATCAAATACTAGGTCATCTGAGACATATGTTACTATTGTGATGAATTTGGTTTTTTTTTTTTTCCTTCCAGCTGCACCTGTGGCATATGGAAGTTCCTGGGCCAGGGAGGGAATCCGAGCTGGAGCTGCAACCTACACCAGGGCTGCAGTGACACCAGATCCTTAACCCGCTGTGCCAGGATTGAGCTGGCACCTTCACAGAGGCAAGCTGGATCATTAACCCACTACGCCACAGCAGTTAGACATCCCTTAGATGTTTTTTTATTGAGGCAAAATATACATATCATGAAATTTACCATTTTAACCACTTTAAGTGTATAGTTCAGTCAATTAAGTACCTTCACACTGTTGTGCAGCCTTCACCACTATTCATCTCCAGAAGTTTCATCATCCCATTAGACCTGTTTTTTTTGTCCATTATATCCTTGTCAATGCCAACCTTAATGGACGTAATACATTTTGTTTTTGTTTTTGTTTTTGTTGCTTTTTAGGGCTGAAACTGAGGCATATGGAAGTTCCCAGGTGAGGGGTTGAATTGGAGCTGCAGCTGCCGGCCAGGACCCCAGATGCATCTTCAACCTAGACCACAGCTCATGGTAATGACGGATCCTTAACCCACTGAGTGAGGCCAGGGATCAAACCTGCCTCCTCATGGATACGAGTCAGGTTCATTAATGCTGAGCCACAATTGAACTCCTGGAAGATTCTGATGAGAAATCTGCTGTTACCTTATTGAAGATCCCTTGTATGTGAGGTGTCACTTCTCTTTTGCTGCTTTCAAGAATCTCTTTCACTGTTTTAATTTTCAACAATTTGATTATAACGTGTCTGTGTGCACCGATGCTTAGAGTTCATCTTGTAATTAGTTGTACTTCTTGAATATTTATATCTTTTGGATTTCCAAAGTTTTTCGTCCTATTTCTTCAAATATTCTCTCTTCTTTTTAATTCTCACTTCTCTTCTGGGAATCCCACAATGAGCATGTGGATATATTGTATGATGTCCCATAGGTGTTTTTTCTTTCTGTTCTTTAGGCTTGATAATTTCCATTGTCCTATATTGAAGTTCACTGCCTTTTTCCTTCTGCCTGCTTAAATCTGCCTTTGAACCCCCTAATGAATTTTTCATTTCAGTTATTATACTTTTCAGCTCCAGAATTTCTTTTCTGTTTCTTCTTGGTTTTTTAAAAAAAATCTCTTTATTGATATTTTCATTTTGTTCATACGTTTGCTTGACTTTCTTTTCTTTTTTCCCCCCTTTCTTAGGATTGTACCTTTGACATACGGAAATTCCCACACTAGGGATTGAATTGGAGCTGCAGCTGAGAGCCTACACCACAGCCACAGCAACACTAGATCCGAGCCATATCTGTGACCTATGCCATGGTTTGCAGTAATGCCAGATCCTTAATCCACTGATCAAGGTCAGGGATGGAACCAGCATCCTCATGGATACTAGTCAGGCTCTCAACCCACTGAGCCACAGCAGGAATGCTGGTCTTGAATTTCTTTTCTTTCTTTCTTTCTTTTTATTTATTTATTTATTTCATTTAATTTTTTTTTTTTTTTTTGCTTTTTAGGGCTGCACCCTTGGCATATGGAGGTTCCTAGGCTAGGGGTCCAATGGGAGCTACAGCTGCTGGCCTACACCAGAGCCACAGCAACGCCAGATCTGAGCCTCATCTGCAAACTACACGAGAGCTCACAGCAATGCTGGATCCTTAACCCACTGAGTGAGGCCAGCTATCAAACCCACAACCTCATGGTTCCTGGTTGGATTATTTTCTGCTGCGCCATGACGGGAACTCCTCCTTTGTTTTTGTCTTTTTAGGGGTGCATATGGAGGTTCCCAGGCTAGGGGTTGAATCGGAGCTGTAGCTACTGGCCTATGACACAGCCACAGTGACGCCAGATTCAAGCCTCATCTGTGATCTACACCACAGCTCACAGCAATGCTGGATACTTAACGCACTGAGAGAGGCCAGGGATCGAACCTGTGTACTTGTGGATGCTGGTCAGATTCATTTCCGCTGAGCCACGATGGGAACTCCTTGAATTTCTTTATGGTAGTTCTTTGATCACCTTAAAGGCAGTTGTTTTAAAATCTTTATCTAGCAAATCTGCCATCAGGTCCCTGAAAGGACAGTTTCTGTTGATTTATTTAAAATTTTTTTTTTTTTTTTTGGTCTTTCTGTTTTTTCCAGGGCCATACCCACAGGCTAGGGGTCTAATCGGAGCTATAGCTGCCGGCCTACGCCAGAGCAACAGCAATGCCAGATCCGAGCCGTGTCTGTGACCTACACCACGGCTCACAGCAACGCCGGATCCTGAACCCACTGAGTGAGGCCAGGGATCAAACCCACAATCTCATGGTTCCTAGTCGAATTCGTTAACCACTGAGCCATGACAGGAACTCCTATTTTTAAAAATTTGAATGGGTCGTATACTTTCATATTTCTTTGTGTGCCTTGTGATTTTTTTTTTTTGGATGAAACTTGTACATTTGAATCTAATAATGTGGTATTGAAATCAGATTCTCTCCCTTCCCCAGAGAGGAGTTTTATTTTGTTACTCTTTTCGTGAGTCTTATTTTCGTCTTTTGTTTTTGATTGCCTTAGGCTGTCTGTGCTGAAGGTTGGTCTCAAATGTAAACTTAAGATATCCTTGGGAGGGAGTTAACTTGGGAGAATGGGCAGCAGCAACTTTGCTAAGAGCTGAAATTGACTGAAACTGACTGACACTATTATCCAAGTGTCCCCTGGAAATTGCGAACCTTCAGCCGACTTGAGTTCCAAGATAATTACATCAGGCAGAGTCTGCCAATGCCATTGTTGTGTAGGTGGGAGACAGATTTCTGGTGCTTCCTACTCTGCCACCTTCCTATACCTTAATTTTTATATTTTAAAACTTCTTGATTGTTTTCTGATATTTCTGAGGGCTCCTTGACCTACTCCCCTACTATCCAATTCATACTTCAGCTGTATCCTTTACATTTATCTCAGCTCCTGGGTCATTTAAGTCACCTGTTATATTTTCCAAGCTCTGTATTTTTCATTTGTTCTTCCTTATTAACATACATTCCTACTTTAACATAACAATAGCCACTCTTGGAGTTCCCACTGTGGCTCAGTGGTAATGAACCCAACTAGTAACCATGAGGATTCGGGTTCTATCCCTGGGTTCACTCGGTGGGTTAAGGATCCAGCGTTGCTGTGAGCTGTGGTATAGACCAGCAGCTGCAGCTCTGATTCGACCCCTAGTCTGGGAACCTCTATATGCTGCAGGTGCAGCCCTAAAAAGCAAAGAAACCAAAACCAAAACCAAAACCAAATCTATAGCCACTCTTATCTCCTTGAGAATATTAGTTATGTGTATTTCATTTATCTCTTCAATGAATTCTGGGCTATTTCATATTGGTTATTTAGCTCGTTCTCTCTGTTGACATGTTTGTAGCAAAATTTGTTTGTGATCATTTGTCCATTGGAATATGAGCTGCTTTTGCTTTTATTTTGTATGTATGTGGTGGATGGATTGGGGTGAGAGGAAGAAGCAGTGCTGGGAAGAAGGGCCAAAGCCCAAAAGTCTTTTTTTTTTAAATAAAAATTTTTATTTTAATTTTTTAAATTAAAGCATAATGTAATTTACATTGTTCTTCTTGTTAACATACCTTCCTGCTTTAACATAACAGTAGCCACTCTTGGAGTTCCCATTGTGGCTCAGTGGTAAGGAACCCAAACTAGCAAAACATAATTTACCATGTTATGCTAATTTCTACTGTCTAGCAAAGTGACCCCAGTTACACACATACACACTTAAAAAAAATACTCCTTTCCATTATGGTTTATCCTAGGACACTGGAGGTAGTTCCTTGTGCTCTGCAGAAGGACCTTGCCAAAGCCAAACCCTCTTAATTTGTGCTACTCTTGGTTGATTTAAAGTGAGTGGCGGGAAATTCCAGTCAGAGACTCCACAACAATACAATCTGGGCTTATTTACACCCCTTTGCTACTTCTTAAACATCGCTATTCCCCCTCATGCTCAGGGAACCTATCTATACTTCTGCCCTCGATGTCTTTTCTATGGAAATTTTTTCTCTTCAGCTTACTTATCTGTCTCTCAGTGTACAAAAAGAAGGGAAAACAATAAATTCTGTGTCTGGCTGGTTTAACTGCACCTGCTTTTATATACTTCTTTTTTTTTTTTGTCTTTTTAGGGCTGCACCTTCAGTATATGGAGGCTCGCAGGCTAGGGTTGTGGAAAGTAACATAATGTCTTTTCTATCAAAAGAAATCTCCGTTACTCCATTTTGCTTGGGTTTCTGCTGAAACGCCTTCCTGTGATCCCTCTCCTTTTTCCCTCTTTTCTCAGTAACAATTTGTTTCAAATTAGCCAACCGAGAAGAACGTGCGCCCTGACCTGACCAATGGGCAGAGGACAGGAACATCACCTGCGTTAGGCATAACTAGGGGAGGGTCCTTTCTTCTTTGCGTGTGCTTTTTGAGGATCCGCGCCCTTCTGCAGAAGTAAAGAGCCTTGTCGGGATCTCCCTGTGTTCACATGTCTCATTTTCCGACACTGATGATCTGAGCCATGTCCCCAACAGGCTTGAATTGGAGCTGCAGCCACTGGCCTACATCAGAGCCACAGCAATGCCAGATCTGAGCCATGTCTGCAACCTACACCACAGCTCATGGCAACACCAGATCCTTAATCCACTGAGCGAGGCCAGGGATTGAACCTGGATCCTTATGGATGCTAGTCGGGTTCGATAACCACTGCGCCACGACGGGCACTCCTGTTTTTATACACTTCTTATTCTAGCCGGGCTCTGGAACCAGCACTATGTTCCCTCAGTTGCCCTTGTGGTATCTTGGGGTCTTTCCTGCTTTGGCAAGGGAGCAGATAATGACAAACTTAGACTTTTGTGTTGGGGCACATAGCACAACTCAAGAGCTGTCACCCAACTCGTTCTCCCATCTTTGGAGCCCAGCTCCCTGTTTTCGGCATCAAAATATCCTTTTCTCTCCAAGAGACAACTGCCCTCTTTTCTCAAAGGATTCTCAGTCTTCACTGTAGTTATTACTATTTATACACCGTCTTTTTACTTCTCTGGTTTTTCCAGGCGTTGACTGGAAGAGGGAGCGGACAGCCTATAGAAATCTGCTAAGTTGTCCATTTCTGGGACACCCAGCTTCACGACTCACAATAGGAAATCTCAGAACTTTCATTTACGTGGACTATTCAGATCCGTCTAGGCTCTATTGCTTCAGGGTTCACAGCATGTCTCCTGTGGCTGAATGGGCTCAAGAGTCATTTGTAATTCTAGGGTCTTCACCAAAGTTGGACTATACACATGTTCAGAGTTAACCTTGTCTGGAGGATGGTCTGATCCATAGCATATGGAGGTTCCCACGCCAGGGGTCAAACCAGAGCCACAGCTGCCAGCCTACGCCACAGCCACCGCAACGTGGAATCCAGGCTGCACCTGCGACCTACATCACAGCTCATGGCAACGCCGGATCCTCATCCCACTGATCGAGGCCAGGGATCAAACCTGTATCCTCATGGAGGCTAGTCAGGTTCGTTACCATGGGGCCACAATGGGAACTCCGATTTTCTTATTCTTAAGATGCAACAGAGACCAGACTTGCATGTTTGGCTATAGGAGCTCACTGGTTTATAACACCTCTGATGTTGGCCTAAGCCACCAGTAGTCCAGGATGCAATTCATAGGTGGGGGATTGGACTTTGTCGATGAGATGGGCAGGGAAGGTGTGCAGGGAAGGATGCCAGAAACAATTCGGAGATGAAATAGTCAGGCTGAGTGTCCTACAGCTAGGAAGATCATGGCCATGCCAAACCCTGTAGCATTATGTTCAGAAGCCTTGTTCAACAGTGTAGGATGATCATTCTCTTGGTCGCTAAAACACAGGCACTGAACTGAAGTTGAGGGTTCTTTTCCCAGGAGGACTGAGAATGGCCAAGTCAAATGTCAATGACTAGGGTACTGAAAAATGTCCAAATGACTGTGATAAATATTGCATCAGAAAGTTCGTAGAACGAACGGGGACTCCTGGCTTGGTGAAGATGAATCAGGAAATATCACACAGAAACAAGTGCTATGAGAGCAAGAACATTTCATTTGAGTGTGAGGGGTACTGCTTGGTTTGCTTTTTTTTTTTTCTTCCGTCTTTTTGCTATTTCTTTGGGCCGCTTCCGCGGCATATGGAGGTTCCCAGGCTAGGGGTCCAATCCGAGCTGTAGCCACCAGCCTACGCCAGAGCCACAGCAACGCAGGATCTGAGCCGCGTCTGCGACCTACACCACAGCTCATGGCAACGCTGGATCCTTAACCCACTGAGCAAGGGCAGGGACCGAACCCGCAACCTCATGGTTCCTAGTCGGATTCGTTAACCACTGCGCCACGACGGGAACTCCTGCTTGGTTTGCTTTTGAGGACAGGGAATCATACAGATTTGGTTCCTTGGGTTCAACTAACTAGCTCAGCCTGAGAGGGGAGGTGAAATAAGCCTGTGTAGATTTGGCTTGTAACACCAGCAATGGTGTGAGCCCTGAGGGCACACATGAGGAATGGTTCAGGAGGGAGGGGCAAGCAATGAATGGATAAGACCAGCTGACATTCCAGGGATAAGGCAGGGTTGGAGGGGGGAGGGGGCTGGGGGATGGAGGAGGGACCTGCAGAGATGAGGAAGGACTGACACACAAAAGTATTTCATTTTAATGATCATACAGCAGTTTCTCGGGAAAGACAAAACCCAAGTCCAGGAAATGGCAAACAAATGAAAGTTTCAAGGATCAGGCAAAGATCTTAAGTTGGTCTGGTTTTCCCTTCATCTCTGTTTCTGATGGTGTATGGAGAGGCTCCAGAATTTTTTAACGTGTATCTTGCATAGTGCCGCTTGAGTGAAACAAACAAACAAACAAACAAACAAGCCAACAAACAAAAGAACATAGCTCTATTACGGGTTTTTTGCATAGTGTCTGGACTAATTTAAGTCATTTTTATCCCCGGGGGAAGCCCAGAGGATGCCACCTCTTTCAATGGCCCCCCCTGTTCCATTGATTAGTCTCTCATTTTCATTCCCTCAAAATGCAGTCCTTGTCTTGCATGTGCCAAGTACTACAAAGCATCACGACGAATATTAAATAAGTCAAACAGCATTTCTACTTTTTTTTTTTCTTCATTGCTGGCCACCCCGCCGCCTATGGAGTTCCCTGGGCCAGGGATCAGATCTGAGCCACAGTCTTGACCTAAGCCACAGCTGTGGCAAAGCCAGATAGTTAACCCACTGTGCCGGGCTGGGGATCGAACCCATGTTCCAGCACTCCCATGATGCTGCTGACCTGGTTGCGCCACAGCGGGAACTCCTTCTGAGTTACTCCCAAGGCCAGTCCCCATCTCACGTTCCCAGAAATAAGCCATAACATGGCCTTGTTACCTTCATGGACCTTCTCCTAGTTCCTATGACTGGGAAATGGAAACGTGTGGGCTGGGAGGCTGGGTGTATAAAACAGCATCTTGCTATGGAAAGTTCACAGGTCTAGGAGTTCAAGGATTGGGCTTGGGTTAGCTTATCCATTTTTGGGTGATCAGATCTGGTTAGAAATCCTGCCATACCATTTAATAATGTGACCTTGGACCAGTGAATTACCTCTGCTGGACTTGATGTACTCATTTGCCACATAAAAATAATGGTATACAACTACCTTAGGATGAATTTTTTTTTTTTTTTTAAGACTGCACCCAAGGCATATGGAGGTTCCCAGACTATGGGTTGAATCAGGGTCAGGGATGGAAGCTGCATCCTCATAGATCCTAACTGGGTTCATTACTGCTGAGCCACGATGGGAACTCCCTATCTTAGGGTGTTTTTTTTTTTTTTTTTTTCGATCTTTTCTAGGGCTACACCTGTGGCATATGGAGATTCCCAGGCTTGGGGTCTAATGGGATCTGTAGCTGAGGGCCTACGCCAGAGCCACAGCAATGTGGGATCTGAGCCATGTCTGCGACCTACACCACAGCTCATGGCAACACCGGATCCTTAAACTACTGAGCGCGAGACCAGGGACTGAACCTGCAACCTCATGGTTCCTCATTGGATTCATTAACCACTGAGCCACGATGGGAACTCCAAGGATGATTTTAATTTTAAATTCTCTCAATGTATGTAATGTACTCAGCATAGTACCCGGCACGTGGTCATGATGCCACTATTTTCTCTCTAGACTTTTGAGTTCCTAACTACGTAATGGCGAATAATTCTGACGTCCAACTCAACTATTCAACCTTTTGATTATGACAATCTTCCCCCTTTCCATGCCAAATCCTTGTCTGTCCTGGGACCTCAGAGCCCCTCCTTTTTCTCTCCCAAAGAACCAAGGATGAGATCGAACACCTTACCTCTCTTGGTTTGGTATTTTCATGCAGGCTAGTTGACATTCTATTCTAAGCTTGTAGTTGTTAAGGTTGCCATCGCAGCCAGAGTAGATAAAATATTCACATGTTCTGGAGGTTTTGTTGAAGAAAAATCTAAAGTGAATTTCAAAGCAGCTGCCATATTTGACGTCCATATTGCAGGGATCTGCGTGAGAAATTCCCATTGAGTTCGGGGGAATTAGAGAGTTTGTCTTCATGGGCCTTTAAAATTTTTTCACCTTAGTCTGGAAATATTCCCTATACGAGGTCACTTGAAAATCACTGGGTATTCGGGAGTTCCTGTCTTGGCTCAGTGGTTAATGAATCCGACTAAGGAACCATGAGGTTGTGGGTTCGATCCCTGGCCTCCCTCAGTGGGTTAAGGATCTGGCGTTGCTGTAAGCTGTGGTGTAGGCTGCAGACGCGGCTCGGATCCCACGTTGCTGTGTCTCTGGCTCAGGCTGGTGGCTACAGCTCCGATTAGACCCCTAGCCTGGGAATCTCCATATGCTGCAGAAGTGGCCCTAGAAAAGGCAAAAAGACAAAAAAGACAAAAAAAAAAGATCATTGTGTATTCTCATGGAATTAGGATCACTTGGCAAGGTTGCCTTTGGGCAGCAAATTGTTGAAACCTCCAGGTTCTGGTCCTAGAAAGACAGTGTCTTGGAGAGAGAGCGAGGGGTGAAGAAGGATATTCTTCTAGTGTCTTATGCAAAGTGAAGAGGTTGGCCTTTCACATTTTATTAAAGCACATCTCCTGCTTCTCCACACTTTCATTTTTCTTTCCTCCTAACTGCCCACATAGGACATACAGGGCAAAATGCTCACCCTCCAGTTTTCATAGACTCAACATACTGTCTATGCCCCAAATTTCAGGTAACCGTACCTGAAACTGCCCTTGGTGCAGGATACATACCAAGAGGCATGACCCTGGAGGGGATTCTTTTTCACTCTCATATCCTGTCATCTCTCCCCCTATCCCCTTCCCAGAGACAAACCTTTTTTTGTTTTGTTTTGTTTTGGTCTTCTTAGGACCACAACCGCAGCACATGGAAGTTACCAGGCTAGGAGTTGAATCAGAGCTATAGCCGCCAGCCTACCCCACAGCCACATCAACACCAGATCTGAGCCACATCTTCGACTTACACCATAGCTCACGGCAGCGCTGGATGCTTAACCCACTGAGCGAGGCCAGGGATCAAATCCTTATGGATACTAGTCAGGTTCATTGCCCCTGAGCCACAGCGGGAACTCTGCAAACCTTCTGTTTTTATTGATAAAAGTTCCATTGTGAATGGCCAAAACAGCTACAACATGGTTGTATTGGCAGTCCAGAGACTGTTGTTCATCCTGCTTTGGCGGCCAGTCTGGAATTTACTCCCTGGTAAAAAAAGTAGCTATTTAGATACAGTTCCAGGGGAGTTCCTGCTGTAGTTCATCCATGAGGAGGCAGGTTCCATATCTGGCCTCGTTCAATGGGTTAAGGATCCAGCAATGCTCTGAGCTGTGGTGTAGGTTGCGGATGTGGCTTGGATCTGGCATTGCTGTGGCTGTGGCATAGGCCAGTGGCTGTGGCATAGGCCAGTGGCTACAGTTCTGAGTCAACCCCTAGCCTGGGAACTTCCATATGCTGTGGGTGAGACCCTAAAAATACAAAACAAAACAAAACAAAACACCAAAAAACAATTCCATGTATAATCTTACTTTATACAAACATCCTCGGATACAGGCATTTTTCTGATCTATCCACATTTTACCCAAAGGAACCTGAAGCTAAGGTGTGGTAAGAGATGGAGTGACTTGATCAAGGGTATGCATTTGCACAGGGGCAGGGCCAGAATTTGGGGTAGCTGACTCACTACATGTAGAGGTAGACAGTGCTACCTCCCCCTGTTTCTAGAAGCACTGAGTCACTACACATTACCTGTGGGAGAAAATTTCATTGCCTTTCACATCTATATGGTGAGTTCCTCTAAACATGTGTTCGAGGGTTCTCTATTCCTCTAGAGCCCAGCTATTGAAAATGTCTCCGTTCGCTCAGTTTTCCTTTTTCTCTCATCTTGCTACAGACTCTTGAATGGCCTGGGATCTTGGAAATTTTCCGTGAAACCCCTAGTTCAGAATACTTCTGGTCCTTTGCACCTCCTACAAAAGAGGGTCCTTTGGAAAGGACTTATTTGCATCACAGTTTGTTTTTTTCTCACCAGACAACCACCAGATGCCTAGAGTAGGTAATGCCCCAAGTCAAGGTAGTAAGAGTTTATGGGTATTGACACGAAAGGAGGAACCTTCCTGGACCACCTGGATACCAATTTTTTTCTAACTCGCTCTTCCCTCCTAATTGGCCTTTAGATTTATTTTCAGCTTCAAATTCATACCTTGGAGTGATCCACATATCATCTGAGAAAGTTTAGAAATACCACCCATTAATGGGGTGGTCAGCAAGAAGAAGAGGAAGAGCCCCAGGAGACAGCCCAGCTCAGCAGACTTCATGGTGCAGCCAGCAGCAAGGAGGAGCGTCTCGGTATCAACCGATGTTTTGTTTTGGGCTTGATACTTGATAGCGCTAAGCCCACTTACCCCAAGGGTCAGGACTGGGCCTTTCCAGGCATTGAGTTGGACAGTGAGTGCTTGGGTATCCAGCCATGAAGCTGAAGGGCCCAGGCCGATTAGACCCCTGATAGTGGTCCCAAGTCTATCTAGCACACAGAGCTTCTGTGTATGTTTAACCATGGAGGGTGGAACCACCAGAGCATTGAATGAAGAAGGGATTGCTTCCTTTCCTCGCCTCAACCTTCTGCCGCAAGGTAGAAACTGATCCTGTTGCAACAGAAAGAAGGTAATATTCACAGTAATAGTGATAGCAGCTAACCCCTGTTGTAATTTCTTCATGCAGCGGCATCGTTTAAAGTTTTATATCTGGGAGTTTCCGCTGTGGCGCAGCGGGTTAAGTATCTGATGTTGTCACAGCTGCGGTGTAGGTCACAGTTGCAGCTCAGATTCGATGGCTGGCCTTGGGAACGTCCATATGCTATGGGTGTAGTCAAAAAAGAGAAAAGGAAAAAAAAAAGCTCCTTATGTCTGTATCTATATCTGTATCTGTCTATATATATCTATTTCTATGCCTATATGTCTAGATATATGTCTATATCACTTTGAAATATCTCACTGAATTATCATGAGTGCCTCATGAATTAGGTGCAACTATTATCATCATTTACAGATGAAGAAACTGAGGCTCAGGTTAAGTTATATGTACAAGGTGACCCATCTATTATGCAGTGGAAACACGATTTGAACTCGTGACACTATATTAACTAGGAATGTGGGACACCTTGGTTCTGTTTTCTTGTAGGACTTTCGTACTCTTGACTTTCACATTTGTACCTTTATGCCACCTGAAGATGGTTTTTCTTTTTTTTCTTCTTTTTGGCAAGGTATAAAATAAAGGTACAATTTCATTTTTTCAATGGTTCCAGATCCATTTATTGACGAGTTCATCTTTTATTCAGTTTCTGAAGTCTTTGCTACACTACACTGTATATTTCTGCTCCAAAGCCATTCTTAAATGCTTGAATTTTGTATTATTTTAGGTTTTCATACAATTGAATTTATTTCACAGAAAGGTTTATTGCAGGGCCAAGCAAGGAGAATGGATGGCTCGTACTTAAAAACTCAAACTCCCAGATGCTTTCTGGGGAAAATTTTTATGGGTAAAATTCAGGGTGAGGGAGTTCCTGATGTGGCACAGTGGGTTAAGATCCAGCATTGTCTCTGTGGCAGCACAGCTTTGATCCTGGGCCTGGTTAAGGATCCAGCATGGCATAGGTCCCAGCGGTGGCCGGGGATCTTCCCTAAACTGTGGTTTCAGCCAAAAAAAAAAAAAAAAATTGGGATGAAGCATTCAGGATGTGTGACTTTCTTCTGATTGGCCAGTGGGGAGATGAGTAGGCAGTGCTCCAGAAATCTTGCACTCAGCCTGACGTTACCATCCTTCACCTGGGGGAGGGGGACTTAATTCTTGAGGAAGAACTCAGAGATGTGGTTGTGTAGACTCCTTGAGGTGGAACCGGCACCCTGCCCTGCAGCTGCGCTATTGTTTCTTGACTGTTCCTCCCTTCTGCATCCCCTCCCTTCCCCGAGTAGTAACTGCTCGAATCTGTTCATATACATTTTAGGGTCCGTTTGTTAAAGACTTCAAAAAACCCACCTTGGATATTAGTTTGAATTGTGTTGGATTTACAGATCAATTTGAGGAGAAAGACATGCTTACAATACCTGTCTCTGGTATATAGTTCATCTTGGTTCTTATTAATATACTCCAAGAAGTGTTCATAGTATTTCCCATACAGGACTTGCAATCTTATCTATATTTTTAGTATTATTGTCAAAGGTATCTTCAATATTTCATCTCTTTCTTGTTTGTTTCTGATGTGCAAAATGTCATTCATATTTTATACACACACACACACACACACGCACTTGTCTTTTTAGGGCCGCACCTGCAGCCTATCGAAATTCCTATCTAGGGGTTGAATTGGAGCTGCAGCTGCTGGTCTATGCCACAGCCACTGCAACACCAGATCTGGTCTGTGACCTACACCATAGCTCTCGGAGAGGCAAGGGATCGAGCTTGCATCCTTCTTGGATATTAGTCAGGTTCATTACCACTGAGCCACAACAGGAACTCCCACTCATATTATATATTGATCTTATGTTCAGCATAAGCATTTCTGTAATGAATAGTGATGTTGACCACCTTGTTCATACATATGTCTTCTTGAACAAATGTCTAGTCAGGACATTGTCCTTTTTAAAATCAGATTTTTTGGAGTTCCCTGGTGGTTCAGTGGTTTAAGGACCTGGAGTTGTCACTGCCATGGCTCTGACTACTGCCATGGCTTAGGTTCAGTCTCTGTCCTGGGAACTTCTGAATGCTGCAGGCGCAGCAAAAAAACCAAAAATTAGATTTTGGGGCTTTTTCTCCAGTACCCCACAGGCATACAAGGATCTGTGCTTGCCCCGAATCAAGACTCAAGGAAGAGCCCAGAGTCAGCAAGAGATATATGAAAGGTTTAATGGATGGGGGCGTTTACAAGTCTGAAGCAATGTCCTAAAGGGACACCCCACTGTGTGTGGCAGATGGATGGTGGGCAGGACATGGTGGCAGTCTTCACTCCAGGGTGGGGAGTGGGGAGGAGACAGCCAGCTGGGGAGATTGCCAGTTATAGGGGCAATTATGTTAGGTGGGCTCATTAGTTACTAGGGAAACCAGTGAGGAGAACACGCCTCACAGTCCCTTTGATAATCTATCACTAGCTGGGGCCTGGGGCAAGTACACAGGAAGGTCAGTCATGTGCATGGGGTGTAGGTGAAGCAGGCACTGGCTGAGCAAGGGAGGTACAGAGAGCAAGAGAACAGCCATCTTGAGCAGCCTGACCATATATCCCTCCTAATGAGTTGTATGAGTTCCATAGATATATATTTTTATGGCTGCATCCACGGCATATGGATGATTCCAAGTGGGGGATCGAATCTGAAACCTCTGCAGTGACCCAAGCAAATGCAGTCAGATTCTTAACTCACTGTTAAGAAGTGAGTTCCCACTGTGCCACAGTGGGAACTCCTTTTTATTTGTTTTGGATTTTAGCCCTTTATCAGGTATATAGTTTGCCAATATTTTCTCCCACTTCATCTGTCGCCTTTTCATTTTGTTGTGTCCTTTGTTGTGAAGAGCTTTTAAAATTCAATGTCGTCCCACTTGTTTATTTTTGCTTTTGTGCCTTGTGCTTTTGATGTCATATCCAAAAAATTATCACCAAAGACTAATATCAAGAAACATAAGGCGTTCCCCTTATGTTTTCTTCTAGGAGTTTTGTAGTCTCAAGTCTTACATTAAAGTCTTTTCCTGGAGTTCCCGTCGTGGCTCAGTGGTTAACAAATCCGACTAAGAACCATGAGGTTGTAGGTTTGATCCCTGGCCTTGCTCAGTGAGTTAAGGATCCGGTGTTGCTGTGTGCTGTGGTGTAGGTCGCAGACTCGACTTGGATCCCATGTTGCTGTGGCTCTGGCTTAAGCCAGCAGCTGTAGCTCCGATTAGACGCCTAGCCTGGGAACCTCCATATGCCTCGGGTGCGGCCCTAGAAAAGACTAAACGACAAAAAAAAAAATGTCTTTTCTTTTTTTTTCTTTTTAGGGCCTCACTCCCAGCATATGGAAGTTCTCAGGCTGGAGGTCGAATCAGAATTGCAGTTGCTGGCCCACACCACAGCCATAGCCACAGCCACAGCAATGCCAAATCTGAGCTGCAGCTGTGATGCAACCTATGCTGCAGGTTTCGGCAATGCTGGATCCTTAACCCACTGAGTGAGGCCAGGGATTGCACCTGCATCCTCATGGGTACTAGTGGGGTTTTTAACCTATAGAGCCACAGTGGGAACTCCTAAAGTCTTTTCAAGTTTTATTTTATTTTGTTTTATTTATTTTTTATTTTTTGGCCATGCCTGCGGCATGTGGAATTTCCTGGGCCAGGAATTGAAACTGTGCCACAGCAAGGATCCAAGTCACTGCCACAGCAGGAACCCAAGCCACTGTAGTGACATCGCCAGATCCTTAACCCAATACCCCACAAGAGAACTCCTTGAGTTAATTTTTGAGAGGAGTGAAATAAAGGGGTCCAATTTCATTATTTTGCATGTGAATATGTAGTTTCCTTAATATCATTTATTGAAAAGACTATCCTTTTCTGAGTATGTATTCTTGGTTCCCTTGTCAATTTGCTCGTACATGAATAGGTTTATTTCTGGGCCCTGGATTCCATTGGTCTACAGGTCTATATTTGTTTGTTTGTGTGTTTCTTTACTGGCCAAATATGGAAGTTCCTGGGCCAGGGATCAAATCTGAACTGGAGCTTCGACCTATGCCATAGCTGCAGCAATGCCAGGGAAACCAGCAAGGTTTAATGCACTGCACCAGCTGGGGATGGAACTAGCACCTCTACAGAAACAAGTCAGATCATTACCCCACTGTGCCGCAGCGGAAACTCC
This sequence comes from Phacochoerus africanus, assembly GCF_016906955.1. Taxonomy (NCBI): domain Eukaryota; kingdom Metazoa; phylum Chordata; class Mammalia; order Artiodactyla; family Suidae; genus Phacochoerus; species Phacochoerus africanus. Next base: position 15,223,531 of record NC_062546.1, read on the forward strand.
TATGTGTCTGTTTTTATGCAAGTACAATAATGTTTTGATTACTGTAGCTTTGTAATAGAGCTTGAAATCAGGAAGTGTGATGCCACTAGATCTGTTTTTCTTATTCAAGGTTGTTTTGGCTATTTTGGGTCTTTTGCGGTCCATATAAATTTTAGGATTTTTTTTTTTTTATTTCTGTAAAAAATGACATTGGAATTTTGATAGGGATTGCATGGAATCTATAAATCACTTTGGGTAGTATAAAACACACTCCTCCTGCGTGTCCTCTACTCTCACTCCTCTACAATAACGCTGCTTCATTTCTGAGACCAGATGTGTGTGTGTGCATTTCCACACGTCAAGCAATTCACAACATCAGCAGGGTGTCTTACAGTTTAACTAATCCTGACGTTATCTAACTGGAAATGTCATCAGATCCCACAGGTTAAGGGCTCAGTCTCACAAGACTGCGTCTCCTCTCCCCATGCCAGATACCAATGGCAAGTCCAGGTTGTTATCTGTGCTTTTGACCAAATGACTCTACATTGGAAATTCCCATGACCCTCTCCTTGGGTTTGATTGATACGCTGAATGGCCCACAGAACCCATGAAAACAGTTTACTTACTCTAATACTGTTTTTTTTTTTTTTAATTAAAGGATAGAACTAAGGAACAGCTGGATGGAAGAGGTGCACAGGGCAAGGTGTGCGGGAAAGGATATGGCGTTTCCATGCCCTCTCTGGGCACACCACGTGCCCAGGACCTCCACATGCTCACCAACCAGAAGCTCTTAGAACCCTGCAGTGCAGGGATTTTTATGGGGGCTTTATTACATAGATGTGATAGATTAAATTTTGGCGTTTGTACTTGAACTCAATCTCCAGTCCCTTTTCCTACCCTAGAGATCAGAGGGTGGACAGAAGTTTCAACCCTCTCATCACATGGTTGGTTCTCCTGGCAATCAGCTTCCATTCTTGTGTTGCCTAGGGACATCCCCAAATCACTTATTGAACATGAACTCACCTATTGAACATGAACTCACCTATAACGGAAAGGAGGTTATTATTAATGATAAGATACTTATTCACCTTTGTGGCTCTAGAGTGATTTCAGGAACTGAGGACAAAAGATCAAATATTACCCCATTGCTCTTACTACTTAAGTAGTTCTAAGCATTTTGGGAGCTGTGAGCCAGAAACTGTGGATCAAGACCAGGGTATATGTTTATTATAAATCAAATTGTCACAGGTGGTATGGGTATTTTAACAGTATTAATTCTTCTGATCCGTAAGCATGAGCTATCTTTTGGTTAATTTGTGTCTTCAGTTTCTTTCATTGATGTCATATGGTTTACAGTGTACAGATCTTTCGCCTTTTTGGTTAAATTTATTCCTAAGTTTTTAAAAAAATTCTATTTATGCTGTTGTAATTAGGATCACTTTATTTATTTTTTTATTTAAAAATTTTTTTTATTACTCAATGAATTTTTTACATTTATAGTTGTACAATGATCATCACAATCCAATTTTATAGAATTTCCATCCCACACTGCCAGCGCATTCCCCCACCCCCCAAACTGTCTCCTTTGGAAACCACAAGTTTTTTCTAAGTCTGTGAGTCAGTATCTGTTCTGCCTAGAAGTTCATTGTGTCCTTTTTTCAGATTCCACATGTCAGTGATAGCATTTGATGTTGGTGTCTCATTGTCTGACTGACTTCAATTAACATGATAATTTCTAGGTCCATCCATGTTGCTAAAAGTGTGGGATCACTTTATTTTTCATATATTTCACTCTAAGTGTTTAGAAATGTGACTGATTTTTTTATATGTTGATTTTGTATCTTGCAACTTTACTAAATTCTAGTAGTTTTTTGGTGGAGACTTTAGGGTTTTCTCTAAATAAGATCTTCCTCCTTTATAGACAGATAATTTACCTCTTCCTTCCAATTTGGATGACTTTTATTTCTTTTTCTTGCCTAATTACTCTGGCTAGGACTTCTAGTACTAAGTTAATATGAGTGGTGAAAGTGAGCACCCTTGTCTTGTTACTGATCTTAGAGGAAAAGCTTCCAGCTTTTCAATGTTGAGTGTGTTATCTGTAGGCTTGTCATATAAGATCTTTTTTTTTGGAGTTCCCGTCGTGGCGCAGTGGTTAACGAATCCGACTAGGAACCATGAGGTTGCGGATTCAGTCCCTGGCCTTGCTCAGTGGGTTAAGGATCCGGCGTTGCCGTGAGCTGTGGTGTAGGTCGCAGACACGGCTTGGATCCCCCGTTGCTGTGGCTCTGGCATAGGCCGGTGGCTACAGCTCCAATTAGACCCCTAGCCTAGGAACCTCCATATGCGCCCAAAGAAATAGCAAAAAAAAAAAAAAAAAAAAAAAAAGGGGTCTTTTTTTTTGGCTGTACCCATGGTGTATGGAAGTCCTGGGTCAAGTACTGAATCCGAGCCAAAGCTGAGACCTAGGCCAAAGATGTGGCAATGCCAGATCTTTAACCCACTATGCTGGGCTGGGGATCAAACCTGTGCCCCTGGACTGTGAACTTTTACATGCTTCTCATTTTCCATCCGTTCTTCCCTGTAGGTGGGACAGGATGGCTAGAGGGGGCTGGAGTCAGGTGTTTCCCTTCCTCCACATGGAAGGATAGAGCCAGTTTCAGTTAATATTCCCCTTCTGCCATGACAGTTAGGCTCTGATAAAATCTCATCAGGTTAGGCTCTGGTTAAATAGTTTCTCCTGGAAGCAGAAGAAACTTATTAAGAAGAACAGAATCCTCTGGCATATTTCAAAATATATTTGGCCCCTCCTCCTTCTAGAAGCACAAGGAGATTTTTCTCTGATATTTCATTTTGAGGACCTGGTAGAGCTCCTGGAGATAAAAGTCACAAAAATACACATCCTTCTGTATGTCTGGTCCCCTTGGAGTTTTTTTTTAGCTCTCAAAGTTGTCCATGTGAGCCTCCAACAAGTTGCCAGCTAGAGTTTGAGTTTCCCTACCCTGGCACTGTCCCAGCAGTGGTGGCTGCTCATGGATTTCTGCTCTGGTAAGTTGGTATTTGCCTACCGATCTCTCCAATTTTGAGGACAGTGGTTTTCCATGTGACCTTACTTCTCTTACAGATCTAAGGAGAGTTTTAAATTTTTAAAATCTGTTCAGCTTTTTCTTTTCTTTTTTTTTTGTTTGTTTGTTTTTTTTTGCATTTTAGGGCTGTACCCATAGCTCATGGAAGTTCCCAGGCTAGGGGCTGAATCAGAGCTGCAGCTGCTGGCCTACATCACAGCCATAGCAACACGGAATCTGAGCCGAGTCTGTGACCTACACCACATCTCCTGGCAATGCTGGATCCCTGGCCCACTGAGTGAGGCCAATCGAACCCACATCCTCTTGGATACTAGTCTAGTTCCCGCTAGAACATGCTGAGCCATAAGGAGAACTCCTATTCAGGCTTTTCTTGTTGTTAGGATGGAGTGATGACTTTTAAGTTTCTTACATGTTGGACTGGAGATAAGAAGTCTCTCTTTTACATGTTTATTGCTGTTCAATTTTGGCCTCCATTAATTTTGTTGAAAAATTAGCTGAGATTCTTACCATTGGTCCTTTAAGATACCCTGATTTTTTTCCCCCCAGTGTCTGCAAATAAATTTTTTTTCTATGCCTTTGGTTTCCTACAGTCTTGCTCTGATGAGCCTGGATGTGGTTTTCTTTGCGTGGACCCTATTTAGGGTTTATACTGATTTTTTTTTTTCTGGCTGTGGAAGTTCCTGGGCCAGAGATCAAACCCACCACAGAAGTGACCTGAGTCACAGCAATGACAACAGGGGATTCTTAATCTGCTATGCCACCAAGGAACTTCTATATTGATTTTTTGATGGCTTAATTAAACTCTTTTTTTCCCTCCATAGATCTTTTTATTTATGTACTTTTTTTTGTCTTTTGTCTTTTTTGTTGTCGTTGTTGTTGCTATTTCTTGGGCCTCTCCCGTGGCATATGGAGGTTCCCAGGCTAGGGGTCGAATCGGAGCTGTAGCCACCGGCCTACGCCAGAGCCACAGCAACTCGGGATCCGAGCCGCATCTGCAACCTACACCACAGCTCACGGCAACGCCGGATCGTTAACCCACTGAGCAAGGGCAGGGACCGAACCCGCAACCTCATGGTTCCTAGTCGGATTTATTAACCACTGCGCCACGATGGGAACTCCTATTTATGTATTTTTTTTATAATGATTTTTATTTTTTCCATTATAGCTGGTTTACAGTGTTCTGTCAATTCTCCACTGCACAGCAAGGTGACCCAGTCACACATACATGTATACATTCTTCACATTATCATGCTCCACCATAAGTGACTAGATTTCAACAGTATTGGAAAATTCCCATCTATTATCTTTCCAAAATATATTTTGTGTAAGCTTATCTATTTCAGAGCTCCTGTCGTGGAGCAGCAGGTTACGAACCTGACTAGCATTCATGAGGACTCAGGTTCGATCCCTGGCCTCACTCAGTGGGTTAGGGATCCTGTGTTGCCATGAGCTGTAGGGTAGGTCACAGATGCGGCTCAGATCTAGTGTTGCTGTGGTGTAGGCTGGCAGCTGCAGTTTCAATTCAACCCTTAGCCTGGGAACTTCATATGTTGGACATATGGCCAAAGAAAGAAAGAAAGAAAGAGGGAGTTCCCGTCGTGGCACAGTGGTTAACGAATCCGACTAGGAACCATGAGGTTGCAGGTTCGGTCCCTGCCCTTGCTCAGTGGGTTAACGATCCGGCCTTGCCGTGAGCTGTGGTGTAGTTTGCAGACGCAGCTCGGATCCCGCGTTGCTGTGGCTCTGGTGTAGGCCGGTGGCTACAGCTCCGATTCAACCCTAGCCTGGGAACCTCCATATGCCGCGGGAGCGGCCCAAGAAATAGCAACAACAACAAAAAAAAAAAAAAAAAGAAAGAAAGAAAGATCTCACCCTCACTTTTAGGATAAAGGTATTTGGATATTTATTCCTAAAGCCATTCATGGGTATTCACTAGAGCCTCCCCTCCCTACCTTAGCAGGCAGGTCTTGACAAATATGATCAGTAGGCCAAAACTGCCATGTCACTTGTGATTGGAAATAAAGTTTACTGGAACCCAGCCACACTTCTTCCTTCAGGTATGGTTTGTGGCTGCTTTTGTGCTAACCAGCAGGTTTGAGTAGTTGTAACAGAGATCATAGGGCCTGAAAACCTGAAAATATGTGTTGTCTAGTCCTCTTCAGAAAACATTTGCCAACCCTTGCTGTAAAACTTTAGCATCTTTTTAATCAGACTCCTTTTATAAATCGTAATCCTTGGAGAGACTAGGACAGAGTGATAAAGCTGTTCTCCAGGGGACTGTGGTCTTCATAGATGCATATTCAGTCTCCTTCCAGGGGACAGAACATTAAAAAAAAATGACTCCTGGAGTTCCTGTCGTGGTGCAGTGGTTAACGAATCCGACTAGGAACCATGAGGTTTCGGGTTTGATCCCTGGCCTTGCTCAGTGGGTCAAAGATCCAGCGTTGCTGTGAGCTGTGGTGTAGGTCGAAGTCGAGGCTCGGATCCCGAGTCACTGTGGCTGTGGTGTAGGCCAGTGGCCACGGCTCTGATTAGACCCCTAGCCTGGGAATCTCCACATGCCGCAGGAGCAGCCCTAGAAAAGGCAAAAAGACAAAAAAAAAAATTAAAAAAAGGACTCCTTTTTCATTCTGTCCCCTTAGTCTCATTATTGCCTTGGTATATTCTGCCTGAGGACTGAGGGTCTGTTGATCTTTCCGAGTGGAGAGAACTCCCGGCAGTCATTTACGGTGTGTTCATAAACATCATTGTTTTTCTTGGCCCATTTAATTCTGGCCATTAAACACTTGTCCCCCGTTTCCCGTCTTTTCCCCCTTCCCTGGGAAGAGTTGGACCCACCTATTATCCTGGACCCACTCCCGGATTCCCCATTCTTGTCCCTTGTTCTTTAATAAACACTCAGGCTTGAGTGCAGCATCCCTTCAAGAGAGTCCCTCTCGGATGGTCCATCCATTTGTGCGCCGTATGTGCCAAGTCCATATAGTCCAGCTTCCCAACCTTGTCCCCCTCAAAGCAAGTCGTGGTGCTTAGATGGTATTCGTTGAGGAAGGGGGTGTGTGTGAAAATCCATTTTCCTTCTTCCTTTGTGCCACTCTTTATATTTCATACTTTTCAGTAAATTCTCAGAATTTTAATATCGATGATAATCGTAACAACGCATATTTCTTTCACAGCTAGAAATGTACAAGGTGTTCAGATTTTTTGAAAAAGTATAGTTGATTTACAATGTTGTGCCAGTTTCCGATGGCGTACAGTTTATTTTTATGCTTATTAGTTCATTTGCTCTTTCTCTTCGCTTAATCCTGTGGAAGAGGAAGAACGAAATGGTTTATGTCCTTTTCCTCAAGGCTCAGAGGAAGGGCGTTGGAAGTGATGAAGCCAAGCAGAGAAAGGAATCCTATTTTAGAAAAACAGTGCAAAACGACAAATACTAAATTAGGGATGTAAGTGAATATTTATGTGGGATAAGAAAAGCAATGATTAAAAAGTCACAAACATGTAAAAGCTTACACATGCATTAAACATCATGAGTCTCAAAAAATAACACGCTTCATGATTATTATTTAAAACATCTTTATAATACATTTTCCTTATATTTTGTGACTGATTCTTCTTTGAGTGCCTCTTCTTATGACAGTGATTATTACTTTTGTATTATATTATATTACATTTTTTTTGGTCACGCCTGTGGCATGTGGGAGTTTCCAGGCCAGGGAGCGAACCCATGCCATGACAGTGACAACACCAGATCCTTAACCCACTGTGCCACAGGGGAACTCCAGGACAATGACTTTAATACTTTTTTTTCTACAGATACAACTAAAAGAATAATCCAGTCTTTTCTCTAGCATGGTTGATCGAAAGTTTAAAGTTATAATCTGGAGATCTAATGCGCAGAAGAGTGACTATAGTCAGCAACACTGTATTATAACCTTCGAGTTGCCAAAAGACAAGATCCTAATCATTCTCAACACCAAAAGGGGAAAAACGATTATGTGATGTGATGGAGGTATTCGCTAACCTTGTAGTAGTAATCATATTGCCATATATAAATGTATCAAATCAATGCATTGTATACCTTAAATTTACACAGTATGTCAATTATATCTCAACAAAAAATTGCCATTGATTTTTTTTTGCCTTTTTTTTTGTCTTTTTAGGGCTGCACCCATGGCATATGGAGGTTCCCAGGCTAGGGGTCCAATCGGAGCTGTAGTTGCCAGCCTACGCCACAGCCACAACAACGCCAGATCCGAGCCATGTCTGCGACCCACACCACAGCTCATGGCAATGCCGGATCCGTAACCCACTGAGCAAGGCCAGGAATCAAACCCGCGTCCTCATGTTGGGTTCGTTAACCACCGAGCCACAATGGGAACTCTGCCATTGATTGTTTAGGAAAGATTCTTTTCGGACTCATAAGGTTGGTAATACCACCTCTGTCAGTTTCTCCCTAGTTTCTGGCTCAGAAGGTGCTTCCTGCCTGGGGGAAACCCTTGGAGAATTCTAGCTCTTTGGTCTTGAACTAATAGACTCTCATGGTCACCTAATAGCCACTGATCCAGTTCTACCGAGTGCTCCCCACCGCCACTGTGCTGCCCTTAGTTGATGATATGGCCATGAAGCCTTGAAGGCTGGCCCCAAGCAGGTTGCAGTGCAGTATCTGACGGATATTTCTTGCTGGGGGTCAAATATGGACTCAGTTTGCTCTGTGAGTATAACAGATTGTCAAGGGTTGTCCAGATGTGCAGATAATAGTACCTCAAGGCCACCATTAGGCCATGCAGTCTACCTCCTGGGTTGGGACAGTGCTGCCCGTCTCCATGCTGGGATGCCATTGCTCCTTCCTCACCTCATCCTGGGAGGTGCTGCATCTTGAGAAGAGGAACTGGGGGCCTGAAGCTTAAGCTTCATGAGCTTCATGGTTAATTAGCCTTTTCAGCCAAGCTCAAAACCTATTTGCCTGGCAGCTGCAGCTCCGATTCAACCCCCAGCCTTGGAACTTCCATATGCCGCAGGTGCGGGGCACCCCCCGCCCCAACCCCTGCCCAAAATATCTATTTGCAAGTCAGCTCTTGTGGGGGAGAGTGGACTCAAAGTACTTCTTCTTTTTTTTTTTTGTCTTTTTTAGGGCCGCATCTGCAGCATATGGAGGTTCCCAGGCTAGGGGTCGAAACAGAGCTGCAGCTGCCAGCCTATACCACAGCCACAGCAATGCAGGATCTGAGCCACGTCTGCGAGTTACACCACAGCTCACAGCAAAACTGGATCTTTAATTCATTGAGTGAGGCCAGAGATCGAACCCACAACCTCATGGTCCCTAGTCAGATTTGTTTCCACCACGCCACGATGGGAATTCCTCAGATTGCTTCTTAAAACCTTCCTAAAAGTGGACTAAGAAAAACAGAGTGGGAGGCCATGGGGAAAAATGGGGGATAATCAACCCATTTTTTTCCTTCTGGATTCTTTAAACACATCCATAATTACCCTACGTTGGAACTCCAGAGAGCTATTGTCACCGAATTGTGTGTTGTCAGTCTCTGCTTAAAGAAGTAGCCCCAGGACATTCCTCATGGAATCTAACGGGAGGCTGTCCTGGAGAGCGTGGCTCCCCTTACCACACAATGCTGCCTCTTTGAGAACATGTGGAAGAGCTTGTCTCTTTCGCTGTTTACTACTGTAAATATTTCTATTTTTCTTTCTTTTTGGGGGGGTATCTTTGTTTTAAAATTTTTTCGTATTCTCATTTTCTTGGGTATCTTCTTGGATTAACCCTCGTGCTTACCCTGTACTTTGTAACCGCAGTTCCTTGGTGGCCAAGTGCTGAAGGATCTGGCATTGGTGCTGCTGTGGCTCAGGTTGGATCCCTGGCCGTGGGCATGGCCAACACCCCTCCAACTTTGTAACTGATTGTGGTCCCCTCATTGTGATGCTGACGTAAAAGCTTAGAGCCCATTTTATGAGGTCTCATAGCAAGGGTCTATGACACTGCGGCTCGCGTTTGCTCTGATAATCCCTTTGATGGTTCTACACTACTTTATTATCCTTAGATCTTCTTTGCCTCTATCCTTCTTATGTAGGCTAAATTTATCTTTAAAAATATTACATGGTAAGCTGCCTTAAGTCCTTCTGAAACAAGGTTGAATATCAATCAATAAATGAATAAACCCATAAGTGAGCTTGAAACCAGGTCTTCATATTAAGTTATTCTTTCCAGGATACCATGCTGCTTGGAAAGTGGAATGGGTGAGAAGGGGCACTGGGGACTCTTGGTTCATTAGCTTCATGGTTGGGTTCCTGGGACATCCTGTTCTGCCTCAATGACTGAAAGGCAGTGAAGTGGGGGAAGATGGGAACTAAATGCAAATGGAGCCACCAAGAATTTAGGTTCCAGTTTAAAAGAATAGTTTCATCTCAGCAAAGATATCTCCTACCAACTCCTAACAGCATCAGGCAGGAGGTTCATCTGAACCCTTCTTGGTGCTTTATTTGCTATTCCAGGTGATTAGAAAAGTTGGTAAGAGCAGCAGTGAGACCCTAGGAGATGCTATATTCCTACCTTAGCCTTTACCCTGAAAGAGAATTAGACTGTTGGGAGGCCACTCTAGGTTAGGATTCCCTAATGCCCTAGGAGGTAAACTCTTCCTCAGAGTATGTATTAGTATACCTTCCTAAGTCAGAAGCCACAGTTTTGTTCCCAGTTCAGGAGGGAGCACCTCAATAATGAGAGAAGACAGGGAGGTCCATCTCTGACTCTACTGAGTGGACAATTTTCTGCAAAATGGTCTAGGGGAGTGATGAGGTATTTTGCATTTGATGACAGCTTAATATACTGATACCAGCTGATGGTGGGAATAGATATGCCAATGGGACAGACAAATCTACCTGAGTCAGGAAGCATGTGCCTGGAGGGAGGGGGACCCTCATGAACCAAGGTCAGAACTTCACAGAATCCTAACGGCTGCCCTGGCCACTGCTCCTGACATATAATCTATCTTTCAGTATAAGAGTTCCCAATATGTATGACTGGGTCACTTTGCCATATAGTAGAAATTGATAGAACACTGTAAATCGACTATAATGGAAAAAATTAAAATCATAAAAAAAGTGTTCCCAGATGAGGAAGTTCCCACTGTGGCTCAGTGGGAACAAACCTGACTGGTATCCATGAAGATGAGGATTCAATCCCTGGCACCGCTCAGTGGCTTAAGTATCCGGCATTGCTGTGAGCTGTGGCGTAGGTTGAGGATGCTGCTCGGATCTGGTGTTGCTGTGGCTGTGGTATAGGCCAGCAGCTGCAGCTTCTATTCCACCCCTAGCCTGGGAGCTTCCATATGCTGCAAATGCAGCCTTAAAAGACAAAAACAAACAAACAAACAAACAACAAAAAAACCAAAACCAAAACCAACCAACCAACCAAACAAACAAAAACAGTTCTCAAATGAGTCTCCAAAGGAAAGCTGGAATGTGAGAAGACAGGGTAGGCAACATTCTAAAACACGACTGTGATACATGATACATGTGATCCATGATCTGATACATGATACATATGGAGGAGCTTTCCTATTAAGGTATGGGCACTGTGTGCCAGGAGGTCTGAAAGCAAGGGGAGTGTACAGCATGCTTCTGTGTCAGATGCTATGCCAGGCCCATCAAACTCCCTAGAACAAACCAGACCCAAGATACAGTATTTTGATTCTACCAGTGCCCCTTTTTTCCCTAAGTGGGCTTGAATCCATCTTTTTCTCTGGCCTTGAACTATCCTAACTGTAAAATACAGGGATGAGACACAATAATTGCACATAATCCTTCTGGTTCTAAAATTGGGAGAAGAAGGAATGTGAATTGTGTCTGTGTCCAACTATGAGTTTGAGGGTAAAAAAGAAAAGCCATGTGTAGGGTGGGTAATAAAGGCAAAAAGCGAATAAAACAGTGGGTAACAGGAGAAGAGAAGCATGTCAGCTGCTTGACCCTCTTATGCTAGAGGTGTGGGTCCAGACGTGCTTGAGTGTGGCCATGACAAGCTCAATGCTAAGTTGTTGGTTCCATAGGGAGAGATGGGGGTATAAGTGTGGCATTAGATGGATGATGAGTTTCTTTGCCATCAAGGAGTCTGGGGTTTGTGCTTTTGTGGCCCTGGTTTCCTTCTCAGACCCTGGTGTAGGTGACCCTTCTTCTTTGACAAACCCCAGGGCCCATGCAGTTGGCTGACAACATGCATACTCTGACCCAAAGTTAGCATTTAATAAATCTTAGCTGTTGGGATTTTATTCTTCATACTGTTTTTCATAGCGACTGTACCAATTTACATTCTCAGCAGCAGTGCATGAGGGTTCTTTTTCTCTACGTCTTTGCCAACATTTGTTATTTGTTGTCTTTTTGATAATAGCCATTTTGATAGAGGCATGTGGTGATATCGCTTTGTGATTTTTTTTTGGCTGCGCCTGCAGTATGTGAAGTTCCTGGGCAAAGGAGTGAACCCGCACCACAGAAGCAACCTGAGCTGCTGCTAAGAAAATGCCCCATCCTTAACCTGCTGTGCCACAAATTGGCTTTTTTAAAATGTTGAGTTGCATAAGTTCTTTGTCTATTTTGGATATTAACCTCTTATCAAATATATCATCTGCAAGTATCTTCTCCGCATCAGTAACAGTCTTCATTTTGTTGATTGTTCCTTTCACTGTGCAAGAGCTTTTTACTTTGGTGTAGTCCCATTTGTTTATTTTTGCTTTTGTTTCCCTTGCCCGTGGAGACATATTAGAAAATATTGCAAAAAGACAAAAAAAAAAAAAAGAAAAAAGAAAAAAGAAAATATTGCTAAGACTGGTGTCAAAGAGAGTATTGCCTGTTTTCTTCCCAGAGTTTCATGGTTTCAGGTCTTTAATCCACTTTGAGTTTATTTTTGTAGGTGGTATGAGGAAGCAAGCAGTCCAGTTTGGTTCTTTTGCATGTAGCTGTCCAGTTTTCCAACTTTATTTATTTATTTATTTTTAAGGGCCACATGTGTGGCATATGGAAGTTCCCAGGCTCTATGGACTGAATCAGAACTGTAGCTGCCAGCTTAAGCCACAGCCACAGCAATGCCACATCCAAGCTGCATCTGTGACCTATACCACAGCTCTCAATAACATCGGATCCTTAACCCACTGAGCAAGGCCGGGGATTGAACCCACATCCTCACATATACTAGTCAGGTTCCTTACTTCTGAGCCATGATGGGAAGTCCCCAACACTCTTTATCGAGGAGGCTATCTTTTCCTTATTATATTCTTGCCTCTTCTGACATAGATTAAATGACCAAGTAAGTGTGGATTTATTTGTGGGCTCTCTATTCTGCTCCATTGGTTTATATGTCTCTTTTTGATAACGATAGCCTTGTAGTATTGTCTGAAGTTAGGGTGTGTGATACTTCCAGCTTCATGCTTCTTTCTCATATTGTCTTGGCTGTTCAAGGTCATTTGTGTTTTCATACAGATTTTAGAATTATTTGTTCTAGTTCTGTGAAAAATGCCATTGCTATTTTGATAGGGATCACACTGAATCTGCAGATTGCCTTAAGTAGTATAGCCGTTTTAGCCATATTATCCTTCCAATTCATGAGCATAGTATATCTTCCCATTTGTTTATGTTGTCTTCAATTTCCTTTTTTTTTTTTTGCCTTTTCTTGAGCCACTCCTGCGGCATATGGAGGTTCCCAGGCTAGGGGTCCAATCAGAGCTGTAGCGTCTGGCCTATGCCAGAGCCACAGCAAGGTGGGATCCGAGCCGCATCTGCGACCCACATCACAGCTCACGGCAACGCCGGACCCTTAACCCACTGAGCAAGGGCAGGGACCGAACCTGCACCCTCATGGTTCCTAGTCGGATTCGTTAACCACTGTGCCACAACGGGAACTCCTGTCTTCAATTTCTTTCATCCTTGTCTTATAGTTTTCAGAGCACAGGTCTTTTATCTCCTCAGATTTATTCCTAAATATTTAATTAATTAACTAATTAATTTATTTATTCATTTATTTGGATGCACCTCCAGCGTGTGAAGGTTCCCAGGCCAGGGATCCTTACTCCACTGTGCCACAAGGGAACTCCCAATATTTTATTCTTTTTGATGCAATTATAAATGGGGTTGTTTTCTTTCTTTCTTTTTTTCTTTTTAGGGTTGTAGCATATGGAATTTCTCAGGCTAGGGGTTGAATTGGAGCTGCAGCTGCCAGCCTACACCACAGCCACAGCAACATGGGATCTGAACTACGTCTGTGACCAACACTGCAGCTTGTGGCAATGCTGGATCCTTAACCCACTGAGTGGGGCCAGGGATGGAACCCTCAACCTCATCGTTCCTAGTTGGATTCGCTAACCACTGAGCCATGACGGGAACTCCCTGGATTTCTTTTCTTTTTCTTCTCTCCTGTGGCAAGGGCTTCCAATACTACGCTGAATGAAAGTGTCAAGGATGGGAATTTTTGTCTCGTTCCTGATATTAGAGGAAATACTTTTGGCTTTCTATCACTCAGTATGTTAGGCTCGTCATATATTGTCTCTAATATGTTGAGGTATGTTTCCTCTATACCAGCTGTGTTGAGAGTTCTTATAAGGGAGGTTGAATTTCATCAAAAGCTTTCCTGCATCTGTTGAGTTGACCATTTTAATTCTTCAGTGTGTTAATGTGGTATATCATTTTGATTGATGTGGATATTGAACCATCCTCGTGTCTCTGGGGTAAATCTCATCAGATTATAGTACATGATTGTTTTAATGTATTGTTGAATTCAATTTGCTAATATCTTGTTGAAGGTTTTTGCATCTATGTTCTTCAGTGATATTGGCCTGTATTTTCTGGTTTGTTTGTGTGTTTGTTTTTTCTCTTTTTTTTTGGCTGCCCCATGACCTATGGAGTTCCCAGGCCAGGGATCAGCTCCAAGCCACAGTTGTGACCTATGCTGCAACTGTGGCAACACAGATCTTTAACCCACTGTGCCGGACTGGGGATCAAACCTGCATCCCAGATCTCCAGAGATGCTGCCAATCCTGCGGCATCACAGTGGGAACTCCAGGCCGATATGTTCTCTGTCTTTGCCAAGTTTGGTATCATGGTGAGGGTGACTTCACAGAATGAGTTTGGAACATAGATGATTGTCTTTGGCTATGAAGTCTCAGCTAAAATGCTTATGAGACAGTGGAAAAAAGCCCCACTCTATAGCCTACCAGGAATACATTCATTTCACACAGGGTCTCCTATAATTTACATAAGTAATCTCCTACTGTTGACTATTAAAGTCGATTCAAGTATTTTATATTCCTCAGTAATATGGATGAGCATCTTTGTCCACGTTATTATTTCATCAGTATGTCTTTTAGTAAAGATCTTCCCTTGGTGTGATGCCTGTGGGTCCTCCAGTCCAACACCCAAATAATCCTCCAAAAACATGAATCCATTCCTGTATCATCTCCGAATCTTTCAGTTAGAAAAAAACCATATCGTGGGTGCCTATGAAATGGGAAATCTCCATTTTCCAAGTTCCTTCCCTGTCTGTTCCTGCCTCAGTCTCATCGCATACCACGCTCATTTTATACCCTGAGTAAAAAGTTCAGATACTGCTTCAACAATTAGTACATATCTTGGAATTTTATTCCTTTACGAATAACTGGAACTAAACACCAGTACATTAAATGTAAATTTTTTTTTCTTTTTGCTTTTTTAGGGCCGCACCCATGGCATATGGAGATTCCCAGGCTAGGGGTTGAATTGGAGCTGTAGCTGCCGGCCTACACCACAGCCACAACAATGCCACCTCCGAGCCACGTCTGTCTGTGACCTACACCACAGCTCATGGCAATGCCAGATCCTTCACCCACTGGGCGAGGCCAGGGATTGAACCTGTGTCCTCATGGATACTAGTCAGTTTTGTTTCCATTGTGCCATGACGGGAACTCCAAAAAATTTGTTTCAATAATGTTCACCCCTTGTAATATTCTCTGACATCATGATCTTTACTTAGCCATTATAATATCAATACCAGTGTTATAAACTCAAACCAATGCTTTCTGATAGGACTTTCTGCAGTGACGGAATGTCCTGCAACATTTCGTGTGTTAGCCACAAGTCACTTGATGTTGTCAAACACTTGAAAAGTGACTAGTGAGACCGAGGAGCTGATGGCATATTTTATTTTGTAGAATCGTAATTAATATAAATTTACATTTAAATAGACTCCTGTGACCAGTGCTCTGGTAATGGACAGATCAAGGTCAGATGATTCAAACGGTGACAGCTGCAGTTCAAATGGGCCAACAATAAGGTGAGAGGCCTGGCTCACGTGGTCAACTGGAAGCACCTCTGGACAATTCGTGGTGATAAAGGTGACTGCAGAGCTTCCTGAACTATGTGTCCAGCTCTGGGCCAGGGATCACCAGGGATCAGCCCGGTTAGAAGGGTGTCGCAGATGAGAGGAGGAGGACGTGGAATTGTGATGCATTCATCTTGGGAAACGTTCATCTGGGGATGCGATGCGGGGGACGTAGAATCATGGGACTGGGTGACCACACTTTTCCAGGTGGGTAACATGTACCTGGGCCTTGCAGAGGGAAGCAGCATCTTCTACAGTAGTTGGAGGTTTAGGAGATCATTGTTAAATTAGCGGATCTTTCATCATTTGATTTAATCACATGATCTTTCAGGGATGGGGCTCTTTCCACAGCTCTGCCTTGTTCCGTGGCCGACGATATTTCAAAGACCAGAGACACGATGCTCATCTTCATTGGCAGCTAATGTGTATGGAACCTAGAGACATTTTTTTAAAAACACAGCATTTAAGGTGGAAGGCAAACTTTGATTCCTTTACAAAACAAGAATTTTGGGTAAAGAAAGCATTGGGAAGACATGAATAGTAACGGTGACAGTTCCCGTAGACTCCGGCAGGCGCTGTGGTGTGTACTTTACCTATGCCGTCTTATTTTGCCTCGTGAGACACCTGGAGGCAGGTGTTATTCAGCTCACTTTACAGACAAAGAGAATGGAGCCCGGAGGACTTGGAGATGCCCAGCAGGAGCAGGTCATCGAGGGCAGGGCTGGACTGAGTCCCAGAGCAGCCCAGGACCCTTAGCCCTTACTCTGCCCTCGTCTGCCTTGTGAATGGGATATTTCAAAGCTTCTTTTTTGCTTGTTTTCTCCAGCCTATTCGAGGTTTTCAAAAGCAAATGTAAATGAATCTTTACAAAAACTAATTTGTAAAGACCAAAGGGAAGTACACAGCTCAACGCTGCCCTTTCTGGGAATCAGATGAGCAGTGTTTTTCAGGTCCTCTGGGCACTGTCCTCTCCTACCCCCCCGATCTTCCCAGCCAACACCAGGGTCTCCAGAGCAGAAATGGTCAGTTGAGGGGAAGCGTTCTGCAGAGGACAGGCTGCAGGATCGCGGGGAGCAGACACGGAGACACGTGGATTGAATAGATTTTCCAGTTAATGCTGCCTGGGCTCTGGATTAGGTGACAAGGCTGATGCATTGACTGATGGCGTGTGTGAGACCTGGGCAGGTAATTTTTTTGTTGTTGTTGTTGTCTTTCTAGGGCTGCAACCTTGACATATGGAGGTTCCCAGGCTCGGGGTTGAATCGGAGCTATAGCTGCCGGCCTACACCACAGTCATAGAAGTGCAGGATCCAAGCCGCATCTGCCACCTACACCACAGCTCACAGCAACACTGGATCCCCGGCCCACCGAGCAAGGCCAGGAATTGAACCCTCATCCTCATGGATACTAGTTGGATTTATTTCTGCTGTGCCACAATGGGGACCTCTCTCCAGGCATCAGCTTCCTCATATTTAAGACTAGAACAACAATAGTGAAACTAAAATAGATTACCCATGGAATCTCAAAAAACCTGGCTCATGGGAGTTCCCGTTGTGGCTCAGAGGGTTAAGAACCTGACATAGTGTCCGGGAGGATGCAGGTTCCATCCCTAGCCTCGCTCAGTGGGTTAAGGATCCGGTGCCGCCACAAGCTGTAGCATAGATCAAATATGCGGCTTGGATCTGGTGTTGCTGTGCCTGTGGTGTAGGCCGGCCGCTGCAGCTCTGTATCTGCCTCTCTGAACACACCAATTAGCCCCTCCATCCACAGACCCTGCCCTGTCCCACCAGCAGCTCTAAGGTTGGGGTTGGACATAAGAAGCCCCTTACCTTTCATTGTCTACCCTTTTTGTTCAATGTACAGATTATGCCACAGAAGGCAGAACAGCACTGAAATCCTTGATGGCAATCTTCCTGCAGTGTGCAGAAATGAGTACAGTTTTCAGGAACCGATTTGCAGGGTGGAGGTTCCAGGATATACCCTGGAACACAGAACAGGAAAGAGAAGGGCTTGAACAACAGGCTGGAGTGACATTCAGAAGCCCAAGGAACTGCCAGAGGACGGATGGCCCTCATGGGGTCACAAAGATGTGGAGTAGGGCTTTGCCTTTCATTGCTGCCTTCCTCTGACTTCTCAGCGGGGAAAACCAGTGCTTGGATATTTGATGAAAAAGAGAGTTTGAGGGTTCCCTGGGGACTAGTTTGAGAGCTCCCTGGCATTGTCACTGTTGTGGCTTGGGTTCAATCCCCGGCCCAGGAACTTCTGTCTGCTGTGGACACGCCCCTACCCTCAGAAGACAGAGTTTGGCAGAATCCTGCACCCACCGGTTATTCATCATCTTTTGGCAGATGAGATGCCAGGTCCCCAGAGACCCTAGCTGAGTCCAGTTCAAGGGAATGAATGGTGTGTGTGGTGAGCTAGGGAGGGATGTGTGGCCCATTTGCTCTGGGTCTCCAGCGAGTCATACAGTCTCTCGCTAACAATGTAGTTTATCCTAGAGTTTGATTTACCACGTGCTATTTGTGTTCAGGAAGAATGAGCAAAAGGGCTGATTTTTGGAAAGGATGAAACCACACAGCACAGTAAAGTTATTGGGATTGGAATGCTAGACCCCAAACCGCAAATGAGTTTGGCGGGGGTGGCTTCTTTCATGGGGAGAAGGATGGGTATTTCAGAATGGGATGCAAAGATCAGCTGTTCCTTCTTCTTAGGTCTCTAGGAGGCCTTAGGAGGCCAGAGCACCAGATCCCCCACTTTGCACTGATAGAGAAGCATCAGATTTCTTGTTGACATCCCATTACCCTCATCCACCAGGTAGTCAGGTCAAAGCTGAGAGTGCATCTGAGGGGATCCCGCCCTAAGACTCCAGCTCACAGTTTTCTCTCCATTCTTTCTTTCTTTCTTCTTCTTCTTCTTCTTCTTTTTTTTTTTTTTGTCTTTTTAGGGCCACACTCTCAGCATATGGAGGTTCCCAGGCTAGGGGTCGAATTGGAGCTGTAGCTGCCAGCCTACACCACAGTCACAGCAACATGGGATCTGAGACTCGCCTGTGACCTACACCACAGCTCATGGCAACACTGGATCCTTAACCCACTGATGGAGGCCAGAGATGGAACTCGCGTTCTCATGGCTACTAGTCGGGTACATTACCACTGAGCCATGACGGGAACACCTCCTCTCTGTTCTCGAATTCTAAGGCAACTAAGGATGAACCCCACTAACCCCTTTATCCAGGCTCAGCCAGATCCTAATTTTTGTACCTTCTGACTCACCTTTTCTTTGGGGCAAATGTCATAGGAGGCGCATTCTATAAGCCCTTGTCAATTTATTGCCCCGCAGATATTTGCGATTATAAGGGACTCTGCAGGATATTGTGCTGATCTGAAAGGAATATGTGATGAATGAAGTTGGGGCTATAATTATAACAGCAAATGGCACTGGAGCTGGTGGGTGAGAAGCCAAGGCCCGAGCTCCCGGCAGAGACCAGCACTCAGCACTCACCTTGGGCGTCCTAGACATCCCACAGCTCATTGGACCAGGGCAAGAAATTGGAACTGATCACCACTTTGGCGAGCTTGGGGCTCCATGGAACAGTGTGGGGAAGGAGCCCACGGGCCAGGATCTTAGAGAAGTTGGCCGTCTCAATTTTGCCTCTTCTTCTGGGTATCTGGTTCCAATCTCATGATGGTTCTGGCCAGTCTTCTATATCTCTTGTGTCTCTCCTCAAATTTTAGTCCTTGCTTCTCAATTAACTCTACCCTGGATATTCCCACTCTCTTGCAGCTAGCCTTCCTCAGTCTTACAGACCTGTACCCCATCTTTGAGAACCCGAAAACCAGCCCTTGCCTCCCTAGACACATGAGCTACTACACATAGTCCTCTTCTGAGCCGCCAGTATTCTTTTTTGTCTTTTTAGGGCCATACCCGAGGCATATGGAGGTTCCCAAGCTAGGGGTCGAATCAGAGCATCGCCGCTAGCGTTTGCCACAGCCACAGCAATGCCAGATCTGAGCCGCGTCTGTGACCTACACCACAGCTCACGGCAACGCTGGATCCTTAACTCACTGCTCGAGGCCAGGGATTGAACATGTGTCCTCATGGATACTAGTCAGATTCGTTTCTGCTGAGCCATGACGGGAACTCTGCCCCCCAGTATTGTGAAGATGCTCTCCCCACGGAGACATGCTGGTGTGCTGAATAACAGCTCATTTTCCATTTGGTTTTGGTCCTCAGTGTAACTGTGGCCGGAGCTCTTGTTTGGCTGGAGCTGGGCAACAGTGGCTGCCGAGATAGACTCTGCTACCCCTTCCCAGTGATGCTAACCACTGATAATTGTGCAGGTGCCTCTGCATTTTTTTTTTTTTTGGTCTTTTTGCTATTTCTTGGGCCGCTCCCGCGGCATATGGAGGTTCCCAGGCTAGGGGTCGAATCGGAGCTGTAGCTGCCAGCCTATGCCAGAGCCACAGCAACATGGGATCTGAGCCGCATCTGCGACCTACACCACAGCTCACGGCAACGCCGGATCGTTAACCCACTGAGCAAGGGCAGGGACCGAACCCGCAACCTCATGGTTCCTAGTCGGATTCGTTCACCATTGCGCCACGACGGGAACTCCTGCATTTTTAATATGGGAAATGAAATGCAAGACTTTGTTTCCTTTCCTCCTACATCCTCCAAGGCAGAGATTATGTAGGTTCCAGCTTAAGTTCTCCCAATTTAATTTTCCTCTCTTTTCATGCTTGAAAAATTGGCCTAAGCATCCATGAAGGAACAAGGGGCAGCAAGAACAAGCTGGATGATGAAGCCGATAACATTTACCAAGTTTGATATCGAGTGAGCATTTACCGTGGTCCAGTAAGGCACTCTCTGTCTGCGTGATTCAACTCCGTTTCTCCTCCCGACCATCCCACTCTCATTATAACCATCATGAAGATAAAATCCAAGGTCCGGACACGTTGCCCAAGATCACCCAGTAAGCAGAAGATCAGGGCTTCGAACCTAGATCTTATGGACAATGAAACTTGGACTCTTGAATGTGACACTGTATTTTTTCACGAGACGTGCCCAGCCCTCAGATTCTCTCATGTCTCTGGAGGCTTCTTCCCTCCCCCGGGCCCAATCCAGCACCTACTCGTAAAATGTTGCTTGGGACTCCCAGACACCAGCTGAGGTGCTAAGCGAGTCAACAGCAGAAGCTGGAGAAGCAGCGCAGGTTTCATGCTGCCAGTGAGATGGGCGGGTAAGTCCTGGCCGGAGCTGTGACCAACACAGCTTGGAGGAGAAGGCACAGTGAAGGCGAGCTGGGACTGGCCTTTCACTGTGCGCTCCAGCCAGGAGAGTTTGGTGGAAATCCGATCACCTCCCAACCACGCCCACTCCAAGGCCAGGTACTTTTCCAATCCATACCCCACCATCCCCCTAATCTTGACCTTGTTATGTCTCTCATCTACCTAGATCTTGTTAATATCCTTTCACAATCCCCCCCCCCCTTTTTTTCTTTTTATGGCTGCACTCATGGTATATGGAAGTTCCCAGGCTAGGGGCTGCATTGGAGCTGCAGCTGCTGGCCTGCACTACAGCCACAGCAACTCGGGATCCGAGCTGCATCTGTGACCTATGCTGCAGCTTGCAGCAACTTCGGATCCTTAACCCAGTAACTGAGGCCAGGGGTCGAACCCACATCCTCATAGAGACAAAGTCAGGTCCTTTGTCTGAGCCACAACGAGACTCCTCCTTTCACAAAATTTTCATAATTTTTTTCATGAGAATTTCTGGCATGTCTTTGTTATAGTTATTCCTAGAGGTGTGAATTTTAATATAAAATTGTAAATAGTATGGTACTTTCTAAATTTGTTTTTGTTTGTTGCTAGTGTAGATGAATGACTTTTGTATGCTGATTGGTAGCTGGTACCTTGCTAAACTCTCCCGTGTGTATCATAATTTCTTGGTGTCTTCAGTGCTCTACGTGGTTAACATTATCTGCAAACAATGACGGCTGTATTTTTCCTTTTTGAAATTTGTGCCATTGTTAATGCTTGGTTGAGCATGGGATTGTGTAGGCATGGTGATAATGTTCTTCTCTTATTCCTGATTTTATTTTATTTTATTAATATTATTTTTGTCTTTTTGCCATTTCTTGGGTCGCTCCCGCGGCATTTGGAGGTTTCCAGGCTAGGGGTCTAATCAGAGCTGTCGCCGCCGGCCTACGCTAGAGCCATAGCAATGCGGGATCCGAGCCGAGTCTGCAACCTACACCACAGCTCACGGCAACTCTGGATCGTTAACCCACTGAGCAAGGCCAGAGATCGAACCTTCAACCTCATGGTTCCTAGTTGGATTCGTTAACCACTGAGCCATGACGGGAATTCCCTGACTTTAAATGGAAGCTTCTTAAGTTTCCGCTTTTAGATAGTGTCTTTTTTTTTAATTGAAGTTGATTTACAATGTTGTGTTAATTTCTGGTGTATAGCAACATGATTCAGTATATACACATATTGTTTATATGTGTATATACATATAAACTGTGTGTGTGTGTATATATATATTCTTTTTCACATTGTTTTCCATTATGGTTTAATATAGGATATTAAAATATTTTTATTTTTAAATATTTATTTTATTTTTAAATAAATATTTAAATATTTTAAATAAATATTTATTTATTTTTAAATATTTATTTTAAAATATTAAAATATTTTAAGCAACAAGCAGGACCTTGTTGCTTATCTATTTTATATATAGTAGTTTGTATCTGCCAATCCCAATCCCTCCCCCACCTTTCCCCTTTGGTAACAGTAAGTTTGTTTTCCATGGCTGTGAGTCTGTTTCTGTTTTGTAGATAGGTTCATTTGTGCTGTATATATATATTTTTCTTTTTAGTGCTCTATCCGTGGCACATGGACGTTCCCAGGTTAGAGGCTGAATTGGAGCTGCAGCTGCTGGCCTACACCACAGCCACAGCAAAGTCAATTTCAAGCCGCATCTGCAAACTATGCCAGGGTTCATGGCAATGCCAGATCCTTAACCCACAGAGTGGGGCCAGAGGGAATCTACATCCTCATGGATACTTGTCAGGTTCGTTACCACTGAGCCACAGCAAGAACTCCCATTTGTGCCATATTTTAAATTCCACATATAAGTGATATCATATGATGTTTGTCTTTCTTTGTCAGACTTACTTTCTTAGTATGATAATCTCTAGGTCCTTCCATGTTGCTGCAAATGGCATTATTTCATTCTTTTTAAAGGCTCAATAGTATTCCATTTTGTATATGTACCACATCTTTTTTAAAAATTACTCAATGAATTTATTCCATTTATAGTTGTACAATGATCATCACAATCCAGTTTTATAGGATTTCCATCCCACACCCCCAGTGCATCCTCCCACCCCCCACACTGTCTCCTTTGGAAACCATAAGTTTTTCCAAGTCTGTGAGTTTTCAGACTCTGTTCTGCAAAGAAGTTCATTCTGTCCTTTTATCAGATTCCACATGTCAGTGAAAGCATTTGAGGTTGGTGTCTCATGGTCTGACTGACTTCATTTAGCATGATAATTTCTAGGTCTATCCATGTTGCTAAAAATGCCAGTATTTCATTCTTTTTAATGACTGAGTAATATTCCATTGTGTGTATGTACCACATCTTCTTGATCCACTCCTCTGTCGATGGACATTTAGGTTGTTTCCATGTCTTGGCTGTTGCAAATAGAACCACATCTTCTTTAATCATTCATCTGTCATGGACATTTAGGTTGTGTGATAGTGTCTGTTTTAACATTTCTCACATATTTTATCAGGTATAGAAAATTCTCTTTCATTCCAGAAAATGAAAAGAAAAATTTTATTGTTACATGAAATTTTAGTTATATTTTATACATATGTTGAATTGATAGCATTATATTTCTCCTTTAACCTGTTCCTGTATTGAATTACATTTCAGATTTTCTAACATTGAACCATTCTTGTGTTTCTCCAGTAATCTAATTTGATCACTGCATATTATCATTTTTATACTGCTTGGTCCAGTTTGCTATTTTTACAAAATTTTACATATATATTCACAAGGTAACTGACCTGTGACCTTTCTCATACCATCCTTGCTTGGTGCTATAGCAAGTTTACACTGATCTAGAATATACTGAGTAGAAGGCCTTCTTTGTCAATTCTTTGGAAAATTTAAAACATTAAAGATTTTTTTTTCATTTTTAAAATTATTATTATTTGTGTGTGTGCACGCACACACTTTTTGGGGCCCAGTGTGTGGCATATGGAAGTTCCCAGGCCAGGGGTCAAATTGGAGCTGCAGCTGCTGGCCTACACCACAGCCTCAGCAATGCCAGATCCACACCACATCTTTGACCTACACTACAGCTCATGCCAACGTTGGATCCTTAACCCACTGAGCAAGGCCAGGGATCGAACCTGCAACCTCATTGTTCCTAGTTGGATTTGTTTCCACTGTGCCATGATGACGGGAACTCCGAGAAATAAACTTCTATTCTGTGAAGCCCATGAGTTTGCCTACTAGTTCTAAGGTAATCAAACGGGGAAGCAAGAGTTGGAAACTTACGTACACTATAAGATGGAAAAAATATTGGGGAGTGTCACATGGGCATTCAAGGGTGGTGGAACGAAGTGGAAAGTAGCCAAAGACCACTGTTGGCAAATGAGTTTATTTCCCAAGGATTTACTGCTGCCCAGCCCTCGGTGAGAATAGACTGGTGTCCCAGGGGGAGGTTAAGGTTTTAGCTGTCTTTCAGTGATTACCTATAAGAGAAAAAGTTAGATGCTTAGAGGCTAGGACCCTCTGAGATGTGAGAATTCATCCCCAAGCCCAATATTACTCATTCTCATCAGACAACAGGAATACTTCCTGTCGTAACAGGACTTGGCCACTTCTGACTAGACGGGTACTGGTTCCTTGAACAGAGAAAGGCAGAGATGTGGAGCCTGGATGAGCTCAAAGGGCTCATGGAACAGTCTGATTATGGAAGCAATGGCTAGAAATCTGGACTGAAAAAATGGGAATAGAGCGCACTGCTGCAAAATACACTGAAGACAACATAGGCGTTATTATATCATGAAAGAAGCAAGGTGCCCCAAGCTGGTATCTTGGTCTATTTGCCAGAGAATTACCTTCCAGAGTTAGGGGACACTGTCTTTTGCTCTTTCTGTGCCTAGGATTTGGGGTACCCCACTCTTCTGTGTAGGGACAACAGTATCTGAGAAGATGAGAATCAGTGGAGACATACACCCAAGCACACATCTCCAAACTCACCGTGTTCTTCCAGCAGATGTTTCCACAGTAGGTCCAGCAGCATGTGTGATTGATGTCGACACATCTAAAGGTTCTCGAACACCTCTTGTCACATTCATGGACATTTGGCAGTCCCCAGCACTCCTGAAGTGACGATTTCCCCCTGAAATTGAGACAAGATGGTTAAGAAGCTGACAGGGGCCACAAGGACAAGTAGAGGAAAAGAAGCCCTTCAGAAGCTTGGCAGCCCCTCCTAGAAACCCAGCCCCAAGTCCCCACCAAGGTATCTACCTGCTTGCTAAGAAAAATCCCCTTTGTGGGAGTTCCCATTGTGGCTCAGCTGCAATGAACTTGACTAGTGTCCATGAAGACACGGGTTTGATTCCTGGCCTTGCTCAGTGGGGTGAAGGATCCAGTGTTGCTGGGGCTGTGGTATAGGCTGCCAGCTGCAGCTCTGATTCGACCCCTAGCCTGGGAACTTCCATATGCCATGGATGCACCCCTAAAAAAAAAAAAAATCCCCTTCCTAAGCCTCCTTGCTGCATTTTCACTGACCCCATTGCATCTTCCCTGACCTCTTTGCCTTTTCTACTCTCCAATCCCTATGTGTTGCAGGCTTCTGGGTCCTCTTTGAGCATCCCAGAGATAGGACTCCTTATATCCCCAGCATTCATGTGCCTTCCTATAAAATTTACATTTTCACAGTGGGAGAGCTCAGAGGCAGAGAAATCCTTCAGCCTCATTATCACATGGATTTCAGAGCTTGGGAGGCTAGACCAGAGAGAGGAAGGAATAGATTTTCTCTTTTTTTCTTCCCTTCCTCACAGACCCTGCCTTTATTTATTTATTTATTTATTGTTATTTTTTGCTTTTTAGGCCCTCATTGTTCCTAGTTGGATTCGTTCTCACTGTGCCACGATGGGACTTCCCCTGACCCTGCCTTTAAAATTTCAGCCTCAAAAAAAAAAAAAAAAAAAAAAAAAGAAAGTAAAGAAAAGAAAAGAAAAAAGAAACGAAAAAATTCCCATTGTGGCTCAGCGGGTTAAGAATCTGACTAGTATCCATCATGAAGATGTGGGTTCGATCCCTGGCCTCGCTCAGTGCGTTAAAGATCTGGCATTATTGTGAGCTGTGGTGTAGGCTGGCAGCTGCAGCTCCGATTAGATCCCTAGCCAGGGAACTTCCATATGCCACAGGTACGCCCTAAAAAAGCAAAAACAAACAAACAAAAACCCAAAACAAAAAAAGACAAACAAGCATAAAACCCACCTCAGCCTCTCTCCAAATTCTTACCTCTCTCACCTAATTTTCTTAGCCTCTTCCACTGATTTCATTCTGTCATCATATGACCCCCAACGTGGCCCCAGGAAGGACCATCTCATGTCTCTTTTCTATCTTTTCACATTCTGAAAGAATCCTACCACTAAATTAAGGATATATATTAAGAAATGCCTTAGATACCCATCCAAGTGCATACAGGTTGACACAGAGCTCCTGGAAGAATGGGAAAATACGGCAGCTCTGGACTGGTGCCCCCACCCCACAAAGATAGCTCGACGTGGGATGAAATGCATCTAAAAGCTGGCAAGATACTCGTGGCTACTTTCAAGGTAGGAAGGAGACGCATTGAAGGACTTCAGCCTGGGAATGTCTTGGATCTCTACGTATAGAAAGGAATCTGATTCTTCAGTAGGTGATCCAGGGAAGGCGGGTCCTGAGTCAGGCGTGCCAGGTAGGAGACCTCGTCATTTTTTCCAAAAGCAAGCACAGCCCCATCATTCCTTTTGGCTCCAATCAGCCTCATCACCTGTTGCTATGTTTTTCCTTTATTGCTCCCCGCGCAGACAGTAGCACCACACAGAGCAATGTCATGAGTAGAGGTGTCCAGAGCTTCATGATGTTGACCATAAACTTCTGAACAGGTGTTGCCAGGATTTTTTTCCTTCCCAATTGCTGCTAGAGATCAAAATCATAAATAAAGAGAGTTACAAAACAAGAGGAAATTCTTATGGAATTTCTTTATACTTTGTCTTTTAGCTATTTTTCCTTGCCCTACCCAACAACAGGCACACGCCAAAACTGGACATTGACTTTGCTCAAAGGTATCTCTCCATCTCAGGCTTCATGTTTTCCTTTTGCAGGAAAACTTTTTTTTTTTTTTCAATGTATTACCTTCCCTTGATGAAAAAATAATTGAGGAGTTCCTGCTGTGGCACGACAGGATTGGCAGCAGCTCTGCAGTGCCGAGGATGCAGGTTTGATCCCCAGCTTAGCACAGTGGATTAAAGGATCCGGCATTGCCAAAGCGGTGGTGTAGGTTGAAACTGCAGCTTGGATCTGGGAACTCCTTATGCCGTGGTGAACCCAAAAGAGAAAACAAATTTTAATTCTTTTAAGTTAAAATAATAATAAAAAAAATTGGAGTTCCCATTGTGGCTCAGTGGAAACGAATCTGACTAGTATCCATGAGGATATAGGTTCGATCCCTGGCCTCGCTCCGTGGGTTGGCGATCTGGCATTGCCATGAGCTGTGGTGTAGGTCACAGGTGTGGCTCGGATCCTGTGTTCCTGTGGCTGTGGTGTAAGCCAGTAGCTGTAGCTCTGATTCGACCCCTAGCCTGGGGACTTCCATATGCCTCAGAGGTGGTCCTAAAAAGCAAAAAAAGTAAAAAATTTTTAAAAATTTAAAAATTCAAATTCAGTTTATAAAATTGTTTTCACTATTCTTTTTTGGGGGGTAACATTGGTTTACAGCATTTTATAAGTTTCACATGTACAACCTTATATTTTTACTTCCATATTCACAACAGTGTGCTCGCCACCAAAACTTTAGTTTCCACCCATCACCATGCAAAATTTTTTTTTTGTCTTTTTGTCTTTTCTAGGGCCGCACCCATGGCATATGGAGGTTCCCAGGCTAGGGGTCTAATCGGAGTTGTAGCCACCGGCCTACACCACAGCCACAGCAACGCTGGATCGGAGCTACACCACAGCTCATGGCAACGCCAGATCCTTAACCCACTAATTGACGCAAGGGATTGAACCCTCAACCTCATGATTCCTATTCGGATTCATTAATCTTTGAGCCATGATGGGAACTCCACAAAATTCTTAAAACATAAAAAGTACAAAGTAGACAATGAAGTATTTCTAGTAATCCTACCGTAGATGTGTTATGTTATCCTGTCTTTTGTAGGTGCGGATACATGAACACTAATTGTCTTTATAAAAAAGAAATCATCAGGCTTGTTGTTATATATCATGACTTTTTATTTGAAAATTTGTAACGAGGGAGTTCCCATTGTGGCTCAGCAGGTTAAGAACCTGGCATAGTTTCTGTGACTATGGGTTCCATCCCTGGCCTTGTTCAGTGGGTTGAGGATCCAGCATTACTACAAGATGCATGTGGTCACAGATGCAGTTAGGTTCCTGTGTTGCCATGGCTGTGGTAGAGGCTGGCAGCTGCAGCTCCAATTCCACCCCTGGTCTGAATCAGACCAACACATGGAATGTCCATGTGCCACAGGTACAGCCATAAAAAAAAAATAAATGGGAATGTTACTAGTAATATGTTGAAAGGCTTGTCCTTTGTCTCACTTAAATGTATTCAAAAGAGCTACTTTTTTTTGGGTCTTTTTGCCATTTCTAGGGCCACTCCCACGGCACATGGAAGTTCCCAGGCTAGGGGTCTAATCAGAGCTGTAGCCACCGGCCTACACCACAGCCACAGCAACTCGGGATCCGAACCATGTCTGCAACCTACACCACAGCTCACGGCAATGCCGGACCCTTAACCCACTGAGCAAGGCCAGGGATCAAACCCGTGACCTCATGGTTCCTAGTTGGATTCGTTAACCACTGAGCCATGACGGGAACTCCAGAAGAGCTACTTCTTAACGCTGCTTCAGTATGAGAGCTTGGGTATAGAACTTGACTTTTCTAGCCACCACCTAAATTTATAATATGATTATATATATATACATACTTTCCTTTTTAGGATCTGGCGTTGCCACAGCGGCAATGTAGGTTGCAACTGTGGCTCAGATCTGATCCCTGGCCTGGGAATCCACATACTGAGAGGAGGCCAAAAAAGAAAAAAAAAAAAATGAAGTGACTACTATGAGCCAGGCATTATTCTAAATCCTGAGGATTCAGTTATAAACAAAACTGGTAAAAATCCCTGCCCTGATTAACTGAATCCTAGTAGGGGGGTCAGACCATCAACAAGACACATAAAAGAAATGCATAGCAATTGATGGGGCTCAATGTGCAGGACAGAAAAATCAGAGTGGAGCCAACACCTGGAACACAGGATAGGCAAAATAAGTGCCGGCTCAGCGGTGGTGCAATTTGGGGATCTAGAGGAAGAGGTTAAGCACTGTCCAAAAAAATCCCCTGCCCTCTCCCCACTTCCCTCTCCCTCCCTACCTGCTGCACCAGGCTCCTGAAGCCAAACAGGAAGACAGAAGAGGCCAAAACAAAGTCTGGGTACTGTGCATGACACGGTCACCATGGTGTAATTGTCTCTTTCCCTACAAGTAGCCAACTGTCCCCCAAAGTCTTTATTTTTGCTTCAACTTTTTTAACCAAGCAGAAGATAACCTACCCACATTGGTTAAACCTTGCAAAACTCTCCAGCTTGTTCTCCTTTTGGCATATGTTAAAAATAGAAAACAGGAAAATAAAATTTGAGGTATATAGACCATGAGATGTGCTGCCTTTAGCTTTTTAAAACCTGTTATTTGTAAATAATTTCAAAGTTAAAAGAGTAAGAATAGTACCAAGAGCAGCTGCATACCATTGGCTCAGAGCCACCTGTTTTAAGAATTTACTCCTGATTCCTTCCTCTCTCTGTCTCATATATCATGATATGATACTGAGCTCTTTGAGAAGTGTCATATATCGTGATCCTTATTTAGGAATAATACTTCAGTAAGTATTAACAATAGGGACATTCTCTCCCAAGATCCCAGTATAACTATCAACGTCATCAACTTTTACATTTATAAAACACACATTCATCTAATCTACCATTAGTACCTTAGTTTATAAATTCACCCAATAATGCCCTTGTCTTTTACGACACTGAAATTTTGTGAAGGAGATAGCCAATCTTTTCTTTTCATGAGACGTTCCTCCCTTGGGGTTTATCTGAAATTTCTTCATGATCAGACTCAGGTTATGATTCTTGGTGGAAATACTCTGTAGGCAACACATAATAGTGTCCCCGGGGCATCATATGTGAAGGGACATAGTGTCCATCCGTGTCATCCTTCTGGCTCCGTTTCTCCATCTGAACCACAAGGACAATCATTTCTTTTATAGAGGGATAGTATCGGCTTGACCTGGGGCACGATTTCCACAGAGAGATTATCTTCCCAAACCTCCGGGGAAAGCATTTGCAGGCTCACGTTTCCAACCCCAAGCCTCCGATCTCCACCTACCTCGGAAGATGTTCAGGTTGGAAGTGTCGGTATTTGTTTGACGGACGGTTCTTCTTCCTGGTCTCTGGGAACCACTGAGCCCTTGCACTGCGGGAAGGTGATGAGCAGAACAGAGGTCAAAGGCTCACGACGTGATCCTGGTTCTGGTTGTGGCAGATCTGGGAGTTCTGCCCATCAGCTGGGTACATGCAGCACATTGCCACTGAATTCCTGTTCAAGGAGTACTTTTTCTTCCTTTCCACTTCATGTAATGCAGGTAGAAGCAGAACCCCGTAGAATTGCAGAGGCCTCCCCTCCCGGCAACACACACGTTTCCTGGAGGTAGAGGAGGGTCTGCCTATTTATTTTTCTCCAGTGTTTGTGGGATGGCATTTTTGTAAAGCCCTGTCCATTTCCATATTAATTTTTCCATGGCTAGCATCAGCCTAAAGCTACTTATCATAATGTCTTGGGGGTTTTGAGTTAATAAAAAAAAATACACAGCTCTACCCAGAGAGCTTGGAAAGGCCACAGAACATGGAGATTTAAAACATGGATTCAACCTGGATTCAAATCCTAGATCCCACTTACTTTGAGCAAGTCGCTAATCCCCTCTGTGCATCAGTTTTTCTCATTTGCCAAGTGGAGATAATAACAGTACTTGCCCCACGGGGTTGTTCTGAGGGCTCCCTGAGTGATTATTTGTTAAGTATGTAGAGCCAGCCCATGCCTGGCATATAGGCAGTTCCATGTAAGATTTGTTAAATAAACAAATGAGGCGAGTTCCCATTGTAGCTCAGCGGGTTACGAACCTGACTAGTATCCATGAGGATGCAGGTTCGATCCCTCACCTCGCTCAGTAGTTTAAAGGATCTGGGGTTGCCCTGAGCTGCCGCATAGGTCGAGCGTACAGCTCAGATTTGGTATTGCTGTGGCCGTGGCTTAGGCTGGTGTCTATGGCTCTGATTCAATCCCTAACCTGGGAACCTCCCCAAAACAAATTAGATATTTACCCAATGAAGTATCAAGCATCATCCTTTTTTTTTCTTCTTCTTTTTTTGATTTTTAGGGCCCCATCTGCTCCACATGGGAGTTCCCAGGCTAGGAGTTGAATTTGAGCTACAGCTGCCGCCCTACGCCATAGCCATAGCAGTGCTGGATCCGAGCCACATCTGTGATCTATACCACAGCTCACAGCAAAGCTGGATCCCTGATCCACTGAGCGAGGCAGGGGATCTAACCCTTGTCCTCATGGTTACCAGTTGGGGTGGTTACTGCTGAGGTGTGACGGGTACTCCCAAGCATCACCCAGTTTAATACGAAATTCACTATGAGCCAGATATTTAACATGTATTAACTCATACTCTCAATGATGCTATGAGTTTAGTACTATTAGAATTCCTATTTTACAGATGCAGAAACTGAAGCACAGAGGAGTTAAGCAACTTTCCCAAAGCCACACAGCTAGTAAGTGCCAGGTACAGGATATAAACAGGAGTGAGTCTAGAGCCATGTATCCCAGACGGTGTAACCCCCAGTTCTCTTGGAACTGGGAGCCATGATGCTCCTTGGACCCACTTCCCATCATCAAGATACCCTCTCCAGTTGCCCTTCCATTACTAGCAGAGGAGCATAACAGGAAGAGGAATGCCAGGGGCCAGGCTGACTGTGGAGGGTTCTGCATCAGTATTCCCAGAGTTGCTTGGCTAGAATGGGGCGGATGGGGAGCAGGAGGGAAGTGAAGCTTTATGAATTGTGTGAACATTTTCCTTTTTTTTTTTGTCTTTTTGCCTTTTCTAGGGCCACTCCCGCGGCATATGGAGGTTCCCAAGCCAGGGGTCTAATCAGAGCTGTAGCCACTGGCCTACACCACAGCCACAGCAACTCAGGATCCAAGCCATCTCTGCGACCTACACCACAGCTCACGGCAACGC
The DNA here is from genome assembly GCF_016906955.1 of Phacochoerus africanus. Lineage (NCBI taxonomy): Eukaryota > Metazoa > Chordata > Mammalia > Artiodactyla > Suidae > Phacochoerus > Phacochoerus africanus. The sequence goes on from NC_062546.1 coordinate 15,255,551, forward strand.
TGGATCCCCAACCCACTGAGCAAGGCCAGGGATCGAACCCGCAACCTCATGGTTCCTAGTTGGATTCGTTAACCACTGCGCCATGACGGGAACTCCCTGTGTGAACATTTTCTTCTCTTGTCTCTTCCCACTTTCCAACACATCCTTGGCATTAACCTCTTTAAGGGACCCCTCATCACTGCATCCCATTTAACCACTCTCTATAGAAAAAAAAAAAGATTTCTTTCTAAAATACCATCTGTTGCTTTCACGCTATTAAAAGAACATCCCAGGATTAGTGCATACATCTTGGAATCTGTGAAAATAACAAAGAAACTTAAAAATTTTTATTGTGGCACCCCGTGCTAACATTTTTGTGTATATCTAGATAGATAGATAGTTAGGGAGATAGGGAGATAAATAGATATGACAAAAAATCTTTATAAGGCACATAGAAAACAAATGGAAAAATGACAGAAGTAAATCCCTCTTCCTCGGTAATTACTTTAAATGTAACAGATTACACTCGCCAATCAAAACATAGAGTTTGGAAGAATAGATAAAAACACATGATCCAACCATCTGCTCTCTACAAAAGAGTCACTTGAGAGCCAAACAGATTGAAGGTGAAAAGATGGGGAAAGATGTTCCATTCAAATAGTAATGAAAATAGAACAGGGTGGCTGTAGTAAGAGCTTAAATAAAAAAATGTCGCAGGAGACAAAGGACACTCTATATTAATAAATGGTTCAATACAGCAAAATATATAACCGTTATAAACATTGTGCACCTAATGATAATCATCAAAATACATGACGCAAAAACTCTCAGAATCGATGTGAGAAATAGAAACAATTCTCCAATAATAATTGGAGACGTTCACCCCCCACTCTCAATAATAAAACGACTAGGTAGACTGAGAGTTTGGGGTTCGTAGATGCAAACTATTACATTTGGTATAGATAAGCAATGAAATCCTACTGTATAGCACAGGGAACTATATCCAAACTCTTGGGATAGAACATGATGGAAAGATGACACAAGAAAAAGAATATGTATATATATTTATGAATGGGTCATACACTACGCTGTGCAGCAGAAATTGGCACAACATAGTAAGTCAACTATACTTTAATTTAAAAAATAAAATAATAAAGAAGTTATTTTTAAAAAGATAAGTTCAGAAAATAGACGACTTAAACACAACACAATAAAATAACTAGCTCTAACAGACATAGACAGAGCACTCAACCCAGCAACACCACCACAGACATTCGTCTCAAGGGCACACAAGACATTTTCCATTAAAGACCATAGTTTAAACTGCAAATAAAGTCTCAATAGATTTTATTTATTTATTTAGTCTTTTCAGGGCCACACTTGCAGCATATGTAAGTTCCCAGGCTAGGGGTCAAATCGGAACTGCCGCTGCCAGTCTACACCATAGCCACAGCAACAGGGGATCCGAGAATCATCTGCGACCTACCCCACAGCTTATGGCAACCCTGGATCCTTAACCCACTGAGCAAGGCACGAGATCAAGCCTACATCCTCATGTATAGTAGTTGGGATTTATTACTGTTGAGCCATGACGGGAACTCCTCAATAGATTTAAGAGATAGATATTATCCAACCACAACAGAAACCAATAACAGCAGTAAAACTGGAAAACTCACAAATCCATGGACATTCAGCAACACACTCTTAAACAATCAGTGGACCAAAGGGAACTAGGCAAATACTTAGAGATCAATAAAAACAAAAATACAACATATGGAAATTTATGTGACAGTAAAAGCAGTGCTAACAAGGAAATTGTTAGCTTTAAGGCTTACATTTAAAAACTAGAAAGGGAGTTCCCATCGTGGCTGGAGTTCCTGTCGTGGCTCAGTGGTTAACGAATCCGACTAGGAACCATGAGGTTGCGGCTCGGATCCCGTGTTGCTGTGGCTCTGGCGTAGGCCAGCGGCTACAGCTCCGATTCAACCCCTAACCTGGGAACCTCCATATGCCGTGGGAGCGGCCCAAGAAATGGCAAAAAGACAAAAAACAAAAACAAAAACAAAAAACACTGGAAAGATCTCAAATGAACAACCTAACTTTACAACTTGAACTAGAAAAAGAAGAGCAAAGTAAATCCAAAGCTAGCAGAAAGAAAGAAATTAAAAGTTTAAGCAGAAATAAACAAAATAGAAAAATAATAGAGAAAAATCGATGAAACCAAACGTTGGTTCTTGGAAAAGATCCACAAGATTAACAAACATTTAGCCAGATGGACTAAGAGAAGAAGGGAGATACTCAAACCACTAACATCAGAAATGAAAGTGTGGAGACGATTCCTGATTCTAAAGAGAGAGAAGGGGAGTTCCCGTCGTGGCGCAGTGGTTAACGAATCCGACTAGGAACCATGAGGTTGCAGGTTCGGTCCCTGCCCTTGCTCAGTGGGTTAACGATCCGGCGTTACCGTGAGCTGTGGTGTAGGTTGCAGACGCGGCTCGGATCCCGAGTTGCTGTGGCTCTGGCGTAGGCCGGTGGCTACAGCTCCGATTTGACCCCTAGCCTGGGAACCTCCATATGCCGTGGGAGCAGCCCAAGAAATAGCAACAACAACAACAAAAAGACAAAAGAGAAAAAAATAAAAAAAATAAAAAATAAAAATAAAGAGAGAGAAGGGACTGTCAGAGTACTGTGAACAACTGCATATGCCAACAGGTAGGATAACCCAAAAGAAATGGATAAATTCCTGGAAACACAAAACCCTCCCGAGACTAAATCACACAGTATAGAACATCTAGACATGAGAGCTCCCCTTGTGAGTAAGCAGGTTAAGAATCCGGGTAGTATCTATGAGGTTTTGGGTTCGATCCCTGGCCTCAATCAGTGGGTTCAGGATTGGGCGTTGCCGTGAATTGTGGTGTAGTTTGCAGATGTGGCTTGGATCTGGCGTTGCTACGGCTGTGGCATAGGCCAGCAGTTGTACCTCCAATTCAACCCCTAGCCTGGGAACTTCCATATGCCACAGGTGCAGCCTAAGGGAAAAAAAAAAAAAAAAGAAAGAAAGAAAGAAAGAAAGAAAAAAAAAAAATAAAGAACCATTTATTCCTCCAGTCGGTGGCATCCTTCTGGACTAAAACAGAAATAAAGAAATAAAGGGGAGTTCCCTTGCAGCACAGTGGAAACGAATCTGACTAGGAACCATGAGGTTGTGGGTTCGATCCCTGGCCTTGCTCAGTGGGTTAAGGATCCAGTGTTGCCGGGAAATGTGGTGTAGGTCACAGACGTGGCTCAGATCTGGCATTGCTGTGGCTGTGGCGTAGGCCCGCAGCTACAGCTCCGATTAGACCCCTAGCCTGGGGACCTCCATAAAAGGTGGGGCCCTAAGAAGACAAAAGATAAAAAAAATAAAGAAAGGAAGAAAGCAAGAGAGGAATAGAGAGGGAAGGAGGGAGGGGAGGAAGGAAGGAAGGAAGAGATAGAGAGGAAGAAAGAAAGAAGGAAGGAAAGTGGAGTTCCCGTCGTGGCGCAGTGGTTAACGAATCCGACTAGGAACCATGAGGTTGCAGGTTCGGTCCCTGCCCTAGCTCAGTGGGTTAATGATCTGGCGTTGCCGTGAGCTGTGGTGTAGGTTGCAGACGCGGCTCGGATCCCGCGTTGCTGTGGCTCTGGCATAGGCTGGTGGCTACAGCTCCGATTCAACCCCTAGCCTGGGAACCTCCATATGCCACGGGAGCGGCCCAAGAAATAGCAGCAACAACAACAACAAAAAAGACAAAAGACAAAAAAAAAAAAAGAAAGAAAGAAGGAAGGAAAGAAAGAAGGAAAGGAAGGAAGGATGAGACCATAGGAAGAGGACCGGGGAAAGGAAGGTGGGGAGCACTCAGTTACAGGAAGGCACCAGAGTGCCAGGTCCTGGGGTCCCATTCCAGGCCCCATTTCAAGAGGGACCATCTTGGGGATGACGGAGTGGGGGTGGTCAGGGCTAGCCCAGGCCCTCACTCCCATGTGGATGGGCTCACAACCGTGCAGAAGAAGGGAGCACACAGAGGCAGCTGGGGAGCACCCTCCTCCAGCCGCATCATGCCGCCTCCCTCTCTCGGCCTTGGACAGGTGCCCTCACTTCCCGGGGATTCATTTTCTTCATTGTAAAGACACCGTAACCTGAACCTCTCAAGGAGGATGAGGAGAATGGGAGGGGCTGGACCAAAGGAAGAAGGGTCCTCCCGGGGGGGGGGAGGGGCTCTCACTCTGGGCCCCCCAGGGTCTAGCCAGCCTCTGAGCATCTCCTGTTGAACGTGGCCCTTGTGACTCCTGGGGGAGGAAGGGTCTTCTTAGCCCTCAGAGCCACCACACACATGCAGCTGCTCCCCCTGGCAGAACCGGTTCAGTGAGCAGAGCACCAAGTGGGCTGAGCCTGCAGGGGCCTGGCAGGAGGCCAGAGGGAGCAAGAGGAGAGAAACGTGACAAGGGGAGAGACATCAGGGACCCGGATCCAGACAGGCGGGGCCCTCTGGGGTCTGTGCCCGATGCTCAGGGACCCCAAGCACTGCGAGTGAACGAAGCAGGTCCCTGGGCATTTGTTCTGGTTTATTTGACAGGACTAAGCTGTTCACACAGTGGGGAGCCTGGCCTTCCCGTTGACATCCTTGATCCCGAGTGTGAGGTCCTTGTCTTCAGCTGGAGGCATGGTCTCTGGGTAGAGAGGGCTGGGGGAGCAGTGTGCCAGCCCAGTCTGCTCTCTGACTCACAGGAGGCTCATGCACACGTTCCCGCAGAAGGTCGAACAGCATATGTTATTTGCTTGACACTCTTGATGATGTGTGCAGGGGTGCCTGCACAGGTATACTTTGGGTCTCTTCTCACACGGCTTGATTTCTGGGGACAGCTGCATGGCTGAAGCAGAGCAGGAGGAGGGTCGGTGGAACCAGGTCCCTAGAGAACCCCTCTCTGAAGCTTAGATCGTCCTCCAAGACCCCGGAGGCAATCCCATTCCTGAGAGTCTTGGACTCATCAGAGAATGCACCCTCTGCCCTTCATCGAATTCTGGTGATTTCTATGACCCCCACATCCTAGTCCTCCTCTTCTTCCCTAACAGACCTCGATGCCCAGGCTGCCCGGACCCTGTCCATGCTCCTGCAGTCAGGCCCCCGTCTCTCTGTGTAGTCACGACCTTGGCCAAGTCACCCCCAGAGCATCTAACCCTGACAATTTAGCCCAGGCTGGCACATCCTGCCATCCCTCCCCTCCTCTGCCAGAATCTGCAGGCTCCAGAGACCAAGCTGAACGTGCCTCTTCATCCTCTCTCTCCTCTCATCCTGTCTCTTGGGTGCAGTATCCCTGCCCCGTCCCAGGAAACACCACCTTGGATAGTTCCTTTCACTGCCACCATCCTGCTTCCTCTGGCGATAACTTTAACTTGACCAAATTTGCTCCTTTCATTCTGCACCCACCCCAGAAGCATGTCTGATGGTTCCCGGTCCCATATATGCACAAGTCAAAGAAGAGCTCTTTCGTTTTCCGATCTGATTCGCAGCTCTGGTGCATCTTTCACTATTATAGATACCGTGTGTCTCTGGGTTTGGGGGATGGAGAATAAAAAGATGTCGTCGCCCCCTCCACCCCATCACCCTTCCCAGAGGGGCCACGGGGCTGGAGGGCCATGGTCTGAGAAGAACCAGAGTCCTCCTAGTGCAGAGGTCACACTAGCATGTGCACGCACGTTCCAATTCCAGGTTCTGCTTGGACTGGACACAGCCCTCTCCTTCTCTCCACGCCCCCCCCCCCCCACCTCCCTCCCTCGTCCGTCACCTACTCGGCTTCTTCTTGATATGGGGCCCTCCCTGGATCTGCAGCAGCAGAACACAGAGAAGCAGGATGGGCAGCAGAGCCTGGGATTGCATGGTTCTGAGCAGAGTGGTGAACTCTCAACCTGGCACGGCCTCCCCTGGAGAGCTGGGTGTGGAGAGCGAGGCAAGGAAGGAAAGAGGAGGTTATGCTGGGCCCCTCCCCGCCTCTGCTGGCCCCGTGGGGGCGGAGCAAGCAGTCCAGTAGCCCTCCCCTGGCCCGCCCCTCCCAGAGGACTCCTCCTTTCATACCGCTAACCCTCTCCTGCAAACACGGCTTTTGTTTGCTGGAAGATGTAATATAGTTCTCTTGCCTAACTCCAAAATAATTTATAGAGGAGTTCTCGCGTGGTACAGTGGGTTAAGGATATGGCTCAGGGCGCTGCTGTGGCACAGGTTCAATCCTTGGCCCAGGAATTTCCACATGCCTCAGGAGTGGCCCAAACCAAACCAAACCAAAATTCTTTAGAGAAAAAGGAGGAGAGAGGAGTTCCCATTGTGGCTCAGCAGGTTAAGAGCCCAACTGGTATCCATGAGGATTGAAGGTTCGATCCCTGGCCCCACTGAGGAGGTTAAGGATCGGGGGTTGCCACGAGCTGTGACGTAGGTCGCAGATGTCGCAGATGTGAATCAGGTCCCGAGTTGCTGTGGCTGTGGTATAGGCTGACAGCTGTAGCTCTGATTCAACCCCTAACCTGGGAACTTCAGTGTGCTACAGACTCAGTCCTAAAAAAAAAAAAAAAAAAAAAAAAAAAAAGAAAAGAAAAAGAGAAAAGAGATGATAATCGTGCTATGTGCTATTAACATGAGCCCCACTGCATTATCTTCCTAGTTTCCCTGCGCACAGTTCTGTGTTCTCACATTTTGAATCATCCACGTTTTGTTACCCATCTTGTCCGCCCTCATTTAACCCTGTAAATATTTCAAAAACATGATTTTTCGTAATTGCACAGCCGTCACTTAAAAGCCTATTGTCAAGCATCTGTATTATACCAATTACTGATTATCTAGACAATATCCTGTTGGACATTTTTATTCATAAACCTCAATTTCTTTATTTATGTATTTTTAATTTTTAAAAATTTGTTCAGTGTTCTAATTTTTTTATTGTTATTTCCCCAATACAGGGTTTTTCTACTGTGCAGCACGGTGACCCAGTTACAGAGTAAAGTAAGAGAGCTGGAATTTTTGGTGAAAAATGAGGTAGCTAATTTAATTACACACACACAGCTAGCCCCAGAAATAAAGGAATACACACACACTCACACACACACACACACACACACACACACATCAGACACTTCTGCATGATCCCGAACCAAGAGCAAAAGTCTCAGGAACCCTGAGCAGAGCCTCCTTGGCACTCAGCAGAGACAGACCTCCTTACACAGACCACTGAGGATGCCCAATATCTGGGCTAGATCCAGAGCACGAGGCTGCGATTACCCTGCAGGAAGCAGCATTTTCCTGCCATGTAAACAAATGTCTTGGGAACCCCTCACCGGATCACTGTAGGTGAGGTAGCATTTGTAGTCTCCATTCAGCTTTCCTTCCGCTGGGTCTCATACCTTTCCCGGCTCCCCCAGTTCTTTTTTTTTTTTTTTGTCTTTTGTCTTTGTTGTTGTTGTTGTTGTTGCTATTTCTTGGGCTGATCCCGCGGCATATGGAGGTTCCCAGGCTAGGGGTCAAATCGGAGCTGCAGCCGCCGGTCTATGCCAGAGCCACAGCAACGCGGGATCCGAGCCGCGTCTGCAACCTACACCACAGCTCACGGCAACGCCGGATCGTTAACCCACTGAGCAAGGGCAGGGACCGAACCTGCAACCTCATGGTTCCTAGTCGGATTCGTTAACCACTGTGCCACGACGGGAACTCCCGGCTCCCCCAGTTCTGCCTTTTGTCTCTACACTGGTTCACTGTTCTCATCCACGTCACCAGAACCTTGGCATGCGTTTTCCACGGCTCAGTGCACCGACAGGTCCTGGGGAAGATCACTTGTATATTACACCTGCTGTCACTGTATAGAGTATTCCTGAAGACAGGGTTTGGGAGAAGGAGGGCTTGTCCTCGGGAGTCCCCGGCCCTTGCCCACTTGAGTCTTCTGGTTTCTAATGAGCTCCAAGTGGCAGCATGTGCCCAGGACAATGCCCCTCTCTGACGTCTGTGGGCAAATCTCCCCAGCCTGCAACTCACAGATCTGTGCCAAGGGCTCAGCATGAGATCTCACTGCTTCAAATCGATCTCTTCTAAAGTTTTTCTTTAAAAAAAAAAACCAAAAAACCGTATTGATTGATTGATTTGCTTTTCTCTTTTGGCTGCATCAGGGCATATGGAAGTTCCTGGGCCAGGGACGGAGTCTGAGCCACAGCTGCCATCCATGTCACAGCTGTGGCAGCACCGGATCCTTAGCCCATTGTGCTGGGCCGGGAATCGACACAGAGCCTCCAGAGACAAGCTGGACCATGAACCCACTGCACCGCAGCAGGAACGCCTAGAGTTTTTCTTACTCAGCTCTTTTCATCCACATCAAAGCCTTAGGGCGTTTGGTGGGAGATGACAGTATGCCTTAATTAGCAAAGGAGAGAATCAATCCAGAGAAGAATGGGACCTTAAATAGCACACACGACAAGTCCAAGGAAAAGAGGTACGCAGACTCTCCGCCACCCCTACCTTTGCATGAATGAAGATGTGTCAGCCTAAAGTCAGTCTGGAGACTCTCGAGTTGAGTCAGTTGCCGGTGGCCAGAACTTCCACCCAGGAACACAAAGTTCCTCCTCGCTTAGCAGGAGCTACTGCTCATGTCAAAGAAAATTCAGGACTTCTGGGTGGGTGAGCATCAAAGGAAAGAAGCTGCAGTAGGGACAGTGTGTTCCCGGGTGGAAATGAAAAAAATCCGTCGCAACCAAAACCACCATGAAGTTCTCGGCCTTTGAACTTGGCGTTTCTCCTCTTCTGCCCCTTGTTCCAGGTCACCCCCAGATCCCCCACCTTCCCAAAGAAGGAGAGACCAGATAAGAGAGCTGTCGGCCCGCTGCTGCAGACACTCCACTCAGACACCTTCACAGGTAGGGGGGGTAGCTCTTGAGGCGAGAGCACTGACTTGCGGCTTTCGCGTGGATGAGTTCCCTGCTCAGGCAGTGTCCACACTGTTCCTGTGTTTGGGGGACAGGGATTATTGCCTGTTATTCACATGAGAAAATCGAGAGGTGACAAGAGCTGTCTCAAGTGCCCCAGGTAAAAGGGACAGAGATCCCTGACTCTCAACCACTGCTTTCCCCTGTAACATTCCCAAAGCCCAGGATCCCAAAGTGAGGGGGGGGGGGGCGGCAGCAGTTCTGTGTCTCTGTGCCCCCCAGCCATCTTTTCATTGTCCTGCACCCTATCTTGGGATGCCAGAGAATTCACCCCGAGCTCTGTATGAGAGGGGTACCCAGCCTGGGTGTGATGCTGTGTTCCTTCCCCGGGATCATTTAGTGCCCCTGAGGTGTGCAAAGAGGGAAACTGGGTGTCCCAGCATCCTGAACGCCCTTTGGGGGAAAGTAAGAAACTGGACTAAGAGTGAGACCTTTTAGATGAACAGATTTCAGCGCTCTGGGAAATCTGGTCTAGAATGCTAGTTTTAAGTACAAAGAAACAGCTTCACAGAACCCATTGCTTTGGATTTCTCATGCTTCTCGCACTGGGTGCGGGTCTTCCTCCTTCTGTGCGCAAAAGGCAGGTGTCAGGAATCCAGGGACCCATCCCAGTCGGTGCCCACCTTCACCTCTCATCTCCTTCCTCACACCCCCGCCTGTAAGTGGATAACAGAGCATCTGCATGACACATCTGTCTGGCTATGTGCTGGAACCTTCAGAGGACCAGAACCTTCTGAGCCCGGCTCAAGGACTGGGAATCCCCCCACCACGCAAAAAAATGGGAGTGGTTTACAGGATTTCTGGAAGCTGACCTGCTCAAACATGGTTCTCCTTTGACCTGGAGCCTCACCAGTTAAGTTGTGTCCATTGGTATAAACATGGCCCGATGGTAATTGTGTCTCAATACCTCAACTTCGCTATTTTCTTTCACCAAGTGAGGCTGGAACAAGCTGGCAAAAGTGTGGGTTCTGAGCGGAGAAGGTCGGAGAGCAGATTTAAGCAGCTACGAGTGGAAGCTCCCAAACATCTGACCTTTTACCTTTTAAAGGGCCTCTCTTCCCCTTATCTCTTCTTTTCTTTTCTTTTTCCCCTTTCTTCCTTCCTTCCTTCCTTCCTCCTTTCCTTCCTTCCTTCCTTCCTTCCTTCCTTCTTTTGTCTGCAGCCAGAGCATGTGGAAGTTCCTGGGCCACAGGGATCTCACCTGAGCCACAGCAGTGACGAGGCCACTGCAGCCACAAGGCTGGATACTTAACCCGTGGCTCCACAAGGGAACTCGCTCTCCTCTTTTTTTCTCTCCACAATCTTGCTCTTATTCTTTTCTCTCCTCATGTCTCCTAAATCCAGTTTGCCTCAAAGTCAATGCATCTGGTAATTCACATGCCCCAAACTTGCATTTTTCCAGCTTCCAAATTTCATGTATTCTGAGAGGAGAAGATGCTTACAAAGGTCCCTTTGAAGAATTCTGTGCCTTTTAAGTCATCTCCAGTACTGCACTTTTTCTTTTTGGCCACACCTTCAGCCTGTGGATTGAACCCGTGCCATAGCAGCGACCTGACCTGCAGCAGTGACAATACCAGATCCTTAACCCGCTGCACCACAAGGGAACTCCCAAATCCTCTCTTATTAACTCCTTCAACGTTGGATCATCTATGTAGATGAAAGTTCTAAGTTTGGTCAAAAACTTTTCTCAAGTCCCGCTGAGTAATCAGTCGTTAGGGTCTCAACCTAAACTTCCATTTTACCATCCCCTTACATAGGTTCTTTTTTTTTTGGCTTTTTGTTTTTTTGCCTTTTCTAGGGCCACTCCCGCGGCACATGGAGGTTCCCAGTCGAGGGGTCGAATCGGAGCTGTAGCCACCAGCCTCCGCCAGAGCCACAGCAATTCGGGATCCAAGCCGCGTCTGCAACCTGCACCACAGTTCACAGCAACGCCGGATCGTTAACCCATTGGGCAGGGCCAGGGATTGAACCCGCAACCTCATGGTTCCTAGTTGGATTTGTTAACCACTGAGCTATGACGGGAACTCCCCGTTACATAGGTTCTTAAATAAAAAAATCAGGATACTTCACGTGTTTTTATTCTTCCAATTTCATAAAAATAATGACTACAACACGAAAGTATATACTTAAACTAGTTATCTGGGTGGTGGACTATAAATGCCTATCCATTTCCTCCTTTTTTTCCCCTTCTCTCTGTATCTTTTTTAAATGTTGCAATCTGAAGATTTATTGCTTTTCTTTTGGTCTTTGTTTTTCGGGGAGTGCACCCAGGGCCTATGGAAGTTCCCAGACTAGGGGTCGAATTGGAGCTGCCACTGCCAGCCTTCCCTGCAGCTGCAGCAACAGGGGGTCTGAGCATCATCTGTGACCTACACCACAGCTCACAGCAACGTGGGATCCTTAATCCAGTGAGCGAGGCCAGGGATCAAACCTGAATCCTCATGGATTCTAGTCAGGTTCATTACCATTGAGAGCCTCAAACTCCAGGATTTATTGCTTTTTGATCAGCAAAAAGCAATGCATTTTTAAAAGAAATAATTTTGTAAAAGAAGAGTTATGAAATGTGAGATGGAGAATAAGCCTGGGGAAGCCAGTGGCTATCTTGATATGTTGTTAAGGGCATGCAGATGCAAAGGAAAAGTAGGAGAAAAAAATGACACAGGAGTTCCCGTTGTGGCTCAGTGGTTAACGAATCTGACCAGGAACCATGAGGTTGCAGGTTCGGTCCCTGGCCTTGCTCAGTGGGTTAAGGATCTGGCATTGCTGTGAGCTGTGGTGTAGGTTGCAGATGCGGCTCGGATCCCAAGTTGCTGTGGCTCTGGCGTAGGCCAGCTTCTATAGCTCTGATTCGACCCCTAGCGTGGGACCCTCCATGTGCCGCGGGAGTGGCCCTAGAAAAGGCAAAAAGACAAATAAATAAATAAATAAATAAAAATAAAAGATCAGTGATACTTTGTGTAAAAAAAAAAAAGTGACACAGTATTTACAAGCACTTTCTCTTTCTTACCGTATTCTCCTTAGTTCCTTTTCTACCTCTGGCAGCATCTGGAAAAGACCTGTCTTCTGCCAAAACTTAACCCACATAGAAACTACCATGAAGCCCTGGCTTCTCCTGCTCATCATGCTCATCTACGAGGTTGTGATGCTGCCTGTGTTGGGAGGCTTCAGGTTCAAACCTTTCCGTAGGTGGTAAGGCGAGGGAGGAGGGTGCTGTGCCCGGGCCTGGGAGGTCAGGCACAACTGAATCAGGGTCCACATTTCTCGGATCAACCCTTTAAAGGACCAGAATCTTCCTTCAAGAAAGATTAGGTTGGGGAATTCCGTCGTGGCTCAGTGGTTAAGGAATCTGACTAGGAGCCATGAGGTTGCAGGTTCGATCCCTGGCCTCGCTCAGTGGGTTAAGGATCTGGTGTTGCTGTGAGCTGTGGTGCGGGTCGCACACAGCTCGGATCTGGTGTTGCTGTGGCTGTGGTGTAGGCCAGCAGTTACAGGTCCGATTCGACCCCTAGTCTGGGAACCTCCATATGCCGTAGGTACTGCCCTAGAAAAGAGAAAAAGACCAAAGAAAGAAAAAAAAAAAAGAAAGATTAGGTTAGGAATTCCTGTCATGTCTCAGCAGAAACGAATCCAACTAGAAACCTTGAGGTTGCGGGTTCGATCCCTGGCCTCGCTCAGTGGGTTAAGGATCCGGCGTTGCCATGAACTGTGGTGTAGTTCACAGATGTGGCTCAGATCTGATGTTTCTGTGGCTGTGGCGTAGGCTGGCCTGGGAACCTAGCCTGGGAACCTCCATATGCCTAAAAAGAAAAAAGAAAGAAAGAAGGAAGGAAGGAAAGAAAGATTGATTAGGTTGGATGTTCCCAGTCTGGCATCTCTTCAAGCTTCCTCTCCCATCTCTGAAAGCAATAGTAGGCACATGGAAGGGGAATGTAGTTTTTGCCCACGTTCCATAGCTGGCAAGAAATCATATCTGCCAATGTCAAACCACCCTGAATAGAGGAGACACCAACGCAGAGCTTCCTTCTGAGCCCACATTTTTGGAATCTCTGTGCCTGATCTGAATGAGGGGAAGCATCTTTTATTTTATTTATTTGTTTGTTTGTTTGCTTGTTTGTTTTAGGGCTGCACCTGTGGCATATGGATGTTCCTGAGCCAGAGGTGGAATCAGAGCTGCAGCTGCCAGCCTACCCCACAGCCATAGCAACGCCAGATCCGAGCTGCATCTGCAACCTACCCTGAAGCTTATGGCAATGCCGGATGCTTAACCCACTGAGTGAGGCCAGGGAGAGAACCCACATCCTCATGGACACTGGTTAGGTTCTTAACCTGCTGAGCCACAATGGAAACTCCAAGGAATCCTCTTTTAGAATATGAAAAAGTGGGAAACACAAATAAAGGGTGTCTATGAGTCAAAGTTTGAGATCATATGATAAGAAAATGGGCTAATGAGGGACCACAGGGGAGGGCTGTGGGCCAGAGAAAGACAGGGAATCTGGGGGAGAGCACCTTGGTGGTTTCATCAGGGAAGTGACAAGAAGGAAGGAAAAGCAGGTTCCTATTCTCCCCTGGCTCAGTTTTCCAATCTGAAAATTGGGTACGGATGTTGGAGCTGGAGAACAATGCAGGCCCCGAAATCTAAAGTTACATGGGAACAGACTTGGCGAGGTGGTGCTGTCCACGATGGGGGTTGTCCTGGGGCCCATCATTAGGAAAAGTGGAGAGAACCCACGTGCTATGCTGGGGAAACACATGGTAAGAGGGACGTCACCCCATGTAAGAATAGCCTTCTGTGAAAAACCACTGGCTAGAGTTCACCGAAGGGACTCTCTTAAAGGCAGAGAAACCCTTTGAGGCTGAGAGCTCAGGTGTCAGAACGCAGGGGTTCCTAGGCTTGAGAAGAGTTTCTTCTCAGCACGACTGGACGGACACCTCCAACTTCTACCATCTCCATTCCAGCTGAACTAAGAGATGTTGAGCAGTGCTGGGTGCAGCCTCCATCATTAAAGTATTGTGTAAAAAGGTGCACTTTCTCGCAGACATGTTCCTTCCCAAATCACACGTGCTGCTGGACCTTCTGTGGAAACATCTGCTTGGACAATGAGTGAGTGGGTTGGTGTGGGAAGGTTGGGTCTGGGTCTGGTTGCTCCCTGTGCCTCGCTCTCCTTAAGAAGCCGTGACCTCTAACAGAAGGCAGAGTCACCCAAATCCTGTCAAAGCAACAGGCAACACAGGGTAACACCCTCCTTCCGCCACACCTGCATTGCCACTCACTGCAAAATAAACCAAGATACCAGCATGGCGGCTTCCACATTTTCTCTTCCACTCTCATTCAATTCCCCCCAGACATCACCCATCAATGCCTTCATCCCTCCCTTGCCCAAGGCCCCAGTTATTGCCTCCTTAGTCTGGTTTCTCCATTGGCCCCTTATCTCAGCCAGACCCAAGGAGACCCAGACTCTACCTATCTGCTCAACTGGCAAACATTTTGAGAGAAACTGCTTAAAAGTAGGTAACTCCTGATCTTATAGGAAGAATTTCTCTTTCCATTGACTGGGGCTAAAGATGCTATTAAGTTTGGGAAGGGATGCCCCCCTCCCCAACTGGGTTGCCTGACTTTTAACCACTTAATTTTTCTCTTCCAGAGAACCCTTTAAATTCATGCTAAAACCCTAGATTCTAGCTGACGCACCACTAGTGTGGGCTGGAGGTTGACTGTGATCTAAGAAAAATGCCGCCTGGTTCTCTGTTGGGATATCCACCTGCTCCAGCTGAGGACCTCTCTGTCCAGAGAAAGTCCACGTCTTTGCCAAATAAACAGATCCTCCAACCTGAGGGCTCTGTATTTTTTTTGGTCTTCACTCCTTATAATCCCCAAGAGTCTTCAAAAAGTTGTCCCCATCCCATTATGGGCGTGGGCACCCAACTCTGCTTTCTAGTTGGACTTGTGTATGAGTCAGGTCAGGCTGTAGCCAAAATAGAGACGTGCAGAAATCTCATGGGGTAAACACACTAAAAGTTCATCCTCATTCACGACACATTTCCCTGAGGGTGATCAACGAACAGCCATGATTCGGGGACCCTGGCTCTTCCTGTTTATAGCTCCTCCATCTTTGGGGACCTCTTCTGCATCCAGGCAGCAGATAAGAGAAGGAAGTTAGCATGGAGACTCGCACAGAAGATTTTTAAGGGCCAAGCCTGGAAGTGGGTTTATTACATTCTATTTGCCATAACATAGTCATATGGTCTCACCTATTTGCAAAGAAGACTAAGAAATACAGTCTAGCCATACGCTCAATAAGAACAGGAAACGAGATTTGGTGAATACATGGCAGTCTCTGACCTGCCTGTTTATGCAAAGCCAGACTCCTTAAGTAAGACCCAAGGCCCCTGGCCTCCACACCACTCTGTCCCAAGGAACAAGCAACCCCTGGGGCAGAGGCTGGCATCTCTTGTCATTAGGGAAAGCGTTCCTGCCTTCAGGGTGGGTCGTCTGAGCTTCCAGAAAGGTTCCTCCTTCTGCCATCCCTGGTACCCTCTTATTCCTGGTACCCTCTTATTCCAGGTCAGCTTTGTCTGCCTGGCAGTCTTACCTGGGTAATATCATTCAAGTCCTGAGGTTTAAGGGCAGGCTTTCCTGCCCATATTGTTTCCCTAAAATATACTTGAATTTCCACCGCTTGACATCAGTATCTTGCAGATCATGTAAAAAAATATACCTTCTCCTAGATGAGGAGTATTTACTAAATATGCAGGTTTGTGCCTCTTCCTGCTCAGAGGACAAGATGTGCTCACTTAGAAGGATGAGTCAGGGGTTCCCATGGTGGCTCAGGGGTAAAGGAACCCGACTAAGATCTATGAGGACCCAGGTCTGATCCCTGGCCTCGCTCAGTGGGTTAGGGATCCGGGGTTGCCATGAGCTGTGGTGTAGGTCTCAGACACAGGTAGGATCAGTATTGCTGTGGTTGTGGTATAGGCCAGAGGCTACAGCTCTGATTCAATCACCAGCCCAGGAACTTCCATATGCTTTGGGTGTGGCCCTAAAAAGAGAAAAAAAAAAAAAAAAAAAGAGAGAGAGAGAGAGAAAGAAAAAGAAAAAGGATGAGTCAGTGTAAGTTGATAATTAGGTAACCTCTATCAATTTGTAGCCCAAAGAAAGGCTCAGGAATGTGAAATAGCAAAGGCCAAGGTCAGGCCAGGGACTAAGTCCTAAGAGAACACTGGTTAGTGCCTTAGAGCGCAGAGTAATTAAGAAGGACCATGGCTCAAGGGTCTTCACACCTATTAACCAGTCCATGAGGGTCCTCCCAGGTCCCTCGGCATATGATGCTGGATCACACAGCTCCCACAGAGCCACTTTTAACTGCGGACGGATGCCAGAGTGTTGGTGTGGAGGGAGGAGAGCCAAGCGGAGGAGTCTTATTCAGCCATCCTGCTGCTGTCACTCCTCAATATAAAGTTAAGAGATCTACAAAAGTTGCAAATTAAGTATGCTTAAAACAGTGAAATGTGCTGGTGTCATTTAGCAGTTATATTATGGTAAAACACAGAAAGTGTTGGGGAAATTCAGATTTTGAAAAAGATGTTCCATTTCAAACTCTGTGATCGATTTTTAAGTCTCTGATGGGAGTTCCCTGGTGGCCTAGTGAGTTAAGGATCTGGTGTTTTCACTGCAGTGTCATCGCAGTGGAGGTTTGATCCCTGGCCCTGAGAACTTCCACATGCTATGGGCAGAGCCAAAAAAGTCTCTGATGATTCAAAAATTTTTATGTACTTATATTTACTGATATTGTTAAATGGCTTTAAAAATAGGGTAAAATATTTATGTGGTAGACAGGTGTGATTTTTAAAAATTTGGAAGTTTAAAGCCATCTTTTATGAAAGATAAATGACCCTAGTGTCTATCTATCTAGTTAATGGATACCTGATAGTATCTCATTACCTTCTCATTACTTTTCTTCATACTTTTCTGTGTTTTTCAAATGGCTAAAATAAAAAATGATAAAGTTACAAAGCATTTGTTTATGCAGAGAGGGGTGTTTAAAATATAAGAGGAAGAACTTATCTCATGAGATGTCAACGCCCAGTAAAGGAGTGCTGGCCGGAGAAAAAGAGGAAGTAGAACGAGATAGGGCAGAGAGACACCAGTCACGTGTTCTCCCAACTCCCCACCTGAAACCCTTGTCGGGCCCCTGCAGAATCTGGCCACATCCTGAGTCTCCCGCCAGGCTTGCCTTCAGATATCCAGGAGCAACAGTATGAAGTGGTGGGGTCTCCAGTGGCTGATGCTCTCCTGCCTGGCCATCCTGCCAGCTTCAGGAAACTGGCAAGAAAGAATCGACGCTTCCCTTGAAGCTCTAACTCAGAGTAGGTATTCTGGCTGGGCTTCAAAATGCAGCTGAATAGAAAACCAAAGAACGTTTCCCAGTCCCCTTGCGGAGAGGAACCAGGGGCTGGCATGTGCAAAAGCACTGACACCTTTTGAAAGCCAGGAAACCTGAGGAAAACCGAATGGTTAATTCTCAAGGTGGAGGGCCTCTCGATGCTGCAAGTAACACATTGCTTTTTATGTTCATATATGGTGGGTTTTTTGTCCTGAAGGACCCTTGGCAGTGAAAAGCTCCAGAGCCTAGCTTGAGTTACCAGCAGTTCATGTCCTCAGGCGTTCCAAGGATGAGCAGAAACCTGGAAAAGTACTATTGATTATTTCTTTTTGGGTGGGTGGATTTATTGCATTTTTTTATTTTAAAGTTTTATGTCAGTACAGTTGATTTACAATGTTGTGATAATTTCTGCTATATGGTGAAGTCATTATACACATACACACATCCATTCTTTCTTTTTTAATTTATTTTTATTAGAGCATAGTCGATTTACAGTGTTGTGTCGATTTCTGCTGTACAAGAGTGACCCAGTCACATATATATTATATATATATACATACATTCTTTTTAAAAACATTTTTATTATAGTTCATCTACAAAGGTCTGTCAATTTACAGATACATATATATATATATATACACATACATATATATTTACAATTTACAGATATATATGGATATCAAACACACATTATTTTTCTCATATCATCTTCCATCATGGTCTATCCCAAGAGACTGGATACAGTTCCCTGTGCTGTGCAGTAAGAGCATCGATTCTTTCTTGAAATGTGCCTTTTGTTTATGGACCTGACTATTTAGAACCCAGGGCATGAAGAGGAGAAATGAAACACAGGCTCGATGAGGGAGTTCCCGTCATGGCTCAGTGGTTAACGAATCTGACTAGGAACCATGAGGGTGAGGGTTTGATCCCTGGCCTTGCTCAGCGGGTTAAGGATCCAGCGTTGCCGTGAGCTGTGGTGTAGGTTACAGATGCGGCTCGGATTCCGCATTGCTGTGGCTCTGGCATAGGCCAGCTTCTACAGCTCTGATTAGGCCCCTAGCCTGGGAACCTCCATATGCCGTGGAGTGGCCCTAGAAAAGGAAAAAAAGACAGAAAACAAACAAACAAACAAAAACCCAACACAGCTTGATTAAAAAAAAATTGGAACCACTGGTGTAAAAAAAATTGAAATCAGCAGAATTGAGGGGGAGAATAGTGGATAAACAATGACTGGTAAAGGTTTCTAGGGAATGAGTTCCTGCTGTGGTGCAGTGGGTTAAGGATCCAGCATTGCCACAGCTGTGGTGTACGTCACGGCTTCGGCTCAGATTTGATCCCTGGCCTGGGAACTTTCACATGCAGTGGATGCAGGGTGGAGAAAATGTTTCTAGGGAAGAACTAGCTGCTGAGGGCTGTTTCAGCTAGGGGGGACTGGTGGAGGACCAAGGCAGGTTCTTTCCCTGCTCTCGGGAAGAACTAGCTGCTGAGGGCTGTTTCAGCTAGGGGGGACTGGTGGAGGACCAAGGCAGGTTCTTTCCCTGCTCTGGGACCCAGTTCCTCCTACCCTGTAAAACAAGATTTGGGAACTGGAAGAACAGTTGACTCTTTGTTCTGAGAATTGGGTTTCAGGATTCAGGTTCTGTGAGTTTAACTTCCATAGGGGTGATTCGTGGTGGCTGGGTTTGTTGGGGCAGGGGGTGGGGGGTGGGAGCAGGATCTTGACTCCAGGCACCAAAAAGCCCACCCAGATTCCCAAGCAGGGAAAGGAAGAAGAGAAATCAATGGAGTGGGTCCTGGAGCCTTGGAGGGGATGAGAATACTGAGAAAAACCCTTCTTCTGGGAGTCAGTGCTCATGTGTTCCTTCCAAGGTAAACTGATACCGGGAATGAAACCCTGCAAAACGATTCCCACCGAGGAGCAGTGTGCCTATTACTGCGATCTTCCCAGAGCGTGTCCGACGGGTCTTCAATGCTGTAGCGCCTCCTGTGGAAATGTCTGCATGCCTCCCAAGGGACATGGTAGGATCTGAGAAGCACCTTTTCCTTGTCATTCGGTTCTCAAGAGCCAACCCAGCCTGGGCACCCCCCCCCGGCCCCCCTACCTCTTCATCCATCAGACCCATTCTCCTCTTTCGGGCTTTACCTGATTTATCCGGACCTCAGGAGGTCTGACCTTTCTGTCTTTTTACTCATGGTTGACTTGAAGTATCCCAGGAGAAGCCCTGGGGGAGGGGGGGGTATTCCCAATGCCACAGGAAACGTGTGTCCCCCCCCCCCAGGTTTTGGAGGCTCTGTTACACTGAAAAGAAATGTTTCTCTGGACTGTGTGGTTATGGAGTTCGTACCCCTTTTCTCTTCCAGGGAACCGCCGTTCAAGCCACAAAATCAGCAACTTCCTGTTTACGGTTGAGCCCATAAAGCAGCAGTGAGAATCAGAGGACACCGGGAGGCCTTGGAAGAATGTTCCAGAACCTCCAGTAGCATCACCTTGCCACAGCTATGGGTGAGGGAGTGGGCTTTCCTACCTGCCAGCCCCCTTCCCTAAGCTGTCATATTGTCAGCTTCAATTCCTTGACCAATAAGCTGTGACGACGGAACACCCGGCATCTGTTTCTTCTTCTATAGTCTCAGTACCATTTGCTAACTACCTCCCACCCCACTTGACCCAAGCTCTCAACTCCTGCTTCTCCCTTTGGATCTCCCTGCCTACTCACCCTTTAGGGGCTTGGTGCTCTTAGCCAAGGCTTCTGGATTCTACTCCTCTTTGTCCAGGGACTAACATCCCTGGGGAAAACGGCTTATGTGTGGGATATTCTTACAGCCACGGAACACATGATCCTTTGACATGCCCGTAACCTGGTGCAGCCTTTCTCCCGTCATCTCAGGCCTGCCTCCTCCTTTCACTGATCCATGGAGGTATAGTCTTACCTAAAGTGGACAGCACCTATGGTTTAGAATGAAAAGGAAATGACACTAGTCCCTTGAAGTTTGCTTCCCGGACCATGCCTCATCTGTTACCATTAGTTATTCAATCATTTGGGATCTATACAGATATTTTCACATGCAAATGCTCCCAGAAAAAAAAGAAGCAAACTTCAGGGGTTTTGAGCCTACCCATATGCCCAAGATGGTGGCAAGGGCCACTCCACAGAAATGGGGGTGTTGCTAAGTCTATCTGTTGGCATATAGCCCAAAGAAGGGGTTCAGTCTTATGATCCAAATGGATAGACACTAGGATGGGACATGACAAGAAGGGACCAATGGACAGATAGGTCATGAATTTACGGTATAGGAGACAGAGGATTTGGCATGAGTTGTGGTATTGGGTTTCCTCAAGAAGAGATGCTTGGTCCTACCTTGAAGGATTGGGGGGAACTGGAATACCTCAGAAGGAAAATTCCTCCTAGTCAGGATCAAATATAGAATCGAGGGGAGCAGAAGTGAACCTGAAGGACATGATGAGCTGATACTCATTCCTTCCTCTGCCTCCAACAGCAAGAGAGGAAGTTGCAGAAAATGTTGGATCGTGAATTTGGCATTAAGCCCTACGACTCTAGCGTGTTCTGATTAGCCAGCTTTCTCTTTTTAGTCTGTGTTTTTATATCCATTAGACCTCCAGAGAATAAGTATTGCTTGCCAAAATTAGCAAAGGAGGGGAGTTCCCTGGTGGTCTAGCGGTTAAAACTCAGTGCTTTCATCACTGCATCTCAGGTTCAATCCCTGCCTAGGAACTGAGATGTCACATCAAGCCACTGCATGCGGTGGCAAAAAATAAAAATAAAAAGATTATTTCCCACCCCCCCCGAAAAACAAAGGAAACATTTTTAAGAATTAGCAAAGGTGAACAAATAGGCACAGACAAGTGACGGAACCTACCCAAATTCACTCGGCAAGCAGATGACAAACAGATATACAAACCCCATTCTCTGTACTTGAGTTTCCTGAAGTACATCTATGTCAGGGGCCAGCGATGTGCTTAAAGGAAGGGGTCTGGTGGGGATTAGGGGAGGGGAGGGCACTGTGCAGAAAGAGCTTTAAGTGAGATGGGTGACGGAGGGCAGGTAAGACAGGTCCTTGGTGTTCTCCTGGACCAGCAGTGGGGGAATTGCCTCGGGACAAAACCAATGAACTGTTCCCTGCTGATCAAGTAGAAAGAAGCAGTTAGGAGAAATCTCTGGAACCACTTAGCAGTAGGATACTCTCGGTCACCTGCAGGTGCACTAGGAACACACTGAGCCTTTGCACTTGGTAGTGGGAGGTGATTGGTATTCAAAGGTGTGGGAGCAGCCCCCCACACCCCCATCCCCGGCCTCAGGATCTCATCTCATTTTGTCTTTACTGGAAGGATTGGTCCCAAGTAAACTAGGTTGCTGTGGCCAAAAGAATGATTAACCAGCAGGCATTTTTTTAAACATATTTCTCTCAGTAATTGAGAAAAGAGGAATTGCTCTCCCACACCCCGACCCAAATCAGCAAGGATAAGGATTTAAGCAACATAAATTTAAAAGAGGCTAATCAACTTATATCAAAAAGAATTCAGGAGATTCCCAGAAGACTAAGCAGATTAAGGATCCAGCATTGTCACTGCTGTGGCTCGGGTTACTGCTGTGGCAGGGATTCAATCCCTGGTCCCAGAACTTCTGCATGTCTTGAGCATGGCAAAAAAAAAAAAAAAAAAAATTCAGATTGCTGTGAAATATTGTTTCTTTCCCAGAGCATGTAGACCATTAAAAAAAAGTCTCTACAAATGTCAATAAATTAAAATACATGGAAATTCAAATTGATGACAGTGGAAATAATCTAGAAATAAAGAAAACAAAATAGCTAGAAAATTCTCCATATGATTAAAATTAAGTGAGGCAAGTCTAAGGAACCCTGGGTCACAATGAAATCATGATAGGAAACAAAATATTTTGAATAAAATATTTCAATATTTTGAAAAGTGAAAATATGACATATCAAAACATATGGGTACAGAATGATATCAATAAAATGGTGACATAGGAGACCTCAGCCTCTGTCCCCCAGCAAAGAGCAATTAGACAGGCACCCTTGAATAAAAACAGCTCAGGGAGAATTCCACTTAAGGCACTACAGCAGGAGTTCCCATCATGGTTCAGTGGAAACAAACCCAACTAGGATCCATGAGGACACTGGTTCGATCCCTGGCCTTGCTCAGTGGGTTAAGGATCCGGCTTTGCCAATGAGCTATGGTGTAGGATGCAGATGTGGCTTGGATCCTGAGTCACTGTGGCTGTAGTGTAGGCCGGCAGCTGCAGCTCCGATTCAACCCCCTAGCCTGGGAACTTCCATATGCTGTGGATGCTGTCCTAAAAAGACCAAACAAACAAACAAACAAACAAACAAAAACAAAAATGAAACAACAACAACAACAAAACTAGAGCAACACAGTGGAACAAAAAGCCTCAAGAATAACCATCTAAGAAAAGGAAGGGAGAAGACCTCATTTTGCCTGCATCACCCCATCCCCCAAGCTGGCATGGCTCAGTACCAAGAGGAAACACCCCAGCCAGAGAGAGTTCTCCTCCCCAGGAAAGGAAGGCAGGGTGAAAACCAGCTTCAGCCTTTTAGGGCACCACACAAAGGTCCAGCTTTGGTTTCACTCCACCCAGACTGGCAAAGCAGAGCCATCTAGATACAATTAGAAACAAAGAAGAAAGCAGGCACTGCCAGGAACAGCCACATAGCAGAAGTGATCTTGATAAACGGTGGCCTGTAGACAAACCGAGACGACTTCACCAAGAGAGAAACCAGCGGCCAGCATAGCTGCCACAGCCCCCTGTAGATTTCACTAGCTTTTGCCCCACGGGTATTGCATTCACTGACACCAGCCACCCAAGTCCCTCCCCACTCCTTATCCCCTGTCCCCACACTGGAGCCCAGAAACTGCCCGGGTAGCCAGTCCAGACCCCTGTAGCTTCACAATTGTACGATGCCAACCTAGACCTCAGGGTGCACGCCCAGGGCTGGCCCTCCAGCTGCGCATTTGCACGCTGCTGGCTTGACGGGCCTCCACTGCATTGGGCACATGCCAGGGGACACTGAAGCCACGGGAGAACAAGCTGCCAGCCAGGGCCCCTGCAGCTGCTTGTGGTCCCAGGTCGGGTCTGTCTCCATCACTGGTCTGCAACACTGCAGTCATCTCTAGATAGAGCCTCCAGCTAGGCAACTGCACACCCCCAGCCTGACCCCCACCATGAGCTGTCACTGCCACGTGCCTGTGGTAAGGCCCAGCCGTGATGGTAGTGCAGGCCGACAGCCAGGATCCCTGCAACTGCCAGTGAGCCCACAGGTGGCCCCAGCTCTTGCTGCACGTTCTGGTCCCCACCGCTATGTGTGTGCCTGCACACTACACAAGCACCTGCACCTGGCCCCCAAAGGCAAGTGTGTGCACACCACCAGCTCTGGCCATCACCTCTGCCTGCCCTGGTCTTGGGGTGCTGGACTTGGAGGTGAGGCTGGGGAGTCCAACAGCTCTTGCAGCCACTGCAGACTCCTGCTAAGGTTGCCAAGCACCATACAGCTATTGGTGCTGTGATCCCCAGCAGCCTGAGCCAAAGACATATCATGCCCCTTTGCACCTGAAGCTGCCACCTGCCCCCGCCTATGGCACCCTGTACCACTAGACCTAGGGTCATAGCATGCTCCAGCATGCCCCTACTGGCAGGCAAAATCTTCTCTTACGGAAGTCAGTCAATAAAGTCTGCAAGTGGTGACTGTTTCTTTATTTTCCTGTTTTTTTTTTTAACTCAGTGAATTTTTATGACATTTATAATTGTACAACGATCATCACAACCCAGTTTTCTAGCCTTTCCAACCCAAACCTCCAGCCCATCCCTCCCCGCCCCCCAACCGGTCTCCTTTGGAAACCATAAATTTTTCTTTTCTTTTTTTTTTAACTTTTACTATTTATTTATTTATTTTAACTTGACAAAGTATCTTTTTCAATAATGATTTTTATTTTTTCCATTATAGCTGGTTTACAGTGTTCTGCCAATTTTCTTCTGTACAGCAAGGTGACCCAGTCACACATACATATATACATTCTTTTTTCTCACATGATCATGCTCCATCATAAGGGACTAGATACTGTTTCCAGTGCTATACAGCAGGATGTCATTCCAAAGGCGTTAGTTTGCATCTATTAACCTCAAATTCCCAGTCCATCCCACTGCCTCTCCCTCTTTCTTGGCAACCACAAGTCTGTTCTCCATGTCCATGAGTTTCTTTTCTGCGGAAAGGTTCATTTGTGCCGTATATTAGATTCCAGATATAAGCGATATCAAATGGAAACCATAAGTTTTTCAAAGTCTGTGAGGTGACTGCTTCTTTAAATGCTCAGATGCCTAAGCAAGGCTTCAAGAGATCATGAAGAGTCATGACTCCACCAAAGGACACAGTGTAACTCCAATAAATGGCCCCAAAGAAATGGAGATCCAGAAACTGGCCAACGAAGAATTTAAAAATGTGTTCTAACGATGCTTGGAGAGCCACAAGAGAACACAGATAATTTAACAGCATGAGAAAAACAAACAAGAACAAAATGAGAAGTTCAACAAAGAAGTGGAAAAGATAAGAAGAACCAAACATATTTTGGAGCTGAAGAATACAGTGGTGGAATTGAAGCACTCAGTAGAAAGCTTCAAAAGCACATTTGGCCAAGCAGAAATTAGCTAGAATGCAAAGGTCAACTGAGACTATCCACTTAGAGGAGCAAAAAGAAAAAAAATGAAGCGGAGTTCCCATTGTGGCTTAGCAGGTTACAAACCCGACTGGTATCCTTGAGGATTCGGGTTTGATCCCTGGCCTCCCTCAGTGGGTGGAGGATCTGGCATTGCTGTGACGTGTGGTGCAGGTTGCAGACAAGGCTCAGGTCCCAGGTTGCTGTGTCTGTGGTGTAGACTGGCAGCTGCAGCTCCAATTCCACCCCTAGCCTGGGAATTTCCATATGCTGTGTGTGTGGCCCCCAGAAGCAAAAAACAAAATAAAAATGAAAAGTGGTAGAAAAAATTAACTGATCTCTCTCTCTTTTTTTAAAGTATATGGTCAGATTCAGAATACTCTGCTACAGTAATATGGAAAAGTGTTAACCACTTAACTCTAGTCTAGATTAAAAGTTGAAAGACAAAATCATTTTTTGGGTTTTTTTTAGGGCCACACATTTGGCACATGGAAGTTCCTGAGCTATCAGTCCAATCAGAGCTGCAGCATCTGCCACCTATGCTGCAACTTTTGGCAACATGGGATCCTGAACTCACAGAGTGAAGCCAGGGATCGAACCCGCATCCTCATGAATACCAGTCAGGTTCTTAATCTGCTGAGCCACAATGGGAACTCTGAAAGACGAAATTATTAAAGATAACTCTAGCTATGATAATTTATTAGTGAATATGCAACATAAAAAATGTCAGTTGTGACATCCAAAAATTAAAAAGGGGGAAGTGAAAGGGTAGAAATTTATATGTGATTGAAGTTAAAATTTTTAGCCTCTTTTTAAACATTCTTTTTCACATATTTATTTATTTTTAAATGATTTTTATTTTTTCCATTACAGTTGGTTTACAGTGTTCTGTCAATTTTCGACTGCATAGCAAACTGACCCAGTCACACATACACATATACATTCTTTTTCTCACATTATCCTCCATCATGCTCCATCATAAGTGTAAACATTCTTTTTTTGAATATTCTTTTCCATTATGGTTTATCACTGGATATTGAATATAGAGTTCCCCGTGCTATATGGTAGGACCTTTTTGTTGTGCATTTTATTTACAATAATTGTTTACATCTGCTAACCGCAATCTCCCACTCTCTCTTCCCCACCCCTTCCCCCCTTGGCAACCACAAGTCTGTTCTCTATGTTTGTGAATCCATTTTCTATTTCCTGCATAAGTTCATTTATGTTATATTTTAGTTTCCAAATATACATGATATCATATGGTATTTGCCTTTCTCTTTCTGACTTACTTCACTTAGTATAATCATCTCTAGTTGCATCCACGTTATTGCAAATGGCATTATTTTGTTCTTTTTTATGGCTGAGTAGTATTTCATTGCATATATGTACCATATTGAAGTTAAATATTAAATCAGCATAAAATAGGCTGTCATAGCTATAAGATGTTTTATGTAAGCCTCATGGAATTATATACTTGTAAGTTGCTGTGAAGGTAAATCCTAAATGCTCCACAAACTTCTTGGGTCCATAGGCTTATGTCTTCCAACAAAATTAGAAGTTTTCAGCCATTATTTCCTCAAATACTTTTTCTGCATTTTATTCTTTCTCCTCTCATTCCATGACTGACAACAGATGTCAGAACTTTTGTCACTGTCCCTGAGGTTCTGTACACATTCTTCGGTATATTTTTTCTTATTGTTCATGTTAGATCATTTCAATTGCTCCATCATTAAGTTTACTGCTCGGGTCTCTGTCATCTTCATTCTGATAATAAGCCCATCAAGTGAGTTTTCTACTTTAGTTATTATGTTCTTCCCTTATAAAGTTTCCATTTCATTCTTCTTTATATCTGCTGTTTATTTGCTGAGACTTTCTATTTTTCCATCAGTTTCAAGAATGTTCCTGATTGCTGAACAATTTCCCTAATAGCCCCTTTAAAGACTTTGTCGGATAATTCCATTTACTCCATCTTAGAACTGGAGTCTGTTGATAGTCTTTTTTCATATGAGTTGATATTTTCCTTTTCCTTCATCTGTTATATAATTTTGGATTTGGGAATATATATATATATATATATATATATATATATATATATCAGATATATTGACCGTTGTGTTATAAGACTCTGAATCTTGTTCAAGTCTAACAGAGAAGGTTGATATTTTGTTTTCAAAGGGCATTGAAGCGGTTAGGTTCAGGCTGAAACGTTCAGATTCTCCTCTGTGGGTTGTGTTTTCAATGTCAGTTCAGTTTCAAAGGCTTTGCGGTTCATTCAGTAACGTCCCTGCCTGTGCACCACCTAGTGGCTGGTCTGGGACCTACAGAGGGGGTGTATTTGTTAGTTCAATTCTCAATGTCAGACGGGGTTACATACACGTATGCACACTTGGAGGTGAACCTAGGCGTAAATAAATAACTTTATCGGTTCTTTCACCTGAGGCCCTTTTCCTGTCATCTCCCTAGTACCTTCTATTTCTCCAAAACTCCAAAAAACCGGGGCTCTGGTTACCCTGCTCTGCTGGGCACTTCCACAACTGCATCCACATCTGGGATCAAGTGGCAGAAGAAATGAAGAGAGAAAAAAGAAACGGAGGACAACAGAGGGCCACCCACTCTCTTAGAATTACAGCTGCATCCAAAGGAGGAAGATTTCCCTTCCCTCCGAGTTTTGGCTCCTTCCAGCTCCCAGGCATCCATTGCAGCCATCACTACCATAGAATTTCTTAGGGCCCAGGATGCAGAAGAACAAAGAAGAAAAAGAGGAGGAAAAAATCTGGGGGATTTCTGCACCCCTTCTGAGCATTACAAGTTCCCTGTATCATGCATCAAGCCAAAATTAGAAGGTTCCTTCTGCAGCTCTATCAGCACTTCAGTGCTTGTTTTCAGGTTGGCCATGGACACCTGATGGGAAAAAATGCCAGGAAACTCATCATTGGCAATGTGATACTTGAATTATGGGCTTTCCCAATCTGCCTGCTCTGACTTACTTTCTGGTTTTTATAGCTCTGTTCTGTGGGAGAGACAAGGAACCAGACCCAGCAGATAGTTTTCTACCCCTGGAAAAGGGCTCGCCTTTCCTTCTCCTAGGCTTTAATTTGTGTTGACCTGATTCGGAGAGGGGCTGAGTTGGCGGTTATTGATTTATTGTCACTGTGGTTACCTTGAGTGCACCACAGACTCCAAATTCTGTTTTCAGGAGTTTCCGTCGTGGCTCAGCGGAAACGGATCTGACCAGCATCCATGAGGATGCACGTTCGATCCCTGGCCTTGCTCAGTGGGTTGAGGATCCGGCGTTGCTGTGAGCTGTGATGTAGCCTGGCAGCTACAGCTCGGATTCTACCCCTAGCCTGGGAAGCTCCATGTGCCTCAGGTGCGGCCCCAAAAAGACCAAAAAAAAAAAAAAAAGTCCATCTTCAAAACAGAAATGGTATCTGGGTTTGGAGCGGAGCCAGGTTAATTAGAGGATTTTTCCCCCCCTGGATCGCTGCTCAGATTTCAGCTTTGTGCTGTGTCTCTAGAGGACTCTCTTGCAAGTTACTCATTACTGTTTTTAACCAGATGGGGCGGGAGTGGGCGTGCTTGGGGTCCATTCTCAGTCTTGGGCAGAGGCGGTGTCCTGGGGCCTCACAGAAGTGGTCTTAGTGATCCTGCGCCCCCCCCCCCACCCCCGCCAGCGGTTTCTGAATCTGGCCAGTATTTCTGCCCCTCCTCAAGCTGCTAGATTTCCCTTGTACCCTTAGGGCAACAGTGTTGCTTCTCTCTCCCAAGACTGAAGCTTTCTCTCAGTAGGAAAGACAGGAAAGCTTCCACGGTGGTGGCTGCCTTCTCTCCCCTTCCCAGTGCTGCCCCACCAAAGAGATGTTATCAGAACTCTGAAAAATCTTGGAGGTCCCGCTGTGGTGCAACGGGATGGACAGCGTCTTGGGAGCGCTGGGACGCAGGTTCGATCTCCCGCCGGGCACAGGGGATTAAGGAACTAGCATTGCTGCAACTGCGGCTTAGGTCGCCACTGCGGCTTGGATCTGATCCTGGGCTCAGAAACTCCATATGCCACAGGATGGCCAGACCCCTCCTCCCACAAAACAAACAAACAAACAAACAACAACAAAGAAAACTCTGAAAATCTTTTCCGAGGACCCAGTGGTCTCCCTGGAGAAAAGTCTATAAGAGGATGTGGGCTCCAGGGACTTGGTTCTGTTGTGCCAGTGCCACTCAGCCTCCAGCCATTTGCTAGCCCGGTACTGGTGCCCGGCTGCCTGCCCCCCAGGTGATCAATGCTCGTTACGGATCTCTCCCTGCAGGTGCCTGTCTTTCCCTAGATTCTGGACGGGTTGGTTGCCCTGTGATCTCAGCGCGCCGGTGAGTTCAAGAAAAGCTGTCCAGCTATTTTTCAGTGTAAGCTTGGGAGGTTTGTTCCGTTCTCTACATCTCTGAGCAGAAATCCAGCCTCTTTCCCTGTATTATTATCATCATTAGCACAAGTTCCAGTGCCCGATGCCCAGGGAGGCCAAACCCTCAAAAAAGGTCGGAGTTTGGAGCAGAGAAATGTTTATGGCAGGCCAGGCAAGGAGATGGGTGGCTTGTGCCCTCTCCACCCCCAGAAGCCTGAAATCCCCAAACTAAAATTGCAAAGCATTTTAAAGGCCCAGTTGCAGGGGGTGGGGGTGGGGTGTCTCAGGGTAAGTGTTCCGCTTGTGCACAATTCTCTGATTGGTTGATGGTGGGGTACCAGGGCGGTGTCGCAGGAGTTCGCCTTATGAATCCTTAGGGGCCAGGGGACCTGGGGGCTATGTGTTCCCGGTCATCAAGTAGTTAATTTCTTCCATTCTGTGGTGGGTTTAGCTTCTGTTAAACGACTTAGGAAATGTGCATAAGATGCTGTTGTCTAGGTACTTTGGAGCGGAGCTAAAGCAGGGGATGGGGGGAGCAGCCTGCCCCAGGACGACCCATAGGGTCCTGCTCTATTACATTGTTATTTGTAATTGTGGTAAGATACATGTGCATAAAGTGTATATACACATACACAGACATAAAGTTTACCATCCTAAGTATTAATTACATAGTTCAGTGGTTTTAAGTACCTTCATGTTGTTGGTTAACCATCACCCATCTTTGTAACTCTTTTCATCTTACAAAAATGAAACTCTGTACCCATTAATCAGTGACTCCCCATTTCCCCCTCCCTCTGCTCCTGGAAGCCACAATTCTACTTTTGGTTTAAGAATTTGCTACTCTAGATAGTTCCTGTAAGTGGAATCCTTGAATATTTGTCTTTTGGTAACTGGCTTATTTCACTTGGCATAATGGCCTCAGGGATCATTCATGTGTCAGAAGTCCCTTCCTTTTATCCATTATATCCATTCCACATTTTTTTTTCTTTTTATAGCTACACCTGCGGCATAGGGAAGTTGTCAGGCTAGGGGTCACATCGGAGCTGCAGCTGTTGGCCTATGCCTCAGCCACAGCAACACCAGATCTACAGCAGCAGCTCATGGCAACATCAGATCCTCAAACAACTGAGTGAGGCCAAGGATCAAACCCTCAGCCTCATGGATACTAGTTGGATTCTTAACCCACTGAGCCACAATGGGAACTCCTGTATTCCGCATTTTATTTATCCATTCAGTAGAGTGTGAAAAAAGACCCCTCCAAGAATTCATAACTACAGACTAGTTTCCTACAAGACAGTAAAGCTTGAATAAGCATAAGTGTATCATCTGAGAAATTTGAAGAAATGGATTTAAATCAAAACAGTGAGTTTTTAGGATAATATGGAAAATAAATGAATTTTAAAGATGCTCCCTTATGGAGTTCCCTGGTGGCTCAGTGGGTTAAGGATCTGGCATTGTCACCGCTATAGTTCAGGTCGCTGCTGTGGTGTGGGTTCAGTCTCTCATCCAGGAACTTCTGCATGCCATGGGTGCAGCCAAATAACAATGATAATAAAAAAAATATACTCTCTTAGAACCCTCCTACCTTGGTGGGAATGTAAATTGGTGCAACCACTATGGAAAACCATATGGAGATTCCTCGGAAAACTAAAAATAGAAGTACCATATGATCCAGCAATTACACTCCTGGGTATATATTTGGAAAAAAGTGAAAACTCTAATTTGAGAAGATACATGCATTTCAATGTTCATAGCAGTATTATTTACAATAGCAAGATATGACAGCAACTTATGTGTCCATCAACAAAGGAATAGATAAAGAAGCTGTGAAAAGGAATGAAATTCTGCCTTTTGCAGCAATGTGGATGCACCTAAAGAATATATTATGCTTAGTGAAAAAAGTCAGAGAAAGACAAATACTATATGATATCGCTTTTATGTGGAATCTAAAAAATAAATCAAACTAGGAGTTCCCGTTTTGGCTCAGTGGTTAACGAATCCGACTAGGAACCATGAGGTTGCGGGTTCGGTCCCTGCCCTTGCTCAGTGGGTTAACCATCCGGCGTTGCCGTGAGTTGTGGTGTAGGTTGCAGACGTGGCTTGGATCCCGCGTTGCTGTGGCTCTGGCGTAGGCCAGTGGCTACAGCTCTGATTCGACCCCTAACCTGGGAACCTCCATATGCCGCAGGAGCAGCCCAAAGAAATAGCAAAAAGACAAAAAATAAATAAATAAATCAAACTAGTGAATGTGGCCAAAAAAGAAATAGACTCACAGATCTAGAGAACAAAGTAGCGGTTATCAGTGGCGAGAGGGCAGGGGAGAGACGCGAGACAGGGGCAGTAGCATAGTGAAGTGTAGTGGAGTCATAGTGGGGTCTTTACCTGTAGTTCCCAAAGGTTGTAACCTGGAAATTCACTTGTCTCCCCAGCTCTTGACCATCTGTAGACCATTCAATTGCAAAATGCTCCTCAGTTTAGTGCAAAGAGCAACTTCTGCCACGTGGAAAGGCTGGGCAAAGAGGTAGGTTCAATGATAGGGTTCTGGGGAAAGTCCTGACCACCCAGGCTCAGGAACCAAGGAGCCCACTGGGTTTGAAATTGTCCTGAGGAAAGTCTGGAAATAGGAGAAATCTCCCTGCCATCATTCTGGGTGACTTAGATTCTTAGGGTTCCAGAAATTTAAGCTAATTACTTTAATCTCTTAAAATGTCTTGCAGTCTACCACTATGCATCTATTAAAGTGATTTAAAAAGTTTACAATACGAAGGTTTAGCAAGTCCGTGGAGCAAGTGGTCCAAATGCGAAATGGCACAGCCACTTTGGAAAATATTTTGGCAGTTTCTTATAAACATACTTGTCATGTAACCCAGAGATCCCACCCAAGAGACAGCTTATTTCATGCAAAAACCTGTATACAAATGTTTGTAGGGTGTTTACTCATCATCACCCCAAACTGGAAATGTCCATTCGCTATATATATATATATATATATATATATATATATATTTTTTTTTTTTTTGTCTTTTTGCCATTTCTTGGGCCGCTCCTGTGGCATATGGAGGTTCCCAGGCTAGGGGTCGAAATGGAGCTGTACCCGCCAGCCTACCCAGAGCCACAGCAACGCGGGATCCGAGCCGCGTCTGCAACCTACACCACAGCTCATGGCAACACCAGATCCTTAACCCACTGAGCAAGGGCAGGGATCGAACCCGCAACCTCATGGTTCCTAGTCGGATTCGTTAACCACTGCGCCACGACGGGAACTCCTCCATTCGCTATTGACTGGATAAACAACCTGTGATACATCCATATAATGGACTATGGATCAGCAATAAAATGGTACAAACAACACACAACAACACGAATGAATCTGAAATGCATTATGCAAACATGTAAATATTATTATTTTTTAAAAAGCTGCTACATAACTTTAAAAAGTGGATCGGGGCAAAACACCTTATGAATTTGATACCCAGCATCATTCACTTAAAAAATAGAGGAAAGGCACTTTAACAGTTGGAAAGTTTAAAACATCTTTTCTTCTCCTCAGACTCCTATTTCCATTCCTCTTACCCCCAGACTATTAATCTGATGAAATATAATCTTATGCTCAAAGCCTTTTATTCATGATATTTTTATACTGTTTTGTAATAAGAACATGTATAGTAATTAAAATTTAATTGTTTCACTTACTGTGACCATGAGGCTCTAGGAATAAGATGTTTTCTACTGGATTGCTTTTTTTTTTTTGCTCCATATCCACAGCACATGGAGGTTCCCAGGCTAGGAGTCGAATCAGAGCTGTAGCTGCTGGCCTACACCACAGCCACAGCAGTGCCAGATCCTTAACCCACTGAGCGAGGCTAGGGATTGAACCTGCGTCCTCATGGATGCTAGTCAGATTCGTTAACCCCTGAGCCATGACAGGATCTGCCTGTTTACTGACTAAATATATTCAGCTTTTATTTTATGCCAGTCATCCTGCTTTACACAAGAGTTCAAGGAATTCTCGTGTCTGTGAAGTAGGTGTTATTATTGTTCCCCTTAAGAAAAACTGGGGTTTGTAGTTCTCTTGTGGCACAGCGGGTTAAGGATCTGGCATTGTCACTACAGCAGTTTGGGTCACTGCTGTGGCACGGGTTTGATCCCTGGCCCAGGAACTTCCACATGCCTTAGGTGCAGCAAAAAAAAAAAAAAAAAAAAAAAAAGAAAGAAAGAAAGAAAGAAAGAAAGAAAGAAAGAAAGAAAGAAAGAAAGAAAGAAAGAAAAGAAAAAAAGTAAAACCGAGGCTCAGTGAGGTTAGGTGACTGAGCCAGGGCCACACACAGCTGGTAAGTGGGGGATCCACGAACTGAATTCAGGTCCAGCCACGAACCCTAAATTTTTGGCCATTCCATACCACTTGGTGAATAATTGTCACGCCATCTCATCTAATGCTCACGATGACAACAAAGCTGATAGGTAGATTGTATTTTCCCATTTTCTAGATGGGGAAACTGAGGAACCAAGACATAGCTTTGGCTACAAGTGACCCAGCCAGGACCAAAGTCAAGATCACTGTGTTTGGAGCTAGAATTCCCATCCCTGAACGGTCCAGGCCCAGTTGGAAAATTTGGGGAGGATGTAGGATTAGAATTCTGAAAAAAAAAAAAAAAGATGGGGGGTATAAATGGACGCAAATCTTTACTTTTAGTATGGCTTTAGAAGATCTGGAAAAGATTGCTTCTTTCTCAGTGTCTAAAGTCCCCCCAGTCATACAGATGCATAGTATGGCATTAATACTTTGCATTAATACTCTCTCTTTCTTTATCCTTCTTCCCAGGCTTCTTTTCTGTCTTCCTCCCATTCTTCCTTCCTCCCTCCCTTGCTGTTTTTGAAGTGCATTTACTCCAAAACAGGTAATACAGTAAGACATTATCAGTTCTTCACATTATTTTAAAAAAATACATAAGAGTCAGGAAGGAAATGGAGGCCTGAGCAAGTGGGGGAATGCATCTGTTTATTCAGTTGCCTGGAAGTTTCATAATCTCCTAGGCTTGAGACCACCAGAAGGAATGAAGGATCCCTTTGTTACCCCAAGGTCAAATGGGATCATTTTTGATGTCCTGGCACCAAAACCCAGTGGGATAAACCCAGACCCTCCTGAAAATCTCATACCATCATTTTCTTGTCATCAGTGGAGCAAAGGAAAGGTTCTCACCA
Source organism: Phacochoerus africanus (assembly GCF_016906955.1). NCBI lineage: Eukaryota > Metazoa > Chordata > Mammalia > Artiodactyla > Suidae > Phacochoerus > Phacochoerus africanus. Next base: position 15,290,180 of record NC_062546.1, read on the forward strand.
GTGCCTGGGGTTGCCCCAGGAGTGACTATGGGCAAACCAGCCCTGCAACTGTTCCAGAAAAGTCCCTGTGATCATTCACGCGTGACCTCTCACTCAGGAGCAAGGCAACTGGCAGGCAGGTGTCTGGATAGATAAGGTATAGCACCATGGCAGAGGGTGCTGGGACGGAAGGTCCTGCCCTCCTTGCCATGTGACATCAGACAGACCCCCTCCCCATGATGCACCTTGGTTTTCTCATCTGCGAACTAAGGGAATGGGTGGGTGGGCTCTACGGTTCCTCTGCACACGCTCGCGCCTCTCTCTGGTTTGCGCCTCATCCCTGCGCTCTTCTGGTTCCCACAGGCACCCTCCTCCACGCAGCTCCACCTGCTCCTGGAGGAATGGCGCCCTCCTGCTGCTTCTCTTCCTCTCTTTGGAGCAGACATCTGCATCGCTATACCGCAGAGTCAAAGGTGGGTTCAGAAAAGCTGCAACCATTCTTCTTTGGGAGGTGTTCTTGGCGACCAAGGGTTAGATGCAAGGCAGGGACTCCTGTCAGATGAGGCCGCTACTACTGTGGCTTCAGAGAACTAGCCCTGCTCACTGACCCTGAGCCCTTCCAATCCTCCCCTCACCTGCTCTGCCCAAAATTACTCCCCAAACTTATTTCCTAAACTTTTCCTGGTAGGTGTCTTTTCCAAGTTTACTCTTTTTTCTTTTTTTCTTTTTACAGCTGTGCCAGCAGCATACGGAAGTCCCCAGGCTAGGGGTCGAATTGGAGTTGCACCTGCCAGCCTATGCCCCAGCCTCAGCAACACCAGATCCTAGCCACCTCCTAGCCACTGCTTGCAGCAGTGCTGGATCCTTCAACCCCCTGAGCAAGGCTGGGAATCGAACCTGCATCCTCATGAATACTAGTCAGATTCTTAACCCATGGAGCCACAGCGGGAACTCCTGGACACTTCTTTCTTACAGAGAAACCAGGGAAGTGCCCCCAAGAAAGGCTCACCTGTGATGCTAAAGTCCCAGACTTGTGCCAAACAGATTACAACTGCCAGAAGCACATGAAGTGCTGCTCCTTCGCCTGTGGGAAGAAGTGCATGGATCCATATGCAGGTATCGGCATCCAGGCTGAGAACAGAGGTGCTTTGTGACTTGTCCTCTGTCCTGCTCTATCCAAAACTGGCCGAACCATTTCCTTGGATGGTAGGACAGAGAGGCCAGGGTTCAAGCTTTTCTCCTTCTGGAGTTGGACTCCCAACTGTCAAATACAAAGAGTGAGTCGAGGCCTGGTGGACATCAACTGCTGTTGTTGATGGCAGTCACCTTTGGTCCCAGATTCAATCATTCACAAATAACTCCTACTTCCTGCGTGTTCACTATGTGTCAAGAATATTGGGAGTTCCCGTCGTGGCTCAGTGGTTAATGAATCCGACAAGGAACCATGAGGTTGCAGGTTCGACCCCTGGCCTTGCTCAGTGGGTTAAGGATCCGATGTTGCCATGAGCTGTGATGTAGGTTGCAGACGCGGCTCGGATCCCGCATTGCTGTGGCTCTGGCATAGGCTGGCAGCTACAGCTCTGATTAGACCCCTAGCCTGGGAACCTCCATATGCTGCAGGAGTAGCCCAAGAAATGGCAAAAAAAAAAGACAAAAAACAAAGAATATTGTTGGCACTGCGGCAAGTATAAACCTCAGTCAGCTCAGAGACTGGGGTTATTTCCTGATTCTTTGGTCTTCACGGAGGTTTCCTGCTAACTCAAAGTACGTAATAATAGGGAACTGTGCATTTTATATAGATTCGTTCATTCATTCGACAACTATTATCAAGGCCCTTTGGCCAAAGACCATGAGGAGCAGGCCTGCAGTTGAACAGGTTGAGTTGATTACTTGTCGCGGTGAGGGAGAAGGTTCACCACTGACAGTCTGAGCCATCTCAGTAAGAAGCTGGTGAAGAATCTACTGCAGGATTGAGGTTTGATTGGGTCACTGGGGGGAGGAGCTAAGGCAGTGGGGGTCTGTCCCAGATCGAGTGCTGTCAGAAAGTGGGGGCGACTCTGTGACTGAGTAGCTTGGTGAATCTAATCTCCAGGGGGAACAGGCTAGGACGAGGCTAAAGCTGTAATTGCTAGAGAAGCCTGAGTTACTCCTAGGTGTTTGGTATTTTGTGAGTTTCAGGGGGATTTTTTTTGGTTCCACTATGGCGTCTCAAAGTGACGTTTGATGTGGGGGTCCTGTGAGATTATATCCGACAGGAGAACAACATGGCTTAGCTGTGAGCATCAGATCAATTTTCAGACAGAAGGAGCTGCTTTTTTTCTCTCTCAGAATATCGTTCCTCCTACATGCCAGGGCCTTCCTTCCCTCCTTCCTTTCTTTCTTTGTTTTTAGAGCTGAACCTGTGACCTGTGGAAGTTCCCAGCCTAGGGGTTCAATCGGAGCTGCAGCGGCCGGCCTACACCACAGTCACGGCCACACCAGACCCGAGCCATGTCTGCGATCTATCCCACAGCTCATGGCAATGCCAGATCCTTCACCCACTGAGCCAAAAGGAACTCCTCTGCCAGGCACTTTGTTAGGCATTTTGGATATAGTTCCTGAGCAAGTTTCCACCATCAGATCAGTGGAGAAGACCAGCTCCAAATCATTCCCTTTTTAAATTTTTTGTTTAATATTTTATTTATTTATTTATTTATTTTGCCTTTTTTTCTTGAGCCGCACCTGCGGCATATGGAGGTTCCCAGGCTAGGGGTCGAATCAGAGCTGTAGCCACCAGCCTACACCAGAGCCAAAGCAACGTAGGATCCGAGCCACATCTGCAACCTGCACCACAGTTCACGGCAACACCGGATCCTTAACCCACTGAGCAAGGGCAGGGACCGAACCTGCAACCTCATGGTTCCTAGTCAGATTCGTTAACCACTGTGCCACGATGGGAACCCCAATATTTTTTATTATTATTTTTTGGCTGCACCCATGGCATGTGGAAGTTCCCAGGCCAGGGATCAAATCTGTGCCACAGTTGCAACCTGTGCCACAGCTGCGGTGACACCTAATCCTTAACACACTGCACCGCAGGGGAGCCTCCCAAATCGTTCTTCTGTGCTCTTCATTACATCTTTTGCAAGGCAGAAATGATGCTCATAGATGTTATGCAACGTAGATTAGTCACATAAAGCTGGAGCCAGAACTGTTACTGGCCATGACTCTTTCTATGATTTGGGTAATAACGCATAAACTATACACAAGCTGAGGGCTTGACCCCTTCCCTTTTCGCTACCCCTCATGTTCTCTCTTTGCCTCCTGCCCTCAGAACCCTGCATGCTACCCGTAAACCGTGGAAAGTGTAAGAATAAAACCACGCACTGGTATTTTCATAGTAAACATCGTATATGCAAAACTTTTATCTATCAAGGCTGCCTTGGGAATGCCAACAACTTCTCCAAGAAGGAGGACTGCATGAAGGCTTGCTCATCCACGGGTGAGACATATACCCTTGGCCATCGGAGGGTTTATTCTAACTAGAAATAGCACCAGCCTAGTTATAGACTCAGGCTTTGAGGTTAAACTGCCTTGGTTCAAGTCTCGGCTCCATCATTCACTGGCTAGGTGGTCTTAGATCAGTCATCTGCCTTTTATGAGTTTGTGTTTTCTTATCTATACAATGGAGCTAGTAATAGCATTTACCTGATGGAGTCTTGGTGCCCTCCAAATGAGATGGTGCACATCAGCTGGTTAATAAAGTTTGGCCAGGGTGTTCCCATTGTGGCGCAGCGGAAATCTGACTACTCTCCATGAAGATTCAGGGTTTGATCCCTGGCCTCGCTCAGCAGGTTGGGGATCTGGTAAAGTCATGAGCTGTGGTGTAGGTCGCAGACACAGCTTGGATCTGATGTGGCTGTGGCTGTGGCGCAGGTCGGCAGCTGTAGCTCCAATTTGACCCCTAGCCTGGGAACCTCCATATGTCTCGGGTGTGGCCTGAAATAGCAAAAAAAAAAAAAAAAAAAAAAAGAGTTTGACCAGCGGGACCCAGCGTCAGGTCTATTGTTTGGAAATAGGTCATTCCTCACCATATTTACCTGCTGATTATTACCTGAGGACTCACCCAAGAGCCAAGCATAGACAGGCCGGCCCTGGAATTCCACGGAAGGGGAGTGGAGCATGGAGCAGGCGAGGAGTGGAATGGAGCAAACTTCAAGGCTGTGGGTTAAGGCCTTAGTCCCGGGACCACCCTCATCAGTAATCCTGGGTGACAGTGTGCCACAGAGCTTAGGAGCCAAATGACTTGGGTTAAAAGGCTCTTTTTCCCACTTACTGCAAACTTCTTCACCCCTTTGAGTGTCAGAACCCCCCGCCCCCGCCCCGTAACACTGGCATAATAGCAAATACCTCACGGAGCGGTTGATAGGGTTCTATGCGATCCAGCCCACACAGATTTAACGAGGCGGCCGCCCAGTAGGTGGGCTTCCCAAAGGGTCATAGCCGAGATGGGGATTGTCAAGATGCAGCCCAGTGTGCCTTCCAAGGCAGCATGAGAAGGTCGGCCTCAGATGCCGTGTGAGGCGGGCTGAAAAGTAGACCAGCACCACCAATTTACAGACCAGGAAACAGAGTCAGGGAAGTGACGTTAGCTGCCCGAGGAGTCCCAGTGGTAGAGCTGGCATTTTCATTCCACGGGCCCAGGGAGCCTGAATGGCCAAGGAAATCCTGTGCCCTGGCCTGACCTCATGAAGTGAGGACTAAGAAGCTTCCCTTTGTGGGAGCCTGTAAAGACTCATTCATGGTGCTGTGGGCGAGACCTTGGCTTTCTCTCAGGAACCAGTAGAAAGAAGAGGCCAGGGAAATGAGCTTGGGTTGGTTTGTGGGAAATTTAGGTTTGGGGCAAGAAGAAGGAGGAGGAGGAGGTGGGTGTGGAGGAAGAGGAGGAGAGGAAGAGGAAGGAGGAGAATGAGAAGGAAAGAAACGCTTCCTGCTGTCATTGAATTTGAGCAGGAAACACGCACAAGATCCTGAAGGGCCGGTTTAAATACCATCAATGTGCTAGTGACCCACAAGAGTTGTAGCTTCAGCCCAAATCTGACTCCATGCTCCACCTGCCTACCTTGCACGTCCATCTGGATCTCACAAATACCTCACACTTCACTTCCCCAAAACTGAACTCCTGGACTACAGCTCAGAGTCAATCCCTGGCCCAGGAACTTCCATATGCAAGGGTGTGGCCCGAATGAATGAATAAACAAATACATAATTAAATGAATAAAACCGAACCTCTTATCTTTGTTCTCCCTCTTCAAACCTGCTCTATCCATAGCTTTGTCCATCTTTTCTTTTTCTTTCCTTTCTTTTTTTTTTGTCTTTTGTCTTTTTAGGGCCGCACCCACGGCACATGGTGGTTCCCAGGCTAGGGGTCTAATCAGAGCTACAGCTGCCTGCCTACGCCACAGCCACAGCAACACCGGATCCGAGCCTTGTCTTCGACCTACACCACAGCTCACAGCAACGCCGGATCCTTAACCCACTGAGCAAGGCCAGGGATCGAACCCTCAACCTCATGATTCCTAATAGGATTCGTTTCTGCTGCGGCACGACAGGAACTCCGCTTTGTCCATCTTTGTTGGGGAAAAAAAAAGTCTAAATCACCCCTGATGGCTCTCTCAATCAACATCCGTTGTTAAAAAATCATTTTAGATCTACCTGAAAAATAGATCCAGAATCTGTCCAGTTCTTACCCCCTCCACAGCTGCCACCCCAACCTGAGGTGCCATCTTTTCACTTGGATTCACTGCAACTGTCTCCCAGCAGATCTTGTTTCTGTACTTCCCTGCTTACAGTCTATTAGGAACACAGTTGCCACAATGATTCTTTCTTTTTTTAATTTTATTTTATTTTATTTGTTGTTGTTGTTGTTGTTGTTGTTGTTTTTGTTGTTGCTATTTCTTGGGCCGCTCCCGCGGCATATGGAGATTCCCAGGCTAGGGGTCGAATCGGAGCTGTAGCCACTGGCCTACGCCAGAGCCACAGCAACGCGGGATCCGAGCCGTGTCTGCAAACTACACCACAGCTCACGGCAACGCCGGATCGTTAACCCACTGAACAAGGGCAGGGACCGAACCCGCAACCTCATGGTTCCTAGTCGGATTCGTTAACCACTGCGCCACGACGGGAACTCCGATTCTTTCTTTTTTAAGAATTTTAATTTATTCATTTATTTTAGGGCCTCTCCTATGACATATGAAAGTTCCCAGGCTAGGGGTCTAATCAGAGCTACAGCCACCAGCCTATGCCACAGCTCAGGGCAACGCCAGATCCTTAACCTACTCAGTGGAATTGAGGCCAGGAATCAAACCCACATCTTCATGGATACTGGTTGGTTCATTTCCACTGAGCCACCACGGGAACTCCTCACAATGATTCTTTCAAAATATGAGTCAGATCTTGTCACTCCTTATCCGAAGCAGAGCAAGCACAGCCCCTAAAACAGCTTACATTGAATTGGGTGGATTTCATATAATTACTCCTGTCTTACAGAGAAGGAAACTAAAGACACTCATTAAATGGCAGGACACCGACTTTACCTTGGGGCTTCAAACTCCAAGCTTAACTCTCTTTCTATGGCATCTCATGATACAGGGAGACATTTCATCCCTCCACAGGCTACTAGAGGTGAGGTGACTCTGGGCAGGGCAGAATGAACGGTGTCACAGAAAGATGCTAGTTTTGCAGCTGTTTGAAGGGTGGTGGGATGGGGTGGGCTTTGAAGGCGCTCACATCTGCTCTCGTTTCAGTCAAGGCTGGACAGTGCCCACTCTTCCCTTTCAAGGACCGTATGAGGTGTTCAACTTCATGTAGGGGTGACTTCGATTGCCCCTCAAAAGAAAAATGCTGTGAATCCACGTGTGGCTTTGATTGTGCCATGGCCTGGACAGGTGAGCACCACGAAGAGACCTCCCAAAGTCTGCTGGGCTATGCTAAGAAGGTCATGCTGTCCCGTGAAGTGGGGGATGCTCCTTAGGTTAACCTTAGAGGTCTCTTGGGACTATTGCCCCATTTAATGCCCAACCAGGGCCCTCATGTCACGCTCCTAATCTTGGGAGACGGTCGTGCCGTTCTTCCAAGCCATCATGCATGGTATCCCTCCTTGTTTTTCTCAATGAACACTTATTTATTCTGAGCCTCTTTCTTCAATGGCCTACAAGGTGATAGTAGCCATGTAGGCATACAACAGAATTTATAACCATTAAGTACACTCCTAATGAGTCCTTAGGCCTGCGCAGAATTTCACGTAAGGCGTGCTGGGGAAAAGATGGGTAGCAAGATGCTGTTGGGGTAGAAGTGAACGCTCCAGCTTTTAAGAACCCCTTTCATTTCCCCATGTGGTGCTAAGAGACTGGGGTCTTGTCCCAGGGTGTTGAGGAATAGCATGGAATGGTGGCGGGAAGCAAAGGCTTTTCAACTGCGTTCAACTTTCCCACTGGTTTTCTGTGCGCTGTTAGGCAACTCGCTTCCCCGCTATGGTCCTCGCTGTCCACAGTTGATCAGACAAGGAGATTCTGGCGCTCTCTTAATTCTCTAATTTCTCATACTCTGGGATTAGACAACCCAAACCTATTAATTTTGTAGGGGCAGTCAGGAATCCTCTCAGATTTTATGACAAGACCTTTTGATGTTTCAGATAATTATTAAAATTATTTATCAAAGAGAAAGTTGATGTTCTGCCTATTCCACTCCATTATTACTCTAAGAGGGAAGAGTTAAGAGGTTTAACCAGAAGAAAACCTTGTTTAGGGTTCCCAAGATTCCCCAAATTTGTCTCAACCTATGGTCAAGTATTTCAAGGTCAAGTGTCTTGTTTTACCCCCATAAAGTCAAAGCAGGTTTCTGCCCAAACAAGCCACCGACATGTTCCAGGATTGAAAAACCCATGTGCCTGCAGGATGCTGACTGCCCATCCACAGCGAAGTGCTGTTCGCGCTGTGGACTGAAGTGCCTGGATTCCCTGAAATGAAGAGTAAGTTTAAAGTGTTATCATCAAAGTACTTAATTATGAGTAGTACAATAAAAAGCTATCCATATCGTCCTGCATCCAACTGCTTTGCCAAATTGTCGTCTTATGTATAACAATACTCAATAGGGTTATTTTGATCTTATAGATAATCACATCATCTGAAAAATGAGAATAAATTTGACTTTTCTTTTTTCCCATTAAATAACTTACTTTTAAACATCTTTGGGTCTTTTTATACTGTGTAGAACCTATGAAATAATGTTGAAAATAAAGGCAATGGTATCAATCCCTGTCCGGTTCTTTATTTTATTTTATTATTATTATTATTTTTTTGGTCTTTTGTCTTTTTTAGGGCCGCACCTGTGGCATATGGAGGTTCCCAGGCTAGGGGTCTAATAGGAGCTGTAGCTGCCAGCCTACACCAGAGCCACAGCAACACGGGATCCAAGCCTCATCTGCAACCTACACCATAGCTCACGGCAACGCCAGATCCTTAACCCACTGAGCAAGGCCAGGGATCGAAGCTACAACCTCATGGTTCCTAGCTGGATTCGTTTCCGCTTCGCCATGACAATGGGAACTCCAGTTCTTTATTTTAGAGTCAATGTCTCTTGCTATATAAAATGACATTCGTTGTAGGGTCTGGGATGTAAGTTTTATCACCCTTGGGTTGTTTCCTCTTTATTCTGTTGAAAATTACTGCTGAATTTTGTCAAATATCTTTTGTGCCATAGCGGTGGCCTGAACCACAGCAGTGACGTGAGATCCTTAACCACTAGGCCACCAGGGAACTCCTCAAATATCTTTTAAGCATCTAGTCATTTAATGGTTTTTTTTTTTTTTTTTTGGCCATACCTGTGACACACGGAAATTCTCAGGCCAGGGATCAAACCCATGCCACAGCAGCACCCTAAGGGACAATGCCAGATCCTTAACCTGCCATGCCACAAGAGAACTCCTGATTTTTTTTCTTCTAATTTGTTGGTATAAAATAACTTATATAAATTTTCATAAGTTGACCCACCCTCATATTCCTGGAATGACCTTATTCATGTTGAAGGTATAGCTGAATCAATACACCGCTGATTCTTTTAGCAAATAGTTTGAGAATCTTCATATCTATAGTGAAAAGAAAAATAGGTCTATGATTTTTGTTTCCTCTGCTGCTTGAGTCACACTACCTCAAAAAACTAGCATGGAAAACGATTTGGGAAACTTGCCTACTTTTGGTTCCTTCTATAATGGGTTGTTGGGAGGGGGGTAGGCTAAATTTTTTTTCAATTGAAATATAGTTGATTTAGAATGTGCTAGTTTCAGGTGTAGAGCAAAGTGATTTGATTGTAAATATAATATGGTATATATACTATATCCACTCCTCTGGGCTGAGTTTAGGAGAATACAAGTAGTAGAATAAGAGGGATAATGCTGCTTAAGGCATCTTGGTTGTTCATTAGAAATTCTGTTCCCTAGTCTCTTTGTGGGATGAAGGGTGACTGAGACGTCGGTGGGAAAGGATTCTGTAGTATAAGTGCCAGACATTAAGCTGTTGAGTGCCGAGGCATCCGTTTCAAAGACATCCTCCTGGATGAACAGCTCTATGACACAGCTTCTAATAAAACCACGAGACAAAGAACCACGCTGCCCTCATCCATGAATTTCTGCTTTTGGAAAGCTCCGAGCAACCTAGATGACTGACCACTTGAGTGGCCCTGCTTCTTCCTACCATGCCCTCATTCCTGCTTTGATGCTTTAAACTCACCACTGGGAGTTCCTGTCGTGGCTCAGCGGCAACGAATCTGACTAGTATCCATGAGAACGTGGGTTCGATCCCCGACCTTGCTCAGTGGGTTAAGGACTGTGGTGTAGGCCGGCAGCTGTAGCTCCGATTCGACCCCTAGCCTAGGAACCTCCATATGTCGCAGGTGTGGCCCTAAAAAGACAAAAAAATAAATAAATAAACTCACCAATAAAGGGAGGAGCCCTAGAGACCTCACCTTGGATCCTAATAAAGGCAGAGGTGTTTGCACTGCAGCACAGTGGGTTAAGAATCAGATGCAGCAGCTTGGGTTGCCGTGGAGGCGCAGGCTTGATTCCTGGCCTGATGCAGTGGGTTAATAAGGATCCTGCGTTGCCATAGCTATGGCTTGGATTCAACCCCTGGCCTGGGAACTTCTATATGCTGTGGGTACAGCCATAAAAAAACGAAGAGGCACAGCCCTAGGTCCACACTTTCTTCCCCTCTCTCGAATCTCTTTCGAAGATTTGAAACTGCAGTTAGGTTAGGTATTAAATCAAGGCTTGTACTCTCCAGTACACTCCAGGACTTGTGAGTAATTCATCTTGCTCTTCAAAGTTCTGTTAAAGAGCCAAATTCAACTGAGTAGATTTGAAGACTGCATTGGCTTTATTAGGCGGTCGATGAATTGGGCAGCATCCATCAAAGGATCAGAAGGCACTCTGAGGAGTTGTATAAAATGGAAGCGTTTTATCGGAAAAAGAGTGGGGCACAGGAGCTATCAGCCAAAGACAAGAAAGGATTATTTTTAGCCCCCAGCCATCTTTTTTGGAGGGGAGAGAACCAAGGGTCTTATCATGCAGATGGCCTCTTCTTGGGGGGTGGGGGGGGGGATGGAGAGGGCCCATGGGACAGCACCATCATTGGTGCTACCAGAGAATTCCAGACGGGCTAATTAGTATTCTATTTCTGGCGAAGGTCGAAACTGCAGTTAGGTTAGGTATTAAATCTAGGCTTGGTATCATGGGCTTTGGCATAAGCGCTGCCATTTGGGGCCTGTGGTTTTTCTCCTCAACTGTTCCCTGATGGTGTGGCTGAGATGAGTCCTGCAATCATCATCAGAACCACAAGGGCTGGTCCAGCCACCACACTGGCCCCTGTGGTGGTGGAAGGAATGTCTGCGGGGCTCTCTATGAGTAAACATGGGCTGTGTTGAGGGCCTCAGGCATTCCTGGCCAAGAATATCACTATCCACAGGCTGAGACCTACACAGCAGATTCCCTTAGAGGCTCTGTCTGCGATCCTCCATTTGTGACCGTAGAGTCCGTCACCGATGATAAGACTGGTTTTTGTCTGGCTTCACCATCAGATAGGACCAGTTGGAGAATAAAGCTTCGCCCAAAAGTTAGGGAAGGAAATAAGGACCCCAGTGATGACCGTCACTCTTTGAAAAGTGGTGCTTCCTCTACCAGGACTGGTGAACTGGCTGGTGTCCTGGATTCCGTGGCTGGAGGAAAGCTGCCTAGGTCCTCCAGCTTGAAGGATTCTCCCATGGCCCCTCCACGAGCCCAGTTAGAAACCAGCAACTCTGCTGGGTCACTGACCTTTACGGAGTCTCTCAGGCAGGTGTCCTCCCTTCACAGTTGCTCCTCAGACAGCAGGGAGTTTGTACCAGATGGGAGACACTCCCTTAAGCGCTGCCATTCTCTCCTGCTCTCAGAACAATACAACCTTGACAAACACTACCTGAAACTCTGCCATCAGCCTGCTTCCTCCTCCCCACCCCACTCTGTGGCAACATCTTTACTCTTTGGTCTTAGTCAAAGAATATGTGTGACCCAAAGAGCAAAAGGAGGATGGGTGCAAATATGGGGAGGGAGAAAGAGAGAGACACAAGAGACACAGAGACCAGGAGAGACCCACAGAAACAGAGTTACCAAGAGATCAATATACATACATTGGTCAGAGACAATCATGGGTGTGCCAGTGAGTGTGTCGGTAAAATAGAAAATGAATGGAGAATGAGGACCTTCCAAACTCTCAAAGTTATCGTGATGAGGACCTCTGAGGGTGGCATTCACTCCGAAAGTAGCCTGGAAATTGAAATACGCTTTACCTAGTTCCCCTGATTGACCAGAAGTCCCACCTCAGCCAAGGGGGCTGAGGATCAAGAGCCATCCCATAAGAGACCCTTGCCCAGAGCTGTGGGCTGTAGATGCCAGCAAGTCACATTGATGATCTCAGGAACTGGGCGTTCTCATCAGGAAAGGGGGTGGCTGGCTTGATGCCAGCTTGTATATCCAAGATACTGGCTGTGGGAGGACGAGGCTGGACAAAGGCAGCCAGACATGTTCGTGTTCTGGAGCCACCAGACAGGAGAGCTTTCCTTCAGGATGGAGTCTACTGGACTTTTGAGCATCCTGGTGCTATCCATCCTTCTAGTGAATGTCCAGGGACCTGGTCTGACTGACAGGTTCTTTCCCAGTAAGTACTGGGGCCCCAGCCCTTGCCCTGGAGGGAAGGGATATTGCTGGGGGGGAAAACAAGCACCTCCAAATGGAGGTGCTTCCCACCACTTTACCCTGGCCCTGGGAGGGAGAGGAAGGAGATATTTGGGGTATTTCTTCCCATTTCCCCGTGGAAGAGCCCTTCTGTGAATGCAAGAATCTAGACTTGGGGCAATCCCTATTTTCAGCTCCTTTGAAGTGGAAGGTCTTTCTTGGCAGAGCGGGGTCAGGGGTGAGGGAAGTCACAGGACCTAGCATTTCTGGGAGGGGCTATGGGATTCTGGGAAGCCTAAGTGAACCTCCCCCTCTTCCCACAACAAAAATAGCCCCCTTTCTTGGGACCCCGTCTCTTTTACTCCAGGTTCTTTCAAATGTAGTCCTCTAAAGTATCCCTGTCTCCCCAGCGGTTCCTTGATTTTGGGCTAAAGACAGTATCTAGATGTTCTTTTGCACTTAAGACAATGATATTCTAAGACTGTATAGTAATAATGATAATTGCTACCATTCACTGAACATTCAGAATGGTGGGATTTAAAGAGAGGGTGTTGGAGTCAGACTCAGTGGGCCCAAATTCTGGTTTCACCACTTAGTAGGCACGTTACCTAAATTCCATGTGCCTCAGTTTCCTCATGTGCAAAATGGAGACGTTGAGAGAACTTATCTCATGGAGCAATTACGGAGATGAAATGAGACAACCTATGCAAAATGCTCAGAAGAATGCTTGTCTTATGGTCAACACTTAACAACTGTTAGTTAATATTACTGTGCGTCAGCGACTGTGATTGTATCTTTACACACTTTGTCTCATCACTCTTGTAAGGCTAAAATGATTTTTACAAATGAAGAAACTATCGTTCAGAGAGGGTAAGGGGTACACCAAGAATCAGAATTTAAAAACCCAACTGTCCGGGCTAAGCAATAGCAATCGCTGTGCAATAGCGCCCCCAGAGGAACTCCAAAGCACTGACTCCTCAACCAGTCCAAAATGGCCCAATTGGCTTAGACGGGTGGCTTTCAAAGGACGGCTTTGCTTTCCAGGGGACATTTTCAATGCCCGAAATCCTTTTTAGTTGTGATAACTGGGGTGTGCTAATGGCATCAAGGGGGTAGAGGCCAGGGATGCTGTTAACCCCCTACTATGCACAGGACAGCCCTCCCTTCCCATCAAATGATTTCCTGGCCTGAATGCCACTGGGGCCAAGGTTGAGAAATCCTTCCTTAGGAGGGATGGGGCTACAGGGTGGGACGAGGGGAAGGAGCTAGAGAGGGAGGGGTGCTCAGGAGAGAGGGTGGTGTGGGCAGTGCTGGGAAATACATGGAAGTTCCTGAGGAAAAGCACTCCTGAGGATGAGCTGACTCCCCAGAACTGCCTCGGGTCTGGGGAAGAGTAGGTACCACGACCTCCAAGACTCATGGTTACAAGTCCTTTCCCTAGAGAGATGCCCCAGAGTCCAAGAGAATTGTGAATTCAAGGAAAGGGACCAATGTTCGAAGGACAGAAAATGCCAGATCGGCGAGAAGTGTTGTGTCTTCAGCTGTGGACGGAAATGTTTAAAACTCCATCAAGGTAATATTGAGAGCCTCAGAATAACCAGCCACCCCCCCCCCCCCCGCAGCCCATACCCTCACGTCTGCCCGTCTGGGCTGACGTCGTCCCTGGTCCACGAAGGGTTGGTCTCTGAGCAAGATGGCTGGACTTGGGAAACCTGAAATTTAGCTTCCTCACTGCCTCCAATATGATACATGACCTTAAGTATTATCTTCATTCTGTGTGAGCCTCAGTTTCCTCAAACAAAAGATAAATGTAGGGGTAGGATTGAATCAGAGCGACTCTTGGGTCCTTTTCACACTTATGATTTTCTTTTTCTTTTTCTTTTTCCGATTTTTAAGGCCACGCTTGCAGTGTATGGAAGTTCCAGGCGAGGGGTCGAATCAGAACTGCAACTGCCAGCCTACACGACAGTCACAGCAACGTGGGATCCGAGCCTCCTCTGCCACCTACACCACAGCTCACATGCCAGATTCTTAACCCACTGAGTGAGGCCAGGGATCATACCCGCATCCTTATGGTTACTAGTTGGGTTTGTAACCCGCTGAGCCATAACAGGTTTTCTTTTCCTTTCTCTTTCTTCCTTTCTTCCTTTCTTCCTTTCTTCCTTTCTTTCTTTCTTTCTTTCTTTCTTTCTTTCTTTCTTTCTTTCTTCTTTCCTTTTTCCTTTCCTTCCTTCTTCCTTCCTTCCTCCTTCCTCCTTTTTCCTTCTTTTCCTTTCTCTTCTTTCTTTTCTTCTTTCTTTCTTTCTTTCTTTTCTTTCTTTTCTTTTCTTTTTTTTCTTTTCTTCTTTCTTTCTTTCTTTCTTTTCTTTCTTTTCTTCTCTTCTCTTTCTCTTTCTCTCTCTTTCTCTCTCTCTCTCTCCCCCCCTCCCTCCCTCTCTCTCTCTCTCTTTCTTTCTTTCTTTCAACTCGTGATTTTCTGGTGGCTAATTTTGGCCCACCGCATACCAACATTTTTGCTGCAAGTAATAATTTACAGACTTGTATTTCCTAACTTTTTGTTCCAGAGTGACTGCCTCTCTGTCTACACCCATCCAACTTAGCACCAGGCAAGTTCCCCTTACCACTCCAGATCGGAGGGGTTGTCTGTTGCTGATGCAATCATAACTCCGTGCCCATCTCTGTGGGCTCCAAAAAGACTATAAAAGATTCTTTAAAAAAAGAGAGTATGGTTGATTTATATTTGAACATATGTATGTATATATATGTATATATCCTCTTGCAGATTCTTTTCCATTATATGTCATTATAAGATGTTGAATATAGGGAGCTCCTGTCACGGCTCACTGGCAATAAAACTGACTAGTGTCCATGAAGATGGGGGTTCAGTCCCTGGCCTTGCTCAGTGGGTTGAGGATCTGGCGTTGCTGTGGCTGTGGTATAGGCCAGCAGCTGCAGCTCTGATTCGACCCCTAGCCTGGGAATTTCCATATGCTGTGGGGGCGGCCTTAAAAGGCAAAAAAAGGGGAAGAAAAGATATTGAATATAGTTCTAAATGTGCTACACAGTAGGTCCTTGTTGTTTATCTATTTTATATATAGTAATGTGTATCCGTTCATCAAAATTCCTAATTTATCCCTCCCCCGCCTTCCCCTTTAGTGGCCATAAGTTTGTTTTCTCTGTCTCTGAGTCTATGAAGCCTACTAAATATTCTTTATTCATTTACTCAACAAATATTTGTCGGTTGTCTCTGAAACCCACGGTAGAATTTGACCGGAGAGGTTGAGGAAGGTTTCTCTGAGAACGCAGATCCTGGAGTTGAGTTCCGAAGGATGGGCAGCAAATTTGGGAGAAAAGTGGGGGGAAGGGCTTTCTGGGCACAGAGAACAGCACGCACAAAGGCTCAAGGCTGGGGCTTAGGGAGGCCAGAGAGGAAGCGTGAGGATGAGCATGGTGCAAGGAAAAAAGACCCTTGGTAGAGTCCCATTCCAAGGCACTGAGGGTTGACTTCAACGGATGACCTGGTGGGGAAGGGGGACTCAACCCATAACAGGACCGAAGCCAACTGCAGGAAAAAGGGGGGCATGAGCATCAGAAAAATTATCCCTGCCTTCCGCGCAGGGACCTTCCCTTTACTCTGATCCCATCCTCTCTTCTTGGAATGGTTTGGTGGGTAAGATAAGAGACTTATAATTTGTCATTTTCCAGCCCCCGCCCCCTGGCTGGGTCTTTTATCCATAAAGATGTGTTTATTGGGCAGCTACTCTCCGGTAGTCACCGCTCCTAGAAGCTGTACCTTCAGATACAATCAAGGAGCTCACAACTTAGACGGCCGTGAATGAGGATGGTCTTACCGGCACCTTGTGGGACAGACAAGGTGGGATTTTGCATTCCCATTTTACAGAAGGGGAAGTCAAGGACCAGAGAGGTAACGAGGGAGGTCAACGTGCACATACCGAATTAGGAGCAGAGCCGTGAAACCAAAGGCTCCTCACTCTCAGGGGAGACGTTGAGTCCAGTGACCAGAAGGGCAGGGGGAGACTGATGTTCCCTGGAGACGCAGACACCTGACCAGCTCCACTCTGGGGTGTCCCTGCAAGTGTGCAGAGACATCGGTGGAGCTGGGATCCCGAGGTGTGAAAAGATGAAAGGATCCTGTTCAATTTCATCTGTCATGGTTGCCAGGGGGACAATAACTGCTGCTTTTTTTTTCCTTTTCTTTTCTTTTTTTTTTTTTTTTTGGTGTGGGCACTCTAAATTCTCAGCTTTGGGGTCCCCCTGCAGACATATGCAGCATGCCCAAAGAACCTGGCCCCTGCCTTGCCTCTTTCCATCGTTGGTGGTATGATAAGACAAATAATACCTGCTCCAGCTTCATCTATGGTGGCTGCAAAGGGAACCATAACAACTTCCAATCCCAAGACATGTGCCAGAGGTTCTGCCGCAAAAAAAGGTGAGTCCCAGGGGCCCCAGTCTCCTGTCCTCGCCAGGGTTATGCTGTGGGGGGGTGGCCTTGGTGTCCCTTGGTCCCTTCTGGGATGGTTACATCCTTGAGGGAACCAACTCCCATCAGGAGGGAAGGTGTCTTGCAGAGGGTTGGACAGTGGCTTTCTGGGAACTGAGGTTGGGAAGGGACGCAGTTGTGAATCAAAGCTGGTGAGTGTGACAAGTGGAGGGAGGATGCAGACATGATGAAATCCCAGAGCTTCAGGGAAGTCACAGGATATCCAGCCTGGTGTTGGACAGGCTGACCAACCACCCTTCCGGGCCATTAATTTCCTCTTGCAACGCTTCCCCAAGCAATCCACTCCGTCCACCTCCCATTTTTCTTTAAGGAGATCTGGAGCTCCCCAGAGCAGACCCACTTCCTTTTAATCCCCCGTGGAAAGATGTACAAACATAACTTCCAGACTGGTTCTGAAGATGAGCTGAGCCCAAGAAGCTCAGCTGGTCCTGTTCTTCATTCTCAACAGGCTCTAATTCCTGAATGCATAAGAATACACTGGAACAACCACCAGGATCTGGCTCATGATCCAAAACTCTGTCCATGGGCCTGACAGATGCTCCAGGCTGGCTTCCACCGGTCCACTCCCAGCATCCCAGGATCTCAACTCTTCCCTAAACTGAATCCCAGGATCTGAATCTTCCCTTCCTCCATCTCAGCCTCTTTTTAGACAGAATATCCTGTATATCCTGTTTTGATCCCATCTTCATGCCTCTTTTCTTTATGCCTAACTTCTAGAATCCCTTGTTTCATACCTGCATAGCTCCCTCTTTTCCCCCAATAAAGTGCTCTGTTTAGTTTTGCGCTTCTGAAGCTGAATAATCCACACCTGTTGGTACATTACACTTGGCAGAGAGTAAAGAGTCATTGAGGTTTCTGGTGACACCACTAAAGGGAATGAAGACAATCAGAACCTTGAGAGTTGAGAGTTCCAGGGATGTCATTATCCTCCTTTGTTTCTTCAAAACATCGTAAGAGCCTTTTAAGAAAAGGATTCATGGAGTCCCATCGTGGTGCAGTTGTTAACGAATCCGACTAGGAACCATGAGGTTGCGGGTTCGATCCCTGCCCTTGCTCAGTGGGTTAAGGATCCGGCGTTGCCATGAGCTGTGGTGTAGGTTGCAGAGGCGGCTCGGATCCTGCGTTGCTGTGGCTGTGGTGTAGGCCTGTAGCTACAGCTCCGATTGGACCCCTAGCCTGGGAACCTCCATATGCCATGGGAGCAGCCCTAGAAAAGGCAAAAAGACCAAAAAAAGAAAAAGAAAAGAAAAGGGTTCATGGGCATTGCTTTAGTTTGGATCCCCTAGAAACCAATACCAGGAGAAGGGCATGGGCGAAGAGTAGTTTCTTTGGGAATTTTCTCAAGAAACACAAGTTGGGAAGTGGAGGAAAGTCTTACAAGGAAGAGAGGAGTTGATTATGAATTGGTTACCACCATGGGAAACTGCAACTTAATCCCACTGGGGACCTTTTTTTTTTTTTGTCTTGTCTTTTTTTTTTCAGGGCCACACCCCTGGCATATGGAAGTTCCCAGGCTAGAGGTCCAATTGGAGCGGTAGCCTCTGGTCTACGCCAGAGCCACAGCAACGTGGAATCTGAGCCGTGTCTGCGACCTATGCCACCCCTAACAGCAATGCCAGATCCTTAACCTGCGGGGAGCCGAGAAGATACAAGGAGCCGAGGAGGGTAGCTTGCCTGAACGGTGCAATTCCGAGGGCAGGCTCCTAATCAGAAAAAGGGGCCTGCCTGAACGGTGCAGTTCCGAGGGCAACTTCCTAAACAAGGGGCTGCCTGCCTGCACGACACAATTCCGAGGACAGGCCCCAGAAGACAATAGGCTCGCCCGCTGACATAGGTGGAAAACTAAATTTCCCAGGAAATAATTTCCATTTTGTGTTGCTGAGTGGGGATTGTTCCATGAATGACTTAGTCTTTTCTGTTATTCACTTGCTATTCAGTTTTCCTCAGTCTTTCCTGATTATTTACTTATTCTTATTTTCCATCCTTATTTTCCTGTGGTGATTTGTGACTTAACAAAATTACAACAATAGTATAATAAGAATTTCATCCTGAAGGACTTTTCCCTATTCATATCCAACTTAATTAAAACATAGTGTTTATCTACTAACTAGTTACAGTAAACTTTAGAGTTAGGATTTTAATGAGGTTCATAGAAGTTAGGCATATGTTATTCTTGATCAAAAGAAACCCAGCTGTGAGTTTTGTCCTTGATTTTAGAAGCTTCTAAGCGGTAGCTGATTAAGTTGATTTCTGTCGTCTCATACTGTCTTCCTGCCATAATGCTTAAAGATATACATTAGTCTAAAAACAAGATTCGTAAATGCCAGATTTTTGTGTCTGTAACCTCTTCAGCTTGTGGAATTGGCTGGTCATGAGATGGTTTGTGCTGAGTCTCCTCTTTCCCACATCATATGCTGCACCTGTTTGTCCTTGAATTGTACTCATTAAATTTAGTTAAGTTGAAGATTTTAGAATGTGATGTATTGCTACTGTACCGTGTGATCAAAAAACAAAGCCTAATAGTTGACCAATGTACTTTTAACACTATGATGTAATCTGTAGTAACAAGCTGTCTATGTAATCAACCACTTATGCCAATAAAATTTGAGCAGTCCAGCGCCCTCAAGGAAGGGACAAAGAGGCTGTCTCCGTTGCAAAAGCCGATGTCCGTCCCTCTCCTTTGGGAAAAGGGTACACTCCCTGGCTGCCGGCATTAACCCACTGAGCGAGACCAGGAATTGAACCTGTGTCCTTGTGGATGTTAGTCGAGTTCGTTAACCACTGAACCACAATAGGAACTCCAGCTGCTGGGGATCTTCTAAAGAACCACTAAGTACACGCCTCCAAATTGTCTTCATCCAGTGATGGGTAAGCTGAGGTGCTTATTTTTCAATTCCCATCCCTTACTGGAGGCATGGGGTTGTCAAATCCCTCCTTCTTCCAGACTGTTCTGTATGCAAGCTGAGCAAGCTCCCTGGGAGCCAGAGGAAAGCTGAGAGCGGAGAAATAGAGACTCTGACCCTTGCTATGGAAAGCTATCAGCGTGCACTGGATATTATTCAACCCTAAAGAAGAATGAAGCACTAATACACGCTACACTGTGGATGAACCTCAAAAACATTCTGCTAGGAGAGAGAAAACCACTGGAAAGTTCACATACTATAGGATTCCATTTACATGAAATATCCAGAACAGGTAAATCCTGCATTCCTGTTGTGGTGCAGTGGAAATGAATCTGACTAGGAACCATGAGGTTGAGGGTTCGATCCCTGGCCCCGCTCAGTGGGTTAAGGATCCGGCATTGCCATGAACTGTGGTGTAGCTCAGATCTGACATTGCTGTGGCTGTGGTGTAGGCCGGCAGCTACAGCTCCAGTTGGACCCCTAGCCTGGGAACCTCCATGTGCCGTGGGTGAGGCCCTAAAAAGACAAAAGACTAAAAAAAAAAAAAAAAAAAAAAAAAAGGTAGAACAGTGGTGGCCAGGGGCTGGAATAGTCTAGGGGCGGGGCTAAAGTGACTGATAATGGTATGGGGTTTTCTTTTTCTTTTCTCTCTCTCTCTCTCTTTTTTTGCCACAGCATGCAGTGGCTTGAGGTGGGATCTCAGGTCCCAGACCAGGGATTGAACCTGGGCTGCAGCAGCAAAAGTGCTGAATCCTAACCACTAGACCACCCAGGAACTCCTGGTATGGGGTTTCCTTTTTTTTCTTTTTTTTCTCTTTTTGTCTTTTTGTCTTTTCTAGGGCCTCTTCCAGCAGCATATGGAGGTTCCCAGGCTAGGGGTCCAATCGGAGCTGTAGCCACCGGCCTATACCAGAGCCACAGCAACTCAGGATCCAAGCCGTGTCTGCGACCTACACCACAAGCTCACGGCAACGCCAGATCCTTAACTGACTGAGCGAGGCCAGGGATTGAACCCACAACCTTATGGCTCCTAGTCGGATTCGTTAACCACTGAGCCACGATGGGAACTCCTAGGGTTTCCTTTTGGGGTGATGAAAATGTTTTGGAACTAATAAAGGTGGTGGTTGCACAATTTTATGAAGAGACTAAAAAGCCACTGAACTTTTACCTTAAAATTGTTAATTTTGGAGTTCCCATTGTGGCTTGGGGGGTTAAGAACCCGACTAATGTCCATGAAGATGCAGGTTCGGTCCCTGGCCTCTCTCAGTGGGTTAAAGGATATGACGTTGCCATGAGCTGTGGTGCAGGCCTGGGAACCTTCATATGCTGCAGGTGGAGCCCTAAAAAGACAAAAATAAATAAATAAATAAAATAGTTTGTTTTGTTTTGTTTTGTTTGTACTTTTCAGGGCCCTCACAGCATATGGAGGTTCCCAGACTAGGGGTCCAATCGGAAGCTACAGCTGCCAGCCTACGACGCCACAGCCACAGCAACATCAGATCTGAGCCGTGTCTTTATTGATTCTAATAAATGTCAATAATAAACTGACATTTATTATTTCCCTCCTGCATCACCTATTCTAAATTTCAGCTGACGGTGGACACTCTCCATCAACTGTAACACTCTGTCTTGATTGCAAAGCACCACAATCTTAAACTGAACATTTAGTTCAACCTCAGATGAACCCATCTTCTTCCCCATGTGCTTCTCATGGCAATATCCTTACGCTTTGACAAAGGTTAAAGAAAAGGGGTCGCCCAAAGAGAAGGAAGAGAGAGACAGAGGGAGATGAAGGGCAAGGGGAAAGAGACCAGACAGAGGGAGACCCGCAGAAAAGAGAAGGACAAGCAGAGTAAAAGAAAGGTGCAGAGAGAAGAAAAAAACAGTGTGAGAAAAATAAACAGACAGAGAAATAGATACATCAAGAAAAGAATAAAATTATGGAGTTCCTGTGGTGGCACAGTGGAAATGAACCCGACTAGGAACCATGAGGTTGTGGGTTCGATCCCTGGCCTCGCTCAGTGGGTTAAGGATCTGATGTTGCCGTGAGCTGTGGTGTAGGTCACAGATTTGGCTCAGATTTGGTGTTGCTGTGGCTGTGGCACTGGCCGGCAGCTACAGCTCCAATTCAACCCCTAGCCTGGGAACCTCCATATACCGCAGGTGCAGCCCTAAAAACCAAAAAAAAAAAAAAAAAGAGAGAAGAGTAAAGTTAGACAAAGGATCCTCTTGGCCTTTAACTTCTCCCCCTGCCCCGGAAAACAGAAGACCCTGGAATTGAATGTGCCCTTTGGCTAAGAGGATCTAGAAGCCCCTGCCAAGCGTTGCCCTTCTTCCTGGTTGACCAGAAAGCCGGAGCGCCTCAGTGAGCTGAGGGTGGGGAACTGCCTATCAAGAGGCCCTCCTCCCTAGGGTTGGTGCCCAGGGTGTCAGCTTGTCCCACTGATGGCTTCTGGGACTTGGTGTTCCCCAGCAGAGGGGTGTAGCTGGCTTGTCTCCAGTGATGTGTGGTTCCTGGAGTGTCAGGCTAGGCCAGGGCAGCCAAAGTTCAGAAGCAGGAGCTTCTGAGCAGGAGTTTCTAGTTTTGGTGTCACCAGCCAGGCCAGTCCCTCCTGAAATGGGGTTCTCGGGACTTCTGCTCATCCTGGTACCACTCATCGTCCTGGGGGATGTTCAAGAACCTGGGCTGGTGGAGGCGTTCATTGTTAGTAAGTATGGGGAACTCAGTCCTGTCAGTGGAGAAACGGGGCTTAGCTGGGAGGATAATAATAATAATAAATAATAATAATAATAATTTCCCCCACCTCAGTCTGAGATCCTGGAGATGGTTGGAGTGATGCTCTCAGCCCCCTTCCTTCTGATAAGATACCCTGGGTGAATGCAGGATCCTGAGTCTGTGGCAACGGACTCCTCACCATCATTAGGACAGGAGGTCTTCCTAAGAGGGCTTGGTCCTGGAGCTCCTGAAACAGACTAAGGGAACTGGGAAACTTACGGGCTTTTCCCACAGAGAGGCCACTCCCCTGGTGCCACCTTCATCAGCTTCCAAATCTTCCCAGTGTGGCCCTTCCCATTGCAGCCCTCCAAAGTCACCCCACACCCTCACCCATACCTATAACCTACACCTACAGCGTCTCCTTGCATTTAGGGTAAAGGATGGTCTTTTTTTTTTTTTTTTTTTTTTTGCTTTTTAGGGCCACACATATGGGAGTTACCCAGGCCAGGGGTCAAATCAGGGTTGCAGCTGCTGTCCTATGCAGCAGCCACAGCAATGCCAGATCCTTAATCCACTGATCCAAGCCAGGGATTGAACCCACATCCTCATGGATACTAGTCTGATTCCTTTCCCCTGCACCACAACTGGAACTCCCAAAAGAATGGTCTTTAAACTTCCCCTGGAGTGCTGACACTTGAAGGCCCCCATTACTAGCAGCTAAGATAAGTTGAGCACTCAGGCAGGACGGAACGTCGTAGGTTCAAATCCTGCTCCACTGCCTAGTAGCCATGGGAACTTGGCAAATTCACATAATCTCCCTGTGCTTCAGATGCCTCTGTTTATGAAGTGTGAGTATCGATTGGACTGACCCAGAGAGTTGTAATGAGGACTAAGGACAAAAGGACATTTGCATAGTAAGCACTTCATCAATATTAATTATTATAATTCTTACGTCCCAGGATCTTGACAATGGCTTTTTTTTTTTTTTTCCCCACTGTACAGCAAGGGGGTCAGGTTATCCTTACATGTATACATTACAATTACATTTTCCCCCCAGCCCTTCTTCTGTTGCAACATGAGTATCTAGACAAAGTTCTCAATGCTATTCAGCAGGATCTCCTTGTAAATCTATTCTAAGTTGTGTCTGATAAGCCCAAGCTCCCGATCCCTCCCACTCCCTCCCCCTCCCATCAGGCAGCCACAAGTCTCTTCTCCAAGTCCATGATTTTCTTTTCTGAGGAGATGTTCATTTGTGCTGGATATTAGATTCCAGTTATAAGTGATATCATATGGTATTTGTCTTTGTCTTTCTGGCTCATTTCACTCAGGATGAGATTCTCTAGTTCCATCCATGTTGCTGCAAATGGCATTATGTCATTCTTTTTTATGGCTGAGTAGTAAGTATTCCATTGTGTATATATACCACATCTTCCGAATCCAATCATCTGTCAATGGACATTTGGGTTGTTTCCATGTCCTGGCTATTGTGAATAGTGCTGCAATGAACATGTGGGTGCACGTGTCTCTTTTAAGTAGAGTTTTCTCCGGATAGATGCCCAAGAGTGGGATTGCGGGGTCATATGGAAGTTCTATGTATAGATTTCTAAGGTATCTCCAAACTGTTCTCCACAGTGGCTGTACCAGTTGACATTCCCACCAATAGTGTAGGAGGGTTCCCTCTTCTCCACAGCCCCTCCAGCACTTGTTATTTGTGGATTTATTAATGATGGCCATTCTGACTGGTGTGAGGTGATATCTCATGGTAGTTTTGATTTGCATTTCTCTTATAACCAGCGATGTTGAGCATTTTTTCATGTGTTTGTTGGCCATCTGTATATCTTCTTTGGAGAACAGTCTATTCAGGTCTTTTGCCCATTTTTCCATTGATTGATTGGCTTTTTTGCTGCTGGGTTGTATAAGTTGTTTATATATTCTAGAGATTAAGCCCTTGTCCGTTGCATCATTTGAAACTATTTTCTCCCATTCTGTACGTTGTCTTTTTGTTTTCTTTTGGGTTTCCTTTGCTGTGCAAAAGCTTTTCAGTTTGATTAGGTCCCATGGGTTTATTTTTGCTCTAATTTCTATTGCTTTGGGAGACTGACCTGAGAAAATATTCATGATGTTGATGTCAGAGAGTGTTTTGCCTATGTTTTCTTCTAGGAGTTTGATGGTGTCCTGTCAGTATATTTAAGTCTTTCAGCCATTTTGAGTTTATTTTTGTGCATGGTGTGAGGGTGTGTTCTAGTTTCATTGCTTTGCATGCAGCTGTGACAGTGGCTTTTTAAGCTTTGTCACATGAATCCTTAAGACAATCCTATAGGCAGATGAAGGAGTCAAGGTTCAGAGGTGGTACCTGCCATACCAAGGACTGCACAGAATTCAAAACCCCAGTCATCTGGAGTTCACATCGTGTACCAGCTGTAACGAACCCAACTGGTATCCACGAGGATGAGGGTTCGATCCCTGGCCTCGCTCAGTGGGTTAAGTCTGGTGTTGCTGTGAGCTGTGGCATAGGTCACAGACATGGCTAAAATCTGGCATGGCTATAGGCTGGCAGCTGCAGCTCTGATTCAACCCCTAGCCTGGGAACTTCCATATGGCACATTTATGGCCCTAAAGAGATGCCCCCCCCCCCAAAAAAAAAAACTGCTTAAAAAAAAAAACAACCCAGCCATCTGACTCTGGATCTGAAAACTATAGCATCCTTGCCCCTACCCAGGGAACATCCAAATACAGGAAGGTGGAGTGATTAGAGTGGTTCTGGGGGAGAGCATTTTCTCGCTGGAACCTTATGGGTGGTGGGCCTAGGGATCTGATGGTGATTTGTCATGGGGGTGGTGATGGAGGCCCCATTGTGAAAATTCAGAGCCCCCTGAAGGTCACTACCTTCTGGGGGCAGTGAAGTGAAAATAAACTTCCCTACTTCTGCAGCAGTGCCTTGGGCCTGGGGAGGGAGGGTTCCAGTCCCTTCAAGGCTCCAGAGAAGTATATATTTTCTTCCCTCAGAAAAGTGTCCCTCAAACAGAGCAAGATGCGAAATGAAAGAAAGAGACCAATGTACGAAGCACAGACAGTGCCCAAATAAGATGAATTGTTGCAAGTTTGCCTGTGGAAAGAAATGCTTAAACATCAAACAAGGTAACTCAAATCCCCTGAATTATCTTATGCCCACATCTCTACCTCCACTTTCTGCCACCTGCACAGCAGAGTCTGACCAAGAGCCTGGGTGTATCTTCTACTCGACACACCTCCTATGGGTGCTAGGCTGGGGAGAGTGTTGGGAGACATGTTTATTTCATTTCTGCCTCTAGGTATGGGATGCGCATAACACAGTTTTTCCTTTAAGAGCCTTAATTCCCGCCACATGTAAGAAAGACATGGGTATTAGACCATATGGCTACCCTTCTGTGATCCTTTGATATGCCAAGTAGCCACTGAAGTCTCATCGAATGCCAGCATGGTGGCAGGTGATATGATAGCTATAGAAGACAGGTATATCAATGGAATACTACTCAACCATAAAAAAGAATGAAATAAAGCCATTTGCAGCAACACAGATGCAACTAGAGATTAACATATTAAGTGAAGTAAGTCAGAAAGAGAAATATAAATACCATGTGATATCACTTATATGGGGAATCCAAAATATGGCACAAGTGAACCTATCTACAAAACAGAAACAGACTCACAGACATAGAAAGCAGACTTGTGATTGCCAAGGGAGAAGGGGAGGGAGTGGGATGGATGGGGAGTTTGGGGTTGGTAGATGCAAACTATTCCATTTAGAATGGATAAGCAATGAGGTCCTGCTGTATAGCATAGGGAACTATATCCAATCTCTTGGGATAGATCATGATGGGAGATAATATGGAAAAAGAATACATGTATGTGTGTACGTGTGTATCTGAATCATTTTGCTGTACAGCCAAAATTGGCACAACATTGTAAATTTGCTATACTTTAATTTTAAAAATGTAAAAAAGAAAAGAAAAGGGTAATTTCCATTGTGGCTCAGTGAGTTAAAGACCCCATGTAGTCTCTGTGAGGACGCAGGTTTGATTCCTGGCTTTGCTCAGTGGGTTAAATATCTGGTGTTGCCGCAAGCTGTGGGGCAAGTCCATATATGGCTCGGATCGGCTGTTGCTGTTGCTGTGGCGTAGGCTTCAGCTGCAGCTCTGATTCAGCCCCTAGCCTGGGAACTTCATCTGCCATAGGTGCAGCTATAAAAAATAAAGAAAAAATAAAAGGAATGTGTATATATCTATATATCTATATCTATGTCTATGACTGGGTCACTTTGCTGTACAGCAGAAATTGGCACAACATGGTAAATCAAATATGCTTTAGTTTTAAAAATTAAAAAAAAAAGGCTGGTATATAGTTTGTATTTTCTGGCTTTTTTTTTAGGTTTCTCTGTCTATAGAACTCCCAGACATTTCCCTAGCCACCTTTGATTGCCTACATTCTTTCCTCTCTGCCCACATTATCATTATTATTTTCCTCTCTGCCCACATCATCATTATTATTATTTTTTAGGAGCTCCTCTGCCCATATTATTGAGCATTAAAGAGGAGCATCAGGAACTATTCATTCAGGAGTTACCGTCATGGAGCAGTGGTTAACGAATCTGACTAGGAACCATGAGGTTGCGGGTTCGATCCCTGGCCTCCCTCAGTGGGTTAAGGATCTGGTGTTGCTGTGAGCTGTGGTGTAGTCACAGACATGGCTCAGATCTGGTGTGGCTGTGGCAGTGGCGTAGGCCAGCAGCTGTAGCTTTGATTGGACCCCTAGCCTGGGAATCTCCATATGCCATGGATGCAGCCCCTAAAAAGCAAAAAAAAAAAAAAAAAAAGACTATTCACTCATTCATTCAACAAACATTTACTGGTGCCCCTGACACTCATGGTGGGCTCTACTTGCTTAGTATAGCTGGGGAGGACAGAAAAGGTGTTCCCGGGAAAGGGATCCATGATTTAAGATCTGAAAGGTGGATAGGCCAAAATTGGAGGAAAGTGCTTTCAAGGCACAGGTAACAGCATGTGCAAAGGTCCTGGGGGAGAAGGCAACCATGCTTAGGCTAGAAAGGCCAGAGAAGAGAGATGAGCGTGAGTGTGGTAAGAGATGAGAAAAATGAAGCTAGAGTAGGTGGAGAAGGTTTTCCAGGGCCTTGCCAGCCAGAGGAAAAGGTCTGGTCTTGATCTTAAGAGCAGCAGATTATCTACATTCAAATCCCTTACCATCCTTGTGTGTAACCTTGGGGAAATTACTTAGCCTCTCTGAGCCTTAGTTAACTCGTGTGCAAAATGAGGACAATAAGAGGACCTAGCTCATGAAATTATGTGTTAATACATGTCAAGAGCTAAGAACAGTGCCTGTCCTTTTAATCAATGTGGCATCGTTTTGTGCTTCAAACTATGAGGTTCTAGAGAACTTTATATGCAAGAGTTCTATTTATGCACAAGAGTAGCTCAATAAATTCTTTAACTTCAGGATATATTTGGGGTTTTTTATTGCAAATACTCCTACAACCACTCAGTGCCAACTTATCTGTTAGGATTTCTACATCATGCTCTGAAAATATCACATCCTTAGCACATTCCTTCATGCCTTTGCACAGGCCTGGAATGTTCTTGAGGGAGGCCGGCATCTAGACAGCTCTGCCCTTTAATCTCCCTGCAGACGTGTGCAGTTTGCCAAAGAAGATTGGCCCCTGCCTGGCCTACCTTCCACGCTGGTGGTATGATAAGGAAAAGAAGGTTTGCTCCAGATTCATCTATGGCGGTTGCCAGGGGAACAATAACAACTTCCAGTCTGAAAATGTCTGCAAGGATATCTGCCCCCAAAAAGGTAAGTTCCAGGGACCCCAGTCTCCCCTGCTCATCTGGACCACCCTGGGTATTGATTGACAGGTCATTTCCAGAAGCTTGGCAGGCTTGGGGCTGACAGAACCAGTCCAATTAGGAGGTACGCATGCACCTCACGGAGGAGTAAGTAGAGGACGTTTTGGGGAGGCGGGGGAGGGGAGCAGTGGTCCAAGGGATGTTGGAGACCATGACTGGAGGGTGCAGAGAAAGTAAGCAGAAGTGATGGGGTATCTGAGACCAAGTCAGAAGAAGACGAAGTGAGCCAGCCCAGCGCTGGGCATCAGGCACCAGCCACTCTCGCCCCAGGCCTCACCTTCTCATCAAACCTCATCAGCAAGTTTTTTTTTTTCAAGGGTGATTATAAGCCAGGATGACCACATGCTTTATGATCAAACCAAGACACTTTTAAAGTGAAAGGCAGTGCCATTCATTAGTGCCCTTGGACAACTGGCGCAAACTGGGACTCTACTGGAAAACCCAGAATACGTGATCCCTCTATGAGCCCCCAAAGTCACTCTACTTCTGTTTTCTCTCTGTGTGAAAAGATGTAAAAATGGTCCCATCTCCTTTTTACCATTCACTGCGAGATATGGTCCCTAAAGTGAGCAGGGCTCCAGCATCTCACCCGGATATGATTTTCTGTCCCGCTCTCTTGCAGAGACATCTAGCTGGCTGGGATGAGGAGAGATGGCACGACCTCCAGGATTTGGCTCATAATCCAGGGATCTCTCCAGATGTGCCTGACTGATGCTCTATCCTGGCTTCCACTGGCCAAATCTCAGCTGCCCAGACCCTGGAGGTTCCCACCAAGGACCTCCCCCCTCCCCCGCCACAATTTCCTGACAACTGCCTTTTCTCTAGCTCAGCTTCTCTTCAAACATAGTGCCCTTTGCCCTTGGGCTCCTTCTCCGTATGTGACCCTATCCTTTCAACTTTCAGGGCCCCTGTTTATCCTTCGGAAGCTTCCAGTTTCTCATAATAAAGTGTTCCGAGAGGTCTGAGATCTCAGAGGCTGAATGATGCACATCTGTGCCCTCTGTGCCAAGAACAAGAAGTCATTGGGTCTCCCAGCGACGCTAAAAGAGGGAGAGAGGACTACAAAAATCTCACAAACTGAAAACGCTGGTGACACCGTTGTCCTAAGATGCTTAAGAGTGGAACTGGAGCAGATGCAGGTTTTGTATGGGTTAAAGCTTATAGAGTTAGCAGGTTCCTTTAAAAAAATGAATACAGCTCCAAAATACACAACAACTCATGAAACTCAATATCAAAAAACAATCCCATCAAATAATGGGCAGAAGATCTAAATAGACGCCTCTTCAAAGACGACAGACAGATAGCCAAAAAGCACATGAAAATATGCTCAACATCACTAATTATTAGAGAAATGCAAATCAAAACTACAATGAAGTATCACCTCACACTAGTCAGAATGGCCGTCATCAAAAAGTCTTACAGGGAGTTCCCGTCGTGGCACAGTGGAAATGAATCCAGCTAGGAACCATGAGGTGGCGGGTTCGACCTCTGGCCTTGCTCAGTGGGTTAAGGATCCGGCGTTGCCAAGAGCTGCGGCATAGTTCGCAGACACAGCTTGGATCCTGAGTTGCTGTGGCTATGGTAGGTTAGCAGCTGTAGTTCTGATTGGACCCCTAGCCTGGGAACCTCCACATGCCTCGGATGCAGCCCTAAAAAGAAAAAAAAAAAAAAAGAAAAGAAAAGAAAGATAATTCAGCCTTTTATTCAACATGGTTGATCAACATAATGATTATAGTTTGATTTTGATTATGGTTGGGAAGCATAAATGCACAGCCAAACTTGATATTTGTAGTTCTACTACAGGTTTGTGTCCTAAAAATGCAGGGATTTTAATAAATTTTCTTTTGCACAAATCCATCAAAAAAGAAACAAATACGTGACACATTTAAAATTGTACATATTGGGAGTTCCTGTTGTGGCTCAGTGGGTTAAGAACCCAACTAGTATCCAAGAGGATGTGGGTTCGATCCTGGCCTTGTTCAGGGGGTGGGGATCCCGTGTTGCTATGGCTGTGGCGTAGGCTGGCAGCTGCAGCTCCAACTCAACCCCTAGCCTGGGAACTTCTATATGCCATGAGTGAGGCCCTAAAAAGAAAAAAAAAAAATAGAATTGTACATATTGAATTACTGAATATATTCTTGCTGGTAAAGAACATCTGTTTGAACAGGCTTCCCTAAGAACTGTTTTTCTATTTATAAATTTATGCATCTGATATTTGAAAGAATTTTCTGCAGAATGATTTTTCTGTCTCCATACATTTCAAACTTTGTTTCTCCTCTACAATCCATACCCTTCTAGGGCCAGGTACATTCTATGACAGCACAACTTCTAGCTCGATGCCTTAGTGTCAGGATATCAGAGAGCTGGTCCAGTGGGTGGTCGGAATATTGCTTAGAGCCGTTCTTACATCAGGACAGAAGGCAGCGACTTATGACACGTAGAAAAACTGCGAACTTCCTAAATGTATCCTGCTATCTCCAAACTCAATGGATTCCCCCACTCAACTTCCTTTTAGCGGACTACCAAGAAGGCTAGCAGCCATTCCAACACCTTCTGATTCAGGAGAAGTGTGTTAGTGGGAAAGATGGAGGGGAAAGGGAGGCTGCTTGATTCTATGGTTAGAATATCTTACATTTACAAAGGATACAAAGCATTTGATCATGTGAACATATTACCTGGGCCTCGCCCAGAGTCTTAAAAGGGACCTGTTCAAGGGAGGGACCTTGACGCTTGAACTTCATCAGCTTCGTGGTAGACCCATCTCTGAAAGGGCTCATGCAGCTGCCACCTGGGAGAACCAACCAGTCTGAGACATGCTAAGGAGGCCTGTGTAGGTGCTCTGGTCGGCAGCCCCAAAGAAGCTCTACCTAACAACCAGGGCTAGTTTGCATCCATCCGATTGAGTTCCCAACTCATGAGAGCCTTTGGATGACGGTAGCCCAGGAGACACGGGACTACAACCACATGAAGACCCCAAGAGGGCACCACCACGCTGACTCCTCCCCCATGTCCTCCCCCACAAAACAGTGAGAAAAAGAAAAAGGTTGTTTTAAATGGCTAAGTTGGGGGAAATTTTATTTGCACCCATAGGCAGGTAATTGGAACAATGGGAAGGAAGTGGCTGGAAGGGAAGAGGAAAGGAGGGGGAGGAAGGGGGAAAGGAAAGACGTAGAGAAGTCTAGGGGAAGGAAAAAAGGGATCCCGAGAGGACTGGGCAGGATAAGAGGGCGCCAGGCTTGAGAAGGGAGCCCCCGAGCCAGAGGCTGAGTCGCCACAGCCCACCCAAACCTGGACATTGCTTTTGAATAAACTCATTGTTTGGTATGACATGAATCAAGAGGTTCTAGTTTTATTTTTTCATTTTACTTTTCTTAAAGTATAGTTGATTTAGAGTGTTGTGTCAATTTCTGCTCTACAGCATAGTGATCCTGTCGCTATATACATATATGTGTGTGTGTGTGTGTGTGTGTGTGTGTGTGTGTGTGTGTGTGTATTCCTTTTCTCGTACTAGCTTCCATCATGGTCTATCCCAAGAGACTGGATAGAGTTCCTTGTGCTGAACAGTAGGACCTCATTGCTTATCCATTCGAAATGGAATAGTTTGCCTCTACCAACCCCAAAGCCCCCATCCATCGCCCTCCCTCGAGAGGTTCGAAAGAGAGTTGGGGGCCCACTGACTATTGAGTAAGACCTTTCTCCTCCTCATCTTTCAGTTTCTCCCTCTTTCAAAGGGCTGGTTAAACTGATGACTGTTTCTGAAAATGCTGTTGGCAAACACCTACATTAGGGCAGGGTGGGGCTTGTCTAAAATTCAGGCCCTCCAGATCTAGGAAATTGCCATCTCTAGGAATAGAGCGCAGGAATAAATCTGGAGTTTTTTTTAGGGCCATACCTTGGCATATGGAAGTTCCCTGGCTGGGGTCAAATCAGAGCTACAGCTGCCAAGCTACACCACAGCTGCAGCATCACCACATCCGAGCCACATCTGAGACTTATACCACGGCTCAGAGCAACGCCGGATCCTGAACCCACGGAGTGAGGCCAGGATCAAACCTGCATCCTCATGGATACAAGTCAGATTCATTGCCACTGAGTCACAATGGGAACTACTGGAATCAGCATTTTTAACAAGAACTGCTAAATGATTTTTATCAGAATGTGTGGATTGGACTGATTCATCAGTAGGAAAAAAAAAACAACAACAAAGGCTTAACAAATGTATTGGTGCCTGTTCTTGGTGTAGAAGGAGATCAGGAGACAATGCTGGAATCATTGAAAGTAGGTGTGAATGAGGCCAGGGTTGGACTGAAGACCCCTAAACACCGCTAACTGGGCAGTTTTGCCGAGTGACCATCTAGCCAAGTGGTCCTTCCGTGTGGCATCTCTCGCATTTACATTGCTCTTGTGTCCACACCTCTGTTCTCCTGGGGAGGCTGTCCCAAGTCCTGTGCGTCTTTGTGATCCAGGCCAAATTACCAACAAGCCATCTTCCGTCTGCATCCTGTGGGAAGCGTGCTTCTCTGGGAATAAAGAGATTGATGTTACGAGTCCAGCTTTGCCCCTGGTTGAATGTATGACCTGGTTGGGAGAGGGTAGGGAGGAGGGATGCCCCTCTCAAGCTCTCAGCTTCCCAGCCATAAGATAAAGGTGGTAGACTGATAAGGTCAAAGAGCACCTCTAAATTGGAGGAACTGTGGCAGCTCGGGAACCCTGCCAAATCTCATAAGCAACTGGGTGCTTGTCCGTCCCCTGGGAACCTCTCAGTCCTTGATTGAGGTTGACATACATGAATGGCTGGAACAGAACTGTTCTGTCCTAGGGACCCATGGACCAGAAAGGTCCTTATAAATGGCAAAGTGTGCCTTGCAGTTGACAGTGTCTGCTCTCTTTTTGTGCTCAGGAACAAACTCAGAGCCCTGGAGGCTGAGCATAGGGAGCACTCTTCCTTATAAGGATCTCAGTGCAAGATGCTGTGTCTCTTCATTGTCAACTCTTTGCTCACTGCTCTGCCCATTAGAGCCCCGAGGGGACCTTGAGTGGGCTCTTCAGGTGTTACTTATGGTGCCATGAAGACCTTGGACCCCTCACTTTCCCCTCCTTCTTATTCTCTCCTCAAAGTCACCTGTAGATGTGGATGGTTTGGAAACTCAGGGAATGAGCGGGCTGAGGAGAGCAGAGGGCTCCAGCAGCCCTAAGAATCACCCTCTTTTTTACACATGTATAAAGCTTCTAGTAGGAAATAGGCTTGACCAAGATCACACAGCAAATAAGTAGCAAAACTGGAACTAAAATCCAGGTTTGAAGGGAAGCAAGGTATTGCCAGATCCCTCAGCCTAGCTGGAAATCAGGGGGAATATAACGGCTCTTTGTCATTTTCTCTTTTAATATTCAGCATCTTAATCTCATTTTGACAGCTGAAGAATTCCCTGTGAAGGGGAGTCTTGGTAGAAGGTAAGAGAAATATTCCACTATAAAAGCTGAAAGGGCCAGACTGTCCTTCTATCAGCCCAAGTTCATTAAAAGACGCAGAAACCATATACAGTCTTTCAAACAGAGAGGATTTAATAATAAGAAATCGGGACTTCCCCTTGCTGTTCAGCAGTATCGGATCCAACTAGGATCCATGAGGATCTGTGTTCTATCCCTGGCCTCGTTCAGTGGATTAAGGATCCAGCCTTGCCGTGAGCGGCTGTGTAGGTCACAGATGCAGCTCAGATCCCTCATTGCTGTGGCTGTGGCAGAGGCCAGCAGCTATAGCTCCAATTTGATCCCTAGCCTGGGAGCTTCCATATGCCACAGGTGCGGCCCTAAAAAAACAAAAACAAAACAAAACAACAAGAAAAAAGAAATGAAAACTGATGTTCACACAAAATAGTAGCTTCATTCATAACAGCCAAGGAGAGCCCAGGTGTCCTTCAGCAGGATCTGTGTTCCATTAAACAAACTATGGTCCCTCCATGGAGAGAGAAGTCCTCCACAACGCAAAGAAATGAAATGCAGGAGTTCCCGTCGTGGCGCAGTGGTTAACGAATCCGACTAGGAACCATGAGGTTGCGGGTTCGGTCCCTGCCCTTGCTCAGTGGGTTAACGATCCGGCGTTGCCGTGAGCTGTGGTGTAGGTTGCAGACGCGACTCGGATCCCGCGTTGCTGTGGCTCTGGCGTAGGCCAGTGGCTACAGCTCCGATTCAACCCCTGGCCTGGGAACCTCCATATGCCGCGGGAGCGGCCCAAGAAATAGCAACAACAACAACAACAACAACAACAACAACACAAAAAGACAAAAGCCAAAAAATAAAAATAAAATAAAAATTAAAAAAAAGAAATGAAATGCAGGTGACAACCTGGATGAGTCTCCAGGGATGAATGGCGAGTTTAACGAAAGCCGATCCAAAGTGTTAAATATGTGTGATTCCATTTACATCACATTTGGAAATGACAACATTTCAGAAATGGAGAACAGAGTAGTAGCTGCCAGGAGCAATGGCCTGGGGAAGGGGAGGAGCTGGGAGGGAGAACACGAGGGGTCCTCGTAGCAGTAGAATCGTGCAGTATTTTGACTGTAGTGCTGCATGTACAGATCTACAAATGTTATAAAAGTCGCATAGAACTAAGTACATGTAGGGGTCCCCGTCGTGGCACAGTGATTAATGAATCCTACTAGGAACCATGAGGTTGCGGGTTTGATCGTGAGCTGTGATGTAGGTTGCAGACGTGGCTTGGATCCCGTGTTGCTGTGGCTGTGCTGTAGGCCAGCGGCTACAGCTCCGATTGGACCCCTAGCCTGGGAACATCCATATGCCGCAGGAATGGCCCTAGAAAAGGCAAAAAGACAAAAAAAAAAAAAGTGCATGTGCCCCCCCGCCCCCACATGAATGGATACAAGGAAATGGAAATCAGAGTGAGATCAGTGGGTTGTTTCAAGTCAGTATCCCAGTTGTGATATCTGATATCAGACTACGGTTTTTCAAAATATCACTGTTGCCAGAACTGGGTGAAGGGTAATATGTGTTACAACTGCATGTGAATCTGCGTTCAGTGCAATACAAATTTCGAGTAAACACAACCTTGTAAACCAAGTATACTTCAATAAAACTTTAAAAAAATGAAAAAAGTTCAATTAAAGAAAATAAAGGCAAAATGAAGACTTTCCCCCATAAATGGGAGAACTGAGAGCATTTGATACTGCCAGACCTGATCCTTAAGGATGCAAGACGACACTAGATGATAATCTGGATCTGCAGGAAAGAATGAAGAACAGCAGAAATGATAAATATGTGGGTAAATATAAAAACGTGTGTGTGCTCTTCTCTTAATTCCTTTAAAAGGGATAAGATTGTTTAAAGCAATTTATAGCATTGTATTGTCAGGTCTAAGACATACATAAATATAATACGGATTGCAAACGCTCAAAGGATGGGGCAGGAAAAGGGGCTATACCGGAACAAAATTACTCTATTTTCCGGAAACTAAGTGAATAGATACACATCCAATTATTTTTGTTTGTTTGTTTGTTTTTGTCTTTTTAGGGCCACAGCCACAGCATATGGAAGTTCCCAGACTAGGGGTCAAATCGGGACATGCAACCGCCCACCCACACCACAGCTCATGGCTCGTGGCAACTCTGGATCTTTACCCCACTGAGCAAGGCCAGGGATCGAACCCAGGTTCTCATGGATATTGGTTGGGTTCATTACCACTGAGCCATGACGGGAACTCCCTATATATCCAATTCTAACTCCATTCTAGGCCCAGGATCTCTCTCTGCCACACCAAAAACTACTCCCTATATTATGAGTTCCTTCCGTCCTCTACCAGACTTCATTTCCAGAAGGAATAAAGCCTAGAAGTGGACAGGCATTGAGTTCATGGAAACTTGATGGCCTCTCTGGGGTAGGAAAAATGATGGAAGGGAGAAGCCTTTCTGAAGGACAGAGCTCCTTGGCAAGGTGGTGGTAGAATGATACCATACAATGGTTTAACAGGTGGCTGAGTCAGAGAAAGGCAAATTCACTCCCAGCCTGGCCAATAAACTTGGGCATGTCTCCTAACTTCCCCGGGTCATGGTTTCCTCATCTACGAAATATGACAAACAATAAAATCTGTACCAACCAATTGTTGTGACGCTCACACAAGATGATTTATGCATTGGGCGTAGCATACTGCCTGGTATGTAGGAGATACTCCATAAACAATAAAGATTCGTATTAGAATAAACACAGTATAAACTGTAGGTACAGCTTCATGAGTCAACCTTTCAGAGGCAAATTTACAGGGGCATAGCTCCCAGGAAAGGGGTTAACCTGGAGCCCCATGGTGGAATTTCCTATTTCTTATTGGAGAATTTCAGGCTTCTGAGTTCTAGAGACATTTTTCTCCCTACTCTAAAGTCCCTATTTATATTTAAGCTGTTTGGCGTAGAGCGCTAAAAATTGTCCTCTGCCAAAAATTCTACTTGTATTTCTGAAGACATAAATTGACTCTGCTATTAAAGTGATCGAGCTTCTTTTTCCCCACTGGACATTTATTTTGAACATAAATAAGGTGAAAATAGAAATAGACTCTCTTGGTATGTATGTGTGATAAATGTGTGTAAGCAAGTCTTCTCTCGAGGCCTGTTTCTTTGCCCTGTTTATTGTCTTGGGAGGATAATTATATCTCTTCTAAGGACTTTTTATAAGAATGTAATGAGTCAAAAGGCAAAAAATTCTCTGACATGTAGCCGGTGCTCAAGTGATACTCTTCTCCTTCCCCCTTCTAGAAAAGATAAACTTTACATGGAGGTTATAATCTAAATGGAGAGATTATATATTTTCAAAATCCCACCCTTATTGACTTCCTCTATCCTTATACCAGCAAAATCATTAGGTCTCAATCAAAAGTAATTTAATCCATTCCACACACACACACACACACACACACACACGGTTGACATAGGGTTAGCAAGACTCCTTTGATGAGTATAAGTACTGGATAGCTAGCAAGAGCTTCCTGCTAGCTTCTTTCATGTGCCTTTACTAAATCTCACCCTAGCCCTTATCTTTGGGAATTAGCGGAACCATGACACCCAAATCACCTGAGGACAGGCCAAGTCATTGAGTCATGGCCAGAGATCCCCCAGGGCAACCGGGTACAGAGTGCCTACTTTTGAAAGGTCAGTGCCTCCTGCACCCACCCACAAGGCTTGTTCAGCCAAATAAGTACAGGCACACCTCATTAAGCACTGCTCTCACTTCGTGAAGTCCATATCATGCTGCCAATGTTGGAAATACTTTTATAATTTAAAAATTATTTATATCCGTAATTCTTCTGCAGGATTTCCTGACTTTGGCACTGGGGGCAGATAATTCTTCATTGTGGGGCTGTCCTGTGCATTGAAGAATGATTAGTAGCATCTCTGGCCTCTACCAGTAGTTTCCCTGCCCTCATCCCCAAGTTGTGTCACTCAAAAATGTCTCTAGACACTGATAGGGATGGGGTGCAGAATTGCCCCCCTTGCAGATGAAAACTGCTCTTCTGAGTTGTGTGTCAAAAGGTCAATTCTCATTCTAGGACAGGGAGCTCGCTAGTAAGCTCTCAGCCAAGGGCACCCATAGGCAGTCTTGCCATGCCTCTGCCTGAATGGCCAATGCCAATTTCTTCACTCCCTGGGGCCCTCCTTCTCCCATTATTTTGGTTTCTTCCTTCCTTCCTTCCTTCCTCTCTTTCTCTCTTTCTTTCTTTCTTTTCTTTCTTTTTTTTAGGGCTGCACCCTGGCATATGGAAGTTCCCAGGCTAGGGGTCGAATTGGAGCTGTAGCTGCTGGCCTATAACCATAGCCACAGCAACTCGGGATCCAAGCCTTGTCTGCAACCTATGCCACAGCTCACAGCAACACCGGATCCTTAACCTTAAGTGAGGCCAGGGACTGAACCTGTGTCCTCATGGATACTAGTCAGGTTCGTTATCACTGAACCACGATGGGAACTCCTATTTTGGTTTCTGATGAACTGATTTGACCACCTAAGAGAGCTAAGGAAAGAGATACCGGGAATAATGCTGGTAGACCCACCAAAGTGCTAAAGAAGATGTACCAGGGAGACGTGGAAAGACAGGCTTGGGAGGAGCCTTCAAGGAAATACAGTGAAGATCTGCAGGTGCTGAGAGGGTTGGCCCAACATTGTGTGGACTCTGGTTGGGAGAAGCAATGGCCACAGAATGAGTGACATGGTGTCAAGGGATTTAGAGAAGGAAGAGTTACCACTAATGTGCAGAGATGGGTAACACATTTGTGTCGAGACAAAATGTGGTACTGATCTGGTCAGCACTCCCGTTTCCAAAAAGGCACCATGGCACGTGTGTGTGCATTTACAGTGTATGAAGAACTTGTATATTCTTTGAACACCTGTGCCAGTTCTGGAAAAAGAGGCTAAACCAGCTTTATTAATCTCAATTTATAGATGAGAAAACTTAAGGCTCACAGAGGTTAAATGACTCACTCAAGGTCAGGAACACCTGGATTCAAAAGCTCAACCTTGGACTTCAGATCTGAGGCTCCCTAAGTGCCACTAAAGCATGCTGACTTTGTCTTCCAAAAGATCAGAATCTCTGGAGGATCTGAGAAAGTAGGTAGATGGGGAACGTGCTGAACCCTGATAGTTGGAGTGATTCTCTAGACAGAATGACTCTCTAAACCAAAGTTGGGCCCCCTTTCTATACAACAGTGTGTCTGTTGTTCCCCCAATTCCTTGGGAGCCCCCAGTGGGGAGAGAGACAACATCTATGCCTGGCACACTGTGGGAACTCAGTGTTTGTTGAATGAATGAAAAAAAGCTATTAGAGCTGAACAGACAAGGTTCCCAGTCCTGGTCCTGAAATTCGCTCTCCATGTAACAATGGCCAAGTAGCTTAAACTCACTTACAAATGGGGGGGCTCCTCTTTTGGGGGGCCACACCCACAGCATGTGGAAATTCCCTGGCCAGGGATTGAACCCACACCACAGCTGTACCCAGAGCCACAGCAGTGACAATGCCAGATCCCTAACCCACTGAGCCAAGACGGAACTCCATAAAAGGGGGTTCTTAGCCTTGCAAGAACCTTGTGTGGCTTCAAGAGAAGTAGTGAGAGAAAAGTATTTCATGTGGTGCCTGGAAAGGTAAAGGCACTCAAACATTAGCTGCTGTTTCATCACTGTTAACAGGACTCCCACAGTGAAGTGAAAGAAAGTGGTCTTTGATCAATTCAGATGAGATAAAGCCAAAGGAAAAAGGCAGAATCGTGCTTTGGACAGATGCTCTGTTCCAAGAATGGACCAGCCTCATGGACCTCAAGAAGTTAGGGATGAATGGGCTAAATGTGGGATCAGACTCCTCCACCTGGGTCCCCTTTCTCCCTAAAATGCCAACCCAGGCTGGGTGGCTACCTAGGTGCCACCATGCAACTCTGGGGCTCTCTCCCACTTCTGCTCCTCACCCTCCATCAAGAGCTTCAATCAGAGAGCTCACGGCAACACCGGATCGTTAACCCACTGAGCGAGGGCAGGGACCGAACCTGCAACCTCATGGTTCCTAGTCGGATTCGTTAACCACTGCGCCACGACGGGAACTCCAGCTCATTGGATTTCTTAATCCTGCTGGAGGAAAATCTTCCAAATGAGCACGCTTCTCAAAGCCTTTAAAAGAACGTTCCAGGGGAGTTCCTATAGCGGCTCAGTGGTTAACAAATCTGACTAGGAACCATGAGGTTGCGGGTTTGATCCCTGGCCTTGCGCAGTGGGTTAAAGATCTGGCCTTGCCGTGAGCTGTGGTGTAGGTCGAAGACGCGGCTCGGACCCTGTGTTGCTGTGGCTCTGGCGTAGGCTGGTGTCTACAGCTCCGATTCGACCCCTAGCCTGGGAACCTCCATATGCTGTGGGAGCAGTCCTAGAAAAGGCAAAAAGACCAAAAAAAAAAAAAAAAAAGAACGTTCCAGGAAGAATGGATGAGCATAGTTTAGGAGCATACATTATAGCAGATTTATAACCTGCTTTTACCAGTTAGCTATATTGAGTGAAGATTTGCTTATGTCATTAGATGTTCTGCAGCATAACCGTTAAAAGGCATAGAGCTTTCCCGGAATGGATAGATCATAATTCATTTAAGCAAGCTTCCATGATCAAAGGTTGTTTACGGTTTCTCAATATTATAAGTAAGGCCGAGCATTTGTTTCATCAGGATAGATTCTAAAAAGTGAAATTTCTCAGTCAAAGAGGACATGCATTTTAAAGCTTTCAACACATAATACCTTCTAGCAAAATTTTAATAATTTTGCCACTTAGTGTTGCCACTTAGGAAACACTTATGATATGCCAGGAACCAGATTAAGTGCTTTCTGTACATTATCTCATTTAATATTTCCAACAGTCCGAAGAGGAAGATTTTATTAATATCTGTATCTTACCAATGAGGACACTGGAAGTCAGGAAAGTAAGTTCCTTGATGGAAAAAAGCAAACTTGAGAGTTCCCGTTGTGGCGCAGCGGAAGCAAATCTGACTAGTATCCATGAGGACATGGGTTCGATCCCTGGCCTTGCTCAGTGGGTTGGGAATCTGGCGTTGCCGTGAGCTGTGGTGTAGGTTGAAGGCACAGCTCAGATCCTGCATTGCTGTGGCTGTGGCTGTGTCTGTGGCTGGCAGCTGCAACTCTGATTCGACCCCTAGCCTGGGAACTTTCACATGCTGCAAGTGAGGCCCTAAAAAACAAAAAAATAAAAAGCAAACTGGCAGGAGTTCCCGTTGTGGCGCAGTGGTTAATGAATCCGACTAGGAACCATGAGGTTGTAGGTTCGATCCCTGGCCTTGCTCAGTAGGTTAAGGATCCGGCATTGCTGTGAGCTGTGGTATAGGTCGAAGACGTGGCTTAGGTCCAGTGTTGCTGTGGCTGTGGTGTAGGCCGGTGGCTGCAGCTCTGATTCAACCTATAGCCTGGGAACTTCCATATGCCACAGGTGTGGCCCTAAAAAGACGCTAAAAAAAAAAAGAAAAGAAAAAATGTGTGAGGGCTGCAAACACCAGGGTACAGTAGCTCTAGGCTCTAGGGGACCCCATCTTTTCATTCAATGACCTGGTTTGGCTGGGCCCTGGGCTTCGTCGGGGTTGATCTCCCAGCTGGGGGGATAGAAGGAGACTTCTGGGTCTAGGACCTCTGCGCCCTGCAGGCAGAATCTATGAATGCCACGCTCTTCCGTGGCTGAGAGGGATATTGCAGCTCCCCCCAGGTACCATCCTTAATAGCTAAACAAACCAGACCCTTACCAACAGATGGCAGCACCGAATGAAAGGCTGAAGAGTTGTCAGCCATCATTCTGTGTTTACGTTTTCCTCCTCCTCTCACTTTTGCCATGACCTTGTAGGAGAATTATCAGCTGGGTAAATGTGGTCATGGGACAGGAAGGGGAGTATGCATTGTGCTTGTGATATGATTATTTCAGGAGTTGGTTTCCGGTAGCTGCATCAATGGACAGGACAAATGGAACCTCGGGAGCCACTATAGCTGGTACAGCCCTAGCTCCCAGGGCAGTAAGGCTGGCAGTTTGGGGGCATCATATAAATTAATAGGTGAAGCAAAAAAAAAGAAGAAGAAGAAGTCATTTCTTCCATGCTCTGTTGGATAACCTAACTACTATCCTTGCTTCCACATCGCCCCCAGAGTCCATTCTTAGCATAACAGCCAGAGGACCTTTTTCCTTTTTTTTTTTTTAAATTAGTTTTTAGGGCCACACCCGTGGCATATGGAGGTTCCCAGGCTAGGGATCCAACTGGAGCTACAGCTGCAGGCCTGCGCCACAGCCACAGCAACACAGGATCCCAGCCACACCACAGCTCACGGCAGCACCAGATCCTTAACCCACTGAGCGAGTCCAGGGATCGAACACGCAACCTCATGGTTCCTAGTCAGATTCGTTTCTGCTGCAGCGAGATGGGACCTCCCAGACCTTTTTCTTTTCTCTTTCTTTTCTTTTGGCCCATCCACAGCAGGCGGAAGTTACAGGGTCAGGGATCAAACCCAGGCCGAGCCAAGCCACCCACCGCAGTGACAACAACAGGTCTTTAACTCACTGCACCACCTGGGAACTCCCAGAAGGATGTCTTTCAAAAGTAAGTCGGAGAACATCATCACTCTGCTCAAACCCCTCTCCGGGCTCCTAAATTCCTCCGAATAAAAGGCAAAGTCCTCGTAGGGACCACATAGCCCTCTGTGATCTGTGCCCACAGTTCCTCTCTGACCCCGCCACCCCTCATGCTCCCAACCACTCATCACTCCAGCCATGATCCTCAAGCACCTCGTACACCCTCTGACCTCAGGTCCTTAGCCCCGGACGTGTCCTCGGTCTGGACCGCTCTGCGCATGGATTCCACGTGGCTCATGGCCTTCTTCACTCAGCTCATGACTTGAATGACAGTGGAGGAAAGACCTTCCCTGAAGACCTTCTTTAAGGCAAGACCTCTATCCCATCCCCTTGACCCACCAGACCTCTTGCTCAACTTTATAGTTCGCCGTGATCTTCCCGCCACCTGACATGTTACACATGTGTTGGCTCATTCATTTATTGACTATTCCCCCCACCCTACACACACACACACACACACGTGCATGTGCGAACACACACACGTAAATGCACACATCTCACACCTCCTTGATGTCAAATCCCCACCACCTAGAACAGAACACATAGTAGGTACTCAATAAATATTTCCTGAATGAGCTGAGGACTCTGTTTACGCTGGTCCTCAGGCTGGGCTGTCCTCTACTGGTCTGTCTTTAGAACTTCATTTTTTAAGCTCTGCTCCCTCATGTGCAACTTTCTATTATCCTTCTAACCCTCAACCTGCACTTGGCTGAAGAATAGATGTTTGTTTCTACACAGGTTTTACCGTACCCAGCCCTCTGGACTAGAGATCAGGTTTGGAGACGACAGCAAAGCAGTCTGCTGTTGGAGATGGCAGACGGTAAGTGTGGGAAGAGACCCTGCCCTGAGCTCCGGAGGGACGGCGGTATACCAGGATTCCTGGCCCTGGGAGCTGTCCTCGCAGCCAAAGCTAAGCATCGCTGGCGAGGAGCAGCACGAGTGATCATGTTTTGTGGCTTGAGTGCTGATGGACAAAATGATGGTGGGCATACAAAAGGCACACGCCTCTGCCATCCCTGAGTTAGACAAGACCCTGCCCAGGGCTCTTTTTCAGAATGCAAAGTTGGGGGAAGTAAGGGGAAAGTGGAAGGGGTGGTAGCCACACGTAGTCCTTAACGACTCTACCTACACAGCCCATCACTGGCAGCTTTCGTTTCTGCCTAGAGGGACTGGGGAGACGGGACCCTGGAGAAGGATAGAAACCAGAACAGGGAACGCTAGGAGAAAAGCTATACTGCCACCTATTGGCAAGAACAGCCTTATGCACTGAGCACCTTCACTCCCGTCCAGTAGACTTGCTCACCTGTAGCCCCCTAGGGATGGATGGAGAAGCCCTTGGTTCACAGCCTGGGGCAGGGACCCAAAACAGGATGAGAAAGATAAGGTGGCCAAACTCCAAGCCACCAAGCTTTCGGTCTCCAGACCATCCTGCTCCCGCTGCTCCGATCTTTCACATTCCACAGTGGGTGGAGGAGCAGAGAAGGACATAAACCATACCCTGGGGTTCCAGAGTTATTACTATTCCTTCTTGGCTCAGGGATTAAAGTGAGAAATCACTGCAGTGGAACCAGCATGGGACTCTGGTATCATCAGACTCCGGTGCAAATCTAGATGTGTAAAATGTTGACAGCAACCTAAACAGTCACTGAAATAAATTGTGCACATCCAAACAGTGGAATACTATACAGCCATAGAAAAGCAAGAAGAAATCCTTTATGCTGTGAGCGCTTGTCAAGTCATATTAAGTGAAGAAAGCCCAAAACAACACAATGGCTGTAGTGTATATTTCATGTAACAAGGTGCAATAGAGGAGAATTTTCTATCTACATATCCCTAGAGAGATGGAGAGAGATTATAGAGCTAAGAGGAAGAGAAGGAGAGGAAAAATAGCTATAGAAAGAAGGGTGCTTGTGATTGCCATTGCCAATGCTCTTAAATAAAATATGCTTACAAGGCACTTATCTTCAGAAATCTGCTCTCAAGGTTCTGATGTTTGTCATGTGTACCTCAGTGTAGATTAAATGAATGTGGTACCTCTCAAAAAAAGAAAGAAGGGATGGGGGATAAAAAGGGGCTAGAGAGAGAAGAAGCGAGAGAGTGAGCTGGAGCTCTGTCTTGGAAAGAAGACACAAGAAACTGGTTGCCCTCGGGGCCTCCACAGAAAACAATGAACTGGGGAGTTTCCTGGTGGTCTAGTGTTTAGGACTCAGCGCTTTCACCACTGCAGCTCCGGTTCAATCTCTGGTCTAG
The DNA here is from genome assembly GCF_016906955.1 of Phacochoerus africanus. NCBI lineage: Eukaryota > Metazoa > Chordata > Mammalia > Artiodactyla > Suidae > Phacochoerus > Phacochoerus africanus. The sequence goes on from NC_062546.1 coordinate 15,334,836, forward strand.
GAACTGAGATCCCACATCAGGCACTGAACATCACAGCCACGAAGAAGAAGAAAGCGAGTGGCTGTGGGCGGAGGGAGAGTGCCAAGGACGAAAAGTGCTTTTTTTATGTATTCATTTTTTATCTTTTGAATTTTGGCCCATGTAATATATTCTTTATACAAAATAGTAAAATAACAGTCTGATTCTTCTTTTCCTTTTTAGGGCCATACGCGCGGCATATGGATGTTCCCAGGGTCGAATCAGACCTACAGCTGCTGGCCTACACCACAGCCACAGCAATGAGGGATCTGAGCTGCGTCTGTCTGCAACCTACACCACAGTTCACAGCAATGCCCCATCCTTAGCCCACTGAGCGAGGCCAGGGATCAAACCTGCGTCTTCATGGATGCTAGCTAGTCAGGTTCTTAACCCGCTGAGTCACAATGGTAATTCCAACATTTTGATTTTTAAAAGCAACTACAACAAAGGACCCGGGCTCTGCCATCTTTTTTTCTGTGTGGCCCCAGGCAGGTAATTTAGTGGAGCCCAGTGTCTGACATGAGACTGTCATCAACTAATTTGTGTCATCTGATGGATCCAGATCTCACAAGCCAGGCTGCATCTGGCACACACGCTGCTGCCGTTATCAGAACCCCCAGCAAGGAATCGCAGCGACTTAGGAAAGATTCTGTCCCCTCTCTGAGCCCCAGGTCTCTCTTCCAACAGCCGCTGAGGGCTGATTCACCTGGGGAAGCGCTGCCGCCCACAGAAGTGCCCTGAATGCATGTTCATTGTGTCAGAGCTGACCTCTTGCCAGACTCTGTGCCTGGCTGATCTGGTTGCCCCTCCCCCTTCCCCTCCTCCCTCCCCCTCCCCCTCCTCGATCTCAACCCAGAGTCTCCGGAGGAATGGGCCAGGATAGTAAGAACAGAGGCCACAGCCCCGCCAGTGCTGGAAGTGATCACTTTATTGGTTGGTAAAAGAAGCAGCTGTGGTCAGCTCAGGAGCAAGTGCAGAGGCCAGAAAGAGAGGAGGGCTGGCTGGAGCCAGAGAGACAGGGCCAGGCAGGATCTCCCACTCCCCCATGCCTCAGGCTGTGGTGGCTGGAGCTGGAGGAAGAAAATCGTTATAAAACCATCAGCAACGATATCCATGGAGATCCCGTCGTGGCTCAGTGGTTAATGAATCCGACTAGGAACCATGAGGTTGCGGGTTTGATCCCTGGCCTTGCTCAGAGGGTTAAGGATCCAGCGTTGCCGTGAGCTGTGGTGTAGGTCACAGACTCGGCTCGGATCCCACATTGCTGTGGCTCTGGCGTAGGCCAGTGGCTACAGCTCCAATTCGACCTCTAACCTGGGAACCTCCATATGCCGAGGGTGCGGCTCTAGAAAAGACAAAAACAAAAAACAAACAAACAAAAAAACCCCCAATATCCATGATACTAGACACGAGTCCTGTGCCTTAAATTCTGGACCAAAGCTCCTCCCACTCCATGGTACCCCACCCCAGCAAAGCCTGACCTTTTTTTTTTGGTGGGGGGTGGCGCACCTGCAGCATATGGAAGTTCCCAGGCTAGAGGTAGAATTGGAACTACAGCCGCCACAGCCACAGCAACGTTGGATCATTAACCCACTGAGCAAGGCCAGGGATTGAACTTGCATCCTCATGGATACTAATCAGCTTCTTAACCTGCTGAGCCACAACAGGGACTCCCAAAGCTTTCACCTTCTTCAGGCTCTGGGGCTCTGCCCACACTTCTCAGAAGGTCCTAGACTCACTTCTTCTGCTTCTGACCATTCGCAGGACACACCTGGGAATACCATGGTCCTCGCTGACCATTGCGATGCTCCTGAGAGGCCACTGTCATTTATCTCCCGAAGAATCCCTCTACCATCAGAAAGTTCCACCATGTCCCCACTCCCTAGGTTAAGCTGGGATTAGCTGATCAAAATATCTTACTTATACCCCCTGCCCCTGCTTTTTTTGGCCATGCCCACAGCATTCAGAAGTCCCTGGACCAGGGGTCAAAGCCATACCATGGCACAATGCTGGGTCCTTAACCCACTGAGCCACCAGGGAATTCCTATTTATCCCATTTTATAAGCAAAATACTCGCAGCTCAGGGAGGTGAAAAGGGCTAGAAAAGCGTCAGAGCTGAAAGTTGAGTTTAGGTCTTCTAGGAGTTCCCATCTGGCTCAGCAGGTTAAGAAACCCACTAGTATCCATGAGGATGAGAGTTCAATCCCTGGCCTCACCCAGTGGGTTAAGGATCCAGCTTTGCCACAAGCTGTGGTGTAGGTCACAGACATGACTCAGATCCTGTGTTGCTGAGGCTGTGGTGTAGGTTGGCAGCTGAAGCTCCGACTGGACCCCTAGCCTGGGAACTTCCATATGCCGCGGGTGCGGCCCTAAAAAGCAAAACACAAAAACAAAAACACCAAAGGAAAAAAAAAACCCAAAGACATGAATCCAAGTCTCCTAGACTGCAAGCCCAGCCCCTGCTGCTGGCACTCAGGGAGGCGAGAGGCAGCTGGCATCACCAAAGAGCTCTGGGCCCTGGGAGACTGTGGTTCTCTCTTAGGCACCGAAATAGCCAGCTGGGGGCCTGGGTCTCGGTCCTCACATCCTGGAAATAGCAGGTTCCATCACTGAGCCGCCAGTCCCGTGGCTGAGCACTCGTCAGAAGCAGCACCATCAACAGTGAGATTTCAGCCAAAGGGCCCTTCAGGCTCCTGCTTGTCCTGTTCCCTCTGCCTGAAACAGCCTCCCCACCTCTGTACTTGACCCCACTACTGACCTTTCACTCATCCTTCAGGCCTGGCTCAGGGTCCCTTCTAAGCCTGCTTCCTCCTTCTTCCATGCCCACCGGGGTGAGGTTTTCCTCCTGTGTCCCCATCACACACCCCCCTGCCCTCCACTGCAGCGCTGGCTACAGGCTCTGGGAGTGTCCATCCCTCTGTCCATTTCAGCCTCAGGGCTGCAAGCTCAGGGAGGAAGGGCAGTGGTCACCTTCTGTCCCGGCACCTGGCACAGAGCTGGCAGCATTCTGTTGGTCCCCCTGTGGGCTGATGAAGCATGTCCCTCGGGTTTTGTTTCTCTGTTTTTTTTTTTTTTTTTTTTTTTTTGGTTTGAGGGCTGCACTCACAGCATATGGAGGTTCCCAGGCTAGGGGTCCGACTGGAGCTACAGCTGCCAGCCTACACCACAGTCACAGCAACACCAGATCTGAGCCGCATCTTTGACCTACACCACAGCTCATGGCGACGCCGGATCCTTATAACCCATTGAGCGAGGCCAGGGATCGAGCCTGAAACCTTGTGGTTCCCAGTCGGATTTGTTTCCACTGTGCCACGATGGGACCTCCCCTCTCTTTACATTCCTATGCTTGCTTTACGACTTAATATTGTTTTATTTTCAACTGGATGTGGGGAAAGAGAGGCTCCATAATCCTCCTTGCAGCTCAGAGCCCTGCCTGCCACAGAGCAAGTGCTCCACACACTCCAAGAGGCATTTGTGAAATTGACCTGAAATGAATGGATCTCTACCAGGTTTGTCCTGAAAAGCCAAGCTTGCAAAGGTAAAGGTCAACTCTGCTGCCTGGCATTGGCCTTGCAAAGAGCTTCCTAATTCCTGAAGTCCTCTGGGCACTTTCTCCTTCCAGGACAGATCTGCTCCGCCAGCTGCTGGCTTATTTGCTCGGGTGTTAAGGGGAAAAGAAGTAAAACTTCTCATGGCCCAATTCATCAGCAAATCTTGTCCCACCTACCCTCCCATATGTCTCAAACCCAGCCACTCAGGTCACCCAGTCCGTCATCTCCCACCTGGCCTCTGGCAGGAACCTCCTAGCTGGTCCCTCTTGCTTCTTCTATGGCTGGTCTAAGGTGTCCACACAGCAGCCAGAGGAGTCCTTTTAAATCTAAGTTAGGGGAGTTCCCGTGGTGGCGCAGTGGTTAACGAATCCGACTAGGAACCATGAGGTTGCGGGTTCGATCCCTGGCCTTGCTCTGTGGGTTAACGATCCGGTGTTGCCGTGAGCTGTGGTGTAGGTTGCAGATGCGGCTCGGATCCTGCGTTGCTGTGGCTGTGGGGTAGGCCAGTGGCTACAGCTCCGATTCGACCCCTAGCCTGGGAACCTCCATATGCCGCAGGAGCGGCCCAAGAAATGGCAAAAAGACAAAAAAAAAAAAACAAAAACAAAAAAACTAAGTTAGGACATGTCCATTTCCAAGGACCCAGCATCTCTGGGTCAAGACCAAAGTCCTTCTGTGCTGGATCAGGTCCCTCCCGTTACCATTTACCCCTCTGACCCTCTCATCTATTGCCCTCCAGTTGATCACCAGGCTCCTTCTGGCTTTTCCTGAAACTCAGCAAGGATGGTACCGCTTCACACCTGCTGCCCCCTCTGCCTGGAACTTTCTCCTTGCTTAGGGCTCCCTCCATCATTTCCATCAAGTCTGTTCAAACACTGGCTTCTTGGAGGGGGCATGAAAAAATTGCAATATTTCTCCCTGCTGTGCCCCCGCTGCTTATCTGCCTTGAGTTTTCTTTTTCTCCAGGGCATTGATCTCCTTCTAACCTCCTACAGAATATACTTGCTTCGTCACTTTGCTTGCCATTCATTAGCCCATAAAACCCATCAGAGAGAAATTGTTGTCCAATGAGTTCATTCACAGAGTGACCCCAGCACCTAGAGCGGTGCAGGGCACGGGATAGATGCTCGGTGAGTATCTATGGAGCGGATGAAAGTAACTCAAAGGACAGCACGGCATGCTAAGTGAACAGCAGTGTGTCAGCTCAGGTCCTCCTTTTCAGCCTTCTGCAGGTGTCATCACATCTGGGCATCCAGGTCCCCACCACCACCCCCGACCCGGGCACCTACCTCAGAAGACAGGTGTGACGCAGGACACCTTCCCGCAACCATTGCGGCAGCATTTCAACTGGCCGGGACACTGACTGTCCACCTGGCACTGGTCCAGGCAGAGGCCGAGCTGGGGAAAGGCGATGTCCACCTGAGGGCAGGAGCCCTCCTTTTCTGCAAAGAAAAAGGAGTCAGGAGAGTGGGCAGAGGGGACCCAGGGAGATGAATGTGTCTCCACACTTGACCTTCCCCTGGATTCACAAACAGGAGATCTGCCTGCCTGAGTGGGTCTCAGGGAACCTTGGAAGAGTGCCCAAAACACCCCCTCCTCTGCTCTCTCCCCCAGTGGTTTGGGATCGCAGGACCTCACTTTGAGTCTCAGCGCTGCCTTTTCCTAACTTGGTGACCTGGCACTGGAAATCTCTCAGAGCCCCAATATCTTCAAGTGTCACATGCGATCCAAGGTGCCCACGTCATGGGGCTGTTGTGAAAGCCATGGAGGCAATAGGCATGCATAATTTCTCCCTGCAAAGCTAAAGTGCTTTGTAATAATAATAATAACGAGCTATTACAGCAGTTAACACTCACCACTTGACATATTAACTCATCCAATCCTCACAAAAATCCCAAAAGAAGGGGAAAGGAACAGTTACTGTTTCCTCATGTTACAGATGAGGAAACTCAGGCAGCAGGAGATCAAGTAATTTGCTTAAGGTCGTACAGAGTAGAGACAGGATTTAAATCCAGGAATCTAGCTTCAAGTCTGGGCACCATGCACTCTGCTGCATCGTAAGCTGTGAAGCCCAGTGCATGGGTGAGAAGTTCCACACCCACCATCTCTTCACTCCTATATATTCAGTCCCAGTTACACATTCACTCATCCACACACACAGCCAGGACTGCACACACACAGACACACACACACACACACACATTTACCACTGCAAAGCTGTGCCGATTACAATACCCTTTATGTAAACCTATTGTCTCCTTTAATGCTCACAGCTCATCTCTTCTCCTCTGTGGGGAGGTTTCTACCCTGTTCCCATCACAGGAGGGAAGGGGGCCCAGAGAGAGGAAAGCATCGCCCAGCACCACACTGCTGATCCGAAGTAAAACAAACACCCGAGCCCGGCCTTCCGATGTCCACACCCACCCACACACCCACACCCACACCCCCACACACAGACACCCCATGCTCCACTCCCAGGGTCAAGGAGAAGGGAGCTGGGCTCATTTCCCAGAAGCCCCAGGAGCAAGCCCAGCCCCAGGTCAAACAGGCACAGAACTGGGGGGCACTGCAGAGGACCGGAGGGGCTGCCCGCCTGCACAGACACCCTCTGCCCAGAGAAGGGCAGGGGCTCTCAGTCCCGAGCTGCCCCAGCACAGAAGGGCACTGGCGGCGGGGTTCTCACTAAACAAGCCACTGCGTGTGGAGCGCTGCTCCCTGCCGAGACATCTCCACGGAGGGTTCATTTAGCCTCAGGTCAGTCCTGCAACACCTGAGCGTCTCATCCCTTTTTGCCAACGAGAAAGCAGAGGCTCAGAGAGGTCAAGCCACCGGCTCAGGACCCACAGCTAGCAGAGGGCACAACTAGGACTCGCATTCAGGAGACCATCTGGCCCTGGCCCTCCTCCTCTCTCGGTTTGTCCATCTGAGCCCAGGCAACAGCAGGGACTGCCCCTCGCCCGCCCCCGCAACAGCCGAGACCCCTCTTTTCTCCCTCCTCTCTCGTCTGTCTGTCTGCCTCTCGCTTTCTCTCCCAGGGGCCACCTCTCCTTCTGGTCCTCCTTCCTCGGGTCCAGGTTAGAGGCCTCCAGACCCAGAACAGCCCCTGATGGGCCCATCCTCCCTCCCCCCAACCCCCAGGAGTGTCTGAGTCTGTCCTTATCACCTTCCAGCCCCTGGGGGCATCGAGAGGAATCACCAGATAGGACCATCACAGGGGCGACCTTCTGGGTAAAGACCAGTGAGCCCAACACCTTGGGGCCCAGGTCCTGTCCCTGCTTCCTGTCCTCAGTTTTTCCCCCTGAACATGAGAAGCTGGGGGTCCACGCTGTCTCCGGCCACTTCCTGCTCTGATGGGAGCCGCATAGCCTGCTGGACAGTGCTGACCTCTAGCCGTTCCTGTACAGGACAGGCGAGCTGCACACACTTTCCCCCTCACTCAGTCCCTAGAGTGGAAGGGAGGCTTTTAAAGATGAAGAAGGGGAGTTCCCCTGGTGGCGCAGTGGTTAATGAATCCGACTGGGAACCATGAGGTTGCGGGTTCGGTCCCTGCCCTTGCTCAGTGGGTTAACGATCCAGCGTTGCCGTGAGCTGTGGTGTAGGTTGCAGACGCGGCTCGGATCCAGCGTAGCTGTGGCTCTGGCCTGGCTGCAGCTCCGATTAGACCCCTAGCCTGGGATCCTCCATATGCCGCGGGAGCGGCCCAAGAAATAGCAAAAAAAAAAAAAAAATCGTAAAGATGAAGAAGGGGGAGCAGTTCCCATCGTGGCTCAGATGAAACAAGTTTGCCTAGCATCCATGAGGACGCAGGTTCTATCCCTGGCCTCACTCTGTGGGTTTAAAGATCCAGCGTGCAGTGAGCTGTGTTGTAGGTCACAGATTTGGCTCGGACCTCTAGTCGCTGTGGTTGTGGCATAGGCCAGCAGCCACAGCTCCAATCAACCCCTAGCCTGGGAACCTCCATATGCTGAGGGTGCAGCCCTAAAAAGACAAAAGAAAAAGATGAAGAAGGGGGAGGGGCACTCAGGGAGGGGGTCCTGATTTCTTCCCATCACCCAGGGAAAAGGGAACCCCCTATGCTATGGCTTCTGTCCCGCCAAGGATGGTGGTGCAACTTCCTCTCCCTGAAGCCTTACATTCAACTTTGATGGGCTGGTTGCTCTTCTAAGCCTGGGAAATCTCCACCTGGACAAGGAATTCAAGGCGTCTTGCCCGGCCAGGAGTCCAGTCCTTACCCCAGGACAGGGGGAGCCCCCAGGATAGGGACTCCCATAGGGATGAGGGCCCTATGCTTTGGGACCCAGCCCCGGAGCAGCCCCAGGCTGTCCAAGGACTAATGTCAGCCAGGAGGAAACTTCTAACCGGGTCCCCTGATCTCAGAAAGCAATGCTCCGGAACAACGGCCCCGCGGTGCCTCCCGGAAGTCTCTCACACAGCAGAGTAAGGAATCCAGGGAGGAGTGGGGGACTTCCCTCCCCCACCCCACCCCAACCCCACCCCCTGTCTGTGCTTCAGCGACACCTAGCACCTAGATCTCACGGGGGCCATGGGAGGCAAAGCACAGGCTGATCTGGTTCCATCCACCTCGACCTGGGCAGGGACCCTTGGGTGGGTCGCGCCCCGGTTCCCGGAAGGGAACTGGGCACTCCCTCCTCCTCCCAACCCCCGCTGCACCGCCCCGCCCGGCGCGGGTCCCCTGGGGTTACCATTGGGCATCTGGCAGATGGTGGCGCAGCCGGCCCTGCAGCACTTGAGGTTGTTGGCGCAGTCCTCATCCGAGAGGCACTCCTGCGTACAGTTCAGGTCCACCTCCACCGCGGGACACACGCCGCTTTTCTCTGCTCCTGTGCCTGCGAGGTGGACGGTCGCGGGGGGTGGCAGTCCCCCCTCCCAGAGGATGCCCACCTCCTGTCCGGGGCGGTGGCGGGGGGGGGGGGGGCCTAACCTCCATCTCTCAGGAATTCTGCGATTCTGGCCCTGGGCACCGCCCCCCCCCCCCGCCCCGCCGCCTTCAGAGAGCCCCACCTCCAGGACAGGGTCCCCACACCTGGGAGGACAGGAGTCACCTAACCATTGGCTTCTAAGCCCGCAATCCTTAGGGGACCCCCGCACAGCTGAGCGTCTAGGGTCTTCCCATGTCCAGGCAAAGGGCACCCCCCATGCCCAGCTCCTCCCTCCCCCCCAGTCTCCACAATCAGCAAAGAGTCCCCCTCCCACCCTCGCCAAATGTCAGCTTTCAGTGGTCTCCCCACTTCCAGCACCGTGGACAACACACCCAGAGCTCCAAGGGTCACCCCCTCTAGACACGAGGGCTCCCCACATTTTAGTCTTTATGGATCTCCCCACTTCTGCCCTCGGATCCTCACTTCTCTGTCCCAAGAGAGGTTAAGCCTCTGGCGGGCTCCATCCTGGCGCTCCTGGTTCGGCCTCTCTGGGCGCCAGGCGTCTCCCCGCCCCACTCACCTGTGACTGGGGGGAGGCCCAGCAGCAGGCCAAGGAGGAGGGAGGCGACCAGCAGACCCAGGCGGCAGGCAGGCATGGTGCTGGCCAGGGCGGGGTGCAGGAGTGCAGCGCCGTCCGGAAGAGGGGATTTAACCGCGTTCCTGGGGGGGCGTGGGGTGTGGGCGGGGCCGAACCCGCGCTGGTCGAGGGCTTAGCAGACAACGCAGGCAGGCAGGCGGGCGGGCGGGCTGCCACCGAGAGCCATTTCACAATCCCCCGGGATCAGGTGTCACTCTGGCCCCAGTGGGAACCAGGAACCTAAGCTCCTTCCAGCCCCAGCGCAGCCTGACCAGCTGCAGCTGGACCCTTGTCCACCCCTCCCTCCCCACCTCCCTCCCCACCTCCCTCCTGGGGCTGAGTGCCAAGCCCAGGACTCCTGGTGCCTAGTCCAAGACCCAGGGTCCTCCCTGGAAGGCCCGCTGAGCGGGAAGGAGGGGGAGGGCAAGACCCCCAGGGAGGAGCCTGCGGCTTGGGTTTGGGCTCAGCCGGATCCCAGGGCAGTCCCCTCTTCAGGGAGCCAAGGTGGAGGTGGAGAGATTGGTACAGAGCCCACAGGGGTGGGGGGGTGTCACAGGAAGCAGAGCTGTCATGTCGAAATGAGCCCACTGGAGGAAAGAAACTGAGGCCAAAGCAGGTGAAACACCTGCTAAGCATCTGGAGCCATTTGATGTGGTTCTCTCGCCTCTCTTTTCCATGCCATCAGCCTCTCAGGGCTGACTGTGTGCGGGCTCTGTGTTCAGTGTCTCCTGGAGTCGTGGGTCTTCCCGCACCCCTGTGCACAGGGGTTAGTGTCATCGCCAGCGGTGCATGACCCATGGGTGGATGTGTAAGGGGGAGCCCCTCCTCCAGCAAGGTCCCAGGAGAAGCTGTACAAAGTTTTGACCACAGATCTCCTTTCTCCCAAGTCCTGGTTTTTTTCCTTTTCGCCCTAAACATTTCATAGGTGTAACTATGAGACACACACTGCCGGAAGCCAGCTGGTGCAGAGAAAGTAATTAAAGGAGCCCTCGGCCCTGGCCTCGCGGCGACAGGGTCTGGCTTTGACTCTCAGCTCCACCATGTCCCAGCTGAGGCCTCTGGAATGAATCACATCCCTGTTCTGTACGGCCACGTCGTCATCTACAAAGGCCTGCGAGTGGTCCAAAAATCGTGTTCCCGACTCTTAGGAAGGAGACTGAAGTATAGCCCAAGCTGCAACCTGCAGGCTGGTAAAGGCCAAGACACAGTTATAGCAAGAGGCGCCTTGAGACATCCTTCCTGCTTCGACAGTCTGAGGTCTGTTCAGTCTCAGGTCTTTGCTACTGGGGGGTAGAAGGGGTCGGGGGCAGTGACCGTTGGGATAACAGTTGAGTAGGACTTGGTGACAGAACTACATCCAGCTACTGTCCCCACAGATGCATCCAGGCTAAAGAGACTGAGAACGCCTCCCCCACTTCCCACATCCGGCCTGGGGATGGAGACCTGTCCTTGAAGGGAGAGACCAGGACTGTTGACTCTGAGCACAGAGAACAGTCCACAGCCATGAGGCAGGAGCCGGGGCGGGGGGGGGGGGGCAGCACAGGGCGGCTCCAGGACACAGTCCGGGACATGCAGAGGGCACTTTGATGAAGACCTGGTTTTGAGCTTGTGGACCCAGCTGGCTACTGGACATTCAGCCTCGGGCAGTGCTGCCCACGGCTTTCTTCTGGGATCTGCTCAGTTCCGTGGGCAGGAAACTGCCTGGCCTCACCCCTCCCCAGCCCTCATGGGCCCTGCTGGGGACTGACTCTCTCTAACAGGAATGAGGATTAGTCTGAGGCCCAGGGGATGCGGTAACGCACAGGAACGGAGGAGAGAGTTTCAGAGACCAACAGCCCGTGGCACCAAAACCTGTTTACCTTTGCAATGATTGCCTCTGTGCTAGATGTATTTATATATTCCACTTCTGCCTAAAAAAGTAAAACGGGCAGAGGCTCTAAAACTGAATACATTCAGAGTTCCCTTGCAGTGCCCTGGGTTAAGGATCTGGCATTGTCACTGCAGTGGTGCGGGTCACCACTGTGGCGTGAGTTCCATCCCTGACCTGGGAAAGTACACATGCCTCAGATGGGGCCGAAAAAATAAATAAATAAACTAAATACATTCAGATCCCAATTAAGGGCTGGCCACTTCCTGGCTATATGACTTATAACAGCACCTCTCTTTTTAGACCTACAACTTCTTCCTTGAAAGAGATATCATGATAACTGTTTTGTAGGATTATTGTAAAGGTGTTTGGAGTTCCCGTCGTGGCTCAGTGGTTAACGAATCCGACTAGGAACTATGAGATTGCAGGTTCAATCCCTGGCCTCGCTCAGGGGGTTAAGGATCCAGCGTTGCCGTGAGTGTGGTATAGATTGCAGATGTGGCTTGGATCCCTCATTACTGTGGCTGTGGTGTAGCCCGGCGACTACAGCTCTGATTAGACCCCTAGCCTGGGAACCTCTATAGGCCGAGGGAAGCAGCCCTACAAAAAGACAAAAAAAAAAGAGGTTTTTTTTTGTGTGTGTGTGGTTGTCTTGCTTTTTTTAGGGCTGCACCTGCAGCATATGGAAATTCCCAGGCTAGGGGTAAAATTGATGCTGCAGCTGTCGGCCTACGCCACAGCCACAGCAACGCCAGATCCAAGCCAGATCTTTGACCTACACCACAGCTCACAGCAACACTGGATCATCAACCCACTGAGCAAGATCAGGGATTGAACCTGCATCCTCATGGATGCTAGTTGGATTCGTTACCACTGGGCCACGACAGGAACTCCAATTATTATTTTAAAGTTTAAAGGGAAAATCATAGACCAGAGGTTGCACATCTAGCTAGAATATTGTAATGTGAGCCCACATAGTACATTTTAGAAGTTTGAATTCATTGCCAAGATTTAAAGTGGGGGATTTGGAGTTCCCGTTGTGGCTCAGTGGTTGACGAACCCGACTGGGAACCATGGGGCTGAGGGTTCGATCCCTGGCCTTGCTCAGTGGGTTAGGGATCCGGCGTTGCCATGAGCTGTGGTGTAGGTTGCAGATGGGGCTCAGATCCCCGTGTTGCTGTGGCTGTGGCATAGGCCAGTGGCTGCAGCTCCGATTCGACCCCTAGCCTGGGAATCTCCATATGCTGCGGGAGCGGCCCAAGAAATGGCAAAAAGACAAAAAAAAAAATTTAAAAATTAAAGTGGGGGATTTCACATAAAAGTAAAATGTTAGCATCTTTTAGAACAAGGAAACAATCCAGGAGCAGTCTTGCAACATTGCATGACAACCATCAGCTAGAACAGTGGGACTCAAACCTGAGCAAGCATCAGAAATCGGCTAGAGGGCTTGTTAAAACACTGATTTGAGATCTCTATCTCCAGAGTTTTGATTTAGAAGAACTGAGAGAGTTCCCTTTGTGGCTCAGCAGGTTAAGAACCTGACATGGTCTCCATGAGGATACAGGTTAGATCCCTGGCCTTGCTCAGTGGGTTAAGGGTCCAGCATTGCCACAAGCTGAGGTGTAGGTTGCAGATGTGGCTCTGATCTGGTGTTGCTGTAGCTGTGGTATAGGCTTCAGCTGCAGCTCCAGTGCAACCCCTGGCCCAGGAACTTCCATTTGCCACAGGTGTGGTTGTAAAAAGAATTTTTAAAAAAAGAAGAAGAAGAAGGCGTTCCCATGGTGGCTCAGTAGAAATGAATCTGACTATATCCATGAGAAGGCGGGTTCTATCCCTAGCCTCACTCAGTGGGTCATTGCCATGAGTAGCGTAGGTCAAAGATGCAGCTCGGATCCCATGTTTCTGTGGCTGTGGCATAGGCCGGCAGGTGTAGCTCCGGGGAACTTCCATATGCTGCGGGTGTAGCCCTAAAAAGCAAAAAGAAGAAGAAGGAGGAGGAGAAGGAGAAAAAGACCTGGGGAGAAACCTGAGATTCTGCATCTAACAGGTTTCTGGTGATGCAGATGCTGCTGCTCAAGGGTCCACAATTTGCGAACAATGAACTCAGCTAATTAGAGCGGCTCTCTTGTTCCATAATTCCCACCATTCCCCATTGTCTCCCCTGCCCCCGCCCCTCTCCAAATACTTTCATCCACATTTCTCTCCTGACCTGGAGGGCATTTCAATATGTGACCTCTGGCGTGGGTGCAGAGTGAGTGTTCAGGAATAGGTAGCTTTTTTTTTTTTTTGTCTTTTTGCCATTTCTTGGGCCGCTCCCGCGGCATATGGAGGTTCCCAGGCTAGGGGTCCAATCGGAGCTGTGGCTGCCAGCCTACACCAGAGCCACAGCAACGTGGGATCCGAGCCGCGTCTGCAACCTACACCACAGCTCACAGCAACGCCGGATCCTTAACCCACTGAGCAAGGCCAGGGATCGAACCCGCAACCTCATGGTTCCTAGTCGGAATTCGTTAACCACTGTGCCACGACGGGAACTCCAGGTAGCTTGTTTTTATTTAACAATCTTAATAATTAGGCATTACGGTTATTCGTGTTTTACAGATGGAGAAAATGACATTCAGCTAAGGGAAAGGGACTTGCTGAAGGAAACACAGCAGCAAATCAAAAGGAAGACACTCGGCAAAACCTTTTGGCCATGTGGCTGTTGTTATTTCAGTGTTACACATCTATCTGATGTTAACATAGACGATGCATCAAAAATGTTGAGTGTGGGGAGTTCCCATTGTGGTGCAGCAAAAACGAATCTGACTAGGAACCACGAGGGTGTGGGTTCGATCCCTGGCCTCGCTCAGTGAGTTGAGGATCTGGCGTTGCTGTGAGCTGTGGTGTAGGTCCCAGACACAGCTTGGATCCCGCATTGTTGTGGCTCTGGCGTAGGCTGGCAGCCACAGCTCCAATGAGACCCCTAGCCTGGGAACCTCCACATGCCACAGGAGCGGCCCTAGAAAAGGCAAAAAGACAAAAAAAAAGTGTTAAGTGTGACTTCCTGAGTGTAAAATCATATTTATCAAGGAAGAAAAGGAATAAAAAGGAAAGAATAAACATTAAAATGGGAGGTGACACGAGTCGGCTGTGGATGTCCCCAGTCTAAGGGGACTATAGTAAGTGGACACTGAAGATCTGAGAAAGTCCCAGCAACAAACTAGGTGTCTTTAACCACACAGTGGGGCATTGTCCCCTTGGACTGTTGGACCCATTCAAACTTCCTTCACTCCAAGGAGAGCTCTCTGAGTGTATGGGCTGTTTTGTTGTTTTGTCACCTGACATCCTTTTGTCCTTTCTCTGATAACAACAGCCTGCTTTCACTTTGGGGAATGACTTTTCCTCCAACCTATAAGGGTGGCCAATCAGATGCTCTCCTTGGAATGAATAAGCTTGGAATGAATAATCTTGAGCAATGAATAACCAAAGCCCTGAAAATGTCTGGAGCTCATTCCAAGGTGGCCTTTAGACCTCAGTTCCGCCTTGTTTACTATCCTTTGCGAGCTGGGGTCTTAGCATCCTCTTCAGTTTCATGAGATAAACTACATCAGTCAGTGCTATGGAGGACTGAGTCGTGAGTGCTCATGGCAACAGAAGATTCCGAGGGCATCTTACTTAAAGTTGTATTTAGGAAGGGAGAATGGATGCCCATGACATCCCCAGCCCATTCTCAAAATTCTGCTTCCAATAGCCAGAGTCAGTTTCTGTGGCGCAAAACCAGGAAGCTCTGACTGTCTTTATCAGGGTCACCACCAAGTTCCTGGGTCCCAAATCCAAGAGCCTTTTCTCAGCCCTCATCCTTCTCTAACTCACAGGTAAGGTCCTCACGGCATAAATGCTGACCAAATTTTCATATACTTGGTATCCCAAGTCCAGGCAGCACGGCACCGTCCTGCACACAGAGCCAGCACCCCAAGAATTGGGGTGGCACACCGCACAGAATTGTCCAAGGAAAGAGCATCCATGTAAAGCAGATTTTTATAGTGATTATTCTTCATCTCCGTCATTACGTGGTACCAGGCACCCCCATCCTTGTAAATGATCCTACCTCCAGGGGAGGTCTTCTCCCTATTATTGTTACCTATTATTGTTACCTGCACACTCCCTAGTTATGTCACCCACCCCTTTTACCCCATTTCCCATTAGGTGAATAATCTCCGATCTCTGTCTCCAACGTGGACCGCTCACCAGTCTTGGTGTTACACTCTCTCTTTGTTGGCCAGCGACTTCTTAAAAATCAAATCGGGGAGTTCCCATCGTGGCGCAGTGGTTAATGAATCCAACTAGGAACTATGAGGTTGCGGGTTCAGTCCCTGGTCTTGCTCAGTGGGTTAATGATCCGGCGTTGCCGTGAGCTGTGGTGTAGGTTGCAGGTGCGGCTCGGATCTCGCATTGCTGCGGCTCTGGCGTAGGCCGGAGACTACAGCTCCGATTGGACCCCTAGCCTGGGAACCTCCATATGCCGAGGGAGCGGCCCAAGAAATAGCAAAAAGACCAAAAAAAAAAAAAATCAAATCAGACCACGCTACTCCCTTGCTCCAAGTCATCCGGAGGGTTCCCACTGCACCTGGAATCACAACCTAGACGCCCTACCGGGGCCTGTGAGCAAACCCCTGCCTGCTTCCCTCCTACTTTCTCCTACCGTGCAGTCCTAGGTGAGGGTCCTGGACCTGCCTCAGGGCCTTTGCACTTGCTCTTCCTTCCCTCACATGCACACAGCTCCTTGCCACCCTCCATTCAGAACCACCTGCCTCGTCTACCGCCACTGTGACCTGGACTCTGCGTGATTTTCTTCCTAGCAGTGATTACAGGTGTCCTGTTCATCATCACTGACTGTGTAGCCCTCCAGCTACAGTGTCAGTTCCAGGAGGGCGGGGCTGTGTGCTGCTCACCGCTGTGACCCAGAGCCTAGGACAGAGCCTAGGACACACAGTAGGCACTCAGGTATGACATGGTTACTGATCCTTCCCGGGTGCAGGCCCTGTTCTAAAGTCTTTACATGGATTCACCCTCTTGGTCCTCGCTACTCAGCAAGAGGAGGGGGCTGTTTGCAGCCATGGAGTCTATTCTGAGCTTTCTTTTTCCTTTTCTTTTTTTTCACTTATTTATTGTTTTTCTTTATGGCTACACCCAAGACATATGAAGTTCTCAGACCAGGGACGGACCTATGCTGTAGCTGACCGACACCACAGCTGTGGCAACGCTGGATCCTTTAACCCACCACACAGCCTGGGGATTGAACCCGAGGCTCTGCAGCCACCCAAGTCACTGTAGTCTGATTCTTTTTTTTTTTTTTTTACAACCACACCTGCGGCACATGGAAGTTCCCAGGCTAGGGGGTCGAAGCTGACCTGCAGCTACAGGCCTACACCACAGCCACAGCAACACCAGATCCAAACCACATCTTCAACCTACTCCACAGCTCATGGCAATGCTGGATCCTTAAACCACTGGGGCCAGGGATCAAACCCACATCCTCACAGAGACAACATCAGGTCCTTAACACTCTAAGCCACAATGGGAACTCCTGCAATCGGATTCTTAACCCACTGCACCACGGTGGGAACTCCTATTCTGAGCTTTCAATCAGCACATAGTCTACCCTTAATCAGCATTTGCTGAACAAGTGACTGGATGAATCCATGTCTACTCAGCATCTTCCTGCAAGTGTTCTGCAGGCACCCCAGACTCAACTTGGACCAAACTGAACCCATGCTCCTTCCCCCAGACTTGCGTGTCCCCTCTTCTCCCGGGAAGCTGACAGCTGTCCTCGCTCCTTCCTTCTCCTCGCCCCCCATGCACATCTCGTAGCAAAGCCTGTGGGCTGTCCCTCCTCTCGGGCTCCACTGCAGCCACTGCTATGGCCTGGGTCGCTGCTGTGGTTTGAATTTGATCCCAGGCCCAAGAACTACATGCCATGGTCATGCCAAACAAAACAAAAACAAAAACAAAAAAAAAAAACAGTCAGGAGTCAAGAAAACAAAAACTCTACGTGTTTCTAGACAGTCTGTGGTGTTAAAAGCACTTTAGCACTGTAATCAACATGGGCCTCAAAAATACCCAAAGGAGTGAATTTCTTTCTTTTTTTTTCTTTTTTTCTTTTTAGGGCTGAACTTGTTAAAAACAGTTGAAACAGTTTCCACTACGTTATTCCCTGCCTTACTAATTTACTGGCCCACTAACTTACTCTAACCGGCTCTGCACAAGTGATTTCTTCCTTGCTGAATTGCTTTCTTTTACTAATGATTATTTTCCAGTTAGAGAGTTCTACTGTGTGAATTTTAACACCCCCTTCCTTTTGCGAGAAATCTTCACGGCAGGGAGAAGGTCAAGGTGCCATAACCCCCAAGACCAGCAGAAACCATCACCGGGCCACCTGACTCCAGCCTGAATGACGTTGAAATAATCTATGGAAGGAGAAGAATGTGGGCTCCCTAACCCTTATCCACAGTCCTGGGTATTTTTCAAGGTAAGGCTATAAAATCCTTTGTTATCCCCTCTCAAGGGAGGACACAGTTTTGTTTTGTTTTTGTTTTGTTTTTTGTCTTTTTGCCTTTTTCTAGGGCCGCTCCTGCGGCATATGGAGGTTCCCAGGCTAGGGGTCCAATCAGAGCTGTAGCCACCGACCTACACCACAGCCACAGCAATGCGGGATCCGAGCCGCATCTTCGACCTACATCACAGGTCACGGCAATGCCAGATCCTTAACCCACTGAGCAAGACCAGGGATCGAACCCCCAACCTCATGGTTCCTAGTTGGATTCGGGAACTCCATGGAGAGAATTTCTTAAGGCAGATATCATCACCCTATTTTGCAAACAGGGAGACTGTGGTTCAGTGAGGCGAAGCGACTCGCCCAAGGTCACACTGCAACATCCAGATGACTAAAACCAATCTCTTCTAACCAAGTAATCTTCCATAACATGGTTATTCATTAATATTTATTAATGCTAATTAAATAACATTTATTCATAGCATTTCTACTACATATATCGTAGCTGGCATTCATTGCGGGGTTGCTCTGCCAGACACTTATACAAGCATTTTACTAATATTATATCCTGAATTCTAGGAGAAGTTGTGAGAAAGAGAAGAGCAGCCCCTGAAGTCTGGAAGCTGACCTGACCCTCACAGTTGGCCTTATGTTCTTTTGCTGA
The DNA here is from genome assembly GCF_016906955.1 of Phacochoerus africanus. Classification (NCBI taxonomy): domain Eukaryota; kingdom Metazoa; phylum Chordata; class Mammalia; order Artiodactyla; family Suidae; genus Phacochoerus; species Phacochoerus africanus. The sequence goes on from NC_062546.1 coordinate 15,352,988, forward strand.
ACATCAATATTTCACAGAATGTCAACATCAGACCAGGCCATTCTGTGTCCCTGATGGATCAAGACAAAGAGCATTCCGTAATTAGGTGTGAACTTGGGCAAAATGAGCTAAATTATCCTAACCACCAAATGACCATGCATCCCCCATTCTGCCTACTATGAGTGACTGCTGCTTCTTTACCAAGTACAGCTCTAACCTCTCTCTAGTCTTCCCTTCTCAGATTAAAGTTAAGATAGCCAATCACAGAAGTGTCCCGCCTCTTGACTGCATCCATCCAGCGCAAAGTCAGTCTTCTCTAAAAGCCTCCCCCAAATCACCGAACATAAGCCCAATCCTGTAAATCCTTTCCAACATCCTGTTTTTTTGCTTTTGTTTTTTGGGGGTTTTTTAGGGCCACACCTGCAGCATATGGACGTTTCCAGGCTAGGGGTTAAATCGGAGCTGCAGCAGCAGGCTTATGCCACAGCCACAGCAATGCCAGATCTGAGCCACATCTGTGACCTACACTGAAGCTCAAGGCAATGCTGGATCCTTAACCCACTGAGCAAGGCCAGGGATTGAACCCGCATCCTCACGGTTACTAGTGGGGTTTGTTACCGCTGAGCCACGGCAGGAACTCTCCAACATCCTCTTAATGAGGCCATAAGGTTTCCCAAGAGGGGTGTTCTCCTATGCTGCAGGGAATGATAAACCCAACTCGATCAACTAGGAACATTAACAAGTGTGGCTAGAAACATTAACAAGTATAAGCATTATCCTCATTTTACAACTAAAGAAAGACTCAGAGACGTTGAGAAATGTGATGTTGAGACTACAAGGCAGTGAAAACAGAACCAGCTCTATCTGTGGTCTCCTTTGGTTACTACCTCTGCTTTTCGAGGTCTCTGTGCCTCAATTTCATCTGTAGCGAGGCAGTTAGATGCTACTCTCCAGCTGAGCTTCATGCTCCTGCCTTTCTCCTTTTGGGAGTCCAGGAGAATACTCTGCCCCCAAATACTCTGGTCCAAAGAGTAAATAAATAACGAACCCTTTCAAGGTGAGATGACTGTCACCCAGGTTTTTGTGTAGCTTGCAGCAGCCATGAAGAGGCAGGCAGGGCAGGAATAGGTTTGCTTCCTATGCTTGGTGGGGCCCCATCTGAAGGCAGGAAAGGGGAAGTACCCCCTGGGAGACGTACCACCGTGACTACACATAGTGTTGATGCCAGCAACAGAATCCACTCCAGTGAGTTCAATCAGAAAATGAATTTATTAGATAGAAGGCCAGAGGTTAAAGCCACCGACAGAGAAATATGCAACATCAGTGCAGGGAAAGGGACTTCTTTAGGGAAAACGCCTCTGCCACCATGGCCACTCAGAATGGGATGCGAGAAATGCCATTGTGTTCACCTCCAAGGAGCACAGTGATGGTGGATGTGCAGGGGAGGAAAGAGGCAGGGTTCTGTTGAGGAGGGTGGGATTGAGAAGGGGGCAGAGGAGGAGGCTCAACCCATTTGGAAGGCAGCCACAGCCCAGCCCTGTGGGGCCTTGTGGGACTTCAGCATCTCAGGAAGCACAGTTACCCCGTTTTCTGCAAGAAGAAAAGAACTTGTTGGGAGTTCCCATCGTGGCGCAGTGGTTAAGGAATCCGACTAGGAACCATGAGGTTGCAGGTTCGATCCCTGGCCTTGTTCAGTGGGTTAAGGATCCGGCATTGCTGTGAGCTGTGGTGCAGGTTGCAGATGCAGCTCGGATCCTGCATGGTTGTGGCTCTGGTGTAGACTGGCAGCTACAGCTCCGACTGGACCCCTAGCCTGGGAACCTTCATGTGCCACGGGAGTAAAGGCAAACACACACACACACACACACAAAGAACTTGTTTTTGTCATCACGGAGGCCCATGACCTTGACATCCTGCACATTGATGGAGCATCGACCCTCCCAGAAATGAGCAGCCACGGTATTTCTGACACCAGGATGACCAAGAAAAAAGCCAGTTTGCCAAGCCTAGGTGGGGGCCTCGGGAGCTCTACAGACTCCCTGTGTCAGGATGCCGCCTCAGTGTTCCCATCTGAAAAAGGGGAGCAGGTGAGTGGGTTAAATCATCTAGATGGGCCATTTGACCTGTGTCTTCTGCTGTGCTTTGGTGTCACAGGACACGGCTGCCACTTCTCCAGGGAGGGAGGGAGGAGAAAAGACACCGTGCAGGGTGGGGGATGTGGAGCCCCCTGAGCACCCCCTCTTTCCCCAGCCCTTCCCCAGCCTGCCCTGCCCCCTGTCTCACCCCTGGGCCTTGACACAGCTATCGCAGGTATGGAGGCATTCCTTCTCATCCATGAAGTTGTTCGGCTTGCCTCGGCACCCACCGTAGACAAAGGTCTGGCAGAGCCCGGTGGTGGCGTTGTAGAAGTACCTGACGAAATGGGCCCTGCAGGGACCCGTGTAGGGAGGCTCCCGGCAGAAGGCAGGCGGCCCGGCTGCAAGAATGCGAGAGAGCTCCGGGTCAGCGATGAGGATGGGATCCCTGCTCGAGCGACAAGGTCAGCAACTCAAACAACTCGTTCGTCTTGAAATGGGGGCAGGGGGAGCGGAGCTTGAAATGCAAAACTTTCATTTTATGGCTTGCATTCTTTTCTTTTCTTTTCTTTTCTTTTTTCTTTTCAGAGCCATAGCTGCGGGATATGAAAGTTCCCGGACTAGGGTTGAGTCAGAACTACAGCTGCCGGTCTAGACCGGAGTCACAGTGACATCAGATCCAAGCCGCATCGGCAGCCTACACCACTGCTGACGGCAATGCTGGATCCTTAACCCACTGAGTTCGGGATCGGTGAGGATTCGGGGCCAGAGATCGAACCCAAATCCTCCCGGACACTATGTCGAGTTCTGTTGGTTTTGTTTTGTTTTAAAATTGATTGTTAATTGTTTTGTTGGGTTCTTAACCCACTGAGCCACAGCGGGAACTCCTGATGGCTTGCACTCTGAGACATTGTTATTAAAGTTGTTTGTGGCACAGGGGAAACAAATCCAACTAGTAACCATGAGGTTGTGGGTTTGATCGCTGGCCTCGCTCAGTGAGTTAAGGATCCAGCATTGCTGCAAGCTGCAGTATAGATCACAGATACCTCTCAGATCCAGAGTTGCCCTGGCAGTGGTGTAGGCCAGCAGCTGCAGCTCTGGTTTGACCCCTAGCCTGGGCACTTCCATCTCCTGAAAGTGCAGCCCTAAATAAATAAATAAATAAATTAAATAAAATCAAACTTCTGCCATGAGGATATGAATTTTAGCAACAGATCCCTTTTGAATGAAAACATTAAAAGTAACCTGAAAATTGGGTGGTCTCTCATCCTCAGCCCTCTCACTACCCATCCACGGCCACTCTCCCATCTCTTCTTACCCCAGTAGCCCCAAGTCTCAAGGAGCATCTAGTGCAGACCCCTGGATGGTCTGAGAGGAGCCACTCAGTGGCTGTGTGGCTTTAGGGGTAAGACAAGTGACCACGTGGAACCACAGCAGCCTCTTCATTGAAATGAGCGTAACAATCCCAACCTTGGGGACCTGTTGAAAGGATTCCAGCTGATAGCTTCAGTATACGTCACAGATGTGGCTCGGATCCCACGTTGCTGTGGCTGTGCTGTAGACCAGCAGCTGAGGCTCCAATTCAGCCCCTAGTCTGAGAACTTCCATATGCTGCAAGTGAGGCCCTAAAGGAAAAGAAGAAGAAGAGGAAGAAGAAGAACATATGTTTTATTCTATATAATGTTTTACAATGTGTATTGGTCCAGAAATTGGAAACGTAATTATATATAATATTTTAGACATAAACTGCTAAAATGTAAACTATCTTGAACATTTAAGATGGGAACTCAAAAGTTTCTGAATTATTCAATATATTCATTCAGCCGCAGACTTCCTGATCCCTTCAATAAACGACAAGCAATCAAATAAACAGGAAAAAGATGATCCTGTGGAACGAAGGCTACAAATATCACAAAAATGTTCAGCGAGCAGAGGGGACGTTCTCATTATGAGAAAACCTTTTCGGAGTTCCCGTTGCGGCTCAGCGAAAACAGATCTGACTTCATCCATGAGGACACAGGTTCGATCCCTGGCCTTGCTCAGTAGGTTAAGGATCTGGTGTTGCTGTGAGCTGTGGTGCAGGTCACAGACCCGGCTCAGATCCTGCGTTGCTGTGGCTATGGTGTAGGCCGGCAGCTATAGCTCCCATTTGACCCCCCTAGCCTGGGAACCTCCATATGCTGTGGGTGCAGCCCTAAAAAGCAAAAAAAAAGAAGAAGAAGAGGAAGAAGAAGAAAAAGAAAACCATAGATTAGGAAGTTGCTTTCTTAAACACAAGGAATGGCAATTCTCTATTAAAAGAAGAGTTTCTTGGGGCTCCTGCTGTGGCGTCCGTCGCAGATGTGGTTTGGATTGGATCCCTGGCACTGCACAGGGGGGACCTTCCATATGCTATGGGTGTGACCAAAAAGGAATCAACAACAAAAGAGTTCCCTCTTTGAAGTGGAAAAATTATACTGTATCAAAGATAACATTTTCACTTGACCTTGAAATCGGAATGATGCACATTCAAGTCTGAATGAAAGCTCTTGGTCTCAACAGCGTAGAGCCAGGATTACAGTGAGGCAAGGGAGGCAGTCAAGATAATGCAAGGTTACATCCTTTTTTTATTTAAAAGGTTCGTGTTAGGTTCATGGTGGATTTTTGCATTAATTTTGGGTTTTTACACAATTGCAGGCAACTATGGTTTATCTGCATTATTAAGTTTTTGAGCTTCCCCTTCGAATTCTGGGCTCAAGGCAAGTGCCTCACCCACCCTCACCCTAGACTCAGCCTGCCACGGGGGTGGAGCACTTCCTCCCTCGAGGCTGAGGAGTTGGATCTGATGAGTGACTTAATAGTGACCTAGGTTAGGCGACCCCAGGGCCCAGGGGAGGGAAGGATGGGTACCACAGAGCAGAAAGGAAAGGGAAGCTGTGCTTCTGGAAGCCAGACCCACCTGCTGGGCAGCTCTGGCTGGGGCTACTTGGTTCTTTCCATCTCTGGATGAAAGCATATATAAGCCCCCCCGCCCCCCGCCCCGTGTCCTTGTGTTTAGAAATAAAAGACTTTTCCTTTAGCCTCCCAGGCCTTCCCTCAGTCTCAAAAAGGCTGACTCAAGAGTTAATGATGAAGGGAGTTCCCATCATGGAGCAGTGGTTAAGGAATCCAACTAGGAACCATGAGGTTGCGGGTTTGATCCCTGGCCTTGCGCAGTGGGTTAAGGATCTGGTGTTTCTGTGAGCTGTGGTGTAGTTCAAAGACGCGGCTCGGATTCTGTGTTGCTTGCTGTGGCTCTGGTGTAGGTCGGTGGCTACAGCTCCAATTCGACCCCTAGCCTGGGAACCTCCATATGCCGCAGGAGCGGCCCTAGAAAAATCAAAAAGACCAAAAAAAAAAAAAAGAGTTAATGATTAGGACATATTGTTACAGAAGTTCCCGCAGTGGCTCAGCAGTAATGAACCTGACCAGTATCCCTGAGGATGCTGATTCGATCCCTGGCCCAGATCGGTGGGTTAAGGATCCAGGGTTGCAGTGAGCTGTGGTGTAAGAGGCAGATGCAGCCTGGATCCCACGTTGCTTTGACTGTGGCACAGGCTGGTGGCTACAGCTCCAATTCAACCCCTAGCCTGGGAACTTCCATATGCCTAGGGTGTGGACCTAAAAAGAAAAAAGAAAAAATAAGAGGCCGTACTGTTACAGCTGAAAAAAAAAAAAACAACAACAAAAACAGTTAAAACAGTTTCCACTACATTATTCCCTGCCTTACTAACTTACTGGCCCACTAACTTACTCTAACCGGCTCTGCACAAGTGATTTCTTCCTTGCTGAATTGCTTTCTTTTACTAATGATTATTTTCCAGTTAGAGAGTTCTACTGTGTGAATTTTAACACCCCCTTCCTTTTGCGAGAAATCTTCACGGCAGAGAGAAGGTCAAGGTGCCATAACCCCCAAGACCAGCAGAAACCATCACCGGACCGCCTGACTCCAGCCTTAATGACGTTGAAATAATCTATGAAAGGAGAAGAATGTGGGCTCCCTAACCCTTATCCACAGTCCTGGGTATTTTTCAAGGTAAGGCTATAAAATCCTTTGTTATCCCCTCTCAAGGGAGGACACAGTTTCAAGGGTGTTAGCCTGCTGTGCCTCCTTTGCCTGGCAAGCAACAAAGCTGTTCTTTGCTGCTTCACCCCAAACTCTGTCTCTGAGACTTAACAGGTGCCAGTGTACAGAGGCTGGGTTTCAGCTACATGGCTGGGCAGGTCAGTTAGCTCATGTACCTTCGGGCCTCACAGTAGAAGGATTTATCCATAATCTTTGGCTTGTAGAATTTGGGACTCTTGATTTACTTTTTCATGCTTTTCTTTATTTTCTAAGTTCCAAAAAATGAACACATTTTATTCCATTTATGTATCAGGAAACAGCAAAGGAAATATGTTCCATTATTTATTTAAGGAGCAGAATTATCCTCAACAGAACGACGATCCATTCACGTTATTCAAGAGAACTGGGATCCACCCAGGAAACGCCATAGGCGCACACTCCATCATTGCTCACCTGGACCACTGCCGCACCTTGCTCACGGGAACTCAGTCTCTGCCCTTCGCCCCCTAGAGGCCACTCTCCACACTGCAGCCCCAGGAACCCTGTTATAATTGAGCCCTACCCCCGTTGCTCCCAGGCCCAAACCCTCAATGACTCTCCATCTCTCTGAGTCAAATTCTGATTCTTATAATGTCCCACAAAGTTCTGCAAGACCTGCCGCCATGGCCTCTCTGCCTCATCACCTCCCACTCCCTCCCCTCCTCCCACTCAGCTCCATCCACCCTGGCCTCCTTGCTCCTGCTCATACACACTTGGCAGGTTTATTCTTCAGCCTCTGTGCCGATGCCCTCTTACCACAGAGGGTTTCTCTGACCAGCCCGCAGAAAGAGCAGAGCCTCTGTTATGCCCATCACTCTTGACCATCAGAACACTTGTCATGAGCCAGCTAATACTTTCCATCTACTCATTTGTCTGTCTCCATCCTGGAGGGCCCCCGTCTAGTGCCTTTTTTTTTTTCACAGCTTGTAGGGCCTTGATAAATATTTGCCAAATGAATGAAACTCCTGTCTCATTCTCCCAAGGGTGCACAGTCATTGAGTAGAGTGAATATAATTAAATTCCTGTTACTTCAATGTCTATTTGATGAGGAGGCAATGAAACTGAACAGAACCCTGCAGGATCCTCCTGGGCACAAAAGGCTTTCCAGGTCCCCCTGTTTCTTATTTGCAGGAAAAAGCCTTCCCATTTCCTACACTTTCCAGAATAGCAAAGGGCAGATTCAAACAGTTGCTAATCTGGGAAGGGAGGGGATACAGAAACAAAGGAGGAGCAGTCAAGAAACAATAGCGCAGGGGAGTTCCCCCTTGTGGCTCAGCAGTAATGAACTTGACTAGCATCTGTGAGGATGCCAGTTCGATCCCTGGCCCTGCTCAGTGGGGCATTGCTGTGAGCTGTGGTGTAAGTCGCAGATGCAGCTCATATCCCACATTGCTGTGGCTGTGGATGACAGCTCCAGCTCCGATGTGACCCCTAGCCTGGGAACTTGCGTTTGCAGAAGGTGCTGCCCTAAAAAAAAAAAAAAAAAAAAAAAGGCAGCCAAGGGGCAGGGTCCTGGTTCCTGCAGGAGGAATATACATAACAGTACCTTTGAGTTCTGCAGGAACTACTCAGGTGGAGGATGGTAACTTCAGGCTGAGCGCCAGATTCCTGGAGCACTGTTACCTCACCACCCACCCATCAGCAGAAGGTCTCACCCCCAGCAGCTCTCACCTCAAATTTGGCCCATTAAAAATTTCTCCTGGAAAACCTTCGGGGAGTTTGGGATTTTTAGCACGAGCCCCCTGTTCTCCTTGCTTGACCCTGTCATAAACCTTTCTCTGCTCCAAATCTTTCCATTTTTTTGGCCTCACTGCATCGTCAGGCACACAAACTTGCATTTGGTAACAGCAAGTGCACCGAGATCATTATAAATCTAGCTCTAATATTCTGTATCTTAAGAGGCTATTAAAGTGATGGTCAGACACGGTGAAACCGGGCAGGGCCCCGTGGGGGTCCTGGACATAAAAGCCTTTGTGTCCCCCGTTTCTTGTTTGTAGGGAATAAGCTTCTGCCTCCTCGACCTTCCCAGGCTTCCAAAGGGCAGGTTCAAACAGGTGCTAATCAAGGAAGGGAGAGGATGCTGAGACCAGGGAGGCGCAGTCAAGAGACAGCAGTGCAGCCTTGGGGCAGGGTCCTGGTTCCCCCTCAAGGGATACACAGAACAAAATCTGAGCTCTTCTGCAGATCAAAACCCCCCAGCAAAAGACAGATGTTAATTACTTGATGAAGCATTAGGCTTCATTCCAAAAAGAAGTAACCAGGCCTGGGGCCACTAAATACCAGCTTTGAAGAGGGCAAGCGTGACCTGACCCGATCCCAATCTGCAGCCCAGTTTCCCACTCCCTAACTCTAAGACCATCTCCTAGTCTCTCCCAGAGGAGGACACACTCTTTAAGGCATTAGCAAGCAATAGAGCTTTTTTTTTTTTAATTGCCTTTTGGGGTTTGCAACATACGGAGGTTCCCAGGCGCTAGGGTTGAATCGGAGCTGCAGCTGCCTGCCACAGCAACACCGGATCCTCAACCCCCTGAGGGAGGCCAGGGGTCGAACCCGCATCCTCATGGATATTCATCGTGTCCGTTACTGCTGAGCCACAATGGGAACTCTTATAAGAGCTATCCTTTTCTCCTTCACTGGAAACTCCGCCTCTAAGTTTCTATGCAGCACAGGTGGACAACAATAGGCGAAAGAGGACGGGACTTGCTTTATTGGGAGCCGAACAATTTCACCATGAGCAAAGTCACAGAAGTGTGGCATTTATTGTACTAAGAATGGAGCAATACTATTGTTATTTGACCCCTAAATGCTTGCTTTCTTGGAGGATGGAGGTAGGTAGATAGATTTTTTTTTCAGACTAAGAAAGCTTGGTGGAAAATGGGCATCATTGGGCATGAAATGTGGGGAAAAAACCCTCTATATTCATGGTTGATAATCCCTTGCAAGAATTTGTTCCTTACTTACCCCTTGTACAGGTGGGGAAACTGCAGAAAAGTGACTGACCTCGGGTCACATAGGTGAATGGTGATATCAGGTCAATGTGTGATCCTGTTACAACCCAACTGATGAAGCACTTGACATCCGTGGGGGGTTGTTAAAATGTAGATAACTGGTAAGCGTTTTGGGGAGCACAACCCCACATTTCTACCCCCAGGACCTGAGCCTCAAAAGTCCAGGGATGTATGAGTCTGGGTTCTTTTCCTGACACCAAATATATGGTGTCTCTCCCAATATCAACTACGTGTCCCTCAAGTCAATTCACTAAATTCCCCCTAAATCCGCAGTTAGCCCAGACCCCACAGGCCGAAGGCTCAGTGTCACGAGATTGTCCTCACTTCATGGGACGTGTCCCTGGGGTCACATATACTTCTGAATACCTGGCTCTAAGGTCTTTGTGACCCCACTTTCAACTTTCGGTAGTTCACCGGAATGACTCACAGAACTTAACTTATTGTTCCTGGGTATTAGAAAGGATAAAACTCAGGGACAGACAGATGGAGACGGGCAGGGCAAAGGGGGAACTGGGGGTGCAGAGCCCCCATCCTTTCAGAACTCATGGCCCTCACATCCCCTCGAATGTCCATCACCCCAGAAGCTCTCCAATTCCCAGTGTTCAGAGGGTTTTATTGAGGCTTCAACAGCTTGGCAAATGTATTGAATCATTAGCTACCTCAGTAACCTCCCCTTACTACAGAGTTGCTGGGTGTGGAAAGTTCTAAACTTCTAATCACCTGATGGGATTGTCTAGAGATCAGCCCTGTCCTGATGCTACCCTGGGTCCCCTTCCTTGACCCATCTCATTACCACACCAAGACAGTAAATTCCAAGAGTTACAGGAGGCCCCACCAGGAACCAGGACAAGCATCCGATACTGATCTTCTCATCACAGTGAGGTTCGGGGACACCAGGGACCAGAAAGAGAGAGTCTCAGAGATGGGGTCCCTGACTGGTAGAGTTAAGTGGGATGATTTTTTTTCTTAAGCTGAAAACATGATCTCCTTTTGAGATTCATGAAACGTCCCTGGAGTTAAAACTGCCCATCTTGCCAGTGGAAATCCAGAGAGGGTCGGCACACCCACCCCACCCCTGCCCCCAGCCCCTTTCATGGCCTCGCCCCCCTTTCCCCGCCCAGACTGTACACGGGAGGTGAGCCAAGACTTACCTCGGACCAGGCTGCTCTCTTCATCCCCTGGGGTGCTGGCCACCAGGGTGCCCAGGAGGAGGAGGAGGGCTGCAGAGAGACAGAGCTGGCTCATCTTCAGGGCCTCGCAGGAGGGCTTCTGAGAACGGCTGGGAGACAGAGCTTTTCACAGCCCAGCTGAGGGGTGGGGACAGACTGTGAGGAGGGGAGTGAGGAAGGGGAGGAGCTGGGGTCAGTCCTGGAGGTTGTGCAATCTCTCCACCTTGCATGGTCCTGCCTCTGCCTGCTGGGTCCAGATGCTCAGCAAGAGTGCTTCTTAAATTTGACTATGTGGGACTTGAAAGCCTCTCCAAAGAGACCAAACTCGAAGCCTCTGGCCAAGACAAGAATTACCAGACCCTTATCACCCCACCATCTCATGGCAATGCCTCCTCCCTGCCTTGAGCAACCTGTCCTGCTCCTTTCTACCCCACTACTAGGACAGGTATGTGGCCCACTCCTTACCCTGCCCCTATAGGGGCATAATACGCTCCCGACGAACCAGCAAGCATATCATGAGACCCCTCTTTCTCCAACCAGTCAGCTCAGCAGGTGTATCCTAAGGCCACGCCTCTCTCCCTGGGTTATAAAAACAGACAGCACCACACTGAGGGTCAGCTCTCTCTGATTATCAGGGGGTCATCCCACTGCGCCAGCAGCATTTCTTATCTCAATAAACTTTCTCTTCACCTCACTATGAGACTGGAAATTCTTTTTCGGACCCTGCGCACAAAACCACAGCAGACTATGCCTGCAAATCTCGAGGGAATAAATACATAATCTGATTCCCCAGGTCAGGGTGAGGCCTGAGAAGCTGCATTCCTAACAGGCTCTCTGTGACAGGTGTGCCCCCCTCCCCAGCTTCCTCTCCTGTAAAATGGACCACAGAGCCACACTTTGACAGCAAGCCTGGAGGACTCATCCCTGGGTTGGAGGAGAAGGGGAGCCGGCTAATTCTCTCAGCTGCCTTTCCCCCACACCTGGGGAAAGTGCCAGAAGAGCCCAAATCAGGAAGAGGTGAGTCTCAGAAAACTCCCAGTTCTCTCCCACGGAACTGCTCCTCCACCTTGACCTTACTTCTTTGGGATGGTCACACACTGGTGGCATGTGCCCAGGATGAGTCACTTGACTTCTTTTGGAAAAATAAGCATGACTCCCTCCCCATCCCCAGGATAAAGTGATTGTTCGGATTTCCATGTGCTGGCACCACGCCACCCTGTGGGCACGAGTTTGCAGGCTGGGCGTTACCATGTCGCCCCCAACTAGTTACTACCGAGACCCTTGGGTCTAGATGTGAGTCAAATGCCGGGACTCTCAAACCAGCAGCAGATACCCCTGGGAGAGGAAAACATAAGAGTCCTATCTTACACTGCAGACAAACTCCCCTGGGATGTGGGACCCCACAACGTGAAGGCTGCCCTTTTCACAGAGAAGGGGAACTGGTTACACTCTCCTCAAATATGCCACATGGCAGGTGGGTTATTTTGAGCTGAGGGCAATCAAGGCTCAAAAGATTCGGGAAGAGCTGGCTGGTATCCCCTTTAACTAACCTAAAGGATTTAGATAGGGGGCCAGTACCAGGAAGGGAGCTAATCTCAAAGAAAACTTTCTTTTCCTTTTTAGGGCCGTATCTGCGGCATGTACAAGTTCCCTGGGGCTAGGGGTCAAATCAGACCTGCAGCCACCAGCCTACACCACAGCCACAGCAATGCTGGATCTGAGCTGCAACCGTGACCTGCACCGCACCTTATGGCAACACCGGATCCTTAAGCCACTGAGTGAGGCCAGGGATTGAATCCATCTCTTCATGGATACTAGTGGGGTTCTTAACCCGCTGAGCCACAGTGGGAACTCCCCGATGAAAACTTTTAGTATCAGAAACACTCACCTGCATGGCATGGTAACCAGCTGTTAACTGACTAGCTGCTCTTCTCTTCTTCCTGGAATTTATCTTCCTTTCCCTGGAACCCAATCCCAACCTGCTTCTCTTTCCCTCCGGTTGGCATATAGGCCTCAACTGCCTGACTGTCTCTGGCTCTCACATCTTTGGGGATGCCATACATACAAAATTCATTTTTCTCCTTTTCATCCCTTTTATGTCAATTTATTTACCAAACCAGCCAAGGGACCTAAAGGGAAGCAGGATAATGTTTCCTCGTGGACATCTACTAGTAGGGGGACCCGAGTAGGGGCACCTGGGTTTGGCAAGTTGGTGTTCCTGCCCCCAGGGGCCTCATCTGTGAAATAGGATTTTTTTAATTAATTAATTAATGCATTGATTTATTTACTTTTTAGGGCCACACCTGCGGCATATGCAAGTTTCCAGGCTAGGGGTTGAATCGGAGCTGCAGCTGTCAGCCTATACCACAGCCACAGCAATATGGGATCAAGCCACGTCTGTGACCTACAACACAGCTCATGGCAATGCCGGATCCTTAACCCACTGAGCAGGGCCAGGGATCAAACTCATATCCTCATGTATACTAGTTGGGTTCGTTACCACTGAGCCACAACAGGAACCCCTCCTTTTTTAGAATTTTTTATTTTTTCATTTTTGGCTGCCGTGTGGCGTGTGGAATTCCCAGGCCAGGGACCCGATCTAAGCCGCAGCTATGACCTACACTGCAGCTGCAGCAACACTGGTTCCTTAACCCACTGTTGTGCCCATGGATCCTGTGTCCCAGTGCTCCAGAGATGCTGCTGATCAGGAACTCCCATGGCTCCTCTTACGATCATTAATTTCAGCTCTCAGTAGGAACTTCTGGATCTGATATCAGGCCTGGGTTGAAATAAATATCTAGACCCAAGATGAGCCACTTCTGCCTGGGGTGACGGATCAGCAAACTGAAATTTAACCCTGTGGCCCCGTGAATGTTCTGAGAGTCTCTGGCCCCGGGGGATGGAGGCTGTCTGCTTTACGAAATGTCGAGTAAAGTTTGTATCACCTAAATTGCCTTCTTTAATCTTTTTTTTTTTTTTTTTTGGCCATGTCCATGGCATACAGGATTTGTCAGGCCAGGGATTGAACCTGAGTCACAGCACTGACCTGAGTCACAGCAGGGATAATGCTGGCTGCTGAGCCACCAGGAAAGTCCCTCTTTAATTTAATTAATTATTTTATTTATTTATTTATTTATTTATTTATTTTTGTCTTTTTAGGGCCACACTCGAGGCATATGGAAGTTCCCAGGCTAGGGGTTGAATCAGAGCTACAGCTGCAGCCACAGCAGCTCGGGATCCGGGCCACATCTGTGACCTAAGCTACAGCTTGCAGCCATGATGGATCCTTAACTCACTGAGTGAGGCCAAGGATCGAACCTACATCCTCATGGATACTAGTTGTGTTCTTGACCTGCTAAACCAAAACAGAAACTCCTAATCATTTTAAACGTGGGAAATGCCTGCTTTCCCTAACTGAGGTTAGTTGTGCAGGTGGCCTATGTGACAGACACAGGAAAAACCCAAGACTCCAAGGCAGGAGCCAGCTTCCCTGGTTGGTAATGTGTTGGGCTGAGGGAATCAAGCAGATTCCGTGTGACTAGGCACAGGAAGAGACATTTGGAAGCTTGTGCCTGTGTTTCTCCCACTTCGCTCCAGGCACTTCCCCCTTGGTTCATTCAACTCTGCATCCATTTGCTGTAAACTTAAGTATAACACCTTTGTGTCCTGTGAGTCCTTTAAGAAATTAAACCTGAGCATGGTCCTGGGAACCCCAAACACAGGATGTTACCATTGTTATCTTCAAATAGAAACTATAAAAAAAAAAGAAAAGAAAAAAGAAACTATGTCCACAGAAGTTAAATAATTTGTCTGAGGAGGTCACACAGATAGCAAAGAAGGAAGCTGGAAATTAAATGTTTTCAACTCCAGTGACATGCTGAACAACTATTGGAGCTGACACACTGCACAACTACTGGAGCACAAGTGAAGATAAGCAAAGATAATTGTCTCAAACAAAAAACACAACAACTGGAACGGAAAATTTATTGCAAGACATAATACAAGAAAACTCCCTTTTAAAAATCTGTAGATTAGTTCCCATTGTGGCCCAGTGGTTAACGAATCTGACTAGGAACCGTGAAGTTGCAGGTTCCATCCCTGGCCTCACTCAGTGGGTTAAGGATCCTGTGTTGCTGTGGCTCTGGTGGAGGCCGGCGGCTACAGCTCAGATTCAACCCCTGGCCTGGTAACCTCCATGTGCTGTGGGAGCGGCCCTAAAAGACAAAAAAAAAAAAAAAAAAAAAAAAGGAAAAAAAAAAACAAAAAACTGTAGATTGAAAAAGCACTTTGTGTTCCAGCAAAAAAAAAAAAAAAGAAGATACAGACCGATACCAAAATATCCTTGCTAAGTTAATGAAACTCGAGGATAAGCAAAGAGGTTTTTACGCTTTCAGGTACAGAGAAGTAAACCCATAGGGAGAAAAGTATTTAGGCCACTTCATAGCCACACTCCATGGCAGAACTCAGCAGGGCCATGTGCCCAATTATTCTGGGAAAAGAAAGCCAGCCTTTTGTCTCTTCCTGAAACTCACCAGAGATGCTCCAGTTTTGCGCTGCTGTCTCCTCGGGTTTCAACGCTCTTCCCTGATAGCACCGTGGCTCCTTCCAGCACTGGCACATTTCTTCATTCATCTGCTGCCCTCTGGGTGGTGCCCTCATTGACGGTCCCAGGTAGAAACGGCAACACTTCTCCCTGCCCGCCGTCCCCCTGCACCCCAATACTCCTTATGCCCTTTCCATTTTCTTTTTTCTCCAGGACTCTCGTCTCCAACACTGCACAGAATATTCATGCGTATTTATTTTGTTATGGTTCACTAGCCTATCAAACCCAGCAGAGAAAAGATTTTGTCCGACGAGTTCACTCATAGAACACTCCCAGCCCCTAGCGAGGTGCAGGTCATGGGATAGGTAGGAATATCTGCGGAGCAGATGAAAGTAAGTCAAGTGAACACCAGCATGTCAACTCAGATGCTCCTTTTCAACCTCCCGCAGGCGCCGCCACATCTGGGCATCAGGCTGCTTCTCCTCATCCCCACCTACCTGGAAGACATGGGTGATATGAGATGCCATCCCACAAACACTGGCAGCATCTCCACTGGCCTGACACCTGCTGTTTACTTTGCATTGGTCCCTGCCGAGGCTAAGCTGGGGATAGTTGATGTCCAGCTCAGGGCAAGAAACCTGCTTTTCTGCATAGAAGAAGCAGTAAGGGGCGTGGGCAGAGGGGAAGCAGGGAGCCAAACGCTTCTCCACAGCCTGACCCCTCCAACCGCCCCTCATCTGGTTTCACAAACTGGTGCCTGCCTGTTTATAAGAGGCGTCTGCCTGAGCGGGTCTCAGGGGAGCAAGAAGAACACCTGCAAACACCCCCCTTCTGCTCTCTCTCTCCCCTCCAGGGGTTTGGGATCATTGGGCCCCAGTTTGAGTCCCACCGCTGCCTTTTCCTAACTTGGTGACATGGGGCCAGAAATTTCCCAGAGCCCTGGTGTCTGTCTTCAGGTGTCACGTGAGACCAGCACTGCCCATATCACCAGGTTGTTGTGAAAACAATGGAGGCAGTAGGCGTATATTACTTCTCCCTGCAATGTCAAAGTTGTTGTAATAATTACGAGTTAATGAGGCAGAATACGAACTCAGGTAGTCAGTGTAGAAGCACGAGCTCAGATGCATTGAACTCAGGTAGTCAGTGTAGAAGCACGAGCTCAGATGCATTCTTTGATATGGCTACTGATTAACTCTGAGGCTTAAGGGCTCCAGGGAGTAACATCCCCACAGGGCTTGTTTATTCTTTGGCCCCATGAACAAGAACCCAGTAACTTCTTTCCAGATTCCAGTAATATCTTTCTGGCGTCACCATGACCCCCCAAACAGACTCAATCATCCAGACACAGAGAAGCATTCTCCTGTTAACACACACACACACACACACACACACACAGCTCACACTGCAGAAATGTGCCATTTACAAGACTCTTTGTATAAATCCATTATCTCCTTGAATGCTCACATCACACTTCTCCTCGGCAGGGGATGTTTCTACCCGGTTTCTCTTACAAAGGAGGGAAGAAACAAGGGTAAGGCATCACCCAGCACAATGGAAGTAAAACCAAGACCTGAGCCCACCATTCTTTGCAATCACGCACGCACGCACGCACGCACGCACACACACTCACACACACACCCCATGCTCCACTTCCAGGCTCAAGGAGAAGGGAGCTGGGATCATTTCCAGGTCAAATAGGCACAGAACTGGCGGGGTGGGGGTGGGGGGGACACTGCAGAGGACCGGAGGGGCTGCCCTTCTGCACAGACACTCTCTCCCTGGAGAAGGGCAGGAGGTCTCCCTGTGGCTCCACTTAGCTGCGGAGGAAAGTGGAATTGGTCCCGTGACCTCTAAGGACTCTGTCCCTGCTGCGTGTGCTGGAAGCCAGTCCTGCTCCAGCACAAGCTTGGAATCCTACCTGAGCTGGGGGTGGGGGAGCCTCTCTTTGCCCTGGGCTGCGCTTCAGCGATGCCTTTGTCTCCCCTGGGACTCTGGGAGGGAGAGCCCGGGCCGATCTGGTTCCATCCACCTCAATCTGGCCTGGGATTCCTGGGTCGGGAGTGCCCCTGTTCCCGGGAACCTGGAATTCCAACCACTTCCCAGCCTGCCCTGCCTCATCCTCGCCCTGTCCCCAGGTCCCCGGGGTTGCCTTTGGGCGTCCAGCAGACGGTGGCACGGCCAGCCAGCAGCACTTGAGGTTGTCGGCGCAGTCCCCATCCGAGAGGCACTCCTGCCTACAGTTCAGGTCCACCTCCAGCGCGGGGCACACGCCGCTTTTCTCTGCTCCTGTGCCTGCGAGGTGGACGGTCGCGGGGGGGGGGGGGGGGGGGCAGTCCCCCCTCCCAGAGGAGGCCCACCTCCTGTCCTGGGCGGGGGGGCCAACCTCCATCTCAGGAATTCTGCGATTCTGGCCCTGGGCACTGCGCCCACCCCCCCTCCCCCCGCCCCCGCCGCCTTCAGAGAGCCCCACCTCCAGGACAGGGTCCCCACACCTGGGAGGACAGGAGTCACCTAACCGTTGGCCTCAGAGCCCTCAATGTTTAGGAGACGCCCCCGCACCCCGCACCCCCACACAGCTGAGCTAATGCTGTCTGGCAGAGTCCCCCCGCCGCCTATCACTGTGTCTCTAGCTTCAGCAGAGCCTCTCCCCAAATGCCAGTCTTCAGTGGTCTCCCCACCTCGAACACATGGGACCTCACACCCTAAACTTCAAGGGGACATCACCTTTAGGCATGAGGGACCCCTACATTTTAGCCTCATGGGTCTCCCCATTTCCACCCCAGGCATCCTCCCTTCTCTGTCCCTAGAGAGGCTAAGCCTCTCCCCCAGCTCGTGGTTCCGCCCCTGCCGGTGTGACACGCCTCTCCCTGCCCCACTCGCCAGTGAGCAGAGGAGAGGGGAGGGGACAGCAGTGGACCAAGCAGCCGCTGGCAGTCGTGGTGCTCAGCTGGTGCCGGAGTGAGGCGCCCTGAGTGGGGGATTTTGCCCTGTGCCTGGAGGTGCGGGGCGTGGGCGGGGCCGAACCCGCGCTGGTCGAGGGCTTAGCAGACAACGCAGGCAGGCAGGCGGGCGGGCGGGCTGCCACCGAGAGCCATTTCACAATCCCCCGGGATCAGGTGTCACTCTGGCCCCAGTGGGAACCAGGAACCTAAGCTCCTTCCAGCCCCAGCGCAGCCTGACCAGCTGCAGCTGGACCCTTGTCCACCCCTCCCTCCCCACCTCTCTCCTGGGGCTGAGTGCCAAGCCCAGGACTCCTGGTGCCTAGTCCAAGACCCAGGGCCCTCCCTGGAAGGCCCGCTGAGCGGGAAGGAGGGGGAGGGCAAGACCCCCAGGGAGGAGCCTGCGGCTTGGGTTTGGGCTCAGCCGGATCCCAGCGCAGTCCCCTCTTCAGGGAGCCAAGGTGGAGGTGGAGAGATTGGTACAGAGCCCACAGGGGTGGGGGGGTGTCACAGGAAGCAGAGCTGTCATGTCGAAATGAGCCCACTGGAGGAAAGAAACTGAGGCCAAAGGAGGTGAAACACCTGCTAAGCATCTGGAGCCATTTGATGTGGTTCTCTCGCCTCTCTTCTCCATGCCATTAGCCTCTCAGGGCTGACTGTGTGCGGGCTCTGTGTTCAGTGTCTCCTGGAGTCGTGGGTCTTCCCGCACCCCTGTGCACAGGGGTTAGTGTCATCGCCAGCGGTGCATGACCCATGGGTGGATGTGTAAGGGGGAGCCCCTCCTCCAGCAAGGTCCCAGGAGAAGCTGTACAAAGTTTTGACCACAGATCTCCTTTCTCCCAAGTCCTGCTTTTTTTCCTTTTCGCCATAAACATTTCATAGGTGTAACTAGGAGACACACACTGCCGGAAGCCAGCTGGTGCAGAGAAAGTAATTAAAGAGCCCTCGGCCCTGGCCTCGCGGCGACAGGGTCTGGCTTTGACTCAGCTCCACCATGTCCCAGCTGAGGCCTCTGGAATGAATCACATCCTTGTTCTGTACGGCCACGTCGTCATCTACAAAGGCCTGCGAGTGGTCCAAAAATCGTGTCCCCGACTCTTAGGAAGGAGACTGAAGTATAGCCCAAGCTGCAACCTGCAGGCTGGTAAAGGCCAAGACACAGTTATAGCAAGAGGCGCCTTGAGACATCCTTCCTGCTTTGACAGTCTGAGGTCTCTAAGTCCCAGGAGATCTATTGCAGCGGGAGGCTGGAGGGGGGTCGGGGGCAGTGACCATTGTGATGATGGGTGAGGACTTGGGGAGAGAAGTACATCCAACCACTGTCCCCACAGGTGGATCCTGGCAAACAACGCTGAGGACGCCTCCCCCTCTCCCCAGGTCCAGCCTAGGGATGGAGCTCGGTCCCCGTAGGAAGGGACCAGGACTGTTGACTCTGAGCACAGAGAACAGTGCACAGCCATGAGGCTGGAGCCAGGTAGGGGCTCAGCACAGGGTGGCTCCAGGACCCAGTCCCAGACACGCAGAGGACACTTTGATGAAAAGCTGGGTTTAGCCTGTGGACCGAGCTGGCTACTGGACATTCAGTCTCAGGCGCGGCTGCCACAGCTTTCTTCTGTCACCTAGCCAAGGAAACTGCCAGGTCTCAGGCCTCCCCAGCCCCCTTGGGCCACCCCTCCCGCCCCCCCACACAGCCTGACTTCATTTTACAGGAATGTGGATTAGTCTGATTCAAGAGAATAGGGTGGGGCGGAAGGTTGGAGGAGAAAGTTTAATAGGTCAATAGCCCTAGGCAAGAAAACACCAGTTAGATTTTTGTGATGCTTGGCTCTGTGCTAGGTTCATTCATGTATTTCTTTGCTTCTGCGTAAAAAAGGACAGAGGCTTTATTTTTTTTTACAGAGGCTTTATTTTTTTAATTACTCAATGAATTTTATTATGGTTTATAGATGTACAACAATCATCACAGCCAAATTTTATGGCATTGCCATCCCAAACCCTCAGTGCCTCCCCCCACCCCTCAACCTGTCTCATTTGGAAACCTAAGTTTTTCAAAGTCTGTGTGTCAGTATCTGTTCTGCGAAAAAGTTCATTGTGTCCTTTTTTGAGATTCCACATGTCAGTGAAAGCATTTGATGTTGGTGGCTCACCGTCTGACTGACTTCACTTAGCATGATAATTTCTAGGTCCATCCATGTTGCTGCAAATGCCGTTATTTCTTTCCTTTTAACGGCTGAGTAATATTCCATTGAGTGTATGTACCACATCTTCTTGATCCGCTCCTCTGTCGATGGACATTTAGGTTGTTTCCATGAAAAGGACAGAGGCTTTAAAACCAAATGCATGCAGGTCCCGATCGGGGATTGGCTACTTCCTGTCTATGTGACCTGCACTTTTTGGACCTGCACTGTCTTCTTCTTTAAAAGTGGTAGGTTCCCAGGAGGATGGAGACAGACCCCTCCCCCAGCCCCCAAATGTGACAGTTGACCTTGAAACCCTGCTGCGGACATGGGCAGGGCCCAGCATAAGATCTGCACCCTGTCCCAGAATGTGGAGCATGGCTTCACCACCTGTAAGGATTAACTGCCCTCTGTCGAGGGACTTGACCACCTACCCCTCCCTTGACTTTCGCCTCTTCTTTCTTCGTCGTCGTTCCTGCCACGTGTTTCCGCCATGAACTCCAGCCAGATTCCCGCCACGGATCCTTTATAAGCTTAGCACCGCCTCACAGTCGGGGCTGGCACCTTCTGGAGCTCATCCCGTGCCCACCCCACCCCCCATGCCTTAATCAACCTCTTTGGCTTTACCAACTAGGCCTTGAGCGTTCCTCCCTTGGCAAACCTCACAAAAAGTGGTGCCATGGCGTTCCGGCTGTGGCTCTGCAGTAATGAACCCAACTAGTGCCCATGAGGAGGACACGGGTTTCATCCCTGGCCCACTCTGTGGGTTAAGGCTTTGGCATTGCTGTGAGCTGTGGTGTAGGTCGAAGTCACAGCTCGGATCCTGTGTTTGCTGTGGCTGCGGCTGTGGCTGTCGTGTAGGCGGGCAGTCATATTTCTGATTCGACCCCTAGCCTGGGAACTTCCAGATGCTGGGGCTGTGGCCCTAAAAAAGGAAAAAAAAAAATTTTTTTAAGTGGTACCATGGGAGTTCCCATCGTGGCTCAGTGGTTAATGAATCCAACTAGGAACCATGAGGTTGCGGGTTCGATCCCTGGCCTTGCTCAGTGGGTTAAGGATCCAGCACTGCCGTGAGCTGTGGTGTAGGTCACAGACTTGGCTCGGATCCCGCGTTGCTGTGGCTCTGGTGTAGGCCAGTGGCTATTGCTCCTATTAGATGCCTAGCCTGGGAACCTCCATATACCATGGGAGTGGCCCAAGAAAAGGCAAAAAGACAAAAAATAAAAAAAATAAAGTGGTACCATGATGACTATTTGTAAGCTTATTTTAAGGATTAAAGGAAAAATCATAAATGAGAGGTTGGAAATCAGGCTTAAAATATTGTCAGCTCACACGGTACACAACAACTTTTTGATATAGTTGCCAAGAGTTGAGACGAGGATTTCACACAAAAATATATTTCTAGCATCTGTTGGAAAAAGTAAGCAATTTGGCAGACACAGTCATGCAACCTTCCATAGCAAAGTTCAACTAGAAAAGTGGGTCTCAGAATTCCCATCATGGCTCAGTGGAAACGAATCTGACTGGTATCCATGAGGACGCAGGTTCGATCCCTGGCCTCACTCAGTGGGTTAAGGATCTGGCACTGCCGCGAACTGTGGTGTAGTTTGCAGACGTGGCTCGGATCCTGAATTGCTGTGGCTGTGGTGTAGGCCAGTGGCTCCAGCTCACATTCCACCTAGGCTGTGATCCTCCAAACGCCTTGGGTGCAACCCTAAAAAGACAAAAAAAAAAAAAAAAAAAGGAAGAAAGAAAGTGGGTCTCTCAACCCGAGCCATCACCAAATCACTCAGAGAGCTTGTTAAAATACAGATTTTTGAGAATTCTACCCCCAGTTTTGATTCAGTGGGACTGGGGAGAAACCTGAGGCTCTGCATGATACAGATTTCCAGTGAGGCGGAGGGTGCTGCTCAGGGACTGTCACCAACCTGGGCCCTGTGGGGCTCCTGGGCACCAAGACCTTTTTGTGTCCCCCATTTCTTGTTCTTAGGAAATGGACTTCATTCGGTCTCCAGGACCTTCCCTGAATTGCAAGGGCTGGGTTCAGACAGTTACCGATCAGGAGAGGAAGGGGCTGCAAAGTAAGGGAGGAATCCTTAAGCGACAATAGAACAGCCTTGGGGCAGGATCCTGGTCCCTCTCAAGGGATACACAGAATGACTAGGCAACTTCTTACACCTCAAAGAAAATTATATTCCTATGCTTCTTTTAGAAATGAATGCTTTAGGAGTTCCCGTCGTGGCGCAGTGGTTGACGAATCCGACTAGGAACCACGAGGTTGAGGGTTCAATGCCTGGCCTTGCTCAGTGGGTTAAGGATCCAGCGTTGCCATGAGCTGTGGTGTAGGTTGCAGATGCGGCTCGGATCCCGCGTTGCGGTGGCTGTGGGGTAGGACGGTGGCTACAGCTCCGATTAAACCCCTAGCCTGGGAATCTCCATATGCCAAAGGAGTGGCCCTAGAAAAGGCAGAAAGCAAAAAAAAAAAAAAAAAAAAGACTCTAGATGATATTCTGAGCCATGTCCTCAGAGCTGTCTTGCAGGTGCTGAAGCCCCCACCAGGTTGAAGACGTCAATTCTATGCGGCCCACAAGTAGGTAGACCCCGGACCGGTTGGAACCAGAAGGTTGATGACGCTGACTCCCAATGACCTCAGCACCTGAGAGTCGGAAAATGTGCCTGAGCGGATCACACCCTGTTCCTCAAACACTCTAAGACGGCTCACTTCCCCCTCCAAGGCGGGGTGGGGGCCAGTCCTTGAGGCAATAGCCTGCTGTGTTCCCCTCTTCGTCTGGCGAGCAAAGCTATTTTTTGCTTCCTCCAACTCTGTCTCTGCGTTTCTGTTGGGCACCGGTGTATAGAGGCAGCTGTTATTTTGGCAACAAATTTGATTGGCTGGAGGAAACACAGCAGAAAATCAAAATGAAGACCTTGCCAAAGTCAGTCATGTGGTCCCAGTTATTTCACTGTTACATACTCACACACACTCACACACACACACACAGCTCTCTGGGGTTAGCATAGACGATGTATCAAAAACTTTGAACATGACTTCTTGAGTGTGAAATGGTATTTATTGTGAATAAAAGGAGGAAAGGAGATAGGAAAGAAGGAAAGATTGAAATGGAAGGTGACATGAGTGCCCTGCAGACGTGCCCATGCTAAGACCACTGTAATGAAGTAAACCTGAAAGATTTGAGAAAGACCCAGGAACAAACCGGGTGGCGTTTACCATACAATAGGGCTTTGTTCGCTTGGAATTTGGTCGCAGGCACAGTCCCCTCTCCATGGAAACCTCTCTTTCTCTGAACGTCAGAGCTATTTTGGTCTTTTGTCACCAAGCATGCATGGGTCCTTTTCCTGATAACAATAGCCCGACTTCGATTAGAGGAAGGAATCTCCCTTCACCCAGGACCGGAGAAGTTGAGGGGCTTGTCAATCAGAGTTCCTGCCCCACCCCCAGACCGAGCATGGCCAATCGGATGCTCTCCTTGGAATTGTAATCTTGAGCCACGAATCACCCAAGTCCTGAAAATATCTAGAGCTTTCTTCAAGGTGGCCTGATGTTACAATCAGCAAGGAGATGGGTGCCCACGACATGCTCACACATTCTCACCCATTCCTCCCCTGCTTCCAATAGTCAGTTTCTGTTGCTCACAACCAGGGAGGTCTGACTGTCTTTACCAGGGTCGCCACCAAGTTCCTCACTCCAAAGTCCAAGGGCCTTTTCTTAGCCCTCGCCCTCCTCTGATTCACAAGTATGATCCTCATGGCATACATACAAACAACTTTATAGAAAAAAAAAATCTTCTTTTTTTTTTTTTGCTTTTTAGGGCTAGACCCATGGCATATGGAGGTTCCCAGGCTAGGGGTCGAATCAGAGCTACAGCTGCCAGCCTACACCACAGCCACAGCAACACCAGATCCAGGCTGTGTCTGCGACCTACGCTGCAGCTCACGGCAACGCCAGATTACCAACCCACTGAGCGAGGCCAGGGATCGAGCCCACAACCCCATGGTTCCTAGTCGGATTCATGTCCACTGCGCCACAAAGGGAATTCCTGCTAGAGGTCAGTCTTTGAAGTCAGAGAGTCTTCAGTTCAAATTCCAGGTCAGGCCTTTATTGGTGATATGACTCTTGGAGAAGAAGTTAAACCCAGCTCTGCCATTTCCTAGCTCTGTGACCTTGGGCAAGTTATTTAACCTTTCTGAGCTTCAGCGTATTCATGTGCAATGTGAAATAATGCTTCTAGCCTCATAAAGTCAACATAGATCAGGAGGCAATTTGGGGGCAAAGCATCAAGACAGCTCCAACTTCCCATCAATAGCTGCTGTCAAAAACGTCCTATAGGGAGTTCCCGTGGTGGCTCAGTGGAAATGAACCTGACTAGAAACCATGAGGACACAGGCTTCATCCTTAGCCTTGCTTAGTGCGTTAAGGATCTGGCATTGCTGTGGCTGTGGCATAGGCCGGGAGCTACAGCTCTGATTCGACTCCTAGGCTGGGAACTGGCATTTGCAGCCCTTAAAAAAAAAGTCCCATAGATTGGAGTTCCCTGGTGGCACAGCGAGTTAAGGATCAGGCATTGCCACTGCTATGGCTCAGGTCACTGTTGTGGTACAGGTTCGATCCCTGGCCCGGGAACTTCCATGTGCTGTGGATACAGCCAAAAAACAAGAAAGAAGGAAGGAAGGAAGGAAGGAAGGAAGGAAGGAAGGAAGGAAGGAAGGAAGGAAAGAAAGAAAGAAAGAAAGAAAGAAAGAAAGAAAGAAAGAAAGAAAGAAAGAAAGGAGGGAGGGAGGGAGGGAGGGAGGGAGGGAGGGAGGAAGGAAGGAAGGAAGGAAGAAGAAGGAAGGAAAAGAGAGGAGAGAGAAAGGAAGGAAGGAAGGAAGAAAAAGTAAAAAAGTTTCCCGTAGATGCTCTAAGCTCTGTCTACCTGGTCCCTGCTTCATCCCAGTGGCTCCAAGGATGTCATCTACCTTCTCGCTCAGTCAGCTCAGGTTCTGAACCAAAGACCCTTTCACGCCCACTTCCCACCAGTTCATGATGCCTGCAAGTATTTTGTCCTTGCCTTGAAGAGCAGGGTGTTGTGGTTTTGAAACTGATAACCTTATGACTTGAACCTAGCCAAAACCCAGACTGGGACTAGAAACCATAGTTTTTTAAATTAGGATCACTCATCTGGTGTCTGGACTTACTGAAGTTCAGGTTCTTTGTGCCTCAGTGCAGAGGAATTCAGCAAGGAAAAAAGTGATAGGCAAGAAATAAATTTATTAAGATAAGACACTTGTGAGAGATGCAAGCAGGGAGACAAGGAGGCTCTGCCCCAAGGATTAGGTGGGCTACGTTTTTATACTTCAAGGGAAATGGGGAGGAGGAAAGACCGCCTCTTCCTCTTTCTTCTACTTCTTTTTATTTTTTTTTATTAAAAAAATTTTTTTTTGCTTTTTAGTACTGCACCTGCAGCATATGGAAGTTTCCAGGCTAGGGATCAAATTGGAGTTACAGCTGCCGGGCCTATACCACAGCCACAGTAACACAGGATCCGAGCAGCATCCGAGAGCTACACCACAGTTCACTGCAATGCCGGATCCTTAAGCCACTGAGCGAGTCAGGTATCAAATCCGCATCCTTGTGGATACCAGCCAGGTTAGTTACTTCTGAGCCACAAAGGGAACTCCCTATTTGTCTTTCTTTCTTTTTTTTTTTTTTTGTCTTTTTGCCTTTGCTCCCCTGGCATATGGAGGGTCCCAGGCTAGGGGTCCAATCGGAGCTGTAGCCGCCGGTCTACACCAGAGCCACAGGAATGCGGGATCCAAGCCACATCTGCGACCTACATCACAGCTCACGGCAACGCCGGAGCCTTAACCGGCTGAGCAAGGCCAGGGATCGAACCCACAACCTCACAGTTCCTGGTTGGATTTGTTAACCACTGAGCCACAACGGGAACTCCCTATTTGTCTATTTTTTGAATCATGTTCCTACCCTGTGTGTTACATTCCTCATTAATCTCTTATTCAATATCTCACAGGCTGGAGTGCCCATCGTGGCTCAGGGGTTAATGAATCTGACCAGGAACCATGAGGTTGCGGTTTCAATCCCTGGCCTTGCTCAGTGGGTTAAGGATCCGGCATTGCCGTGAGCTGTGGTGTAGGTTGCAGACGTGGCTCAGATCCCGAGTTGCTGTGGCTCTGGCGTAGGCCGGCGGCTACAGCTCCAATTGGACCCCTAGCCTGGGAACCTCCATATGCCACGGGAAGTGGCCCTAGAAAAGGCAAAAAAAAAAAGGCATACACACAAAAATATATATCACAGGCTTTCCTACTAAGAAGTGAATTCCATGAGGGCAAAGATTTGGTCTGTCCTGTGTATTACAGATGCTGAGTAAAGATTTTATATTAATTGTTCATATTAACTAAGGGTTTATAAATCCATTTTCATCACCAAGACAGACAGACAGACAGACAGACAGACAGACACACACACACACACACACACACACACACACACACACACACACACTTTTAAAAAGCAAGTACCAGGGGAGTTCCCATTGTGGTGCAGCTGAAACAAATCTGAATAGTATCCATGAAGATGCAGGTTCAATCCCTGGCCTCGCTCTGTTGGTTGGGGAACTGGCATTGCCATGAGCAGGTTGCAGACAAGGCTCGGATCCCTGTATTGCTGTGGCTGTGCTGTAGGCCGGCAGCTGTAGCTCTGATTTGACCCCTAGCCTGGGAATCTCCATGTGCAGCGGGTTCAGGCCTAAAACGGAAAAAAAAAAAAAAAAAAAAAAAAAAAGCAAGTGCTGGGAGTTCACTTTTCCAGCATCACAGTGAAGATGGTATTTGCAGCTTCCAGGGAAGGTCACACTTCCTGATGCTGCCACCAGAGGGCAGGCAGTGCCTTCGCAAAGCAGGGGTTTTTTTTATTGGTTTTTTTCGGGGGGGGGGGGTGTTGGCATATGGAGTTCCTGGCCAGGGGTCAGATCCAAGTCACAGTGGCAACCTAAGCCACAGCTGGCAACACCGAATCCTTAACCCACTGTGCTGGGCCAGGGATTGAACCTGGGTCCCAGCCCTCCCAAGACGCCATCAATCCTGTTGTCAAACAGTGGAACATGGTTCTTTTTTTTTTTTTTTTTTTTGCTTTTTAGGGCTACACCCATGGCATATGGAGGTTCCCAGGCTAGGGGTCGAATTGGAGCTACAGCTGCTGGTCTACACCACAGCTACAGCAATGCCTACGCCAGAGCCACAGCAATACCAGATCTGAGCTGTGTTTGTGACTTACACCACAGCTCACGGCAACGCTGGATCCTTAACCCACTGAGCGAGGCCAGGGATCGAACCCACAACCTCATGGTTCCTGGTTGAATTTGTTTCTGCTGCATAACAATGGGAACTCCTGGAGCATGGTTCTTAATGTCTGAGGAACAGGTCATTTGATCCTAAAGAGAATTAGCAGAAGCCTCCATCCCCGCCTAGATCTTTGAGAGACCAGAGACAGGGAAAAGCTGGGGTAGACGAGAGATCGGACCTGGGTGAGACCTACCTCTGCAGCAACAGGACATTAGCTTCCTTCAAAAAAAGAAGGAGACCTTTTTAGAAACAGACTGTGACCCTTCTTGGTCACTGAGGAGTTTCCTGAGAGGGGCTTATGAAAGATAACACAACATCGAGTTCCTGTTGTAGGCGTGGCTCAGCGTTTAGCGAACCTGACTAGCATCCACGAGGACAAGGGTTCAATCCCTGGCCTCGCTCAGTGGATTAAGGATCTGGCATTGCCGTGAGCTGTGGTGTGGGTCCAGATGCAGCTCGGATCTGGCATTGCTGTGGCTGTGACATAGGCTGGCAGCTGCAGCTTCTATTTGATTCCAGCCTAGGCATTTCTATATGCCTTGGGGGTGACTGTAAAAAGAAAATTAAAAAAAAAAGGCAATCAGGACTCCTCCCTGAGTGGGTCCTGATTTGTCTTTAAAAGCCTCCCTTCCACTCTAGGGACTGAGTGAGGGGGAAAGTGTGTGCAGCTCGCCTGTCCTGTACAGGAACGGCTAGAGGTCAGCACTGTCCAGCAGGCTATGCGGCTCCCATCAGAGCAGGAAGTGGCCGGAGACAGCGTGGACCCCCACCTTCTCAGGTTCAGGGGGAAAAACTGAGGACAGGAAGCAGGGACAGGACCTGGGCCCCAAGGTGTTGGGATCACTGGCCTTTACCCAGAAGGTCGCCCCTGTGATGGTCCTGCCTGGTGATTCCTCTCGATGCCCCCAGGGGCTGGAAGGTGATAAGGACAGACTCAGACACTCCTGGGGGTTGGGGGGAGGGAGGATGGGCCCATCAGGGGCTGTTCTGGGTCTGGAGGCCTCTAACCTGGACCCGAGGCAGGAGGACCAGAAGGAGAGGTGGCCCCTGGGAGAGAAAGCGAGAGGCAGACAGACAGACGAGAGAGGAGGGAGAAAAGAGGGGTCTCGGCTGTTGCGGGGGCGGGCGAGGGGCAGTCCCTGCTGTTCCCTGGTCTCAGATGGACAAACTGAGGGAGGAGGAGGGCCAGGGCCAGATGGCCTCCTGAATGCGAGTCCTAGTTGTGCCCTCTGCTAGCTGTGGGTCCTGAGCCGGTGGCTTGACCTCTCTGAGCCTCTGCTTTCTCGTTGGCAAAAAGGGATGAGACGCTCAGGTGTTGCAGGACTGACCTGAGGCTAAATGAACCCTCCGTGGAGATATGTCCGCAGGGAGCAGCGCTCCACACGCAGTGGCTTGTTTAGTGAGAACCCCGCCGCCAGTGCCCTTCTGTGCTGGGGCAGCTCGGGACTGAGAGCCCCTGCCCTTCTCTGGGCAGAGGGTGTCTGTGCAGGCGGGCAGCCCCTCCGGTCCTCTGCAGTGCCCCCCAGTTCTGTGCCTGTTTGACCTGGGGCTGGGCTTGCTCCTGGGGCTTCTGGGAAATGAGCCCAGCTCCCTTCTCCTTGACCCTGGGAGTGGAGCATGGGGTGTCTGTGTGTGGGTGTGTGGGTGTGGGTGTGTGGGTGGGTGTGGACATCGGAAGGCTGGGCTCGGGTGTTTGTTTTACTTCGGATCAGCAGTGTGGTGCTGGGCGATGCTTTCCTCTCTCTGGGCCCCCTTCCCTCCTGTGATGGGAACAGGGTAGAAACCTCCCCACAGAGGAGAAGAGATGAGCTGTGAGCATTAAAGGAGACAATAGGTTTACATAAAGGGTATTGTAATCGGCGCAGCTTTGCAGTGGTAACTGTGTGTGTGTGTGTGCGCGCACGCTGATTGTGTGCATGAGAGTGTGAATGAGTGCATCTGTATAGGCGACCTTGGTGCTACATGGTTATAACTGGGAGTGAATTTGTGGGTGTGCATGAAGAGATGGTGGGTGTGTAGCCTCTGCCTTAAATTGTGCCCTTCACAATTGGCAAAGCAGCAGAGTGCCTGGTGAACAGATTCTGAAGCTAGATTCCTGGGCTGAAATCCTCTCTCTACCCCCAAGACAAATTACATAAATTTGTCTTGCCTCATTTTCCTCATTTGTAACATGAGGAAACGGTAACAGTTTCTCTCCCCCAGCTTGAGGGTTCCTGTAAGGATTAGATGAATTAATATTTGCCAAGTCCTTAGGATAAAGCCTGGTACATAGAAGGTGCTAAGTTTTATTTGCTGTAACTACACATTATGATGATCACAAAAGACTTTGCAGTAAATAAGAGGTAATATATACCTACCGTATCCATTGCTTTCACAACCCAGGATGTGGGCAGCGGGGATCTCCTGTGACAGCTGAGGACACTGGAGCCTGGGGAGATGTCTGGCCCTTGGTCACCAAGTCAGGAAAAGACAGGGCTGCTGCCCAAATTGAGGTCCTCTGATCCCAAAGCACTGGTTGGAGAGCAGGGGAGGGGGTGATGCAGGTGCTCTTCCAAGGTCCCCTGAGACCCACTCAGGCAGGCAGCTCTCCTGTTTGTGAAACCAGGTGAGGGGCAGTGTGGGGGGGGGGGTCAGACTGTGGAGAAGGGTTCGGGTCCATGTGCCCCCTCTGCCCACGCCCCTTACCGCTTTTTCTACCCAAAACAAGGGTGTTGCCCCAGGAGGATATTGCCTGCCACCTGCTCAGCTTCTGCCTGGACCAGTGCCAGGTAACCAGTAAGTGTCCAGCCAGTGATGACACCTGCAGAAAAATGGAGGCCCTGAGCTGATACACTGCTGGTCACCTATCTGTATCTGTCCTTTGATTTACTTCCATCCACATTTTTTTTTTCTTTTTAGGGCCATACCCATGGCACATGGATGTTCCCAGACTAGGGATAGAATCGGAGCTACGGCTGCTGCCTACGCCACAGCCACAGCAACGTGGGATCCGAGCCACATCTGCAACCTGCACCTCAGCTGACGGAAACGCCAAATCCTTAACCCACTGAGTAAAGCCAGGAGTCAAACCTGTGTCCTCATGGATACTAGTCAGGTTCATTACTGCTGAGCCACCACAGGAGCTTCCAGCTCCACAGATTTTCACTGAGCCTCTATCAGGGACCACGCACTGCTTCTGGTACTAGGATGCTCTCTGAGTGAACAAATCAGACCAAAATTCTACCTGTGGGATCAAAAACTGTGTTTCCATGACACCCACAAGCCTGGTACAGCTTGAGAAGCGTTTGGCCCCAGTAGGCAGAAGCAGGAAGGCTGGTTTGGGGCGGGGTGGGGTGTGTGTGTGTGTGTGTGTGTGTGTGTGATTGCACAACCTCCAGGACTGACCCCAGCTCCTCCCCTTCCTCACTCCCCTCCTCACAGTCTGTCCCCACCCCTCAGCTGGGCTGTGAAAAGCTCTGTCTCCCAGCCGTTCTCAGAAGCCCTCCTGCGAGGCCCTGAAGATGAGCCAGCTCTGTCTCTCTGCAGCCCTCCTCCTCCTCCTGGGCGCCCTGGTGGCCAGCATCCCAGGGTATGAAGAGAGTGGCCTGGTCCGAGGTAAGTCTTGGCTCACCTCCCGTGTACAGTCTGGGTGGGGAAAGGGGGGCGAGGCCATGAAAAGGGCTGGGGGCAGGGGTGGGGTGGGTGTGCCGACCCTCTCTGGATTTCCACTGGCAAGATGGGCAGTTTTAACTCCGGAGACATTTCTTGACTCTCAAAAGGAGATCATTATGTTTTCAGCTTTAAGACAAATTATTCCACCAAAGGAGTTCCCACTGTGGTGCAGCGGAAACAGATCTGACAAGGAACCATGAGGTTGTGGGTTCGATCCCTGGCCTTGCTCAGTGGGTTAAAAGATCTGGTGTTGCCATGAGCTGTGGTGTAGGTCTCAGACGCAGCTTGGATCCTGCGTTGCTGCAGGCGCCGTCCTAAAAAAAAGCAAAAAAAAAAAAAATTCTGCCAAACTT
This sequence comes from Phacochoerus africanus, assembly GCF_016906955.1. Taxonomy (NCBI): domain Eukaryota; kingdom Metazoa; phylum Chordata; class Mammalia; order Artiodactyla; family Suidae; genus Phacochoerus; species Phacochoerus africanus. The sequence goes on from NC_062546.1 coordinate 15,384,364, forward strand.
TACCATTTGGGGACCCCATCTCTGAGACTCTATTCCTGGTCACTGCCTTGCCCCTGAACTTCACTGTCATTTAATGAATAGATCAGTATTTTTTTTGCCGCTCCCGCAGCATATGGAGGTTCCCAGGTTAGGGGTCTAATCGGAGCTGTAGCCACCGGCCTACGCCAGAGCCACAGCCATGCAGGATCTGAGCCGCGTCTGCAACCTACACCACAGCTCACAGCAATGCTGGATCCTTAACCCACAGAGCAAGGCCAGGGATCGAACCCACACCCTCATGGTTCCCAGTCGGATTCATTAACCACTGAGCCACAACGGGAACTCCGAAAAGATCAGTCTTTGATCCCTGCCCTGGTTCCCGGCCAAGACCTCCTGAAACTCATGGAATGTGCTATCTTTTGTACTGTAATGAGATGAGTCAAGAAAGGGGTCCTGGGGTCGCTTCAGGATGGGGCCGGTGTCCAGAAACTCCCATCACTTGTTTAGAGGATTCAAACTTTCAAGCCCTAGCTCCTCTGGGCAGAGGGGAGGGAACTCAGATTGAGACCCATCACCAATGGCCAATGACTCAATCAATTTGCAGACCTATTGAAGCCTCAGTAAATATCCATAAATATCGGGGTTCAGACAACTTTAGGATGGGGAACACATGAAAGTGATGCGAGGGTATGTGCGCCGAGGCCTCACATCCCTCAACTCCCCTGGGCCCTACACATCTCCAGCTGCCTCTCCGTGTGTTTTAGCCTTTCTAATAAAGTGGGAGCAGTAAGTGAAGGGTTTTCCTGAGTTCTGTCACTGCTTCTATTAAATTTTTTTTTAAGGCTACACCTGCAGTGTATGGATGTTCCCAGGCTTGGGTTGCATCAGAGCCACAGCCACCCGCCTATGCCACAGCCACATCCCTGGCAATGCGGGATCTGAGCTGCCTCTGCAACCTATGCTGCAGCTTGTGGCCACACTGGATCCTAAACCCACTGAGCGAGGCCAGGGATCAAATCCACATCCTCCCTGACACTATGTCGGGTTCTTAACTCATGGAGCCACAACAGGAACTCCGGTGAATTACCAAACATGGTGGTGGGGATTTCTAGCCAGTTGGCTACAAGCCTGAGTGACTCCAGACCTTGTGGCGGGCATTTGAAGTGAGGGCAGTCCTGAACCCTCAACCTGTGGGATCTGCACAAACTCCACGGATTTCATATCAGAAGTCAACTGACTTGGGGGATGCCGAGTCAGTGTTGGAGAATTGCTTGGCATTGGTAGAGACACCACATATGCGGTGTCAGGGAAAGAACCCAGACTCACTCTCCCCTGGGATTTAATGGCTCGAGTGAGGCTTGGGGACATGGGACAAATGGAAGCAGGACACCGCATCCAGAAACCCTCACCAAGTTATTTGCATTTTAAGAGCTCCTGGGAGAATCAGGTAGTTTCTCAAATGGGTTGGTTGTGACATGATGGTATATTGTCCTGAGTCCACCACTCATGTGCTCTGTGACGTGGGACAGGTCATCTTCGATGTCTTCACGTGAACAGGGGATTTATGTTACACAGGTTCTTTGAATGGATTATCAAGCAGGAGTATAAAGACTTTAATCGCATGTCACAACACATCTTGTCCATTTTCCACCAAGATGTGTGGGAGTTCCCGTCATGGTGCAGTGGTTAACAAATCCGACTAAGAACCATGAGGTTGCAGGTTCGGTCCCTGGCCTTCCTCAGTGGGTTAAGGACCCGGCGTTGCTGTGAGCTGTGGTGTAGTTTGCAGACACAGCTCAGATCCCGCGTTGCTGTGGCTGTGGCGTAGGCCAGTGGCAACAGCTCCAATTCGACCCCTAACCTGGGAACCTCCATATGCTGTGGGAGTGGCCCTAGAAAAGGCAGAAAGACAAACAAACAAAAAAAAGAGACGTGTTATGCTGAAAAAAGGTCTCTCCCTACCTCCTTTCACCCAAGAAAAAAATATTTAGGTGGCAAAGACTGATTATTCCTCTCTAATTAAAATGAATCAGGAAAATGTGGGACAGCTGATCAGAGCAATTCCAGGGAGGGTGAGAAACACAGCAATTCTGTGAGTGTGTTCGTGGGCCAAGGCTGCTTTTTTTCCACGTTGGCGCAATATTAGCAACGTCTCAGGGCCCTTTCCTTTGTCTCTGGTTTGATGATTATTTCTTCTCCTATCAGGTTATAGAATGTTAGAGATAGAATGATAATTATACAGACATGCCCCATGTTCAAATAGACATTTCACTAACAGGAATTCGATTCTATCCATTCTATTCAACGACTGTGCAGTTTGCCTGCGCCTGAAATAGGAGATTCATTCCCTTGACAAATATTTATTAAGTTCCCTACAAAGCATGTTCTAGGTGTGGGGAAATAACTGTAAAATACGACAAAATAGTTTGCCTTCCGGAGGGAGACAGACAATAGATAAAGTTAGGAGCTTTTTGAAGGGAGCCAATTGTGGGGCTAAAGGACACTCTGCTCTTTCCATAGATTGATCATCAAAACCCTCTGTGATAAGGGGCCTTTGAGCAGAGGCCGCAGAACGAACGTGTGTTTGAGCAGAGGCCAGGGTAGAGCTGAGTGGGTGGAAGGCAGGGGAGTGAAAGGTAATGAGACCGAAGAGGCCATGGGGACAGATTCAGAGGACTTAGTAGGACTTTGTAAGAATCCGAATGTGAGTACAGCCAGATGGGCATTAATCTCTAAACCCCTGTGACTCAGTTTACAGGAAGAGAAGGGCAAAGAAACCATGAGACTTATGGGACATTTCCATCCTAAGATCCCTATTGGACAAGGACTGATATAGGTAACTGGGCAAGGCCAATAAGAGAGAACCACATCCTTCTGGACCCCACGTTGGTAACCCCCATCTTTAAGGGATAAAACCCCTACAGGATGAAAGACGGGGGGATTCCCCCTCCCCCTCCCAGCTTTCCTGGGAGCTGTTTGCGTTCCTGTAATAAAGACTTTGCTTGCTTGCCAAAAAAAAAGAGAGAGAGAGAGAGAATTTGACTGAGAGAGATGGGGAGTCACGGAGGGTGTGGGTATGGGAACAACGGGCCAGAACTCAAGTTGTCACAGGCTCTCTGGGGCTGCAATGTGGAGAGTGGCCTCTAGGGGGCGAAGGGCGGAGACTGAGTCCCGCTGAGCAAGGTGCGGCCGCCGCCGTGGTCCAGATGAGCGATGATGGGACTGTGTCCCTGTGTTGTTCTCTGGGGCGATCCCAGTCCTTTTGAATAACATGAGTGACCTGGAGTGTTGAGGTGTTTTAGGAGGCTTCATTACCTATTTATGATTCATTCCATCATTAGCCACTGATTATTGTTCAACGTCCAGCTTCTCTCCCTCCCTGAGTTGGAGGCGGGGTGTAGGCAAAAGATCCTACCGGAGGGTGAGGATAAAAGTTCCAAGTCTCCTGTCAGGCAGGGGTTTCCCCTGGCAACCAGCGCCTGTTCTGAGGTTCCTAGGAGCTTTCCCAGCGTCACCCAATTCACATAACAAAAGACACCTTGCTTCTCCCAGCACTTAGGAAATACACAAACTTTTAAGAACTCTGCGTCGGGAATAGAATGAAAAACAAATACGTATTTCTTATTATAAATCACAATAGCAATACTGTGCCAATATTCAATTTATTCAGTCCCCATGAGGGAACCAAAGTTAACACGCTGGTGTGTTTTCTCTATGCCTCTCCTCACTACTGCATAATTCCTTCATATTTTTTATTAATAGTGGAAACTTTCTACCATATACGTAAGTGCAGAGGATAGCAGAAAACCCTTGTATCCATTGTCCAGCATCATAATTATTGACATACGGAAAATCTGGGGGGTTTAGTTTTCTGTATTTTTAGGACTGCACCTGAGGCATATGGAAGTTCCCAGGCTAGGGGTCGAATTGGAGCTGCCAGCCTATGCCACAGCCAAAGCAACCCAGGATCCTAGCCGTGTCTGTGACCTCCGCTGAAGCTCACAGAAACGCTGGACCTTCTTTTTTTTTTTTTTTTTTTTGGCTTTTTAGGGCCGAAACCACTGCATATAGAGGTTCCCAGGCTAGGGGTCTAATTGGAGCTGTAGCCACTGGCCTACACCACAGCCACAGGCAACGCCAGATTGTAGCCACAGCTGTGACCTACACCACAACTCATGGCAAAGCCGGATGCTTAATCCACTGATGGAGGCCAGGGATCAAACCTGCATCCTCATGGATACTAGTCAGATTCGTTTCTACTGAGCCACAGTGGGAACTCCTGGAAAATATTTTTTTACCTGTGTTCTCCTATTTTTTTGGCAGAGCTTTTTGAAGCTAATCCAAGGCATCACACCAACTAATTCATAAATCCTTCATGAAGGATATATAAATGTTTACATGATTACCATGTCATGATCACACCTAGCAACATTAATAATAATATCCCAGAAAGCAGGCTGTCAAATAGCCTTTCCTTTTTTTCTTTTTTGCTTTTGAGGGCCGCACCTGTGGCATATGGAGGATCCCAGGCTAGGGGTCAATTCCGAGCTACAGCTGCCCGCCTACACCACAGCCACAACAAAGCCAGATCTGAGCCACCTCTGTGACCTACACCACAGCTCACGGCAAGGCCAGATCCTTAACCCACTGAGTGAGGCCAGGAATCGAACCGGCAACCTCGGCTCCTAGTCGAATGCATTTCTGCTGCACCATGACAGGAACTCCTCAAAGAGCCTTTTTAATTTGACATCCCCCACACTCCTCCCACTGTCTAGTGTAAAAAACCTGGTAGTTGAAGTCGTTGATCTTGCAGACCAAGCTATCACGGCCATCTTCACAATGACCCAGAATTCCTCCCACCCCTGCAGCCCAGCGGCCTGCCTTCTGCCTGGAGCCTCCCTACACGGGGCCCTGCAAGGCTCGGAAAATCAGATTCTTTTATGATGCCGAGTCCGGGGTCTGCAAGACCTTCATCTACGGAGGCTGCCGTGCGCGGCAGAACAACTTCCTGAGCTATAGTAATTGCATGAGGACGTGCGGTTCCTCGCGGGACTTCTGGTAAGACCTGGGGTGGGGCAGGGGGAAGGGGAAGGGCTGGGGAGAGAGGCGGAGCTCTCGGGGCCCCACACCCCTCACCCCCACAGTGTCTCTCCCCCTCCCCCCCTCCTCCCAGGACACGTGGCCTCCGTGTCCTGTGACACCACAGCCTCAGCACCTCCTCCACGGGCCAGCTTGGCAGAAGCTCGTCCCTAGAAGCCCCATCTTTGTGACCTGAGCCTCCTCCCATGCTCCCCTTGCTCAGATGGGAACCCTGAGTCAGCCACCCTGCAGAGCAGGCCTGCGGTGCTCCTGAGCGCCCCCACCTAAGGCCCAGAAAACCCACCTCCTCTTCGTTGGCCATCCTGGTCCTGGGGGGACTGTGGTTGCCCGCTTCTGGGAAGGTCTAGGACCTGTCGGGATGTTCAGGGCGCAGGTCTGGGGCCTCAGAGGTGTCGATCAGCAAGTTCCTTTGTTTTTGCAGGTAATCAGTGAAATGTCGTCCCCCGAGAGGCTGAAGATTGAGGACCCCCACCCTCGGCTGGGCTGGGGTTGCATCTGAACCAGTCCAGCCTCCCCTGCTCCCTTCTCAGCCCCACCTTCCTCATCAGACTCCTGCCTCTGTCCTTCCGCCCATGGGTCTATGTGTTTGAGCTGCGTGTCATCCAGGCAGCTCTAAGCACCATGAGAGCGAGGCTTCCCTTTACCCCGAGCACCGAGCACTGTCCCTGGCTCAAAGGAGACGGTCCATGATTCTTAGAGAAATGAAGGAAGGAATGCAGGAGCCCAGCTCCTCACAACTCGATCGGCCATGGAGTCTGTGGCTGGAAGGCAGGACTCCTGTTCCAGCCTCATCCTCACTGCACTCTCTCCTTCATTCCTCACCCAAAGGTCACGGCTCTCCTTGCCTAAAGCAGCGATGGAATTTCTGGCAGCCAGTTCTCAGCATTGATGGCAGGAGATGCGTTTTCACTTTCCCCCACAATGATATCACAGTCCCCCTGCCTTACATTTAAATAAAAGCATATACAAATCAGCCAACTGGAGTGGATTCTGTTGTGTGCAACTAAGAATCTTACCATTAGGGTCCATGGACACGGCGGTGATTTTGGAGAGACCGGAGTTGAGTGATGGCTTGAAATGAGATCTTAATTCTCTGCTCAGGAATTGAACCTGGGCAGCCTGGATGAAAACCAGGAATCTTAGCTACGAGACTAGCTAGAAGCTAAAAGAAGAACTGGCCTGATTCTCGCCCCCTGTTGAGAGCAAGAAGGTTTCAAGGAGGCAACGATGATAAAAACAGGTACAAAGTCTGCTGTTACCAACACAGTTCAACATGTGGGAGCGCCCACAGAGAAGCAGTCTATTTACCTAAGGCAGAAGCGAAGCGGTAATACACACCCGAAGGAGACGAATGGGTGTGGGTGTCTGCTTGCGTGAGGAGTGTGCCAGCAAGGTGATTTAAATCATTTATATAGGACAGTTCTTCTGGGTATTTGTTTACCATCGGCCAATGATGTTGCTTTATTTCTCACACCTAACCAGACCCAAGGCCCTCCTCAACGGGCTTGCATAGCTTTTGGCCAAGATGGATTGCAGAGCAAAGGGTTATGAGACAGCTGTCAGGACTTATTATGGCCTGAGGCCCCCTCCCCTTCTGACCTAGAGAGGTCCTTCTGCACATGTGGAGTTGGGGTCTCCCTGACCTCAAGAATAGGAAGTATGCAATCTTCGCCCCTCTCTGCCCCTGCCATTCCCATTAGTCAACATGTGCACAGAAGACAAGTTTGTTATTGGCCTTGTGCCTGGTGTGATTTCTATCTGGAAGTATAGACAGGTGGCTGGTTGTAAATGTCTATCTGGAGCCCATCCATCTCCTGCCTCAGTGGTACTTCTCATTCTTCTTCTCTTTTTAAAATAATTTTTAGGGCCAAACCCATGGCGTATGGAAGTTCCCAGGCTAGGGGTCAAATCGGAGCTGCGGCTGCCAGCCTACACCACAGCCACAGCCCCAGCAACAGGGGATCCGAGCCATGACGGCAGCCTACACCACAGCTCACAGCAATGCCCGATCCTTAACCCATTGAGCGAGGCCAGGGATCGAACCCACTTCCTCATGGATGCTAGTCGGGTTCGCTACTGCTGAGGCATGACGGGAACTTCTCACCATAATTCTATAAGTTTGATGGAAAGAGAGGAAGGCAACCTCTGACTTTTGCGAGCTGACCTGGCACCAGAGTTGGCCTTCCGTTCTACTCCTGAACATAAACATTTCACAAAACAGTAAGGTTAAACAGGCCATTCTGTGCCCATGATGGATCAGGACAAAAATAGGACACTCTTTAATCATATTTGAAACAGACAAAATGAGCTGAATTATACAAACCACCAAAATGACCAAGCACCTCCATATCTTGAGTGGCTGCTGCTTCTTTACCCAAAACAGCTCTAACCTCTATCTGGTCTTCCCTTCTTAGACTTAAGAGTAAGATACCCGGTCAGGGAGTTCCGGTTGTGGCTCAGTGGCAACGAACAGGACCAGTATCCGTGAGGACTCGGGTTCGATCCCTGGCCTCGATCAGTGGGTTAAGGATCCCGAGAAGCCGTGAGCTGTGGTGTGGGTCACAGATGCAGCTGGGATCTGGCATTGCGGTGGCTGTGATGTAGCTGGCAGCTGCAGCTACCATTTGACCCCCAGCCTGGGAACTTCCATATGCTGTGGGTGTGGCCCTAAAAAGACAGTAGTAATAATGATACCCAATCAGAGACCTGCCCGCTTCCTGACAGCATCCATCCAGAGCAAAGCCAGCTTCCTGAAACCTCCGCCAAGTCACCTACCACAAGCCCACCTCTTGTAAGTCCTTTCTAACTTGCCCTCAATCAGAAGCCATGGTGTCCCCAGGGTGTGTGTTCATCTGGCTGCAGTGAGTAATAAACCCAACTCGTTCAACCAGGAACAGAGTGTTTCAGGTGCTCTGTGGCTGGAGACATTGACAGGTATAAGCGTAATTTTTATTTATTACATAAGGGAAGTGAAATTCAGAGATGCTGAGAAATTTGCCCAAGACTTCAATGTAGTTAAGGGCAGAACTAACTCTACATGTGCTATATTTAAAAATCTATGCTACTCAAAGTCTCTAGGCCTCAATGATTTCATCAGCAGTGAGAAAGACTCTGCTCTACAAAGGTCCCTCCAGGAAGTTCCCATGTCATGCAGCAGGTTCAGGATCTGGCATTGGTGCAGCTGTGGCTCAGGTTGGAACTATAGCAAGGGTGCCATCCTTGGCGTGGGATCTTCCACATGCTGCAGGTGAGGCCAAAAGTAAAATAAAATAAGAGAAAATAAATAAAATAAAATAAGGAGTTCCCATCATGGCTCAGCGGAAACAAATCTGACTAGCATTCATGAGGATGCAAGTTTGATCCCTGGCTTCACTCAGTGGGTTAAGGATCTGGGGTTGCCATGAGCTGTGGTGTAGGTCGCAGATGCAGGTTGAATCCTGAGTTGCTGTAGCTGTGGTGTAGGCCAGCGGCTACAGCTCTGATTCGACCCCTAGCCTGGGAACCTCCATATACCATGGGTGCGGCCCTAAAAAGCAAAAAAAAAAGAAGAAGAAGAAGAAGAAGAAGTCCATGTTGTAACCATGATATATTAAGACAAAGATAAAACACTTTGTAATCATGTTTGAACACAAACAAAACGAGCTGCATTATACAAACCACCAAGATGACCAAGCATCCCTGTATCTTGAGTGGCTTCTCCTTCTTTACCCAGTGCAGCTCTCACCTATCTCTCGTCTTCCCTTCTTCGACTTAAGGTTAAGATACCCAGAGACCTGCCTGCTTCCTGACAGCATCCCTCCAGAGCAAAGCCAGCTCCCTGAAGCCATGTGGTTCCCCTGTGTGCGTGTTCGCCTGGCTGCAGGGAGTACTAAGCCCAACTTGTTCAACCAGGAACAGGAGTGTTTCAGGTGGTCTGTGGCTGGAGATATTGGCAGGTGTAAGCATTATCTTTTTTTTTTTTGTCTTTTTTTGACTTTTAGGGCCACGCTGGTGGCATATGGAGGTTCTCAGGCTAGGGGTCCAATCAGAGCTATAGTTGCCGGCCTACAGCCACAGCAACTTGGGATCTGAGCCTCGTCTGCAAGCTACATCACAGCTCAGGCAATGCCAGATCCTTAACCCACTGAACGGGGCCAGGGATTGAACCCACGTCCTCATGGATGCTAGTCGGATTCGTTAACCACTGAGCCAGGATGCGAACTCCAAGCATTATCTGTATTACACAAGAAAAGTGAAACTCAGAGACATTGAGAAATTTGTCTAAGAACAAGATAGTGAGGACAGAACCAGCTTTATCTGCATTCTCATATTTAAGTAAGACCCTTGCAGGAGTTCCCGTCGTGGCACAGCAGAAACGAATCTGACTAGGAACCATGAGGTTTCAGGTTCGAAGTGGGTTGGGGATCCGGTGTTGCCACAAAGTGCAAATGCGGCTTAGATCTGGTGTGGCTGTGGTGTAGGCCAGCAGTCGAAGCTCCAATTCGACCCCCAGCCTGGGAACTTCCATATGCCACACGTGCACCATAAAAAGAAGAGAAAAATAGGCTTCTGGACACATGGAAGAGACTTACACCCGGAGGTTAGGGAACTCAGTTCCTGGTTTTCTCCCTTGCCTGCCAAAGCCCTAGAGCAAGCCTGGCAGGTGGACTGGGTCCCAAGGCCTGCCTGGGAGGCTTGCTCTTCCCAGAGTCCTGTGAATGGGGCCGCCTCCATCTCTGGACAAAGGACTTGGGGCCCCTGGTCTGGCAAGACTCCCAGGAACCGTTTCAGTGGAGGAGAGAGGCTACAAGTTAGGAGAGCACCTCACCCGTCTTAAAGACGGGCAGTGAGGACCTGAGAGGGACAGGATCTTCCCCAAAGTCACACCGCCACCCCTGGCTGGGCAGGAGCCATAGCCCAGGGGGCTCCCTTTGCCCTGGGTGATGGGACGAAATCAGGACCCCTCCCTGAGCGCCCTCCCCCTTCTTCATCCTTAAAAGCTTCTCTTCACTCTAGGGACTGGGGGAGGGGAAGCGTGTGTGTGGGAAGCTCCGTGAGGGAACAGATTGGGCACAAGTCCACCTGTGGAGGAGTTCCCGTCGTGGTGCAGCGGAAACGAATCCAACCAGGAACCATGAGGTTGCGGGTTCAATCCCTGGCCTCGCTCAGTGGGTTAAGGATCCAGCATTACCATGAGCTGTGGTGTAGGTCGCAGAACGGCTCGGATCTGGCGTGGCTGTGGCTGGGGCTGTGGCCAGCAGCAACAGCTCCGATTAGACCCTTAGCCTGGGAACCTCCGTGGCCCTAAAAAGACAAACAAACAAAAGTCCACCTGTGGACTCACAGTCTATTTTTCCACGACACCCACAAGCCTTGTCCAGTTTGAGAAGCACTGTCACTGAGCATCTGGCCCCAACAGGCAGAGGCAGGAAGCCTGGTTGGGGGGGGGGTGTCGGAATTGCACAACCTCCAGGACTGACCCCAGCTCCTCCCCTTCCTCACTCCCCTCCTCACAGCCTGTCCCCACCCCTCAGCTGGGCTGTGAAAAGCTCTGTCTCCCAGCCATTCTCAGAAGCCCTCCTGCGAGGCCCTGAAGATGAGCCAGCTCTGCCTATCTGCAGCCCTCCTCCTCCTCCTCCTCCTGGGCACCCTGGTGGCCAGCACCCAGGGGTGTGAAGAGAGGAGCCAGATAGAAGGTAAGTCCCAGCTCACGTCCCCTGTACAGGCCAGGTGGGGAGATGGGGGCGAGGCCATGGAAGGGCTGGGGGGGCAGGGTGGGGTGACATTTCATGACTCTCAAAGGAAAATCATTATGTTTTCAGCTTTTTTTTAAAAAAAATTCAGGCATTCCCATTGTGGCTCAGTAGTAACGAACCCGACTAGTATCCATGAGGATGTGGGTTCAATCCCCGGCCCCACTCAGTGGGTTAAGGATCAGGCTGCCAGGAGCTGTGGTGTAGGTCACAGAGCGGCTCAGATCTCAAGCTGCTGTGGCCATGGCAGCTGTAGCTCTGATTTGATCCTGACTTCCATCAGCTGCACATTTGGCTCTAAAAAGAAAAAAAAAATCATCCTGCCTAACTCTACCGGATCAGAGACCCCAATCTCTGAGACTCTCTATTCCTGGTCACTGCCTTGTCCCGTAGCCTTTCTGTCGTGTACTGAGAAGCTCAATATTTGATCTTTGTCCTGGTTCCTGGCTGAGGGCTCCTGAAACTCTTGAATGGTACTGTCTTCCACAGAGTCATGCGATGCCTGAGGAACAGGACCCAGGGTAGTTTCAGGACAGGGCTGGTCTCCACAAAGTCCCAGCAGGTGCTTAGAGGGCAAGAACTTTCAGCCCCAGTACCTCTGGGGTGAGAGGAGGGCACTGACCCTGAGTTCAATCACCAACGGCCAGTGACTCAATTTGCCAGCTTATGGATGCCTCAATTAAAACCCCTAAAATGGGAGTTCCTGTCGTGGCTCAGTGGAAATGAATCTGGCTAGTATCCATGAGGATGCAGGTTCGATCCCTGGTCTCGCTCAGTGGGTTAAGGATCCGGCGTTGCTGTGGCTGTGGTGTAGGCCGGCAGCTGTAGCTCCAATTCGACCCCTAGCCTTAAAAAACAAAAAACAAAACAAAACAAAAACCCCACCACCTGAAAACACCTGTATTGCCCTCCTTGCTTTGGAAATTTCAGGGTATTTAGAAGGTCTGAGGCAGGAAGGAAGAAGATCAAATATATTTTTATTGTAAATCGCAACAACAGTACTTCCTCAATACACAATTATTCCAGTTCCTGAGAGGCAACCAAAGCTGATACAGTGGTATCTTTTTCTCCACGCCTTTCACCTCTACAGCATGATGCCGTCACAGTTTTGTAGTAGTCAGACCTTTCTACCATATACACATAAGTGCAGAGACTTGCATTATAAAACCTATGCACCCATCTTCCAGCCTCAATAATTATCGACACATGGAGAATATCGTTTCCTGTGTCTGCCACTTTTTTTTTGTCTTTTTGCTATTTCTAGGGCCACTCCCGCGGCATATGGAGGTTCCCAGGCTAGGGGTCGAATCAGAGCCACAGCCATCGGCCTACACCACAGCCACAGCAACGCCGGATCCTTAACCCACTGAGCGAGACCAGGGATCGAACCTGCAACCTCATGGTTCCTAGTCGGATTCGTTAACCACTGCGCCACCAAGGGAACTCCGCCATGTTTTTAAAAAAAGAGATGTCTGAAGCGAATCCAAGACCTCCTGCCAATTAATCCATAAATACTTCAGGAGGGTATTTAAACATTTACGTGATTACCATGTCATCGTCACGTCTCAGCATGAATAACAATGTCCCAGAAAGCATGTCAGCAAACGGCCGCTTCCCACTTCCCAGCCCTGCACCCCTCCCATTCTCTAGTGCAAATCAATTGGTCTCTGCAGTTGGTCACCTTGTAGACAGAGCTCCGGGGACCCTCCTTCCAACTGACCAGAGCTCCTCCCGTCCCCGCAGAGCTGCCACCTGCCTTCTGCCTGGAGCCTCCCTACACGGGGCCCTGCAAGGCCCGTATGATCAAGTATTTCTACAACATCAGATCCAGGAGCTGTGAGGAATTTATATATGGTGGCTGCGAAGCCAAGAAGAACAACTTTGAGGCGATGGAGGACTGCATGAGCACCTGCGGTTCCTGGCGGGACTTCTGGTAAGACCTGGGGCGGGGCAGGGGGAAGGGGAAGGGCTGGGGAGAGAGGCGGAGCTCTCGGGGCCCCACACCCCTCACCCCCACAGTGTCTCTCCCCCTCCCCCCCTCCCAGGACACGTGGCCTCCGTGTCCTGTGACACCACAGCCTCAGCACCTCCTCCACGGGCCAGCTTGGCAGAAGCTCGCCCCTGGAAGCCCCATCTTCGTGACCTGAGCTTCCTCCCATGCTCCCCTTGCTCAGATGGGAACCCTGAGTCAGCCACCCTGCAGAGCAGGCCTGCGGTGCTCCTGAGCGCCCCCACCTAAGGCCTGGAAAACCCACCTCCTCTTCGTTGGCCATCCTGGTCCTGGGGGGACTGTGGTTGCTCGCTTCTGGGAAGGTCTAGGACCTGTCGGGATGTTCAGGGCGCAGGTCTGGGGCCTCAGAGGTGTCAATCAGCAAGTTCCTTTGTTTTTGCAGTGGACCTGTCCTCCCCCGAGATGCTGAAGATTGAGGAGGCCCCACCCTCGGCTGGGCTGGGGTTGCATCTGAACCAGTCCAGCCTCCCCTGCTCCCTTCTCAGCCCCACCTTCCTCATCAGACTCCTGCCTCTGTCCTTCCGCCCATGGGTCTATGTGTTTGAGCTGCGTGTCATCCAGGCAGCTCTAAGCACCATGAGAGCGAGGCTTCCCTTTACCCCGAGCACCGAGCACTGTCCCTGGCTCAAAGGAGACCGACCATCTCTAATTCTTTGTGGAATGAAGGAATGAAGGCAGAAGCACCGATCCTCACCACTGTAGGGCCTGGGATTTGAAACCAAGTCCCTCATTTCTAGAGGAATGATGGAGTGAATGCAGGAGCTCACAACTGGAGTGACTACAGAACCTGGGGTTTGAAGGCGGGACTTTTGTCCTAACCCCTATCCTCCCCTTCATCCTCTAATAAGAATTATTATTAATTTATGGCATTTTAGTGGAAAAGAACTTGTTACTAATTAGAGGAGTTTGGCTTCAGTAGCCCTGGATGTTGCTGTGTGGTCCCGGGCAAGTCACTTCACCTCTCTGAGCCACAGTTTCTTTGTTTGCAAAAGAGAGGGTGATGGTATCTGTCTTAAGGAATTCCTGGGTTTGGGTATTTTCAAAAATTACGTTGCTTATGGTGCTAAAGTGTTTTGAACACCACCGAGCAAAATGCTTGCTTAAAAATAGAGTTTTGTGGAGTTCCGGTTGTGGTGCAGTGGAAACGAATCCAACTAGGAACCATGAGGTTGTGAGTTCGACCCCTGGCCTTGCTCAGTGGGTTAAGGATCTGGCGTTGCCATGAGCTGTGGTGTAGGTTGCAGACTCGGTTCGGATCCCGAGTTGCTGTGGCTCTGGTATAGGCCGGTGGCTACAGCTCCAATTAGACCCCTAGCCTGGGAACCTCCATATGCCCTAAAAAAAAAAAAAAAAAAAAGCCAAAAAAATAGAGTTTTGTTTCCTTGGCTCCTGACTGCCTTGAAAGTGTGCTGTCTACTACAATAAAGAAGAGAACAAACAACATTTTTTGTAGTGTCACCACGTGGAAGTCCGCCCTCGGGAAGTCCCTTGGTGGCCAAAGTTCTCTGAAAAGGTCTCTTTCTTCCTCAGAGGTAACCTAACGCCTTAATTCCATGACAGACCTCACCCAGGCCCAGTCCCTTGCCCCACCCCGCCCTGCCCTTCATTTGACCCTCTGGTGCTTCAAAAATGTAGGAGAGAGGTGGGGGCTTCTGCTGGTTCTCCTTGGGATCAAGTCACCTGTTCCTCAGCCCGTAGGAGCCACTTTTTAAGGTGGGCAGTGCCTGCCCTCTGGTGGCAACATGAGGAAGTACACCCTCTCCCTGAAGCCGCACAAACCACCACCCCTGTGACTTGGAAAAATTGAAGTCTTTTGGTTCCTGATTATTTATTTATTTATTTATTTATTTATTTTCGTGGCCACACCTGTGGCATAGGGAAGTTCCCAGGGTAGGTCAAATTGGAGCTGCAGCTGCTGATCTACACCACAGCAACCCCAGTTCTGAGCCACATCTGTGACCTACACCACAGCTCACAGCCCGTAACCCACTGAACAAGGCCAGGGATCGGACCCACATCCTTGTGGCTACTAGTCGGGTTCCTTACCACCTAGCCACAACGGGAACTCCTCCACCCAATTATTAAGATTTTGTGTATGTGTGTGTAGGCAGTAGTTTATAAATCACTAATAATTTATAAATCATTAATATGAATAATGAATACAAAATATTTTCTCAGTATCTGTACTGCACAGGATGCACCAAATCTGCTCTCACGCAGTTGATTTGCTAGAAGGCAATCCTGTGAGATATTGAACAAGTGATTAATGAGAAATGTGGTGTCCGTTAGTGTGAAGGGAGGTAACAGAGGGACCCGCCTCGCATGGAGGCGGGGGGGGGGGGGCGCTGGGATGGAGGGAACCCCCTGGGGAAGGGAACTTTAGCTGAGAGCTGATGAATGAGCAAGAGTCCCTGCAAGGAGGTGGGGGGAGGTTGTTCTCAGTAGATGGAAAAGCAAGAGATGGAGGAGGAGGAGGAGTGAGATGAGTGAGGGGAGGAGGGAGACGCTCCTGGGTGTAGACGTGGGGACCAGACCTGAGGGGCCTTGTGAGACAAGCTGAGGGTTTGGGGCTTTATCTGAGGCCAGAGGAAGGGCCTGGACAAAGTGAGGAGAAGCTGCTGGAGGCTGGAGAGGAAGGGCGGGCTCGAGGCCGTGGGGTCATGACCCGTGTGCAGGGGGGGGATGGGAGCAGCCTGGACTCCGCAGCGAGCAGGGGCGGCAGAGGAGCCCGTGAGGAGGGACAGCCCACGGGCTTTGCTACGAGATGCTCCTGGGGGGCGAGGAGAAGGAAGGAGCGAGGACAGCTGTCAGTTTCCCGGGAGAAGCGGGGACACACAAGTCTTTGAGGGGAAAGATGAAGAGTCGAGTTTGGTCCATCTTGGGTCCAGGATGCCTGCAGAAGTCTTGTGGGAAGATGCTGAGTAGACACGGGTTCATCCAGTCACTCGTTCAGCAAACGCTGATTAGGATAGAATGCGCTGGTGATTGAAAGCTCAGAATAGACCCCATGGCTGCAAACTCTGGAACCGTCAACTTACCAGCTGTGCGGACAATCGCCTGACTGCTGCCATCATCTAACTCTTCGCACAAGGGGAGGGGGGAGAACCGCACCTGCCTCTTACGGAGTAGAGGACCGAGGGGGTGAATCCAGGTAAGAGCTTGGGAACGGGGCCTGCACCCAGGAAGGATCAGTAACCATGTCCTGCCTGAGTGCCTACTGGGTGTGCCAGGCTCTGACCTAGGCTCTGGGTCCCAGGCTCTGGGTCCCAGCGGTGGACGTCGCACAGCTCCCTGCTCTCCTGGAACCGACACTGTAGCTGGGGGGAGGGAGGAATACACCATCAGTGATGATGAACAAGATGCCTTTCAGCCTGTGATCACTTCTAGCAAGGAAATCTCCCAGGTCCAGGCACAGTGAGCTGGTTAAGGCAGGCGGTTCTGACTGGAGGGAGAGAAGGAGCAGTTGGAGTGTCCAGGGGATGCAGAAGGAAGAGTGAGCACGGCCCCTACAGGTTGAGGGCTCAGTCCTACAAGACTGGCCCCACTTCAAACTCCAGTCAGAAGTCTCCAGGGTCCCCCACAAGTTGACCAAGGGGCTATAAATTCAGGGGTTCCAGACCCCTACTTCCCACTTTCAATATTCACTAGGACAACTCACGGAATTCAGCACAGACAAGAAAGTAAGTAAATACTGTTCCCATTTAGTATAAAGAATAAAACTCAGCCAAAGAGAGGAGCTGCGGAGGGCGAGGAGTTCCCGGGGTACGGAGTTCCACGCCCCACGGAGCACATCACCCCCATGGCACCTGGATACTGCACCACCCCCATGTGCTTCTTTAATTCATTTGACTATCTTCTTCAAACTTTTTTTTTTTTCTTTTTCAGCCACTCCTGTGGCATATGGAAATTCCCAGGGCCAGGGATCAAATCCAAGCCAGAGATGCAACCTACATCACAGCTTGCAGCAACAGTGGATCCTTAACTCACTGAGCGAGGCCAAGGATCGAACCCACATCCTCATGGATCCTAGTCGGGTTCTTAACCTGCGGAGCCACAACAGGATTCCCCTTTAACCTCTTTTAATGTGGTAAATGCCTGTTTCCCTCTGGGGTTTCCTTAACTGAGGTCGGTCGTGCAGGTGGTAGATGCCCATGTGACAGACACAGTAAAAACCCAAGACACCCAGGCAGGAGCCAGCTTCCCTGGTGGGTAACACCTTGGACACACCGGGCCGAGGGAATCAAGCAGATTCTGTGTGACTAGACAGAGAGGAGACATTTGGAAGTTGGTGCCTGCGTTTCTCCAGCTTCACCCCAGGCACTTTCCCCCTTGGTTCATTCAACTCTGCATCCATTCGCTGTAAACTTAAGCATAACACCCTTGTGTCCTGTGGGTTCTTTTAGGAAGGACCTGAGCCTAGTCCTGGGGACCCCAAACACAGGTCCTTTCTGTTGTTTTTCCAGAGAGAAACTATGTCCATAGACGTTAAAGAACTTGTCTGAGGTCACACAAATAGCCAATGGCAAAGCTCGAACGTAAATTCCTCTGCCTCCGGAGTTCCTTGGTGGCTTGGCAGGTAAGGATTCGGCATTGTCACTGCTGTGGTGGATTCCTGGCTGAGAACTTCCACATAGGGCCATAAAAAACCAAAAATCAAACAAACAAAAAAAAAACCCTTCCATCTGCAGTGGTGATGCTTTCACTAACTACTGAAGCACAAGGGAAAATAATCTACTAGATCACAACTGTGGCTTGGATCTGATCCCTGGCCCAGGAACTCCATATGCTCCCCCTGAAACAAAAACACTCTAGATTGGAAAAGCATTTCAGGAGGTCCTAATGTGGCCCACTGGGTTAACGATCTGGCTCATCTGTGTGGCATTGCCAGTTCGATCCCCAGCCTGACACAGTGGGTTAAGGATCTGGCATGGATGCCTTTTGTGGTATAGATCACAGATGCGGCTCAGATTTGATCCCTGGCCTAGGAACTTCCATATGATGTGAGTATGGCCAAAAGGGTGGGGGGAGAAAGAAAGAGAGAAAGAGAGAAAGATGGAGTTCCCGTGTGGCGCAGTGGTTAACGAATCCGACTAGGAACCATGAGGTTGCGGGTTCGGTCCCTGGCCTTGTTCATTGGGTTGAGGACCCGGCATTGCTGTGAGCTGTGGTGAAGGTTGCAGATTCGGCTCGGATCCTGCATTGCTGTGGCTCTGGCGTAGGCCGGTGGCTACAGCTCCAATTGGACCCCTATCTTGGGAACCTCCATATGCCTCGGAAGCGGCTGTAGAAAAGGCAAAAAGACAAAAAAAAAAAGAAAGAAAGAAAGAGAGAAAGCAAGCAAGTGAAGGAAGGAAAGAAAAGAAAAAACATTTCATATTCCAGTACACGAAATGATGCAGAGTGATATCAAAATATAAGTTGTCTCCAAGATAAGCAAAGAGGACTTTAGGCTTTCAGGTAGGAAAAAGCCACCTCTTAGGGAGAAGAACATTTAGGCCACTTCATAGTAACAGTCCATGGCAGAATTCATGGTCCCATAGCCATAACTGTTCCGGGTAAAGAAAGTCTGTTCCGGGATTTTTTTATCCCATCAAATTGTCCTTGAAGGATAAAGACAATATGCACAAATTCAGGGAAAGTAATACCTATAAACCCTTTGTTTCTGTAGAATTATTTTTTTAATCTACATAACAAACCTTTATTACATGCTGATTATATGTTGGAATTATACTCTTTTGGATATATTGAGTTAAACCTTTTTGGAGGCCACACCTGAGGCGTGCGGAAGTTGCCGGAAGTGGTTAGAAGGGGGTCGAACCCTCACCGCTGCAGTCACCAGAGCCACAGCAGTGACAGCCCTGGATCCTTAACCTGCTAAGCCACAAGGGAGCTTCTAAATCAACTATTATTAAAATGAATTTTACCGCTTTCTTTTCCCTCTTTAAAATAGGGCTACTAGAAAATTTCAAATTCTGTTTGTGGCTTTCATTCTGTCTCCACCGTTCAGCACCTTGGTAGAATTTGGGGGAAAAGATTTGGCCTCTTGTTTATTCTGCTCGGTATAGCTTGATCTTTTAAACGTAAGTATGATGATTTATATGAAACAATAAACTCATTATTCCCAAATTAAATAAATAAACCAATGAACAGAGAGCTATGTTCTCTCTCTTGGGATGTTGAAACCATGAGCCGGGAGGCTCTGGATGGGAACCAATAATAACAGAATGGAGAACAGCTGTGCTGGGCCCTTAGGGACCATGTGGCCCAGCCCACTTGCTTTACGGATAGGGAAGCCGAGGCCCCAAAATGTCACTTTTTAGTCCAAGATCACGGGGACTCAGTGTGCAGTAGATGAGACTGGGGATGGCCTTCCAGATGCTGCGAAAGCACCATCTTCAGGGAGTTGCTCAATAGCCATGAAGAACCCATCCAAGGCCAGTAGCACTGCCTCCAGGTAGGAGATCCAGTTCCCCCAGGCCCACGCCTGGCCCAGGGTGCTTCCTATTCCACGTAAGGAAAGGCAAGTACTTCCCTCAAGCCCAGGGAATAGAAGCTCTTCTCTTTCCACGGCAGGTATAAGTTCCAGCTTCCCAGCATCAGACTGGCACACGCAGCTACTCACACCATGAAGCTCAGCCTCTCTCTTGCCCTTTGCCTCACCCTCTGCCTGCGGGGCATGGCCAGCTCAGGTAAGACCTCAGGTGAGCAGAGGGGATGGGAAAAGGATCCCCGAGATCCATGGTGGGGGGATGCTGGATCCAAGGGGCCAGGTGGTCGTTCCACCTCAGGAGGAAAGCAGGCTCTAGATCTGGGAAGGGGGCCCTTCTGTGGTCACCATCCCATCGCAGGAAAGTCTGGGGCCAGACCTCCCCGATGTCTATCATCCTCACTACATTTTTAAATTTTTTTTGCTTAAAATTTTTTTTTTCTTTTTACGGCTGCACCTGTGGCATATGGAAGTTTCCGGGTTAAGGGTCGAATTGGAGCTGCAGCTGAGACCTATGCCACAGCCACAGCCGTGGCAATTGGGGGATTCGAGCCGCATCTTTGACCCACACCATAGCTCATGGCAACGCCGCATCCTTAGCCCACTGAGTGAGGCCAGGCATTGAACCCATGTCCTCACAGGAAGATGTTGGGCCCTCAACCTGCTGGGCCACAACAGGAACTCCCAAATTTTAATTTTTATCAGAAAGTTATACATATGCTTGTTTTTAAAAGATAAACAATATGTTTATGTGTGATGTTAAAAATGGGTCCAGTATTTTACACAGCCCCGACAACCCTGCTCTCTAGAATCCTACTCCCGAAAATTCCTCTCAAGCAAGAAAATTAATTTTCATACTGCAGTGAAAAGGAGGCCAGATTCTCGAACCCGGCTGCACACAGATTTCCCATGAGGACTCGCTGGGTCTCACGCTCAGAAATTCAGATTGAATTGCTCTGGGATGAAACTTAGGCATCGGGACTTTTTTTTTTTTTTTTTTGTCTTTTTGACTTTTCTAGGGCCGCTCCCACAGCATATGGAGGTTCCCAGGCTAGGGGTCCAATCGGAGCTGTAGCCACCAGCCTAGCCAGAGCCACAGCAACGCAGGATCCAAGCCGAATCTGCAACCTTCACCACAGCTCACGGCAACACTGGATCCTTAACCCACTGAGGAAGGGCAGGGACCGAACCCGCAACCTCATGGTTCCTAGTCGGATTCATTAAACCACTGCGCCACGACGGGAACTCCGGGACTTTTTTTTTTTAAAGTTCCCCAAGAGGGTCTAATATTCTAACCAACACTGAAAATTGCTGCCTTAATAAAAGGCTTCAAATTCCCTTCCTAGAATGGCCTCTTCCCCATTCTAGGTTACGTTTCTCCTGGTCTACCCAGCGTGGCCGGTGTGGCATGCATTGAGGATGCCCAAGATGGTACCAAAGAGCTAAGTGGACCCACGTGCTGATTTGCCTGAGGGAGGCTGGCCTTATTAGGGAAAGTGTAATTATCAAAGTAGTGTTTGTGGCATCCTATAAGAAGATACACCGAAGTTCTGGGTGTCCAAGGCTAATGGTTGAGGGTGTGTGTGTGTGTGTGTGTGTGTGTGTGTGTTTGATAAATCACTGTGTGTGCTAGCCAGATCCAAATGAGAAAGGAGTGAAAATAACATGTGATTCAGTCAAAGAGGCCGGTCACTTTAGTTATGGATTACCCAGGGATACTAAAGATGATTCATGTAAATAACTTTTTCCTAGTTATAAAAAATAATGCTTGTTCATTGTCCTTCAAATGATACTAAAAAGAATTTGTAGAAAATAAAAATCACTTGAGATTCCACCATCCAGAGATAACTGCTCTAAATATACCAAGGAATAATCTTCCCATCATCACCCTGCGGGTTTATACATATATTTTATATCCACAGGACGTGCCAGATCTCCTATTTTGTTTTGTTGTTGTTGTTAAGGGGGCGGGGGGATGTTGGCCATGGCATGTGGAAGTTCCCAGGCCAGGGACTGGACATACGCCACAGCAGCAACCCAAGCTGCTACAGTGGCAACACCAGATCCTTAACCCCCTGTGCCACAAAGGGACTCCACTAGATCTCCTGTTTTGTAACTTGATTCTTTTATTCAACAAAAGTTAATGGACTCTCTCCATGTTAATCCATATAATCCACACGCCGCTTTCTAGGGACTGCGTAATGGCCCATCGATTCCCTATTGGTGAACATTTTTTCCAAAGTATGATTTTTTGCGATTATAAATGAAGCTACAGC
The DNA here is from genome assembly GCF_016906955.1 of Phacochoerus africanus. Lineage (NCBI taxonomy): Eukaryota > Metazoa > Chordata > Mammalia > Artiodactyla > Suidae > Phacochoerus > Phacochoerus africanus. The sequence continues at coordinate 15,405,949 of NC_062546.1, forward strand.
AAACATCTTGATGTCAAGTTATGAGAGACCGTAGGGTACAGAACTTGGGACTTGAAATTGGATCTGGGTTTAAATCCCAGGCCTCAATCTGCAGGTTTTATGAGTTTTAGTAAATTCCCAAACCTCTCTGAGCCTCAGTTTCTTCATTTGTGAAGTAGGGATAGTCATACCATCTCTGCTGGGTTGCTGAAATGATGCCAAGTATGGCACACGCCTAGGAGGGTGCCTGGTGTAGAACAGGTGCTGGGAAAAGAAAGAATTATCAGTTTATTAAAAGGACACATACGTGGGAGTTCTCCTTGTGGCACAGCGTATTAAGAACCCGACTAGTATCCATGATGATGTGCGTTTGATCCCTGGCCTCGCTCGGTGGGTTAAGGAGCCAGCCTTGCTGCAAGCTGCAACATAGGCCGTAGATGCAGCTCTGATCCCGTGTTGCCATTGCCATGGCTGTGGCATAGGCCGGCAGCGGCCGCTCCGATTCAACCCCTATCTTGGGAATTTCCATATGCTGCAGGTGCAGCCCTAAAAAGACCAAAAAATGACACCTAAGTGACGGTCCTGTTCTTCCTTCCCCTTGCAGCCGGTCTCAAGCAAGAGGCCTCCCAGGAGTTGTTCCAAACGCCCCCTGCCCTGTGCCAGCTCCCCCCAGTGGGGGGCCCCTGCAAAGCCTCTTTGCGCCGGTACTTCTACAACTCTACGTCCGCTGAGTGTGAGCTCTTTATGTACGGTGGTTGTCAGGGAAATGCCAACAACTTTGCGACCACAGCGATCTGTCGGAGGGTCTGCAACCCCCCTGGTGAGTCCTCCGATAGAAGCAGGAAGAGGAATGGGGGGGATAGGCTGAGGGATGGGTGAAGGGAGAGGGTGGTGGGGAGGATGCCGGCAGTGAGGCAGATGATGATGCTACCGTGGGAGTCGGGGATGATGAGATAATGGGAATAAGAGACCGTGTCCCGGAGGGGTGGCGATGGTGGTAAGGAGGGTGCTGGAGGGTAGACAGCAAGGCTACGGCTGCTGGTTGGCACGGATGGTAAAGATAGAGGGAATACTGGTTATCGTAGTAAGCCCTTTCAAAATACACGAGGGGGGCTGGCAAAGGGGAAACGGCAGCTTAGCCTTCCCAGGGGGTCATGAACGTGCTTGTAGCAGTGATCGTGGTGGGAGGTGACGGAAATGAGACCCCCAGGATGGTGGCTGTTGAAGCAGCTGGCTAAGGAATCCAGCTTGACGGCTCTGGTTCTAGGCCACCAGTAGGCCAGCCAAGAGGGGGGGCTAAGTGCCATCTCCATTCCAGACACCAAGGTAAAGAATGGCTGACGAGGACACCTGCGCTTCCCCAGGCCTTGACCGAGAGCTGGTTCAGCTGCCCTTCCTGCGTGGATACCCTGTTCTGAGCCCATGTTGTAACCCTCCGGGACTGAGTCAATAAAATGGTTAAAGTTGACATGGTCTAAAGCCTTCCGACGAGGGCTCTGGGCCCGGCCTCAAACACGGCCCACAGCCACAAGGGCGACCAAACCTAGTCACCCCCATGCTACTTTCTTCAGGCCCTCATTGTCCTGTGTCCCTAAGATAAAGATAAGGACAAAAGACACAAGGTCCCTTATCACCAGGAGATCCTCATGGAAGAAATGTGGGGACTTTGCCTGTCTGTCCCCGGTTTCTGGCCTGCTGCTCTTTCCTGCCTGGGGCGCCAAGATGACCGGGAAGGTTCTTCCTGTCCAGGAGGAACCATGTCCTAGGGGCGTGTGATGCGGGGTGGAAGTTCATGGACTCTTGGTCAGCAGGGTAGCCCACCTCTCCCCACCCAAAGGGATACTCGGAAAATGAGAATTTTACATATTTGAACAATTGTGCTAAAGTATATACCCATGAAACGTGCTTTTTAACCATTTCTTTGTTGTTGTTGTTGTTGCTATTTCTTGGGCCGCTCCCACGGCATATGGAGGTTCCCAGGCTAGGGGTCCAATCGGAGCTGTACCCACCGGCCTACGCCAGAGCCACAGCAACGCGGGATCCGAGCCGCATCTGCAACCTACACCACAGCTCACGGCAACGCCGGATCATTAACCCACTGAGCAAGGGCAGGGACCGAACCCGAAACCTCATGATTCCTAGTTGGATTCGTTAACCACTGCGCCACGACGGGAACTCCTTTTTAACCATTTCTAAATGGACCAGTGAGTGGCCCTCACGCTGTGGTGCTAGCATCCCCACCACCTGTCTCCAGAATGACTTTACCTTTCCAAACTGAAACTTCCTACCCATTAAAAATTATCTCGGCATGTTTCCGTCGTGGCTCAGCAGGTTAAGAACCCAATTTAGCATCCATGAGGATGCAGGTCGGATCCCTGGCCTCGTTCAGGGAGTTAAGGATCCGGCATGGCCACAAGCTGCAGCGTAGGTTGAAAATGTGGCTCGGATCCAGTGATGCTGTGGCTGTGGCATAGGCTGGCACCTGCAGTTCTGATTCAACCCTTAGCCCACGAACTTCCATATGCTTCAGGTTGAGCCCCAAAAAGATAAATAGCTAGATAGATGGATAGACAGATACATAGATATAAAAATAAAAATAAAAATTACCTCTTCAGGAGTTCCCGTTGTGGCTCAGTGGTTAATGAATCCGACTAGGAACCATGAGGTTGCGGGTTCGACCCCTGGCCTTGCTCAGTGGGTTAAGGTTCCGGCGTTGCTGTGAGCTGTGGTGTAGGTTGCAGATGCGACTCAGATCCTTCATTGCTGTGGCTCTAGTGTAGGCCAGCGGCTACAGCTCTGATTCGACCCCTAGCCTGGGAACCTCCATATGCCGCAGGAGTGGCCCAAGAAATGGCAAAAAGACAAAAAAAAAAAAATTACCTCTCCATTCCCGCCCACCCCCACCCCCCCAGCCCCTGGCCACCACCACTCTAATTTCTGTCTCTGTGAGCTTGGCTGCTCTAGGAACCTCATATAAGGGGACTCACACAGTATTTGTCCTTTTGTGACCAGTTTATTTCACTAGCAGAATGTCCTCCAGGTACAGCCATGCTGTAGCCTGGCTCAGAATTTCCGTCCTGTTAAAGATTAAATGATATTCCCTTGTTACATACATTTTCGGATATTGGATGGGGCCTGCCCTGACCACCATACCCACCTCCCCCCGGAAACCCTCTCCTCTTGTCCTGCATCTAGTCCAGCCACTGTCCTTCACTAAAGGGGAAACTCCTGCTGCAACTCAAATAGCAATATTAGAAGCCAGAGCCTGGGATTCCCAGACTAGATCCCTGCCCTTGGTGGTGTTACTGGTACCCCTGTGTGCCTTTCCCACCCCCCTACCCTTCAGCTGTCCTATTGCCCAGGAGCCAGTCTAGACCGGGTGAAATCAGGAAAAACATACTGAATAGCCAGCTAGCCCTAGGCTCAAGGAGGGAGCCAAAGCTGCATGGACCTTTGTGCTTTATCCAAGCCCTGAAATGCTTAAATTACACACACACACACATACACACACACTTGACAAAGAGCATGCTTTTCCCTTTATTTCCCCACTCCCTTTCATGTTCTTAACAGTTACCCAGAGATTGAATCTGGAAGATTAACTGAGCGTGGCCTTAACTAAGTGCCAGGTACAAAAGACAAAAATCCTGGCCCTTAATTATTAATTACTATGCATAATAAATAATTATTTATCCTCCTGGAGAAATTTGGCCCATCCCTGTCATGTACTGCCCCCCTAGCTGGCCTGGAACTGAGTCACCAAGGTTTTTACTCTTTATTGGATTTTTTTTTCATGGCTGCACCAATGGCGTATGGATGTTCTGGGGCCAGGGATTGAAGCTGAGCTGCAGCTGTGAGCTCTGCTGCAGCTGTGGCAAAGCCAGATCCTTGAACCCACTGTGCCAGGCCAGCTCTACAGCAACCCAAGCCACTGCCATCAGATTCTTAACCCACTTCACCACAGCGGGAACTCTATGTGATTCTTAATTCCTTTAGAATTCATTATTTTACTCTCCTACATGCTAACTGTCCTTGCAATAAATCCTTTTTTTTTTTTTTTTTTTGCTTTTTAGGGCCGCACCTTTGGCATTTAGGAGTTCCCAGGCTAGGGGTCGAATTGGAGCTACAGCTGCCAGTCTACACCACAGCCACAGCAGCACTGGATTTGAGCTATGTCTGAAACCTACACCACAGCTCACGGCAATGCTGGATCCTTAACCCACTGCACAAGGCCAGGGATCAAACCCGAATCCTGGTGGATCCTAGTCAGATTCGTTAACCACTGAGCCACGAGGAGAAGTCCTAAATCTTTTAAAAACAATAACACAATAAGGTACTTTACACCATAGACGAGCTTAATAACTAATAAACAAGTAAGACACAAACAAAGCATGTTAGATGGTGGTAAGAGCTACAGGGAAAATACAATAGGCAAGGGGTGAGCTGGTGGCTGGGGCAGCAATTTAAAATCAGTGTGGGTGGTTCCTGTTGTGGCTCAGTGGTGATGAACCCAACTATTACCCGTGAGGATGCAGGTTTGATCTCTGGTCTTGTGTAGTGGGTTAAGGATCTGCTGTTGCCATGAACTGTGGTGTAGGTCGCAGACATGGCTTGGATCCCACGTTGCTGTGGCTGTGGTGTAGGCCAGCAGCGACAGCTCTGATTTGACCACTAGCCTGGGAACTTCCATATGCCTTGGGTGTGGCCCTAAAAACAGAAAATAAATAAATAAATAAAATCAGGAGTTCCCAGCATGGTGCAGAGGAAATGAACCTGACTAGGAACCATGAAGTTGCAGGTTTGATCCCTGGCCTCATTCAGTGGGTTAAGGATCTGGCGTTGCCATGAGCTGTGGTGTGGGTTTCAAACACAGCTTGGATCCTGCATTGCTGTGGCTGTGGCGTAGGCTGGCAGCTGTAGCTCGAATTAGACCCCTAGCCTGGGAACCTCCATATGCTTTGGGTGCGGCCCTAAAAAGCAAATAATAATAATAATTTTTTTAAATAAAATAAAATCAGTACGGGAGTTCCCTCTGTGGCACAAGATCAGCAGCATCTCTGCAGCACCAGGACACAGGTTCAATCCCCTGCCCAGATTAAAGGACACAGTGTTGCTGCCGCTACAGCATAGGTCGAAATACTGGCTTGGATCTGATCCCTGGCCCAGAAGTCCTCATGCCTCAAACTGGATAAAAATGAAAAAAAGAAAGAAAGAAAGAAAGAAAGAAATCAGTGTGGCCAGGAAGTCCTCATGGATAACTTGATGGTGGCTTCTGGATTTATTTTGAAGGTAGAGCAGACAGATTTGTTGATAGGGCACAATGGGGATGAGAGAGAAGGCTCAAGGTTGAGCAACTGGAAAGACGAGCATTGCCATTAGCAGATACGAGCCAGCTACGGGGGCGTGTTGGCGTGGGGTGGAGACGGCAGAGGCTTGGTTTAGGAGACACTGAATTTGAGATGCCTTTAGACATCCAGGTGGAGATGGCATGTAGGCAGCTGGGTAAATGAATCGAATTCAGGAGGAGGTCTAGACTGCAGATACAGGGAGCTGCCTGCTCACAGATCACACAGGACATGATGTGACGGCATGGCTAGGTACGGACTTGGCTGGGGTATAAAAGGCCGCAATTCTGTACTCTTCTGACTTGGCAGACACCGAGCGAGCGCCATGCAGGCTGCCCAGACCACTTTGCTTCGGATAATCCACTTATCTCACTTACACCCCATTGATTTATTGCTTGGAAGCAATCTGGAGTAAACCCATCTTGACCCAGCTGCCTATGTCCAGTCTGGACTAGCTCACCCACACCACCTCCCTTCCCACGGACGTCCCTGGTATGTTCTAGAGGCTCTTGTAAGACCTTCAGAGGTAACCCAAACAGCCCCATCTATGTTGGCTGTGTAGACATGGCCAGTACTGCTGTTAGACTCTGCACTCAGACTTGTAGGGTTTCCAGAGAGCCCCTCGCCCTACCCATCACTACCTCTAGACCTTAGACCCCAAGCCAGGATAGCCCACACCCATCCATACAGTTGACTTTATTTATTGAGCACTTACTTGTCCTGAGCACAGTCAGGTCCAGATGGACAGCAACCCATGTGCCTCCAGGAAGCTCCTAGTCTACTGGAAGTAAAGGGCTGTAACAGCCAGGGTGATAATGTACACGAAAGCTAAGTCTAGGGAGGGGAAGGGCACACACAGCAGCTTGGTGTATCATGGAAGACTTCCTGGAGGAAGCAACATCTCCCCTGGTCTTATAAACCAGAGTGAACCTGGCAGTTGAGGGGGGAGTGTGGTGGGTGGCACAGGGCATGCTGTTTGGTGGACAAGCCAACCAAATGATTATGACGGGAGAGGTGGGGGAAAGAGAGTTCCCGTCATGGCACAGCGGAAACGAATCCGGCCGGGAACCACAAGGTTTCAGGTTTGATCCCTGGCCTCGCTCAGTGGGTTAAGGATCTGGCGTTGCTGTGAGCTGTGGTGCAGTTTGCAGACGATGCTCAGATCTGGCGTTGCTATGGCTGTGGCGTAGGCGGGCAGCTGTAGCTCCAGTTCCGCCTCTAGCCTGGGAACCTCCATATGCTGCCGGTGCGGCCCTAAAAAAAAAAAAAAAAGAAGTGGGGGAAGGAGAGGTGGCAGACCCAGACCGTAAGTAACATATAGTGGATGCCAAGTGTTGTCAGAGGAAGAGATAGGAGAAGGGGGCAGGGCAGACATCTGCCTAAGGACTTGATTTACAGGAATCCAGGGTTATACGACCCGGAAGGGGTGGGCAGCAGCAGGCTTCAATCCAAGGCCTTCAAAGCCAGCGGGTGGTCTAGGGACCACCCACAACACAAGCTCCTGAGGGGCCTGATAAAAATCGCTGAAGGCTGGGCTACACCCAGCCCAACTGACTTCACAGGGCCTGGACCTCAGGAATCCTCATTAATTCACAGGAGCCCCAAATGATTCCAATACAGTTTGGTTGGAAAACCACCACCCGGAGCTTTTCTGTCTCTCCAGGCCCAGCCTTGGTGACAGGGGATGGTTCTCAGGGCTCCTAAAAGGCACAAGATGATTCACTTTCACGGTCACAGAGATGCTGACATAAACACTCCCAGCCAAACCCAGGGAGTTCTGGGAATTACAGTGAGATGAGGTTGGTGGGGGAAGAGGGAAGCAGGACGCAGGGGGAGCTGCTGGCAGGAGTGGCAGGAGGTAGGCGAGTTTTATTTGGTTGCTTGGTTGTCTTTCTGTTGGTTGGTCGTGGAAGGTCCTATTCAGGAACCCAGCAAACAAGCCCTAGTCCCCAGTGCCTCCCAGGCCTCAAGGACAGGAGGCAAAGAACCAAGGATGTAGACACTTTTTATTCCACAACCAGTAAATTCCACCTCCCACACAGTGATAACCAATTCTTGAGCTTGCCCAGTGATCCAGGCCAGGGCTGTCCCACAGAACCTTCTGGGATGATGGAAACACTTGTCGAGCCGCTGGTACAGCGGCCACTCATCAGTTTTGGTGACCGAGCCCTTGAAATGTGGCTGGAACAGCTGAGGAAACGCACTTTCAATTTAAATTAAAGTCAAATGCCATGTCTCCGCTTGTGATTCCCGCACTGCACAGTGCAGCTCTGGGCCCTGGCCCAGCCCAGGGGTCTGTGTGGTTCCGAAGCCACCTCTGCGGAGAGCAGGTGGCAGCAAGACAGGGAGACGCGGCAGCCGGGCGGCGAGCGGCGTGCGGTGACTCAGAGCGGCGGGACGCCCCGGGCGCGCCGGATCAGGTTGGCCAGCCGCTTGGCCAGGCCGCCCGTTCTGGGCTCCTCGATGTGAAAGGTTCGGGTGAGGAGATTGTAGAAGGAGCCGTAGCACACGGCCACCACGGTGCACGTGAGGCAGATGACGTTGTAGGGCATGCTGAAGTCCGGGGTGGGCAGGTTCACCAGCAGCGGCTCCGTGTAGAGCCGCACGAAGTGGCTGGAGCCGTCGGAGACTGGGAAGCTGCGGGCGGCCGAGCAGGGCGTGAGGCAGGACCGGCTGCTCCTCCCCACCGAACCCCCCCCTACACCCCCCTCCCCGCCCCGCCTTGGGCTGCCCTGAGCCCATCTCCCTGGTAAGGGTTTTCAAAGCTTTCTTAGCCTCAGAGCCTTTTTTTTTTTTTTTTTAAGGCCACATCCATGGCATATGGAGGTTCCCAGGCTAGGGGGTTGAATCAGAGTTACAGCCGCCGGCCTACACCTGAGCCACAGCAGCAACATGGGATCCGAGCCTCGTCTGCGACCTACACCACAGCTCAGGACAACGCAGGATCTCTGACCCACTGAGCAAGGCCAGGGATCAAACCCGCATCCTCTTGGATACTAGTCAGGTTCGTGATCCGCTGCGCCACAACAGGAACTCTATTTATTTATTTATTTTAATTTTCAGAATATTGCAAAGCCTCAGAGCCTTTTAAAGCTCAATGCATAAATCTGATCAAAGGAGAGCTAGGCTGTGCTGACGGAGAGGAAAGGGACCCTGTCCTCCCTTGGCTGCCGCTGCCTCTCCCTTGGCCTTCTGGTCTCAGCCTAAAGGCCATCTCCTCAAAGAAGCCCTCCTGGATGACCCACCATCTGACTCCCCAGTAACCCCGAGCCCATCACCCTCTGGAACAGCCCGTCCCCTCTAGCCTGTGAGCACAAGCAGGGCGGCGGCAAGTTTCCTTTCTTCACCACTGCACACCCAGTGCTCTCTGAAGTTCCTGGCAGCTGATAAGCGCTCAATTAAATATTTGTTAAGAGAATCGATGAGGAAATGTGGGCTATACGTACTGCTCATCTCACCTGCTAATTCTCCTAGAGGCACTTTAGGATCATTTCATAAAGGTTGTACAAATATTATGGACCCCAAGGGTTTTAGTTGGGACTGAGTAAATCTACACATGACTTTGGAAGAGGCAACATCTAGCCCCAGGCCACCCTGCGGGAACCTGACCCTCTGTGCTGGTGCCTCCCGGTCGCCGGCAGCTGAGGTCACACTTACAGCGTGTTGAAGAGGGGGCTCTCGTCCCAGTCCACGGGTTTGGCGGCCACCACGCTGGGCACGAGGGCGCTGAGGACAGAAGGGCTGCAGAGAAGCCCACAGATATTCCGTGAGCCATGTTCCTCACGGGTCCTCCATCACCAGTAAGCCATGGAGAGGGTGGGTCAGGAGGCCGGGGGGCAGCAGGTGACCGTTGGGGGAGCCCACCTGACATAGAAGCCGTGGTTGGGGTCCGGGGTGTACTCAGTCCACTTCAGCAGCGCCCGCTCAAAGTGGATGGAGACCTTGGTGACAGAGTTGGCTGGCAGCTGAATCAGCATCTCCAGGAGGTGGGGCTGCAGCCGGTCCCGGGCAGGCTGGTAGTGGATGTAACCTGGAGACAGGCAGGGCCCACCCACAGCTCTTTCAGGGCTCAGACCACCTGCATCTTTTGTCCCTACCTATTGAGGCCCCGGGGGCGGGCCCTGGATCGGGGTGCTGAGAAGGAGGGCTTTGGATCACAGAAGCCTGGCAGGCTCACAGGAGGGAGGAGGATCTCAGAAAAGGGAAAAGATGTTTCCAGGGCAGCCGTCCCAGGACGTATTCGACCTAATCCATCTTCGCATCCCCAAAACTGGGCCACCAGACATCAGGTGCCTCACGGGATGCAAGAGGAAGTCCACAGAACCACCTGGGAAGTCTTCTTGCCTAAAACAGCAGACCTAAATCTAATCAAGTTTCTTTTCTTTTTTCTTTTTTTTTTTGTCTTTTCTAGGGCTGCACCCGAGGCATATGGAGGTTCCCAGGCTAGGGGTCTAATTGGAGCTGTAGCCGCTGGCCTTCATCAGAGCCACAACTCGGGACCTGAGCCAGGTCTGTGACCTACACCACAGCTCACGGCAATGCCAGAGACCAGGGATTGAACCTGAAACCTCATGGTTCCTAGTCGGATTCGTTAACCACTGAGCCACGACGGGAACTCCTAATCAAGTTTCTACATCGAACCACCAATACTCCAGAACACACAAAGGATGGAGGAACGCGTCAAACGCGGACAAGTCCAGAATGCAGAACATCCTATGCAACCAACGACCCAGTTCTGTCAACAATTAGAAAAAAAAAAAAAAGACTGAGGACTGTTTTATAGATTAAAAGAGCCTTAAGAGTAACATATCCATTAAAATTTGAATAACAGGGGAAATAGGGGGGGTATATACAGGAACTCTGTACTTCCTGCTCAGCTTTTCTCTAAACCTAAAACTGCTCCAAAAAATATTGTCTATTAATTTAAAAGAGAGAGAGAGAAACATAAGAGCCTATCAAGCAACTGTAATGTGAGGATCTTACTTTGGTCTAATTTGAACCAATTACAAAGTTATTTTCAGGACCACTGGAGAAACAGGAGTGATAATGATAGATTATATATTTGCATACTGAAATTTTTAAAGGTGAATTGATACAAGGTCTAGGGTTTAAGATACTCCACAGAAAAATAAGAAACCAAGAAAATAAATAAAAGGACAGATGGAACAAAAATGATGAGAAGCTGTGGCACAGAATAGAGAGCCCGGAAATGAACCCACACTCACATGGGCAATTAATCAATGATAAAGGAGGCAAGAATATACAGCGGAAAAAAGACAGCCCCTTCAAGAAATGATGTTGGGAAAAGTGGACAGCTATATGAAAATGAATCCAACTGGACCCTTCTCTCATACGTAACAAAAATAAATTTGAAATGGATTAAAGACTTACATGCAAAGCCTGGAAAGATAAAGCTTCTGAAAGAAAACACAGGCAGTATGCTGTTCGACTTTGCAGTACTTTTTTGGAGATGTCTCTTCAGGCAAGGAAAACAAAAGCAAAAATAAACAAGTGGGGTTACGTCAAACCAAAAAGCTCTTGCATAGCGAAGCAAACTACTAACAAAATGAAAAGACAGGCTATAGAATGGGGAAAAATATTTGCAAACGCTATGTCCAATAAGGACTTAATATACAAAATATGCAAAGAACTCCTACAATCCAACATCAAAAAAAAAAAAAAAAAGGAAAGAAAAATCTGATTAAAAAACCGGCATAGGTCCTAAGTAGACATTTTTCCAAAGAAGACATATAGATGGCCAACAGGCACATGAAAAAATGCTCAACATCACTAATCATCAAGGAAACTGTATATCAAAACCGCAATGAGCTATCGCTTCACACCTGTCAGAAAGGCTGTCATCAAAAAAAAAAAAAAAGAAAGAAAGAAAGAAAGAAAGGCTATCATCAAAAAGACCACAACAGGAGTTCCTGCCACAGCTCAGCGGTAACAAACCTGACTAGTATCCATAAGAACGCAGGTTTGACGCCTGGCCTCACTCAGGGGGTTAAGGATCCAGCGTTGCCGTGAGCTGTGGTGTAGGTCACAGACGTGGCTGGGATCTAGCATTGCTGTGGCTCTGGTTTAGGCCAGCGGCCATAGCTCCAGTTAGACCTCCAGCCTGGGAACCTCCATATGCCATGGGTGTGGCCCTAGAAAAGACAAAAAAAAAAAAAAAAAGAACTGTCTTATGAGCCAGCAACTCCATACCTGGGTATTTATCTGAAGAAAACGAAAACGTTAAATGGAAAAGACAAATGCACCATAATGTTCACAGCATGATTGACAACATCCAAGACATGCAAACAGCCTTAGTGCCCACTGTTAATGACCAGATAAAGAAGAGGCGGTACATAGAGACAGCAGAATATTACTCAGCCATAAAAAGGAAGGAAATCTTGACATCTGCAACAACGTGGACAGACTCAGAGAATATTATGCTAAGAGAGAGAAGTCAGACACAAAGGTAAAAATATATGATATCACTTACAGGTGGAATCTAGAAAATAAAACAAATGAACATAACCAAACAGAAACAGGCTCATAGATTCAGAGAATAAATGGGTGGTTGCCAAAGGGGAGAGGGTGGGAGGAGAAGAGAATTGGTGAGGGAGATTAAGAGGTACAAACTTTCAGCTGCAAAATAAATGACTCAGAGGCATGAGATGTACCGTGTGGGGAATATGGTCGGTAAACTATGGATTATATTTGTATGGTGACAGATGGTAACCAGACTTATGGCAGTGATCATTTTGAAATGTACAGAAACACTGAATCACTATGTTTTGTACCAGGAACTAATATAGTGCTATAGGGCAGTTATACTTCAAAAATAAACAAAACCCACAGAAAAAGAGATCAAATCTGTGGTTAGTGAAGAGGTGATGGGTGGGGGGAAGGGGAATAGAATGAAGGCAGTCCTAAGTACAGACTTCCAGTTCTAAAACAAGCGCTAGGAGTTCCCGTCGTGGCGCAGTGGTTGATGAATCCGACTAGGGACCATGAGGTTGCAGGTTCAGTCCCTGCCCTTGCTCAGTGGGTTAAGGATCCGGCATTGCTGAGTGGGGTGTAGGTGGCAGATGCGGCTCGGATCCCGCGTTGCTGTGGCTCTGGCGTAGGCCGGTGGCTACAGCTCCAATTAGACCCCTAGCCTGGGAACCTCCATATGCCACAGGTGTGGCCCTAGAAATGGCAAAAAGACAAAAAATAAAAATTAAAAAAAATAAATAAAACAAGTGCTAGAGATGTAATGTACCATGTGATAAAGATAACTGACACTGCTGTACATTACCTATGAAAGTTGTGAAAACAGTAAATCCTAGGAGTTCTCATTACGAGAGAGAAATTTCTATTTCTTTAATTTAGAATCTACAGGAGAGAGTGGATGCTCACGAAACTTATGGGGGTCATCATTTCATGACATACACATGTCATGTATGATAAGTCAAATGGTTATGCAAACACCTTGAATTTATACTGTGCTTTGTGTCCATTCTATTTCAATACAACTGGAAGAAAAAAATAAACAACAAACGAAAAAGAGGATACACAGCTAGACTGCAGAGGTTGAGTGATGGGTTCAGGGGAGTTCATTATAGTATTTCATTTGGGTATGTGTTTGAAATTTCCCAGAGCAAAAGGTGAAAAAAAAAAAAATCAAACCAGAAAAACCTACAAAATACACAGGTAGGATGTTTGAAGTAGAGATTTTGAAGATGGTATAGATCTTGGGGCTGAAAATAAGTAAAGATTTTTTTTTTGGTCTTTTTAGGGCCACACCCGAGGCAAATGGAGATTCCTAGGGGTTGAATTGGAGCTATAGCTGCCGGCCTATACCACAGCCACAGCAATGCCAGATCCGAGCCGCATCTGTGACCTATAGCACAGCTCACAGCAACGCTAGATCCTTAACCCACTGAGCGAGGTCAGGGATCAAACCTACATCCTCATGGATATTAGTCAGGTTTGCTACCACTGAGCCACAGTGGGAACTCCCCAGTACTCTGTTTTTCATGCTAATCTTTTCTCCATTTGAAAGTCTATGAATCATCAGAAAATAAAAAAATGTGCCCAGAGCACAGGGAAGAAGGAGCGAGTAAGAGAAAAAGATAAGGACACCCCTGCCTTCATCAAGTTCTACTAAGAATCACCAGCACTACTGCTGGTGGGAATGTAAAGTGGTGTGGCCTCTGAGGAAAACAGTATGGCCGTTCTGCAAAAAACTAAAAATAGAGCTGCCATGTGACCCGGCAACTTCATTCCTAGGTGTATTCAAAAGACCAGAAACACTATGCCCTTGCTCAGTGGGTTAATGATCCAGCGTTGCCGTGAGCTGGGGTGTAGGTCACAGATGTGGCTCGAACCTGGTGTTGCTGTGGCTGTGGTGTAGGTCCGCCCCAATGTTCACAGCATCATTATTTACAATTGCCAAGATATGGAAGTACTTAAGTGTCCATCAACAGATGAATGGATAGGAGTTCCCTGCTGGCTCAATAGGTTAGGGAATCGGGCATTATCACTGCTGTGGGACAGGTTTGATCCCTGATCTGGGAACTTTGGCATGCCATGGGCACAACCAAAAAAGCAAAAAACAATTTAAAAAAAATAGAGAATGGATAAAGAAGATGTGGTATATATACACACACACTGAAGTATTACTCAGCCATTAAAAAGAACAAAATTTTGCCACTTGCAGTGACATGGATGGACTTGGAGGGCATTATGCTAAGTGAAAGAAGTCAAACAGAGAAACACAAAGACTGAATGATACCACTTATATATGGAATCTAAAAAAACACAACAGGAGTTCCCGTCGTGGCTCAGTGGTTAACGAATCCAACTAGGAACCATGAGGTTGCAGGTTTGATTCCTGGCCTTTCTCGGTGGGTTAAGGATCCAGCGTTGCCGTGAGCTGTGGTGTAGGTCACAGATGTGGCTCGGATCCTGTGTTGCTGTGGCTCTGGCGTAAGCCTGTGGCTACAGCTCCAATTCAACCCCTAGCCTGGGAACCTCCATATGCTGCAGGAGCGGCCCAAGAAATGGTAAAAAGACAAAAAAAATAAAAATAAAAATAAAAACATACAACAAACTAGTGGATACAACAAAAAAGAAGCAGGCTCAGATCCAGAGGACAAACCAGCAGTTACCGGTGGGGGGGACAATATAGGGGTTCTGGAATGGGAGGTCCACATATTGGGTAAAGATAGGCTCAAAGATATATTGTACAACACAGGGGATATAGCCAACATGTTGCAGTAACTGTAAATGGAGTGTAACCTTTAGAAATTGTATACAGGGAATTCCCGTTGTGGCGCAGTAGTTAACGAATCCGACTAGGAACCATGAGGTTGCGGGTTCGATCCCTGCCCTTGCTCAGTGGGTTAATGATCCGGGGTTGCCGTGAGCTGGGGTGTAGGTCACAGATGTGGCTCGAACCTGGTGTTGCTGTGGCTATGGTGTAGGTCAGCAGCTACAGCTCTGATTTGACCCCTAGCCTGGGAACCTCCATATGCTGCGGGAACGGCCCAAGAAATAGCAAAAAGACAAAAAAAAAAAAAGAAAGAAAAGAAATTGTATACAAAATGGAGTTCCCTGGTGGCCTAGTGGTTAAGGATTAAGCCTTGTCACTGCTGTGGCTTGGGTTGGATCCCTGGCCTGGGAACATCTGCATGCCACAGGTACGGCCAAAAATAACTTTAATTTTTTTAAAAAACAAAAATTGTATAAAAGAATTTTTTTTTTTAATTATCACTAGTACTATGTGTTTTAACGGTTTTTGCTAAAAACTACTTCCAGGTCTGGCATGGGGAGGCTACCCTTTCCAGTTCTCAAACTATTCCTAATTCTTAGGTATACCTACCTGGGTCACTTTACTATACACCAGAAATTGACAGAACATTGTAAATCAACTATAATTTAAAAAAAAATTTTTTCCTTGTGTTTTTAGGGCTGCACCCATGGCATATGGAGGTTTCCAGGCTAGGGACTAAATAGGAGATGTAGCTGCCAGCCTATACCACAGCCACGGCAACGCCAGATCCAAGCCTCGTCTGCGAATTACACCACAGCTCATGGCAATGCAAGAGGCTTAACCCACTGAGCGAGGCCAGGGATCAAACCTGCGTCCTCATAGATGCTGGTCAGATTCATTTCTGCTAAGCCACGACAGGAATGCCTAAAAAAATTTTTTTTTAATAAATAAAATTTTCATACCATTAAAAAAAATAATAAAACTATTCCTGACTCTTTTTTTTTCTTTTTTTTGGATCCTAGTCAGGTTCATTAACCACTGAGCCACAGAGGGAGCTCCAAAACTATTCCTAACTCTTGATGCCTATGTAGACTGCTGAAATACTCCCGGAATTATCCTGAGAAATGAGGCTCTGGGGGGCCTGGAGGGAGAGGGAGCGGGGGTGGGAGGTGGGGCCTGGCTCAGGACTCAGTGCTCACTTGGTTTGTTTTCCTTGCCCTTGGAGGTGATGGTGAGGGTGTGCACGTACAGCCGCAGGTACCAGGGCACGGTGTCCAGCAGCAGCACAGGGAAGGCCCGGTACGGGTGGGTGTTGTACAGCAGCGTGCTCAGCTCCCCGTTCTGCAGCCCATAGCCACTCACGTACCGCTGGGCGTGCAGAAAGGGCACAGGCGGGGCCTCTGTGCAGAGAAAAGTCAACAGTTAACAGTTCCCTGGGAAAAAAAAAAAAGGTCATTCTCCACCCCCACTCCCTGGGTCAAGTTCAGAGTCTCAAAGCCAGGGAGGGGATGGAGGAACACTTTGCCATCAGAAGTGGGAAACCTGCTTTCTAGAAGCGTCCTTGTCTTCCCCGACCACAGCGATGATAACAGAATTACTCTTATTTACTAAGTACTTACATGGGTTGAGCTCTGTGCCCCTTCCAACCCAAACCAAATGGTCTCACGATATTCTGTACTTTTCCTTGGTAACACCGAACATAATCACAATAAAAAAATGTTTTGATTCCTGCTTCAACTATTAGGTGCTATGTTTCTCAAAAGCAGGGTATTTCTGGAGTTCCCATTGTGGTTCAGTGGGTTAAGAACCATATATAGTGTCTATGAGGATGCAGGTTTCCATCACTGGCCTCGCTCAGTGGGCTAAGCATCGGCGTTGCCGTGAGCTGCGGTGTAGGTGGGAGATGTGGCTTGGATCAAGGGTTGCTGTGGCTGTGGTGTAGGCCGGCAGCTGCAGCTTCAATTCAACCCCCAGCCTGGGAACCATATGCTACACGTTTGACCTTAAAAAAAAAAGCAGGTGTCTTCAAAAAAACGTGTTGACTGAATGGATGAATGCATGAATAGCCTCTGCATTTTCCATTAATTATCTCTGTTACTGTCCCCATTTGACTCCAGAGATCTGGGTCCCAACACATGCCTGTTATCTCATGGTGAAGGGCGGGACTGCGAGTCCTGCCCACAAGGTGAAATCGCTGTAGTCCCCAGTGGCCCAGCAGCCCAGCCCTCAACCCACCATTCTCTGGGGGTCTCTTCCACTTGAGCTGGAGGTTGAGGCTGCGTGAGTTGTTGATCACGGCCGAGTCCAGCAAGTCATAGACAGCATAGGTCCTCCGGGTGCCCAGGATGACATCCTGGTACGTGGTGAGGGGGAGCGGGTACACCTCCAACGTCTCATTGTCCTGGGGACACAACGGCAGGGCTGAGAAGCCAGCTGAGGGTCAGGCTAGCTGTGGGGGCAGAGGGTCGACACGTGTGGCTGGAGATCTTGGTACCTGGCTGTAGCTGGTGATGTCCACGTAGACTCGGCTCTGGGCAGCCAGGGGGCAGGGCTCTGTGAGGGTTCGGGAGAACATCCGGAAGAGGGACCAGTCTGCGGAGCAGAGGGCGGCGATGAGCGGGGCGGGGGAACTAGGCCTGCTCCTCCGCATCGAGGGGACGGGGCTGGTGATGGGAAGGTAGGGATGTGCTGCTAAGGCAGCTTACCTTTCTTTCCCTGCCCGGTGACAAAGGCATCAAACACAACAGAAAGGGTCTGCCTCAGCTCCCAGGAGACGCTGGTACAGCGAGCATCCTACCACAAGGGCCAGAGGGCAGCAGTGAGGACGTACGACTCCCCCAAGCACACAGCCCCAGGGACTCCTATCTGGACTCAGTCTCTTGTCTGTTATAAATGTCCCCATCCATCGATTTGCTAGTGTTCAGACTGAGCTCTTGACCCAGTGCCAGCAGCTTTATGCGCATCAGTGGGATGAGCCATCGCCAACCACCAGAGGAACTGATACTACTGTTAATCTCATTTGACAGATAAGAAAACTGGGGAAATAAAACGACTCACTCAAGGTCATGCCAGCTGGTGAGTGGCTCAGCGAGCAGCTGCCCCCTGCACGGCTATGGCTGTTAACCAGCATGCTCCACAACAAAGACTGGGCGAACGCTTGCCAGGCAACCCCTCGGTTTCCCTGGCACGTGGCCAATGCCCTGAAGCATCATTACATCTCCCGCTACTGGCTCCGCCCTCCTCGGACCCTGGGCTACGCGTCTTACCTGCACCTTCTCTCAGAGCCTCTGGGTGGCGCCCACCCCCGGCCCCACGACTTACTCTGCATACAGGGCGCATATGCACTGCCTGGGAGTGGTAGCTCGTGTGGAACAGGCGATCAGCCTTCAGCAGCACCGAGAGGCCCGCCTGGAGGAGGTGGGGAGGGAGGAAAGGTCAGTGGGGGACCCGAGCATGGGGTAGAGGCCATCTGTCAGGTAGTGAGGGGGCATCTGGCAACTCCATCCACCCTCAGGGGCTCCCACTGGTCTTCAGGCCCCTCTGGCCTCACCTTGGAACTGCAGGGCAAGAGTTTCTTCCACGGGGTGAGGTTCTCGGTGCAGACAACCTCCCGTGGCAGCACCGCATAGCGCAGGAAGGAGTGATCCGTGTCTAGGGGGACAGAAGCCTGTCTGGGGAGGGCCTTGGGGCCCCCCTCCTCGGGACCCACACTCTATAGAGTGTGGTGTACACACACATACGTACACGTACACACACACACACACACACACACTCCAGCACCACTGCCCTAACAGTCCCAACCGGGGTAGGGTAGGGTGAGTGCCCTCCTCCCTCTAGAAGAAGGCAATGCAGAGACAGCGGGATCTCAGAAGCCTTCCTGGGGGCCTGCACACAGAGGGGATTCACAATCTGGTGGTGCTGAGGAAGAAGGAAGCAGAGGAAAGGTTGGGGCTAACAGGTAATGGGAAGCAGGAAAGGGCCGCCGAGGCTGTCTCACCATTGGCCAGCCCCAGGGGTTTGAAGGAGGCGGTGGGTGTGACAGTGTTGGTGGAGTCGATGAAGTTGAGAGAGGCGCAGAAGATCCCCGAGAGGACGTTACTGAGCTCCTTCCAAGATTTATCCACACTGGATGGAGACACAAACCCGCTCTCTGTCCCAGGCTGCGTCTGCCCCCTCCCTTCAAGCCCGCAGTGGCTGCCAAGCCGTGAGACTGGCCGGCTGCTGGAGCTGGAAATGCCCCTGCTTGGCCTGCGCCCTGGGTTGCCCCTCTCAGGCCCTTCTTCCTCCCTCTCCTGCGGACAGCCCTGCATCTCTGCTTAGGTGGTTTCTCTCCTGCCTGTAAATGCCCTCCTCACTCCTCTCCACCCACCTCCAAGGAAGACCCCCCTCTTCCAGGAAGCCTTCCTGCCCTTTCAACCCCAGCCTCCTCCCGGGCAGCCACTGTTCTGCCTCTCAGAAGGGCCCTTCTGGGAAATGACTGAGTGGCAGCAGCCTTTTGTCCTAAGCATCTTTTCTCCTCAATTAGGCGGGTGGGCAACCTGAGGACAGGGAGGAAGTCTGGGTCATCCATGTACACCCCACAACACTATGCAAAGTGCCCCACACCCCAGAGGCCGAGATCAGCTCACTGATCCACCCTGGGGTGTGCTCTGCTGGGCAAAATGACACACTTCGCTGTGAATACCCTGAGTGAGTCGTGGTTCTACCTTCAGGGTGGGACGTCTCACTGAACAAGGGAAAACAAGCATAAGCATCAAATGAAATTCGGTGTCAGAAAGACCAAAACAGAGTTGCTCTTTATAGTAATAATAGAATCAGATTAGAATTCCGAACATCAGCAATTACGAAGGCAGATGCGACAGCGGAACGGTTGGGAGAGAAGGCAAGGAAGCCAGAGTTCAGGCAAGAGAGAAAGGCTTGGCAAGTTCAGGGGCTTGCTCCTCATTTGACCATCAACTTGGAGCTGTCCTGGGGTCTTTCAATAATACTCTGTTCAGAGCTTCCCAATTGCTCCAATCTTTAGGCCTCAAATAAAGATGGCAAACTGCAAGTTCAAAAGCTCTACTAAAACCATAGCCATGTTTCATTTGATATGCACAACATTAACCCACGTGGCATTTCTTAAATTTTTAAATTACTCGCTGATATTTAAATTTGGCAAGTTTCACATTAAAATCCATATTTCTGGTATTGCTCAAAAAATGAGAGTATCAGATGACAGCAGGCTTCTATTCCCACATAGCCACATCCATAGGGGCTGAGTGGCAGCTGTCCTCCAGAGCTCGCCAGCCTGCTGCAGGCCCCACCTCTCTATTACTATCCTAATTTTTTTTTTGTTTTTTAGGGCTGCACCTGAGGCATATGGTAGTTCCCAGGCTAAGGGGTCCAATCAGAGATACAGCTGCCGGCCTACACCACAGCCTCGGCAACGCGGGATCTGAGCCACGTCTGAGATCTACACCACAGCTCACGGTAACGATGGATCCTTAACCCACTAACCAAGGCCAGGGATCGAACCCACAACCTCATAATTCCTAGTTGGATTCATTTCCTCTGCACCACGATGGGAACTCCCTGCTATCCTAAATTTTTTTTAAAAAAAATCATGTATGAGCTACTGATTTCCCACAGGGGGGTTAAGAGGAAATGTCCAATTGCAGTACCTAACCCCACCCCTCGCCCAAATAAAAGCAATTTTTCTAATACAGAAATCTGGCATCTTGTGGGCCAGTTCTAGTTCATACATATTTTGTTTGGTCCTCACGACATTTTATTATTATTATTTTTTTTTTTTTGGTCTTTTGTCTTTTTAGGGCCAAACCCACGGCATATGGAGGTTCCCACGCTAGGGGTCTAATTGGAGCTGTTGCTGCTGGCCTATGCCAGAGCCATAGCAATGCCAGATTCGAGCCACGTCTGCGACCTACACCACAGCTCATGGCAATGCTGGATCCTTAACCCACTGAGTGAAGCCAGCGATCGAACCCCCAACCTCATGGTTCCTAGTCGGATTCGTTTCTGCTGTGCCACGACGGGAACTCCTATTATTATTATTATTATTATTATTATTATTATTATTATTATTATGTGAATGAATGTCTTTTGGTTATCCATGGAGGAAGTTCCCATTGTGGCTCAGCGGTAAGGAACACAACTAGTATCCATGAGGATGCAGGTTCTATTCCTGGCCTCGCTCAGTGGGTTAAAGATCCAGTGTTGCCATGAGCTGCAGTGTAGGTCACAGATGCAACTCAGATCTGGCATTGCTGTGGCTCTGGCATCGGCGGGCAGCTGCAGCTCCGATTTGACCCCTAGCCTGAGAACTTCCATATGCCATGATGCGGCCCTAAAAAAAAGGACCAAAAAAAGGGGGGGTACCGAATCTGCCAGAGCTTTCTATTGCCTCTATAGATATATGCACATGCTACCTTGGGTCTGGAAGTACTGGGGAAAAAAGTATATTCAGCAAAGGAAAGAATGCCCCCAAGTCAGAATATTTCTTACATCCAACGCCAGATTTACCCCCATGGAATTGCTGCCAAGGGCAGTGGCAGGATGACAACACCTGCCCAGCCACATTCCCGCCAAGGCCTGCCGCAGGCCTCAAGGTGAGCACTCACTCAGTGACAGTGTCTTGGAACCAGACCCAGAGCTCTGCACCTGACGGGGCCTGCATGAAGGGTGTCCCCCAGTATCGAGTCCTCCAGAAGCCTTGGGTTAATGACAGGTGCAGCTCCCGCAGAGAATACTTGGAGATCAACTGCCCCAGGGCTTTGGGGAAGAGCCTATAATGAGACACTGGAGAAAAGGGAGCAGGTGAGTGATGATGATCCTGGAGGGAGGGTTCTCAGACACTCAAGAGAAACAATACACCCCAGCTCTGGGTTCAGAGGAATCTAAACTCCAGACCAGACTCAGTCACCTACTAGCAATGTCATCTTGGAAAGGTGCCTTTACCTCTCTATGCCTCCAATCTCTTCTTCATAACCGTTCACAGAACTTAGCACTGCGCCGAGCACCCAGGATAAATGGTCATCTCAAATTGTACCATCATCAGTGTTGCAACAGAGGGTTCTAACTAAAGGTTTAGAGTGGCAGCCTGGAGCTGCGGAAAGAGCACTGGACTAGAAGTCAGGAGGAGTCACTCCCCCTCTCCAGGCCTCAATTTCTTCATCGGTACGATGGGATTGTTCAACAACTATTCTATCCTTCCGCGAGGACCCTGTTTGTCCGGCCCCACGACCAGGGGCCAGAATCTCATCCAGGGATCAGTCCCCGCCCCCTAGGCTAGCCTACGCCCCACTCCCAGCAGGTGTCACAGTACCTTTCTCCCATCAGCCTCCTCACCTTCTTCCCGCTGCAGATCCAAATCCCAGCGCGTGCGGAACTGGAATGTGGCGGCTACGTCCCCAGAAGGCAGCGGGGTGATGACAAGCTCCTCCCGCAGGCTATCGCGTGGGGATTCTGCCTGGCTCCAGCCGCCAGGCCCCAGGAGCAGCAGAACCGACAGAAAAAGCGGCACCGCCGCCGCCATGCCTGCGGCTGCTTCCGCCTCCCAGTAGTCCCGCCCCCTCGGATGGCCGGCCTCCAATAGGAAGAGCGTAGGAGAAGCGACTTCCGGTGCCATCCTGAAAGCGGGGGTCCGGCTACCAGAGCAACGGCCTAGATGAGCCCCTTCAGGACTGGTGCGGGTAAAAGGATGCTGAGCCGGCACGATGGGTGGTGGGCACGTGAAGTGGCTCGGGCCTGGACTGAGGACCCCCTTCCCCGCGAGAAAGTGCTTAATAATATCGAGCGTCGCTGCAGCCATTGTCCCTCCGCTATAGTTGAAGAAACAGACTGGGTTCGATCCCTGGCCTCGCTCAATGGGTTAAAGAACTGACCTTGCCGTGAGTTGTGATATAGGTCGCAGACGCGGCTCGCATCCCGCCTTGCTGTGGCTGTAGGCCAGTGGCTACAGCTCCCATTGTACCCCTAGCCTGGGAACCTCCATATGCCGTTGGTGCGGCCCTGGAAAGACCAAAAAAAAAAAAAAAAAGAAAAAGAAAGAAAAGAAAAGAAGAAAGAAACTGATGAAAATGATTACTTTTGCGAGGTCGTACGGCCAGGCTCCTGCCTCCCTTAATTTCTTGTCTCTATTTGCTGGGCCTAGCCAGCTCTTCTGGTGCAGAACTTTTGCACAAAACTCTCAAATAATTCACCCTTTTATTATGAAAAATTTCACACATACAACAAAGTTGAAAGGTTTAACACCTGTTTACCCATCACCCAGATTCCACCATTAACATGTTACTATGCTTACTTTATCACAGTCTATAACTCCCTCAATTCATCTTAAGTTTTGATGCATTTCAAAGAAATTTCAGACATAAGGACACGTGCCCTTATATAGTTCAGCATCCATACCTTTAACTAGAGTTCAATACTTGCTTACATTTTTCTTTTGATGTAAAACTTACAAACATGAATGCACAGCTCTGGAGTGCACATTCACTGAGTCTAACAAATAGATATACATGTGTAACTGCTGTTGAGATGTGTCTGTAAACCCCCTGAAATTTGGCTAATGTTCCTTGCCAGTCAATCCCTGGGCGCGCCACCTTCCAGAGGCAACCACTGTTCTGACTCTTCTCCACAAAATGGATTAATCTGTTCTAGAGCTTCATATAAATGAAATCATCATTTGTTATGTATACTTTTTTGTAAAAGGCTTGCTTCAGGGGAAGAATGTTTTGGTGAGTCGTTCATCTTCTTGCATGTATGAGTGGTTTGTTTCTTTTCATTGCTGTGTAGTATTACATTCTGAATATACTGTCATTTACCTGCTCTCCTGTCTGGGTACACCTGAGCCCTTTCAAGTTTTCTGTTCTTATGAGGTAGGCTGCTATGTAAGTTACTTTGCAGACATATGCTTATCATTTCCTTTGGGTACATAGTTAGGAGTGGACAAAGAGAGGATATATGTTTAATTTTATAAGAAACTTCTAGATCTTTCTCCAAAATGCATCATTTCGTAGTTGTACCAACAATGTTCCCATAGTTCCACATCCTGATCAGCATTTGTTTTGTTTTGTTTTGTTTGTCTTTTTAGGGCTGCACCAGCAGCAAATGGAAGTTCCCCGGCTAGGGGTCAAATCGGATCTGTAGCTGCAGCCCTACACCACAACCACAGCAACACCAGATCCAAGCCATGTCTTCAACCTACACTGCAGCTCATGGCAACGCCAGATCCTTAACCCACTAAGCAAGGCCAGGAATTGAACCTGTGTCCTCATGGATACTAGTCAGGTTTGTTATTGCTGAGCCACAGTCGCTTTTAATTTGGGAGAGTTTTGAGGTTTTGGGGTTTTTTTTTTTTTTTTTGTCTTTTTGCCTTTTTTCTAGGGCCGCTCCCGCGGCATATGAAGGTTCCCAGGCTAGGGGTCTAATCGGAGCCGTAGCCACCGGCCTATGCCAGAGCCGCAGCAACGCAGGATCCGAGCCGAGTCTACGACCTACACCACAGCTCATGGCAACGCCGGATCCCCAACCCACTGAGCAAGGCCAGGGATCAAACCCGCAACCTCATGGTTCCTAGTCAGATTTGTCAACCACTGCGCCACCACGGGAACTCCCGAGTTTTGAATTTGTGTCAGTGGGTGTGTATACAGTGTTATCATCGTGGTTTTAATTGTGGTTACTTGGTATCTAGTGATGTCAAGCATCTTTTCATGTGCTTTTTGGCCATCACATATTTTCTTTTGTGAGGGGTCTGTTAAAATCTTTTTTTCCATCTCTCTCCTTTTGAACTGGCTTGAGTCATAGGAGTTACAAACAATTCCTGCTTTGGTTTCTCCACCTCCCCAAGGGGAAACACATTCATGAAGGATTTTGTGCAGTCTTTTGGTAAAACCCACAACCCTACTTCTCTGAAGAGCCAAATGTGGTGTTCGGTGGGTCTGACAAGGTATACCCCAACTTGGAATTCCCTGGTGGCTCAGTGGGTTAAGGATCTAGCGTTTTCACTGCCATGGCTTGGGTTGCAGCTGTGGTATGGGTTCAGTCCCTGGCCCGGGAACTTCCATATTCTGTGGGCACAGGCAAAAAAAAAAAAAAAAAAAAAAAAAGACATACCCCAGCCAACCAGAGAGGAAATGTCCAAAAGATGTCCTTATCTCATTATGCCCTCATTCTACTTACATCCATTATTTCCACTGTACTAGATAGGGATTAGAGGGAAGGCCATGAGCTTAGATGTCAGATGGACATAGATGCAAATTTCCACACCGGCCTTTATCCAAATGAGCATGAGCAACCTGAGTGTCACCTTTCCTGCTCTGTAAAGTAGATAAAGCTGCTTTCAGGGTTGTAAGGATCGGAAGTTAGGTCCATATAGAATCTGGAATGTAGTAAGTGCTTAATAACCTCTACTGACCTTTACTTGAACAAGTCGATGAGGTGGTTACCATTATCTCCGTTTTACAGATGAATAAACTGAGTTATAAAAACAAATAGTTGGAGTTCCCGTCATGGCTCAGTGGTTAACGAATCTGACTAGGAACCATGAGGTTGCGGGTTTGATCCTTGGCCTTGCTCAGTGGGTTAAGGATCCGGCGTTGCCGTGAGCTGTGGTGTGGGTTGCAGACTCGGCTCGGATCCCACATTGCTGTGGCTCTGGCGTGGGCCGGCGGCTATAGCTCTGATTTGACCCCTAGCCTGGGAACCCCCATATGCCACGGGAGCAGCTCAAGGAAAGGCAAAAAGACAAAAATAAGTAAATAAATAAATATGAATAAAAACAGATAGTTGCCTAAGATCACGGTGAGTGTTGGAGCCAGGACTTGAGTCGACACTATCAACTTCAAAAAAAAGTTTAAGGTGGTTGCTTTGTTTCCTTCTGAAATTGCCTGTCCCCATCCCTCAAGACCCAGCCACCTCCAGAGAAGACTTACCTTCTTCCTCGCTAGTGTACTACAGCCCACATTGCATTTCCATTTCTTGTGGCCATGTCCCTTCCTAGGAGAGCTCTTGGCCACCTTAGTATTTCTGTTGCCTAAGCAAGGAGGCTAGCGTATAGTGCATGTCTGAATGAACAAACAAACAAGACAACACGACAAGACAACACGACAGCAGCTCCATGTTGTCCCCACACTGTTCACAGTATCAAGTTCCGTGCTCTCCTGGGCACCGCTGCAGTGTGAGCCATCTAGGGACTCTCCCCCTGAGAAGTGGTCCCTCCTATTTCCTGCACAGCACAGGATGCTACAGGAGGAGTCTGTTTTATCCCCTCCTCTCTATGCGACAGAAGACACCACTCTGTGGCTGGGAAACTGAAAGCTCAGCTCCTTGCCACCAAGTTGGCTCCACATCATCCCCCATCTCCAAGGGCCCGATGTGGCCTCAGAAAAACAGTCAGCTGGAGACATTGGCTCTGAAGGCCAGCCAAGCCCCTGGGGTTTGGCAGAAGAAGAGGTCATTGTCCAAACAGGAAGTGGTCCTGGGGTCTCCGCTGACCCTAGATTTTCCCAGGCAGGGCTAGAGCTCCCAGCAGCTGAACTGAAGGCTCCCCACAGGCTCACAAACAATCCCACCTCTCCAGAGGGCTGAAGAGCCCTCTGCCCAGGCAGGCTCCCTGCCCTACATCCCTCAGATCTTAGCATCGTGTGCCGGTCGCTATTGATGTGTTGACAGCAACCAAGCTGGTCTAACTTCCCATCATTCACCTTGGAGGGGATTGGGGTAACCCCAAGAGCTGAAAAGCCCTGCAGAGCAGAGCTGCAGGTATCATGGGGTGCAGCTCAGGAGGAGGCTCAGCAGCAGTCAGATAGGAGGTTGAGCCTTGCTACAAAGGAAGGGAGAACGCACAAGAGGACAGAAACCCAGGCTTCTGTCTGCAGCAAAGTCATTTGCAACCCAGAAAAAAACACAAAACTTAACATGAGGCTGGGCCCTGTCCCAGCTTAGAGGATGATCTCAACTTGGACACAGGGCCTTTCAGACAAAAAGAGCACAACCCCCTCCCCCCACCCCCGCCTGTTCCAAGTTTCTCACTAGCTTTAGGAAAAGTACTTCAGAACTGTCACTTACAATGGTCTCCTGCTGGGGCAGAAGCAAAATGGGACTATTGGGAAGACAGCAGCCCTGTCACTCAGCTCAGATGGCACAAAGAGCTTTGAGATTTAGACTGAAGGTCATTGATCCCATGGATGGTATGATGTATGAAGGGAGACGGAATGACTTATTTTTTTCTAATATGAAAAATGACCTGATGTTCCTTAAGGCTAAGTCCTATAACCCCGCGCCCTTTCATTGCACCCCCTCTCCCTGAGCAAACTCACTGGCACCCATGGTTACACTTACTAGCTGTACACTGATATCTATTGTTTTTTCCAGCCCAACCCTTTCATCTAAATCCCACACCCATGGGTGCAAACGCCTACTCAAAACACCCTCTTGGTCTCAAAAGCACCTCAAACTCAACATGTCCAAAACCTGGAGTTCCTGCTGTGGTGGCAATGGGATCGGTGGCATCTCTGCAGTGCCAAGCCACAGGTTCAATCCGCATGCAGTACAGTGGGTTAAAGGATCCAGTATTGCCATGTAGGTCACAGCTGTGGCTCAGATCTGATCCCTGGCCTGGGACCTCTATATGCCTTGAGGCAGCCAAATAAGAAAAAAAATATATATATATCCAAAACCCAATTTTTGACCTTCTTCCCAAACCTGGTGCTCTCCTAAACTCCCCACCTGGATGAAGAACCCTCTGAATCGTCCTGGTGCACAAGGCAGAAGCAGTGGTGGCACGCCTGAGCCCTCCTTCTCTCATACACACCTATCAAATATTTTGGAATTGGCCTCCCCAGTATCTCTTCATTCCTTCTGCTTTTCTACACTCACCCCTACCTCCACTCCATTCCACCAGCTCTTACCCAGATGGCTGCACTCATCTCCACCCTGGTCCCCTCCAATCAGTACATCTCCACAAGGAGTCCTTCCAGCCATTCTTCCCCTAGACCACTCCCACTTAACCCTTCAGACTTCAGCGCAAAAGCCACTTCTGCCAGGGAATCACCTGGCAACCTCTCTGAATAATCTATCAACTCCTTCATAGCGTCAGTCCAAGCTGCAGTTTTACAGGAGTCCCCAGGAGACCCTAAACTCCATAAGAGCAGGACCATGTGTTGTTTTGTTTTTCGTTTTGTTTTGCCACAACCACATTCCCAAGGCCAAGTGCAGTGTCTTACACATTCAACACTTACGATTTATTGAATGAAGGTCATTTATTTGTTTAGACCCTGCCTCTACTCTGTTGAGCTAATCATCACCACTGTCTTCGAGGCCCCTATTATCTCTTGCATGGAGTATTGTGTTATGTCTGGAGCCCGTCTTCCAGTATGTTTGCTCTGCTGCAGCCAGAATTATCTTTTTAACAGGCAACTTCGACCACTTGTAATCCCTCATTACTCCCAATAAAGTTCAAATTCCTCAACATGCAAACTGCTAGCTACCTACCCAATGACTACTGTTCTTTTATTTCTTACTAACAGAGCCTTGATGTGATCAAGACAGCAGGATGCCCTCCTCAAGGATGATCCCAGCCTCCCTAGCAGCCAGGGTGCTTCTGAAAGGTCTGACGGGAAGTATAGACATCAGGCGCATTGGTAATTGAAACTTGAAAGGTTAGTCTTTCCAAAGACCAGAATTTCCTTTCTTCTAGAAAATGCTGTGTCCCTATGTCTACAAAAATCTGTAAATGGACATTCCTCATGTTAGCAGTTCTACCAATGAGAGAAAAGTGGACACTCCTGGCGTTCCCATCATGGCTCAGTGGTTAATGAACCCAAGCAGTATCCACGAGGACTCGGGTTTGATACCTGGCCTCACGCAGTGGGTTAAGGATCCGGCATTGTCCTGAGCTGTGGTGTAGGTCACAGATGTGGCTTGGATCCTGAGTTGCTGTGGCTGTGGTGTAGGCTGGCAGCTGTAGCTCCAATTCGACCTCTAGCCTGGGGAGCTCCATATGCCACTGGTGTGGCCCTAAAAAGACACACACACAAAAGTGGACACTATCGGCTAGAACTCCCAAAAGTGCTTCTCAAAATAGGAACAGACCTCTGACTGTGCCTTTTTTTGCCCATCCCCAATTTCTTCTGCTTTCTGCCAGTTTCAAAGACATGATGGCTGAGGCCTCAAGAGCCATTTTAGACAGCAGATGTCAATGAGAATTCCAGCCATGTACCTTAGACGGCTCAACAAAAAGAGCCAAAAAGGACCTTGGTGTCTAATGACTGTGGAGCAATCATACAGCCCCGTACTTTGGACTTCTTTTATATGAGGAAATAAAATTTATACCTTAAGTCACTGATATTTTACTAGCAGTCAAACTGAAACTTGATACAGGCTTCAAAGCATTCAAGACCCAACCTTCGTCAGTCTTCCCCTCTCCCCTCATCTCCTGCTCAAATTCAACAATTCAGCCAAGCTGAATGTTTTTCAGTTCCTGAGGACTATTTCTTTCTATTTAAAGTCTTTCCAAGCTTCTCTTTCTGCCTGGATTACAGCACCCACCTGGCTAACTCCTACTCATCCTTTGGGGCCCAGCTTAAAAATGAGCTCTTTGGAGTTCCCGTGGTGGCTCAGTGGGTTAAGAATCCAACTAGCATCCATGAGGGTGGGTTCAATCCCTGGCCCTGCTCAGTGGGTTAAGGATCTGGCATTGCTGTGAGCTGCAGACTTGGCTCAGATCTGGCGTTGCTGTGGCTGTGGCCTAGGCCGGCAGCTGCAGCTCTGATTCGACCCCTAGACTTCCATAGAAACTTCCATACGCCCTGTGGGTGCGGCCCTAAAAAACAGAAGGAAAAAAAAAAAAAAAAAAGAGCTCTTCAATGACCAAACAAGCTCAGTTAAGACGCCTCTATTTTCCAGTAACAGAACAGCTTCCTCGTCCTGCTATTTATTATGCTGGGAATTGTGGTATTTACTTTTTTTTCTTCCATGAAGGCAAGGATACAGCCTATCTTGTTCAAACTGTATGCTAAATGTCCAGCACAGGTGTTCAATAACTACTTCTTGAATAAATGGAGTAAATGAGTGATGAGAATACGGTGTTGGTTACAGAGCTAAAGAAAGACAACGGGTTTGATAGCTGTACAATGTAAAAGATGAAGTGGAATGGCTGGTATATTATTATCTGTTTATTATGTATACCGTGCCCTGTTCCAAAAAGGATGTATGGAAGCAGGATGGCTGGAGTACCATCTCACCGGGATGTTAAGGAGTTCATGTCCATTTAGAGACACTGGTTTAGGAGACTCTACTAGGAGACTGCAGGATAGTCTGGGGGAAGGAGGAACACTAAGAAAAGCAGTGGCATCTTGTCCTAGCTCATCTTCCATCTCCTCGCCGGCAGGCCCTACCCCGGGAGTAAGCCAAAAACTGGTGGGAGGGTTGCAGCAGGAAAAGGTTAGCAGTAAAGCAGGAGCAGGTTAATTCCCAGAAAGGTACACCGTCCCACCATCCTTTGCTCCCTCTGAGCCTACTGCGAGTAAAGAGTCTGGCCTTCTCCAAAGGGCTCTGGCAGGGCCTAGGATCTCAAGTGGAGAAGAGGCAGCGCAGTCAGTCTTGCAAGTGGGGGCCCACTGCTAGCTGCAGGCTCCAGGCTCTGCCCTGCTGTCTCCCCCATCCTCCTCCTCGTCAGACTGGGCCAAGGGTGTGTCTGCTCCGCCGTCACTGGGATCCGGGCTGTGCGGGTTGGTGGAGGTGTCAGAGGATGAGGAGGAAGTGCGGGATGTGGTCCTGTCTGGCGTGGGCAATGGCAGACCCGGCTCCTCGGGATGGTCATCCACCCCTGCCCAGAGAGAAGAGCTGGTGAGGACCACAGACAGGACCTGGCAGAAAACTCTCAGAGATGAACTGGCCAGGAGACACTGAAACCCAGAGAGGGGCAGGGACTTGACGGGTCACCCAGCCAGTCTCCTGACTCCCAGTTCCCTCCCAATTCACTCCACCACATCCAGGCTCTAGAATCCAGTCAATCAAGTCAAGAGTTAAAGTTCGACCTCCATCACTTCCCTGCTACTGAGTAGCTCTGGGCAAGTCAACTTCCCTCTCAGGGACTCTGCTCCTCCGCTGTTAAAAAAGGGATACCTAGGAGTTCCCACTGTGGTTCAGTGGGTTAAGAACCTGACTAGTATCCATGAGGATTTGGGTTCCATCCCTCGCCTCACTCAGTGGATTAAGGATCCAGCTTTGCCTCGAGCTACAGGTAGGGTGCAGGTGTGGCTTGGATCTGGTGTTACTGTGGCTGCGGTGTAGGCCTGCAGCTACATCTCTGATTCAACCCCTAGCCTAGGAACTT
Source organism: Phacochoerus africanus (assembly GCF_016906955.1). Classification (NCBI taxonomy): domain Eukaryota; kingdom Metazoa; phylum Chordata; class Mammalia; order Artiodactyla; family Suidae; genus Phacochoerus; species Phacochoerus africanus. Next base: position 15,436,856 of record NC_062546.1, read on the forward strand.
CCATATGCCATGGGTATGGCCATAAAAAAAAATTTTTTTTAATTAAAAAAAAAAAAAAAAGATACCTACATTCCAGAACGGCTTTGAGGATGAAATCTGAGAATGCTTATAAAATGCCCTGCAAATAACAGGCCATCAATAAATAGCAGCAGTTTTAAGTAAGAGAACATCTATCCTAAAGTTAAGAAAATGGGCTTTGGGAGTTCCTGTTGTGGCTCAGCAGTTAACGAAATCAACTAGGATCCAAGAGGATGCAGATTCGATCCCTGGCCTTGCTCAGTGGGTTAAGGATCTGGCATTACCATGAGCTGTGGCAGAGGTCACAGACACAGCTTGGATCCCTTGTTGCTGTGGCTGTGGTGTAGGCCCGAAACTACAGCTCCGATTCGACCCCTAGCCTGGGAATCTCCATATGTCATGGTTGCGACCCTAAAATAGCAGAAAAAAAATAAAAAGAAGAAGAAGAAAATGGACTTTGGAGTCAGACAGCCATGGTTTGAACCCAGCTTTTCCGATTTCTGGCTATGTGACAACTTCTCTGAGTCTAATGTTCTTTATAAAATGGGAATAATCCCACCTCCCCTAATAGGGATTGTTAAGGACTGAGATAATATATTGAACTTCTTCAGCGAAGTATCAGAAACCTAGGAGTTCCCGTCGTGGCGCAGTGGTTAACGAATCCGACTAGGAACCATGAGGTTGAGGTTGCGGGTTCGGTCCCTGCCCTTGCTCAGTGGGTTAACGATCCGGTGTTGCCGTGAGCTGTGGTGTAGGTTGCAGATGCGGCTCGGATCCCGCGTTGCTGTGGCTCTGGCGTAGGCCGGTGGCTACAGCTCCGATTCAACCCCTGGCCTGGGAACCTCCATATGCTGCGGGAGCGGCCCAAGAAATAGCAACAACAACAACAACAACAACAACAACAAAAAGACAAAAGACAAAAAAAAAAGAAACCTAATAAAGTGCTAAATGAACATTAAGATTAGGATGACTAAACTGCTTAAGTTGTCTAATATTAAAAGCATATTTTTACATTATTTTAATTATAATAATTATAAAACTAAAAAAGGCTAAGGGGGGTTGGGCACTCCTAGAGTTTGGGGTTAGGAATCTGCAACCAGCTTCCCTCAAGGTTGACTTCCCTCAAATCAGAACAGACAGCCGTGCTGGTGGTGGAAATGCCCACCCTCAGCCCATGTGTACACACTTGCCCAGTCGGGCCCCGCAGCCCCACGTCAGAAGGGCATACCAGCCGTCTGGGGGGTTGGTGGAGGATCTTCCCAAGGCAAGAACACGTCCGCTCCGTCCTGATCTCCAAGGTCAATCAGTTCCACTTGCTCAAGTGTGTCCACATTCACCTCCATGGATGAGATACTACCAATGGGGGCTGCAGATCAAGAAGGGGGTGGGTCAGGGGGAGCCGGGCCCGCAGCTGATAGGACGGTCAGACATATCTGCCAGGTCCAGAGACAGACAAATGGCCAGGAAAACAAGCAGGGAGGGGGTCTCTCAAGATTCGGTCCCGCAGGACTTCCTCCCCGGTCCCCCCCAGTCCCTCTCCCCAGGACTCGGAACTTACGTCTATGTGACTCGAGATGCAGGTGGGACAGGGGGAAGACAAATTCTGTCTCAGGCTGTAAAATGTCCTCGAAGAATTTCTGCCGCTCCCGAAGGCGGAGCTGCTGGCGCTCCAGGGCTGCCCGCGGATTCGGGTCCATGTTAGCTCCTGGAAGAACAAGCACAGCTCTGAAGTTGAGAGGGGACCCGGTGGGGGTCTGGGCTTGGGGAGCCCAGCCCGAAGCAGGCATCCCGGCAGGGGGCCCTCGATTGCTGCCTGGACACTTCTAAAGTTTACCTCCTTCTTTTCCCTGAAACCAAGTCCATTACCACCAACTTCAAGTCTCACACAGAGGCAGGGCTGACCCTAGCTCCACAAAGGGGATGCCAGTTCCAGGCACAGCAAAAGAGGCGCCTCTGTATTCAGGGAACACAGCCAATGGCCAAGTCTCAGTCTCGTGGCCCTTGAGAGGGATTGTAGGGGCTGGTTCAGCTCAAATGGGGGAGCACTTTTTCCACGTAATGGACCCAGCCTCTCCTCAGAAGGCTGGGGAAGAGGACAGGAGAGCAAATCTCAGAGAGAAAGGTCCCCTCCTCTAGGGCTGCAACTCTGGTTCCCCACCATCTATCAAAACTTAGACCAAAGGAAAAGCACCCCTCCCCCACTCCCTCCCTCCCTCTACACACACACCCATCACCAGTATCCCCTCCAATCCCTGCTCTGAAGTCTAAGACTCGGCTCTGTCCCTAGGGAAGTCACCTTTCTAGCCTCAGCCTCCCAGTGTAAAATGGCATCATCTTCCTACCTGCCTTCAAGACTCTGCTGCCAAGGTGCTCTGGAAGCTCAAAGCTCCAGTCCCTGTGCTATTTAGAGGACACCATCTCTTCTCTGCCTCCCACAGCTCTTTATTTGAGCTCCTCTCCTCTGACACATCTCACTGTCTGACTCCGCACTAGTGAGCAAGTAGCAGTTGGAAGGGTGCAGTTCAGACCAGGCCTTCTGGCTTCCAGTGCGGAGAGCCTTCCAGAACACCATTCCCTCAGATTCCCTCCATTCTCCCTCTGGAGCCCATCACCGGTGGCAAGGGAGTATTAGCTTCAGGACCAGATCGTCACTGTGCTCAGACTGTCTTCCTCATCGAATCCGGACTCGGCGTATTCCGAGACCCTGGTTAGTTCCACCCGAGCGGGGGCGGGTCACGAGGGACCCAAACCCAAGTGGGCCAGGCAGAGACAAGGAAGTGTGGGGAAACCATGTGGCCCGGGCTGGCAGCGGAGGAGGGAGGCGCTGACGCTGATTCCAGGGAAAGGCTCTTAGTGCTGCCTCCCAGGTCACAACGCTAAAAATACCCAGGGCCCCTGGGGCTGTCTGCTCTAGCAGGGGGGCAGGGAAGGGTGAGAAAGAGGATCGGGGAGTTGGAGGGGACCAGGGGCTCCAGGGACGGCCCCTCTCTTTCCTCCCTCACCCCATCAATATCAGGAGACTGAAGGGGCTGCCCCCCGGGGAGCCGCGGAGCCGAGCGCCGACGAGATCGGAAGGGGGTTGTTTACATAACTGAAGGTGCAGGGAAGAGGGGTGGCGAGATCTGAAGCGATCTGTGGGCAGGGGGCGGCCAGGGGCCCGGCCAGTGGAATCGAGAGCTCCCTCTCGGTGCTGCCCCACCCGCACCGGAGTCAGCGAGAGAGAAAGAATTCCCTAAAAGGGGACACGCCGCGACCGCGGGGGAAGGGAGGGGAGGTGGGGGGGGGGCGGCCGTTCCACTCGTGCTCCAGGCTCCCGGCCTCCCGCAGCACCTGCGCCCGCCCCGCGGAGCCCCTACCTGCCGCGCCCGGCGCCCCCGCTGACTCAGGCTGTCCTCTCCAGCGCGACGGCGGCGGGGGCGTGGGAGCGGGCCGCGCCGGCCGGGGTTGGGCTGCGCCGCCGGGTCTCCCCCGGGACAGACCGGCCCTGGGAGCGGGGAACGAGGAAGAGGCGGGAGGCGGAAGTGGGGGAAGGGCGGCGGCGGGCACACGCGCTCCTCGCCGGTCGCCCAGCGGTAGCTGGCAGCCCCGGCGGGCGCGATCGCTCACACTTCCCGGACGGCAAAAAGTTCCCGGCTCTCATCCTTCCTCCCCGCGACCCGCCGGGGCTCCTGCCCTGCTCCGCGCGCTCCCATACACTTGCTCCCATACACTTGCCCCACCCGCCCGCACCCCTCGCCGCGGAGACACTAGGGCTCTCGGCCCCGCACCATAGCTGCTCCCCGACTCCTGGACAGCCCAGAAGCAACCTCCACGCACCCACACCCGGACTGCCCCGAACCCTCCGCCGCGCTCGGCCGGCTTAGGCGCGCATCTCTCGAGAGGCGCACGCAGCGGAAGAGAGGCTGGAGACCCGCTGCCACCCATCAGGGCAGGTGTACTGCGCCGGAGACCCCCCTACTCTGGGACTCACCTCGCAGCCCCCGGCTCCCGGCTCCGGATGGACAGAGCCGCCGCCCAACCTTCCAGAGCTCTGGGCGGAGTGGGCGCCGGGACAGGGCGGGTCGGGGCTGGAGGCGGGGGGCTGCTGCGCCGCGCCCCCAGACGCCGGCTAGGAGCCAACTCCTCCAGGTTGCTAAGAGGGGCGCTGCGCATCCCGGCCGGCGGGGGTGGAGGAGCGAGGCGGAAACTGTGGGCCCAGAGGGGAAACGCTTGCCCCCTCGCAGCGGCTCCTGGCTCTAAGCCGGGCCAGAAAAGTGTCCTGGACCAAAGCTCTGTGCCCATTCTCTCCTCCTCCCTTCCACCCTGTGTAAGTGGCTCCAGAAGCCGCAGGGTTGGGGGCGTCTTTCGGAGATGTTTTTGCTCTGGGGTCACTCATTCATTCGACAAACATCTGCGAGCAAGCCAGGAACTAGGGGTCATCCTTGGAACCTCTGTGGGTCTTTCGCTGCCCACATTAATACACCTCCATTAACCGTCGATTCTCTTTCTTAAGTATCTTTCCAATCCGCCATTCCCTTCCGTTTCCACTACCATCCCTCCCTTGGCTCCTACAGAAACCTTCTATCTGCTTCTGGTTTTCTTGTACCCTGGTCCTGCGACGCTCCATCCCCCACAGCAGTCAGTCACCACTTTAGAGCTGAGAGCGCTATCCAAGGAACCCCACATCAGTCATTTCAAAACGCAAGTCTGATGTGCCACCCACTGCTTAAACCTCCATTGTTGGAATGAAATCCGGGTGCTGATAGCTCAGCTGAGCCTTAAAGAAATGAGTTCAACAAGCTGAGAAGAGGGGGAAGGGTACGTCCAGAGAGGTGGAGGTATGAAGAGTTGGCGACCCAGTCCGGCTTCCCTGTCAGGGGACCAGCACGCTGCACAAACACTTAAAAGCTGGCCTCTTCTACTGTTACTGAGCTCTCAAGACAATCCTGTCAGATAAATACCGCCAGTAGCTTCCGCGCTACTTTACAAGCAAGGGAACTAGTCTGTGGGAGGCAACACGGGCAGTGGTTAGGGGCACAGGCATGGGACCCTCTTGGGTTGTAAACCTAGCTACGTGTCTAGCCAGCTGTGTAAACAATTTCTCTGATCCTTGATTTCTTTGTCTATTAGGTAGGAGTAATTAATCCCTACCTCCTATGAGATCATTCATATAAAATGCTTAGTCCAGGACTTGGGCACCCTGGAGATGCTCAATAAACATTAGCTGTTTTGACTATCACGGGTTCTGAGCAAGAGAGGCAAGGGCTTTCTTCCATGAATTCCTGAAAGTCTAGGAAATACGCTCTAATAGTTAATACTGCTACAGAGCTTATTATGTGCCTGTCACGGTTATAAGTGCTTTGCATCTATTAACTCTTTTAATCCTCTTAGTAATCCTGTGAGGTAAATACTATTTTTATTTCTCTTTTAGAGATACAGAAACTGAGATACAGAGAGGGAAAGGGACTTGTCCAAGGCCAGAGAGCAACTAACTGCATGGAGCAGAAATTCAAACCCAGGTGGGCTGATTCCAGAGACTGTGCTTGTAACCCCCATTCCCAGCCTGTCCCCCTTCTACCCCATGGCAGTTTTCATCTTCCAAGAAATGTTTTGGTCAGTTTGATTCTTATTCTTCCTCAATGGAATGAATACTTAGTCCCGTTTTCTACCAGAGAAATGAGACCAAGGCAAGAGTACAGTGGATGAGAGCTCGCCTCCCCAAATCACCTCCCCCTTTTTCAGGTTTATCCCTGGGAACAGGATTGCATGGGTTATTTTAAGCTGTCCTCAAGATGGTGACAGATCAGGAACCTGTCTGTCTCCTCTCTTGGCCAGATGTTTACCACATAGAAGGGTGGAGAGGCAAAAAGCATCCAAGCTAGAAGGAACTCAGGAGGCTATGCTGGAAGGGTATGAACCAAGAGAAAGACCCAGGAAGCATGACCCAAGGGTAGACTGCAAAAGGAGGTGAAAGAAGCAGTGAAAACATAAACAGCTTGGACTTCTGGCTTCCATCTAGGATGCAGAAAGCTGGGGAAAGCGTCACTACCACACTAATAACAATTTCTTTCAGTTGTTAGGTAAGCTATAAAATTATTACTTTTGTCAAATCCATCTGCAAGCTGAGGTTGCAGAGCAGCTAATTAACCTGAATTCCAAAGAAGGACAGGTGCCTTCAAGAAGAAATAGGGGAAGTTCCTGTGGTGGCTCAGTGGTTAACGAATCCGAGTAGGAACCATGAGGTTGCGGGTTTGATCCCTGGCCTCACTCAGTGGGTTAAGGATCTGGTGTTGCCGTGAGCTACGGTGTAGCTTGCAGACGAGGCTCAGATCCCGCATTGCTGTGGCTCTGGCGTAGGCCGGCAGCTACAGCTCTGATTCGACCCCTAGCCTGGGAACCTCCATACGCTGTGGGAGCAGCCCAAGAAATGGCAAAAAGCCAAAAAAAAAAAAAAAAAAAAGAAGCAGGGCCCTGCCACACTTGTGACGTGGGAGGAAGACAAGATCTCCTTGCAAACAGGTACAAGAGTTCAGCTACAGCTTTTACTGCTAAAGGCCCAGTGTGGCTAGCATGAAAGTATAGAATCCCTGGGAGGCACAGACACTAAAAGTATTCATAGAAATAATGAAACCAAACTCCTGACAATATTTACTCAATTCTCCATAGTAATGGCCTCAGAAAAGAAGAGATGTGACGATTTCCAGGCAAAAATAATAATGACCTCAGTCTTTACTGTTCTACACATTGTGTCCGGGAGTCAAAAATTACAACACACACATACAAAGCAATTTAACAAAAACAACAAAAAACCCTATTTGCTTTGTCAAGAGACAAAGCAATCAACCAAACCAGACTTAAGACCTAGATAACTCTCTGGAGTTATCTGACAGGGAATTTAAAACAACTATAATGATATGTGAAAGGTTCCATTGGAAACTATGGACCTCATGTATAAACAGAAGGGGAATTTTAGCAGAGAGACAGGGACTATAAAAAAGTCATATGGAAAATGCTAGAAATTTTTAAAACATGTAACAGAGATGAAGAATGCCCTTGGCGGCCTCATCAGTAAACTCAACACAGCTGAGGGAAGACTCAGTAAACTTGAAGGTAGGTCAACAGAGACTACTCACACTGAGACAGAGAGAGAAAAAAAAAGAGTGAAACAGCAAACAAACAAGCCTGGAAGATCCAGAGCTAACACATGCATAATCTGAATCCCAGAAAGAGAAGAGATAGAGATAGAAACACACACACACACAACACACACACACACATACACCTGTGGAAGTAATGGTCAATGATTTTCCAAAAATAATGAAAGGACCACAGAGCCAAAACTCACAGAATCTCTTAAAAAAAAAAATTAAATGCCAATAGACAGACACACAAGTGAGCACACAAACAAAAAATATGATCGATCATATTCAAACTGCTGAAAATCCAAGATATTTACTTTACTTAGTAGCATGATAATGGGAGAAAAAAGAATGTATACATGTATGTGTAACTGGGTCACCTTGCTGTACAGTAGAAAAAAAATTGTATTGGGGAAATAACAATTTAAAAAAGTAAAAAAAAAAAAAAAGAAAGAAAATCCAAGATAAAGAGAAAATCTTGAAGGCATCAAGAGGGACGAATATAGCATGTACAGAGGAACAAAGATAAGAATTACAGCAGACTCAAGAGTTCCCTTGGTGGCGAAGCAGAAATGAATCCAACTAGGAATCATGAGGTTGTGGGTTTGATCCCTGGCCTCGCTCAGTGGGTTAAGGATCTGGCGTTGCCGTGAACTGTGATGTAGGTTGCAGACGCATTTTGGATCCTGCATTGCTGTGGCTGTGGTGTAGGCTGGCAGCTGTAGCTCCAATTTGACCCCTAGCCTGGGAACCTCCATATGCCCCGAGTGCAGCTCTAAAAAGACAAAAAAAAAAAAAAAAGGTAGACGTTCTGGAGGCAGAAAGGAAATGATACCAGAGAGAAACCTGGATTTACATAAAGAAATGAAGATCTCCAGAAAGAGAGAGAATAAAGGTAAGTCTGAGAGGGTTTTTTTTTTTAATCTTTTTCATCACCTTAAAAGATAAATGACTGTCTAAAGCAAAACAGTAACAATAAATTATGGATGTAGAGCATATATAAAAGTAAAGTGTATGACCTGAACAGCAGTAAAAGTGATGGAAATTGGAAACACACTGTGAAAGGGTCCTTCTGCTGTGCAAGAAGTAGTATAATAGTATGTGAAGATTGACTGTCACTAACTGAAGATACATATTGTAAATACAAGGGCAGCCACTAAAACTTTTTTAAAAGAGTATAAATAACAAGCCAACAGTGGAGATAAAATAGAATCATAAAAGGATTGGGAGGCACCTTCCTTGGGCCTCTTCGGATTTGACATGTCAAGACTACAAGGATCTGACTTCTCTTTCACCTGGGCCCTGGCTCAGGATTAATACAAGTGGCATTTTTCTCAAAAGACCAGGTCTTTCTCAGACCAGGGTAGGCCAGCTGAATGCTTGCTGTAAAAGTGCTGGTCCTGGTGTCCCATCATGGCTCAGAGGTTAACGACCCTAACCAGTATCCATGAGGATGCGGGTTTGATCCCTGACCTCGCTCAGTGGGTTGGGGAATCCAACATTGCTGTGAGCTGTGGTGTAGGTCACAGAAGAGGCTCGGATCCCGCATTTGCTTTGGCTGTGGCGTAGGCTGGCAGCTACAGCTCTGATTTGACCCCTAACCTGGGAACCTCCATATGCTGCAGGTAAGGCCCTAAAAAGAAAAAAAAGAAAAAAAGAGCTGGGCCTGGAATCCTCAGCCACAGTGCAGATTCACACACTGTGTGTGTGCCATGCATCTGGGACCACTGTATCGCTTGTTGGACTTAGGGCTGAGGGAACCAACACAAAACTATGCTGACGTACATATTGTTTGGTGTTGTTTGAGTAATAAACTGTCTTGATTGGATTCAGAAAGTCTGTGTACTTTTGGTACCCATGACAAAACATAGTTAATCCAAAAGTAAAGAAAAAGAGGAAAAATAGAAAAAAGCACAGATGAATAAACAGAATCTAGGAGTTCCCATCGTGGCGCAGTGGAAACGAATCCGACTAGGAACCATGAGGTTGCGGTTCAATCCCTGGCCTTGCTCAGTGGGTTAAGGATCCAGCGTTGCTGTGAGCTGTGGTGTAGGTTGAAGACACGGCTTGGATCCTGTGTTGCTGTGGCTGTGGTGTAAGCCGGCGGCAACAGCTCTGATTAGACCCCTAGCCTGGGAAACTCCATATGCCTCGGGAGCGGCCCTAGAAAAGGCAAAAAGACAAAAAAAAAAAAGAGAAAAGAAAAAACATAATCTAACAAATAATGAAATGGAAGATTTTCATCCAACTGTGTGTGAATGAAAGTCAACCAGTTAAAAGACAGGTTAGTAGACCAGGGGAAAAAAAAAAAACAGGCAAGAGGCAATAAAATGCTGTCTAGAAGAAACCTAACTTAACTATAAAGAAATATGTGAGTTAAAAATAAATGGATGTGAGTTCTCTTGGGGTGCAGTAGATTAAGGATCCCGTGTTGTCACTGCAGAAGTTCGGGTCACTGCTGTGGGAAGGATTTAATTCCTGGCCCAGGAACTTTCACATGCCGTGGGTGTGGCCAGAAGAAAAAGTAAAGTAAATGGGTGGAGACTATTACTCAGACATTTAAAAGAAGGAAATTATGCCATCTGCAGCAATGTGGATGGACCCAGAGATTATCACACTAAACAAAGTCAGTCAGAGAGAGAAAGACAAATATCATATGCTATCACTTATAAGTGGAATCTAAAATATGACACAAATCAGCATATCTATGAAACAAAAACAGACTCATCGCATAGAGAACAGACCTGTGGTTGCGGGGGCGGGGGTGGGTGGTGAGTGGGGAAAGACGGTTAGGGAGTTTGGGATTGGCAGGTGCAAAGTATTATATACAGAATGCATAAATAATAAGGTCCTACTATATAGCACAGGGAACTATATTCAATATCCTATGATAAACCATAATGGAAAAGAATATGAAAAAAGAATACATATGTGTATAAACGAATCACTTTGCTGTATAGCGGAAATTAACACAGCATTGTAAATCAACTATACCTCAATAAATTAAAAAAAATAAATGGATAGAATTAGATATACCATGCAAACACTAATCAAAGTAAATGAGAGTAGCAAAAAAAATTTTTTTTTTGTCTTTTTAGGGCTGCTCCCACAGCATATGGAAGTTTCTAGGCTAGAGGTCGAATTGGAGCTGTAGCTGCCGCCCTACACCACAGCAACAGCAACTTGGATCCGAGCCGTGTCTGCAATTCGGGATCTTTAACCTACTGAGCAAGGCCAGAGATTGAATCTGTGTCCTTATGGGTATTAGTTGGGTTCATTTCTGCTGAGCCATGACGGGAACTCCTGAGTAGCAATGTTAAAATCAGAAAAAGTAGACTTCAAAAGAAGGACTACTGGGAATTCCCTTGTGGGGCAGAGTGTTAAGGATCCCATATTGTCACTGCAGCGGCTTGGAGGACTGCTGTGGCAGAGGTTTGATCCCTAGCCTGGGAACTTCTACATGCTGTGGGCATGACCAGAAAAACGAACAAAAAAAAAAAGAAAGAAAGACTATTCAGGGATGAACACAGACACTGCATAATGATAAAAGGCTGGTAAGTTCACCAAGAAGACTTAACAATCACAAATGTGTACCTACATCAAATAACAGGGCTCCAAAAACACGGGAGAGTGGACAGAAAAAAAAATTAAGGACCTCTGAGCACTGTCAACTAGCTTATTCTGAATGACATTTTTTCTAACACTTCCCCAGCAAAATAAACATTCTTTTCAACTGCCCATAAAGCACTCACCAAGATACATCATCTTCTGAACCATAAAATAAACTTCATCAAATTTAAAAGAATTTAAATCATATAAAATGTGTAATGACTATAAATGAATTAAAATATAAATAATAATAGAAGGAGATCTGGAAAACACCCCGATACTTGGTGATTAAAAAACACTTCAAAACAACCTATGAGGAGTTCCTGTTGTAGCTCCGTGGTAACAAACCTGACTAGTATCCATGGGGATGTGGGTTCGATCCCTGGCTTCCCTCAGTAGGTTAAGGATCCGGCATTGCAAAATAAATAAATAAATAAATCCCACGTTGCCATGAGCTGTGGTGTAGGTCACAGACATGGCTCCCATCTGGAATTGCTGTGGCTGTGGCACAGGCCAGCAGCTGCAGCTCGGATTCAACCCCTAGCCTGGGAACTTCCATAAGCCACAAGTGCAGCCCTAAAAAAAAAAAAAAAAAAAAAAGAAAAGAAAATAACCCATGAATCAAAGATGAATTCCAAAAGGAAATCAGAAAAATATCTTGATTGAATAAGATTGAAATGTGGCGACCAGCCACTAAAAAAACCTCCCAATGTTCCTCAAGTTCAGTTTATTCATACCTTTGCGCAGGCCTCTTCTCCGCGGTTATCAGGCTTCCTCTACGTGACCAATAAGACGTGGCAGATGATGGTACATCACGTCCAAAATTTTAAAAGACCACGGCTTCCCATCTTGGGTGTGTGTTCTCTCTATTGCTTGGCTCAGTCACTCGGGGAGAAGCAAGCTGCCATGCTGTCAACAGCCCTGCAGAGAGGCCCACGTGGCAGGGAACTGGAGGTTCCAGCCAACAGCCAGTGAAGAACAGAGGCCAGCCAGCAACCCCGTGAGTGATCATGGAAACAGACTCACTGGCCCTAGTAGAGTCTGGGGATGACAGCAGCCCCCGCCAACAGCTGGACGGCAACCTCGGGAGAGACTGAAGTGGAACCACCCAGCTAGAGCACTCCTGGATCCCTGATGTCCAAAACCTATGAGATAATAGGGAGCTCCCGTTGAGGCTCAGTGGGTTACGAACCTGACCAGTATCCATGAGGATGCAGGTTCAGTCTCTGGCCTCCCTCTTGGGTTAAGGATCCAGCATTGTCGTGAGCTGTGGCATAGATCGAAGATGTGGCTCAGATCTGGCATTGCTGTGGCTGTCGCATAGGCCATCAGCTCCAGCTCCAATTCAACCCCTAGCCTGGGAACTTCCATGTGCCACAGGTGTGGCCTCCAAAAGTAAAAAAACAAAAAAACGAAAAAACCTTTGAAACAATAAATACTTGGTTTTTTGGGTTTTTTTGGTTTTTTTTTTTTTTTTTTTTGCTTTTTAGGGCCACACCTGTGGCATATGGAGGTTCCCAGGCTAGGGATCAAATTGGAGCTGTAGCTGCTGGCCTACACCACAGACATAGCAACACGGGATCGGAGCCACATCTGTGACCTACACCACAGCTCACAGCAACACTGGATCCTCAACCCACTGAGCGAGGCCAGGGATCGAACCTATGCCCTCATGGGTGCTAGTCATATTCGTTAACCACTGAGCCAGGATGGGAACTCCCAATAAATACTTGTTTTAAATAAATATGGGGCTGATTTGCCATACAGCAATAGATAACATACAGAGATTTTGATACCGGGTAGGGTACCACTGTAGCAGCACTGTGAGACGTGGGAGTGCAGTACACAGGCCACGGATAAGAGGAGTGCACAGGAAGACCAAAGTGTCTTGAAAAAGCAGATAATCCAAGCCTCAAGCCTTTGATAGGACTGCAGCCAGGGTGTACAGGAAAGTGAGGGAAACTCAGATGCGAACTGGGGAAGAGGAATTCTTGTGACATTGCGGCACAGAGTTTTAGCAACTCTACTGCCTGAGGTAAAGGGGATAGCAGAAAACTTGCCTAAGGAGTTGGGATCCAGCTAAGGATATTTCCAAATCAAGTGTCGGAGGCTTCCCCCCGCCACCCTGCCCGGTGTCTTCTTGTTGCTTATAGTAAGATGCCAGAGGAGGGAGAGAAACTACAGCGGCTTCTCAAGGGGGAGGGATGACACCTCCTGGAGGGACATTTGGCAATGTCTGTTGGCAATGCCAGGACACATTTCTGATCGTCAAAACTGGAGAGGTTGCTACTGGCATCTAGTTAGGAGAGGCCAGGGCTGCTGCTAAACATCTTAACAACACGCCAGACGAACCCCTCCCACCATCACCTCCCCCCCCCCCCAACCAACAAAGAATTACCCCCGCCCGAAGTGTCAACAGGGCTGAGGCCGAGGAGTCCCGAGGGAAAACGTGAATTGCGAAGGAGCCAGGACTTCGTGGTAGAAAATGCTCAGCCTCTCTAAATGGCAAAGGATAGTAAAGTTAAACAATGGTTTCCTAGCAAAGCTCAGTCCAGAGCTTTGCCAGAAAAACATGGTCTAAAAATGAAACAGAGAAGGTGACTATCCAATCTTTTGCTTGCATCTCAGCAAGATTTAAGACAATGGATCAGAGTAATCTTCAATCAAACAAAAGACACAAAGAAAGGATAGGTGTGCCTCACGGATCCTCTGAATCAAGCAAGAGGGATTCCAGGAAGCTTAGGGGTGTTGCCCTTGAGCCAATTCAGCATAAGGCAAATGAGGGAAGTGCTTATCTCCGAGAAATTGTGGACGTGGCTTTTGTTTACCAGAGTGGACCTGAATCAGATTCAGAGTGACCCACAGGTTCTTAAAAGGTTTCTATATCCAGAAACATCTCCGCTTGGACTTAAAGGGATAAAGAGAATATTAAATTTTTAAAAAGGGATTTCTGGTTCTGAACAAGATGGAGTAAATGCATTCCTCGCTACCTTGCCCACTAAATGCTGTTTAAAATGCTAGGCATTACATATAAAACAAACAGATAAAGGCAGACCAACTAGGAACCCCAGGACTCAAATGACGCAGCAGTGAGTCCCTGAGTTTTCTTTTTGTTGGATGCTTGAGAAGCCAATCGGGCACAGACAAAAATCACCCCTATGAAAAGCCTGTTTTCTCTTGTCAAAGGATTGATTGAGAAAGAGGCACCCTAGCGAGACAGAAATCTTTTTTTTTTTTTTCTTTTTTCTTTTTTGGCCACCCCGAGGCACATGGAGTTCCTAGACCAGCGATCAGATCTGAGCTTCAGTTGTGACCTAAGCTGCAGTTGCAGCCATGCTGGAACATTTAACCCACTGTGCTGGCCCTGTGATCAAACCTGCATCCTGGCGCTGCAGAGACACCACGGATCCTGTTGCGCCACAGCAGGAACTCGCAGGAATCTTCTGACATTAAATGCCACCTCCCGCAAAATACTAAAGAAAACCTCACTCCCAGTCTCTGTCTTGTGGTAACAAGGCACCTTTCCCCCTCCCCCGCAGGTGGTGTTAGAGGAGGCAGCGTGGGGAGCCTGGGCTTCATCACTGCCTAGCAGTACCCCACCCCACAATTTCCATGATGTCAGCGGCGGCCCCGTGGGGAGCCCAGGCTGCCATCCCCATCCAACAGCAATGAGGCATCACTCCCTTCCCTCAATGTTAAGGAGGCCACCTGTGGAACCAAGATGGCCACCTGCCCAGTGGTAATAAGGCAACCAACCCTCCCCTCGTCTACAGGCTGGAGTCAGTGTGGGCCTGGTGGGCAGCCTAGACTTTCTGCACCCCACCTGCTGGTAGAGAGTTGGTGCCCCTCTCTCATTACCCCAATACAGTAGAGGTCTATAGCAGATCTGAATGAGACCCAGAGTCTCATAACATAATTTCTGAAATGTCCTGGTTATATATAAAAATAATTCACCATTCCAAGAACCAGGAAAATCTCAACTTGGACGAGAAAAGACAATCAAGGGATGCCAGTGGATCACAGTGATGTTGGAATTATCCGACAAGGAATTTAAAATAGTCACTGTAAAAATGTTTCAAAAGCAATTGCAAACTTTCCTGTAACAAACGAAAAAAATAGGATCTCGGGGTGCGGGGGGGGGCGGGGGGGGACAGAAGAAACAAAGATGAACCAAATAGAACTATTAGAACTGAGGAATAAGAGAGTTCCCATCGTGGGGATGTAGGTTCAATCCCTGGCCTTGCTTAGAGAGTTAAGGATCTGGTGTTGCCGTGAGCTGTGGTCGCAGATGCAGCTTGGATCCCAAGTTGCTGTGGCTGTGGTGTAGGTCGGCAGCTGTAGCTCTGATTCACCTCCTAGCCTGGGAACCTCCATATGCCGCCAGTGCAGCCCTAAAAAGACAAAAGACAAAAAAAAAAAAAAAAAAAGAATGGAATTGGGTTGACTACTGGGTTGACTACTGTCCTCCAAAAATTCATGTCTACCCAGCACCACAGATTGTGACTTTATTTGGAAAAAGGGTCTTGGCAGAAGTAATTAGTAAAGATGAGGTCATACCAGATTAGGGAAGACACTAAGTCCAACAACTGGTATCCTTATAAGAAGACAATGTGAAAGCCCAGAAAGACACACAGGGCAGAACACCACGTGAAGCCAAGCCAGCAGGATCAGAATGAAAGGTCTCCAAGCCGAGGAGTGCCAGGGCTGCTGGAAGTCACCAGAAGCTAAGAAAGAGACAGGACAGATTCTCCCTCGGAGCCTCCAGAAGGAACCGACACCTTGATTTCTGGACTTATGACCTCCAGTACCACATGAAAATTAATTCCTGTTTTAAGTCAACAGGTTTGTGGTAACTTGTTACAGCAAGCCTATGACACCGATAAAAAAATGAAAATTAAAAAAAAGAGCTTACTGGATAGGCTCAATAGAAGAATGGAGATAACATGAAAGAATCAGTGAATCTGAAGATAGCATAGGAGAAATTACTCAATCTGAAAAAAAGAGCAAATTATATTTTTTAAAACAGGAAGGAAGGTAGGAAGGGAAGGAAAGAAAGAAAAAGGAAAGAAGACTACAGCAGAAACTGACAGAAGGGGGAGTTCCTGTTGTGGCTCAGAAGAAATGAATCTACCATCCATGAGGAGGCAGGTTCAATCCCTGGCCTCGTTTAGTGGGTTGAGGATCTGGCATTGCTGTGGCTGTGGCGTAGGCTGGCAGCTATAGCTCTGATTCGACCCTTAGCCTGGGAACTTCCGTATGCCACGGGTATAGCCCTAAAAAGCAAAAAAGAAAAAGAAAGAGAAAAGAACAAGAAAAGAAATTGACAGATCACTGTAAATCAATTAGAATTTTTTTAAAAAAAATTTTGGGGGAGTTCCCATCATGGCTCTGTGGTTAACAAATCTGACTAGGAACCATGAACTTGTGAGTTTGATCCCTGGCCTCGCTCAGTGGGTTAAGGATCCAGCAATGCCGTGAGCTGTGGTGTAGACTGAAGACGTGGCTCAGATCCCGAGTTGCTGTGGCTGTGGTGTGGGCCAGCGGCTACAGCTCCAATTCAACCCCCAGCCTGGGGTGTGGCCCTAGAAAAGACCAATTTAAAAAAAAAAAAAATTTTTTTTTTTTTTAAAAGAAAGAAGAAAGGAAGCAAGGAAGGAAGAAAGAACAGAGCCAATAATAAAAGACAATGACAAGGATTTCCTGTCGTGGCTCAGTAGTTAACGAATCCATGAGGTTGGGGGTTTGATCCCTGGCCTTGCTCAGTGGGTTAAGGATCTGGCGTTGCCATGAGCTGGGGTGTAGGTCGCAGATGCAGCTCAGATCCTGAGTTGCTGTGGCTCTGGTGTAGGCCGGTGGCTACAGCTCCCATTAGACCCCTAGCCTGGGAACCTCCATATGCCTGGGGAGCAACCCAAGAAATGGTGAAAAGACAAAAAAAAAAAAAAAGACAATGACAAAAGGTTTAACATTTGTGTCACTGGATTCCCAGGGGGAGGGAAAAAAGCAGAGGTGTAAAAGCATTCAAAGAATGGCTGAATTTTCCCAAATTTGACAAAGACCCCCCCATTCCTTTTTTTTTTTTTTTTTTTGCTTTTTAGGGCCGCACCCACAACATATGGCAGTTTCCAGGCTTGGGGTCCAATCAGAGCTGCAGCTGCTGGCCTACATCACAGCCACAGCAACACAGGATCCAAGCCTCATCTGTGACCTATAGCTCATGGCAACCCGGATCCCCGACCCACTGAGCAAGGCCAGGGATTAAACCCACATCCTCAGGGATACTAGTCAGATTCGCTTCCACTGCACCACAACAGGAACTCCCTTAACAAGCCGATCTTTAAATTCATAAGGAGAGACAAGTGAAGTGCAGCAGCAAAAACAGTTTTGAAAAAACAAAAACAAAAAAACAGAAAAGCTGGAGAGCTGTCTTTTGAGTATTACTACAAAGAGCTACAGTAATCAAGACAGATTATAAAACTTACTATAAGGAATCAAGAGAGATGGTATTGGCAAAAGATAGACATATAGATCAGTGGATCAGAATAGAGAATCTAGAAATAGATCCACACATACACGGTCAATTGAATTGAGAAAAATGCAAAGGCATTCAATAGAAAGAAATTGTGTTGGAATCACTGGATATCCATATGTAAAAGAAGAACCTTAATCCACACATTACACTACATAAAAAGAACTCAAAATGGGTCACTGACTTAAATTTAAAACCTAAAACCATAAAATGTCTAGGAGAAAACATAGGCATCTCACTGACTTGGGAGAGGCAAATATTTCTTAGATATGACACCAAAATATAATCCATTTAAAATTTGATAAATTGGACTTCCATCAAAATTAAGAATCTGGAGTTCCTGTTGTGGCTCAGCGGTTAACAAACCTGACTGGCATCCATGAGGATGCAGGTTCGATCCCTGGCCTCTCTCAGTGGCTTAAGGATCTGCCGTGAGCTGTGGTGTAGGTCGCAGATGCCACTCGGATCCTGCGTTGCTGTGGCTGTGGCGTAGGCTGGCAGCTACAGCTCCAATTGGACCCCTAGCCTGGGAATATGCTAAAAAGACAGAAAGACAAAAAAAAAAAAAAAGAAAGAAAGAAAAAAAGAAAACAATTAAGAATCTGCTCTTCAAAAGATAGTTAAGAAAAATGAAAAGATAAATCATATGACTAGTAGAAAATACTTGCAAATCTTATGTCTGATGGGATCCAGCATCTATAAAGAATTTATAACACATGAAAAGCAACCCAGTTTTTAAAATGGGCCAAAAACCTAACAGACAGTTCCTCAGAAAAGATAAACAGATGGCAAATAAGCACATGAACAGGTACTCAAAATTATCAGTCACTGGGGAAGTATAAATTAACACTACTATGAATGGCTACCAGAATGACTTAAATAAAAGCCCAACCTGGAAGTTCCCATTGTGGCTCAGCAGTATCAAATCTGACCAGTATCCATGAGGATGCGGGTTCGATCCCTGGCCCTGCTCAGTGGGTTAAGGACCTGGCATTGCCCTGAGCTGTGGTGTAGGCTGTAGATGTGGCTTGGATCCCACGTGGCTGTGGCTGTGGTGTAGCCTGACAGCCGCAGCTCATATTTGACCCTCAGCCTGGAAACTTCCATAATCCTCAGGTATGGCTCTAAAACGCATGAAGAAAGAAAGGAAGGAGGGAAGGAGGGAAGGAAGGAAGGAAGAGAAAGGTAAGCTGGTGCAAAACTGGAATCTGAAAACAACAACAACAACAACAACAAAACCAACGTAACAATACCAAGTGCTGCTGAGGATGTGGAACGAGCAGGCCCTCGCTCACTGCCGGTGGGAACAGTTACTTCGGAAAACTATTTGGTGGTATCTTCCAAAGTGAAATATACAATTACCACTTACGACAGCAGTCCCACTCTGTATTTATCCAAGTGAAATAAAAACCTCTGTTTCCACAAAAACTGGTACCAAGATGTTTAGCAACTTCTAATCACCAAAAACCAGGAACTAGCCCAGATGTCCTTTAAGGATTAGATAACCAACCGTGGCATATTTATACAATCAAACACTCCGCCAAGAAAAGAATCAAACTACCGATACACCCAACATGGGCAAACCTCAGATGCATTGTTAGGCAAAAGAATTTGATTCAAAGGGCTATTAATACTGTAGAATTCCATTTACATGATGTTCTGGAAAAGGCGAAGCTCTTTCAGGGACTGAAACGACATCAGTTTTTCCCAGCCAGTGCTGGGAATGGGACAAGGGGTTAGCCACAGAGATTATACCAGAGGACGCAGGGGGATTATGAAACCACTCTATACATTGACTGCGGGGTTTGTACGATAGTACGCCCTTGTCAGAGAACTGCACAACAAAAAGGGTGAATTTTACTGTATATTAAATATATCCCAATAAGAGTTCCTTGGTGGTTCAGCAGGTTAAAGATCCCGTGTTGTCACTGCTGTGACTGGCATGGGTTCGGTCCCTGGCTGGGGAATTTCCACATGCCAAGAGTAAAGCCAAAAAAATTAAAAATTACCATATGGTTCAGCAATTCTACTTGTGGAATTCCTTTGTATATCCAAAAAAATCGAAAGCAGAGCTATTTGTACACCATGTTCACAGTGGTATTATTCACAACAGCCAAAAAGGTGGAAGAAACACAAGTGCCCGTCCGCCAAGGATGAGCAGATAACAAGGGAGGGAATTCTGGCACATGCTGTGACATGATGAAACTTGAGGACACTATGCCAAGTGAAAGAGGCCAATGGCAACAAGATAAATATTACCATTCCATTCACATGAGGCACCTGGCACAGGCAAATTCATAGAAAGTAGGAGGGGGGTTGCCAGGGGCTGCAGTGGGAGGGGAAAATGGGGAGTTGTTATTTAATGGGTACTGAGTTTCAGGTTTGCAAGATGCAAAGGGTTCTGGAGACAATGATGGTGACGGCTGCATAACACGAGTGTATTTAACACGACTGAATGGCACACTTACAAATGATTAAGATGGTAGATTTTTGTTATGTGTGTTTTACCACAACTAAGAAAAGAAAAAAAAAGAGTGGCGGTTCCTCACTCAAGTGCCTTGGATCTGGTCCACAAAGCTGACCCCCTGTGTGTCCTTGGGTGTACCTAGCCCCATAATGGTTTTCCCTGTGTGAATGGAAGGGCCAAACAGGACAGAATACGTGATGCTGCTTTAAGAGCCATCGCTGGGATACAATGTCTGATCCTGGAGAACTCCCTGCCCCCTTGGGGATGAACCCCCTAAGCTTCCCAGGAGAGGGAAGTTAGTGATTATGAAAAGAACAGACGAGAACAGGATGGCAGAGGCGGCCAGGCCAGCCCCCAGCCCCCAGCCCCCAGCCCCCAACCGAGCCCCCTTGCCTGGTTGCTGGAGCCCTTCCAGGGCTCTCAGACCCCTCGGGACAAACTCCAAGCCCCTCAGCCTGTGGTCAAGCCCTGAGCGGTCTGTGATTTGCTCACTCCTCTGGGTTTGGCCACGGCCACGGTGGGCTCCTCCTTTCCACTCCAGCCCGCCCTTCATCATTCCCTCCCACGCCTGTGTTTTTAAAATCCCCTCTTTGGAGAATGTCCTGCCCACCTCACACCCCTTTGCCTGACCGACCCTGCTCCTCCTTCGTCCCTCGTCCCCATCTCTGTAAGGGCTTCCCTGGCCTCCTCACACTGCTCCTCTGAGCTCCAGCAGCCCCAGGGATCACCCTTATGGTAGATAAATAACGCCATTTATTTCACTTTTTCACACAATACTTAGTGGGTACCTCTCTTTTCAGCCAGGCACTCTTCTGGGCTCTAGGAGTTTAGCAATGAGGAGAACAGCCAAAACACCCCGCCCCGGAGGAGCCCCTATTCTCCAGGACCCTCTCCCCCTGGCTTGGGTGCTGCCTAGCATGGGGGGGCGGGTCCTGGTGCCCAGGCACTGAAGCAGGGGTGAAGACCATCGTGATGCAGCCCACGAGACTCCAGGAAGAGCTGACATGGTGCAGCAGAGGAGCCAGGGAGGGCTGGGCAGAGGGAGAGGGGCGGGGCGGCCTCCGTGTCTTCCCTCCCAAGTCACCGCCTGGGTTTCTTCCCTGGTCCACCTTTTACCACCTGCTCATCTCTGCCCTGATACTAAAGAGCACGTACATGTCCGAAGCTGGTCTTGGTCTGCCACCCCTAAAAGGGAAGACCAGGCACCCCAATGATGTACGTACACCCCTCTGCCCTAGAAGCCCTATGGGGTGGATTCGGCTTCCCATACTTGGTTGGGTATCAGATTGGCCAAGAGCACGGGGCGGCGCCTGAGAAGCTGTTTCTCACCAGCTCCTCCAATGATTCTGACGCGGCCGGCTGGCAGATTACTCAGAGCAGCCTGCGTGGTTCAAGTGCTCTGTCCCAGGCCTTCCGCACCGCTGCCCCCTCCTTCCCCTCCTCCAGGTCTCTCAGATGGCATCTTGTCAGTCAAAAAATCCCATTCCATCCTTCTTAACATGGTAAGCCGCCTTCCTTTGACCTCCCTTTCCTGTCTGCCCTGTTCACTTCTCTCCATCTAACCTTAACTGTGGTGTTAACAGTGCTGGAACTGACTCGTGAGGGCTTGCCCGGCTGGACAGTTGTTAAGCAAAGCCACACTGTTAAAAAATTAAATTATATCAACTGAAAAGACAAAAAAAAGACAAATAAAAAAATATATCAACTGAAGTTAATGATATTAAAAACAGAGGTGAAAAAACTCATCACTTTCTCATTTTTTACTACCTTTTGCTATTATCTATGTTCTCGAAAATCATGACAGCTGTAGAAGCTGGTAGAAATATATGACACACAATGGTGTATGCTACCATGCATTTCTGTTCAGCTCTGCTTTCAGTGACATCACACTGGCAGCTTGAAATCAGCCACGGCAGGAGTGTTTACACCACAGAAATAGATTAAGTGTGATAAACCAGGCTTGGATTTATTGTTTTGTTGATTGTCTAGTCCAGGAGTTGGCCATGGGCTAAATCCAGCCCACTAACTCTCTCTGTAAACAGACTTTTACTGCGACAGAACCAGGCCCGCTTATTCGCAGATCTATGGCTGCTTTTATACCACAAGAGTGGTTGAGTAGTTGCAACCATATGACCTGC
The DNA here is from genome assembly GCF_016906955.1 of Phacochoerus africanus. Taxonomy (NCBI): domain Eukaryota; kingdom Metazoa; phylum Chordata; class Mammalia; order Artiodactyla; family Suidae; genus Phacochoerus; species Phacochoerus africanus. Next base: position 15,458,735 of record NC_062546.1, read on the forward strand.
AAAGGCTAACACATGTACTGTCCTGCCCCTTACAGGAGACATTTGCCAACCCCTGGTCTAGCCTTAAGAAGGTAATGGAGGGAGTTCCTGCCATGGCTCAGCAGTAATGAACCCGACTAGTAGACTAGTATCCGTGAGGATGCAGGCTTGATCCCTGGCCTCGCTCAGTGGGTTAAACGCTACAGCGTCACTGTGAGCTGTGGTGTAGGTCACACATGCGGCTCAGATCCCACGTTGCTGTGGCACAGGCCAGCAGCTGCAGCTCCGATTCAACCCCTAGCCTGGGAACTTCCATATGCTGTGAGTGCAGCCCTAAAAAAAAAAAAAAGAAAAGAAAAGAAAAAGAAAGTCCCCATTACCAAACAAAAACCAAACAAACAAAAAAACACAATGGAAAGGAGTTTCCATCGTGGCTCACTGGAAACACCCCGACTAGGATCCATGAGGACATGGGTTTGATCCCTGGCCTTGCTCAGTGGGTTACGGATCCGTTGTTGCCGTGAGTTGTGGTGTAGGCTGGCAGCTACAGCTCCGATTCAAGCCCTAGCCTGGAAACCTCCATTTACCGCGGGTACGGCCCTAAAAAGACAAAAAAAAACCAGGGAACGGGGGGAATGTTAATGATGTAGATGTAAACACGTCCCGTCTTACAGCTGTCACAGGCAGACCTCACTTTCCCGCACTTCACTTTACTACGATTATTTTATTTTTGTCTTTTTGCCATTTCTTGGGCCGCTCCCGCAGCATATGGAGGTTCCCAGGCTAGGGGTCGAATCAGAGCTGTAGCCACCAGCCTGCACCACAGCCACAGCAACGCGGGATCCGAGCTGTGTCTGCGACCTACACCACAGCTCAGGGCAACACAGGATCCTTAACCCACTGAGCGAGGCCAGGGATCGAACCCGCAACCTCATGGTTCCTAGTCGGATTCGTTAACCACTGAGCCACGACGGGAACTCCCACTTTACTATACTTATTTTAGTCCATTTTTTACAAACTGAAGGCTTGTGGAAACCCTGTGTCTAACCCAGTCTATCGGTGCCATTGTTCCAACAGCATTGGCTCACTTCATATCTCTGTGTCACAGTTTGGTAATTTTCACAACATTTCCAACGTTCTCACTATCATACTTGTTATGGGACCTGTGGTCCGCGACCTCCAGAGTTACTACGACGACTCACTGAAGACTCAGAGGATGATCAGCATTTTTTAGTAATTAAGTATTTTTTAGTTAAGCAATGTACATCTTTTAAGACAGAATGCTATTATTGTTGACTACAGGATCTTGCAAACATAACTGCTGCATGCACCGGGAAACCAAAAGATTCGGCAACTCTCTTGTGGTGGCGTGGAACCAAACCCACCATATCGCCAAGGTCTGCCTGTGAACTGTAAATAGCAACTCACACCCCCGAAGAAGTTGAGAAAATATGTTTCTAGTATTTGCAAACTGTGCTCCAACCCAGCAAACAAGTCGAACAAGTCATTGAGAAATGAGTTGAATTCAAACTTCCTTCACTTTTCCACTTTCTTCTTACTCTTTAGTATGAATGAAAAGATTGACATTCATGTCGGAACTAAACTTGTTCATCAGTGGCAACCGTAGATTGACCATGGATGCAGAGTCAAGCAAAATTCAAGAAAAGTACACTGTAGGAATAAATCGGTTATATGGAATTCACAATAGAGTACTGTAGGATTTTATTATTTTAGATTTCCTTCAGTAAAATTTATAATAAACACACATTCACACAAACACACACATACTTGGTTTCAGAGAGCCAATTATTGAACATTTACAAGCACACACACCATCCGGTTTCTGGAACTTTCTTTAATTCCAGTGCTTAGAACACGCCTGACACACGGCACAGTCAATGTATGTGATATAGACCAGGAGAGGAGCATAGCTGGGAACCTAGGTTTCGTGGGTTGACTGTCAGACCTCATGTTTCCAGTGCCAGCATTATCTGACTGTGTGGCCTTGAGTAAATTATTTAATTTCTTTGAACTTTGGCTTCTTCATTCAAAAAAGATGAGGGGATCTTCCTACCTCACAGGGAAGCGAAGTGGTAACAACATAGGCCTCTGCCTGGCACCTACTGGGTCTCTCCACACACAGGAGTTTCCTCCTCACCCTCGCCCCTGCCACACACATACTCCTTGGAGACCCAGCCCTGCTGCTGTCACACATTTCAGTGATGTCACAGCTCCCCTCCTGGGGAGCTCCAGCACAACCATCCTGATGCCCAGCCTAAGTGCTGGCTGAGCGGAGAGGGGCAGGGCGCAGGCACTGCCTGGTGCTGGTCTTGCTCCATCTGTCTCAGAGGCCTCACAGCCCCAGCATGAGTCCATCCGCAAAGAAGAGGCCCAAGAATAGAGTGGCTTCCAAGGTTTGACTTGGGACTGGACCTGATGGGGGGCTCTCAACACAGTCCAACCACTCCCAGGGCAGGGGCCTTCCAGCCTGGGGGGAAGGGAAAGGCGAAGGGTAAAGGGAGGCCAGGACAGAATGGGCTCCCCGTTTCCACCCCCAAAGCAAGGTGACAAAAATCCCAGGCTAGGAGCTTTGGTCGAACTACATCCTGCCAAACGGAGAGGGATTATGGAGGTGTTCGGGGTGGTTCGGCCTGTGTTAGCGTTCTCTCTCTTCCTCCCCCTCTCTCTCTCTTCCTCCCCCTCCCCTTCTTCTCTCTCTCTCTGTGTCAGACGCAAGATGAGGAACCACAGGACAAGACACAGCAGCCTGTCAGCAAAGTAATTGAGCGGAACCGACTGAAAATGGTGAGATGCCCCATTCTGGTCCCCACTTAGGAGAGCCTGGGCACTCATGCCATGCTGCTCCTGATTGCCAGGCCGAGTGACCCAGGAGTCACTCAGCCCCGAGCTGAGTGGAGCCCAAGTCCGGGGGTGGGGGAGGCTCTCCCAGGAAAGCTGATCTGTTTTTCTGGCTCCTCTTCCCTGGCAGGTGTTAAAAAACCTGTCGCTCTTGAAGCTGTTCAAGAGCTCAAACCCTCGGATTCAAGAACTGCATAACCTGGCCAAGAGGTATTGGAATTCACTGCTCAGAGTTCCGAGGATCCTCGGGATCTCCTCCGGGTGAGCTCGGCCTGCCCGTGACCCCCCCGCCCCATGGAGCCCATAGCTCTCTCCCCTAGGAACAGGAGCTGCGCTAAGGGATTTAGAGAATCACATGTTTGCAAGGGCTCTGTGAGAAAGGCAGTTATTTCTTAGCCCTGTTGGACCGAGGGGGAGCTGAGGCCCAAGAGATGGAGTGATTTGCGCCAGTTAACTGAACTGATCCCCAAGTGGCAGAGTTAGGATGTGAAGCCGCTGACGGCTGAGAGCAGAGTTGTGCTCATAACCAGTCATGACCACCCACCCCAGTGGGCACCCAACCAGACAGAGGTGGCCAGTATTATCCCAGGTATTGTCATTATCCTGAGCCTGAGGCCTGCACCTCTCCACACGAGCTGCTAGGATGGGGCTGCCATGCTGCGGGGGACTCCGTCTATGACAGACATGCTTTGGGGAAAGTCTCTTAACCCCTTTCTGGTTTTCTGGTCCCTCCCTCTGAGTTGGCCTCCTAGGTGTAGGCAGTCAGGAAACACTGAGCCAGAAGGGTTAGAATCATCTAGTCCCAGAATTTTCCAATCTTTCTTTTTTTTTTTTTGCTTTTTAGGCCCACACCCACGGCACAGGGAGGTTCCCAGGCCACGGGTCAAATCGGAGCTGCAGCCATCAGCCTATGCCATAGCCACAGCAATGCAGGATCCCAGCTGCATCTGCGACTTACACCACATCTCAGGGCAATGCAGGATCCTTAACTCACTGAGTGAGGCCAGGGATCAAACCTGCCACCTCGTGGTTCCTAGTCAGATTCATTTCTCCTAGGCTACAACGGGAAAATCCTTCCAACCCTTTTTATTTTTTTTTCTTAATTTTTATTTATTTATTTATTTATTTTGTCTTTTTGCCATTTCTTGGGCCGCTCCCGCGGCATATGGAGGTTCCCAGGCTAGGGGTTGAATCGGAGCTGTAGCCGCAGGCCTACGCCAGAGCTACAGCAACTCGGGATCCGAGCCGCGTCTGTGACCTACACCACAGCTCATGGCAACGCCGGATCCTTAACCCACTGAGCAAGGGCAGGGATCGAACCCACAGCCTCATGGTTCCTAGTCGGATTCGTTAACCACTGCGCCACGATGGGAACTCCTTTTTTTTTTTTTTTTCTTAATTTTTATTTATTTATTTATTTATTTATTTATTTATTTGTCTTTCCAACCCTTTTTAAAGCAGCACAAGCCCTCTTCAGATTTCTGTCCCCAAGCCCCAGTTGCGTTGTTGGGGGGGAAAAAAATCTATTCTGCTCCTCACCCTGCCCCTACCAGGGGGGAGGGAGTGGGGGGCATTTGAGATACTTCCTCAGAACCCTAAGTTTTCTTGGAACCCAATTTGGAAAACAAACAAACAAACAAAAAACCCCACTGGACTAGTCCACCCCATCAACGGAAATCCAGAGAGGCAGAGCCTTAACCTAGAGGCCAATGGACATAATATATATTTCTAGGTGTCCTAACTCCCAGCCATGCCTTCCCCACCTCTCACATCGCTTCTTTTTTTTTTTTTTGATCTTTTTTTTTAGGGCCACACCCCCAGCATATGTAAGTTCCAGGCTAGGGGTTGAATCGGAGCTGTAGCTGCCAGCCTACAGCCTGCACCACAGCTCACAGCAACTCCCGGATCCTTAACCCATTGAGCAAGGCCAGGGGTCGAACTCGTGTCCTCATGGACACTAGTCAGGTTCGTTACTGCTGAGCCACGACAGGACCTCTTCACAATGCTTCTGCCAATACCTGTCACCCTGTCCCCTGCCCCAGGCACAAGTGGGAGAGGAGTTTCTTTTCAGGCTCTCTCTAGCTTTCCCGACAGGCTCCCCTGAGCTGGCTGCAGAGCAACCTTCTCGGGCTGGCTGGAGGACCAGGGCCTCGGCCTGCTCTGCTGACTGCTGTTCCTCTCCCTGCCAGGAATGATGACGTCCAGGAGAAAGGGGAACAAAAGAACAAAGAGCTCCAGGAGGCTGGGGGCCCCAGCCAGAAACTGGACTCCAAGAACTTAGGGCCCATAGTGGAGTCTAAGTTGTGGAAGCCCAAGGTGGCATCGGGGAAGAGGCACATGGCACAGGAAGCAGTGCCACAGAAAGAGCAGCGGATGGAGCCTGAGGTCCCGATGACATCGAAGGGTCATGGCCTGACCACTGGCCCTGGAGCCTGGGGGAGGCAACCGCCCACTGGGGACCACGGAGTTGTCCTCCTGAAGACCCAGCAGAAGAGAGCTCCTGCAAAGGACATGGAGCAGCTAGAAGCAGCTCACCAGTGGAGATGGTTTGAGGGGCTGCCCACCCGAGTCCACCTCCCAGGGCCCCGGGTGATGTGCAGGTCCTCCGCCCTGCGCTGGGTCAAGCGCTGCTGCACCCGCTTCTGCTCAGCATCACTTGAGTTGCCTATGGTCCATCCATACAAGGTGTGACAATGGTGAGACGTAGGCCCCGGGCCCAGCCCTGAGCTGGGCCCCGGAGTTAAAAGGCTCAGGATCAAGAGTCTTGGGGCTGTGGCTGGCAGCGCTGGGAGGCTTTACCTCCGTGCCAGAGAGGGAAGCCCAGAGAGGCAGAAGCCATTGACTGAGGCCACACAGCAGGGCAGTGGCTAGGCTGGGGCCTCTCAGAACTCAAGTAGGGGCTCTGGGAAAGGAGGGCACTGGGAGTGTGGTTCTGAGGCGGGTCATCTCATTGCCTGAGGCCTCAGGAGGGGCCACAACTGCGACAGCCAGACAGCTGAGGGCCTCAGACTTAGAAGTCTCAGTAAGCAAATTTAGGGATTTCCAAATGTGAGGGGAAGGGGAGGCCAAGTGGTCAAGTAAGGCTCTGCTGCATCCCATCTCCCCTTAGATCAAACCTGCACTTGTTTTGTTTGTTTGTTTTGTCTTTTTAGGGCTGCACCCACGGCACATGGAGGTTCCCAGGCTAGGGGTTGAATTGGAGCTGTAGCCACCGGCCTATGCCAGAGCCACAGCAACGCCAGATCCGAGCCACGTCTGGGACCTACACCACAGCTCAGGGCAACACAGGATCCTTAACCCACTGAGCGAGGCCAGGGATCAAACCTGCAACCTCATGGTTCCTAGCTGGATTCGTTAACCACTGAGCCATGACAGGAACTCCTCCACTTGTTTTATTCATATTTCAAATAAGATTTACTCTGAACAAAGAGTTCCTTAGGTGGGAAAAAAAATAGAAGAAAATACTCCAGCCCCTCCACTGAGGTCCCAGGAAAGGAAAGGTGTAATGGGCCTGGGGGTCCACCTGAAATGGAGGCTGCCTCTTAAACAAAACCGGCATCTCTAACCTGCCAGACACCGCAGCGCCAGGTCCCTGAGTCCTCTCCCGGGACAGGAGCGCCCCCTGGGGGACGGTCTTAGCTCCTAACTGACGCCGAGGTCCTCTGCTCGCAGGTGTGACCTTGGATGGGGACCAGAGGTGTGAGGAGCTGGCGGAGATGACAGGGGTCATCTGAACGCGAGGGGATGGGCGGGAAAATTCGCGAGTCTACAAATAAAAATCTCCCATATGGCATTGAAGAATACTACCGCTGGCTCCGCCTGTTTGTCTGGGGCTGGAAAGGATGGAGGAAAGAAGCCCTCCATTCCGATGGAGGAATGGGGGTGGGGTGGGGGTGGGGGGCGTGTGAATCACGACTTCAGGCCAATTCCACCCCATCCCCAAGCCCGTAAGGTCAGTCTAGAAGCGGGAAGAAGGAAGCCAGCGGGCTGCTCCCCTCCCCCACCTCCGCAAGCCGCCCTCCTAAGCCGTGCCCTCCGTGAAGTCACAGAAGGGGGACGTTCTGGTGTGCTTCCTGGCTGGCAGGTATCTCACAATGGCCCTGTAAGCCAAGGAGAGGAGGGAGCCACCGCGGCGCTGGGAAGTGGCACAGTGAGGACTCGAATTAGGCCTCTCTGCTGCTCCCCTTGTTCCCTTTCCCGAGGAATGGAAAAAGGCGCCGTAGAGCACCCTGCCCATCACGCACGTGTATTGTGCCGAGCATCACAGCGCCAGGTGTCAATAAAGGTCGGCCGGAAACGTGAAATGAGCCCTGCCTGGGTCACAGAAAGCACTTGGTCCCGTGGAGGATCGGTTCTTCGTCCTACTGCTCCCCTGTGACCCGCTAAGTCCATCCTCCAGCCCCTAGTCGGGTTGGGGTCACCCTCTGTCAGTAAAAGCCACAGGGCTCTCCATATGCAGCTGGGGAGAGAAAACCGTGGGGGTCCGAGCTCTAATCCTCCGTATTCCCCCAGAGGCAGGCTGCGGGCCTTGAGGACCCTTGGCAAAGTAGCGGAGCCATCCAGGGGCACAGAGACACCCCTTCCCCGTCCCCACGCCCAGGGAGCCAGGGCAATGATTGAGATCTCCAGATTGGGAGCGAGGGAGAAGGATGAGAGGGGGTCCCCCTGAACCCGCCCACTCACACCCCTCCAGAGAACAGCCTCCGAGAACTGAGCATCTGAGAATACCGACCGTGTTTCCCTCCGTGCAGGCGGCGCAGACAGCCTGAGCTGGGCCTGGCTCGGACCACTCTGCACCCCACGGCTCAGCCTTGGAAAGGGCGGCGCTCCCCTCCCCTCCCGTGCACCCCACGCCTCCACGCAACCCCCATCACAGCAACCTCCACTTCGCGATGTCTTCGGGCTCAGCTTGCGCTCCAGCCCATTTCCTATATAGCCCTCCTTTCGGTTCCCTGGCTGGGCAGCATCAATCCCAACACTCTTTGAAAATAACCTCTACTTGACCTTTCCTCCAAGCACCTTCCATTCGCTTCCACGTGAACTCAGGTCCTGCACGAGCTCTCAGCTGGTGGTCAGGGCAGCGCGCTCCCAACCAAAGTACCAAACCCTGCACTAGTCTTCACGGGAACCTGGCTGGCATGCCCCAAGGAGGGGCCAGAAAGGCATGAGCCTGGGAGTGGTTGGCAACTTCTGCTTTGTCCCATTGGCACCCAGAGCTGGGCCTGAGCTTCTCACGGGGAATGCCATGGAGTGAGTAGACAGGAGCCAGTGTGCCTAGGCTGGGACCCAGAGTGACCAGGCCACCACTGGGGCACAAGGATGCAGTCCTCCTGCTCATGAATGACTTCTGGCATTGCACCCCTTCCCCCACACCCCCACCCCAATGGCATTTAGGCTCAGGCAACCTGCCTCCCACAATCCCAGAACTAGGGGCTCCCCACCACATTCTCCCTTTGTTTAAGCACTTCACTCCTCTTCAGGGCCCGCTCAGTCGGATCCTGATTTGGGCAGGATGCTGCAATGACCACAGGGATCAGAGACACAAAAGAAACAGCTCCCTAACAATTAACTGGGGACAAAATTGTAAAGTGTTTGAGTGAATCTTAAAGTCACATGACCTAAGCCTGTTTCATCTGTGTGTGTGTGTGTGTATCTATATCTTTTTTTTTTTTTGTCTTTTTGCCATTTCTAGGGCAGCTCCCCCGGCATATGGAGGTTCCCAGGCTAGGGGTTAAATTGGAGCTGTAGCCGCTGGCCTATACCAGGGCCACAGCAACTCGGGATCCGAGCCGCGTCTGCAACCACACCATAGCTCACAGCAACGCCAGATCCTTAACCCACTGACCAAGGCCAGGGATCGAACCCACAACCTCATGGTTCCTAGTTGGATTCATTAACCACTGAGCCACGACGGGAACTCCTCATCTGTATATAAAATAGGGGTACTAATAGCCATTCCAGAGGGCTTCAAAGGGGACTCAAGTAAGTCCTTTAAAAGGGACTCAAGTAAGTCCAGCTTGATGTGGCTGAAGCCAGTCTTGGGGGTGTTGCATGTTGGGCATTTTTTCCAGGCCTCCTTGCCCTAATAAAGCCTCAAGCACTGGTCCTGTTTCTCACTTACATGCAGCTGCCTAACTGCCCACCTTTAGGGAACTAGCTGCTTGTGTTTTTTTGTTTTGTTTTGTTTTAAAGCCAATCTTATATTCACATTCACAACCTTTTGCTAAAAGAGCCTCTGAAACCTGGGAACTGTCCCTCTCCCAATCAAGGCCATGTACCACTCAAACATGATGAGAACATGAAAAGAGAATGAGGTTGTTGAGGTGAGACTGACCGAGCTTCTTAGCTGTGTGATGCTAGAGAAAGCTGTTTACCCCTAAGCCTCAGTTTCTTTGTCTGAAAAATGGGGGAAAATAATGGCACCTACCTCATTGGATGGAGAAGGAGAAATCACTTTACAGTGCACGGCACACAGACGTGCAATACTCAGTGGTTGTGCCTAGATTATGGGCAAGCCTGCCCCCCATCTAACAGTTGGGGCTCTGAAGAAAGGCGTCTCCTCTATAACATGGGAGCCCAATGACTGTAAGTGTTTGATTCCTGGATCACCTCCGATATCCAGGCACAGCGCCAAGTGTTTTGCATGGGACATCTCACTGAATCCTCACAAAACCCCGGGGAAGTTCAACCCAGGGAAGGCTAAGCTGTTTATCCAAGGTCTCAGAGCTAGTAACGAGCCTCCGGGACTCAACCTTGCCCTCCACCGCAGCTCCCTAAAGCCTTCTAACACTGGACCCCCCGGAATTCTCACTGGCTTGGCTAGAAGGACAGGGATTAAGACTCATTTCCCTCTATCCACTTTGTCTCAATGCTGTTTTCATCCTTTGCTACTTTCCTACAGAAAACCTCAAGACAGTAGCTTTTAATTCCCTCTCCACAAAGGGCCTGTCTCGTGCCTGGAATCGGCCCCTCCTTACCTCTCGCCCCCTGCTCCTGAGGCTATAGTCCCTGGGCTGAAGGCTGCCTGCCCTCTGGGACTGCCAGAAGGAAGCTACCCTGAACTGGGTCATCGAACAAAGTTTAAGACTCTGCTTCCAGGGGAACCTGTTTGAGCTGTGCCCCCTGTAAGATTCATGGGGACCTGGGGCTTCCCAGCTGCCACTCTGGCCCTCTATCTGGCTCTGATCTGGACAGGCCTTCCTAGAACTGGGGGTTAGAGGCACCCTCTGAGCTAGACGTTCCTTTCTCCTCTCCCATCCTTCTTGCAGCTTATAAACTGTTATGAGCACCGGCTATGCACTAGTCTCCACCTCTCCCTCCAAACGGCTCGAGCGCACGTAGTGAATGGGATGAAGGGGCGTCTAGAGATTAGACCCCTAGAAAGTCAAGAGCTGCACTAACTCAGTGGTAGGTTAGAGGTAACTTTCTGATCTAGGTACTCTCCTTTATCCTTTGGAAAAAGAAACAGAACATTTCCTCAACAGGGACCTGCTGTATCACACAGAGAACTCTACCTAATATTGTGTGAAAATCTACATGGGAAAAGAATCTGAAAGAGAATGGACGTGTGTACGTGTATAACTGAATCACTGTTGTACAGAAGGAATGATCAGAACCTTGTAAATCAACTATACATCAATAAAACTTAAAAAAAAATGTCCTGTGTTCATTTGAAAGTTTGTGGCCATATTTAATGTACTGCTTCTCAGTGTTTCTTAGAAAGCTAGTAATGATTATAAAGCTCTATATGGCCTGAGGATTTAAAATAATACAGTCGGATGAGAAGGTATGCTTATAAGGTGCCTACTGTTTAACCAATAAGAACTTAAACATCCTTAACTATTCATGTCTTCACAAAGAGTTTATTAATGTCACTACAAGAACCCAAATCCCAGCTCGGCCAGCTCCTAATATGTAACCTTGGGCGAGTTCCTTACAGTTTCTTCATCAGTAAGATACAGATGATGGGATTTCCTACTTCAGAGTCTTGTTGTGAAGATTGAGCAAGGGGAGGTGAAGCACTCAGTCAGTCTACTGCTGGGCATCTATTTATGCAGCACTCAATGGATGTTACTTGTTACTTCCACTGCCCAGGCCTGTCTGGAACTTGCCTCTAGACCCTGCTTTATTACTTTAGAATTCAGAGAAATTGCACTTTTTTTTTTTTTTTTGGTCACTCCCATGGCATGTGGATGTCTCCAGGCCAGAGACTGAACCCACACCTCTGCAGCGACCTGAGCCCTTGCAGCTGGATTCTTAACCCACTGCACCAGAGTAGGAACTCCTCAGTCACACATTTTTGACCCCCAACTGTCATCCAGCTTAATCACTACATTATTAAAAAAAAAAAAATTTTTTTTGGCTCCCCTACCCTTGAGCAGTTTCCAAAAATCCGACTGACACTCAAGGAGCCAAGATCTGTCATCACGGAAGATACACAGAAGGATGGCACAAGCCCTTGTGGGAAACTCCCCAAGAGGTGTGCCAACACAGCTGGATCAGTCACCACCACAGCTGGCCAAGGGAGGCTGCGGCCACATGACATGAGTGCTCTGATGCTTTTCTCAAAATGAATTAATCACAGGGTTTGTGGTGGCTCTGGGGGGAGACCCACCAACCCAGGGGAGGGAACCTCAGGGGTCTCACCTCCTGAGCCCTGTAGCCAGGATTAGAGGCCCTTTAACAATCTACTTCCTCCCAGCTTGGCCTGAGTTGCTGAGGTGCCTCCCCCGAACATTTTCCCAGCATCTGTCCAGGCTCTGAAACCTTCATCCTGTCTGCCTCAACTCCCTATGCTGCAGGGCTGGGAGCCAAGAGGCCAGAAAGGCTTCTTAGGGAGAAGGCCAAATCCCTTATCTTGTAGCCCTAACACTTGAAAGGTGGTCAGGCTCTGGAGGACCCAGAGGAGAACAGCAATGGTTTCCATGCAGAAGTGAGTCTAAACCAGTGTGTTCCACTGGGCATGTGCAGAGATGTCACTGGCCAGTGGGAAAGGAATCTTGAGAGTCTTGGCGGTTCAGCCAAGGCAGAGCGGACAAGGCTGCAGGTGGGGAGCAGGACAGGGGAGGAGATCCCTGCGCTTAGTGTTTCAACCAATTGGAGGAATACGCAGGTTCAGGAAAAAAGAAGTTAAGCCCAATAATTTTTTTCTTTTCTTTTTTTTTTTTTTTGTCTTTTGTCTTTTTAAGGCCACACCCACGGCATATGGAGGTTCCCAGGCTAGGGGTCTAAGCAGAGCTACAGTTGCCGGTCTACACCGCAGCTCACAGCAACGCCGGATCCTTAAGCCACTGAGTGAGGCCAGGGATGGAACCCGCAACCTCATGGTTCCTAGTTGGATTCGTTTCTGCTGCGCCACAACGGGAACTCCAATTCTTTCTTTCTTTTTTTTTTTGGCCACCCCGAGGCATATGGAGTTCCTGGGCCAGGAATCAGATCCAAGCCATGGCTGCAACCTAAGCCATAGCTGCAGCAACGCTTAACCCACTACGCCAGGCCAGAGACTGAACTTACGTCCCAGTGCTCCCAAGACACGAAGTCCCGTTGCGCTACAGCAGGAACTCCTTTTTTTTTTGGCCTTTGTCTGCTCTCTCCCAGTCCTAACCGTGGCATTACAAAGTAAGTACAGGCAGAACCGTGGAAAATACTGTATTTATGTACACAGGAAGGGCAGCTGCAAGCCCCTCACAGAGAACACTCCACCCCAAAGAAAAATCTTAGTAGCAAATTCCTATCTCCTCGGCACTATCAGGGCACCTCCGGCTGGAAGGCTGGGCTTCCTGTGTCTGGGCACCCACTGTACCCTACCCACTGCAGACTTCCAAATAAGGCAGGAAAAGGGAACCACTGCCAGAACTGATGGCCAGCGGGGGCTGCGGTGCCTGGTCATTCCTAGGGAACGGGCAGTGACTCTAGCACAAGGGCTAGACAGGGAGCGATGCTGGGCTTCTGCTCTGGGTCCTGTGGCCTGCTATGTCAAAAGCTGCAGCAGGGTGGGGACCCAGTAGACAGAACTGGAAGAAAGTGAGTCACGGGTTTTTGGCTGCGCTCGCGCACGCACGTGCATACAGCAGGACATGGGTTGTGCGTTTTCCTTGTGCTTGATGCCTCCTCCTGCCGCCCCATCCCTGACAGCAGCCTGCTACTTTGCGCCTACATCTCTTTCTGGGGCTCTGGATCCAGAAACCAAGCGCTTCTCCAAACAGAATAGCTGCAGTTCGGCAACATGGCAAAGGTAACAGCTGTCCCAGGGAGGTACGTCAGATGATGAGAAGAGTGGTTCATTCCGATCAGGTATCCTTGATTTGTTTTGTTTTGTTTTCCTTTTTAAAATAACAGGCTGGTGACAGGTATGGTGGCTCAAGAGTGACATGGTTCCGATTCTGTCATTGCCCTGAAAGAGGTCCCCACGCCGACCTCCCAGATACCAGGGCTTCAGTAGACGGCGGCCATTCTTGCACTGTGACCCTGCCTGCTGCCTGCCTTCTTGATGGGGCCTCGTTCTCCCACACCAACAGAGACTTCACATTTCCAGGGTTCCTCTCAGGCCTGGGCTGGACCTCATCTGGACGGTCTGAGCAGCCCCAGGTGTTGGGGGCGGGGGTGTCAAGTGCCCAACGGGGTGTCCAAAGGACCCAACTCTAGACATTGGACTTAGGGGCCGAGTTGAGGGGGATCTCCTTGAGCTCCGACCGCATGCACAGGTACTCCCCGATGACGGCCATGAGCGCAATGCACACGGCCTGGACCAGCCACCAGGTCAGCGCCGAGGGGAAACGGGAGCTGTAGAACCAGCAGCCCAGGAGGTGAAAGAAATGGACAGTGACAGTGAAATCCAGACACTGCTTCCCTCGCCGGATGAAGTACAGCAAGCCCAGGGCACTGTGGGGAGAGGACAGCAGTGAGTTGTCACTGAGTTGTCCTGGCCTTAGGTGAGGTTATTTGGGGACATGGGGACAATTAGAATGGCAGCATAGTGGTCAGAAGCGAGCAAGATAAGTAGGAGGCAAGGGTTACATTGTTTGATGCCTAGAGGAACCTGGCAGGGAATGCTGAGAGCGGATCAGGCTGGGGAGAAGGAAAACAAAAGTACGAGCTTGATGGCAAAGGCAACTGTCACTTGAGGGGGTCCGAGAGATCGGTGGGGACTGTGGCGCCACGAGGCATACATGTTCCGTCCAGAGGGGGGCCTGCAGCTAGGCAAGTCATCATTCTAGAAGGCGGACCTGGAATCAGCGAGTCATTCCATTTTTTTAAGAGAAGCCAGAAATCTGGATTTTTAACAGAAAATATCCTGATTTTCAACTAAGTGAAAAAATCTTAAATACCCTGCATGGCTCACAACTGTGTAAACCAAACGGAACATATCTGGGAGCCAAGTTCAGGTCCAAGTTCCCCCCACCAGTTTTCAACCGCTGTAAGGTCAAGAACAGGAACACAAGGCACTGTTCGAAGTACTGCCTGTGAATTACCTCATGTAACCCTTCCCACTATGAGGTGGGCAACAGCACTGGCCTCATTTTACTGATGAGGAAATTGTGGCAGAGACAGAATAACCCGTCTGCAGTCACTAAACCAAAGCTGAGATTCAAAGCCAAGTGAGTTGGCCTCCAGAGCCTAAGCTCTTAATCACTGCCTTAAACTGCCCCTCGGTCAAAGCCCTGCAGGTACAGCTGAGAACCCGAGGCCCAGAGAGAAGGGAAGGAACTTGGCCAACGGCACAGAGGCCAGGAATAGAACCCAGATTTCCTGACTCCCAGGCCAATCCTCCCCTCACCTCATTCCACACCAGGGAAGTGATTTGAGATGGAAGCCGTGCCAAGGCCGCATGCACAGAGAGAACTAAGAGCTTTCCGGCTAAGTCAAAACAGCAATGGAAGAAGCCCTATGACGGAGCTGGTTCCAGAACTGGCCTCAGCCACCCACTTTAGTTCACCACTCCCCAGGAACAAGTGCCAGCCCGTTTCATGCCCGAATTCAGGAAGTTAGTTCCAGCGCTGGATGGCAAAACTGGTGATACTCACCAGGTGGGGGCGTTGAGGACGAAGGACATGGTGGAGAGCCGGCCTGGAGGGGTGGAAAAGCCCAGGATCTGAGGGGGAATCACAAAGGAAACATGTTGGAGAGGGGAACTAGGAGCACCCCAGGCTCCAGGACCCCAGAAGCCCTCCTAAGGGCCACAGAAGCCAATATGCCCCTTCATCTTTACAGCGCTATTTCCAACAAGGTGCATTCAGACATGTATCACTGTATGTCATCTGACCCCTTAGAGCAGCCTGAAGGGATCGTTATTCTCATTTTACAATGGAGGAATAAAAGTTCAGAGAAGTTAGGTAACTCATCCAAAGTGATATGGTCAGTAAACAGCAAGGAGTGAGGTCTACCACAGGGTTCAGTAAACTATGGCTCCAGGGACCAGGCACTCATTGTAAATAAAGTTTTACTGAAACGCAGCCACACCTATACATTTATTATTGTCTATGGCTGCTTTTCTGCTAAGGGCAGAGTTGAGCAGTTGTGACCTAAAATCTTTACCATCTCAGAGCTCCCTGGTGGCCTAGAGGGTTAAGGATCTGGTGTTGTCACTTCTGTGGCAGGGGTTCAATTCCTGGCCTGGGAACTTCTGCATGTGCAGGCAGAGTCAAAATAAAGTTAAATTAAATTTTTACAATCTCGCCCTTTAAGAAAAGGTTTGTTGACACCCGAGCAATACCAGCAACTGAGGTTTCCTCCCAGGAGGCAGCTGCCTGTCAGCATAGCTCAAACATTTGTGAGCAGCAAAATCCAGCCTGGGAAGGTGGTGGTGTCCATCCAGCCCACCGGGCCTACTGCAGAAGCTCCTCAGCCAATTGCCCTTCAAGAAGGGCTTTTGGAATTAGTAGATATCACAGCCACCAGTGACACCGAAGAGATTCAAGATTTGATATCTGCAATAGCTCATGGAGCCAGAATGGTACCTCAGGTCTTCATGGGTAAAGAGGGCACCGATGGATGCACTCATCTAGTGCGCATGCATGAGAGAGAAGGGAGCTGCTGACTCGCCTGAAGCAAAATGGAGTTCTGAAATAATTACAGAGCAGACCCCAAGCTGATAGCCCCCTGGAGGTGGGTGGCACTGCAGATAAATGACAGTGTTTCCTGGTGGATGGACCTGGGGCTACCTTCAGCCAGCTGCAGCAACTGTTTACTTAAAATTCTGAAACATGTTAACCCAAATCATTGGTTTGGGGCAAGACCAGATTTTTCTTCTGACTCAGTATTAAAAGTGGATCAACTTGCTCCCCTCAAAAAAAAAAAGGTTTGTCAACTCCAGTCTAGAATTTAGGTAGGGTGCATGAGATGGCTTGTCAACAAAGCCCCAGATCCCCACATCTCCTTCCTAGGACAGAGGCTCCTAAGAAGGGACTACTAGGCACCTGGTGGGTGTGTGCAACCTCCACCATTTTTGATACAATACTATCGAATATCAGATGTCTGCACACTTTCAGCCTGTAAAGGCCTTTCACGTTCATAATCATATTTCACAACAATCTCATAAAGCTATTATTATTGTTATTCTTATATCTTTTTTTTTTTTTGGTCTTTTTGTCTTTTCTAGGGCCGATCCCGTGGCACATGGAGGTTCCCAGGCTAGGGGTCCAGTCGGAGCTGTAGCTGCCGGCCTACACCAGAGCCATAGCAACAAAGGATCAGAGCCGCATCTGCAAACTACACCACCGCTCACGGCAACGCCAGATCCTTAACCCACTGAGCAAGGCCAGGGATTGAACCCGCAACCTCATGGTTCCTAGTCGGATTCATTAACCACTGAGCCACGACGGGAACGCCCTTATCTCCCTTTTGCATAATAACTGGCACAAGGGCCACACAGAGAATAGGCATCAGGAGGAAAGTCCTGGTTCCAAGAACTGTGCTTATGACCATATACCACAGCTGCCCCTCAGAAGCAAACACCCTTCAGCTCAATGTTATTTATTTATTTTAATGATTTTTATTTTTTCATTATAGTTTTTTTTTTAATTTAATGATTTTTATTTCAGCTTATGTTTTATAAACCACTTTTTTTTTTTTTTTTTGCTTTTTAGTGCTGCACTTGCAGCATATGGAAATTCCCAGGCTAGGGGTAGAATGGGAGCTGCAGCTGCCGGCCTGCACCACAGCTACACCAACAGCAACACAGGATCCCAGCCACATCTGTAACCTACACCACAGCTCACAGCAATGCCGGATCCTTAATCCACTGAGCAAGGCCAGGGATCAAACCTGCATCCTCATAGATACTAGCTGGGTTCGTAACCTGCTGTGCCATAACGGGAACTCCCTAAAGCACCCTCTGGGCCTCAAAACATTTTGTTGAGGATTATTGTAGTCCAAAGAGGAAATAAGTTTAGAAAGGTGAAATAACTTGCCCAAGTCCCACAGTTAGAATGTTGGGGTCTAGACTGCACCCTAAGCTTTTCTGAATCCAAAGTACAGGCTCTCTGCAGTCCGCCACCTTTCTGATACTGATCTTATGATTTTGCAGACAGGAAAACTGAAGTTCAGAGAGGTGAGGACACTTGCCCAAGGTCACATGGCTAGTACATGGGAGTTAAACAGAGTCCTGACTCCAAAGCCCAGGTAGTTCCCACTCTACCTCTGTGAATGATCTTTTATCCATTTCTCCCTCCCCAGTTTGATACCTGGAAATCTAGGGCTCAGAGAAGTGAAGTCACTTTCTCAGTGTCAGCAAGGAGATGTATCAGCCTGCCTGGAACGCAGGTCTGTTTATTCTAACACCCAGGGCCTCTCCTTTGTACCAGTCTGCCTCCCTGTTATGAGTCATTCCATTTTACGGATGGGGCAGCCGAGGTTCAGAAAGTGATATCCCTTTCCCAGAGCCACAAAGTGAGAAGGTAGCCCAGTGAGGTCTAGAGCCCATTAGTGACAGACCACCTCGTGAAGCCGAGACCCCGCCCGCGTCGGCCCAGGAACCCTACCTCGGAGTCGAACATCTGGTCCAGCGAGGGGCTGCTGCGCATCAGCCCGTCCACCAGCGCCAGCCACAGGCCTAGCGAGCCGTAATAGACAGTCTGCATGAGGACGATCTGTGACAGGATCAGCAACGGGTCCCACACGTAGCTGCGGAACTGGCCCGCCATGCCGGCGCGCGGGACACGGCTGCCGCCCGGGCCTGGGTCAGCGCCGCCGCCGCCGCGCCATGGGCCCCGGGCAGCCCCGGCACCTGCGAGGACACACGCCGGGCCTCAGCCAGCCGGCCGTCACCATGGCAACATCGCCCCGCCCAGGAGGAGGGGCTGGGACGGAGGGGGCGAGCCCATTCCCGGAATGGGGGGGAGGGCAGGACGGACAGACCCATTACCGAACTGAGGGGAAGTCCTGCCCGTTGCGGCTGCTCGAGCCCGCCCTTCCTCGAGCTTCTCTGAAGTTCACTCACCAGTGTCGGACTCGAGAATCAAAGCGTCCGAGTGCGGCCCAGTCTCACCGGCTGGCCCCCGAAGCAGTGCTGACAGGCAGAACCATGGAGAAGAGTCCCTACAGGCCTAGAGAGGCAAAGCTCCAGCGGCGGCCGAGGCAGCAGCGGATACGTAGGAAGGAAGCGTTTCCGGGGACAGCGTAGGGGGCGGGGCTGAGATTGCGCAGGCGTAGGGGTGCAGTCTTCGGCGGACCCCCTAAAGCGGGGATGGGGGCGGGTTTTAGGGCGGCACCGAACCGAAGTTTGCACATGCGCACAATAAAGAATGAAGGCGAACGGAAGTGAGGCGTGAGCGCGGTGGAGCTTGCGTGCCCTCTAGAGGGGGATCTTGGGGAAAGAAGGGTAGCTGGGGTGGAAGATGGACGGGTGGCAGTGGGCGAGGGAAAGATGTCTGGGAATTAAGGGATTGATTACGTCGACTCTGTTTTCAACCTAGATTCCCAGCGTTTTCTTTCGCCTAAAGTCCGGGGTGACTTAAAATGAACCTGCCAGCAATTCCACACATGATTTCGCCCCTGTTTCCTTAGATAAAACTAAGGGTCAGAGAAGGAAAGCAACATACTGTCTCAAAGACAGTGGCAATCAAAATCAGAATTCACCTGTGCCCAACACCACAGCATTGATTTCGGGCCTATAGAGTGGTTAGGAAGATTTGGACACTTTCAAATGAAACAGCTCTGCTCTCAGACACAATCTTACTGTGTTAGAAGGCAAAGTACTGGGTGTTTTATAATGTATCCATTTATATTTA
Organism: Phacochoerus africanus; assembly: GCF_016906955.1. Lineage (NCBI taxonomy): Eukaryota > Metazoa > Chordata > Mammalia > Artiodactyla > Suidae > Phacochoerus > Phacochoerus africanus. The sequence continues at coordinate 15,477,799 of NC_062546.1, forward strand.
TATACCCATATGTATTTATTAAGGGGGAGGAAGCAGAGGTTCTGAATTCATACCTAGAAGCAGATCCACATTCTGCCTTCCACCCTGACTGTGAGCATGTCATGCTCACCATGACTTCTCTTCTGAGTCTAAATACTGTGGACAGTCAGTAAATATTTGCTGAATGAGTCAAGAATAGAGAAAGGGCAACAGCAAATTGATGAATCATTTCATTCCTGCCCCAGCGGACCAAAACCCCTCAATTTCATTGATCCTACGTTTTCCTTTTCCGGAATGGAAAGAAGGGAAGTAACTGGTTCCACGAAAAAAAAAAAAATCCAGGTTTTAGAGCCTGCTGTACTAGTTGTGTGACTAGTACACTTCCTTCTTTAAACCTCAGCTTCCCTGTTTCTGAAACGTAAAGTTAGACAAGATTAATGTTTTCCATCATTTAATCTACTCTCCTTTAATTACTTCCCAGTTAAAACAACTTATCAAAGACCCATGTCACTTGCACATCAGAATTTCTGAACAGCATGTGATAAGCATGATAGCACCTTGAGCTGATACAATTTCAGACAAAAGTAAAGAACCTTGATACTCTATCAAGAGTAAGTCAGGATTCCCATCATGGCTCAGCAGTGACAAATCTGACTACTAGCCATGAGGACACAAGTTTGGTCCTTGGCCTTGCTGAATGGGTTAAGGAGCCAGGGGCGTTGCCACAAGCTGAGGCGTAGGTTGCAGACACGGCTCTGATCTGGCGTTGCTGTGGCTGTGGTGTAGGCCAGCAGCTACAGCTCCAGTTTGACTCCCAGCCTGGGAACTTCCATATGCCGCAGGTGCGGCCCTTAAAAAAAAAAAAAAAAAAAAAAAGAGGATGTGATTTCGCTTATTATTTGGAAATGTTGTAAACAGTTCCCTTGGACTCCAGTTTGCAGGTCATTAAAGCCCAAAGACATGAGGTGCTTTCCAGCTCAACTGTTCTTTTAGGCCCCTCAGTTGAGCTCAGCAAATCTCTCTCGTTCATGGATGACTCAGATGATTTAATGTTTCTGCGAAAACATCATCTGTTTGTTAAGTATCTACATGATCTTATTTATTTCTCACAATCCGGGAAGGTAGATATTCCCTACTTTTTTTTTTTGTCTTTTTATCTTTCTGCCTTTTCTAGGGCCGCTCCTGCAGCACATGGAGGTTCCCAGGCTAGGGGTCTAATTGGAGCTGTAGCCACTGGCCTACGCCAGAGCCACAGCAAAGCGGGAACCAAGCCGTGCCTGCGACCTACACCACAGCTCACAGCAATGCGGGATCCTTAACCCACTGAGCAAGGGCGGGGATTGAATCCACAACCTCGTGGTTCCTAGTTGGATTTGTTAACTACTGCGCCACGACAGGAACTCTGATATTCCCTACTTTAAAGGTGAGGAGGAGCTCCCTGGTGGCTCAGTGAGTTAAGGATCTGGTATCATTATTGCTGTGGCTTAGGTCACTGCTGTGGCTCAGGGTCAATCCCTGGCCTGGGGACTTTTGCATGCCATGGGTGGGGCCAAAAAATAAATAAAGGTAAGGAAAGGGAAACTCCAATAGGGAGTGTGACTGTACCTAAATCAGAGAGCTCAAGGGAAACTGAGCTGGGATTCAAACCCAGGGCATCTGACTCTAAACGCCAAGGTATCATTCCAGAATTAAGGGGAAAAAAAGTGGAGAAGAAAAGGAAGGACGGAGACAGCGGTGGGGCAGTGGAAAGAGGAAAAGGAGCAGTGAATCCTTAGGCTCAAGTGGTTCTGGGGTGAGGGATTAAGGAGAGATTGGAGGAGAGGCTGAGGAAAAGTGCTTGGAGAGGTTCAGTTTAGTTTTGGCAAGCAGCTTCCTCTTCCTTCCAGGGGCTCAGTGGTATGGCTTTTTCAGAGTCAGGCCCCCTCAAGTTGGCTGGCCGCTGGGCCTTCTCCACCCCATCTCCACCCACAGAGGGAAGGCATTCCCTCCCCTTTCTCCTGAAATGGAAAGGCAGCTGGCAGCCTGAGGCGCCCGGGCCAGCTGGGTCGCTGGGGCCTGAGTCACCCCTGGATCCTGGAGCTCACCTTAGGGAAACCCCCACGGACTTGCCGGATAGTTTTTTGCAATTTCCTTTTCCCTGCAGAATTTCAGCTCTTGAATTCCTACCTTTACAAGCCCTGGAAATGGGCACTATCCCTTGTCTTACTTTGGTTGCGGTAAGGAAACCAAGAGCTGGGGAAAAACCACAGTAACTCCATTGAGAATGACTACTACAGGCAGTCTGGATAAGAAGGAGCTTTGGGTCCAGTCCACAACGCCTGTGCTAGGACTCCACTGACTTGCCCTGTGCCGTTGAGCAAGTCCCATGCTGGTCTTAGAATCCCAAACTGTAGAATGAAAGAAGGGCTTTGGACTCCAACTTCCCTTTTTTTTTTTTTTTTTGTATTTTCTAGGGCTGCACCCATGGCACATGGAGGTTCCCAGGCTAGGAGTCTAATCGGAGCTGTAGCCGCAGGCCTACACCACAGCCACAGCAACGCTGGATCCTTAACCCACTGAGCGAGGCGAGGGATGGAACCCGCGACCTCATGGTTCCTAGTCCACTGCGCCATGACGGGAACTCCAGAAGTCTGTAAATTCAGAGAGCTCCCCGAGTGATTCAGAGGGAATCTCACATTTGGTACAGGACCAGATGATCTCTAATTGACCTCAAACCACCTCCTCCTTCCTACAGAAAATGGCTCTGTGATCTTGCCACGTCCACTGCTCTCTTCGGACGTCAGGGCTTCCCCGCCCCCCCATCTGTAATATGAGGGCGCTGGACTAAAATAGCGATCTCCAAAGGCCTTTCCCACGCTGCCATGTTTGTAGTTTCCAAACTTATGAATGAAATTTTAAACTTTAGGCCAGAGGCAGAATGACAAACAGCCAGGAGCTTGGACAAATTGTGCTCTGGGTGCTGAGGAGGGGAGTGCCTCTGCTCACTTGGTCATTTATGTCACTGCCACCCTGGGCTCCCACTGGGGGCAGGTGAGGATAACTCCTGCTGGGGTCACTTTCTAGACCCACCCCTGTAAATCCCTTGGGAAATGCCCTCTTTTTCTTTTTCTTTTTTTCCTGTCTTTTTAGGGCCACATCCTCGGCATATGGAGGTTCCCAGGCTAGGGGTCGAATCGGGGCTGTAGCCACCGGCCTATACCACAGCCACAGCCAACCCATATCTGAGCCGAGTCTGCAGCCTACAACGCAGCTCAGAGCAACACTGGATCCTTAATCCACTGAGCGAGGCCAGAGATCAAACCCACGTCCTCATGGATACTAGTTGGGTTTGTTCCCGCTGAGCCACAATGGGAACTCCGGAAAATGCCCTCTTAGAAGTCGTTGGAACCCTGCCAGTCTTAGAATACGGGTTCGACTAGCCTCTTGCTGGGTGACCTTGGGGAAGTTACTTATCTCTCTGAGTCTCAGTTTCTTCCTCTATGAAAAGAGGATCAGAAGAGTTACTCACGTCATGGGCCGTCCTGAGACTCAAATGTGTGCTTACTCCACTGCCCGGATGTGTAGTCAGCGTTATGTAAACATTAGTACTATTAATTATTGTTATTATTTCTTCCTTGGAATGTGGGCGTGATCATAGCTGTTCTCTCTCCGGTTTACAGCGCGGAACTAAGGAGATACCGAGTGAGCGAGCCCGGTGCCTGGCACCCAGTAGGCGCTCAGTAAAGGTAGTACCTTCTCCTCCTTATACCCCCCTCCCCGCCCCCTCCTCCCACCCCCTCGCTTTCCCCCCTCCCCCGCCCCTAAGCGGCCCTACAGCCCCGCCCCCACACCACGTGATCTTTTTCAGGTCAGGTTTGCTGAAAACAATTCTGGGAGACACGTGTCTTGGGGACAGGTTATGCAACTCTGTACTCACAGTTTTTGGAAACTCCATGTGGGAGGCTAGCATTTGGCTGCCTGTCCTCTGCGTCGTTGGTAATCGGCCTGGGCTCTGGCCAGCGAGTCCCTCTCTCTTAGAAGAGAAACTGGCGAGAATTCGTTCATGGCCTGCCTGGTTTTTTTCCCCTCTGGACTAGGAACCCTTTGCTGCCTCCACTGTTTTAAGGGCTGTGTGTGCCTCTGTTCTCAGGAAGGGTGTTTGCTGAGCCCATCCTGTGTGCCGCACACTTAGGTTATTTCATTTAGTTTTTGATTTAGTTTCCAGAACAAGCCTGTGCATTGGAGGGACAGGGTTTGCCCAAGACCACACCGCCAGTGAGTGTAAGAATTCAAACTCCAACCCAAGTCAGTGTGACTCATTTCATACCCCTTCCCAGGGCACAACAGAAAGAGCACTGGACATTACAGTTGACACACAGCTTTCACTAGATGATCTTATCAGTCCAGCAGCTCTGGGGAAGCAGGTGTATACATTTTCCCCATTTTACAGATGAAGATACTGAGGCTCAGAGAAAGAAGTGACTCAACTCAGTACACAACCAAGGTGTGATTGGTCTTGTCAGCTGGAATGATCAGAATTAAGAACCTTCTGGAGCTTTCATCTTTACACTCTAGTCTCCCACTTCTTTACACCAGAGAGGGTCAAGGAACTAGTTTTCTGTGTCCTGTGCTCAGAGGTCACTGGTTTCTACAAATCACCCCTCTGTGGAAGGTGTAGGATGCCGAGCATTCCAGAGGGTGGCTGGACCTCTGAGCAGAGGGTGTTGTTTCTCTTGAATCAAGAACTCTATTCCAGGGATTGGTTACCAGGTCACAGATACCCTGGAGAGAAGTGAGATTTTCTGAAACAGTTGCCCCAGCTCTTCGGGTTTGCTGACAGTATCATATACTCTCTGCCTCTCCCTAAAAATTACTCCTTGCTCTGACCTTGAAAAATTCAGAGCATTAAGAAGAAAGCATGTTTTCTTCACTTTCCTTTTATCTTCATTTTTTCTTTCATTCATTTCATCATTCATTTGATAAATATTTATTCAGCATCTACTCTGTGCCAGGAACCAGTCTGGGTGGTGCAGATAAAAATGAGTAATGTGGAGTTCCCTGGTGGCTCAGCGGTTAAGGATCTGGCATTGTGACTGCTGTGGCTCTGTTCACTGCTATGGCATGGGTTCGATCCCTGGCCCAGGAACTTCCCCATGCTGCAGGGGTGGCCAAAAAAAATCAATAAAGTGATTAAAGAAAAAAATCTCTGAATTTGCTTTCTCATAGAGGAGACAGACAATAAACAAGTCAACTGGATATCTGGGGAGAATATTCCAGATGGAGGGAACTCAAGTGCAAAGCCCTAAGGCAGGAGTGAGGTGGGCATATTCACGATATAGCAAGGACGCCAGTGTGGCAGGAACTGAGTTAAACAGGGAGAAGCAGAGGCTACACCATCAACCTCCTGCCCAAGAATGGCCAGCTTACAGTTCATGTTCATCTTTTTTTGTTTGCTTTTTGGTCTTTTTAGGACCGCACCTGCAATATATGAAGTTCCCAGGCTAGGGGTCGAATCAGAGCTGTAGCCGCCAGCCTACACCACAGCCACAGCAATGCCAGATCCAAGCTGCCACTGCGACTTGCACTGCAGCTCAAGGCAATGCCAAATCCTTAACCCACTGAGCAAGGCCAGGGATTAAACCCGCATCCTCATGGATACTAGTGGGGTTTGTTACTGCTGAACCACGATGGGAACTCCATGTTCATCTTATAACACCCCTAGGAGGTGAGCAGGGTGGCTGGGTGGGAATAGATTGGGGGGATGGGAAGAAGGGGGCAGATTCACTCATTCATAAATTTTTGTTAAGTGCTGGAGTTCCCATTGTGGCTCGGTGGTTAACAAATCCAACTAGGAACCATGAGGTTGTGGGTTCGCTCCCTGGCCTTGCTCAGTGGGTTAAAGATCCAGCATTGCCATGAGCTGTGGTGTAGGTCACAGACACAGCTTGGATCCTGCATTGCTATGGCTGTGGTGTAGGCTGGCAGCTACAGCTCTGAGTCAACTCCTAGCTTGTGAACTTCCATATGCAGTGGGTTTGGCCCTAAAGAGACCGAAAAAAAAAATTTGTTGAGTTCTTTCTATGCTAGCAGGCACTGGGCTAGCCTCTGGGTATCCAAAACGGACATAGTCCATCCCTTCAGGGAGCTTTTGATCTAGCAGGGGAGATACCCTTTAATAAAGCAGGAAAATCAAGAAATAATTAATAGGCGTTCCTACTGTGGTACAGTGGGTTAAAAAGCCAACTGCAGCAGCTTGGGTCCCTGCGGAGGTTCGATCCCTGGCCTGGTGCAGTGGGTTAAAGGATCCAGTATTGAAAAGAAAAGAAATAGGAGTTCCTGACATGGCTCAGTGGTAACAAACCTGACTAGTATCCATGAGAACGCGGGTTCGATCCCTGGACTCACTCAGTGGGTTAAGGATCCGGCGTTGCCATGAGCTGTGGCATAGGTCGCAGATGCAGCTCAGATATGGCATTGCTGTGGCTGTGGCATAGGCAGGCATCTACAGCTCCGATTTGACCCCTCACCTGGGAACTTCCATATGCTGCGGGTGCGGCCCTCAAAAGACAAAAGAAAAGAAAGGAAATAATTGGATAAATATAAATGGCAGTGAAAGGGCTGAAGAAAGCCATGTAAAAGATCTTGGGCGGGAACATGATTTGGCCTCAGGGGAAGGTCTGTTTGAGGGAGTAGCATGAAAGGAATAGATCTGAAAGATGAGCGGCATTGGCAGCACAGGATGTGTCAGTTTGTTTATAACAGTCTTTGGGTCGTCACACAATGACGCTCATGGATTGAAGGAGAAAACAGACCTGAGACGTGAATCGCCCATGCGATAAATCAAATGGCCAAGCCAGGCTTCAACCAAGGTTCTTCACCTCACTGCCCTGTTACCTTCTGTTGCATCAACAGCTTTTGATGTTTGCAAAGAGTGGTTCTGATTGCTGGGGCATCTAGAAAATAATCGTGCTATCTCCACCTTGACTGGACGTGGCTAGAGCCTGGGGGGGGGGGGGCAGGGGGAGAAGGATTTCATTTGGGAGGAAAGGGAAAGCTGAGCTGAATGATTGTTGAAGTGAGATGATGGGCTGAGGTTGGAAATGCCCTGCTCTGTGCGCTGCACTTCAGCCCCTGGTGCTGTGGCATGTGAATCACGTGGCACTATGTCGACCACATCTAACTGCTCAGAGGATGCTCTCTACCAAAGACTCAGAGGCAATAGGATGTTGTGGAAAGAGCCCAAGGCTAGAAACCAAGGGATCTGGGTTTAGATGCAGCTGTGAAACCTGGGCAATTCACTTCATCTCTCTGAGGTTTTCTTTTTTTGGCCACCCTGCCCCATATGAAATTTCCCAGGCCAGCGAGTGAATCCTAGTCAGAGTTGCTACCTACACCATAGCTGTGGCAACACCAGATCCTTAACCCACTGTGCTGGGCCAGATTATCGAACCCCCCCGTCCCTGCCTCTGCAGCGACACAGGGTCGATCCCCTTGTGCCAGAGCAGGAATTCCTCTGAGCTTTCCTTTTTAAATGGTCATTAAAACACCAGCCCTGGCTACCCTCTAGGACTGTTTGGGGTGTAGAGATGCAACAACCTAGATGAAATCTCTTTAAAGAACTATATAACATTCTGTGAATGGCTGGAATTGTTAATATCTGTGCCTTTTTCCAGCTGTCAGAGTCAAGGGACTGCAGGGGAGACACAAACGTAGTATGCAGGAGGTTCTCGGGGACCAACCCCTCAACTTCTTTTCCAGCATCTTCCTCTCTGCTCCTTTGGGGGCAGATACTTCAAAGATTCTTTTGGGGGGAGGGGAGGGTGGAGAACAGGAATGAGAGCTGCAAACTCAGTGGGACAACACAGTGAGACAGAGTCAAAGAAACTTGATTTCAGTCCTGTATCAGGGAGTTCCCATCATGGCTCAGCAGTTAACAAACACGACTATTATCTAAGAGGATGCAAGTTTGCTCCCTGACCTTGCTCAGTGGGTTAAGGATCCAGCGTTGCTGTGAGCTGTGGCTCGGAACCTACAGGCTGGCAGCTACAGCTCCGATTGGACTCCTGGCCTCGGAACCTCCACGTGCCATGGGAGCAGACCTAAAAAAAAAAAAAAAAAAATCCTGTATCAGGAGTTCCCATCATGGCTCAGCAGAAACACATCTGACTAGTAACCATGAAGATTCAGGTTTGATTCCTGGCCTCACTCAGTGGGTTAAGGATCTGACATTGCTGTGAGCTGTGATGTAGGTCACAGACACAGCTCTGATATGGCATTGCTGTGGCTGTGGCGTAGGCCAGTGGCTACAGCTCCAATTCGACCTCTAGCCTGGGAACTTCCATATGTTGAGGGTGCAGCCCTGAAAAAAAAAAGTAAATCCTGTATCCGTCAGCTGTTGCTGCATAACAAACAACCCCTAAATCTCAGAGTCAAACAGCAACAGCATGTATTTCACAATTGTGCATTTGCAGGTCAGCCAGGACAGCTTTGTCACAGCCTTGTCGTTTCTCCTCTGCGAGCCTATTTTCTCATCTGTAAAAGAGAAGTAAAACTACTTCATAGGGTCAGAGTGGGGATGTTCAACCCCCCTTTTAACTAAACATACCCTGTGCTCAGGGATATTTTAGAAGCTAGATGATGTTTATCTTCTAAGCCAACTAGTAACCCAAGAAGTGGTCTGACCTGAAAGCTCTTATTCTAGCAGACAATGAAGGCTATTGGCCAAGCCAATCGGACTGGCCATCCCCCAAATTCAGACTAGGAGAGAGAGCCAGTAAGTCAGCAAAAGAGACAGAGGCACATATCCAGGAAGAAGAGATACCCTCAAACAGCAACTAGGCAGGCTTTGAGAGCTGGAGCTGCCAGCCCTTGGAATCATTTTGGCTATTAGTATCACCCTTTCTGCTTTAGTCGATATCCTTCTCATAACCCCCAAGCCATTTGTTTCTTAAGGAGTCCTGCGTAAGGCACTGCTCTCTGTACTTGGAAGCACTGCATGAACAAAGAGAAGGTGCCAATGAAGGTGCCAGCCCAGAGCTTATAGTCCTATAGTAGATGGTTATTGTTCACCAATTAGGCAGCTGCTTAAGAGCAGGGATGGGCTCTTATCCACTCTGATCTTTCAAAAGGCCTCTCACACTGAAGATATTCATCAAATGTTTATTGGATAAATGACAAAAATGAGTGAGTGTTGGAGTTCCTGTTGTGACTCAGAGGGTTAAGAATCTGACATAAGTTGGTAAGGATGCAGGTTTGATCCCTGGCCTCGTTTAGCGGGTTAAGGATCCAGCATTGCCCCAAGCTGTGGTGTAGGTCAAAGATGTGCCTCTGATCTGGTGTTGCTGTGGCTGTCGTGTAGGCCAGCAGCTGCAACTCTGAGTCAACCCTAGCTCAGGAATTTGCATATGCTGTAGGTGCAGCCGTAAAAATAAATAAAGTTTAAATAAATAAAACAAATGAGTGAATAATCTGAGCCCCTATTGGAAAAACATCCAGGAGTTCCTTTCGTGGCTCACTGCTAACAAACCCGACTAGTATCCATGAGGATTTGGGTTCGATCCCTGGCCTCTCTCAGTGGGCTAAGGATCCAGCATTGCTATGAGCTGTGATGTAGGTCACAGACGTGTCTTGGATCTGACGTTGCTGTGGCTGTGGCATAGGCTGGCAGCTACAGCTCCAATTCAACCCCTAGCCTGGGAACTTCCATATGCCATGGGTGCAGCCCTTAAAAACAAACAAACAAAGACAAAGAAAGAAAGAAAGAAAGAATGGGAGGGAGGGAGGGAGGAAGGAAGGAAGGAAGGAAAGGAAGGAAAGGAAGGAAAGAAAAACATCCAAAAAATTCATCCGTTTATCAACATAGCAAAGATTTACTGAACACTGACTTGTGCTAGCTCTTGGGCAAGGTGCTTGGGATATATCACGTGGGCAGGAAAACGTCCTGAGTCAACCCTAGCTCCTGTTCTCATAGAACTTGAGTCTGGTGTTGAAGGAGATGCTTGTCAAGAAAAAGGACCAATATATGCTGTCAGGTGAGGAAAGTGTTATGACAAGCAATAAAACAAAGCAAGGAGAAAGAGTGATTGAAAGAGGTGAGGGCTATCTGTAGAATTCTTTAAAATGCCATATGGATGCTGACATACCCTGTGGGTCTCGGTTTCCCATCCCTCGTCAAAGGGGGTGCTGTTGGATGGAATGGACAGGGAGGGTCCTTCTGCGGCCTGTGTTCCCAGTTCCTGTGGTTATGTAAGGCAGGGGCTGGACATTCCACAGCCTCTGGAAACTCCAAGCTGTCATTATCTGGAGCTGAAGAGAGATTTGCATGGAGCAAAGAAGACCCGGGAGGGTTGGTGCCATTCTGGGAGAGAGAAGGCCTGGGGCTCACTCTCTCGGATGTCCTGAAAATCGTGACATGATCCCCTGTTACTTACTGTGCATGAGAGCTGCTGGGGAGGAAGTTTCCCAACTCGAGAGACTCTTAGAGGGAGACCTCTGTGATCATAAAGACGAATAACATTGATATGCAAGGTGTATGTGAAGAACCATACTCTCAACATTCATGATGTAAGAACTATAATGACTCCCAAGATACAAATGAGGAAACTGTGACCCAGGGAGATAAAGTACCCTGCCCTAGGTCACACAGCCAGGATTACAGCTCCGATGTCTCTGACCCTGAAGCCTGGGCTCTTAATTTCTAAGTCTAACATAAGCAAGAAAGGGATGTCTGCCTCTAGGGGAGGGACAGATGGAGTACAAGACGTCTCGAGGGCAAGAAGGATGAGTGCTGGAAGGAGGGGGTGAGGGATCTGAGAAGGCTTCCTGGAGGAGGAGGCATTTGAGGTGAGCCATTAAAGACAGGGTCGATTGTGGCTTCTTGGGTTTGGTGTCTCAGTTCCGGGCAAAGATTTGGGGACTTCAGTTGGTTCTACAAACCTTGGACTACTGCCTTTTGTTATGTGGGAGCCAAAAAAAAAAAAAAAACAAAAAACCCAAAAAACACCCAAAACCCCAAAACCCTATTGTAACTTTTGAAAGCAGCTCAAGTTTTGGTCAAATTGCTTTTAACCCTCTGGGGGTCAGGACTTCTTTGTGGATCTGAAGAGAGAAGCTAAAGTTTGATGCCTTAGAAAACCTTATATAGAGACTCACACTCAAGAGAAGTACATACCATCCATGTAATCTTATCCCCAATCCAGGAAGCACAGGTTAAAAATCCCACAAGTTCACGAACATCTGCATTCAGACATGCTGCCTGCCTTCTGAGAGAGTCTCAGGATTTGGAGAAGCGGAAATTAATTCCTTCACTTCAGGAGGTTGGGATAGTTTTATAGAGAAGCCGCCACTGTCTCAACTTAGCCCTCTTCAATCTCTTTGCTAGTCTAATGATTACTGAAAAAACTATGTACTTCCTGGCATATTTTTTAGTTAATGGTTAACCTTTTTCATTAAAAGTTTACACAGTTTTTGGAATTCCCCTCATGGCTCAGCAGAAATGAATCTGACTAGGATCCATGAAGATGCAGGTTCGATCCCTCGCCTCACGCAGTGGGTTAAGGATCCGGAGTTGCCATGAGCAGTGGTGTGGGTCATAGACGCTGGTCGGATCTGACGTTGTTGTGGCTGTGGTGTAGGCCAGCAGCTACAGTTCCTATTCGACCCTTAGCCTGGGAACCTCTATATGTTGAGGGGAAGGCCCTAAAAAGATTTTTTTTTTTAAGTGTACATAGTTACAAAGATTATAATTTCTGACAGGTTGTAAATTCATACACTTAAAAATAAATGGTTATATCATTCTTTTAACTGTATCCAGTTAGGTACCCTAGCAATTTGACACCTACAACCATTTAAAATATACAGGAACTGGAGTTCCTGCTGTGGTGCAATGGGATTGGTGACGTCTTGGGAGTGCTGGGACATGGGTTCAATCCTTGGACTGGCACCGTGGAATCCACAGGATCCAGTGTTGTCACCACTGTGGCTTAGGTCACGACTAAGGCTCCGATCTGATCCCTGGCTGTGGAGTTCCATACGTCACAGAGTGGCCAAAAATGAAAAGCAAAAGCAAAATATATATATATATATATATATAAAAATATACATGAACAGGCTTCTCTAAAAGGCAGAAATTTAACATCATTACTTTTTCTACTTAAACTCAAATTTTTACTTCCCTTTTAAACACAGGTTTAAAGCATACAATTCAACATATGCATACACCTCATGAAACCATCTGACAAACTTAGAACAGTAACTATTAAACAGAAAAAGTAAAAAGTAAAGTTTTTCCTCCTCAGTTAGTCACATATCCCTGGATGAATACTGCTTGTGCTAGAGTGAGATAGGTTTTTAGCAATAATTTTATTCCCATTTTTCTTTCTTTTTTAAAATAGCTGTCAAACAGCAGTGTGCCAAAGCCAGCATGTACTGGTTCAATTTTTAAGAATTTTGTGGGTAGTTGTTAAACATAGCGATCGCTAGGGAGTTTCCTGGTGGCTCAGGGTGTTGGGGATCTGGCACTGTCGCCATGGTGGCTCTGGTTACTGCTGTGGCGAGGGTTTGGTCCCTGGCCTGGGAACTTTCTCATGCCGTGGGCGCAGCCAAAAATATGAAAAGTAATAATTACTAAAAATGAAACGATATAAACTTACAATTAAATAAACTATTAAAAACAAAGAAATAAGTACTCAAATCTTGTCGCTTACTCATTATTTCCCTACATTTTACTGTTATCTATGCTCTTGATATTATGTGCAACAATTTTATCTGTGTGGTGGAAATACTGCTCATCTCTAACCAACTCCATGTTCAGTGATATCACATCCGTAGCTTGAAATCAGCCATGGGGGAGTATTGACACCACAGAAATTGGCAAATGGTACGGATTAGCACTTCCCACCTCCCCCAAACTGTTGTTACACATTTATCAGCACTAGGCTGTGGGAAACCTTCACTTAAGGAAGTTGGTGGGAACGAAAAGAGTGTTGTTATAACAATGTGATGACAGATAACTGAAAGTGCATAGTGACCTAGCATCAAAAATTATTATTATTACTATTATTATTATTATTTTTTGTCTTTTTGCCATTTCTCGGCCCGCTCCCTTGGCATATGGAGTTTCCCAGGCTAGGGGTCTAATCGGAGCTGTAGCCACTGGCCTATGCCAGAGCCACAGCAACACCAGATCTGAGCCGCATCTGCAACCTACACCACAGCTCATGGCAACGCCAGATCGTTAACCCACTGAGCAAGGGCAGGGACCGAACCTGAAACCTCATGGTTCCTAGTCGGATTTGTTAATCACTGTGCCATGATGAGAACTCCCAAAAATTATTTTTAATGATTTATCCACTGACAACTAGACTATATCCTGTCCTTCAATTCTAGAGAAATCAAGGATTGCAAAAACCATCTGACTTGCAGAAGGATTTCTTATTCTGATCTGCAATCCATTCATTTTCTCAGTTTGTTTCCCGCCCCTAAGGAAGAGAATTGAGAAGAGCTGAAAATAATTGCTCATCTTTCCATCTGTAGGAGAAAACATGACCCATGTTTGAAGCTGGCTTTACTGTCAAGGGTTTTCTCTGCCTCAAAAGATTTTCATTCTTTGATAATAATTAAGGGATGAAAGAGGGGAAGTCACTCCCAACTCTTCACAAAGTATATGAATTCATAATGTGTCAACAGAGGCCAAATATCCTGGTTCTGAAGCTATGCTTCAGTCTTAGAAAGATGTATAGATATAGACAGATAGCTTTACATCTTTGTGCCATATATAACCATATATATACATACGAAAAAATCAGGAAGAGACAAGTCTAGGCACTTTTGACACTGCGTTTATCACAGGGTACTCCCCCAATAATTCCAAAAGCACTTGGAGACTCAGAGGATTTTATCAACACCCCCCATCCCCCAGCCCCCTCCACCCACGCACTGTAAGGAGAATATGCAGGGTTGAGGCGGATAGGACCTGCACTAAACTGTCTTTTACAAAGGGTGGAAGCAGATCTGAGAATTAAGATAAACTTGTCCTCAAAGAGAGCAAACTTTTTAGGAAGTTCAAAATCTGGACAACAAATCCCTTAAACCAGAGGTCAGCCACCCTAAGACCAAAAAATCTGCCCGGAGCTTGTTTATGTTCAGCCCATTAAGAACAGTTTTATGTTTTACATTTTTAAATCCTTGGGAGGAAAAAAAATCTAAAGAAGACTGTTATTCATGAAACGTGACATTATATGATATTCAAATGTCAGGGTCCATACTAGTGTTCTGTTAGGACACAGCGACTCTCGTTTTAAATATTTAAGGCTTCCTTTGAGCTACAACGCCAGAGTTTGAGTAATTGTGACATACTGGCCCGCAAAGCCTAAAAGGTTTAGCTCTTTACACTAATGACTGTTGACCCCTGGCATAAAATAACCCGTGTTCACTGCCCATTTGGAAAGTTTCATGTCCCTCAGAGGCGAGTGTACCGGTCGCAAGGGCGCAGATCTAAAGTCAAGACCCCGGGCAAGTCCTTCCAGTCTGTGGACCTCAGCTTCCCCAACTGATCTCGCCTAACTGACCTGCCTAGCAAGGGATCGGGGCTCCCGGAGGCCAGGGATTTGGGGGACCGAGCGGCCCGCGCGCCCGAGACGGGTCCCTTGGGTTTCCAGCGGGGCTGGCAGGCGCAGCGCCCAGGAGGCCCCGCTTTCGCGGGGGAATTCCGGGCGGGGTGCAGGCAGCGGGGGCGGGGCGGGGCGGGGCCTGGGCGGGGCCACTCACCGCCTATAAGAAGGCCGGCGCGCCAGCCCTGGCCACCCGCCTGAGCGCCCTCTCCGGACCGCAGAGCCATGGCCTCCCCTCGCCTGCTCGCGCTGCTGCTGCTCCTCGTGGGCGCCCTTGACGCCGCCGCTGCCGAGTCGGTGGGTGCTTGAAGATCCCCGGGGGGGCGGGCCGGTGCTTCCTTTGTTCTGGGGTCCTGAGATGGGGGGGCAGCCTGGGGGCTGCGCCGCCCCCAACTAGACGCCGAGGGCAGGGAAACTTTGTTGGAAACTTGGCTCGCGGGTCCCAGGGAGGCTCTGGGGCGAGGGGGCTGGGTGGCTCCTCCACACGCCGTGCGCCCCCAGCCTGTTGCGCTTCCCGCCTCCCCCTGATTTCAGCCCCGCCGCGGACTCCAGGCTCGGACGTGACTAAGCCGGTGTCACCTCTTCTCTCCTCACCCTCTCTCTCCTTCCCTAGTGATCCTGGGGCAGATTCGGAGCCCTGCGCCCCCTCCTCACCCCCTAGAACCCGTGATGCCCTGGATGAAGGGGGTTGCGTGAACTCGGAAGGGGGAGGGGTTTCGGGTTCTGTGGGGCCTTGTTTCACACACCGGGACGGAGGACTGAGCCCTGACCTCAGTCCTGGCCGCAGCCCTGCCACTGGTCTGTGGCTTCGGGCAGGGCCCTGCCCCTTCTGAGTCTCGATTTTCCCATCGGCACAAAGCGTATGTGGGACTGGGGCAGGAGGTGACCAGTGCTACTTTAGGATCCCTACGGAGTTGGGACTCCAGTCTTTCAAGAGTGAACGGGAGGGACGGTTTAGGCTTGGCACTTCGCCAGGAGTGGAGCCTCTGTTTTTGGCCAGAAGAGCGTTTATTTCTGGTGATCTGCACCCGGGAGATCCGAAGCACCCACCTTGGGTTGTGTGAAAGGGGTGCTGGGGGAAGAGAAGGTCTCCATGAGCCCTGAGAAGCCTCTCCTCACTGCCAACTGCTCTCTGCTGTAGTTTACAAAGCCCTGGGCCCACCACCAGATCCATTCATCCCAGCAGCCAGTGGGGAAGGAGGGAGGCAGTTTCCTCTGGGAAGTAGGGATGTAGGAATTGCTCAGCGAGGCCTTCTGCCCTCCCCAACCCCCAAGAGCCTGGGCTTTGTGCCTCTTTGGTGCCCTTAAACCTTGATTTTGAAGAGAGCAAGTCTAGTGGAGTTTAATCATTAATGTCAGTTCTTTGTGGGGCTCCTGTTTCTCTGGGATTACTTAGGGGAGATCGTTTCTGACTTCAGCTGGGGTACGAATAAGACCCTGAGCGCCCCTCACCCCCGTGCCCGCCGCCCCTCGTAGCCCTGAGTGATGGCACTGAGCTGATGTTCTGACAGCCTTTTCTGGGGGGGATCGACCCTGCCCCACACTAGTGGCTCTTGCTGCAGTGACAAGGGCAGATGGTTAACTCGCTTCTCCATAGGAGATCTCCTCTGATAGCTTTCTAATAGTCGTTCTAATGGCTCTATCAGCTAGCTTAAGCCCTTCTGCTCACTGTTTTAAACTGGTCCTGAGGCTAGAGAGGTTAACTAACCTGCCCAAGGTCACAGCAGATAAAGGACTGAGTCAGAAGCAAATTTAGGCAGTCAGGGTTCCAAGTCCCTTTTTAAATCTATTGCTTGTATCTGAACTTGTAGGCTGATGCTACTCTTGAGTGGCTGCTGTTGCATCCCACACTCGGTTCACTCAAGACTTTAGAACCTGTAGAGGTTTGGGGCTGGCCGGCCACAAGGCATTCTGAGACAGAAGGAAATCGAGGCCCAGAGTCAGGTGATGACTTTCCCAAACTAATACGGGTAACCTTGCCAAAAACTTGGTGGCTGAGTCAGGACTCAAACCCAGACCTGCCACTCCCTGGGCAGTGCTCTGAAGTAGCCCCCGAAGGAGTTCCCGCTGTGGTGCAATGGGATGGGCGGCGTCTCTGGAGCACTCGGAGCAGGTTCAGTGCCTGGCCCAGCACAATGGGTTAAGGATCCGGTGTTGCTGTGGCGCAGGTCACAACTGTGGCTCAGCTCTGATCCCTGGCCCCAGAGCTCCATATGCTGCAGGACGGCTGAGAAAGAAAAAATAAAGTAGCTCCCAAAGGATGTGTTGGCATCACAGTGGCATCTGAAGGAATGTTGCGTCCTGGACAGTGTGGGGAAAAGAGGGAAGACCACAAAGGTGGGGAGGTCGCTGCAGGGGCAGTCACATGCCAGTCCTGGCTCAGGGGCGGAGCAGGCAGCTGTGCCCCGGGGGCAGTCAGAAGGATGCCGTGGGCGGGGGCATGTGGTGACCCATCAGCTGGGGAGAAGTGAGTCCTGGACAGCCGTTTCCTGAGAGGTGTCCTGTCTCTCATCCCGACCTCAGTGCTCTCTTCCTGGCTAATGTTCCAAGACCTTCCACCACTAACTGGGTCACAGGGCTTCCCCGTCTGCCCCCCTCCCCACTCCTTTCCTCCTCAGGTCATGGCCTGAAAAATCAGACCTAGTCATAGTTGGATTTGACTATAAAGATGATCTGCTCGGCCCGTTTCCTTTTGCCGGTGGGGAAAATTGAGGCCCCGGGAGAAGGGGTTTGCTAGTAGCAGTTCTCATGTATTGAGTGCTTTCCATTTACCAGGTCTGGTATATTTTATTCTTAAAAAAGCCTAGCAAGTGGGGAGTGATTATATAATTATATAACTGATTATATAATATAATCAGTTATATAATATTATGCCCACTTTACAGATGCAGGAACTGAGGTAAGATGGTACCATCTTGGGGGAGCAGAGATCTTCCAGGCCATCGGAATCTCTGTCCTGTAGTGCTTCTCCAATAGTGCTATTGGGGTCCCTCCCCAAATTATATTTATTTATTATTGACCATCCCCACAGCATGCAATAGTTCCTGGGCCAAGGATATACCACTCCAGATCCTTACCCCCCTGAGCCACCGGGGAACTCCCTTCCCAAATTTTAGGTTTAAGCCAAAGGCCTGCCCTCCCCTTGAGTGGTGCACCCCCTCCCATCCCTTGGTGCCCCAGGTTTTGGGAAGGGAACCCAGGCTGAGCCGGCCTCTTTCTGTGTGGCAGGTCTCGCTGTCCTAAAACCAGTTCTTCCTGTCCAGCTGGAAGCATTCCCCTGATCTGTCTTCCTGCCACTCCCTCCCTGGCCAATTAAAGGCAGCCTTGTTTGGGGCGTCCGCCCCCCTCCCCGCCCCCAGGAGGTGTTGCTGCCCAGGGGCACAGACATGGCACCAGGCCCAGTCAGTTCTGGGGAAGTGTCCCCCACCCACTCCGTGTACTTGAGCTAAGAGATGTCTCTGATCTTGAGAATTCTGTCCTTGTTTGCACAGTAGGGGTGGGGGCGGAAGCCCAGGGTGTCTAGGACCCGAGTGGCCAGTGAGAGCTCTTTCGGAATTCTCGGAAGCCCAGAGAGCTCCCGCGCTTTGGGGGCTCTGTGAGGCCGAGTCCCTCTCCCTCTCTGAGTTGACAGCCCCCATCTGTAAAATGGAGTTTGAACTGACTAGAGAGCCCATTCCAGTGCGGAATGGTCTATTAATAATTAAGTACCTACTCTTTGAAAGGCCTGTGGAAACCACAAGAACATCTAAGGCATTCTCTCCCTTGAGGAAACTTAGGGTTCATGCGGGCATGAACGTACCCCATCCAGTCCTGAGGCTTGCTGTCCACACACACACACCCAGGGCAGGCACTCGGCCCTATTCGTTGTTAGTGAAAAACCTGACCTGTGGTTCGTCCTCAGGAAATGTTTGCATGAATGAACAAACAGATGGGTGCGTGTCACTTCATTCTGAAAGGTGCACTCAGGTTACTCATTGCTAACAGGAAAGCTTCCCATCGATCCCGTGCAGTAGGTCCATCTCCGTTTCTGCAGGAAAGTGATGCTCCGAAGGATGGAGGGGCTTGCCCAGGTCAGATCCAGGGCTGTCAGATAAACGCAAGGTGTCTGACTTGCGTGTCCTCCGAGAACATTCTCCATGAGGAGATCGGCTGGGTTTGAAGGTAGAGATAGCTTGGCTCCTTCTTCTGAATCCCATGGTGACCTTGAGTCCACACGCCCTCTGGGTCTCAGTGTCCCCAACTCTGTAATGAGGAGTTTAGACCAAAGCCCTTTCAGGGTATGTGTTGGGGTGGGCGGCGGGGGAGGAGTTTTCTTGGCTTCCTTGGTAAAGAGCCGACACAAGAAGCTACCCTGGGGAGGGAGGCGGGTAGCAGAGACATTCAGCTGCTGCCATCCCCAGCTCCTGGAAACGGAGGGCTTTTCCAAGGACTAGCAGTGCTGAGCCAGCCTGAATGAGGGGCTGGGCGAGCCAGGCTGGGCTTCCCGCCCCGGGGCCCTCTAGGGAGGGATTGGCTTCTAGCTGTCCTCAGCCTCGTGGATTGGTGGGCGTGATTTCCAGGGGACGGCCTGAAATTGGGGGGCTGGACAGGGCTCTGAGGCACTGGAGGAGACCTGTAGCTGGCCTGCCTGAGTCACCCGGTTCCTTTCAGCCTTTTGGCTAAAAGGATGGCTCAGCGGTGGGGATGTTGGAATGGGCTCCAGAGTTCTACCTTGCCCCGTGGGAGCCTATTAAGGATGGTCAGCCTGTCCGTGTCCAGGGCCTCGAAAGGATGTACAGGAAATAACTAGGACGAGGCCTCAGACCTTCACAGTGCCTTTTGCCTGTGGGTGGGCTTTGATGGGGGTAGTCCATCAGAATTGACCGGCAGTGCAATTGGCAGTCCAGTTTTCAGCCAGTTCTCAAAATTGACCTCTGGAGTTCCCGTTGTGGCTCAGCAGGTTACGAAGCCAGCGAATTCTTGAGGATGCGGGTTCCATCCCTGGCTTTGCTCAGTGGGTTAAGGATCCTTCGTCGTTGCTGGGTGAGCTGTGAGCTGTGGTGTAGGTCGAAGATGTGGGCTGAGATCCCACTCTGCTGCGGCTGTGTCGCAGGCCAGCAGTTGTAGCTCCAAATCAACCCCTGGCCTGGGAACTTCCATTACCGCAGGTTTGGCTCTAAAGAAGCAAAAAAAAAAAGAAGAAAAAAAATTTTGACCTCGGCAGAATAGGTAGCGCATTTATTTATTTAAAGCCAAATTTTGCTGTTGGTCTGAGGTCACAGGGCAAAGCTGGTACAGTCCAGATTTGACTTGACCCCAGGATTCTGATTTTTCTGGCCCCCTTCTTTGCTTCCTGGGATTGGCCGGAGAGCATTGGAGCATTGGTTTGGAGTTAGGCAGACCTGACTCCAGAGATGGGAAGCCCACCACCCCGCCCCCCTGGCCTTGCCCTATGGCTTTGCACAGGCCACTGTGCCGCTCCCAAGCCTCAGCCTTTCTGGGCTATAACAAGATCTGGGAGGCTTGGAGCTGGCAAGGCTGCGCGTGAGGCTCTGAGGAGCCTGCCTGGCAGGCGGGAGGCCTAAGTGACAGGTCCTAGCTTTGCCCAGGCCGCCTTGAGGCCAGATGGTCCTTTGCTTTTGAGGCTCCCACCCCCCGGGGCCCCTAGAAAGCTCTCTCCCCTCCCCCAGCAGCTGCTAGGTGGGAAGGGAGGAGACCAGGGTGGGGCTGATGGAGCCCAAATCTCCTATTTGTTTGTCTTAGAAGTGGGCCGTTTGCTAATTATCGGGATGGGTTTCTATTTAAACAAGAACCAGTTCCCGGCAGCTCCACCCCTCCTGCTGGGATCAGTAGGTGCCCCCTGCTGAGCAATTCTCAGCCTGGAGGGAGGGGGGCAGGGGGAGCGGACCACCGGGCTGCTGCTCTGGCCTTGGGGGTTTGGCCTCTGTGGTCGAGGGCCGGAGTTTCCAGTCCCGAGGAATTGCAAAAAAAGCGCTCTGGGCTCTGGAGGGGAGAGGGTGTGGTGGTGGACAGAAGAGACAGTGTTCCGAAAAGCCAGTTTTCAAGCATTTTCCTCCTTCATGGTACCTAGGGGGAGTGCAGAAGGGGTGTCTCAACAGTTGGGGCCTGACTTAACCCTAGGAGTTCTAGCAACCTGAGGTCCTGGGTTTGTTAGGAACTCGCTGGTGACCTTTGGGCACGGTCCCCGCTGGCCTTGTCCCCTGGAGTATGTTTCGCAGTCAGAAAAACCCGAGTTCCTGTCCCAGCTCTGCCTGTGGGCCAGAGACAGGCAGTTAGTTAATAAGTCACTTGGCCGGTGTGAACCCCAGTATCGTCTATAAAACACCTGTGTCACTCCA
Source organism: Phacochoerus africanus (assembly GCF_016906955.1). Classification (NCBI taxonomy): domain Eukaryota; kingdom Metazoa; phylum Chordata; class Mammalia; order Artiodactyla; family Suidae; genus Phacochoerus; species Phacochoerus africanus. The sequence goes on from NC_062546.1 coordinate 15,498,704, forward strand.
GGGTCGTAATCGGTGTTTGGCAAACTTGTAAAGTTCTGGCTTAAGTTTAGTTTATTATTAGCAGCTAGACAAGGGCTCTCAGCCTGGCCCGAGGTTGGCTTGGGGAGGTGGTGTCTTGTGTGCACATCGAAACATGTAAACCACTGCTTATGGTTCTTGGGGTTCAGAACTCTTTATCCCTCTCATGGAGCTTGAGGAGACCCCAAAAGATTGCTCTGTGATCTTCGCAGATCTTCGGCCTTCTGTGCCGACCCCCCACCTAACTCCCCACCCCTGTGACTCCCCCCCCACCCAGGGCCAAGCCCTCCTGCTCAGCCCCCTCCCCTCCTCCTTTGGGCTGAGTTCGGCTGCCCCAGTTTTCTCTGGCACAGAAGCCGAGGCTGCTAGTCAGGTGACACCTGGGGTAATGGAAAGGGGAGGCAGGGAGAGGCTGGTATGTGTGGAAACTGTGACTTGTGGGGCCCGGCCAGTCGTGGCCAGGCCTGCGGGGACTGGCTGTACTGCTCCAACCTCTGGGCATGGGGGCAGGGGTGACCAAGGGCTTGGGACACTCCTGGCTCCTGGGGAAGCCCGGCCAGGCGACAGCGTCCGTGGGACAGACTGACCCGGTCTGGAGCAGTGGCTTCCCCGAGTGGCGGGGGAGGCTGGGAAGGGGCAGGAAGCCAGCACCCAGGGCTGATCTAATCGGTGGAGACAAGGCTCTATCGACTCTGCTCTAGAGAACACGGGAGGCTTGTTTACGTCCCGCCCTCAGATCCAGAGGGGACCTCGGATCCACTGCCTAGATTACAAGCCCAGCTTCAATGCACCTCTGTCTCTGCGGCCCTGAGGGAGCCAGCCCCCCTCCTGGCTGTCTCCACCGGTAATCAGAGCAGTGCCCAGCTTGGTTACCGGCCCTCCAGACAGAGGCAGGCTTGTCTCTTGGAGAACTGTCTCTTATAGGTGGGGAAACCGAGGCCCAGAGAGGGAATCTCCCATGATCCCCTGGGGTGTTAGTGACAAGGATGCTACATCGGCTTCTGGCAGGGGGATGGCCAGAGGCTCCAGAAGCTCCCCTCATCCATCCCCCTCCCGCCTCTATTCCTAGCTGGCACCCCCTGGATCCTCGAGCCCTGCCTGTGGGAATGGGCTGCCCCAGGGGGTTGGTGAAAAGCTGGCTGCTGGCAGTGCCAGGCCTGGCTTCTCTCCTGAGTGATTGTGTTCAGAGTAACCTGACCTTGGAGTGGGAAGGGCTGACATTCGAACCCCTACCCCACCCCCATCCCCAGACCTGACTTAACCCTTCTAGTACCAGCACACCATCTCCTGCACTGATGTGTGGTTTCTAAATATTTTTTTTCATCCCTAAAGCTAGTCAGGAAACACTCTGGGGATACAGGCCCTCAAGTAAAATTTCAGGCATCTAGATTCTGAAATTTGCTCCTGTTGGAAACGTACAACTGGTATTTCCTCTGCCTCTGTCTGGAGGCTGGTGCTCCAGGCTGTGTGACCTTACACAGGTCGCTGTCCCTCTCTGGGCCTTTCTCTCCTCTACATTCTCAAGGCGCCTGATGGGTTGCTGAAAAGTCTGTGGTCTCAGAAGCAAAAGAAATACTTCGTATAGGGTCCATCCCATCACAACTTGCAAAGCACCTCCCCACCCACCCACCCACCGCCACCTTCTCTCTAGCAATGCAACTGCTTCTACAACTTTTCCCTGGTCTCTGACCCTCTGACCACTAATCCCATCTGGGGATTAATAATAGCCACTACTCATTGAGCATCTGCTGTGTACCAGGCCACGTGCGCTGGGTCCCTGCACACCTGACTGCATTTCGCTTAATCCTCATCATCCTGCAAGGTTCTACTACCAGCCCCGGTTACAAAACGAGGAAACTAAAGCTTCAAGATGTGGAATAAAAAGGCCCACATAGTTAGGGTGTGGCTTATGGAGCTGCCTTTACCGATAATCACTCTGGGAGTGGATCTTTCCTTTCTGCCAAGGTGGAGAGTCCTGATTGTGGCATCCGAGTTGGGCTTATTCCAGGGGTTGGCTAACCCTTGAGAACGGGGATGGGGAGGGCAGTGACCATATCAGTGGCCGCTTCTGGGAATCTCCTGCCAGGACCACTCTGCTGGGTTCAGCAGTCAGGGCACAGTGTAGTCAGCATCCCTGCCTCTCCCCAAATTTGGCTTGCCCAGTTACCCTTCTAAAAGAAGGGTCAAGTGTGTCCTTGACCCCTGGGGGTGGCTTCCTGCCCCTGAGGAAGAGCCAGGTCATGGAAGGTTCTCCTCTCTCTTTTTCCTCCCCTGCCTGTTCACAGTCAAGCAAGCTCTGCCCCTGAACTTCTCCCCGGTGCCCTAGCCAAGTTTCTGTTCTTGCGTTTAAGCAATAATCACTTTTACCTTTGTTTACTCCCTGGCCAGGGGAAGGGGTGCCCTGGAGCCCTGGCCTGGCAGTGTGTGCTGTGAGCCGGGGTGCTGGGGTGGAGAGGTGAAGCGTGGGTGGCCGTAAGCTAAGACACAGTCTTGAGAAAGATCGAGGTTTGGATCCCAGCTCTGTTGCCTTCTAGCTGTGTGAATTCACATGAATGACTCAACTGAAGCTCACTTTCCTGCAACGTGGGCCGAGCACCTTACAAGGCTGTCGTGCCAAGAAAATGAGCTCATACAGAGAGGAACTCCGCTTGGTGCCGGCACGTAGTGGCTACTCGGGCTGGTCACCCCAGCTGCCTTGTTTTTCCTGGGTGACTGAAACTGTCACTGTTCGGACTTTGCTGTCGGGTTGGTGAATTCCTGGCTTCATGCCTAAGGACTGGATGGGGGAGAGGATAAATCTGGAGGGACAGCTGCTGCCCGTGGATTGGCTGAGACCTTTAGGGGCAGCCAGAACCCTAGAAGGGAGAAGGGAAGACAAGTCCAGCCCAGACGCCAGGAGACTGAGATTCTAAGTCCAGTTCTGCTTGGGTGACCTTGGCAAAGTCTCTTTTAATCTGTTTGCTGGGTAATAAAATGAGACAGTTAGGCTCTGGCCTCCGACACCTTCTGTTGGGAGGCGTTAGTCTCTGTAGCACCGTGGCATCTACCTCTTTCTTTTTCCTATGGAGTCTGGGGAAGCATCAGCATCTCTAAACCCCAGGTGCCTACCGGGGTCTGGGAGACCCAGGCCCCCACTCCCTTATCGAGCGGATGATTTCTGGCAGGGGGAGCGGGGGCGGGGAGGCGGGTGTAGAGCAAAGGTGCAAGAGACCTGAGGGCCCAGAGAGGAGGCCTTGTGTCTGCACACATGTGTGAATTCACGCTTTTGGGGCAGGGATGGAGTGAGCCAGGAGCAGGGTTGGGGTCCCCCTCTGATCAGGACTGGGCCTGGCTGCTGGGTAGCTTGGTTCCTCAAAGCCACCCCAGACTGAATGGGCCTTATCTGAAAAGAGGGTGGGGAAAGGAGGGCTGTTGCTACCCCCCCATCCACACACACACACACACACACACACACACACAGATTCACACAAAGAGACACTTGCCCGCAATCCCAGGGAGCATGGTTCTGTCTTGCTGGCCTAGACTTAGGGCTCCTGCCTACTTGAGAATTTCCCCCAGTCAGGGTCCTGGGCAGACAAGAGGCCAAAGAGGCCACTTCTGGAGCTGGAGAAGGAGAGATGACATTTCCTGTGTCCCCGTCATGTCCTCGTAGAGCTTCTCTCAAGTGTCTTGACTGGCTGTGGGTGGGCACCTGGGCTCCTCTCATGTGGCCTTTAGGGACCCCCGTCCTTTGAGAGCTAGGCTAGGTATCAGACCGGATCGAATTCTGGTCAGTCCTGGCCAGGTGGCTGACCCCTGGTGTGGCCTCAGAGAAGTCGCTTATCTTCTCCAGAGACCTGGTAGAAAAATGAAGGGTTCGGGACAACCCAGTGACCACTAAGAGGCCTGAACTGGGAATCAGTCTGGGTTTTAGCCTCAGCTTGGGGGCTGATTGGGCTGTAAGATCATCTTCCCACCGCCTCTGTTAGGCTTCATTTCCTAGCGTGAGACAGGTAACAGCTACCAACCAGTGGGCGGGCTAATCCCAAGGGTTGTTTTGAAACACTCCTTAGCACTTTCACCCACTAGAAGAAAGTCCAGAGTGGTAAACAGGCCATGACTCCTGAGGAGGAAGACGTAGGGAAGGGTCTCAGCTTGAAACGGCCCAGGGATGGGACCCCGGCCCCTGTCTTGAGGACTTTGAGCCCTGATTGCCACGGCCAGTCTGGGCTCCAGGCCAGATAAACAAGTGGCCAAAGTACCTTCTTGACCACCTGGGCTGGCTTTGACCTCCACTTAACAGGGCTCCCCCCCAGCCCAGGTAGGTAGACACTGTGTGTACATGTGTGTTCGTGTGTGTGTCTGTACCAGGCTAATGGCTCAGGTGACCCCTGCCTGGGTTCTGGTCCAGGGTGGCCACTTTCTGCCCGGATGATCTTAGGCAAGAGACTGGTTTTCTAAGCATACCACCCTACCACCCCACTCATCCATTCCCAACCCCTCCCCCCCTTCTCACCCCTTTATCGCCGCACCCCCCCCCAACCCCGTTAACACTTCTGCAAATAAGTGCTCAGAGGAGGACCTACTCACACTAAGTGCTTAGTTTGGTAAGCTGCCGAGGCCCTGCTGTTTCCGATTCTGGGCCCCAGGGGAATTTGGATTCTGGGCCCCAGGGGAATTTGCAGCCGGAGGTGGGGGTAGGAGCCCAGGGACCCCGCCCTGGGTACGGGCAGCTTGCGCAACCCCCGGAGGAGCTTTCCTCCGGAGCTGCCAAACTAAAGCCACAGGCACGGGGCTGTGCGGGGGCTGGAATTCCAGCGCCAGCAGCTCCCCAGCTCCTGATTCCCGAGTCGTGAAGTCATCCCTAACCAGGGCTTAACCCCTTCTGGCTCCCCCCCTCCACCCCTGTGTACCAGGCATTCTTGGTGCGGGCCTACTGCCTTCCTTCCCGGAATCCAGCTGCCTGGGGCAGGGCGGAAGGGCCCCCCCCCACCCCCCTCAGAGTCGGGTTCTGCCCACCGCTCCCCGGAAGCCCCCGTGGAGAGAGGCCAGGAGGGCTTGGGCCTCTCCCACAGCTGGTAACCTTGTCTTAGAAACGGATGTTCCTTCTCAGGCTCCCCCCACCACACACACACCCTCCACCCCGTGTCACTGGCAGTCTCCGCTGGGTGAAGGACAGCTTGGGGACAGTCAGACACGGAGCCCTGGCCTCTTTCCACTCAGCACTGTAGGTCACTGTGTGACCTCGGGCAAGTCACTGCCGCATCTGGGGTGCCGATTGCTTCTGATTCTGTGAAATGGGAGGACAGGGCCTCCCCGGCAGCTCCAGCTGTTGTTCTTTGGTTATGAGCCGACCTCCCCCACCCCCTGCAATTAAAGAGTTGGAGAGATAACATCTTGGGCAGGGGTGTGTGTTGAACTTACTTGACTTCTGGGAGAGAGTAGGCACTTACATGTTTGTATTCATTAGTGAAAGAATGAACTCTGCCCAGGGCTACCGTCTTGTGGGCAGGTGAAGCCTTAGCTCAGAAGCCAAGAGGGGAGTTCCCGTTGTAGCTCAGCAGATTAAGAACCTGACTAGTATCCATGAGGATGTGGGTTCGAGCCCTGGCCTTGCTCAATGGGTTAAAGATCCGGCGTCACTGTGAGCTGTGGTGCAGGCCAGCGGCTGCAGCTCCGATTCAACCCCTAGCCTGGGAACTTCCATATGCCTCAGGTGTGGCCCTAAAGAGACACATACACACAAACACACACACAAAAGAAGAAGCCAAGAGGAAGGGTCATGGGCAGCCCGAATATTTCCACTCTCTTGAGAGAGGTTTGTTTGGCACACCCATCTGAACTCTAAGGGATGGGGGCTGATGTTTGGAGGATCTGGGGAAAGTTCTTTGCCTCCCCGGATCTTTCATACTCTCCTTTTGAAAGCTTCTCAGTGGCCTGGACCTAAGATCCTGCTGTGAACAGGATCTGGGGACAGCAGCTGGGGCCCCAGTTGGTGGCAGCGGAGGAACATATAAGGGTGCTGGAGTGGATGGTCCATGAGGGCTGGGGCGACGTGCGATGCTGCCGCACAATGGCTCTGTGGGGGATGTTTGGAAGACCGAACACAAGCATGTGCTTATGTGCTTTTGAGTCACCAGGGCCGGGCGGCGCCCTGACCCGAGGCTGTCCTGGGCTGTGGGTGAGCCAGCCCTGCCTGTCCCAGCCCAGTCTGACTCAGCTGGGAAAGGTGTCCTGGACAGGGCAAGACCAGAGCCAGCGGCCCTCTCCCTGCTGGGAGTGAATCAGCTGTGACAGCGTCAGGGTGCCCTGGAGGGGCACGTCTTGGAGCCAGCCTGTGGGGATGGGGAAGCTGGCTCTGAAATCGGGCAGCCCCACTTGGAGTGGAGTGCTTCCATCTGCTACACCAAAATAAAATGATGTCATGTCATTAATGCCCAGCTTCCTTGGTTGTAAATCGGAGTTAAAGCCTGGCCTTCAGCGTTATTGAGAACAGAGCCTGGCATATAGCAAGTACTTATGGTACCTGGTATATTTATACTCTGATTCTGCCCACCTTTGTTATTCTTATTAGCCCAGAGTGGGAAAGAGATTTGTCTAAGGTCACACAGCAGGTGGGGGCCAGGAGGGGGCCAGGACCCAGGTCTCCCAGCTCTGGCCTGATTCCCTTGCAGGACCCCAGCTCACCTTCCTGAAGGCAGCCGTCAGTGCTTTTCAGAGTTCAGGGGCTGCTGTCGGACACTCGGGGGCTTACTGGCTGATGTGTCTTCTGTTTTCACCCCAGATCCGAGAGACCGAGGTCATCAACCCCCAGGACCTCCTAGAAGGCCGATACTTCTCCGGAGACCTACCGGATGACGAGGATGTTGGGGGGCCGGGGCAGGAACCTGATGACTTTGAGTGGTCTGGCTCTGGAGATCTGGGTAAGGAGGGTGTGATGGGCAGACCCAGGGCACGGGGCTGGAGGGGACCTGACCTCTCCTCCTAGGAGGGTGACCCTGCCATGAGACTTGGGTTTTCCTATGGCGCCCCTCCCCCTAAAAAAAGGGGGAAACAAAAGGTACTGGATCAACCCATCCCTGAGACCCTCTCGGGCAAGTTGTTTGTTGCTTTGAGTTCCGGGTTGTCTTTGTACCAGCCCGAACCTGTCCACCTTTGGACCGGGTTGGGTGGGGGTGGGGGTGCGGAGACGTAATAGAGTCTTATTTTCCCTTTGAAGAGGGGAAGGAACAGCCCAGAAGCCTCGGGGCAGGGTGGGAACCAAGCACAAACCCTTGCTTCTGAGGGGGTAGGAGCCAGTGAAAGGCCCGGGCCTCTTGGGGCTGGACCCGGCGGTGCTTTTCCTGGTCCTCCCGCTGACTTCTGGCCCTGGCTGCCGCGCTAGACGGAAAAACATCCCTCCCGTGCGCGAGGTGATGTAACGATTCGAAGTTTGAGCTTTGGAGTCACGTAGTCCTGAGTTCAAACTGCCACCTTGTGACCTCTGAGCCTTGGTTTCCTAATCTGTAAAATGGAAATAGAAACGACAGTACGTCGGTGCCTGTGTTGTGGAGCTCAGACCGAGTTAAAGCCCTCGGCACTTACCAGGCACTGCTTAAATAGTTGAATATTGCAGTTTCCAATATGTACTCAGCAGTCGGTTGCCTTCTCCAAGGAATCCCTGGGGGATCTTGTTAAAATACAGATTCTGGGAGTTCCTGTCGTGGCTCAGGAGTCACAAATCCGACTAGTATCCATGAGGACGCAGGTTCGATCCCTGGCCTCACTCAGTGGGTTAAGGAATCCAGCGTTGCCGTGACCTTTGGTGTAGGTCACAGACGCAGCTTGGATCTTGGCGTTGCTGTGGCTGTGGTGTAGCTCCGATTCAACCCCTAGCCTGGGAACCACACATGCAGCCCTAAAAAAGCAAAAAAAGAAAAAAGAAAAGAAAAATACAGATTCTGATTTAGCGGGCCCCCAAAGTCTGCATTCCTAACATGAGTGATACTGTTGGTCCTGGGATCTAAACTTTACAGAGCAAGGATTTGGAGCTGACAGAGTATCTGCCCAGCTGCCAACCCAACATTCTTATGAAAGAGCCAGGGAGGCAGGTCTTGGGAGCCCCATTTTACAGATGAGATGCCTGAGGCCAGGGCGGGAATGATCACCTGCTGGGCATTGAGCCTTTGGGGGCCCAGTTATGAATTAGAACTCCCACCAGCTGTGGCTGAAGGGGTCATTGGCCTGGGGGGGGGGGGGGCGGGGGTAACCAACCTCACACTCACACGACCTTTCTGACCTTGCAGAGGGCCCAGAGGACAAGCATATGCTCCCGGAAGTGACGCACCCCTTGGTGAGTAGCTGCACGATTTTGCTCCTGGTGGAGAGGGGCTGAGTAAGTGAGGGTCTGACCTCACCCTGCAGGCAGGCTTTTATTTGTGGCCTTGGACTCTGGGGACAAGCACAGCCAAGGCCATCATCTCTGCAAGGATAATCACTAAGGGGTGAACACTTAAGTGTGTTTCCAGGCTCTTGTGCATTTCTACGTATTTCCCAACATTCATATCAAATTGTATATATAGTCCTGTGTACTGCATGTTATGCTGAAAGAAATCACGAGTATTTTCTTACATAATTAAAAGGTTTTCCTAATCAGAGTTCACCCAATTTCCCTTTTTTGTTGTTGTCGTCATTATTGCACCCACAGCCTGGGGAAGTTTCTAGGTCAGAGCACCCACACCACAGCAGTGATAAGGCCAGAACCTTAACCTGCTGAGCCACCACCAGGGAATTCCCTTACTGATGGAATTTCCTTTATTGATAGAAAAGTGGTTCATGATTTTTTGATATTCTAAAATGACAGCACCGTAGCAAGCATCTTTTCTGCAAATCTCTGCTTGGCTCCTTAGGACAGAGTCCCAGTAGCAAAACTGCTGCCCTAAACAGCAAGTTTTATTTCTGCAGTTTTGCCAAACTGACCTCTGGAGAAGCAGAGAAGGGGGACACTGCTTCCCTGAGGCCTTGGTCACATTACTTAGTCCCCATTCAGGGAGTTCCTGTCGTGGCGCAGTGGTTAACGAATCCGACTAGGACCATGAGGTTGTGGGTTCGATCCCTGGCCTTGCTCAGTGGGCTGGGGATCCAGCATTGCCATGAGCTGTGATGCAGGTTGCAGACACGGCTTGGATCCCGAGTTGCTGTGGCTGAGGCTGGCAGTTGTAGCTCCGATTGGATCCCGTAGCCTGGGAACCTCCATATGCCACAGGTGTGGACCTAAAAGGACCAAAAAAAAAAAAAAAAAAGACAGACAGAATGCATGGGATACATAAAGGAAGACTCTTCCCTCCAAAAAAAAAAAAAAGTCCCTGTTCCGGACAGATCTGTGGAAAAAGTTCAGGGTAAGGATTTGACACCACAGTTGCCGAGAGGTCATTGTAGATTTTTGCTCTAGAACTGCGTGGTTTGGCTGGCGAGATGAAGAACCTGATATCCCACTTGGCTGAATGTCCCTGTCCCCTGCCCTGGACCACTCCCCGAACCACACTGAGTGTTGGTCTCTTGTCCTTCCCCCCCATCTAGGTGCCTCTAGACAACCACATCCCTGAGAAGACTGGACCCGGGGGCCGGGTCCCCACCGAACCCAAGGAACTGGAGGAGAATGAGGTCATCCCCAAGAGGATGTCCCCCTTTGATGGGGACGAGGATGTGTCCAACAAGGTGTCCATGTCCAGCACAGCCCAGGGCAGCAACATCTTCGAGAGGACAGAGGTTCTGTCAGGTAGGGTCTTGTCCTCTCCCCAAGACTCCTCGAAGCAGAAAGGGGCGCGGCGGGGGATATTGGGCAGGATGACTCTAGCCCATTCGGCTCCCTGGTGTCCCTTCCTTGTGGCCACTGGGTGCCCCGGGGCCTTGAAGGCTGACACTTTCCCTAAGACATGACTCTGGTTGAGTGCGCAGCTGGCTGGATGGGGAGGAAGAGTTGCATTTCAAAGGCTAAAAAGAAAAATAGATGTTGAGTCCCTCACTTGCCATCCGTCCTTCTCTTATTTACAAAGCACTTTCCCAGCCTGGGTTTGGCACCCGGGAAGTTAATTATTAAAAGTTTAACTTCCTTCGAAAACTTCCCTGGGAAGCCCGGAGGCTCCTTTGGACTGGGCTGGCTTCCCCTCCCTCCCCCGCGTGACCAAGGCTTGTGGCAGCCTTGTGACCGTGGCCGAGAAGCTCTCCAGCCTCGGTTGATGAGGTGAGCCTCAGTTTCCTCCTCTATCGATGGGTATAAGATGCCTCCTTGGGCTGGTGTAATGACTTCATGAAAAATAGAATCTAAAATAACTTGGAGGGAGTTCCTGTTGTGGCGCAGCGAAAACGAATCCGACTAAATCATGTGGCTGCAGGTTCAATCCCGGGCCTCACTCTGTGGGTGGGGGATCTGGCGTTGCCATGAGCTATGGTGTAGATTGCAGACACAGCTCGGATCCCACATTGCTGTGGCTGTGGCGTAGGCTGGCAGCTGTAGCTCTGATTTGGCCCCTAGCCTGGGAACTTCCACATGCTGTAGGTGTGGGAAAAAAAAACTCAGCAAACTGTAAAGGGCTGTTTGTTTGTTGGTATACTTCACAGCAGTAGGAGGTGTGGAATAGAATAGAATAGAATAGAATAGAATAGAATAGAATAGAATAGAATAGAATAGAATAGAACTGAGTAGAATAGAACAGAACAGAGTAGAATAGAACAGAACAGAGTAGAATAGAACAGAACAGAGTAGTACTGTATAGTATAGCAGTAGATGCAAATTCCATGTGCCAGACTAAGAAACTGAGGCCTAGAGAGAGTCCATGTTTGGCCTCAGGTGAGAGCCACAGGGTTCTTGACTGTGATGTGCTGTTGCATAGAAATCTCTGTCCTGGGGTGAGACTTCAGGAATGGCTCTATCAAGTGCCATTATATGGCTTTCGGCTATAGTGGTAACTGGCTCCTGCTTTTCTTCCCTGGCAGCTTTGAGGGTCTCCAAAGCTGGGTGGGGGGCTTCATCAGAGGGAACTCCCTTTCTGACCAGGTTTTACAGGCCAAGGGCTGGTATGGATGAACCAGCCTAGTAAGGGGGCATCCTGTCTCCTGGCAACCAGCTGGGCCAGCAGTTCTGAGGAGGCTGGAGGTACAAGGAAAGAGCCCTGGGCCCTCCTCCGTCCAGGACAGGTAAAGGATCTTGCCTGCCTCTTTCAGAGTATAACCCCCAGTGAACCTGGGGCTCAGCTGGACCCTGGCCCTGGCCTCCCAGAACCTGAGTCAGTGTTTTTAAACTTTCTGTGTGGTGTGGGTGGGGCGAGGGATGCTGTGGCTACTAAGGGGCCCCTTAGAGACCTTTTGGTTTTTAAAGGTCTAGCTTCCCCCATCTTTTTTCAGCCACAAAGTTTCACTTTTGGTTGGTGGATGTGGGATTTTACTTTTACCAACTAAGGGACCAACTACTGCTTTTAAAGAAAAATTTAAAACCCCTGATCTCGTCCAAACAACTGTTTCTTATACACGGAGAGACTGAGGCCCAGAGAAAACAAACGGCTTGCTTTGGGTCTTAGAAAGAGAGAATCAGGTCATCTCTTAAAACTTCCAGTGGAGAATCACATGAGCTCTTCATGTGAAAAGGTATATTGTTGAGCTGGCTGAGGCGGGACCCTCTATTCCAGGAGGTTTTCAACAGCACCTGGAAGTTTATCGAGTGCCTGCCATGTGCCATAGGATGCGTCCCCCTGTCCCCAACCCCTCACTGAGTCCTCACAACAGCTCTTAACCCACAGGTATGGTTATCTGTCCTCTTAGAGATAAAGAAACTGAAACTTCACTTGTCCAAAGTCATAAAACCAGACAGTGGTGGGCCTGGCACTTGAACCTAGGACCTCGGTCCCTTCAGAGACTGAACTTGAGTCTTGACCTTGGGAGGAATCCCAGCACAGACCAAGGGTTGAACAGAGAGGAGCCATCGGAGGAAAAGGCCATAGAAATGGGAAGGGGGTTGATACCCGATATCCCATGTCCTGTTCCTGGGGGCACTTTTGTGGCTGCTGTTTCATGGTCTTAGCCAAGAAGGAACCTCTCTTGGCTTCTCTGCCACTCCGTCCCCATTCTGTGTGTAGATTTGGAGTGTGTGCAGGGACAGAAAATTAATCTTCTTAGGCTAAGACCGAATTAGGGGACTCAATCTGCCACAGAAAGGATTCTGGGAGACCTCCCTGCCCCCTCAACAGACAGGAGTGAGCCCTCCAGGTGTCGTGCAGGCAATATACTCTCACCCAAGGTGACAAGCCTGACACCAGGTGCCCTCGGCCAGGACTTAGTGTCAGGCCCGAATGATTCAGGGTGGCCGGGGGCACAGATATAAACCATGAAGGCGGAGCATATGCTATGCACTGTGAGAAACTCAGTGGATGAATTTATTTAACCCCCAAGACAAACATAAGAAAGGTACTATTGTGTCCATTTTGCAATGAGAGAGATGAGGGAATTTTAGATCCCACAGCCAGTCCGTGACAGAGATGGGAACAGAACTTAGCTTTAGATCCTGCTGTAGAGCACAGGGAACTCTATCTAATCACTTGTGATGGAACATGATGGAGGATAATGTGAGAAAAAGAACGTATATATGTGTATAACTGGGTCACTTTGCTGTACAGCAGAAATCGACAGAACACTGTAAATCAACTATAATAAAATTTTTTTAAAAAAAAGACAATGAAAAGAAGAATCTCGGCTTTGGAGTTCCCACTATGGCTCAGTGGTTAATGAACCTGACTAGTGTCCATGAGGACTCGGGTTTAATCCCTGGCCTCGCTCAGTGGGTTGAGGATCCGGTGTTGTTGTGAGCTGTGGTGTAGGTCACAGACAGGCTCGGATCTGGCATGGCTGTGGCTGTGGTGTAGGCCGGCAGCTGCAGCTCCGATTCGCCCCCTAGCCTGGGAACCTCCATATGCCAAGGGTGTGGCCCTAAAAAGACAAAGAAAAGAAAAGAAAGAAGGAAGAAAGAAAGAAAGAAAAAGAAAGAAACTCAGCTTACAGCCCTGAGCTACGTACACAGGGGGCATAAACCATACATATCATTGTCTAGAAGGCAGTAGTGTGGACGCATTTGCACGCTGTAGCTGTGTACAGTAGCATACGGGTGTGTGTGTGTGTAGAGCGTGTACTCACACTCGGGGTGGAAGTGAAAGTCTGCACAGGTCTGCGTGCACACAAGGTCAGCTGGAGAGCTTGCTGGGCTCACGACTGTGGGGCAAGTGTGTCTACGGGGGATTTCCAGAGCCTGCCGTTTTTCTTGTTCCTGGCACGGGGCTGAGCTCTTGCTGCGGAGTTGACCCAGTGCTGGGAAAGAACCTGGCCTTGGACTCAAGCAGATGTGGCTTGGAAGGGTGGCTCTGTTACTCTGGTTCTCTGGTTTTCAGGGACCTTCGGGGACCCCCAGGACCCCCTTCTCCCTAATGAGGTTGTGAGAATTCCCTTAAGGAAGGCATCCGCCCAGCATGCCCGGCACATACCGAGGTGATGGCCAGCGTGTCTAGTTCCAGGATGTGTCGGTGTCAGAGACCCGACGGGGCAGAAGCGGCCAGCGTCCCAAGGTCCCGACGGGCAGCTCTCACCTGGCCGCTCCCCTCTCTCCTCTGCAGCTCTGATTGTGGGCGGCATCGTGGGCATCCTCTTTGCTGTTTTCCTGGTCCTGCTGCTGGTGTATCGGATGAAGAAGAAGGACGAGGGCAGCTACGACCTGGGCAAGAAACCCATCTACAAAAAAGCCCCCACCAATGAGTTCTACGCCTGAAGCTTCCTCACCTGCACCTGCTTGGACTTTGGGGGTGGGGGGTGGGGATGCTGAAGGATCGTGAAGGGTGGACCTGAGGGGAGGGGGAGGGCAACCCAGTACTGACCTCTCAGCACCCCCGGCTCTGATTCCGGCTTCCGTGTCCGAAGAGAGCTCACCTTCTACTGTTCCTGCCTTGCCTGTCTTTGATTCGCTGGGCCTCCATTGTCCCAGTGGAAAAACGGGGTTACACTTGGCCTTTCTCAAGGCACGCTTGGAGTTGGATCGTTTCTTAAACTTCCAGTTTAGAATCCAGCCCCAGCTTGGAGCCTATACTGAACAGTGTAGCCTTTCTAAAGGTCTTTCTAAGCTATATGAATCCTGCTGGAGATACCCCACCCCCATCCCCCATCAGCCTGTCCCTCTGCCAGCAGCTGGACAGCAGCTGGGAGAAGGAATCAGAACCATCTGTCTGCACCTTGAGAGGCGTCTGCCAAAGGGCACCTGCGACCACACACGGGGCTCTCTGGTCCACCTGGGGCCATTCTAGCCTCTTTCGAGTGACTTTTGGAAATCAACTTTTTTTTTTTCGTTTGGGGAGGGTGAGGAGAAGAATTGAAGGTTCATCCTGAAACCGACTTATGGAATACCTGTAAGTCTGTTTTTCATGGGGTATTTTTTTTTTTTTTTTTAATGGTCCATGGCTTTGTACAGAGCCTCTCTCCCTGGGCACGAGTGCTCAGAAGCCCAGGCCGTCTCCACACCCTTGCACCTTTCCACAATACCTGCTAAGTTTGTATTTAATGGTTTTTGTTTTTGTTACTTAAAATGAGAGAAGAGTCAGAAGTATAATTTTTATTAATTTTTTTTTTTTTTTTTACTATTTATACCTTCAGATAAGGGCCTCTTTCCCTCTTGTTTCTTTTCCTTTAAATCCCCACCCCCCTTTTTTTAATGATACGCCCCTGCTCATGTCCTTGGCCCTTTCTGAAGCTACTTCCTCTAAGAAGCTTTTGCTGAAATATAGTTTTCTAGCAGATTCCCAAAATACAATGTAGGGGATGGTGGGATATTTGTGTCTCTTTTCATGTAATATATTATTATTCTTCCTTGGTTCTAGACAAATAGATAAATATATTTTTTCAGGAAATAGTGTGATATGATACTCCCGTTTGAAGTTGGGTGGGTGATGGAGTGAGTGCATTTTTGTGTGGCTGAGTGGAGTTTTGGCCCCCTTCTCTTCGTCCCGTTCCTGGTGCCTTCTGAGCGGGCTGGAGAACCTTCTCTCTAGCTTTTGCTTTGAGCCCAGCTGGGGTTCCTTCCTTCGCTGTCTCCAAATGGAAGAGAACATTGGAGAGAGAGCTGCCCTCTGCAGTAGGGCAGCCGCTAGCCACATGCGGTGAGTGGAATCAATTAAAATTACACGGAGTTGAGTGTTCTTTCCTCAGTTACACTAACCACATTTCAAGGGCTCAGCGGCCGTGTGTGGCTGGTGGCTGCTTCTGTACCAGATACGCCCAGGAGGGCCCCGTGGGCATCTGTGGGACAGCGCAGCTAGAGAACTAAACTGGTTCAACAAGTCACAGCCCCCATCTTGGCTGGGGTGACCTTTGTCTCCCTGGACAAAGGGGAATGGGGGAGGGCTGATCAGGCCCTGGCTCTGGGGCCTGATGAGCCTTCCCCTCCAGGGAGGAGAGGCCTGGCGGCTTAACCTGGGCAGGCTGCCTCTCCTGACCCCATTGGCTGGGGTCAGGGGGTGGGGTCACCCTCGCTTCCTTCACCTTTCACCCCCACCACCCCGGGTCCCAGCTGGCTGGGTCCTCTTCCCCCCCTCCCATGTCCCTTCCCTCCAGCCATGTTGGGAGCAAGCACCTCACACTCTTGTCTGTTACTGATTTTTTGATAAAAAGATAATAAAACCTGGTACTTTCTAGACCTCCTGGCCTGCCTCTATCCTTTCAGAGTTCGTCAGACATCATCCTTTCCCTTGATCTCAGGGCAGTCTGAAAGAATTGCTGCCAGACACCCAAGAAGGAGGTATCAGAAGATAAGACAGCTGGGAAGGGAGGGAGGAAAGTCAGACACGCACATCGCGGCTCCTGGGCCATGTCGTGCCTACCTCAGAGTTTTCTTTAGATGGCATCGTGTTTAAAAATCAAACAAAAATCCTTGGATTAGTTGCCAGCTATGGAACTGAGTCTGTTTCCCATAAGAATGTAGATTCCTGAGAGTTCCCATTGTGGCTCAGTGGGTTAAGAACCTGACTAGGGTTCAGAAGGATGCAGGTTCAGTCCCTGTCCTCGCTCAGTGGGTTAAGTAAGGGTCCATTGTTGCCTTGAGCTGAGGTGTAGGTCAAAGATGCAGCTTAGATCCCACGTTGCTGCGGCTGTGGTGTAGGCTGGTAGCCGTAGCTCCCATTTGACCCCTAGTCTGGGAACCTCCGTATGCCATGGGGTGTGGACCTAAAAAGCAAAGGCAAAAAAAAAAAAAAAAATCCAGATTCTTAAATGAGGGAATAAAAATCAAGATTTGCCAATTCTTAGGCTGCATGGTGAGCACTGGGAGTTGCCGTCTAGAGGTAGGTTCTCCTTCCCCACAGCCTCTGTCACCTGTTTCACTCACATCACCTGCTTGGCCTCTGGGCATCGTAGTTGCTGGGTTCTGTACAGATACCACTGATGCCTCTCTTGGTTTTCATTACCCTGAGGTGGGTAAGAACCCTTTAACCAAGGAGACACCCACCCTTTGCTGGTTTGTGCAGAGTTAAGCCTTCATTCCAGGGCCTGGGGCTTGGGTGGTCTTCCTTTGGCAGGCACTTCATGGCCCAGTGCTTCGTTGGGGTCAAGGGAAGGATGCAACGAAGAACAGGCAGTGGAAACAAAGCGGAGTTCCTGTTGTGGCTCAGCAGATTAAGAGCCTGACTAGTATCCATGAGGACACAAGTTCGATCACTGGTCTCCCTCAGTGGGTGAAGGATCTGGTGTTGCCATGAGCTGTGGTGTAGTTCTCAGACACAGCTCGGATCCCACATTGCTGTGGCTGTGGTGTAGGCAGGCAGCTGCAGCTCCGACTGGACCCCTAGCTGGGGAACCTCCATATGCCATGGGTGCAGCAACAAAAAAGGAAAAAAAAAAAGGGAGTTCCCGTCATGGCTCAGTGGTTAACAAATCCGACTAGGAACCATGAGGTTGTGGGTTCGATCCCTGGCCTCGTTCAGTGGGTTAAGGATCCAGAGTTGCCGTGAGCTGTGGTGTAGGTTGCAGACGTGGCTCAGATCCAGTGTTGCTGTGGCTCTGGTGTAGGCCAGCAGCTGTAGAGCTGATGGGAAAAAAAAAAAAAAAAAAAAAAAAAGAAGAAGAAAGAAACAAACCCTCACATTGCAAATGTTCATGATGGAAACCCATTCTCTGCTTTATATTGGACCCCCTTGAATTGTCACAGTACTGCAAAATAGGTGCTATTACTAGTCTCATTTTGGAGAAATGGCAGCTAAGAGGTGAAATCACTTACCCAAAGAGACTCAGCTTACCAAGAGTAGAGGCAGGATTTGAACCCAGGCGGTCTCTGGGATTTGAACCCAAGGCTCTGGAGTTTCTCACAAACACATTGCCTATCAGAGGGTTTATGTCACCCAGGCCCCCTTCACTCCCTTGGAAGTTTGGTTTCACATCCTTCCTGAGACCCATGAGGCTTGAGTCAGTTTCTGTTCCTTGCAACTTGAGACACATCTGTTAGAGCTGTGCTGTCCCAGACAGTGGCCACTTAGTCACATGTGGCTATTTTAAAGAGTTAATAAAAATTCGAAAACAGTCACTTCCTCAGTGGTACTAGTTGCAGTTCAAGTACTCAACAGCCACATGTGGCTGGCAGCTGCACTGCTGGAGGAGGCAGATATAGAACATAATGAAGGTGGTAGCAATTTTGTTAGAGCTGTGTTGGATGTATAAAACCGGGGTTCGGGACCTCAGGATTTGGATTTCAGCTTATTAGCTGTTAGCCTGGGCTCCTCTGGGGAGGTAGGTTAGAACCTGCCCCATAGGAAGTGCTCCAGAATTGGCACTTTACACTCAGCATAAGCACATCTTTTGGGTAAAGTATTTGTTCCCCAGACTTAGGGATTTACATAAATAACTGGGTCAGGAATTAGTTAGCTGGTTCTAGGGTCTTCTGAGGCTGTAGTCCCAGCGTTGTTCAAGCTGTAGTCCTCTGAAAGCTCGACTGGACGGGAGGAGCCACTTCCAAGATGGCACACTTACATGCCTGGCGAGATGGTGCTGACTGTTGGCAAGAGTCCTGAGTTCCTTGCCATGTGGACCCCCGTAGGGCTGATGGAGTGTCCTGATGACATAGTGGCTGGCTTTTCCCAGAGAATGATTGAAGAGAGCCAAGTGGAAGCAATCATACCTTTAATGGCTGAACCTCAGAAGTCACACTGTCACTTCTCTTAAATCTCATTGGTCACACGGGTCAGCCTTATTCATTGTGAGAGGGGAGGCCAGAAGGGTGGGTGTACCAGGAGGCAAGACTTATCAGAAACCATCTTAAACGCTGGTTACTAGTAGCCCCATTGCTGGTCAACTCTGGACAGGGGTCTGTTTATCGGAAGAGCAAAGTCTGGGTGGAACTTGGTATATGATATCATTTCTGAGAGTTGGGCACGGAATGTAAAGTGGTTTGGACAATATTGGGCCAGTTTGGGGCATGATCTTGTCAGTCTTCTGAGGGAGCAGAAGCACTGACCCCTGTGTGGGGGAATTTCTTCTTGGGGGCGCAGGAAAGCTTACTGGCCACAAAGATTCCCCCTTGTCCACAGTTTGCTATATGGTTTTAGGGAGGAGGATGGTCAGAGTTTTAAGCTGGCCCCCAAGATTTCTGCCCCCTGGTGTATACAGTCTGCATATTTTCTTCCCTTCAGTGTGGGCAGAACCCGTAAATATGATGGAAGTCACTCCCATGCTATGGTTACACTGGGTAACAAAGGAGAAGGGATGCTGTACCTGTAATTAAGGTCCCGAATTAGTTAGGTTTTGAGTTAGTAAAAAGGGAGATTATCCTGGGTGGGCCAGACCTAATCAGTTGAAAATACATGTAAGAGGGTCTGGAAGCTTCCTAATGAGAGTGATGCGCTCTTGTTGGCCCCCAAAGAAGCGAGCTGCTGTGATGTCTACAGCTACAAGGTCATGGAGTTTGCCAACAACCACATGAGCTTGGAAGAGGATCCTGTGCCTCGAAGATATTGCAGCCCTGGCTGACACCTTGATGACAGCCTTGGGAGACTCTCAGCTGAAGACCCAGCTAAGCCGTGTGTGGACTCCTTGCCCATGGACCTGTGGGACAATAAATGGTGTTGTGTTAACCTGCTATGTTTGTGGTTATTATTTACGTAACATAGAAAATAAATACAAGAAGGTCACGCCTCCTCTGGTCCATCAAATTCCTTATCTGTTAAAGGGAAGAAGGTTGGGAGTTCCCTCGGTGGCTCTGTGGTTAATGAGCCCACCTAGGATCCATGAAGATGCAGGTTCGATCCCTGGCCTTGCTCAGTGGCTAAGGATCTGGCGTTGCCATGAGCTGTGGTGTAGGTTGAAAATGTGGCTTGGATCTGGCGTTGTTGTGGCTGTGGTGTAGGCTGGCAGCTGTAGCTTTGATTTGACCCCTAGCCAGGGAACTTCCATATGCCTTGGGTGTGGCCCTAAAAAGATAAAAAAAAATGAAGTTTTGCGGGGAGTTCCTGTTGTGGCTCGGTGGTTAATGTATCCGACTAGGAACCACAAGGTTTCGGGTTCGATTCCTGGCCTAGCTCAGTGGGTTAAATATCCAGTGTTGCCATGAGCTGTGTGGTATAGGTTGCAGACTTGGCTTGGATCCTGCGTTGCTGTGGCTCTGGCGTAGGCTGGCAGCTACAGCTCTGATTAGACCCCTAGCCTGGGAACCTCCATATGCTATGGGAGTGGCCCTAGAAAAGGCAAAAAGACAAAAAAAAAAAAAAGAAGTTTGCGGTATTTAGATCATCTGTAAAAGTGCTTCTGAAGTAACAGTGGCAGCAACTAGCCCATATAAAGTGGTTAACTATGGGTCAGACGCTGTTGAAAATGCTTTACATATATTATTTCATTCCTCATGACACAAATTCTATTTTGCCCATTGACAAAAAAGGAAGCTGAAGCACAGAGAAGTCAAGTGCACTGAACTTGCCAAACTCATCTAGTTAGTACATAAAGCTTGGCTGTTGCCTGAAAAGCCACTATTAGCTGTGCGTTCCTTACGAGTGTGAGGAGAAAGGCATACATGTATGTATGTATAGTGTATGAATATATACAGATCTTTCTCGACTTGCAATGGGGATATGTCCTGATAAACCCATCGTCCACTGAAAAGATCATAAGTTGAAAACAAATCGAACCTACTGAGCATCATGGTTTGGCCTTCCCTACGGTGGGCACTTACATTAGCCTACAGTCGGGCAAAATCATCTAACACTAAGCCTACCTTTATCATAACGTGTTGACTCTCTCATGTAATTTACTGACATTGCACTGAAAGTGAGAAATACAGTGGTGGTCTGGGTCCAGAATGGTTGTAAGTGCAATCAGCTGTTGATTCTCGTGATCGATCTCGCGTGGCTGACCAGGAGCTGAGGCTCACTGCCGCTGGCCAGCATCAGAAGAGAGGTTTGGACTGCATAGCCCAGGAAAAGATCAAAATTCAAAATCGGAAGTACGATTCCTACCGCATGCGTCTCGCTTCTGCAGCACCGTAAAGTGGAACTATCATTAAGTCAACCACGTAAGTCGAGGACCATCTGTACATGTACCTACCGGGACAAAACCAGCCAAGCCCAGGATACTCCCACCCAGGATGAGGGGCTGATGGTGCACGTCCAGACCCCAGCCAGGGTCAGGAGGAGGCTGCTCGAACCAGATGGGGGTTGGGGGGTGACCTTGGCAGAGTGGGCCCCACTTCAGCACTCTATAACCCGAGGGAGTCCTCAAACAGCTTGGTCACAAGATTCTGCTTCCACTGCCCTGCCCAAACTTTACCTGCCCCTCCCAGCCTCCTAGGGTGTAAGCGGCCAGCTGGAACAGGTGTTAACCACTTTACCGCTGAAATGGTTCCTTGGGTCCCACTGCCCTGCCTACCTTTGTTCCTTTAGGTCTGGAACAGAGCCAAGTCTGACCGGGGGCTTGAAGGGGGTGATTTTCTTGGTGCACATGGTCAGAGCTGACCCTTGCACAACCTAGACTATATTGTCATACTAGTTTTGTCCCCCATTCAAGCCACTTCCTCTCGTCCTTGCCATCTTCACAGTCTGTGCCTTCGGCTGTCAGCATCCTCCCCAGGGAGGAAGGTGTCTGAGAATTTTACCCATACTGTGGTTCTGATGAGATTCTATTTGAGGAAACTCAACTTAAAAGAAACGGAAGAGAGAGAGAAACCCAAAGTTCAATGCTTAAGCCAGAAGACCGGCTTTTTTTTCCCCCAGGGGACCCTCAGACAGCATGAGTGCTGGTAAACGGGAAGATTTTGGAATGGAGATTTTGAAATTATTCTCACCATGTGCCCCATTGCTCCCCTCGCCCGCTTCTTGGAGCACACACACACTAACGATGGGTAGAAGGGAATTAAAAGACGAGTGTTAAGTAGAGAATTAAAAGAATCTCAGAGTCCCAAACTTAGCACCAAAAAGGATAGGATTCAAATCCAGCGCTGCCATCAACCTGCTCTCAGAGTTTCGTGGGCTTTCTCTCTCAGAGGTTCAGGTTCTCTAGCTCTAAGATGAGGAGGGGATATGGACTAAGGCAGTGATTCTCAGCCTAGCAGCGTTCTGATCTTGATAGCATGAAAAAGTTTATCTTTTAAAAGATACTCTTTAAGAACCTTAACAGTTCTTCAACTGAAAAAGAATGAAAACTCAATTTTGGGGAGGAGAACAGTGCCACCTGCTGGCTTGACATTGCACTTGCAAAGTCCAAATACCTGCAGATGCGATGCTGCTCAACTTGGTATTTATCGAGCACCAAGTCCATGTTCAAGGCATTGTAATGCATCCTCCAGGACACGCCAGGATGAGCTCCTTTCAACATGAAACTCACAGTCTAGAGGGGACACTTGACGCATACATAAAGCCCTTTGATCCAAGGTGGGCAGTATATGGTCTCAATGTGGTTCTACTTGATCATTTCCATACCAGGTGAAAGCATGGGGCCGGGGCCAGCTTTATGGGCTTGTGACCTGGGCAGTCACACAAAAGCCTGTGCTTAGCAGGGCTCTGCCTTGAGCTCATGCTCTGCTATCACTGTCTTGAAATTCTTAGCCATTTTTCTTTGGCCTTGTCCAAGGCATGAGGAAGTTCCCAGGCCAGGGATCAAACCTATGCCACGACAGTGACCACTCCTGGTTCTTAACCCACTGCGCCACCAGGGAGCTCTGAAATTTGTAATACTTTTTGAACAAGGGTCCATATGTTTTCATTTTGCCCTGGGCCCCACAAATTACATGGTCAGTCTTGCTTTGGGGAAATCTTGGGGAAGCGGCTCTCTGGGCTGAGTTTGGAGAACAGGGCAGTACTAGAGAGGGGAGAGGAGGAAGTCTATTCTGGAAGGGAGATGGAGAGGGAGGGGAGGTTGATATTTGATGGATCCAGGCTCAGAGTTTGGAAGACCTCCAAGGATGGTCCAGTAGCTGGAACTCAGAAGAAAGGCCAGGGCTGGGGCTCTGGGGCCACAAACTTTCAGGTGGGTGCGGAGGTGGGACCAAGGGTCCTGGGGTGCCCTGAGGGGAGGGCACAAAAAGACAGAACTGCATGACTGGGCCAGGGCTTTCAGGCCAACTTAGGTCCTTGGTTTCTGAGACTCCTGCCTTGTGGAGTGGTGGAGGAAGTTCTTAAGGCCCTTGACCTCAATCCCTGTGCAGTGTGTTATGAAAGTCCTCTTAGCCTCTTTACAAGGGGCTTCCTGCTTCAATATCGTCATGGGGCAGTGGGCGCAAACTTTCCTGAGTCAGGCTCTCATGTCAGCCACACTTCCCATCAATTTGTTCCCTGTGTTCCTCAGCCAGGATCCACTCTCAGGGGCTAAGATGGTCTTTGAACAAGCTTTTTTTTTTTTTTCTTTCTCTCTCTCTCCCTCTCTCTCTCTGGCTGTGGCATGCAGAAGTTCCCGGGCCAGGGATTGAACTTGCACTGCAACTGTAACCAGAGCTACAGCAGTGGCAACGCTGGATCCTTAACCTACTGAGCCGCGAAGGGAACTCCCAAGCTTCTCTCTTTCCATGATGGAGGCTTGATGGAAGAGGGCAGAGCTTAGCCAAGACCTTGAGGAGCCTAAAGAGCAAACTGGCTTTTGTCCCCCTTGGGAAATGTCAGCTTCTTCTTTCTCACGGGGGTTTCCATGTTCTAGAAAAGGAATTTCACAGGAAATGCACTTCTTCAGAGTTCAAGGAAAGGCCCAGAAGGGTGAGAGCCATAAACCTACATTTCAGACCAGTTGTCCCCATTCGGCACCCCCAGGGGCTGGTACAGGGAGCTGAGCTCTGAGTGGGATCCAGTGATCCAGGCAGGACCTGGTGTTTCAGGGCAAGCAGGTCATGACTCATGAGCGTGTGTTTGTGTGTGTGTGTGTGTGTTTGTGTGTGTGTGTGTGTGTGAGAGAGAGGGAGACAGAGACAGAGACAGAGACAGAGATGGAGAGACAGACAGACAGAAAGGAACTAGGGGTTTTCTCTTTTAGGGGAGACACAGCTGTCCCGAGGGTAAATGCCCTATAGGCTTAGCTTTTCAGTGTGTGAAACTGTATGCAAGACACAGAGAGATGAAGAAAGACAAAGACCAGATGGGGGTGAGGGTGGGGGGTGGAAAGGCACAAATAGGAGAGATTTTACAAAGTTACTGAGGGAGAGAGTCGTCGATTTAGAGAGTGAAACAAAGACAGGGAAAGCCACACTCCTGACACGACGCAAAGGGAGTTTCACTCAGGTCGTGTCTTCCGAGCCGCAAAGGGCAGGTGCGTGTCCCGTGTCAGACCCGCCGGGCCTGGTTTCTAGGGCAAGAGCCTTCACTTCCACAGCACAGGGGCAGAGGGCAGGACCCAGGGCCCAGAAAGGCGGCTCGGGCCAGGGCCCGGCGTCTACTACGTCTGGATGAAGAGGTGGAAGTTGGTGCGCGTGAACTCGTGGTGGATGCTCTCCAGCAGCTCGTCGGGGTCGGCGGCGGGCGCGGGGGCGCCCGGGAGGACAGGCCGCGCGCTGTACTCGGGGGTGTAGGTGAAGGAGAAGGCGCTGGGGTAGAAGAGGCCGTCGGCGCGCACGAGGCTCAGGGGCACTGTGATGGGTGTGCGCAACCAGCGCCAGTCGCTGCCGAAGGCGGCCACGTCGGGTACCACACACACCAGTGACCGCGGGCTCCTGGGGGCGGCGCATTGCGTTCAGGGCTGCGGTGATGCTGATGGCATGCGTCCCCCTGCCCCACCTACTCCGTTCCTCAGGACCCATGGGAGCCCCTCCCCATACCTGAACATGGTTTCGGCCTCCACGTCCCCGAACCACACTTTGAGCCCCGCGTGGAAGTTCTCACCGTGAAGCTCCAGCGTGGCCACGTCTCCTCCGCCGCTCAGCTGGGAGAGGGTGAGACCAGGGGATGTGAGAGAGGCTGTCGCTGCTGAGAGCCCACAGCCCTCACCTCCCAGCGCAATTGGGAACCACAGGCACCCTCACCTCCCAGTGCAATTGGTGTCCACGCCCGCCAGCGCCCCCCAGGGCCCGGATTCACCTCGAGGGTGCTGATGAGGGGCACCGGAGTGACGGGCTCTCGGGTACATGCCAGGCTGGTGCTGAAGGAGAATTCCACCGACTCCGTGCCAATGATGGTCCAGCAGGAGCTGTCGTTGAGCAGCGCCTTGTTGGCCTCCTTGGGGCAGGGGGAGGCCTGGGGATGGGGTGGAAGCTTCAGATGGTGGCCATCTGCGAGGCGGAGCCCATTCAGGGCCTGGGCTTCTGCATTCCTAGGATTCCAGCCTTAAGCCCTGTGGTTTACCTGCCCTGGGAGCTTGGACAAAACCCTTTTTAACATTGTGCAATTCTGTGCCCTAACATTCCGTAATTTTAAAATTCTTTGGGAGGAATTATTGCTCAATAATAATGTCATTTCTACATGATCTTCTTTTATCTTTTAACATTCTATGATAATATTCTTTTGGGAATAGAATTGCTTAATAACAGTAATAATGATTTCTATATTCTACAATTCGATGTCTTTTTGTTTGTTGGTTGGTTTTGTTTTTTAGGGCCAAAAGTGTGGCATATGGAAGTTGCCCACCTAGGGGGTCAAATTGGAGCTGCAGCTGCCAGCCTACATCACAGCCATACAAACACCAGATGCGAGCCCCTTCTGTGACCTATACCAGAGCTCGGGGCAATGGAGAATCCTTAACCCAATGAGTGAGGCCAGGGTTCAAACCCACAACCTCACTGATACTGGTCAGTTTCTTTTCCCCTGAGCCACAGTGGGAACTCCTTCTATTATTAATATCATCATCATTATCATCATTATTATTTTGCTTTATAGGCTCCGCACCCGCAGCATATGGAGGTTCCCAGGCTAGGAGTCGAATGGGAGCTACAGCTGCCAGCCTACACCACAACCACAACTCACTGCAATGCCGGATCCCTACCCACTGAGCGAGGCAAGGGATCAAACCTGCATCCTCATGGATACTAGTCAGATCCATTCCTGCTGCACCACAGCGGGAACTCCCTATTCTTATTTTGGTCTACAATTTTATATCCCTTGGGGAGGAGTATTGCACAATAATGCTATGTTTTTTTCTTCCATTCTCTGATTCTGTCCTGATAAGCCATGATTCTAACATTCCATGGGGGGCGGTGTTGCTAAGGAGCAGCCGTGATGAAAATGATCTTAACATTCTATGGTTCTCTGCTCGGTGCTAATATTCTCTGCTGCTCACCTGGAATTGCACCACCTTCTCTGTGGCAAGACATAGGTAGGTGCCACCCCCTCCTGGAGGACCACCGGGAAACTGGAATGCACACTTGTGCAGCTGGGAGATGGGCTCGTCCACGTCGAGGAGTGCACACTGTTTGGCTACTTTGCGGATGATCTACAGCAGGAGGGTGGGAGGAAGCATGGGGGTCCTAGGTGCCCACAGGCTGCCCTCCCAGCCAGCTCGCCACTGCTCCAATAGCTGGGTGGGACATTGGCATATTCTCCCCAAGCCAGCCCTTGACCTCCTTCCAGCCCCGCAAAGCTCTGAGAATCCCGAGCCAGGACAGGTGTCATCATGCTTTGGGCACGCACCCTCCAGCCCTGCCCTTGTGGGTCATACCTTCTTCCTGGCTCTGGGGGGACCCCTCCAAGTGTGCCCTCCCTTTCCATACCATCGGGGGTAGTGTGATGCCCGAGACAGTGCAGACGAGCTGCACCAGGGAGCCGTAGCGGATGTAGCCCTCTCGAGGCGGGAAGTCCCCCTGGGAAGAGTGTTCGTCGGCTGGGGGAGGGGAGTAAAAAGAAGGAAGGAAGGAGGGTTTCAGGGATACCAAGCATCTGTCCCCAATCCCACCCTTCTTGCCGCTGGCTCCATCTCACATCACACATGGTTCTTAGGGGCATGGTGGGCACACAGGGAGGCAGCTAAGGCTGAAGATGCGTAGCCTGGAGAAGTCATTCGTGGCCCTCCTCCCACCCCCAAGGCCTGGACACTGGAGTCGGAAGAGCCTGGATCAGTCACCAACTCATTAGGAAGGCTGGCAAGTCTTTTTGTGTTTCTGGGGATGAGTTCCATGGGGCACAATGAACATTCCTTGAGGAGTTGCGCTGAGGATGAAATCAGCGAATGCAGGCCAAGTGCCCAGCCCCGGGCCCGCTGATGTGATTACCCAGGTGGAGAGTGAAGGCAGCCCACTGGCGCGCGCTGGCCACGAAGTCCCCGTCCTCCACCGAGAGGTAGCGCGTGGAGACTGTCTGGGAGCGCAGGCGGTTGAAGAGGGAGACCTTTGAGCCCGAGGATATGCACACTGCAAGGGGAGGTGGAGTCAGGGCTTCTGGTGGCTCGGTCCCTTGGCACCTGCCAGTGAAGTTCCCCTCCTCTGTTCCCTGAGCCAGTCTGGCTCAAATGCCCAGACACCCTGGACACTTGTATGTCACAGCTATTTATCTAGTACCTGCTGTGGTCCTGCTTCTGTACCTCTGTCCCTTTTTTGCTGCCTGGGCATCCTTCAGCTCAGTAAACAGAATTTTATCAAGTAGACACAAAACACCTACTGGGCAGCTGGCACTGTGCTGGGTACTAGGCCCTAAAGGATGAAGTAGAGTCTGTTTTGCTCTAAAGGAGTTCGTGGTCTCGAGGATAGACAAGGAATAAATGTTAAAATCTTGGAGTTCCTGCTGTGGTGCTAATGGGATCTGCAGTGTCTCTGGAACACTGGGACACAGGTTCGACCCCCAGCCTGGCACAGTAGGTTAAGGATCTGGCACTCTCGCAGCTGTGGCGTAGGCTGAAACTGCTGCTTGGATCTGATCCCTGACTCAGGAACTCCTATGCCTCAGGGCAGCCAAAAAAGTAAATATAAAATCTCAATAGGATGTATGAAGAGCTGGTTGGTTTGGAGTTCCTGTCGTGGGTCAGCGGTTAATGAATCCCACTAGGAACCATAAGGTTGTAGGTTCGATCCCTGGCCTTGCTCAGTGGGTTGAGGATCCGGCGTGGTGTAGGTCACAGACTCGGCTCAGATCCCGCGTTGCTGTGGTGGCTCTGGCGTAGGCCGGTGGCTACAGCTCCGATTCGACCCCTAGCCTGGGAACCACCATATGCTGCGGGAGCGGCCCTAGAAAAGGCAAAAAGACAGAAAAAAAAAAAAAAAAAAAGAGCTGGCTGGCTTAAGGAGGGCTTCCTGGAGCTGGTTATACTCTCCGCTGGGGAGCATGAAGTAGGTAAGATCAGCTTAGGAGGCTGCATAAGCAAAGGCCACAGGGTGTGAAACAGCAGTATAATATTCCTAGGGCTTGACATTGATCTCTTGCAGCCTGTAGCACAGACTTTAGCAGAGACTCAGAGCTGTCATTTTGTTTTCTTTTTCTTTTTTTTTTTTTTTTGTCTTTTTAGAGCCACACCCGAAGCATATGGACGTTCCCAGGCTAGGGGTCAAATCAGAGCTGCAGCTGCCCGCCTATGCCAGAGCCACAGCAATGCCAGATCAGAGTCGCGTCTGCGACCTACACCACAGCTCATGGCAACGCTGGATCCTTAACCCACTGAGTGAGGCCAGGGATTGAATCTAGAAGCTTATGGTTCCTAGTCGGATTCGTTTCCGCTGCGCCATGATGGGAACTTCCCATTTCGTTTTCTAATTGGACCTTGACCACCTCGGGGAGAAAGCACTGGGTCATTGGCCTCTCTCGCTTCACAGTTCTAAGCATCCTGTAGGTGCTCAATATATACTTAACCCAAGTTTCCATCCATTGCATAATGATGATAGCTAACATTTATTGTGTTTCAAGTACTGTTTTTTGTTTGTTTGTTTTGGGTGTTTCTTTTGGCTGCATCCACAGCACGTGGAAGTTCTTGGGCCAGGGTCTGAGCCACAGCTTCATCCTATGGCCTAGGCCATAGCTGTGGCAATGCCAGGTCCTTAACCTGCTGCACTAGAGCCAGAAACCCCCAAGTCCTGTTTTAAATTCTTAATAATTGTTAGCTATTTTGCTTCCCTCAACAGCCACTGAGGTAAGATAGTATTACCTCTACTCGAGAGAGCAACTCACTCAAGATCACACAGCTAGCCAGAGGCAGAGGCAGGATTCAAACCCAGGCTGCCTGGGTCTGCTCTCAAAACTATCACACTATTCCCCTTACCCCTCCCCAGCCCTTTCCTGATAACAAGAGCCAGCCGGAGCACTGCCTGGATCTGAGACATTCTGCAGGGTTCTTAGCAGACAGAAAGCAAAGAGGTGTATGGGTGGGAGCTGGGCTCCAGAGTTACATTGACTCAAGTTCAAATCCTGACTTCCTAGCTGGGCAAAGCTAGGTAAGTCACTTGAAATGTGATGGGCCCAAATATTTTTTATTTTTTATTTATTTTTTTTGTCTTTTGCTATTTCTTGGGCCGCTCCCGTGGCATATGGAGGTTCCCGGGCTAGGGGTCGAATCGGAGCTGTAGCCACCGGCCTACGCCATAGCCACAGCAACGCGGGATCCGAGCTGCGTCTGCAACCTACACCACAGCTCACGGCAACGCTGGGTCCTTAACCCACTGAGCAAGCGCAGGGACCGAACCCGCAACCTCATGGTTCCTAGTCGGATTCATTAACCACTGTGCCACGACGGGAACTCCCCAAATATTTTTTAAATGAATGGAGGAATGGAAGTTCCAAACCTCATTTTCCTCATCTACAAGGAGCAAGGACAGTCCCCACCCCATCGCGATGGTGAGCATCAAATAAGGTGATGGATGGCTACGCTCACCAACTAAGCCCCCCTTCTCCTACTTCTCCCTCCCTTCTTCCAGCAAAGGTTACAGGCATTTAGGCTTTTTTATCCTCATAGTTTCAAAGCCCCCAGCACTTGGCATCCAGGGCAGTACTTATCTCAAACTAGCTCTTTTATGTTTTTATTAAATTTTTTTTTTCACTTGTTTATGGGAGTTCCCATCGCGGCTCAGCAGAAACAAATCTGACTAGGAGCCATGAGGTTGCAGGTTCGATCCCTGGCCTCGCTCAGTGGGTTAAGGATCTGGCGTTGCTGTGAGCTGTGGCGTAGGTCGCAGGCGAGGCGCGGATCCTGTGTTGCTGTGGCTGTGGTGTAGGCCAGCAGTTGTAGCTCCAATTAGACCCCTAGCCTGGGAACCTCCATATGCCGTGGGTGCAGCCCAAAAAAGCAAACAAAAACAAAAAAACCAAAAAATAAAGTAAAATTTGTTTATGGCTGTACCCATAGCACATAGAAGTTCCCAAGCTAGGGATCAAACCAAAGCCTCAGCTGCTGAGCTCTGTGTTTCTTCCTCAGCTGCTAGGCTGTGTGTTCCTCTAAAACAGACACTTGCATATACATTAAGCCCTGAATATTTTAAAATGAATTTCCTTGACCCTTTTATTATCACTTTTTTTTTTCTTTCTAGGGCCACACCAGGGTATACCAAGCTGCTGGAGTGACAACGCCAGATCCTCAACCCCCTTTGCCACAAGTGAACTCCTTATCATCAACTTTCAATCTGTCTTTACTTCGGCACTTGCTGGCCGTTTGGGGGACCCTCACCTCAAGTCGGATCTCTCCCCTTTGCTCTTGCCTCCGTAACTCTTCCCATTTTCAGATTGAAGCTCAGCCCACTCATCCAGACCCCGCCCCTCTCGCTAGAATAACTCACTCCCACAATCCAGGCCTCTCCCCCTCCCTCCTCCCAAATCTATCCACCAGAACCGGCGGGCACCTCCCCACCCCGCCCGGCTGCCAGGCCCCGCCCCGCTCACAGTCTGTATTTTTCAGCGACTGCTTCTTCTGCGACGGCTTCGAGATGACCTTGATGAGGCGGCTGTGGAAAGTGCCCAGCTCCCGGCCCCCTCGCAGCACTAGTCGCAGCACCAGCCGGAAGTTCTTCCTTTTGTCAGCGTCCGAGATGTAGAGAGTCTTGGCGCAACCGAATTCCTACGGAGTTCGCGAGAATGGGGTCGTCTCATCCCAGCCCTCCGCCCCCGATGAACCGATCTCTGGCAGTCCTCTGACGTCCGCCCCGTCGGACATGCCATGAAGTTCACCCTCAAGGCAGAAGCCCGGTCTCTCAGCATCCCCACTTATCTTTTGGCTTCTGCAAGGGAAGGGGTCCCCCCGCCCTTCTTCAAAGGAGAGGCAGGGATAGGAGCAGGAATCAGACCCCCTCCCATGCACTCTCACCCTGGAGTCTGGCTGCTCTTCAAAATTCAACTTCTGCGTCTCTGCGGCGCTGCCGGACGCGCCGTCCAGTCCCATGTAGCCACAGACCATGGGCCCGGTCTCCCCTGCCTGGTGGGCTGGAAAGGGACGCGAGCGGGCTCTAGACCGAATCAGGTGTCAGGCAAATTTGGTTCTCGCCACCAGGGGGCGCGGCGAGACTGTGACAACGAACCTTCCCGCTCCCGGGCCCTACTGAGAGGTCCCGGTGCAGAGGGAGGCGCCTGGCAGCCCTGGGTCCGCCCTCACCTTGGCCCTGCAGTGGTTTCACCCTCCAGCCGGGACCTGCAAGGTAGACACAGGGCGGGGGGCAGAAGAACCTGCGGAGACATGTAAGCTCAGGACTCGTAAATGGATCTCCACTTGACTGTCCTGTTGATACCTCAAAGGTAGAAAACACCGGACAGAATCTTTGATTCCCCTCCACATTTCTCACCGCCCCCCCTTCTCTGTGACAGGGAACTTCATTAACACCTCAATCTTTTTTTTTTTTTTCTTCTTATTCCTCATTCAACCCATCGGTTAAGCCCATCACCCTCTTTGAGAGGGTGAATCCACTGGCTTCTTAACACCTATACCTCAGTCCCAACTGCCATCCGTTTTTGCCTGGACCACAGCATCAGCCTTCCAACTAATGTCTCAGCTTCCATTCCTACCTCCTTCAACATGTTTTTCACACAGCTGCCAGAATGTTCTTTTTTTTTTTAACTTTAAAAAAAATTTATTTTATTTTATTTGCTTTTTAGGGCTGCACCTGCGTGGCATATGGAAGTTCTCAGGCTAGGGGTCGAGTCAGAGATACAGCTGCTGGCCTACACCACAGCTCGCAGCAACGCTGGATCCTTAACCCACTGAGTGAGGCCAGGGATCGAATCCATATCCTCATGGATCCTAGTCAGGTTCTTTACCGCTGAGCCACAAAGGCAACTCCCAGAATGTTCTTACAAAAAATATATATATATTTTTAAAGAGTGTATTACTCAAGAGTTCCCTGGTGGCCTAGCCATTAAGGACTCTGCATTGTCATCGCTGTGGCTCAAGCAACTTCCAAATGCTGTGGGTGCAACCAAAAAAAAAAAAAAAAGTATGTTACTCATCTTCTTAAAATCTTCCAGTGATTTTTTTTTCTTCTTTTCCTTTTTTTCTTTTGGCATGTCAACGTTCCTGAGCCAGGGATCGAACCCACGCTGCAGCAGTGACAATGCAGGGTCCTCAATGGCTAGGCCACCAGGTTTAAACTCAAAGCCCTCACATGATCTGGCCCCTGCTTACCTCTCCAATTTTATTTCCTATAAGGTCCCCCCTTCTCTAATTCCAGCGACTTTGACTTCTTTTATAGCTTGTACAGGCCAAGTGTGAAGTGTGAAGATTTTCACATTTCCTGTCCCTTCTAAGTGGAATACATTTCCCCTAGATTGTCTTTCTTTTTTTTAAGCTTATATTTATATTTATTTATTTATATTTATTTTTTGTCTTTTCTAGGGCTGTTCCCTTGGCACATGGAGGTTCCCAGGCTAGGGGTCGAATCGGAGCTGTAGCCACAGGCCTACGCCAGAGCGACAGCAACGTGGCATCTGAGCCACATCTGCAACCTACACCACAGCTCAGGGCAATGTTGGATCCTTAACCCACTGAGCAATGCCAGGGATCGAACCCACAACCTCATGGTTCCTAGTTGGATTCGTTAACCACTGTGCCACGATGGAAACGCCCATTTCCCCTAGATTTTCTCATGTCTGGCTCCATTTTCCCCTTCAAGTCTCAATTCAGAAGTCACCTCTTTAAAAGGCTTACCACCTTGTCCTTGCCAGCTCAAGTACCCCTGCTCCTCAGTTTCTATCGCATCCCTCTGTTCTGTTTCCCTTTTAGCTTTCATCACAATCTGGAAGCGTCTCGTTCACTGATTTGTGAAGACTTTATTTGCCTGTCTCTTTCACACTAGAGTGAAGATGTCACGAGGGCAGGGACTGTATCTGTCTCATTCAGCTGTATGCCTGATGCCCAGCAGTGCCAGAGAGCCTGGCACATGAGGGGCACTCAGTAGATAGCTGTGGAAAGAAAGAATGAGTGAATGGGTGAATGAGTGAATGAATTGGAAATTCACAGGGAGGTTCTGCTAAGAACCAACGTCAGAGCCAATGGAGGCTGAAGGAAAAGACCCCTGACTGCCCAACGGCTGAGCCCTGAGTCCTCTCCAGGTTCTAAGACGCCAAACACGGAGGGGCCCATAGGGATGAAGGTCGGGTCGCAGGGCCTTTGGAGGGGCCACTGAGGGACCTACCGCTTTTCATTTCCGTAGGACTTCTGGGCCACCTTGGCGTGCAGGATCCGCACCGTCTGCTCGCACTGCTGCTGCAGACACCAGCGCACGCCTTCCCGCAGGAGGGCGGCGGGCTCTGGGGATGACCTGGGAGTGGGGGCGGGCAGGCGCCAGAAGCAGGGAACAACGAGGCGCCGGGCGACAGAGAGCCGGAAGGGGGTAGGGTTGAATGAAATGGATCGGAGGAAGGCACCATTTTAGTTCTACCCCCTCGGGGTCAAAGAGAATAAGCATTAGGCAAGGGAGGGGACTTGGGTGCAAGATGTGGGCTAAATATTTGGGTTGCGTGGTGCTCAGGGAAGCCTGCATGGAGCCCACCGGGACCACCCAGGCGCCACTCCGCAGGTCTGGCTTGGCGCCCACTGCCGCCTGGAGCTTTGGGGAGAGGCCCCGGTGGCACAAAGGCCCTGCTTGTGCCGGGCTTGGGATGAAGAAAGAGTTTCTGAGGGCGCATGGCTTGCCTGCACCCTGAGGAGACCCACCCCAGCGCAGTCTTGATGGGGGTGGGGAAGAGCTTTTGCTGGACCCCTGGACCAGAGTGCTTTCTTGGCTGCCTGCAGATGCCTGAAAAAGTTGGTGGGCCCCCAACCGTGTCCCCGGGATCCTGGGGGAATATTGGAGTCTTTTCTGGGTTAAAGCAACACTCCTAAATCCTTTCTCCCAAGAGGGGGCCTACTGCCGTCCTAGCTTCCTTTCCCCAGATTACAGGGCCTCCATCGGCCCCGTGGAGTGGGCCATGGGCCAGTCAGAGCCTCTAGGTCTAGTGGCTTCTCGACCTGGGAGTTTTGATGGGTGAGGGTGGGTGGGCCTAAGACCTAAGTAATTGCCGAGAACGTGGAACAGCGTTCGTTATGGCAGAATTTGAGGGACCACCAGGAAGGGCCTGGGCAGAGCCACAAACCCTGAAGCTGCCCTTCTGAACTCTTTACCCTCTTCGCAGGACCAAAGTCCCCGACCTCCCCCCACCCCTGGTGGGGGCGAAGGGGGTGGGGGAGGCTAGAGCGGGACCGCGCCCTCGGAAGCGGGGCCAGGCAGCCGGCTGAGCCAGGCCCCGCTCCGCCCCTTGGGGCTCTCCCCAGGGTAAAGCCTCGGAGGCTTCCAACGCATTCCGGCAGCGCAGAGCGCAGCCGCCCAGCCTCCCGCTGTAGCCCAATTCCCGCCCCGCAGTTCGCTTCTGCGGCTCCAGGGGTAGCGGGAGCGGGGGGCGCCGCGCTGGCCCCGCCCCAGCCCCCGGAGGAAGGGGGATCGCTCCCTGCCAGTGGGAGGGGTCGCGGCCCGCGCTCCTTCTCCCCACCCGCCAGCCCCCGGGTTAAATGCGGCCGCCGCCTCCGCTCGCTCCAGCTGCCTGGCGGTCCCCACCTCCGGCACGCCGCCCGCGCCGTTACCTGGTCCAACTGCCCCGGAGGCTCCGCCCGTCGGCTCCGCTCTGCGGCCGCGCCTCGGAGCTGTCCGGCAGGCTCAGGTGAGTCAAAGGGCCTGGGGGCCCTGAAGGGTCTGCGGGGAGCAGGCATCAAGCCAGACCTGACGATGGTATGTGACCGCGGTGCCCCCGTCTGACCTGCAGTGCCCTTCGCCAGCTCTGTAGGGTCCTTTTCAAATTGAGCCCCGCCCCTGCAGGGCCCCCAAAATGGGGAGGGGGCTTTTCCCCTAATCTTCTCCCTCCAAGGACCCCTACCAGCACCCCCTCCCACTCCCAGCCCCAGTAAAGTCCTCGAGGTATTTATTCTTCAGCCAAGTCTTGAGGACCTTCACAGACCTATCCTCTCTCGACAGTCCACTTTCCCCACCCTAAGTGCATTTCCTGAATCTTTCTTCTTGACTCCAGGATTAACCCCCTCAGAGGAGCTCTGCGTTCTAGTGGCAGCCCTGTCACTTGCCACGTTGCGGTGTGACCTGGGCAAAACTTTACTCTCCCTGGACCTGGTTCCCTCCTCTGTAGAATAAGGGGTGGGAAAGGTGATGAACTTTGAGGCAAGCGCTATTTTTTTTTTTTCTTTGCTTTCGAGGGCCCCACTTGCACCATATGGAAGTTCCCAGGCTAGGGGTTGAATCGGAGCTGCAACTGCCAGCCACAGCCACAGTCACAGCCATGAGGGATCCAAGCTGCGTCGGCTGCCTACGCCACAGCTCACTGTATTGGGGGTTCCTTAATCCACTGAGAAGGCCAGGGATCCAAGCCGCATCTTCATGGATACTAGCTGGGTCCCTAGCTCACTGGGCCACAAGGGGAACTCGAGGGCAAGCCCTCTTTTGACTTTCTAGGATTGGGTGGAGGTGGAGTGCCAAGGAGAGATATTGGCTCAGGCCAAGAGCAGGTTAAGGGGGAGCTTAATCAAGATTTGGGAGCCCAGAGGCTTCTGCAGGTGGGAGAGGGTGGGAGGTGGCAAAGGCCCCTTGTGCCTTTACCCTCATGCTCCTCAGAGACATGTCTGGACTGCCTTCCTGGACTGTAGCCATGCCTGGAGTGTAGGCCAAGCTGGAGGAGGCATTCCTCACCCTTCCACCTCCAGCAGCAGCTGGCACTTCTGGCTTAGTCACCCTCCCACTATGGGTCCTGCCAGAGGGGTTTTTGTTCCTCTACGAAGCCTGAAAGGCAAAGGCGGTAGGGATCCAGGCCGGGAAGGGCGCCTGGAGGGAGAGACAGGCACCCGACCTTGCTCAGAATACGACCATTCACGGAATTGGGGTGGGGGGGGCGGGGCTGCGGTTGAATTTGGGGCAGCTGGTCTCCTCTGCTAAGAAATAGAAACAGGAAAATGGCTAACACAGCTTCAGCAAGGGGCGCGGGGGTGGGGGTGGAGTAGAACCCCCGAGGGAATGAATGGAAGGAAAAGAGGTGCTGTCTAGGCGCCAGGTTGCTAGGTAGCTCAGAAGGGAGAAAGGGGGCCAGGAATCTTAGGTTCCTTTGCAGCTCCGCGGACCACCTTCTTTGGCCTCGCTTTTCCCATCTGTACAAGGGTCCTTCGTGGTTCTCAAGGGAGGGCGCCAAGGGCCCAGGAAAAGCGAGCTCTTACCTGCCCCCACAGGGTCCATGGCCGCTTTCCCAGGCCCCGGCCTGTTCGCGTCCGGCGCGTATCCTATGCCACTCTCCCCGGAACCCGGCGCTTCTGCTCCTCGGCCCTAGCCCCGGATATATTCTGCCCGGGCCTTATCTCCAAGGCCCTGGGGCTCCCGGCCCCCTGTTTGCTTTGGGCAGGGGCACCTGCTGGGCAGATGTGGGCTTCCCACGGCCACCTAACCAACACAGCCAGACCCGAGAAGGCGCCCCCTGGCGGCCTCTCTTGAGAGCAGACGGCAAGGGCGGTGCCAAGTATCGAGTTGATCCGCGTTGTGGGTTTGGGCCAATGCAGTGCGCGACTGCGGCGGGGCGGTGCACATCTGTGTGTGGGGTGGGGTGGGGGCAGGGGGTGGAGTGGGAGGACTGCCACACAGAGGTGCC
The DNA here is from genome assembly GCF_016906955.1 of Phacochoerus africanus. NCBI lineage: Eukaryota > Metazoa > Chordata > Mammalia > Artiodactyla > Suidae > Phacochoerus > Phacochoerus africanus. Next base: position 15,535,153 of record NC_062546.1, read on the forward strand.
TTGTGTGCAGACGGGAGGGAGCGAGGTGGGGAATGGCTTCCGTCTGCAAAGGTTTACGCGGGCTGGTCCTCGGACCTCCATGGACATAGGATTGCATCCCGGCGCAACCACTTTCTTGCCGCGTGACTTTGGGTACCAGCGAGGAAGTTTTCTGAGCCTGTTTCCTCATCTGTACAATGGGAACAACAGCCTTAGACTCATAGAATTGTCCAGGGGATTTAATGAATGCCCCTGAAGCACCGTGTCTGGCATTTAGGAAAGGTGTTTCCTTTTTACAGTTTGTATATTTTTACCTACTTTCTATTTATCTACTATTCTGCAGTTTTGCAAAGTGGAATTCGTTGTGTTTCCAGCAATCTCACGCTAATGAATTTTTTTATTATAAAAAGTTTCAAGCATACACAAAAGTAGAGAAATTAGTAAAATAAACCCATGACCCTCCTCCCCTTCAAAATGCCTAAACAAGAGTTCTGTAAATACTATTGCTTTGCTATATTCCTTGCTCCCTTCAGGTCCTGATAGTTCTGCTCTCTGTTCCCCGAGCGCCATGAGGGGGCTTCTAGGTTCGCTGCTGCCCCTGTTACTGCTCCTTCTCCAGCCCTGGGAAACGCAGCTCCAGTTCGCAGGTGAGCAGGGGCCCAACCCTCACCAGTAGGGGGAGGGGAGCAAAAGGACGTTCTCCAACTGCAGCCAACTGCCTGCTGGGGAGAGAAAAGCAAGAGTTTTGGGACCATAAGGGGCTGGGTTCACATCTCTGGACTTCAGTTTTCCCATCTGTAGGATGTGGTTTGGAGGTAACAAATTTGGGGTCATGCAAAACTGCCCAGTCGGTGTTTCAATTTTACAAGTTAATTGGGGAAAAAAAAATTAAGAGATTTCAGATAAAAACTCCGATTTGGAGCTTCTCTTGAAAAGTCCAAAGATCCGCTAACATGGGGGCCTCACAGCTGCAAGGCAACATGTGGCAGGAGCTGCCTACTCTAGGAGCAATACGGGAGAATTCCCGTTGTGGATGTGACTAGCATCCATGAGGATGCGGGTTTAATCCCTGGCCTCGCTCAGTTGAAACTTCCCTATGCCACAGGTGCGGCCCTAAAAAGCAAAAATAGATAGATAGATAAATAAATAAATAGAATTTAAAAAGCGATATTGGCTTTCAGGATATCTGCCATCCTAACCCAACCCATTCCCTCATTTATGTTGCCTGTGTGGCTCCTTTAGGCGTTTGGGTTTGCAACATCCCTTCGCCTCCATCCTGAATGAATAATATCTCTTCAGAATAGCTCTCAGAGCTGTGCAGTAGAGATTTGGTGCAGCTTCCTAGCCCAGGCCCTCAGCAAATGCTGGCCGAGTGGAATAGATCTAACTCGCATTTGCTTGGTTAATTCTGTGCTGTGTGCTGTTACACCAGAAGGGCACCGTTCCGCCCTGGGTTTTTGTGTAATTTTTCCTGCTGGCGAGGCTTTGCTAACCTAGGAAAGTTCTCTCTGATCTCCTCGTAGGTCCCAGGTGCCGCACTGGGCCCCTGGATTTGGTGTTCGTGATTGATAGCTCCCGCAGCGTGCGCCCCTTCGAATTTGAGACGATGCGGCAGTTCCTGGTGGGCCTCCTTCGCAGCTTGGACGTAGGACCTAACGCCACGCGCGTCGGAGTAATCCAGTATTCGAGTCAAGTGCAGAGCGTCTTCCCGCTCAGTGCCTTTTCGCGCCGTGAGGATATGGAGAGCGCCATCCGCGCTTTAGTGCCACTGGCACAGGGCACCATGACGGGTCTGGCAATCCAGTATGCCATGAACGTGGCCTTTAGCGTGGCCGAGGGCGCGCGCCCACCAGAGGCGCGCGTGCCGCGTGTCGCTGTCATCGTGACCGACGGGCGGCCCCAGGATCGCGTGGCCGAAGTGGCGGCGCAGGCGCGCGCCCGTGGCATCGAGATCTACGCCGTGGGTGTGCAGCGCGCCGACGTCGGCTCCCTGCGCGCCATGGCATCTCCCCCGCTGGACGAGCACGTCTTCCTTGTTGAGTCCTTCGACCTTATCCAGGAGTTTGGCCAGCAGTTCCAGGGCCGGCTGTGTCGTGAGTGAGGGGAGCGCTGGAGCAAGGCTGGAACTCTTGGGCCGTTTGGATTCCTGTTCCAACGCTGCAGTGATTCGCACCCCCTCCCGGGTTGCCCCGCCCACTCTACCTTTAGCCCCGCCCAACAGGCAGTTGCTTTGCCTCGACCTACTGCAGGCTGTGTCGAATTTCGGCCCTGCCCATTTTTGCTTAAGGCTGCGCCCACAGGTTGCTACGTTTAGCTTGCCGGCCCACGTTGATGAGAGGCTGTCCTTTACCACTGGCTCGTTAACTCCAAACGCGCCCCATCTACAAAAGAAACACCACTTCTCAAAACTGAGACCCATTGCCCACGTCGAAGAGTCAAGCCCCGCCCGCCTAGGCATAAACCACGCCCATGCTCATTCTACCCCCTCCCACAACGCTGCAAGATCTGTCATAGTCACACCTTGAGTTATTAAGTCCATCTTGATTTAGCATCTCTTCACCTCCTCTGCCTTACTCCGTGTAGTTCTCCCTTATCCTCCTAACCCATCTGGCCCAGTGCCCCGGTCTTCTGAGCCTATTCACAGGGGCTACTCACATCCTATATTTTCCCTAAGCCCTCTCATCAGGATTGGCCCCTGTGAAAGGAGTCATAGTCCATCTAAAGGCATCCTTTAGAATGGTGTCTGCCTCTGACCCCATCCAGCTCTCTCTTGTTGAAGGATCTGGCCATCTGTCTCCTGCTGACTCTACTCTTGTGTGTCCTCAGGAAAGGACTTGTGTGCTGAGGGGGGACACGGCTGCCAGCACCAGTGTGTGAGCGCCCCAGGCACGTTCCACTGTGCCTGCAACCCTGGCTACCGGCTAGCAGCAGATAACAAGAGCTGTTTGGGTGAGAACTACCCCTGCCCTGCAGTCTCACTGCTCTTGATCCTTCTGTGGCTCCCTATTGGCCCAGCATCAGTCCAAAGAGTCTGGAAGGGCCTTTGCAAGTCAAAGTCCAGCTCCCTCACTTTTCAGGTCTAGGAAAGGGAAGGTATTTCCTGGGGTCACACAACGTCCTGGGCTGGACCAGGGCTAGAAATCTTGACCCCCTTGTTAAGTGTATTGTCCACAGCCTTCTCTCCCTCCTCTTTCAGGCTTGTCTCCTACCTGGCTTCAAAACATCTCCCAAACATATATATCTTTTCACAGGCACATCTTTACTGTTTCTGTTACTTAGACAATGTTGGGGTCTCCATACACCCCTAAATTCCCCACTGCCATATATGCTGCTCATTCCTGCCGCTGCATCTCAGTTCTTTCCTGGCTGCTCACCTGGGCTGCTCTTGCTGCTCCGCTTTGCACCTGCAAATCTCTCAAGACCTGGTTCTTCCTTTTTGCCTTCCAAAAGGCTTTGCTTATACAATTGGGATTTTTTTCCCCCTGTGTGTATACATGTCCAACCTTCTGATCATAATGGTAGCTACCATTTACTGAATGCCAAGTTAGCATCAGACATGGTGCTAGGGGTGTTACATACATGATGTCTCTCAGCCTCACAACATTCTGGAAAAAGGGGTCCTGTGTTTCCAGTAACCCAGATGTCAGCTGGGGTCTTCTTGTTTCTGGGGCTTAGAAAAGGCTGGCTTGAAGCTCCATTTGGTGATCTGTGAACATTCAAAACCCTCCCCAAGGAGTTCCCTGGCAGCTCAGCAGGTTAAGGACCTGGCATTGTCATTGCTGTGGCACAGGTCGCTGCTGTGGGGTGGGTTCGGTCCCTGGCCTGGGAACTTCTGCATGCCACAGGCATGCTCAAAACAAAACAAAGCAAAAACAAAACCCCAAAAACCTCCCCAAGATCTCTGGGAATTCCCCAAGTGCTTATATTCTGTGGTCACCTCTTGCTCTGAGTTTCTGCTGAATTCATTCAGTTTATGGGTCCTCTCTCAATTTCCCAATCCCCACACGCTCTTCTTGTCCTATGCATGTAGATCAGCCTCTTTCTTGGTTTACATACTTGTGCACATAAGGGTATGTGTGTGTCTATGTAGGTTGCTCATACCTCTGTTTTACAAAAGATGGAGGTGGACAGAGGCGTGACTTATATCTAAGTGATGGGAAACATACACACAGAAAAAACCTCCACATTATTCATATTTGAATATTAGACACCCTTGATCCTGAAAGTTCTCAGTCACCCCACTCCAGGGGATTTTTCACTGACAAACTCAACCCAGTTACTCTCCTTTGCAGCATCTCCTTTGTTCTTTCCCCTCCTCTCTCCACTCCCTCTCTCTTTTCTAGGAACCACACATTTTCACATTTTTATGAGAGCAGTTCATCTCTCTCTGTTCCCCCAGCTCAGCTCCATGCCATATTTGCACATAGGAACCATCAAGATACTCAACGGGGCGATAGTGCACCCTCTCCAGAAGGCAGGTGTAAATAGCAATTGCCCTCTTCCATTATATACCCATTTTGCAGATGGGAAAGTGAAGACTCAGACAGGTAAAGGGACAGAGCCAGGTCCTGCCCTGTGAGCATCTTGAGGGCAGGGGTCCTGTCTTCTACAACTGTGGATTCCTGTTCTTATGTCTGGCTGAGTAATGGGCATGCTAGGATCCATCAGGGGCTTGAGTTAGGAGGGCCATTTGGCCCAGTGGGAAGGAGGCTACACTTAGAAAAATCGTAGATACATGGGTAAACCCCGGACTAGGTCAGGATCTTTCAGAGTTGGGTTCCAGGCATAGGGTTTTTGTTTTTGCTTTTGTTTTTGTCTTTTTAGGGCTGCACCTGCAGCATATGGAGGTACCCAAGCTAGGGGTCAAATTACACCTGTAGCTCCAGCCTACACCACAGCCACAGCAACACAGGATCCTCAACCCACTGAGGGAGGCCAGGGATGGAACCTGCGTCCTCATGGATAGTAGTCAGATTCATTTCCACTCCCAGGCATAGCTATTTTTAAGAAGCTCCCCAGCGGCTGTGCTGTCAGGGCTAAAAAGTGCAGCTGCAGGGCACATGCTGATCTCACCTCTTCCTCAGCCATCAACCTGTGCACCGAAGAGACCCATGGCTGTGAGCATCACTGCGTCAGCTCCCCAGGCTCCTATTTCTGTCGCTGCCGAGCTGGCTTTGTACTCCAGCAGGACCAGAGGAGCTGCAGGGGTGAGCAGAACCTCCCCACCCCCCACACTTGCATCCTGGACGGAGGTCTCTGAGGATTCCAACCGGAAGTGACGTTTTGCTGTCCATTTCTTCCCCCAGCCATTGACTACTGCAGCTTTGGGAACCACAGCTGCCAACATGAGTGTGTTAACACCTTTGGTGGCCCGAGGTGCCGCTGCAGAGAGGGCCATGACTTGCTGCCTGATGGGAGGAGCTGTCAGGGTGAGAAGGGGTCTCCTGCATTTGTGCACAGACACACACACACACAAAAAGGATCTTAGCTGGTGGAGTCTGCCCCGATTCATCCTGATGTACCTCTCCTTTAAGCCCGGGACCTTTGCAACGGAGTAGACCATGGATGCGAGTTCCAGTGTGTGAGTGAGGGCCTCTCCTACCGCTGCCTGTGCCCTGAGGGGCAGCAGCTCCTGGCAGATGGCAAGAGCTGCAACCGTGAGTTAGGGTTGGAGGGGTTTCCGTCTGCCTCTGCCCAGCTGCCTGCATTCTGAGCATCCCTTGACTCCATCCTCGCTGTGGCCCAGGGGTGCAGTATGAATGTGTGTGTGTTGGTGGTGGAGGAGTTGGAGGGTGTGCCATGCCCTGTCTCCATCTTTTCCTCTTCAACCTTCTACCCTGCTGCCAAGGTTAATTTCAAATTATGTATTTGATCACATTCCTCCTTTGCTCAGAAGCTTTCTATGGCTCACCAAGGCTTACAAAATAAAGATTAAATGCCTTACTTCCGAGTTTTTCAAATGGTGGGTGTAACCATATTGGATACAGAAGTGGGTGTAACCACAGTGCATAATGACATCATATTAGTGATATAAAAAACTTTTTTTTTTTTTCCTGTACCTTCTGCATATGGAAGTTCCCAAGCTAGGGGTCAAATGGGAGCTGAAGTTGTTGGCCCACGCCACAGCCACACTGAGTCTGAGCAGATTCTGCAACCATTGCCGCACCTTATGGCAACCCTGGATCCTTAACCCACTGAGGGAAGCTAGGGATGGAACCTACATTCTCCTGGTATCTGTTATGTAACAAGTATTTGCAAATGAATGAATGAGCAGGTGGCTACCACCAAGCAGGGATCTGGTTGCTCAATCCTGGCTCTTATCCTCCTGGTGTAGGATGCCGGGAAGGCCATGTGGACCTGGTTCTGCTGGTCGATGGTTCCAAGAGTGTGCGCCCGCAGAACTTCGAGCTGGTGAAGCGCTTCGTGAACCAGATCGTGGACTTTCTGGACGTGTCCCCCGAGGGCACGCGCGTGGGACTGGTGCAGTTCTCCAGCCGCGTGCGTACCGAGTTCCCCCTGGGCCGCTACGGCACAGCGGCCGAGGTGAAGCAGGCGGTCCTGGCTGTGGAGTACATGGAGCGCGGCACCATGACCGGGCTGGCGCTGCGCCACATGGTGGAGCACAGCTTCTCGGAGGCTCAGGGCGCGCGGCCCCGAGCCCTCAACGTGCCACGCGTGGGCCTGGTCTTCACGGACGGCCGCTCCCAGGATGACGTCTCAGTGTGGGCAGCGCGCGCCAAGGAGGAAGGTGGGCGTGGGCTTGGGCTTGGGCGCCCCTGGCCTGAGGTTGCGTTGGACGCGGGGAGGAGGCTTTCCTGAGGCCTGGGGCGCCCCCTTTGTCCCCCCCGGACCCTGCAGGCATCGTTATGTACGCGGTGGGCGTGGGCAAAGCGGTGGAGGAGGAGCTGCGAGAAATCGCCTCGGAGCCGGCGGAATTACACGTGTCCTACTCGCCTGACTTCAGCACCATGACGCACCTGCTGGAGAACCTCAAAGGCAGCATCTGCCCAGGTGAGCACAGCTGTTTCGGAACCCCTCCTTTCTCTCACGGCGCACCCTCCAACGCCCTTTCCTATTCGATCCCGCCTCCTTCGTTGAGCGACAGACAGGGGTTGGGCTCCTGGACAGAGCCCAGCTACCCAAAGGGCGGTCTGTGGATCCGCGGGAGGTCTGTTGGTTACCAGGTAGTTTGTTAGAACTAGAGTATTTCCCGCGCTCTTCAGACCTGCTGAACACGATTCTACACTTTGACACGACCCTCAGGGGATTAGTGTGTATGTTAAAGGGTAAGAAGCATTAGATTAAGCTCCCTGTCCCCCAAATTAGTGAGTGTTCAGAATAATTTGGGGGAGTTTTTTCAAAGGCATGCCTAACTCGGCATGGGTAAGGGGAGCCACATCCTAGGTCCCTTTGCCTTGTTGGAATTCAACTTGATAGACCTGGCAAAGTGGCAGGACTGGGTATGTTTCAAGTACACATACATGTCTCATCTATATCTATCTATATCTGCCATAAATTCAATCCATTCACTTTTCGTGGTGCTCACCTGAGGGAAAAATGACCAACTTTATCTGTGGAGGGGATGTAGGCTGTTGAACTTTGTGTACTGTATTTTAGAGGTGATACAGGGCATTTCTTGGGGGTGCTTTTTACTATAGTCTTTAGACTCTAACCTAGGCCCAAAATGTGACTATTCTTTCAGTTTACCAGGCCCCACCTCCAGAGCTAGGTTCAGTAGGGCTGGGCTGGGCCCGGGGAACCTATAGTTAAAAAAAAAAAAAAGAAATAGGAGTTCCTGCTGTGGTTCAGTGGGTTAAGAATCTGACATGGTGCTCATGAGGATGCAGCTTCTATTGCTGGGTTTGCTCAGTGGGTTAAGGATCCGCTGTTGCTACAAGCTGCTGTGTATGTCACGGATGCATCTTGGATCCCGCATTCCTGTGGCTGTGGTAAAGGCTCAGCTGCAGCTCTGATTCGACTCCTAGCCAGGAAACTTCCATATGCTGTAGGTTTGGCCCTAAAAGGAAAAAAAAATACACACACACACACACACACACACACACACACACACACAACCTCTCTCTCCCCCAGTCTCTCCAGGCTAATTCTAATCATTAGCTAAGGTATTGTGGAGGCACTGGATAATCTGCTCCTTCAGACTCCTTCTTATCTTAACTCTTATGTCCCCTGCAGTGTGACTTTGTACAAGTCACTTAACCCCCATCCCTCTTTTAACTTTCCTCTCCTGTAACAGGGGAAGGTACTGGCTGCCCCAGGTTGCCTCCAGCTCAAGAATCCTAAGAGAAATCTGGGTGCTGTGGCTGAGATCATCACCAATTGGCTGGGTGACCTTGGGTAGATCCTCTCCCCTTTCTGGCCCTCAGTTTCCCCACCTGCAAAGTTAGGAGCCTTTCTGGGGACCATTATCAATACCACTGATGACACAACATACAGCAGTTTGTATGAGGGTACGTACAAGACTGAGATATAACTTTTAAATCATAACAGCAACTCTGTATTGAAAGCCAAGTGCCAGATATTGTGCTATAATATTAAAAATTGGGAGTTCCCATTTTTAATGTAGCTCAGTGGTAATGAACCCAACCAGTATCCATGAGGACATGGGTTTGATCCCTGGCTTTGCTCAGTGGGTTAAGGGATCCAGCGTTGCTGTGGCTGTGGCATAGGCCAGCAGCTGCAGCTCCAATTGGACCTGTAGCCTGGGAACTTCCATATGCCACAAGTGTGGCCCTAAAAAAAAAGAGACCCCCCCAAAGGCACATATTTACAGAATTCAGTAAATATAAGATACCATCCATCATAAAATTCACCATTTTTTCTATACTGCTAAAAAATAGGTGCCAAATATTTGTAAGGCACTAATTTTGATTTCAGAGATACTAAAATGTATGAGAAGATAGACTTGGATCAGTGCTTTCTAAACAGCCATGTACAACAGACTCACCTGGAGGGTTTGTTAGAACACAGATTGCTGGCTCCAACCCCAGAGTTTTTGATTCACTCAGTCTGGGGTGGAATCTGACCATCTGCATTTCTTTCTTTCTTTCTTTTCTTTTTTTTTTGTCTTTTTGCCATTTCTTGGGCCACTCCTGCGGCATATGGAGGTTCCCAGGTTAGGGGTCTAATCGGAGCTGTAGCCTCCAGCCTATGCCAGAGCCACAGCAACGCAGGATCCGAGCCGCGTCTGCAACCTACACCACAGCTCATGGCAACGCCGGATCGTTAACCCACTGAGCAAGGCCAGGGATCGAACCCGCAACCTCATGGTTCCTAGTCGGATTCCTTAACCACTGCGCCACGACGGGAACTCCCCATCTGCATTTCTAATAACTTCCTAGGTGATGCTGTTGCTGCTGGTCCAGGGAGCACATTTGGAGAACCACTGGTCTAGTTGAAATGCACCATAAAGTATTTACTTGTGTCAGGTAATGCGCTAGATCTGCACTATCCAGTAAGGTAGCCACTAGCTACATATGCCCATTTAAATTAGAAATTATTACATTAAATTAATTTCTCATTCACGCTAGCTGTATTTCAAGGGTTAAATAGCCACCTGTGTCTTGTGGCTACTACACCAGACAGGGCAGATGCAGAACATTTCCATCACTGCTTAAAGTTTCATCTCGGAGTTCCCGTTGTGGCGCCGTGGTTAACGAATCCGGCTAGGAACCATGAGGTTTTGGGTTCGGTCCCTGCCCTTGCTCAGTGGGTTAACGATCCGGCGTTGCCGTGAGCTGTGGTGTAGGTTGCAGACGCGGCTCGGATCCAGCGTTGCTGTGGCTCTGGCGTAGGCCGGTGGCTACAGCTCCGATTGGACCCCTAACCTGGGAACCTCCATATGCCGCAGGAGCGGCCCAAGAAATAGCAAAAAGACAATAAAATAAAAAATAAAAAAAATAAAGTTTCATCTGGATGGTGCTGCTGTGATTCTTGCTACTCAAAGTGTGGTCCAAGGACCAGGAGTATCAGCATCGTTTGGGAGTGTCTTAGAAATGCAGCATCTCAGCTCCTTCCCTGTTATACGAGTCTCCTGGTGATTCCAGTAAGCATCAATATTTGAGAAAGCTTCTAAGATGTGCGCACGCATACACACTCGAAAAATCCTACAAGCCTCAGCACCACCCAACGAATAGGTTTTTTCATTATATCCATTTTTATAGATAAGGAAACTAAGGCTTGGAAAGGTGGAGTGAGTTTTCTAGTATCTCCCAGTTATGTAGCTGGGACTCATCCTAAAACTGTCTGAATCCTAAACCCATACACTCAGCCTCAGGCCAGATGGCGGGATATCGAAGGGGCTCGGCCAGGGCCGGCTGGTCCTCCTGCAGCTTCTCACTTCCTTGACTCTCTGTGTCGCGCTGGCAGAGGAGGGCATCGGCGCCGGGACAGAGCTTCGGAGCCCCTGTGAATGCGAAAGCCTCGTGGAGTTCCAGGGACGCACGCTGGGGGCGCTCGAGAGTCTGTCGCAGAATCATATCCTTTGGGGCGGCGGGGGGGGGCGCGGGCTGGAGGGGAGGGACGGGGACCCCGGCGACCCCCGGCGGCTTCCTTAACCGCTCACTGGCCCAGCTGACCGCGCGCCTGGAGGAACTGGAGAACCAGCTGGCCGCCCAGAAGTGAGGGCCGCGAGTGGTCCAGACCCGGGCAGGGGGCTCAGATTCGCGGACTGGGTCCTCCCGTGCGCCTTTGGAGAGCCGGGGCCGGGCAGAACCTGGGTCCCCCGGGCTTGGGCTGTCGGGGAGGAGGCGCTGGCGGGCTCCCAGCGCTGCGCTCGAGCTGGCCTCGCCTGGACCAGAAGCCGGACTGCGGGGGCGCGGGGGGAGAGGATGTGGGGGACGCGCGCTGCTCTCGGTTCTTTGTTGGATTTCGTTTTTTGTTTTCTTTTTCTAAAAAAAAAAAAAAAAAAATCTGGTTTCCACGAGGTCGGTGTGAGTGTCCTGCTGGGCCACCAGGGGGAGGGGAGGCCAGACGGAGCGCGCTCCAGCGGCGCCCGGGCGGCGTCTCCTTAGAGAAAGGCGCATTGTGCGGGGGTCCGGCCGGGGGGCAGGGGACCGGGAGCAGCTTCCCCCTGCTTGTTTATTCAGCCGAGAACAGATGGCTCCTTATGCAGCCTGAGGGAAGGGAGGGGGCTTCACGGGTACCCCCGGGATCTGAGCAGGTCTGCGTCCCTCCATCCTCCGGTGGATCGGACACCTGGCTCTCTCTCTGGCCCTGCCTATCTCCTGGTATCCCCGAGTCTGGCTCAAATGCAGTTATAACTGGACTGGGAAGTCGGTGAGGAAGCGGGAGAAGTAACTGAACCCCTAAATGGATGAGATGGGGGCGGATAAGTGAATTTCACCAGGATTTTATCTACCTGTACTAGGGAGGAAGGAGATAGGGTGTCAGCCGGAACCTCTGGCCCAGGGTAGCCTGCCCAGCCTGTGCCTCACCCTCTGCTCTTCACCAAAACAAAACAAAACAAAAACTAACCCTCTTTCAGTAAAGAGCACAAACCAGTACAATTTCCCAAGTGCTTGTTAGAAACTGCAAAGATTAAAATGCTTCCTTAGAGTGATTATGGGCAAATTACTCTGGGTTTGTTTCCTTATGTGTAAATGTGGATAGAAAAGTTACCCCCTAGGGTGATGGTGAAATTATTTTAAGGTATCTAACATTGTGCCTGTTCTATATTAGGCTCTCCATTAATCATAGCTATTAAACTATTCTTATAATAATAGCTGACATGTTTAGCCTTGTGCATCATTCATAGCGATTTGCAGATATTTTCATCTTATCCTCACAACAAACTTGTGAGGTAGGAATTAGTGCCTTTATCATTCCTATTTTATAGACCAGGAAACTGAGTCAAAGAGAGGTTGTTTCCCAGACGTATGACTAGTAATAAGTTGAACCAGGGTGTATTTGTTTCCCATGGCTGCTGTAACAGTGCCACAAACTTAGTTGCTTAAGGAGTTCCCATTGTGGCTCAGTCTGTTAAGAACCCAACATAGTCTCCATAAGGATGCGGGTTCCAGCCCTGGCTTCACTCAGTGGGTTAAGGATCCCAAGTTGCCACAAGCTGTGGTGTAAGTCCCAGGCTTGGATTGGGTGTGGTTGTGGCCGTGGCCGTGGTGTAGGTTGCTAGCTGCAGCTGTGTTTCGACCCCTAGCCCTCGAACTTCCATGTGCCACAGGAGTAGCCAAGAAAAGGAAAAAAATTTTTTCAGTGGCTTGAAAAATGCAAATAGTTCTTGAGGCCAGAAGTCTAAAATGGGTTGTTAGGACTGCATTCCTTCTGGAGACTATTGTTTCCTCGCCCTTTTGAGCTTCAAGAGGCTATGTGAATTTGTCTCATCACCTCAACCTCTGCTTCTGGCATCACATCTCCTGCCTCTGACTCTGACTCTCCTGTCTCCATTTCATAAAGGATCCTTGTGATTATATTGGGCTGACCAGACAAGGCATGATAATCTCCCCATCTGCAAACTCTCTTTGCAAAGTAAGATACTTTTAAAAAATTCTTTTTGTAGCAATTGTAGATAGAGCTAGGAGGTTTTTTTCTTTTTTGTCTTTTTTTCTTTTCTTTTTTTTTTCTGAGGCATTCAACAGTTTGATGTGGGATCCCAGTTCCAGGTCAGGGATTGAATTCCAACCTGAAGCAGTGGATGTGCTGAATCATAACCACTAGACCACCAGGGAACTCCCTAAAGTAACATATTTACAGGTTCCAGAAATTAGGACGTGGACATCTTCAGGGGGGCATTATTGTGCCTACCACACCAGGCTAGACACCAGGAGGACTGAACTCAGAGCAGGCACTGTTAATCACACCTATGCTGGGATTGGGAAAAGCCCCTGATCTGGGGGCACTCAGGGGTCGAGAGGGGTAGCAGAAAGAAGGCCCGGAGCGTTCCTGTTGTGGCTCACCAGTAATGAATCCGACTAGTGTCCATGAGGATGCTGGTTTGGTCCCTGGCCCTCGCTCTGTGGGTTAAGGATCTGGTGTTGCTGTGGCTGTGGTGTAGGCCAGCAGCTGCGGCTCCGATTCGACCCCTAACCTGGGAACTTCCATATGCCATGGGTACAGCCCTAAAAAGAAAAAAAAAAAAAGAAAGAAAGAAAGAAAGAAAGCTCTTCAGGTGAGGGGATGGAATAAAGGCAGGTAAGGAGGGAGAAATCCCGGAGGAGGTGCCTTTTAGCCAAATCTTAACCTGTGGCTGGAATTTCTTCAGGTGGCTAAGTGAGATTTCACAGGTCAGCGAAGCAGAGGTAGGTGGGGGTCAGGAGTGACTGGAAGCACAGGGAGGGGGGGTGAAGGGATGATGGATAATTTACCTGGACATGACGGTCGATGAGCAAAAGCACTAAGCACAGCCCCTGGCCTGTGTGCCTGTCCAACCCCTTTGTTTCAGGGCAGGTAGACCAGGCCTGAAGGGCAGAATTGTCTGCTCGAGATCACAGTGAGAGAACTGCAGCTGGATCAGGCAGCAGTCTTGAGAGGATGTGATTGCAGTCGGGTCTGCAACTGATCCAGTGGCTCTAAGGCAAAGGCCAGGCTCCCTCCTTCTCCATGGCACAGGCCAGGACTGCTTTCTGCAGGGTTTTTTTCCCCCTCTCCAACTTTTTTTCCTGCAGTCTTTGAATTGGCCACTGGATGGCGCTTGGAGCTCTGAATTGGAGTCGGGTCCCAGAGTCCTTGCGGGTCCTTGGCGTCTGGCTCTTGGACTGGCCTTCTGTGAAAGATTCTCCTCCCCCTTCACACCATTCCCCCTCACTCTGGGGGACCACCCCAGCCTAGAAGCTGCTTCATTTCCTGGGCAATAACCACACACTCCTGGATTTGAAGACCAGCCCTGCTTCTTACTAGCTCTGCATAAGTGTTGATGGGCTGGTTCCCTTGTCCATCTCCTGATTCTCTTTTGGAGGGGCGGTTACAGGAGCCAGAACTCTGCCTGGTGCATAGTATGTATCCAGTGTGAGTGTTTGCTAAAAACCCAAAATGCATGGCTGAGACTTAACAAATTCTATGCTTTCTCATTGGGTTCTGAATAAGGCAAAGGAGCGGGAACTGCTGGGTCGTCATTCATGACAGTGCAGTGACAATATTGAGAGTCCACAGATGGAATCCTAACCAGATGATTCTTGCTGGTGTCCTGGATAGACTTTCTTGGTTTCTGACTTTTATTTCCTCGAACTACCGACTTTCCTGGCAAGGCTTCCAAGTTGCACAATTTCAAAAGTCTTGGTGGGAGTGAGGCATCTGGTTGGAACAGTGTGAATAGTGCCTGCCCCCTAGCAGTCATAAAAAGAGAGCAAAAGTGTATAGAATAAAAATAGGTAAATGTGAATCAAAACCAGATGGACATGGGGAAAATAAGCGGATGTGATATACAGCCAGTTGGAATTCTAGAGTGAGAGGAAAGAAAATCAGAGGAGAGAGAGTCGAAGAAGTAATGGGAGAGGGCTTTCCAGAATCAAAGAGTGATGCGAGTGTTTAGATCAAGAGCACACATCAACCGTGGAACAGAATGAATAAATTAATATCTACACAACATGGTACTTGGCTTTGGTTAAAAGCCAATAGGCCAGAAGCTAAGTTACAGGTTGTATTGGCAGGGAAAGTCTTACGTTGGTCAGCAGGTGGACTGCTCATGCCTGAAGGCAGTCCTCAGGCTCTGTGGCACCAATGGGAGTAGCTGGGATGACATATGGCCTTGGGCTCACCTATTGTGATGAAACCCTGGAAGTATCCAGAGGCCGGTATGTGAGCCTCAAACCCCCACGAAATTGCAAGGGTGTGTATTTCCCATGTATTCCCATAGTGGAAGAGTCAGAAGAGGCTGACCTCAGGCAAAACCCGGTTATGACCACAGCCTCTGGTGCCTTGGGCTCTGGAGACAAGATCACTTGCCTGTTCACCCGTTAGGAGGAGCATCTGTCTGGCATTTCTAACTTTAGCACTTTCTTCCATCACTGCAACAAGTTTGTGCCTGGGAGAGACTTCAAATGAAGACTCAGGATGATGTGTCGCCTTGACGTCAGGTGAGATAGGAAGAGACCTGAAATGTCCTAACCTCAGGGTCCCCTCCCAACTCTGCTCCCACTAATTAGGTCTCCAGCTAAACAACACC
Organism: Phacochoerus africanus; assembly: GCF_016906955.1. Classification (NCBI taxonomy): domain Eukaryota; kingdom Metazoa; phylum Chordata; class Mammalia; order Artiodactyla; family Suidae; genus Phacochoerus; species Phacochoerus africanus. Next base: position 15,550,265 of record NC_062546.1, read on the forward strand.
CTCATCAGGGACCAAGCACAATTCCCACTTTCCCTGAGGAATGCCTTTCAGTTCCTTGCCAGCTCGTGGAATCATCCCAACAAGCCACTCACAGCCTTCTATGGGAACCAGGGGACATACTACCAACACCGCCTCCCATGACCCTTGGTTGCCCACTCTAGTGCAATTTCTTTCTTTTCTTTTCTTTTTTGCTTTTTAGGGCGGCACCCACAGCATATGGAGGTTCCCAGGCTAGGGGTTGGATCTGAGCTATAGCTGCCAGCTTACACCACAGCCACAGCAACTCGGGATCTGAGCCACATCTGTGACCTGTACCCACAGCTCATGGCAGTGCCGGATCCTTAACCCACTGAGCGAGGACAGGGATCAAACCCACCACCTCATGGTTCCTAGTCAGATTCATTTCCGCTTTGCCACCACAGGAACTCCTCAAGTGCAATTTCACGTGGTCCTGCATGGTGTGTGCTGTCCTCTCTTGAGCTGTGAGTATGTGTCACTGGTAAACTGCTGTTGATCTCATCCAGTCAGTGCTGGGGGTCATGTGTTCGACTGTCCTCAGACCCTAGAGCAGGGACCCCTTCCTCACCAGTGGGATCTCCCTTAGAAGTGTTTTTACCCCAGTCCCTTCTGATCTGGGTCCTGGAACTGAGGGCTGTTTGGGGATGTGGAGCAGGAGACCACATCCTAAAGAGTCTTGGGTATGAACCTCGGCTCTGCTGTCAAGTGACTGACTGCAAGCAAGCCCTGTCTCTCTCTCATCCTCTACATTGGTGAAGGGTTGGTTGCAAAACCAGGAGCCATCCTCGCTAGTTTAAGCAGAAAGCTACTTCTTATCAGGAATTAGTATCTACAAAATTGCTTGAAGGGCTGGAGAAAGACACAGTAAACTGAGTTTTGAGGATACATTTCCTCCCCCACGTTATCCTGCTTAAGCCATAATCCAGGAATGCTTCTCAGCCATGGTCTGTGCCTTGCGTTCTGCTTCCCTCCAGACTGTTCTGGTGGAGGGAGCACACCCGATCAGGGAAACCCAAATCAGAGCCAGAACCCCGGCTCCGTGGGGGTAGGGGGGAAGGTGGTCTCAGAAGTGTAGCTTTCACCTTTCCAGCCTCTGTGCTTTGTAGCGTGTACACAGGAAGGAGCTCGAAATGGACGTTGAGTCAGGTCATAGATGCCGCTATACCTCTGCTCTCTGATATGCGTCGCTGGGATTTCTCCGTGGGATGGAAATAGCTGTGGGATTGCTGCCTAGAGTCAAGCCCAAACTTGTACCACAGTCAGAGTCCCTCTGGAGATGATCCGGATAAGTGTTTTTCAACCCTACAGACCCCGATGCCTTTAATTTTTTAGTAATAAATCTCTAATCACATCCCCTTTACTCATCTGAATTAAAATTGATCTCTCACATAGCTTGGCTACATATGCAATATAAAAAACAGGACACTATCAGGTCCCGGCTGTAATTATAGAAATGAGGTCAACGCAAAGTTAAATTTATAGTAAAGTGATATGTATCCCACTCTTTAAATGTTCCGTCAAGGTTATTATCAAGATGTAAGCAATCTATTCGTAGGGAAGATACACGGAAATGCTCATGGATAAAGGAGCGTGCTGTATACAACTTACTTTCAAGGCTCAGAATAAACCATGACATCGGAGGTCCCGTCCTGGCGCATTGGAAACGAATCTGACTGGGAACCATGAGGTTGCGGGTTCCAGCCCTGGCCTCACGGAGTGGGTTAAGGACCCAATGTCACTGTGAGCTGTGTGTGATGTAGGTTGCAGACGCGGCTCGGACCTGGTGTAGGCTGGCACCTGTAGCTCCGATTGGACCCCTAGCCTGGGAACCTCCATATGCCTCGGGTGCGGCCCTAAAAAGACAAGAAAAAAAAAAAACAAAAAAACCCACAAAACTTGGAGTTCCCGTCGTGGCGCAGTGGTTAACGAATCCAACTAGGAACCATGAAGTTGTGGGTTCAATCCCTGGCCTTGCTCAGTGGGTTAAGGATCCAGCATTGCCATGAGCTGTGGTGTAGGTTGCAGACGTGGCTCGGATCCTGCGTTGCTGTGGCTGTGGTGTAGGCCGGCGGCTACAGCTCCGATTGGACCCCTAGCCTGGGAACCTCCACATGCCACGGGTGTGGCCCTCGAAAAGGCAAAAAGACTAAACAAACAAACAAAAACATGATATCTTCTCTCACTCACATATGGAAGAAAGAATGATAAATGTGGCAGAATGTTAACACTTTAGTGGATCTGTGTGAAAGAAAGATGATAGCTCTTTGTGCTATGGTCCAGTTTTTCTATAGTCCTGAAATTAGTTCAAAGTGATAAGTATAATAATGTTAGGTATCGAACTTCTCAGTATGCTTTTAAAAACCCTCATAAGTAAATAGGGTACATCCCAGGAATTTAAGGGTAGTTTAAGAACAGGAAATCTATTAATGTGATTAAGCAAATTAAAAACTTAAAGAAGAGAATCCAAATGAATCTTTAAACTGATTCATAAAATTATTCTATATTGTTCTATGTTCAATCGTGATAAAAATCCACAGTATACTAAGAACAAAAGTGATCATTCTTTTTTTTTTTGTCTTTTTGTCTTTTCTAGGGCCGCTCCCACGGCACATGGAGGTTCCCAGGCTAGGGGTCGAATCGGAGCTGTAGCCACCAGCCTATGCCAGAGCCACAGCAATGTGGGATCCGAGCCACGTCTGCAACCTACACCACATCTCACGGCAACACCGGATCCTTAACCCACTGAGCAAGGCTAGGGATCGAACCCGCGACCTCATGGTTCCTAGTCGGATTCGTTAACCACTGAGCCACGACGGGAACTCCAAAAGTGATTATTCTTGATCTAAGCACCTGATGAAGGGTACTTACCAAAGACCCACAGCAAATATTATGCTCAGCGGTGAAAATGTAGAAGCAACATCTTTAAAAACAGTATGTCCTCTCTCGCCACTCTGATTCAATAGCAAGTTAGTGATCAAGTTATGCCAATGCAATAAAACTGGACATAAAAATAAAGAGGTAGAGAGATTGGAAAGGAAGAGGTGGCATGGTTAATGCTTACAGATGATACAAATGTCTCACTGAAATCCAAGAGACTCAAGGGTAAGCTATTAAAATTCATGAGAAAGTACGCTGAGTTTGCAATTACAAAAGTCAATATACAAAAAAATCAATCGCATACTTATGCCCAAAAAACTAATCAAAAAAAAAAAAGAGAGAGAAAAGGATCCTATTCACAATAGCCATGAAATTTATTACTATGTAAATATAAGCCAGATAAAAGTTTGTAAGAATTATATGAAGAAAATTAAACTTCATTAAATGGCTTGACGAGGCTTTGAATAAATAGAGAGATACTCATTGTTTTTATACTTGGGAAGATGTCATATGGCTCCTCTCAGTCATTTATAGCTTTGGTACGATTGTAATAAAAATCTCAACAGATTTTTTTGAGGACCTGGAGAAACTGACCCTAAAATTTATGTAGGAGATTAAGTGTAAGAATAGCCTAAACAATTCTGAATAAGTAAAACCCAAATGACTTGTGCTTCAAAGATATATAAAATGTACATGTTAATTAAAAGTGACTGGTTTGAGAATAAATTGAATAAGAAAACATAATAGAACAAAGAAATGCATCCTTTTATGTATGAAAACTTGGTACAAAATAGACGTGGTTTTATAAATTAACGGGATCAAGGCTATGGGGAAACACTTTAGGAAAAAAATGAAACAAGATCCTTCCTTCAAATTTCTCACAAAAAGTAAATTACAGGGAGCTCCCTGGTAGTTCAGAGGGTTAAGGACCTGCCATTGTCATTGCTGTGGCTCTGGTAACTGCTGTGGTATGGGTCTGATCCCTGGCCTGGGAACTTCTGCATGCCATGGGTATAGCCAAAATATAAATACATAAAATAAATAACTAAATTCCAGATGGATTAATGACTTAAATGTGGAAAAGAGAACTTGTAAAGATATTTAAAGTATAGAAGGGATGCTTCTTAGGTAAGGTAGCTTAACATAAAAAATTCATTAAAGAAGAGGAGGTAAAGTGGACTCCATCAAAATAAAAAGTACATCCTTTAAAAAGATGACACTAGGAGTTCCCATTGTGGTTCAGCAGTAACGAACCTGAATGGTGTTTCTGAGGATCTGGGTTCAATCCCTGGCCTTGCTCAGTGGGTTAAAGATCCGGCATTGCTGTGAGCTGTGGTGTAGGTTGCAGGCGTGGCTTGGATCCCACACTGCTGTGGCTGTGGTGTAGGCAGGTAGCTGCAGCTCCAATTTGACCCCTGGCCTGGGAACCTCCATATGCCGAGGGTGCGGCCCTAAAAAGACAAAAAAAAAGACAAAAAAAAAGATGACACCAAAACTAAAGTGTCTGCTAGTTGATACTTCTCTCTGGAGCTCATTTACCATCTGCACATGGTTCACAGCAATTGCATGAACTACAGAGGTGACCCTCACAGGGAATCTTTCCTCTGACCCCAGCTTGGAATTAAGGGAACCTCTGGGCTGCTTTTCAGGCCTGGGCAAGTAGCATCAGTTCTTAGGCAGTGCCTGATCAACCTCGCCCCGTCTTCCCTCCTCCTGTCCCCTTGTATGGAAGGCCAGTCTCAGCCTTATTTTTTGCTATTTGTAAAACTGGATGACTATATACCTACTTATATATTGTTATGAGGTTTAAAGGTGATCAGTCATCCAAAGCGCTCAGCACTGGGCCTGGAGTATAACAAATGCTCAGTAATTATTTGCTGTAATTATCTAAAGGAACATTTATTAGGTGGGAGAGTCAGGATTTGAAACCAGGTCAGTCTAATGCCAAAGCCTATGAGATTTTAATGATGTACGTTTTCTCCCTCAAGGAAATCCTAGTCTAGGGTGGAGACACGCCAATCAATAGACAAAGAGGTAGGTGAAGTGAGGCACAGAGAGGGGCATCTAATGTAAAGGACGTCAGAGACCCTCTACTCCCCCTTCCCCAACATCAGTGGGTGGCAGGGTGCTCGCGAGTGAAAGAGAGAAGCCCATCCGACAGAGGCATGGCCAGGAGTCTTACAGCCAGGAACCCGAGGGGAGGTAGAGTAGCCTTTCTTGAGAAGGAATAGCCACTCGTCTTCCTCCTGGTCCCTCTTCTTATCCTAGACCTTAGGAGACCAACATAGCCAAGATGGCCCTTGAAAGCCGGAGGGCCCACCAGCCATGTCCCCGGTCTGTGTTGGGTTCTTTGTTTGTTTTTTGGTTGTGCCCAAGGCACGTGGATGTTCACGGGCCAGAGATCCAGCCTTCACCACAGCAGCAACTCAAGCCACAGCAGTAACAATGCCAGATTTTTAACATGCTGAGCACCAAGGGAACTCCTAAAGACCTGATATCGTTCTGTGAGCTCTAATGGGTGTGTGTGTGGGTGTGAGAGAGGGAGAGAGAGAGACTATTTTGTAATAATCATAATGGCAACCATAATTAAGTGTTTTCTGTATGCCTGGCCTTGGGCTAGATGCTCATTTATTCCCCACAACAACTCTAGGAAGAAAAGGGTTGATCCTGCCTGCTTCATAGAAACTGGCACTAGAAGATCTTTCCTGATTTGTCCAGGACCACACAGATAGTAAATTACGGTACCAAGGTTTGAATCCAGATTGGGTTAACGCTAGTGTTCATGCATTTATCCACTACACTGTGCTCCATCTATCAGTTTGTATCTCTAGGGCATGGCATAGTGCCTGGTTCATGGTAGGCACTTGATACAGTTTTTTTGAGTGAGCAAATGAATAAAGATCCTCAAGACTATTGGATATAGGAAGAGACGATAGAGGCTGGTTGGAGAAGATGCAGTCAAGGATCTAGGATCCAGATCAAGTCATGAAGGGCAAAGCCAAACAGAACAGGTTTCTGAGATAAGATGAGAGTGACTAGATTCAGGGCTTAAATCTATTCCGAGGTATGTTTCAGGGCAAATGTCCTCTGATTTTAAGATAAGGACAAATGGTCATTAAGTTACAAATGGTAGATATCTGGTGTTGTTCCAGCCTCTATGTACACTGATCAATGCTCAAGTACAATGCCTTCCTGTGAGTTCTTTTCAAAGCTTGGGAGTCGTCACCTATTTCTCAGTGACAGAGAATTCAACTGTTTTGAGATTGTATGCACCAACAGTACATTCAGAAGCAGATACTTAGATAATTCCAAACTTCAAAAGAACTAATTAGACAAAATGGAGTCTAGATTGAGTACAGGTGAAAGAAAAATTAGTGAATTGGAAGATAGTACTGAGGAAATCACCTGTAACACAGAACAGAGAGATGATGAGAAAAATATGAGAGAAAGGTAAGACAAGGGGGCTGTAAATAGGAGATATAATTAATAACCAATGGAAGTTCTAGAAGGAGAATGGAGAGAATGGCAGAGAAGCCATATTTAAAGAGTTAAAAAGAAGAAAATGTTCAAAATTAAATAAGGTATGCATCTTCAGATTAAAAGTGTACATTTAGGGTTGAGCAGAGTACATAAAAGACAAACATGACTCTGCAGGATCTCTGACTATGGTTATTAGTTTATGCTTTTATCTGAAGCAAGCAGACCAGAAGTCAGCTAAACAAGAAACCCAAGCCTCTCCAACAATGGGCACTGATTGTTCATATCCATATGAATATCCTGCCACACCCTTACAAAGTGAACTCTTGAAAAGATACGTCCTCTGCAATACTTCTCTGCGATACAGCGTGGGAAACACCCGGCAAAGGAGAGATGCCCAGAGAGCAGAACTGGATAAGCCACGGTCACTGAACAAGGAAGTCACTACAGCACCAGGTTGGAAGTCCCCACATCTCTGTCTTACAGGATATACAATGTGTCCTGTGGACCAGTGACCCCCTGAATGTTGCTTCACATTTTTCTCTTTTGTAAATAGGAGGGGGTTTTTTATTGTAGTTATTCTGTTCTCATTCTACCATTTTATGTTGGGTACATTAGAAGTTGTTAAACTTCTTTAAACTTACTGAACTTATTTAATCTGTAAAGTCTATAAAGAAGCTTATCTGGACTTCATGGAGAGATCTGCTTTCATCTAGATTCCAAACTGGATGAATGCGGTACCAGAGATTGAGTGCCCTTTATGTAAGTGTTGGTGGTTTGGAAAACACCGGAAAGAGTTTTAAAATTCAGGGTTTTTTTAAAAAAAACTTTCTAGAAGTTCCTGTCATGGCGCAGTGGTTAACGAATCCAACTACGAACCATGAGGTTGCGGGTTCGATCTCTGGCCTCGCTCAGTGGGTTAAGGATCCCAGCATTGCAGTGAGCTGTGGTGTAGGTCAAAGATGAGGCTCAGATCTGGCGTTGCTGTGGCTGTGGTGTAGGCCGGCGGCTACAGCTCCAATTAGACCCCTAGCCTGGGAACCTCCACATACCGCGGGTGTGGCCCTAGAAAAGAAAAAAAAACTTTCTATATGGGAAAAGAATCTGAAAAAGAATGGATATATGTTTATGCTTAACTGAATCACTTTGCTGTCCACCTGCAACTAACACAACGCTGTAAATCAACTATACTTCAACAGAAAATAAAAATCAAATTAAATTTTTAAAAATTCAGTTTTCCTCACACATAAAAAAATTAAAAAAATTGTTTTCCTGGAGTTTCCATTGTGGCTCAGTGGGTTAAGAACCCAGCATCGAGTGCGTGAGTGAAGATGCGGTTTCGATTCCTGGCCTCGTTCAGTGGTTTAAGGATCTGGTGGTGCTGCAAGCTGCAGCATAGGTCCCGGATGTGGTTTGGATCCTGCATTGCCGTGGCTGTGACGTAGGCTGGCAGCTGCAGCTCCAATTTGACCCCTAGCAGAGGAACTCCCATTTGCCACAGGGGGGGCCTTGCAAAGAAAAATAATTCCTTTTTCCTTTGTCTTGTTTTCTTCCACAGAGAATCTGGCTCACGGTTCCTTAATGTCCAACAAACATTTGCTTTTCTTTTTGTCTCATGAGACTGCTAAGCATTTCCTCAGCCTGTTTCCTTAATCTCGTGGTAAATGACTGTCTTCTTTTAGGAGAACACTCAGCCTTTCAAGGAACAAATTGCAGAGCCCCGTTTGGTACATGAACCCCCTCTTAGATGCGCAACAGGTAGGAAGATATTTGAAATCTACCGCTTTGGTTATTTCCTCCAGCTACTTCTTCCACGGATGGATATTTTTCACCTTTGCTTAGATTCTGCTTTACCTAGGAGCTTCCCACTCAAATCTGATCCTAAAAGGATAATACACCAGGAGTTGCCTGGTTGTCTAGTGGTTAGGAGTTGGTGCTTTCACTGCTGGAGCCCAGGTTTGATCCCTCGTCTGGGAACTGGATCCCACATCCAGCCACTGCATGTCTCGGCCACACTTTTTTTTTTTTTTTTTTTTAAAGAGGAATTCCCATCCTGGCTCAGCAGAAATGAATCTGACTAGGATCCATGAAGACACAGGTTCAATCCCAGACCTCACTCAGTGGGTTAAGGCTCCAGCGTTGCCATGAGCTGCGGTGTGGTCACAGACGCGGCTCAGATCCCACGTTGCTATGGCTGTGGTGTAGGCCAGCGGCTGCAGCTCCGATTTGACCCCTAGCCTGGGAACTTCCATATGCGACAAGTGCGGCCCTAAAAAAAATAAAGAATAGTACACCCTCCGCAGTTTTATTAGAAATATGTTGAGCGGTTGGGGAATAAATTCAAACCTTGTATAATCCGAACTTTCTGGGGTGGGGAAGGACTAAGCAGGAAGTGGTTAGGCTATATGCTTCTCTAAGGTGTGGGGACACCTGGGGCCACACCTGTCGCCCATGGGTCTCCAGAGGTGAGCGACAAGCCCTGGCCCTCCCTCGTTTCCTTCTCGTCCTCAGTTTGCTCTTTCTGCCCCCACTCAGGGGTGGCCTTCCTGGATATCATCAGCACCACGTCTGGATACTTCTCCTGGCCTCCTGGCTTCTGCATTCCTATTCTTCTTGGGTCATGACTGAATATTTTGCATGTTTCATTTGCGGGAATAGGTCAAGTTAAGATATAAAGACAACTGCAGGTGTCAGAACATGGGCTGAGGCTCTTGGGTGTGTTTATGGCCTGCGAGGAAGCAGGGCGGCCTGGTTTCTTAGCTCACAGTTATCCTCTTGGGACAGACGGAGGAGCAGAGGCACAGAGAGGAGCAGTAGCCGCCTCACTCATATAGGAGGAGCTGTAAGATGCTTCGTCGCCTGATTTACAGATTCGGACAGGGTTTTTGTTCCGGTTTTGAGACCGAGAAACAGTGCATTTGAGCTAAGGGCAAAGATGCCTCCTACTCTCAATATGGAGAGACTGCAAAGATGTTGGTATCCCTTAGACCCAGGCAATGAGGGCTCCTGCCCTGGGCCTCACACCTCAGGGCTCAGGTGTGTTTGGAGCCCCTTCCTCACAATCATTTGTTTTCCCTCAGCGGCCTGGGACCAGCCAGGGGCAGCGGTGCCACAGGGACAGAGCCCCTCCAGCCTGGCCTGGGACCTGTCTGGGTCCTGGTCTTGCTTTCTCTCTTTTGGGGCTCTTTTTTTTTTTTAAAGCTTTTTTTTCATTTAATTATTATTATTATTATTATTATTATTAATAAAGTATAGATGATTTATTGGGACTCTTTCCTCCCTTGAATTTCCCCTTCATTGCTGGCATCCATGGCAGTCACCCTATGGGACCATAGCTTGGCAATGCCACGGGGCATTTCCAATGGAATTTTTTTTTTTTTTTTTGGCCTCTGATTGTTCTTCTGAGTCCGTTCCGCCCCCCCCCCAGTGTGATTGACAGTCCAAGTTTAAGTTTAATGATTTGACTTACATACATCATACAATGATTGTCACAATAAATTTCATGAACATCCATCATCTCATATAAAATTAAAGAAAAAAACATATTTTTCCTTGTGATGAGAACTCAGGATTTACCCTCTTTCACATAACGTACATGTAGTATCGTTATTATATGTATATTTCCATGTCCTACATTATATCCGCAGTACTTATTTATCTTATAACTTGGAGTTTGTATTTTTTTTTTTGGTTTTTTTGTTTTTTGTCTATTTGCTATTTCGTGGGCCGCTTCCACAGCATATGGAGGTTCCCAGGCTAGGGGTCTAGTAGGAGCTGTAGCCACCAGCCTAAGCCAGAGCCACAGCAACGCTGGATCCGAGCCGCGTCTGCAACCTACACCACAGCTCACGGCAACGCCGGATCCTTAACCCACTGAGCAAGGGCAGGGACCGAACCCGCAACCTCATGGTTCCCAGTCAGATTCGTTAACCACTGCGCCACGATGGGAACTCCGGAGTTTGTATGTTTTGACTGCCTTTGTCCACCTTCCCCTCCCCCATCTCCCACCTCTGGTAACCATAAATCGGATCTCTTTTTCTTTTCTTTCCTTCTTCTTTTTTTTTTTTTTTTTTTGGCCGCACCTATGGCGTGCAGAAAGTAGCTCCTGGGCCAGGTGGCCCATGCCACAGCAGTGCTAATGCCAGAATTTAACCACTAGGCCACCAGGGAACTCTTCTGATCTCCTTTTCTATGAGTTTGTTTGCTTTGGAAGTCTATTGCCCTGCAGCACCGCGTGAGTTCTTGTTACACAACATGGTGATTTGATATTTTTACTTATTTCAAATGACTATAACTATGTCTCGTTACAATATATGATGCCATACAAAGGTATCACTCTTGGGTCAATCTGTAGTCGCCCAGGATTAGGAACAGCAACACTTTTCCCCTTTTCTTTTTGGCTACACTAATGGCATGCAGAACTTCCTGGGCCTAATCACAGCAGTCGCAATGCTAGATCCTTAACCTGCTGAGCCACCAGGGAACTCCCAGGCACACATTTCTTGTGTGACTGGACCTCTTTTCTCACTTCACCCATGACCGCCCCCAGGATTGGCTGGCTACACAGTCTGTGGGGCCCAGGGCAAAGTGGAAATGTGGGGCCCTTCGTTCAAAGCAGGAAAAAAGTGCTGCTAAAGGTAGTAAAAAACACCCAAGCAAACTTTGCCTTTCTTTTGTGATCTGTCCGCAGTGGTTTTTACCTGTCACTTGATGTTGCTTCCCCTAGGCATGGGGACACTCACAGGGAGAGTCAGACCCTTCCAGTGCCCCAGGTCCCATTCCATAACTCAGCCCCCCTTCCTTCTGGCTGCATTCATGATCCGCAACAAGGACAACATTTGAGACAGTCCCTGGAAGCCAGTACTGAGGGTCCATAATGGACCATACAGCCTTGGGGACAATGATGTAACTGGCATTAAATAGATGATATGGGGGGAGTTCCCACTGCGACTCAGTGGTAACGAACCTGGCTAATATCCATGAGGATGTGTGTTCAATCCCTGGCCTCGTTCAGTGGGTTAAGGATCTGTTGTTGCCGTGAGCTGTGGTATAGGTCGCAGATGTGGCTCAGATCTGGCGTTGCTGTGGCTACGGTGTAGGCCAGCAGCTGTAGCTCTGATGTGCCCCACCGGCCACAGCATAGCAACGCCAGGTCCAAGCCACGTCTGCAATCTACACCACAGTTCACGGCAACTCAGTGGATTCTTAACCCACTGAATGAGGCCAGGGATCCTCATGGATGTTGGTCAGGTTCTTAACCTGCTGAGCCATGGTAGGAATTCTCAAGTTTAGGTTCATAATGACCACGTGATATTGCCTCTATGTGTCTTCTTGATTGTAGCCTGAGGGCCTAGCACAATAGTTGGCACACAATGTGAATTTATCAAATTTTTTTTTTTTGAATGAACTGAATGAAAGAATGAGTCTGTAGGGAGTTCCCATCGTGGCTCAGCGGAAAACAAATCTGACTAGTATTCATGAGGATGCAGGTTCGATCCCTGGCCTCGTTCAGTGGGTTAAGGATCCAGTGTTCTTGTGAGCTGTGGTGTAGGTTGCAGACATGGCTCCAGTCTGGTGTGGCTGTGGCTGTGGCCAGTGGCTACAGCTCCGATTCAACCGCTAGCCTGGGAAACTTCATATGCTGCAGAGGTGGTCCTAAAAAGACAAAAAAAAAAAAAAAGTCCGTAGTATTTCTAGAGGCCATACAGGGTATGTGAAGTAGGCTGAGTGAATTAATCTTGGGTTAAGATCGGGTTAGGAGGGGAAGTGTCTACCCATTACTTATCAAACAGGGTCTGGGGATCAGCATGAGAATAACCAGTTTTAGAAAAGCTCTATCTATTATTGTGTAATATCTCATTATGTGGCTTTGGACTTGTACTTCTCCTGGGGGCCTCAGTCTCTTGCTGCCAGCTGGAGGCTGGGTCTGGGTCGAGAGTCAGCCAACATATTCTGTGAAGGGCCAGATAATAAATATTTTAGGCTTTGTCTAAAGCCTAATTTGGATCTTTGTCACAACTGTGCAATTATCCCATTGTAGTGAGAAAGTAGCCTCAGACAATACGCAAACAGATGAATGAATGGCTGGGTTCCAATAACACGTCATTTAGAAAAACAGGCAGCTGTTTGGATTTGGTCCTGAAGCTTTTGTTTGCTGACCCCTGGTCTAGATGACCTCTGAGATCCCTTTTAATCTTAAGAGTCTATGATTTGAAGACTTAGAACCAAACATATAAAAGGACAGAAATGATCATACAATATCATTACCCTCCTATAGTGTCCATGGCAGACATTGCTAATTGATCACAAGACTCTTCTTTGGCTTTTTAAATCAATCACAGAAAACTCTAGCTGGAGCTTTCTCCCTTTCACTCTTCAAGAAGAACGTATTTAGAAGACAGAAAATACTCTCTCAAGTGTGGCATTGAGGAAGATAGGAAGAAAGAGAAATGGGAAGTGTGGCTGAATCCTCCACTCTCGAGCCTGGGTGAGTGGAATCAAATTGTCCCCATGGTGGTGTAGGCGAGAACCAGAATCCTGAACCTAAGCCAAGCTGTTTCACCCGACAGTGATGGTCCCTATTGGTGGAAGTCAGATGTTTCCTCTTGCTCTTACTTGCCTTACCGAGTGTGCCAGCCAGGAGCGAAAGCCCTGGGCACATAGTAGCTACCTGATGCCTGCTAATTTTCCTCGTTTTCTTTTCCCATCAAAACTTAAACCATTGAGTCACTTCTGCATGGAGAGATCAGCTGCCTGTCTTTCTGGAGGATACTTTACAAATAGACTCTCTCATGTCTATTTGAATTGCCATAAACCTCCACTTTGAAGAGTGACTGGGGAAATTCCAAGCATCAGGAAGTTCTCTGATATGGAGGCAAGAGTTTGGCCTTTGCAGTTGGACAAGTTTGGCTTGGATTCTAGAGAGAATGATTACTCTCTTGACAATTAGAAACAATCGAGACAGACTGTGTAGCACACAGAATAGGTTTACCACATGGCAGCCGTCATTCTTCTCTTGGGGACCGTGAAATCTGTAGGGGGCTGGGTGTGGGAAGCGTTCCTGTGACATCTCAAATCACACACTATCCCTAAATCTTGATTACAGTGACTCATGAGGTGCTCTGCCCTTTTAGCTCAGATTTCTATTCTCTGTAGACATAAGAAAAATTATTTATTTATTCCTTTCAGAGTCTTTTCACACTCAGAACCTCACGACTCTTTGAGAAGCCTGATTTGTTAGGGTCATCCCATTTCACAGTTGGGAAAACTGAGCTCCACAGAGATTTGCTGAAGGCAGAGCTCTTCCTTCTGCACCTTTTATTTGACAATTGTTTTATGAGCACTTTCTATGTATCAGGTATGGAATAGGCACTGGAGAGAGAACAGGGTCGCTATTTGGGGGAGATCCATTTCTGTTGGTTGAAGGCTATGCAGTTATGAACTCAGGTTCTTGAATGATTTAATCAAAGGAAATTGATCATGTTACTGAGGCCAAACTCTTTCTGCTTGTCACACAGCATGACAGGCCAATTCATCGGGAGATGGGTTGTTGGGACAAGGAATAGTGATTTTAATTGGAAGGTCAGCCCACCAAGAAGAAGACAGACTAGTCTCAAAGAACCATCTGCTCTAAGTCAGACTTTAAGCTTCTTTTATACACCAAAGGGGAGGGGAAGCAGGGGTGTGGTTAGTTGCTGGAAACTTCTAGGTGCAGAAATCCTTTGTTCTTGCAGCTGTCCACTTAGGTCAGCTCACAGTCAAGTCATGATGTTTCTGTAAACCTCCAACAAAACAAATGTTATTCTCTCTTCTGCAATTTTTTATCTTTAAATGTAATACTCTTTAAATGTAATACTCTTAAAGGTCATAGCCTTGAGACTTTGCTATCCTATATATTTCAAGCTATAGGCAACATCCTTTTGCAAAAGGTGCAGAACCAGGAAGAAAAGCTTGAAGTAAGATTAAAGTAAAAGGATCAGACAAAATATGGAGTCAGACTTGTTCTTCCTTATTACAGGAAGGTGCCAGAAGAGAAATTCAGGCAAGGCTTTCCTGGGACTCATGTGCAGCATAAGGAATTGAAGATAAGTAACAGTTTCCTTTTCTCCCTTGCTGGGGCATTGAGCTGGTCCCTTAAATGGGGTTCAAGTGGGGCAAGTCCAGAGGATCAGGCCAGAGGAGTGGCTTAGGGGGTCTGCCCACCCTCTTGATGCTGTGTGCAGGGATCTTGTATGTGCCTTTGCTCCCAACACCTCAGAAGTGGCAGTTGGGTTTTTGGTCTTTTTGTTTCTTGCTGTTTATAGTTTGCCCCAAAGGCACATGCACAGTTATTTTTAATCCCTTGCAGTTTCTTTGTATTCTCTTGCTCCTGGAGAAGTTTGTCCAGGGCTGGGGTGGAAGGTGCAAGGCTTCTAACTCATGACTCTAACCACTCACAAAGAGTCCCAGGTTCTAGGTCCCAGCCTATCTCAGTGTCATCTGAAATTTGATAAGGAAATTGCATTGAGCAATCCGTAGAGAGTTTCACAATTTCTTGGGAGTCCAGGAGTGAGAGAATTAGGGGTGCTTTGCGCAATGCCTGAGCTGAGAATCCAGATCTAAGTAGCAGCTTTGCAGTTGACCTTTGACCCCCATCTCCACCAAGGGCCCTGGGGCCCCTCAATGTTCCGAGTTCAGATGGACACCTGAGATGGCCTCCTGATCAGCCTGGTGACATCTCTCAGGCCAGCCTTTTCTGTTTCTTCCCTGGTAGTTACTCTGTTGGCTTGGCAATCTTGCCTGGGACCGGAAAGAGCCACTGATTCTGGTATCAGGTTTCCTGGTCTCTGGCCGAACTTCCTGCTTATGCCATCAAAGCTGGGAGGGGCCGAGGAAATGCCTGTGAAGCCACACCCACGAGTGAAGGTATAAACAGGGAGGTTTGGCCATCAGAGCTACCCCTGTCCTCGCCATGAAGCCCAGTGGCCTCTTGCCCTTCGTGCTTCTTGCCCTGGGAATCCTGGCACCTTGGGCCGTGGAAGGTGCTGAAAATGGTGAGTTGGAGTCACCCTGGTATGATCTTGGTTGCAGGGTCAGAGGTGGGGGCTCCTGGTGGTGTGGGGATGTCCCCTTCTCTACCTGCTAGTCTCCCAGCTGAGTTGGAGGAGACGTCCCTGAGGAGGTGTTCAAGTCCATCTGGGCTCCAAGGTCTCTGTGTGGCCTTCGGAGCAACTAGAAGTGCTTCTTTTTTAAAATTTTTAATTAAAAATTTTTTTTTTGTCTTTTTAGGGCCACATCCACGGCATATGGACGTTCCCACCTTAGGGGTCGAATCTGAGCTGTAGCCGCCAGCCTACGCCACAGCCACAGCAACGCCAGAACCGAGACGCATCTGTGACCTACGCCACAACTCAGGGCAATGCCGGATCCTGAATCCACTGAGTGAGGCCAGGGATCGAACCCGCATCCTCATGGATAACTAGTCAGATTCGTTTCCGCTGAGCTCAGCTATAATGGGAACTCCTGGAAATGCTTCCTTTACCTTGGCCAGGTCTCCTTCTCTGTTCCTATTTCTCTTTCTCTCCCATCACCCCGTCTGTGGTTCTCCAGCCATCCCTCTCACTCTCTCTGATTCTCTCCATGAGTCTCTGTTTTCCTGCCTCTGGCTCGAGCTCTCCACCTGCCCCGCTGGTTCCATTTATCTTTATGTCCCTCCATCTCCATCATGCTCAGCCAGCCTCTCTGCCTCTCTGTAGACTTGCTTTTCCTTGGGGCCGGAAGCCTTGGCTGGGAGCCCTGTGCTTCTCTCCTGACCGTGTATGTGGTTTCATCGAGCCTGTCACTCACTCTTCGTGAACATCAGCCAGGGACTTCCCTTTGGACTTTGTGGGCAGTCACGTCTGGGTGAGGGTCACTCCTGGGAGGCAGTGCTTTGTCCAGGAGCTGTGATGGCTACTCAACACCCAGCCCCCCTCCAAACTCTTGAACTTCTCTTCAAAAGCTTTGAAAGGGGGAGCCTGCCCTCCTAGAAAAATTGTCCAGTGCCTTAGATATGAGAAACCCAAGTGCACAAGTGACTGGCAGTGTCCAGACAAGAAGAAATGTTGCCGAGATAATTGCGGAATCAAATGCCTGAACCCTGTTGCTATCACGAACCCAGGTGAGGAGTTGGAAGAACGGATGGAGAGGGGTGAGACGAAGGGCACAGCTTCGAGGGGGTCAGAGTCGGGACCTGCCAAGCTGCCTCCTTGCCAAGAACTGTTGAGCCAAGTTTGTCAGGGAGTCAGACTGCCCCAGACAGGAATTTACCACTTGGCTGGTGAAGCAGTCAGTCTGCTAAGAGAGTCAGTTTTTCAGATAATAGTCATCTGGTCATTCAGATAACCAGGCAGTTGGCCACCACTCAACCAGTCAGCACTGGGCAACCAGTCACCTGCATTGACTGGGGGCCCAGTGTCAGGGGAAAGCCAGATCCTACTTTCAGGGGGTACCCTGGCTGCAGGAAGAACATGGTGGTCTTGGGGATGGAAGGTAATGATTCTCCATGCTCTGGCTGGGGCAGGGGCTGGGCCCAGAAGCAGGGGGCTGGTGTGGCAGGTGCAAGGCTTGTAATCCGTGACTCTACTCTCACCAGTTAAGGTGAAGCCTGGGAAGTGTCCAGTGGTCTATGGCCAGTGTATGATGCTCAACCCCCCCAATCACTGCAAGACAGACAGCCAGTGCCTGGGTGACTTAAAATGCTGCAGGAGCATGTGCGGGAAAGTCTGCCTCACCCCTGTGAAAGGTAAGGAGGGGCTAGGGCAGGCTGACCTCTCCTCCCTCCAGCTCTCAAGCTCAACCCTCTGGACTTTTGGGCATATAAACAGGGGGACTCCTGATCCCACTTCAAGCGGAGCCTCTGCGTGACTTCCTTGCTTTTCAAGAGCACTCTTCCCCAGGCCCCGAGGCAAGGATTTCCATAGGATCTCTCATGACTTTGATTCTATCCCAGCCCCTCTGATAAAGGCCCTTGGATAAGTGACTCTGAATCTCAGTTTTCTTATCTGCAAAATGGACATAATGAAATTGAAAATGCGTTATCAAAAGCACGGTGCACCAAGTATGTATTAGAAGTTTATTTCCAGGATACTGTCTGGCGTCAAAGCCCAAAGTATCAGTCAATGCTCTGGCTTTTGAGTTTTATAATAGAGACTTGAACTCAGCCTCCTGGTACCAAGACTCATTCAACTCTATCAGCATCTTGCTGTTTCCTCTGTGTCAGGGAGTTTCTGGGGGTGGGGAGGGGAATGTGGAGATGAGTTGCCTGGTTCCTCAATTAAATGCTGATCTCATTGTCTCTCACAGCCTGATTCCTGCCATTTAGAAGAGGCTCTGGATTCCTACTTTGTGCAGTCTGGGAATTCCATTTCCGCTCCCAGACATGGATCCCTGGGGCAGGCCGTGATAAAGACTTGGTTCTACCACCACCATCTTCTTTGCAGAACGTCTTAGCACCCTGTAGGCTTCCAGGACATGCCTGTTGATTGGTGCATCAATAAATAAGCATATTTCTCTCTGTACATCTGGCTTCTGTGGTTCACTGGGGACTATGAGTTGGGGGGGGGAGAGGATGGGGGATGTCTGGATAAGAGGGCTCTGTCCTATAGACCTGACGTGGAAGGAAGAGGCGGAGGGACCGGACAGACGTGAATTTACACCGTGAGTCTGAAAAGACTGGCTCCGTGATTTGGGACAAATGACTTTATTTCCTACATTTTGATCTCTTGAACTGCAAAGAGGGGATAGCAATCAATTTCTCACAGTGCTGGAGTATCGGGGTACACAGTGCAGCATGAGTAGCAAGGTTACCAGGTCACAGCAGGTTCCCCCCGAATGGTGGATGCTTGCCTTCCGTGGTAATCTTGAGCCTCTTTCATGTCTTCTCTCTCCCAAGACACTCTTTCTTCTACCTTAGAATGAGTGTTGAGCAGAACAACGCGCACCGATTGTTGGTCCCGAGGGAGGGCTCCAAACACCTCTGCCCATTGTGTGTTGGTGTCAGAATCTCCAAGCACAACATAGTCAAGCATTGGAGGCAACAATGCTTCACTTACACAGAGATGCTTCCACAGTGGGCTTTGACCTCCCATGGCCAGCGAGTCTCTTCTGGCAGCTGATGCAGGGCAGTTGACCTACACACGTGGCTCTCATGCCAAAGTAGAAGGATCCCATCCCCCTGAGGGCAGGTACAGTTGTGGACTTGGCCGAAGGCCATAGGACACATGCTTACATAAAACCAAGGAGTAAGCACTGAGCTTGAAACAGGGAGAGATACTTGCACACATGGCGATAAGCTTGGCACAAGCTGTGTGGGCTCTTTTAAATAAGTATTCCAAGTCCAAGGCCCGTTCTTTTGCAGTAGGGGATGCATGCATGAGACCTCCTTTCCCAATAGTAAGAGTACTGTCCTGGTGGGTCCTGTTGATAGCAAGCCATTGGCCAGTACCATGTGAGGATGACATTGTTCTTGACTCAATGGAGTAGAAAGAGTAACAAGAGCTGGAATTCCTGGAGGTAGGGCCAAGCAGACAACTTTGCTCCACATTTTTCAGAGCTGTATGAATTCTAAAGGAAACAGAGAACTTAATTAGATAATAATTTTTTTAAAAAGACAAAATTGTAATTCAGTCCTTTCCTGGAAAATGTCCCTGGTCTAAGAAAATACTCCATGCTGCTTTTAACCGATATTCCAAGACCAGCAACTAGATGTAAGAAATTAACCATGTCAGCGAAGAGGAAAAAGAGGGAGAGCCATTTAATTTATTTTATGAGCCATCCAATTCTTTTAAATTTCATCCACCTTATTTTATTTTATTTTATTTTTTTAGCTTTCGACAGCTGCACATGTAGCTTATGGAATTTCCTGGGCTAGGGGCTGAATCAGAATCGCAGGTGCCAGCTGCAGCCATAGCAACGTGGGATCCAAGCCACCTCTGCAACCCACACAGCAACACCAGATCCTTAACCCAGTGAGCTACACCAGGGATCAAACCTACATCCTCATGCACACTATGTGAGGTTCCTAACTGGCTGAGCCACAATGGGAACTCCTCATTTTATTTTATTCACTTTAGCCACCTTCCAAGTTGCCTCCCAATGGTTCTCACTTTAGTGTCCACACAATACTACAGGTCCTAGAGCTACTGAGCCCATAAAGCAGTGTGAACAATAGCATGTCAATACACTTAACAATTAAGGTGAATGAGAAAAATGCCTGCTACCCAGTCCGGTCAGTGTTAATGACCATGTGCAAACTTGTGGTCTCATAAAGGTAGGTCATTGCATGAGGGAATGAACCACACGCTAAGGAAAAAATGGAAGCATCTCAACAAAGGTGAAGACAAAGCTATTTATGATTTGAGGGAAGGGTAGAGCTTGGGTGAAATTTAAACAAAGCAGAATTTTGATAGGCTCAAAGCAAAACAGCAGTCATTAGGTCAATATCAGATCAGGACTGTGAAGTGAACTCGGGGATCTGTCTTCTTGGAAACTACAAGGCTAAGATAAATGCGAAATGTGGTTTTTTTTTGTTTGTCTGTTTTGTTTTTAAACCCTTATTTCAGAATTCCTGTTGTGGCGCAGCAGAAACGAATCCAACTAGGAGCCCCGAGGCTGCAGGTTCGATCCCCAGCCTCGATCAGTGGGTTAAAGATCTGGCCTTGCTGTAAGCTGTGGTGTAGGTTGGCAGCTGAAGCTCCGACTGGACCCCTAGCCTGGGAACTTCCATATGTTGTGGGTGTAGCCCTAAAAAGCAAAAAAACAAAAACAAAACCAAAAAAAATCCCTTATTGGAAGATTTGTGCCTAGGAAGTAAATCAAGGGTGCCTCCCTATGTTAAAATAACAGATCCTTCAGGTAAAAATGGGATGTTTCACTCTTTTATTTTTGGCCGAACCTGCAGAATGCAGAAGTTTTGGGGCCAGGGATGGAACCTGAGCCACATCAGTGACAACACTTGATTCTTAACCCAGTGAACTGCAAGGGAACTCCCAGGGATGTTTTATTCTTTCTAGTTTGTTGTCTTTTTAGGGCCACATATGTAGCATATGCAGGTTCCCAGGCTAGGGGTCAAATTGGACCTGTAGCTGCCAGCCTAGGCCACAGCCACAGCAGTGCCAGATCTGAGCCACATCTGGGACCTACACCACAGCTCACAGCAACACCAGATCCTTAACCCACTGAATGAGGCAAGGGATCGAACCTGAATCCTCATGGATACTAGTCGGGTTCCTTAGCTCTGAGCCACAACAGAACTCCCAGGATGTCTTATTCTTACAGATGCAATTTCAGTTATAGTTTCTGATAATCTGTGATTTTATAAAACATTTTCTCAGTGAAAGACGACAATAGACGGAGTTCCCTGTTGGCCTAGTGATTAAGGATTCAATATTGTCACTGCTGTGACTTGGGTTTGATCCCTGGCCCAGGAACTTCTGCAAGCTAGGGGTAAGGCCAAAACATCTGTTTTAAGTAAAATAAAATAAAGGACCCTCTTAAAAAAACAAAAAAACCAGACAGTAGTCACTCAAAGAAATGGGTCCTTACAATACTTTACAGCCACAGCACATTGCAAGGAGAAATACTGTTTTTTGTTAACTTTGCATCTAGCTTTATCTGTGTCTCTCCTTCCAGCCTGATGAATGGCAGGGCAGATTTTTTGCTTTGGGTTAATTTTACCTTCTCACTAGAAAAATACAAATTAAACTAACATAACACCAAAAAGAAAGATGAATATTACTACAGGTGTTAAAGAAATTCAATTTGTGAAAAGAAAAAATTTGGACATGGGTAGTTTTGATGGCAAGTTCTACCAAGTATTAAAGGAGGATATGTTAATTTTTCCAAAAATTCCCAGGAAATTACAATTAAAAGTTACTTCCCAACTTATTTTATAAGGCTAGCATAATCTTAACACCAATATGCAATAAGAACAACATGAAAAGGAAAACTACATACCATTTTCACTCATGAATATCGAAGAAAAATAATTTAAAAATATTAGCAAACTGAATAAAACAATATAAAAAAAGGGATAAGGATCGCCTTGGGTTTATCCAAGAAATAGAAGTTAGTTTTAGCATTAGAAAAGCAATCAATAGAATTTTAACATTAACATAATGAAGGAGAAAATAATATGAACATCTCAATAACTGTAGAAAATACACTTAGTAAAAATTCAATGGCCATTTGTTTAAAACTCTTAGCAAACTTGGAACAGATGGAAATTTCCTCAAGCTGCTAAAGAGTATCTGCTAAAAAAACTCAAGCAGTTATGATAGTTAAAAGCAAAAAGTTGAGGACTTTTCCTCTGAAAGCAAGTACAAGACAAGGACGCCTGCTTTCACCATGTCTTTTCAATATTGTACTAGATGTTTGGCCAGTGCATTAAGACAAGTTAAAGAAATAAAATTATAAGAATTGGAAATGAAAAATTAAAAACTGTCACTATGCAAAAAGTTATAAAAAGGTCCGAAAATATTTAAAGATAAATTGTTAAAATTAACAGGAAAGTGTAGCAAAGTCACAGAGTACAAAAAAATCAGTATTTTTTAAGAAGTCAAGTATTAAAAACAATTAATTATATTTCTATATCCCAGAAAGAAGCAATTAAAGAGGAAACTTTTTCCAGTGGCAGAAGAAAATCAGACAGCTATAAATAAGATGAAGAAAAGATGTGCAGGACCTCTATGCAGAAAACGGCAACACTTTTTTTTTTTTTTTTGTCTTTTTACCATTTCTTGGGCCGCTCCCGCGGCACACGGAGGTTCCCAGGCTAGGGGTCTAATCGGAGCTGCAGCTGCCAGCCTATGCCATAGCCACAGCAACGCGGGATCCGAGCCGCATCTGCAACCTACACCACAGCTCACGGCAACGCCGGATCCTTAACCCACTGAGCAAGGGCAGGGATCGAACCCGCAACCTCATGGTTCCTAGTCGGATTCGTCAACCACTGCGCCGCAACTGGAACTCCCAACACTTTTTTTTTTTTTTTTTTGCCTTTTCTAGGGCCGCTCCCACAGCATATGGAGGTCTCCAGGCTAGGGGTCCAATCGGAGCTGTAGCCGACGGCCTACACCAGAGCCACAGCAACGCAGGATCCGAGCCGAATCTGCAACCTACGCCACAGCTCATGGCAACGCCGGATCCTTAACCCACTGAGCAAGGGCAGGGATCGAACCCTCAACTTCATGGTTTCTAGTTGGATTCGTTAACCACTGAGCTACGACGGGAACTCCCACAGCAAAACTTTTTGAGAGAAATTAAAGAATATCTAAATAGAGAGTGGATAATTTGGAAACTGCACAAAATAGAATAAAGAGCCCCCAAACAGTCTCCCACATATGCAGGACTTTTATTTTTGTCGCAGGTTGTCTTGCAAACCCGTAAGAAAAAAACAGTGTTTTCAATAAGTGGTGCTAGGAAAAATAGCCACATCCCTGTCCATTGTTTCAGAAAAGAAGAAAGAAGAGACATTTGATCACTACCTCTCATCGCATCAAATGCAAAATCAATTCCAAGTGGGTTGTAGACAATATAAAAAATAAAACCATAAAGTTTTCTTTCTTTATTCTTCATCTTTTTTAAAAAAGTTATCGACTTATAGTTGCTTAACAGCGTTGTGATAATTTCTGCTGTATAAACCATAAAGATCTAATTTTTAAATTTTGTTATTTTTTTGCTTTTTAGGGTCTCACCCATGGCATACGGAGGTTCCCAGGCTAGGAGTCGAATCGGAGCTACAGCTGCCAGCCTACACCACAGCCACAACAATGTCAGATCTGAGCCACATCTGCAACCTATACCACAGCTTAGGGCAACGCCGGATCCCCGACCCGCTGAGTGAGTCCAGTGATCAAACCCACATCCTCATAGATACTAGTCGGATTTGTTTCTGCTTCGCCACAATGGAAACTCCCCATAAAGATTTTAGAATGTAATCCAGGATAATGTTTTCGTGACCTCATGTAATTCAGGACAATACTTCCACATAGAAAACAATTCTTAAAAGAGAACACAAAAATACTAACTCTAAAGAAGATTGATAAGTTTGTCTACAGTCAATTTAATTACATTCATTAATTTATTTTCATTTGTGTCTCCTTTTGGCCATGCACAAGGCATGTGGAAGTCCCTGGGCTAGGGACTGAACCCAAACCACAGCAGTGACCTGAGCCGCTGCTGTGACAATGCTGGATCTTTAACCCACTGAGCCACAGGGGAACTCCCTACAGTAAATTTAAAAATTCGATTTAACAAATATACTGTTAGGAAAAGGAAAAATAACCACAGGTGGGTTCGTGTGATGCTCCCTGCAATTCTGACCCTTGGGCATCTGGGAAGCTGGAGCAGATGGCGGGGTGGGGGTGGGGGTTGCTGCTATTAAGGCACTGGGGAAGTGGAGGCTGCCAGGTACCAGGGGCATCTGTACTGGAGAGTTTAGAAGGACTCCAAGCTCCATTTCACGGGAGCAGCACTTATTTTATGGAGAGAAGGTCCAGACTGGCCCATCCTGCCCTTTTCTGTCCCATCCCAACCTAGCACGGCCCTAGCACTCCCAGAACATGGCTCCTCATAGATTCCAGGCAAATGCTAATTAATAGACCAAATTATCCCATGAAGTGTGGATCCATGCCCTTGGGGTTCTGATTCCTCTTTCTTAGTGTGTTTCTGAACAACTGCAAATTCACAGGCACATGTGGGTTTTTACTTACGCCGGCCTGTGTGTTTCCGTGTGCCTGTTGTGTCTTTGTGGCATACCTGCTTTCTACTCATGGTGTGGTCCTCAGACCAGCAGCATCAGCCTACCTGAGAGCTGCAGAAATACCTCATCTCTGGCTCCATCCAAGACCTGCTGAATCAGAATCTGCGTCTTATGGTTCTTGCACATATTCGAGTTTGTCAAGCTTGGCATGCCTGTTTGTAGACCTGCAGGAGAGCTTACACTTTATCTAGGAGAGAAGGTTAGTATTCAGAGGATGGGTGCATTGGATCACAGGTCTGTATATTTACAGGTACACCTGTGTGTGTCTTTCTACATAAGCCTGATGTGTCTCTTTTTCAAAGGAGGGGAGCATTCCCGAGGGCTGACTATATGCCCAGATCCCTGTAAATCCCCCCCCCCCCGCCTTATTTTTGTCTTTTAAGGGCCGCACCCGAGGCATATGGAAGTTCCCAGGCTAGGGGTCGAATTGAAGCTGCAGCTGCTGGTCTACACCATAGATAGGCACAGCAATGCCAGATCTGAGCCACATGTGCAACCTACATCACAGCTCACGGCAATGCTGGATCCTTAACCCACTAAGCGAGGCCAGGGATCAAACCTGCATCCTCATGGATACCAGTTGGGTTCGTTACCACTGAGCCACAATGGAAATCCCAAGAACCCTGTTAATTCTTAACGTGATCATTCGTAGCCTCTGCCTCATCTGATGTTCATGAAAGCTTTGGGAAAAGAAGAGAGTGGGAACGATTTGTGTTGAAAGCCTTAAAAATATCCAAACCCTTTTACTTGGTACCTTCCACCTCTAGGCATCTGACCTCACGGAGGAATCTGAAATAAAGAAAAAATGATGCATGCACAGGGATTTACATACACACATAATCTATAATGGAAATCACCAAGAACTGGAGTTTTCCGGTGGCTCAGTGTGTTAAGGACCTGGTACTGTCATTGCACCGGCTCAAGGTGCTGCAGTGGTGTGGGTACAACCCCCTGGTTCAGGAATTTTCACATGCCACAGGTGCGCTCCTCCCCCCCTCCCCCCGCCCGCCAAAAGAAAAGAAACCAAGAAATGGAAATTACTGGTTTATCCAGTGGAGTTAGACCCCCAGGTTAGGGGTCGAATTGAAGCTGCAGCTGCTGGTCTACACCATAGATAGGCACAGCAATGCCAGATCGGAGCCACATGTGCGACCTACATCACAGCTCACGGCAATGCTGGACGTGGCCCTTGCTCTCAGGAAGGTCAAGATATTGATGAAGTTTGCATGACATTGGGAAAGTGCGTCATTATGTAAACCAGAAAAAAGGATATGAAATTGTATACAGTGTAATCGGCATCAAGGAAAATAGACACTTGGATCAGAAAGAACAAGCCACACCTTCCCTCCAGACAGAGCAGGGAGGAGGCCAGAGGCCCGCTTCAGAACTTGGGCAAGTCTGGACACATGGTTTTGTGCAAGCCTTGGCTTGTTTTCTGTATAAACTGTTTTTATTCCCCATAGATTTCAAGAGTGACAATTCCAAAGGAACAAAGGGCTGCTTTGTGAAATAACATCAAACTAACTCCCCGATGCCGAGGATGGCTTTGCAAACTCCAGGCAGTCTAGGAAAATGTTTCCCTTTGTGTAGATTTAGACGGTATGCTATTCGAGAATTGTTTATCCTTCAGTCTGTCTGTCATCTGATCCAGTCAATATTTACCGGGCAGGAGTTCCTGTCATGGTGCAGTGGAAACGAATCTGACTAGCATCCATGAGGTCGAGGGTTCCATCTCTGAACTCGCTCAGGGGTTAAGGATTCGGCGTTGCTGGGGCTGTGGTGTAGGCCGGCAGCTACAACTCTGACCCCTAGCCTGGGAACCTCCATATGCCACAGATGGGGCCCTAAAAAGCCAAAAAAAAAAAAAAAAAAAAAAAGAAAAGAAAAAAAGAAAAGAAAAGAAAAAAAATTCACCTGGCAAATAAAGATCTGCAGTTCACAGGAAGTGGACTAACCTTGTTGCATCAATGCCCACTCTGGATTATTCTGGGAAATGTGGACTGCCAAAGACCTCAGCAGACCCTCCTGCTGGATCCTTCTCTCACCTCCAGCAAGGACTATTCCAGACCGAGCAGGCTCAGGGAAATACAGTTCAGCCCACGTATCACTTTGGTGGAGGGGAAGGAAGCCAAACTGTGAAAGGAGATAAATTCCTGGGTTGTACACAGAACACACACTGAAGAAGGGGTGGTAGGTTTTTTCCTTTTTCTTTCCACTTCTCCAGTTTTTTGACATTGACTGTTTTTTTTTTTTTTTTTTTTTTTTTGCCACCCCGAGGCATATGGAACTCATGGGCCGGGAATCAGATCCCAGCTTAAATCGAAGCAGCAACACTGGACCTTAACCCACCATGCGGGGCGGGCCGGGGATCGAACTCCCAAGAGGCCGCTGATCCCTTTGCGCCACAGCAGGAACTCCAATGATCATTTTTTTAAAAAATGAAATTCTTATCATAGAATTTAAGAATATTTAAGGAGTCCAGAAATTCCTTTCAATGCCCCAATTCTTTTTTTTAAAGACTTAACATTTTTTTTTTTAGAGAAGTTTAGGTCCACAGCAGAATTAAGAAGGCCCAGAGATTTCTCATACACAGGCGCAGCCTCTCCCATCATCAACACCGCTCACCAGAGTGGGGCCTTTGTGTGGTCAGTGACCCTCCACGGACACATCATGATCACCCAAAGTCCATTCTTTACAGAAGGGTTCATTCCATGGGTTTGGACAAATGTACAATGACAGCTAATCATCATTATAATATTGTACGGAGTATTTTCAAGGTCCTGAAAATCCTCTGTGCTCGGCTTCTTCATCTCCCCCTTCCCCGTCTCTGGCAACCACTGGTCTTTTAATTGTCTCCACAGTTTTGTCTTTTCCAGAATGTCATACAGCTGGCTGGAATCATCCAGTACGAAGCCTTTTCAGACTGGCTTCTCTCACTTAGTAATTTAATATGTATTTAAGTTTCTTCCATGGCTTTCCATGGCTTTGATAGCTTATGTCTTTTTAGAGCCCAATAATGTTCCATTGTCTGGATGCACAATTTATTTATCCATTCACCTACCGAAGGGCGTCTTGGTGGCTCGCAAGTTTTGGCAATTATAAATAAAGCAGCCATAAACATCTGTGCACAGTTTTTTGGTATGGACTTAAGTTTCCTACTCCTTTGGGTCAATACCAAGGAGCATGGTTGCTGGATTCTATGGTAACGGTATGTGCAGTTTTGCAAGAAAGTGCCGAATTGCCTTGCAAAGTGGCCACATCATTTCATATTCTTTCCAGCAATGTGCGGAAGTTCCTGTTGCTCCTCCTCCGCCTCAGCATTTTGTGTTGTCAGAGTTCCAGATTTTGGTCATTCTAATGCACTGGTATCTTGTCACTTTTATTTGCATGTCCCTGATGGTATGCACATAAAGCATTTCTCTTCATATGCTTATTTGCCATCTGTGTATCTTCTTTGGTGAGGTGTCTGTTAAAGTCTTTGGCCCGTTTTTTAAACAGCACTGTTTTCTTTTGAATTTTAGTTTTGTGTATATTTTGGATAACACTCCTTTATTAGATGTGTCTTTTGCAAATATTTTCTCCCAGTCTGTGGCTTGTCTTCCCATTCTCTTGACATTGTCTTTTGCAGAGTGTTTTTTGTTTGTTTGTTTTTTGTTTTTGCTTTTTAGGGTTGTGCCTGCAGCATATAGAGGTTCCCAGGCTAGGGGTTGAATTAGAGCTGCAGATGCCAGCCTGCACCCCAGCCACAGCAACATGGGATCCGAGCCGCATCTACAACCTACACCACAACTCACAGGAACGCCTGATCTTTAACCCACTGACTGAAGCCAGGGATCGAACCGTGTCTTCACGGATATTAGTTGGGTTTGTTACTGATGAGCCACAACGGGAACTCCTGGAGAGCAGTTTTTAGTATTAATAATTTCTTTGGCAATTATCATGTTGTAGAATCTTCTGTAGGTCAGGTTTCTTAGGAACCAGTCTCAGAGGCAGACATTTGTGTGCAGGAGGTTTGCTGGGGCGTGTTCTGAGGAGCAACACCTGTGAGAGAGGAGCAGCAGGGCTGGGGCGAAGCAGCGGAATTGTGATGCAGTGGCAACAAAGGCTCAGCCAATCCCCTGGGGAGCTCTGGAGCTGTGACAGAGTGTCCCTAGGCCTCTGCACCTTAACATCAACCCGTTAGTGGATACCGGTTGCCCTGGGAATGAATGGGGTGTAACTTAACCTTGGGTGAAACAGCTCACTCTGCCCAGGGAACTTCCCACGGAGGGACTCGGCTGTGTCAGCAGCCAACACCCCAGCAACTGAGGCCGGAGTGCCTTCATCCTAAAGGAACCTGACAGCCCCTTACAGTAGCTACTACATAATCTGGAAAAGAAAAACTCAAAAATAAAGAAAAAGAGTATAGGGCTTGGAGCTAAAGACTGCTGAGACCCTCCAGGGACTTACTCTGTGATCTTGGGCACATCTTTGGGCCTACGTCTCTCCATATGTACATTGAGGAGGAATTATTAGACCTATTGGGGGCCACGCATACGTCATGATCGCTAGGGAAGCAGATGCTTGGAAGCTGGTCACAGCAACTGGAGAAGACGGGGCTGAAATGCAGCTGAACGATTCAGAGGGGAACCTCTAGTCACAGGGAGTTCATCAAACGAGATGAGGTGGCCCAGCCTACGGGGGCTTTTCTTCAAAGGTGCTTTTCTGAATCATTAGTTTGTAAAATGGCAGAACAGTGTGGAAGCTTCAAGGTCACCTGGACCATCCCTTCATTATACAAAAGAGTTGAGGAACGTGCCCAGTGTCACAGACTGAGTCAACAGCAGAGTCAGGAAGCATCCTCTGTTCCCAGAACCTGGCCCAGTGGTTTCTCAACACCCACGTCGCCTGTTCTTTGAGAGACGGAGGCAAGGCTTGTTTTGGCTCAAAGAAGGAGATACCCCCTGAGGCTAACGTCCCTGAAAGGAAAGCTATTTGAAAAGAGCCAAAATGGAGGGGAAAAAAGGAGAATGAAGGGAAGAAGCTATTGAGCACAGAACTCTGTCAGTCAGGGTAGGACAGGTTCAAAGAGTACTGAGAATATTGGAAGGGCAGAAGTTCTTTTAAAGCAATAAGGTGCAGGAGTTCCCTGGTGGCTCAGCAGGTTAAGGATCCAGTGTTGCCACTGCTATGGTGCAGGTTCCATCCCTGGCCTGGGAACTTCTGCATGCATGCCCTGAGTGTGGTCAAAAACACACAAAGAAAGAAAACAAAACAAAAAAATAAGGTGAAATTAATGGGGCACACGCAGTAAGATTTGATCCTCCATATAGACCTTGGGAGGCTCTCAGAGAAATCCTGTTGTCCAGTTGTTTGATTTTAAATAAACTAGTTAAGAATAAGCTCTAGCCAGAGTGGAAGACTGCTGAGGGACCTCACTATTCACGAGAGCTTTTGGATTTGTGATTGCCCTGTTTTTCAAGTATGTCAAAAGAGCTTTTCAGTTCATCCCGTTCTCAACACCACATCTTCGTTGCTTCCCCAGACCAGGGATGGCTGAGTCCAGAGTTCTTCCCTTTCAATGTCTTTCTTTTCTTTTTTTAGGGCCACACCTGCAGCATATGGAAATTACCAGGCTAGGGGTCCAATCGGAGCTGTAGCTACCAGCCTACACCATAGCCACAGCAATGCCAGATCCGAACTGCGTCCGTGACCTACACCACAGCTCACCTCAATGCCGGATTCTTAACCCACCGATCAAGGCCAGGGATCGAACCCACATCCTTATGGATACTAGTCAGGTTTGTTACCCCTGAGCCACAACAGGAACTCCTCCTCCAACTTCTTAGAACGTGCCTAAGATATGGGCGTAGACCTGAGGGTCAAACTGCTCTTTGTACAGGTATTAAAACGGCATCTCCCCCGCTTTACAATCTCCCTCTCTATCCTACTCTTAAGTTTGGAGCCCTTTAGACATTCTACAGGGCTCCTCATAAACATCTCCTGCTGCAAATCATTAGCTTTCAAATTTCTCCAATTTGAAATTTTGATCTCAAATTCTATATTGTAGCCAGTGGGTACAATTTCTAGTTTTTACCCAAGATGGGTTTCTGTTTCTTGCTCTCCGTGTCATTGGGTGTGGTTTTGGGAAGAAAAAAAAAAAGAGAGAGACAGATTTGTTTTACCCCAACTTTTTTTTTTCCTTAAGGCCACACCCATGGCATATGAAAGTTCCCAGGCTAGGGGTTGAATCAGAGCTGCAGCTGCCGGTCTACACCACAGCCACCACAAGACCAGATCCGAGCTGAGTCTGTGACCCACACCACAGCTCACAGCAGTGCTGGATCCTTAACCCACCGAGTGGGGCCAGGGAACGAATCTGTGTTCTCATGGATACTAGTTAGGTTCGTTACCACTGAACCATAGTTGGAACTCCTACCCTAACTTTGATGCCAGAAGTACCCAGGGTGGGGGGATTATATATTCGTTTTATTTTCAAGTATTAAAGCTTGAAGATAAATCATCAGTTTCCATGGTCAAGATTCCCAGTTTTTTTCTTTCTTTCTTTCTTTCTTTCTTTCTTTCTTTCTTTCTTTCTTTCTTTCTTTCTTTCTTTCTTTCTTTCTTTCTTTCTTTTCTTTCTTTCTTTCTTTCTTTTCTTTCTTTCTTTCTGTTAGCTGCATGTTGACATTCCCAGGCCAAGGATAAAATCCACACTGCAATTGCGTGCCTGCACCACAACTGTGGCAACACCGGATCCTTAACCTGTTGCACCACAAGGGAATTTTCCCCAGTTCCATTTTTAATTCCTCTTCCATAGAGAAAGGCGTCATCCTGCATTTGGTCTGTATTCTTTGGTATATACTCATAAACCCTTGATATCTTTTGTGTGATTTAAAAAATATATATGGGAGTTCCCGTCGTGGCGCAGTGGTTAACGAATCCGACTAGGAGCCATGAGGTTGCGGGTTCGGTCCCTGCCCTTGCTCAGTGGGTTAACGATCCGGCGTTGCCGTGAGCTGTGGTGTAGGTTGCAGACGCGGCTCGGATCCCGCATTGCTGTGGCTCTGGCGTAGGCCGGTGGCTACAGCTCCGATTCAACCCCTAGCCTGGGAACCTCCATATGCCGAGGGAGCGGCCCAAGAAATAGCAACAACAGCAACAACAACAACAACAACAAAAATATATATATATGAATACTTCATACTACATGTTTATACCACCAATCTGATTTTCTGAACAAACTTTTCTGTGGTATGTCTCCATAGATTTACATAGATTTGTATAAATTTATTTTTATTTTTCTATAGTATATCAAGATATGAAAATTTAACCATTTCACAAATAAGGGCTCTCTTGATTGGTCTCAATTTCTGACCCTTTGGAACCATCTTACAATAAACATCTTAATATACGTATTAAGTTCCCATTGGCAAATATTTTGTCTTTCTTATATATCTGGAAGGAAACTTGCTAAATTATAGCTTGTGTGAATTTTCAGTTTTATTAGGCATTCTTCTAAGTGGCTGTACCAATTTACACTTCCGTCAGCAAACTATTAGAGTCTCTGAGAGTTTATATTGTAGACTTTTAATTCTTGCCATTACAATGGGTAAAAATGCTTGTTTTTTTTTTTTTTTCTCCTTGTGTTTTTAGGGCCACACCCGTAGCATATGGAAGTTCGCAGGCTAGGGGTTGAATCGGAGCTGCAGCTGCTGGCCTACACCACAGCCACCGACCTACACCACAGCCACAGCAATGCAGGATCTAAGCCTTGTCTGCGACCTACACCACAACTCATGGCAATGCCAGATCCTTAACACACCGATAGAGGCCAGGGATCGAACCCGAAACCTCATGATTACTAGTCGGTTTCGTTTCTGCTGAGCCACGACAGGAACTCCGAAAATGGTTGTTTTAATTGTCTTTTTCTTTAAAACTAGTGAGATCGAAGCTCTTTATATGTCTGTATTGGACATATACTACCTCTTCTTTGCTTATTATATTCATAATTGATTTTTCTAAGAGGTGGGCTGCTTTTCTTTTCTTTTTTTTTTTAGGTCTTTTTTTTTGGCTTTTCCAGGGCCGCACCCGCAGCATATGGAGGTTCCCAGGCTAGAGGTCCAATCAGAGCTATAGCTGCCAGCCTACACCACAGCCACAGCAACTTGGGATCCGAGCCGTGTCTGTGACCTACACCACAGCTCACTGAAATGCCAGATCCTTAACCTACTGAGTGAGGCCACCAGGGATCGAACCTGCAACTTCATGGTTCCTAGTCGGATTCATTAACCACTGTGCCACGACAGCAACTCCATGCTTTTCTTAACTAATTTGTAGAAATTCTTCGAATATTTTCTTTCTTTCTTTTTTTCCCTGAATTTTTTTTTTTTTTGGCCACGCCAGCAGCATGCAGAAGTTCTGGAGCCAGGGATTAAAACTGCGCCACAGCAGTGATCTGAGTCAAAGCAGTGACAATACTGGATCCTTAACCCACTGAGCCACAAGAGGACTCTTCCACATATTTTCTATTCCCTTTTTTTTGTTTTTCATTTTTTGTTTTTGGCCAATATGTGCAGCGGCTTGATGTGGGATCTCGGTTCCCAGACCAGGGCTGCAGGGGTGAATGTGCCAAATCCTAACCTGGGAACTTTTTCCCTCTAGTCTGTTTTTTTTGTCTGTTGTGATAGTTCCAAATATTCACTTCTGATCTACTGATTATCTTTCAACTCTCTTGTATTTGTCATTTTTGAGGTTGATGGAGTTAAATTTATCAGTCATTTTCTTAACTCTGTGCCTTTTACTTACCCTAAGATGAGTCTGGCATTTATTGAGCCGCTACTATACAACAATTACTGGGCTCTTTCTTTCTTTCTTTCTTTCTTCCTTTCTTTCTTTCTTTCTTTCTTTCTTTCTTTCTTTCTTTCTTTCTTTCTTTCTTTCTTTCTCTCTCTCTCTCTCTTTCTCTCTCTTTCTCTCTTTCTTTTTTTGCTTTTTTAGGGCCACACCCACCACATATGGGTAAAATTGGAGCTGGAGCTATAGCTGCTGGCCTACACCACAACCATAGGAATGCGGGATCCGAGCCACATCTGCAGCCTACACCACAGCTGGTGGCAATGCCGGATCCCTAACCCACTGAGCAAGGCCAGGGATCGAACCTGCATCCTCATGGATCCTAGTCAGGTTTGTTACACGCTGAACCATGAAGGGAACTCCTTACTGGGCTATTTCTTTCACATGTTTTCACCTCTAATTCTCAAAACTTTATGAAATTGTCATTGATATTATTGTTTCGATGTTATAGATGACAAACTGAGGCTCAGTGGGGCCAAGTCATTGTCCCCAATTATAGATGCAGGACTTATACCTATATTTTCTTGGCTTCAAAACACTTTTCTGTGTCTACTTCACAGGTTTGGGGAGAACTCCCCCCCCCCCCACATATAGATATTGTCTTCTTCTTCTTCTTCTTTTTTTTGTCTTTTTGTCCTTTTTAAGGCCACTTCTGCAGCATAGGGAGGTTCCCAGGCTAGGGGGTGAATCGGAGCTGTAGCCACCAGCCTACGCCACAGCCACAGCAGAAAGGATCCAAGCCGTGTCCGCGACCTACACCACAGCTCATGGCAATGCCGGATCCTTAACCCACTGAGCAAGGCCAGGGATTGAACCCGAAACCTCATGGTTCCTAGTCAGATTCCTTAACCATTGAGCCATGACGGGAACTCCCAGATATTGTCTTCTTCTTCTTCTTTTTTTTTTGTCTTTTTGTCTTTTTGCTATTTCTTTGGGCCACTCCCGCGGCATATGGAGGTTCCCAGGCTAGGGGTTGAATCGGAGCTGTAGCCACCGGCCTACGCCAGAGCCACAGCAACGCGGGATCCGAGCCGCGTCTACAACCTACACCACAGCTCACGGCAACGCTGGATCGTTAACCCACTGAGCAAGGGCAGGGACCGAACCCGCAACCTCATGGCTCCTAGTCGGATTCGTTAACCACTGCGCCACGACGGGAACTCCCCAGATATTGCCTTCTTTATCTTACCCCTCATATCCTAGACCAGACTCAATGAATCAAGGAAGATGGAATTTCAGAGAAAACCTTGAGCATTTATTTATTTGCCAATCAACAGACATTTCCTGCCATGTACCAAACTTCACGTTGGATACTGGGAATACACAGGTAAAATATTCAAAACTTGGCCCCCAACGAAGTATAGGTCACAAAGCCACATCTTCACCGAGGTGTTTTCATTTTTTTCAGGCTTGGGGAAAAAAGAAATCCCCAGACCACATGGACCGGAAAGTCCTAACCATATTGAACTGGCAAGGATACATCTGAGGAGAGAAAATAAAGCAGAGCCTCAGCACAGGAGCAATATAAGTGAGCCTTCTCTGTTTCCCACCAAGAAGGTCCTTCTGCCACCAGACTAAATTCCTTGGGATAAGTAGGGAGAGAGCATGGTGCTGGAATAGTTGAAATGATGCTGGTCTTTGATCTAGAAATTGGGGGAAAAAAATCCAGGCTTTTCACTGACACTACGCTGCAGTCTTTCTTCTGGTAAATCCAAGGCACTGGGCCAGAGCTACATCTGTACCTCTTACTAGTTTCCTGTGGTTCCAGATAACACAGCCAATTGGGGCCATAACCAAAGCAACATTCTTCCAATGCACACAGCACTTCAAGTCTTAAAAAGCACTTTTACACTTAGTATTTCTGTGGATAAAATCGTGACCATTTTACAGATGGGGAAACTGAGGCTAAGAAAAAGATAGAGTCAGTTTTTCATAGTCATACATTCAGTCAGAGGCAGAGATGCCATTAAACGATAGACCTTTTGCCCCTTGTATCATGACTTCTTCCTCCTGGCTTATTCCAAAAATCCTTCTTTCCCCAGGACCCAACTGGACCTGTCACAGATGACCTTCAGGGCTTCTTATCTAGAGAACTCTAGGGAGTGAAGGAGGTTGAGGGGCAGAGGATCTGCTTGGTGGAATGAGCAGTGCTGGGAGACATCAAGCATCCTTCTTCACACGCAAGGGCCCCAGGAGGGTGAGACTATAGGATCCAGGGGGCATGTGGATCTTGCCAGATCTTCTCCTTACCTTTTACCGGCTGGACACATATGTTCCCACATATACCCTTGCAGCACTTGAGACCATTCAGGCAGTTGCTGTCATTCTGGCAGTGGTCTATGGGGTTGAGCATCTTACACTGGCCAGTGACCACAGGACACTTCCCAGGATTGACCTTAACTGGTAAAAACAAGGCCACAACTTCACTTCCTGGACATCACTCAAGCTCCCACCCTGATCCTATGAGGTTCTTCCTCAACCTCAGGACCCAAACTAAGGCCAGTGCATGTCCTAAAGGAGATTCCTCCCCACCAAGGGCGCCCCAACCAGTGCTGTCAGTGTCTAACAGACAGACTGATTCATTAATTGATTGACTGGTTAGCTGGTTGACGGGCTCACCAACTGACCCACTGCCTACCTGAGAATACAGAGCTAGGGGTGGAGGAGCCTTGGCTCTGCCCCACCCTCCAGCCCAGTTCAGAGGAGCCCCCTCCACTTTTTCAAGATGCATGTCCTCAAGTTCAAATCTCCCAGGTCTCCCTTCTTAGGACTCTACTTCCTCACCTGACTTTGATGGGTTTACAGGATCCAAGCATTTGATGCCACAAGTGCCACGGCAGCATTTTTGCCTCTTTGGACACTGCCAGTCATTCTGGCATTCAGGGGGTTCATATACCAGGCACATTGCAGGGCGTATGAAGGGGCAGGATCCACGTTTAGTTTTTCCTGAAGGATAACAACAAAGGAGGAAGAAACAGCTGAGGTTGAGTCATGACCACAGTCCTGGACAAGGGACCAGCTTCCCAGGAGAGGAGAGAAAACCCAACCCAGGAGGCTGACCCCAAAGGAATGAAAGGAGCCATAAGGATTCCAGTTTCAAGGCAAGGGTGGAGCAGTGCCAAACTCAGCCAACCACTCAACCAAAAGAGAGACAATGGCACAAAAGAGAAAGGTATGGATGATGGTGTGCTGCTGGATGTTTTAAGAGGGAGACTTTGCAGCATCTGCAGACTCCCAGGGTGTAAACAGTCCCACCGTGGCTAATTTCAAGCTACCAATGGGACATCAACTAGCTCTCATAAATCTTGCAGATTTTACAGCCAGCCGTTTCAAGCCAGCATAAACCAGCTCCAGTAAGTGGCTGAATAGAGCCCATGAACAAATGTTCCAGGCCCAAGGCTGGCTGGGAGGGAGAAAGAGAAGGGCAGTGAGAGCAGCAGAGGCAACGCATCAGAGATTAA
Organism: Phacochoerus africanus; assembly: GCF_016906955.1. Classification (NCBI taxonomy): domain Eukaryota; kingdom Metazoa; phylum Chordata; class Mammalia; order Artiodactyla; family Suidae; genus Phacochoerus; species Phacochoerus africanus. The sequence continues at coordinate 15,586,712 of NC_062546.1, forward strand.
ACAAAAGAAAAAAGATCCACTGAGAAGCACATCGAGAAAGTGAGTGACCATTAAGCAAGAAACATTAAGAGAAAAAGACAACAATTTAAAACATTAAAATAGAGACCAAATTAACATGGCAGGAAAGAAGAAGAAGAATAAAAAAAACACAGTAAAGAAGGTTCTATAGAGAAAGAAAAATAAGAAATACAGGAGTTGGAATAAACAAGTCCATCTGATAAAAGGTAGATTTTTAGAAACTTTCTTAGTTGAAGTCCTCAGAGAGAAGCTTGAAATTAGGGGGCATAGACCAGACCATTGGAAAGATGCCTTGACGGTCAGCTCTCGGTCTCAAAAGAAGAGGCTGTTCCCACAATGAGCCACCACTGACTGTGGTACCTGGATGTGGCTTGAAAGACTCCAACTCCTCTTCGCCAGCCCCTTTCACAGCCCAGGACATCAGGAATCCAGAGGCAAATATCACCAGGAAGATGAAAAGGCTGCTGGGCTTCATCGTGAGGGCAGGTGGGGCTGTGGTGGCCTGTGGCAGCTTCCCCCTTTATACCTCCTCCTATGGGTGCGGCTCCCCTCAGAATTGCCTTGAACCCTCCCAGCTGCTATTTCATAAGCAGGAAATTTGGCTAAGGACTGTGACCCCATAGTGTTTATGGCTCTTTTCTGCCCTTAGGCAAGAACCTGAGGCCCGGGAAGGGAAATGGAGGACTTGGAGGGGGAGGTGTCACCAGGCTGGTCAGGATGCCATTCTGGGACACCTTAGGGGACCCTGCACCACCCACCTTTGGGGTGGAGTAGGGAGGGGCAAAGAGGGCAGAACAGAAAGACATGGCAAAGGAGCTTCTTTGAAGCCTGGAACAGTCAGCAAGCTGGGGCCTCTCAAAGTGTCCTGATTTTGCCACACTCCTGGGCTCTTGGGGATTGCCACATTCGCTGTGAACTCACCACCGCCCGGAGTCACTCCCTTCCCCAAACATCAGGTGACTTTTCTCTTACTCTCTCCTGACCTGTTTTGATGTACTACCTACAGGGCAGTCACACAGAGAAGCCTTGATGAATGACAGGTGAGGAGGGGACAGCAATCGAAACCGTTTTGGGCCCCAGCCTTCCCAGCTGTGAAGTGGGCATGATAGTGGCTGACTGAGTCACTGAGGAGGATTCGAGTCAAAGAGGGTGGAAGGACAGTGAAGCATGAGCAACTACCGCTTAGCTCTGTGGCCGGAAATGAAATCGGTGTGAAGGGAATCACATTTGAGTTACTTTTTTTTTTTTAATTTTTGTGGGTCTTTTTTTGTCTTTTCTAGGGCCGCACCTGCAGCATATAGAGGTTCCCAGGCTAGGGGTCGAATCGGAGCTGTGGCTTCCAGCCTACGCCACAGCCACAGCAACGCCAGATCCGAGCCATGTCTGTGATCTACACCACAGCTCATGGCAACACCGGATCCTTAACCCACTGAGCAAGGCCAGGGATCGAACCTGCAACCTCATGGTTCCTAGTCAGATTCGTGAACCCCTAAGCCATGACGGGAACTCCACATTTGAGCTACTTTTCTTGAGATAAACCGATGGGGCTCTTTTTTAGCAGTCAGAGAAATAGCCAGTTAAGAGGGGTTGCCATTTAACATACTCAAAAAATTCTCTCACACCCCCAAATTACCCCCACTGCTCTTTCATGATTATAATGGGCATTTATTGGACCATGGCTACATGGTGAGAAGTTCGTATAGGACAGTTCTAAACAGGAAGTTCTAAATATCAAAAGGAAACCTATTAAGTCAGAAGGAGAAAGACAAATGCCACATGATATCACTTATATCTGGAATCTAATATACGGCACAAATGAACCTAGCAACAGAAATAAACAAACTCATGGACATGGAGAACAGACTTGTGGTTGCCGGGCCGGGGGAGAGACTGGGCGTTTGGGGTTAGTAGATGCAAGCTGTTTCATTTGGGGGTGGAGAAGAAATGAGAGTCAGCTGTATAGCACAGGGAACTATATCTGATCACTTGTGGTGGAAGATGATGGAGGAAAATGTGACAAAAACGAAAGAATAGGGATGCATGGCTGGGTCACTTTGCTGTGCCAGAAATTGACAGAACATTGTAAATCAAGTATGATCAAATATTTTTTAAAAAGGGTGCCTATTAAGGTGAAACCAAGAAAAAAATGCACAAAATACAGAAAATAGAATGTAGAGGAGGAAAAGGGAGTCCCCATGATGCTGGTGACAGACCATCTCAGAGTGACAGCTGAGTGCCAGAAACACAGACAGGACAAACTAGCAGTTACAGTGGGGAGAGGGGTTGGGGGAGGGGCAAAAAGGGGTAGAGGATTAAGAGGCATAAACTATTATGTGTAAAATAAGCTACAAGGCTGTATTTTACTACACAGGGAACATTGCTAATATTCTATAACCATAAGAGGAGTATACCACTTAAAACTGTGAATACTGTCTTGTACCCCTGTAACATGTAATATTTTACATCAATGACAACAAAAAACATTTTTTTAGGGGTTCCCTTGTGGAGTAGCTGGTTAAGTACTTGGCATTGACACTGCAGCCGCCCAGGTTGCTGCTGTGGTAAGGGTTTGATCCTTGGCCCAGGAATTTCTGCATGCCATGGATGTGGCCCCCCCCAAAATTTTAAAGACACTCAAGGAGAAAAAAATAAAAATAAAAGCATTGTAATTCTCTTTTATTTATTTATTTATTTTTTTGTCTTTTCTAGGGCTCTACCTGCGGCATATGGAGGTTCTCAGACTAGGGGTCCAATCGGAGCTGTAGCCACCGGCCTATGCCAGAGCCACAGCAACGCGGGATCCGAGCCGAGTCTACGACCTACACCACAGCTCAAGGCAACGCCGGATCCTTAACCCACTGAGCAAGGCTGGGGATTGAACCCGCAACCTCGTCGTTCCTAGTCAGATTCGTTAACCATGGAGCCATGATGGGAACTCCTATTTTTTATTTTTTAAATACTTATTGAATGTTATTACATTTATAGGTGTACAACATCATCACAACCAAATTTTACTGCATGTACATCCCTGTAATTCTCTTTTTAAAAGAAGAAGAAACAAAAAATAAAAAACAAAAAACCCCCAGAACTACCAGTCCAGATTGGAGAAGGTCAGAGGGCTCCAGGAACTTCATCTTCTGGAAAGTGAAATTAAAGGAATATCTGGCACATATGAATACACAACGAGGAGATATGGGCAACTGGTGCAGAGTTTGTGGTTGAATAGGTGATATGTACACGGAAAACCAAGCAAGTGCAAAACTACACAATTTTTTCACATCAGAAAAAAAGTTAAAAGTTATACCAGGCTCAGCAGAAATGAATCGGACTAGTATCCATGAGGACGCAGGTTCGATCCCTGGCCTTGTTAAGTGGGTTAAAGATCTGGTGTTGCTATGAGCTGTGGTGTAGGTCGCAGATGCAGCTCAGATCTGACGTGGCTATGGCTGTGGCTGTGGCTGGCAGCTGCAGCTCAGATTCAACCCCTAGCCTGGGAACTTCCATAAAAGACAAAAAAAAAAAAAAAAGTTGTGCCAGAAAGGAAGAGTAGTTTGGTTGACTACAGAGCGACAGTGTTGACACAGTGCTAATGCTGTAAACAGTAGCGCTGACCAAATCACAATGACCCCATTAGGCTGATGGGAAGAAGGCGGGTAGAAGGGCGAGCCTGCATTCCAGAGGTGCAGGGAGCAAACAGATGGGCAGAAATCTCCTTTTCAGTTCTAGGAAGTCAATGGGTTTTGTCTAAAAGCGAAAAGGCAAGAAGTAGCGTGGTTATTACAAGATGTCACATAAAGAGTATTCCTTAGACAGGGAGCTCTGGGCTAAGTTGATAAACTAAAAGTGGTTTCCTCCAGGGGGAGGTGGTGGTAAGCAACCGTGATGTATCACAAATGCTTTGTAAAACGAGGCTTTGTAATCTATCTGCATGCATAACTTTGACAAGAATAAAACAAATATTGCCAAAAGAGAACCTACCATCCCACATAGTTCCCCACAAAGATGCACAATCACCCAGGTAAAGCACTAAGCACTATTCTTCTTGCAAGAAATTTCCTTTGTACATAAGACCCTCTGAGTTGGAAGCCCCTTTTCGGTTCCCCAACTGACTCTGCACTTAGCACTTTTTTTTTTTTTTTGTATTTTCTAGGGCCGCACCCTCAGCATCTGGAGGTTCCCAGGCTAGGGGTCGAATTGGAGCTGTAGCTGCCAGCCTACACCACAGCCACAGCCATGCCAGATCCGAGCCGCGTCTGGGACTTACACCACAGCTCACGGCAACGAGCTGAGCGAGGCCAGGAATTGAACCTGCCACCTCCTGGTTCCTAGTCAGATTTGTTTCTGCTGCGCCACCACAGGAACTCCAAGGCTGCAGTCAGATTCTTAACCCACGGTGCCACAGCGGGAACTCCCATGTGAATCCATTTCTGCACTGTGCATTGATCTGCATGTGTATTCTTTAGTCAAAACCACAATGCCTTCATTAGTATAGGCTATAGACTGAATGTGTTCCTTCGAAATTCCTGTGTGGAAGCCGGAAGGCCCCAATGTGGTGGGATTAGGAATTGGGCCTGTAAGAGTGATTAGGTCCTGATGGTGGAGCCCTCATGAAGGGGATTTGTGTCATTATAGGAAGAGATGTGCATGAGATGATCTTTCTCTCTCTGCCAGGATACGGCCACTCGGTGACCATCTGCAAGCCAGGAAGAGGACCATCGCCAGACACCAAGTCTACCAGTGCTTTGAGTTTGCACTTTCCAGGCTCCAGAACAGTGAAAAGTAAATTTCTGTTGTTTAATCTGCCCAGTGTATGGTATTTTCTTCTAGCAACCTGAGCAGATTAAGACCTGGAGTCAGCCTTGATTTCAGCCAAACATTTTTGGCTATTGTTTCTCATTAGAGTTTATAGCTAAGCCTGTTTGTGTCCATAATCCCAGAGCACTCTCCATTCTAGTATATGCCAGTGGCATCTACCCTAAGCCTAGGATAGGCAGCTGGAGGGCTTTCAGGAAGCGGCCTTCAGCCAATGACACACGGGAGCTGAAGGGTAAATACCTCATCTCTCTTATCCAGGGTGGGACATTTCAAGGCAAGGTCTACAACATCTTGAGACGTTTCCAACAGGATGAACCCCCGTTGCCCACAGCAGTAAACTTCTCAGCACAGCCTCCTTTGGCTTCTTCCCATTCCTCTTCTCACAAACCCATTCCCTGAATAATGCTTCCTGGATCACTTCCCAGATAACGTGGTTGTCCTCAAACTATTGCCCCTGGATCTGCTTCCAGGAGAGCTCAACCAAGCATATATCCCAGCATCGAGCTCAGTAATAGGCACGTGCAGACGGCAATTGTCGTCAGAAGGAGGATAACATCTGCAGAGTTCGGGAACCCGACACACAGCGTGTGTGGAATGATTGAAACAATGAACGGTTCATTGAGTGAAGCAAGGAAGGAGGCCAGAAAGCATGAGCTACGCTCCAATCCCTCCCTCCCAATCAGGCTAGTCCTTGGGGACACTCATCCACTTCCAGCTTTGTTCCTTTCGCATATTTGGCAAAGTTTCTCAGAAAAATTCCAATAACGTCCAAGGGGAATGGAGAATTCCTTCACCATGAGGCTGGTGATTTGATGTCGTGACCGAGTGCCAACGAGGTGGTGGTGGATGACAAGGCCGAAACCTGCGGAAAAGGGCCAGAAGACAGAGGCTGGGAAAACCAGTGAAAACTGGGAGGAACAGGTCACCCACACCCCCCTCTCCACTTGTGGTTTCCTGGATGACAATTGTGGCATCAGATCTCCTCCCATGAGAAATGAGCTTCACAGATGAATTCCTTCCTCTGGGGATTTCCCTCCCTGGCTCTTTCCAAATGGAGCTTTTGAAGTTTATATAAGGTTGGAATGCCTTCTCCAACATCCCCGCAATAAACCTGTACTGCGTTGTGCCATTGGGACTTTGCCATTGTTTTTTTTTGTTGTTTTGTGTGTGTGCATGTGTTTAGGGCCGCACCCTTGGCATATGGAAGTTCCCAGACTAGGGGTCCAATTGGAGCTGTAGCTGCCAGCCTACACCACTGCCACAGCCACGCCGGATCCGAGTCGCGTCTATGAACGACACCACAGACCATGGCAATGCTGGATCCTTAACCCACTGAGCAAGGCCAGGGATCAAATCTGTGTTCTCATGATACTGGTTCTTATCAGGACTAACTGGGAAATTCCCCATTGTTTGTTAATGCAGCACTAAGTACCTGAATAGTAATCCTATCATGATTATGTGGGTACTTGAATATGTATTTGGCCTCATAAATAATTGTATATGCAAATTGAATGGGGCATCCATTTTCATATGCCAGACTGACAAGAGTTTTAAAGCCTGGCAATATATTATTAAGTTATGGGGAAACAGAGACTCATATACTGCTGGTAGGAGGGGAAATTGGTCCATCCACTTGGCAGAGTGACTTGCTTTTTTCCTGCAAGAACAGCCCAACCCTGCCAGAAGGAGAAACCTAAAAGCAATTTGAATTCTAAGTATCGTCCACCCTTCTAGGTTCTTCTGGCTAATCTATGAATTAAGTTGACCTGAGACAGAGTAACAGGAGAAAATCAAACAAAAGCTTAATAACAGGTGTAGACGGGAGAGACCCAGGAAAAAAAAAACAAGTAACTCACCAAAGTGGCTGAAGCCCTAACCTTAAATCCTGTCTTCAGCTAAAGACAAAGGAGGGTGTTGGGGGCAGTGGTTTGGGAAGTCAGAGGGGAGGAAGGCCCTTGACAAAGAGATGGAAAAGCGAATGCTTGGTAAACAAATGTTTGCCAGGCCCTACGGAAATAATGGACACAGAGAGGAAACAGACTTTGCTAGATTCCTCCCTGTCTACACAGCCGGTTCATACTGCTGTGGTCTCTGGGGGCAGCTCCCTTCCTGAACCAGGTCCTCCATCTCCATTTCTTTTATTTTTATTTTATTTATTTATTTACTGAAGTATAGTTGATTTATTATGTTGTGTTAGAATACACACACACACTCATATATTCTTTTTCCGATTCTTTTCCCTTATAAGTTATTAAAAATACAGAGTATAGTTTTGCTGTGCTAGACAGCAGGTCCTTGTTGGTTACCTATTTTTAACAGTGTGTATCTGTTAATCCTAAACTGATTTGCCCTTCCTCCCACCTCTTTCCCCTTTGGTAACCATGAGCTTGTTTTCTATGCCTGGGAGTTTATTTCTGTTTGGCATATACATTCATTTGTATCATTTTTTAAAAGATGTGGTATAGACATCTCTATATCTACACACACACACACACACACACACACACACACACACACACACACACACACACACACCGGAATATTACTCAGCCATAAAAAAGAATGAAATAATATCCTTTGCAGCAACATGGATGGACCTAGAGATTATCATACTAAGTGAAGAAAGCCAGAGAGAGAAAGACAAATTTCAAATGATATCACTTATATATGGAATCTAAAAAAAACCGAAGTCTACATTTCTTTAAGGCAGTCAGAGGGAAGGTCAAAGTTTCTTCTTGAGTCTTTTGGGCCTTAAAAGTAACCAGCCTAAACAATTATTCAGGGGAGCTTGTTTATAGAACAGAAACAGACTGACAGATTTCAAAAGCAATCTAATGGAAACCATCAGGGGCAGGGAGGAGTAACTGGGAGGGTGGGAGTAACATATACACACTATTGTGTAGAATAGATGATTAATGGGAACCTACTGTACAGCTCAGGGAAATCTACTCAATAGTTTGTAATAACTACATGGGAAAAAAGAATGGAGATACACACACACACACACACACACACACGGCTGATTCACTTTGCTGTACACCTGAAACTAATAGAACATTGTAAGTCAACCATGCTAATAAAATTTTAAAAAGGAAAAAAAAAATCACCCTAAATGAATCCTCATTGCAAAGAGGCAAAATCTGGGGAGGCAAATTTTCTCCGCCACAATATATGCAGCTCAGGGGAAAAGCATGTCCACTGGCACGAGGATTCAGGCTGCAGGAGAGAGATTTTCTGCCATCCACTCCTGCCACCAGGTCAGACTCTATTAATCACAGACGCGGGGTGTGTAGAGAGAAGCATGTGCTTTTTATTCATTCTCTGGTTGAAACACATCTTCTGTGCCCAGCCCTCTTCTGGGTGCCAAGGACACACAAAAGACCAGGCACAAAGGAAGTATTCATGGTAGAACCAAGGCCTTATTTTGGAAAGCCCGATATTCCAGGTTTCATGGGAACGGACTCCCGGGATCACTCGCACCAGGAACCCTCGGCTTCACCACACGGCAATAATCCACCTGCAGAAAAAACATTCGATCGGAGCTTCCACTCATGGGGCAGGCACCTTACCTCCAGATCCTCCACCTCAAGAGGGACCCTTGGCCGTCAAGCTCCAAGGCCGCTTGGGGCAGGAAAGAAGACGCATGCGGTGGCAAAATTAAAGAATTTCTGGTGTAGGGTCAGTCTGAGCTGCTTACTGACTTAGGATTCTCATTGGTAAAGTCAGGACATCAGCTGAAGGAGTCTTGAGAGGCCCCCAGCTCTGGTGGTGCTCCTGGGCTTTAATCCGAACATCCCCTAGAATCCAGAGAAGGAAATCTGTGCCCACCCACAGCCCTTTAGGGATGTGGTCCTCATGAAGATGATTATGGCCATTTTGCAGAGGGGAAAACTGAGGTTCACAAAGACCCATTCATCCTTCCTCGTCATGCTGTAAGCGAGAAGCTGTTTTTATTCCAGTTCAAGGCTCCCGTGTCCTGGACCATGGCTGTCTGCTTCCGCCTCAGTTCAAGGTGACCTTCCTTCCAGGGCCTCAGAAGGGTCTGGGAGAAAGCGCTGTCCCAGGGAACCCTGTGGGAATCCTTGCCTGGGACGAGGGTGGTGCGAATTATTTGGAGGCCTTGCAGAGGCTCTGCCAGCAAAAACAAGGCAGGCAGCCCCTCCCCACGGGTCTGGGGAACTGGAATTCTGAGGCCAAGTGGATTGAAGGACTTTGATCTGGGCTTGGACCATCCTCCTCTTCCACGGGGTAAATTCATCTCTTCCTACCCAGGACTTCTGCAACCCTTGCGAGCACACCTGCCCTGGCTGTCACTGACATTCATCTCTGTAGCAGGAGGACCTTTCTTCTGCACTTGCTTTGTGGCCCCAGACAACTTCCAAACTTCTCCCTAACTAGAGAGAGAGCAGGGCTCCAGATCACAGTCTAGAAGCTACCTCCTGACCCACTCAAAGCTCCTCTCTCCTGGCGCTGGTCCCAAAGATGTCTGAGATGGGAGCAATGCCCGGGGCAGTGGGGTGGCCTGTTGTGCTGAACACCGCAGGTGCCCATGCCCAGGTCCCTTCAATACCTTTGGTTGTGTCGGTATGGCTATGACCTTGATTATTGTTCTGCTGTTAAGGGCTGACTCTGAGATTTTCTTCAGAGGTGTGTTCTCGAGCTGCTGCAGCCTCCTTGTCCAGATGGAGAACCAGAAATGCCTGGGAGTTGATGTCATCTCCCCTTAGCTCTGAGACAATGTCTGACCTGTGTGGGAGTACAAAATCCCTGTGTTAGGCTTCTAAGATCCCTGTGCAGCCAGGCTGAGGCTGGGACTTCCTCTGAAATCGCCCCATCGCCTGGCGTCTTTTCCTCTTTCCTGGGTACTCTTGAGCCCTTGGCACAAGTCAGCTTGGAGGAGAACCCACCATGATTCCAATACTGCTTAAAGGATCCCAAAATGTAGAAAATAATAAGTTCCCAGCTCTTTTTACAAAGCATTAAAAAGACGCCCAAACTTGGCAAAAACCACATAATAAGAGAAAACTACAAGTCAGTTTCACTGGCGAAGATTAAGTCCAAAATCCAAAATTATGGTAGCAGAGCTAGAGCCCAGAGTTCCTGGTTTCAAGTCTTGTGCTTTCTTTGACCAAATAGTGGGCACCTAATGGAGCCCTGGCAGAGCAGCGCTGGCACTGTGCTACTCTGGGCCTCACCACAGGTGGAGGCCAGTAGAAGGGCTTGGAGCCCTGCCAAGCCTCGCAGTGCTGCTCAGAGCCTTGTATCCTCTCTTGTAATTCTTTTCTCCCCTGTTTCCTATCACCAGCCAAGCACCTGGCCTGGAGAGCTGCCGTTTTGGGGGGACCAGAGGTAGTGAGAGAAGGAAGGGGCTAGGCAGCATGACAGGTGCTGCTTTCAATTCCTCTGCAGCTCCTCCCCATTGTATTTCCCCAGTTTAAGCATTGGTCCTGGCAGCTGCAGAAATGTCAGTCCCCCAGGTTGGCAGCCGCCACAGGTAGCTGCCTGGGGGGCCTGGCAGCCATGGGGCAGAGGCTGAAAGGCAGAAGGACTCTGGGTCTTGTCTTCAGCTCCCCTCCTCATTGCAACAGTGATGTTCCCTCCCTCGCTCCCCCCTTTTCCCAGAGCTAATACGCAGGTGCTATTATTCAGAAAAAACTGGTTTGCTTTGGCCAACAGCGAGATTTCTTCTCATCTGCCCTACCTATTGTGTAGCCTGTTGTGCTGAAACTGGCTTCTCTGGCTTTCAGAGCCCTGAAATGAAGAGAAACAGGATCTGTCTCTACCTAGCACAGCAAATAGTTACAGAAATTGTCAAAGCTCGTGGGAGTTCCCATCGTGGCACAGTGGAAATGAATCCAACTAGGAACCATGAGGTTGCGGGTTCGATCCCTGGACTTGCTCAATGGGTCAAGGATCCGGCATTGCCATGAGCTGTGGTGTAGGTCGCAGATGTGGCTCGGATCTGGCGTGGCTGTGGCTGTGGCTCCAATTCGACCCCTAGCCCGAGAACCTCCATATGCCGAGGGTGTGGCCCCAGAAAGATAAGAAGACCAAAAAAAAAAGAAAAGAAAAAAAGAAAGAAATTGTCAGAGCCCTCATAAACCCCTCTGGCTTGAGGAGAGCGTGTACTTGCAGGTGCTGCCTGCCTTGCCCTGGCTGAATGCTCTCCCTCTGCCTGCCCTCCTTGAACTTGGGGCCTGGGGACTGAGCCTTTCGAGGCCAACACGCTCTCCTGCAGGGGCTGCTCCCGAGTGTACCCTCCTTCCTCTCCCCAGATCAGGTGTCTCTGGCACAGGGCTGGCCCCAGGCTCCCATGCAGAGCTGCTGAGCATCCCGCCCTGCACCCTGGAAGCTGAGGATGCTCTCATCAGAGCTCTAAAACGGCTGTGGAAGGTGCCCCTGGCTGTAGCCCAGCAGAGGCTGAAGCAGCAGGTGGAGGGCAGTGGTTCTCCTAAGTAGGAGCCCTGGGGCTGGCCGGGCCAGGCCAGGCCAGGGTTTGGACCTAATGGCTTTGACTAAATCATTCCCATCTCCCTTCTTTCCGCAAAAGGGGGAGCCAGCATCACTCACTCTCATTCTGCTCTGACCTTGAAGGGGGTGGTGGTGGCCTGGCTTCTGGAATGGACAGAGCCCGCCATGGAAAGGGCTGGGGTTAGGAGGAGGTGGGGGCACTGCCTGTGGAAGGTAGGATTAAGTCATTAGCTCAGTGACCTCCTAGGGTTTTGATGCACTCTGTTCTCATCCTACCGCTGGTTTGGTAATGATCTGTCTGCAAGTCCCGGAGAGCAACAGCGCAGCTCTGCCTGATGCTCTCATTAAAATCTATGCAGCCATCAAGCCCAAGGTGGGGTTCATAGATGCAGACTATTGCCTTTGGAATGGATAGGCAAGGAGATCCTGCAGTGTAGCCCTGGGAACTATGTCTAGTCACTTATGCTGGAGCCTGCTACGGTGAGAAAAACGATTGTATACTTGTATGTGTAACTGGGTCACCATGCTGTACAGTAGGAAATTGACAGAACACTGTAAATCAGTGCTAATGAAAATAAATAAATAAATAAACTCTTGCTGACCAATAAAAACAAAAACAAAAACAAAAGCAACAGAAAAGCTATGCAGTCAAGCTCTGTGCTTTGTAGCGAAGCCTCCTCCGCTGGGGGGCCTGGGGACTCAGTCAGCTGCGAGGCCCTCTGGGCTCTACTTAGCATATGTGCCCCCCCCCCCAAAAAAGCTTCTTTTTGTTGTTGTTGTTGTTGTTGTTTGCTATTTCTTGGGCCGCTCCCACGGCATATGGAGGTTCCCAGGCTAGGGGTCGAATCGGAGCTGTAGCCACCGGCCTACGCCAGAGCCACAGCAACGCGGGATCCGAGCCACGTCTGCAACCTACACCACAGCTCACGGCAACGCCGGATCGTTAACCCACTGAGCAAGGGCAGGGACCGAACCCGCAACCTCATGGTTCCTAGTCGGATTCGTTAACCACTGTGCCACGACAGGAACTCCAAAAAAGCTTCTTTAAACCTAGAGCCCTTTCCGATGATAAAGGACCCTGTGCAGGTAATTGTGTGTCTTTGGAATCCTGTAATTGCAGAATGCAAAGTTTAGTGACTCTCTAAATTGGGCTGATGCTGGTAGTGGCCTCAGGCAGTGGCCCCTGAGGACTCTAAGGGCTGAAGCCAAGGAGTCACCCCCCTGGCCTGGTCTGCCCAGCCCAGGGGATCTGCCCCATTCCTGTGGCCCAGGGGTTCAGCTTCCACTCAGCAGTGGCAGAAGTGACCTGTGGCTCTGCCATGGGTGTGAGATGAGTACATTCCAAAGGAGCAGCCACGGGGAGGGGGCAGGCACGGCCATCCCTTGGAGGCTCAGAGCAGCTGGCCCAGGCTCCAGTGTGCCTTCAACAGAAGCTCAAGCGTCCTCAGAAACAACCCTGGCCAATGTCACCCCAGAGCTGTGGTGGTGTCGTCTGGGCTAATGGGAACTCTCTTTCCATGGCACTGATCCTCCGGCTCTGCAGCGCCAGCTCGGCCAGACTGAGGTCTCTGTGGCTTTGGTGACCCTGCTTAAGCAATCCCACTGAGTTCCAGCTCTGCTCTCAGCCTCCCTCCCGCTGGAGCCCCCTCACCTGACCTCAGGCCGAGGGAGGAGGGCAGTGCTCCAAGGCCACAGGCTTCTGCTCAGGAGAGCTGTCAGGCTTCCTGGGGGCATAGGCTTTGAGGTCCAGCCAACCTGGGGTCCAGCTGACTTGGGACCAGGTGTTGCTCAGAGATATGCCTCATCCTGTGCTTCAGGAAGGGCTAGGGAACAATTTTGTTATTATATTAACTTTGCTCCGTTACCTCCCTTGAGAAACGAACCCATTTTCCTTTCTGTCTAGAATGACGTCTGGGTAGGAGAGTAAGCTGTAATGCTCCCAAAGCGCCTGGTTTTCTCCGATATAAATATGAGTATAAGGAAAAAAAAAATCCAAAATTAACGGAACAGAATACAAAATATCTTTTAAAAAATAAAGAATAATTTATCATAACCAGGGAGATCCCGTTGTGGCTCAGCAGAAATGAACCCAACTACTATCCATGAGGTTGCAGGTTCAATCCCTGGCCTTGTTCAGTGGGTTAAGGATCCCGCGTTGCTGCGGCTCTGGCATAGGCCAGTGGCTACAGCTCCGATTTGACCCTGGGAAATCACCTGGGAACCTCATATGCCATGGATGTGGCCCTAAAAAATAAATAAATAAATAAATAAATAAAATAAAATATAGTATAATTCATGACCAGAGAGTTCCCATTGTGGCTCAGCAGAAATGAACCCAACTGGTATCCATGAGGTTATGGGTTCGATCCCTGGCCTCGCTCAGAGGGTTAAGGATCTTGGGCTGCCATGAGCTGTGGTGTAGGTCACAGCCATGGCTCAGATCTGGGCTTGCTGTGACTGTGGTGTAGGCTGGCAGCTGTAGCTCCATGTCAACCCCTAGCCTGGGAACTTCCATATGCTGCGGGTGAGGCTTTTAAAAAGCAAAGAAAAAAAATTCATCTTGGCCAAATAAATACAAGATGGTTAAATATTAGGGAATCTTTAATATAACTTATTATATAAATATATCTAATGAGAAACAAATGGTAGAATTTATTCCCATAGATGCTGAAAAGAACTTCAGAAAAGGAAACACATTTATTATTTTTAAAAACTATATGCACATTTGATAAACTGAAAAAAGGACCAATACCTTCTGAGCAGAGAAACACAAAAGCTTTTCCATTAAGATCAGGAAGCTGGTGCTGTCCACTAACTTTACCACCTTTCATACTGTACCGGAAGAGACAGCTGAGGTATTGCACAGGATTTCAAAATTTAGACATATACGAGTTCCCTTTGCGGCTCAGTGGTAATGAACCCAACTCGTCTCCAGGAGAATGCTCCACTCAGTGGGTTAAGGATCCAGCATTGCCGTGAGCTGTGGTGTAGGTCACAGACAAAGCTTGGACCTGGCGTTGCTGTGGCTGTGGTGTAGGCCGGCAGCTGCAGCTCCTATTCAATCCCTGGCCTGGGAATTTCCATAGGCCAAGGATGCAGCCCTAAAAAGACAATAAGATAAATAAAATAAAATAAAATAAAATTTAGACACATAGAAATTAGACATAGATAAAATGGCCATGGATCTATAAAGGCCAAAAGAGTCCATGTTAAATCTGATGTCTATAAATGATGAAATCATTCAATACCATTTTATATTAGCATACAAAAATCAGTGATGGTCTTACCTATGAACAAGAAGTTAAAGGATTTAATGTATGAGGACATCCCACTGACAATACCACAAAAAATTTAAACACTAGATGTAAACACCATGGGAAATTATCAAAATCTTAAAACATTTTGAAAGACTCCAAAGCGCACTTACGTAGGAAGACAGCCTTTGTCCTTGGATGGAATGATCACAGCTTAATAAAAATGTCAAATGTCTTCATTAACATAATTTCAATAAAGTGCCAAGAATTTTTGAGAAGTTGACTCTAAACCTCATATAAATGTACACACGCAAGAAAGCCAGGAAACTCCTAAAAAAGAAAAGCACCAAAAAAACCCTAGCTTTATCATCTGTTAAAAGACACTATAATGCGTCTGTGGTTGAAGCATTGTGCTCTTGGTGGTGTATGAATAGAAAACTATGCAGTGAAACCATACTGTTTTCTGCCTGCCAGACTGGCAAAAATTCCAAGGCTTGACACCAAACTCCATCAGCCAGGCTATGAAGAAACAGCCTTTCTCAAACACAGCTGGTAGGAAGCCAAAACAGTGCAGTTTCTGGCGATGGGAATTTAGTAATGTTTAACAAAAGTACATACGTTTTTCTGCATCCAACAGTCTCAATTCTAGGAATCTACCCTGAAGACATGTCAACCATCATGTAGACACAGTTTATAACGTCATTTGTAATAGCAAGGGATTGCGTCTCTGGGCAAGACAAGGAAAAGTGATGAATAAACTCTGAGACGTGCACACAATAGAACATTTTGACACTAAAAAAATAGAATGAGGAAGCGCTCTATGAGCTGAGATGGAGTAATTGTAAGTTATTCTGTTTAGTGAAAACAATATGTAAAGTAAGCTTTCCTTCGCGTACGAAACAAATGCAAATAAGAACACACACACACACACATATATATATATATATATATATATATATATATTTCATATACACATAAAGGAGTAAAATTGCTACCTATACAGGTTAAGTGGAAGTGGAGTGAAGCATAGGGATGGGGAAAAGGCTTTTGTGACTGTATCTTTTTATGCCCTTTGAGTCCCCCCAGGTTTATTGAGATATAATTCACATACCATCGTGTAAGTTTAAGATGCGCAATGTGATAACGGGACACACCTCTGTACCGTGAACTGCTTCCCACAACAAGACTAGTTCACACATTCTTTATCTCACATAATTCCCCTGTGGCTGTTATTATAGCAAGATCATAAATGCTCTACTTTCACAGCAACTTTCAAGGGCACCACAGAGTTTTGTGAACTGGAATCACCATGCCGTACCTTGTGCCCTGAAAAGTCCTCATCTTTCGGGGGTAACTTATTCATCTTATGGCTGAAAGCTGGGACTCTTTGACCATCTCCCGTTTCCCCATTCTCATCTCTGTTTCTGAGTTCAATGCTCTTAGATCCTATTTTAAGTGAGATTACGCAGTATCTGTCTCTCTTTCTTTGACTTACTTCACTTAGCATAACGCCTTCTAGGTCCATCCACAGTGTCACTAATGGCAGCTTTTCCTTCTTCTTTATGACTGCTTAATATTCCATTGTGTATACATACCGTATTTTCTTCACCCATTCATCTCTCATGGACCCATTTGGGTTGTTTCCATGTCTAGGCTACTGTGAATGTTGCTGCAATGAACATGAGAGTAGAGAGACATTTTCTAGATAATGATTTTATTTCCTTTGGATATATATACCCAGAAGTGGGATTGCTGGATCTATGTTCAATTTTTTGAAGAACCTCCATACTATGTTTCATAATGGCCACACCAGTTTACGTTCCTACCAACAGTGCATGAGGGTTCCCTTTTCTCCACATCCTCGACCACACTGGCTATTTGTAGTCTTTGATGATAGCCATCCTAGAGAGGCACTATTTCGAATTTCCACCATGATGAGTGATGTTTAGCTCCTTTTCATGTACTTGACAATACATCTTCTTTAGAAAATGTCTACTCAAGGCCTCTGCCCTTTTTTTTTTTTTGGCCACGCCCAGGGCATGTGGAAGTTCTGGGGCCAGGGCTTGAACTCGCACCACAGTAGTGACCTGAGGCACAGGAGGGACCACGCCAGACCCTTAACCTACTGTCCACCCAGGAACTCCTGTCTGCTCACTTTAAAATTGGATCATTTGTTTTTATTTTTGCTCTTGAGTTAGATGAATTCTTTATATATTTTGGATATTAAGTCCCTTATCAAGTATATGATTTGAAAATATTTTCTTCCATCCCATGGGTTACCTTTTCATTTTGTTCTTTGTTGATTTTGCTGTGCAGTTTTTAAAGTTTGATGTCATTCCTCCTATTGATTTTTGCTTTTGTGGTTTGTGATTTTGCTGTTGTAGCCGAAAAATTATTGCCTAGACTCATGTCAAGGAGAGTGTTCCCTGTGTTCTCTCCTAGTAGTTTCATGATTTCAGGTCTTATGTTTAAGTCCTTACTCCATTTCAAGCTAATTTTTGTGGGTGGTGTAGATAGGGGTCCAAATTCATGCTTTTGCATATGGATATCCAGTTTTCCCAACACCATTTATTGAAAAGACTATCTTCTCCCCACCAAGTTTTTTTTTTTGCCATTTTTTGGGCCACCCCCATGGCATATGGAGGTTCCCAGGCTAGGGGTTGAATTGGAGCTGTAGCCACCGGCCTACGCTAGAGCCACAGCAATGCTGGATCCGAGCCACGTCTGTGACCTACACCACAGCTCACAGCAACGCCAGATGCTTAACCCACTGAGCAAGGGCAGGGACCGAACCTGCAACCTCATGGTTCCTAGTCAGATTTGTTAACCAGTGAGACACGACAGGAACTCCCCACCAAGTATTCTTGGCTCCCCTGTCAAACAATAGTGGAGCATGTAAGTGAGGGTCCATTTCCGAGCTATTGTTCAGTCGTCAGAGAGGAACTGTTTCCTGGCCAAAGCAACAAGTCAGAGTTCAGACCTGGGTCTCAGGAGCCCGGAGTCAGGGCTGCTTCTCCAGGTCATCTCCCTTCCAGGGCCCAAGTGAGAAGTCAGGCTGCCCACATGATCCTCTGAGGTTCTGTGCTCGGAAGACAGGGGGAGATGGTGTTGAAGGGCAAAGGTTCTACTGAAGGTTAATAAGAAGCAGCTCCATACCAAGGAAGGCAGCGCTCCAGAGGGACTTGGGCCACACTGAGGGAGAGTGATGGCAGGTGGGTCATAGATCCGAGTCCTTCTTACTTCCTTCCGGACAATATACCACTTCCTACACTTGCCCTGGTAGCCCTTCAGGCTAGGTCAGTACTAAGCATCATTTTTGCCAGAGTTTGGAGAACTGGGCATCTAACAAGTGCCTGTCATCACTGAACAGTATCCAGGCTTCACCTGAAGTGGAGAGAACAGGTCCACAGCTTGACACCCTCCAGCAGTCCAGGACCGCAGCCCAGCCTTACCCTGCTCCCTAGAAACCAAATGCTCCCAGTCTCCAAACTGAGGCCTAAGGGTCTCATGGAGGAAGGCCAGAGTCCTTTAATCTAGGGCGCCCCCTGGTGGACTGATTCGCTGCTGACCGAGTTAAGATTTACAAAGTTGGCCGCGGCAGAGACCGAACTAGACCTGGTTCCCAACCAGATTCAGAGGGAGCCCCCTACAGCACCCCAAGACCCTCCATCCTCAGTCTCAGCCTTTGCCCCTTCTTTGCAGATGCGACCCTCCTACAAATTCCAAACATCTAGAGAATTTCCCGCACTTCTGGGCCACCACTGCTTCCTCCCACAGTGCTGGCATCCTGGCACAGCGGGGGCTCACAGACCCGGCCCCAAACAGGGGTTCTGGGAGAGGCAGCCTTCATCTTTCTCTTCCTCAAGAGAAACAACATAGACCAGGAGGCTATCTTCCCAGGGGAGTGAAGAGCGTCTCCAGACACCGAAAGGAAGGCTGTGGGGGAGCAGTCCTGACCCAGAGTTGGGGGAGGGGAGGGTGCTAAGGACAGCCTGACAAGGGGCGGTGAGATGTCACTGGCTCTTGGGGATGAGCAGGGTCCCCATTCACGTGTTCCCAGTCCAGGGAAAGATTCAGACAAACAGAACAAAGGACGACAGAAAGAGAGAGGAGAAAATAAAGCATACTTCATGGTGACCTTGGAGAAAAATCAACAGTTAGAGGCAGAACGACAAGCAGCCAGAGAAAGAGAGCAAGATAGTGATAAATTACACTGAACCGGGAATTTAAAAAAAACCACACAGATAGATGCAGAGGGGGAACGAGACAAGAGTAAAAGAACAAACGAGACATGGAGAATGAGAGGGAGACAAAGTATGAGAGAGACAAAGACCCAGAGACAGACAGAGACAGAGTCAGACACACACACCCAGAGGGAGGGAACATGGCAGGAACAGCTGTTCAGTCAAAGGATAATTTCAGGTGGTCCAGACACATGCCCAGATGAAGCCCTCACAGGAAACTTGGTCCCTATCTGCCAGGGTTCCCTTTCATGGGATGCCCAATGGAAGGACTGGATTGAGCCCCTGCCCCAGGAAGGAAAGAGGAGCTCACCCTCAAGCTAGCCGGGCACTCCTCCATCTCTGCCCATTCGGAAACGCAGGACCCCTGATAGGTGACTTTATTTCCAGCACTCTCGGCCAGATGGACACTTTCTTCCTATTGCACTGGGTCCTCCTCCTCAGCCTCCCATCCTCCCCTCTTCCTTCATCAGGGGCCAGCTCTGCACCTGCTCTGATGGCTGTCCTTGTCTCCTTGTCACCCATTTACCCCGCAGAGGCCTTTCCCCCATAAACTCCATTTTTTTGGCAGCACCTTACTGCCTGTAGAAGTTCCTGGGCCAGGGATTGAACCCATGCCACAGCAGTGACAATGCCAGACCCTTAACCTACTGAGCCCCCAGGGAACTCCAACCTTCATAAACTCTTGATCATCTAAGCTTATCCTGATATTTACTTTCCAGAGGACCCAAGCTCACCCACTCACCTGTTTGTTTTGGTTTGGATTGTTCAGGCCATAGAGGGAAGTGGGGAGACAGAGGAAGATGAGGAAAGAAAAAACATAGCTTTATTATTAAAAAATTTTTATTTATTTATTTATTTGTTTTGTTTTGTTTTTTAGGGCCGTACCATGGCATATGGAGGTTCCCAGACTAGGGGGTCAATTTGGAGCTGTAGCCGCCAGCCTACACCACAGCCACAGCAATGCCAGATCCGAGCTGCGTCTGCGACCTACACCACAGTTCACGGCAATGCCAGATCCTTAACCCACTGAGTGAGGCCAGGCATCAAACTTGCAACCTCATGGTTCCTAGTCAGATTCGTTTCTGCTACACCATGATGGGAACTCCAGGAAAAAAACATAGCTTTAAAAATTCTCGTAGATACTACTATCAAATGAAGATGGTAATTAGATTCAATTAGAAACAATTAAAAAGAGTGAGGTCTCCATTATTTTACAGTAACAACCATTCATCATATACCTAAAATTTTGTCACTTGAAGGGATATAAATTATGATGACAAATATAAGCCAACCTAAAACATTATAGACAATAAGCAGGTCTTCACAAAATTAAGATGTGTATGTGAAAGAAACATACATTTTCTGAAGACCAATCTCTAAGACCTGAAATCCCTGTGTGATCCCAAATCAAGAAAGAACCACAGGAGTTCCCACTGTGGTGCATTGGGTTAAGAATCTGACTGCAGTGACTCAGGTCACTGCGGAGGCTCAGGTTCAATCCCCTCCTGGTGCAGTGGGTTAAAGGATCCAGTGTTGCCACAGCTGCAGCATAGGTTGCAGCTGCAGCTTGGATTCAATCCATGGCTGGGGAACTTCTATATGCTGCAGGTGTGGCAAAGAAGAAGAAGAAGAGAGGAGGAGGAGGAAGAGGAAGAAGAAGAGAAAGAAGAGGAGGAAGAAAGGAAGAAGAAGAGGAAGAAGAAGAAGAGGAAGAGGAAAAGAGGAAGAGGAGGAAGAAGAGGAAAGAGGAAGAGAAAAGGAAGAAGAAGAGGAAGAAGAAGAAGAAGAAGAGGAAGAGGAGGAAGAATAGGAAGAAAAGGAAGAAGAAGAGGAAGAAGAGGAAGAAGAAGAGGAAAAGAGGAAGAGGAGGAAGAAGAGGAAGAAAGGAAGAAGAAGAGGAAGAAGATGAAGAAGAGGAAGAGGAGGAAGAAGAGGAAGACAGGAAAAAAGAAAGAATCACATAGCAGACAGTGAAGAAACACGTGGCTAAGTAACTTGTGAGGTGGATTAGGGTCTTGGACCCCAAACTAAGATTCAAGCAGTGCCACAGACAGAATTTCCTTTTCTTGGTTTATGATGGTATAAATTTTAGACCCTAAAGTATCCTAGAACTAAGGCCATGTCCTGTTCCATTTCCAACACCAAAGTTCCAAATCTGGTCCTAGATCACACTATTCCTACAAGTGGAAAAGCCACCAGAGGCCATGCCAGAGACAATGCAGCAAAAAGACTTGTTCGAGTCACTGCCGTGACATGGGTTGGATCTCTGGCCCAGGAACTTCCACGTGTTATGGGCATGGCCAAAAAGAAAAAAAAAAAAAAAAGGAAGAAAGGAAGGGAGGAAAAGAAAAAGAATGTAAATCTTTCACAGCATCCAATCACAGAAACTGACTCAAAAAAATGCCCTTGAAATCTGACAAACAGAGACTCTGTGTGTCAGGAGACATTAAAAACCTATCAGAAAAACAGAAGTGCAGGAACCAGTCAAAACTAAACATGAAACAGTAACCCCATCCTTTTTTACAAGCCCTAAAGGATCCCCCACAAAAGGCTGAAGACAGAGAAAAGGGAGTGAGAGAGACTCAAGAGTCATAGATTTTCATGTGGTTTTAAATAGATAACACTTTATTTCTTTGTGTCATTTTCACACTGAGAAGCATTTAACTCTCTCTCTCTTTTTTTTTTTTAGTCAACAAGGATTCACTGTATAACACAGGGAACTACATGAGCTTAATAAAAGGAAGCCTTGGGAACCAGGGGAGCTGGGAAAAACTGGAAATGAATTATTCAAGTCTGAGCCTGGAATCCGCAGCGTCTTCTCAGGCCTGGTTGAGGAGGGGTTTCTACCTGGGGAGACAACAGAGGGTCAGAGACACAGGAAGGTGCCCACCGTGCAGGGAACACGGTTTGGGGCCCAAGACCATTGTGGGCAGAATCCCACCAGGCGCTCTGGGAATCAGGGCCTAGGAATTCTTAGGCGAGTCACCCTAAGGATTTTTTTTTAATAATGATTTTTATTTTTTCCACTATATCCCACTCTTGGGCATATATCCGGACAAACCTTTCCTTGAAAAAGACACATGCACCTGTGTGTTCATTGCAGCACTAGTCACAATAGCCAAGACATGGAAACAACCCAAATGTCCATGGATAGATGATTGGATTAAGGTGATGTGGTATAGATACCCTAAGGAATTATAATCTCAGAATCCCTTACCTCCTGGTTTAAACGTGAAGAGGAAAGCACTTCCTTATTAGGAGCTGTTAGAAAAAGCAATGACCATGGAAAATAGTCACGATAAAAATTCAGTAACTGTTAAGACACTTGGAGGGAATCTCCTCCGAGTTTCCTCAGCATTTCACAGACGAGGGACGCAAAAGAAATCGTGCTTTTTCTGAGGAAGGAGGCCTGTTGGCATATGGAGGTTCCTAGGCTAGAGGTCCACCGGGAGTTGCAGCTGCGGGCCTGTGCCACAGCCACAGCAACAATGGATCTGAGACCTACACCTCAGCTTGCCACAATGCTGGATCCTTAACCCACTGAGTGAGGCCAGGGATCGAACGGTCTTCTCATGGATACTAGTCAGGTTCTTAACCTGCTGAGCAACAGCGGGAACTCCCAGGGCAGATTTCATTTAAAAGCTCTTATCTCAAGGATTTCTAAGGGCAATGACAGCCCTCAACTCCCTCTTGACACCTGGTTCTTTGGGGATGTCTCGGGGGCAAGGGGAGGAGGGCAGATTGGGGCAGGGGGCAGGGGGGCTTCTCACCTCAGTCCAAAGTCGGCCACGGGTCCATACACTGACGTCTGCAGTTGTAGAAACAACACTTCTTGGAACCCTTGCAACCTTTATCGCGCTGACATAGAGGTAAAAGGACAAAAGGGCAGGAAAGAAAAAATTCTGGGCAATATCCAGGTTTATTGACATCTGTGGAAAAATGCCACAGGGTTAGGAGGGGGCACCAGGGCATCAAGGCCAGCTTGTCCACGGAAGAAGCATCCCCCCACCCCAACCACACGTAAGACCGCAGAGCCCTCCACACACCCCGCTGGAATCCGGGATGCGCCATGTGGAGGCAGAGAAGGAGGAAGATCACAGTGAGGGCAGAGAGGCTGCTGAGCTTCATAATGCGAGAAAAGTGAGTGGGTGAACGTGGAGGCTGGATCTCCGTTTATATCGACTCTGGCAGGGAACCACCAGCAGGGGGAGCTGTGTTTCCCATGGCCCAAGGTCAGAAGCACCGAATGGGACCAGGAAATATCAGCTCTCTCACCCCAGGAGAAGGCACTGTAATAACCTCTGGGGCATAACTTCTGAGAGGCCACAAGTCTTCCCTCTTCTTCAGGGAGTGTCAGAACTGGCCCGGCCCTTAATAATGCTTGCTTTATGCCGTGAATTTGGAGGCAGGAGGAGGAAGGTGTCTTTCCCATGGCATTTATCAAGGTCTGAAACACTGCCCCTTGTCTCTCTGTATCCAATTTAAACCCGCTCCTCCCAACAGATTTCAGAACTGCCTACATTTGAAGAATTTACTTCGAACACATTAACATTTGAAACACACACAGGCACAAAGACAAGAGAATGAACTATTAGCCAAAGAGCATCTAGATTTACAGAGGATGTCCTACACTGGTTGAAATTATGTGATGCGTATTTTCTACTTTAACGCCTGCTTTTTTGTCTCTGTGACTTTGTATGAACGTTGTCCCTCAGTTCAAAGGGAGGTCATTTAGGAATGTGAACCCGAGGCCAAACAACCCTTCTAGCTCTTTCTGCACTCCTGGAGCAGTGTGAGCTTGGTGGCAAAGAACGTATCTTATCTTCAGCGATGGTAAGAAACCGATTATGATATGCACCCAGGGAAGGCAGAGGGATGCTGAGGAAAATGAGTTTTCATGCCAGGAAATCACGTCTATGAGACCAGAGTCTACTGCCCATGCGCAGAACTCTGTTTGGAAGACAGGGGTGTCACCTCCAGAGAAGGTAACCCCTATACCCATCAGAGCGCCACAGACATAGCTCCGAGATTTGACCCGGATGAAGAGGCAGTCTTTGACAGCAGAGAGTGCTACAACTCTCCCCAAAGGAACCAACACGTGGGGGGAACAGAGCATAGGAAGGTTCAAGCTGAAAGGTACTCTTGCAACAGGGATGGCCTAGGAGAGGATCCTACTACGTGAAGCACATCCGAAGGAGAAATGCAAATACCATATGATATCGCGGATATGTGGAATTTTAAATATGACACACATGAACTTACCTACAAAACAGAGACAGACTCAGACATAGAGAACCGCCCTGTGGTTGCTAAGGGGGCGGGGGCGGGGGAGGAATGGAAGAGAGTTTGAGATTGGCCGATGCAAACTATTATATATAGAATGGATAAACAAGGCCTTATTTGTAGCACGGGGGCTATATTCAATATCCTGCTGTAAAACATAGCGGAAGAGAATATGGAAAAGAATGTATATGTATATACATATATATTCATACACACACATATATACATGTATGTATGAATCACTTTGCTGTTCAGAAGAAATTTACATGTTATAAATCAACCATATTTCAATAAAACAAATGTTTTAAATGACTTGAAACGTACTCTTAAAACTAATGGAGATTTTGGTGGTAAGCAATTAGGAGGAAGCTGCCAGCTTAGTACTGCTGACATGGGTCTCTTAGGACTCATCTTGCTTAAGAAAGACTCCAAGATTCAGGAGTTCCCTGGTGGTTCAGTAGGTAAAGGATCCAGCATTGTCCCTGCTGTGCTGAGAGTTTGATCCCTGGCCCAGGGACTTCCATGTATGTGTCAGGGGTGTGCAGACCAAAAAAAGTCTCCAAGATTCTAAGCAAAAGTCTCTGTCTGCGTGGTGAGGAGAGCCCATTGAGAAGACACCAAAATGATGCAGGACTCATGATAGTGGCTGACTCGGCAAATTGTGGAATGTCCATTGTAGTTTTCTGCTCATCTTTCCCCCAAATCTATAGTCTCTTTGCTTCTACACTTTGGCTTGAGAAATTCTGTTACTCTGGAATTCCTGCCTTGAACTTGATTTCTGGCTCAGGTAAACGCATTAAGTCGTTTTGTGGTGGTTGTTGTTGGAAGTTTATTAGTCTTCCTACCTTATTCCATTCTCTGGAAAGAGAAAAAAACATACTATCAGGACAGATAGTTCCCAGCCCCAGCTCTGCCCTTGACCCCTACTGTGAACTTTGACAGCGCCCCTAGACTTCAGTGTTTTCATCTTCGAGAGGAGGGTGGTTGCCTGGATCATGTCGAGGGGGACTTCCGACTCCATAGTCAGTGGAGAGTTGTGGCTCAGAGCATCAGGGACAAGCTGAGAAGCACCTATTGCCTGTGTATGACCCTTGTCACTCTGGATCAAGGGCAGATGCGCATGGCTGGCCAGAACAATTTCCTCATCCGAGGAGCTTCTAGACAAAGAGAGCCTGAGAAGTGGCCAAAGAATGTCCTCAAATTATCAGTGACCCCAGGGTGCACGCGGAGCCTGCAGATAGGACACCAGGGCTTCATTTCTGCAAAACCTCCTCTGCTAGAGAACACGTTGTCTCTGGGAGGAAAGTGGTAGCAGTTTCCCATTAACCATCTATTTTCTGGCTGCACTGCCCATTCTGGGAACTTCAGCAAGCATCTCTTAGTGATTTTCCTAACATCATAAAGCCCCAGAACTTCTCACCTCTTCCATCATTCTTTTTTTTGACTTTTCTAGGGCCTCAGCCACAGCCTATGGAGGTTCCAGGCTAAGGGTCTAATTGGAGCTGTAGCCGCTGGCCTACGCCACAGCCACAGCAACACGGGATCCGAGCCACATCTGCGACCTACATCACAGCTCATGGCAATGCCGGATCCTTAACCCACTGAGTGAGGCCAGGGATCGAACTCACAATCTCCTGGTTCCTAGTTGGATTCATTAACCACTGAGCCACAACAGGAACTCCTCTCCCATCATTCTTGTTTTCTTGTCACCACAACATGCAGGGTTGGAACACCTTGATGAAGCAGGAGGTTATTTAGAAAATATGGAAGCCCTCCTGCTCTGATCCCTTTCCTTTTAACAGTTGGTTCAACTTGAGGCCAGAAGCCAGGACCAGAATGGAGAGGAGGGGCATAGCAGCTACTCCAGTGTTCCCAGTGGGAATGAAAATGGTGTAGTCAACTTTCATGTCCTGACTTTTTTTTTTTTTTAAGGCTGCACATGGGGCATATGGAAGTTCCCAGGCTAGGGGTCTGATTGGAGCTGTGAGCTGTCAGCCTACACCACAGCCACAGTAGTGGGAGCCAAGCCGCATCTGTGACCTACACTGCAGTTCACGGCAATACTGGATCCTTAACCTGCTGAGCAAGGCCTGGGATGGAACCCGAATCATCACGGACACTATGTCAGGTTCATAACCTGCTGAGCCACAGCGGGAATTCCCTCACGTCTTGACTCTTCTTTATTTATTTTTTTAAATCACGCCTTTATTTTCACTTATCTCTAACTGATAATTTTTTTTTTTTGGTCTTTTTTAGGGGCCCATCTGCTGGATATGGAGGTTCCCAGGCTAGGAATCCAATTGGAGCTGTAGCCGCCACAGCCACAGCAATGCCAGATGCCAGCCATGTCTGAGACCTACACCACTGCTCACGGCAACACTGGGTCCTTAACCCACTGAGTGAGGCCAGGGATTCAACCTGAGTCCTGATGGATCCTAGTCAGGTTCCTTACCGCTGAACCATGACGGGAGCCCCACCTCAGGTCTAATCAGAGCTACAGCTGCCGGCCTACACCACAGCCACAGCAATGCCAGATCTGAGCCATGTCTGCGACCTACACCACAGCTCACGGCAATGCCGAATCCTTAACCCCCTGAGTGAGGCCAGCGATCAAACCCAAGACCTCTTGGTTCCTGGTCAGATCTGTTTCTGCTGCGCCACGATGGGGACTCCTTGACTTCTAAGCATACATACTGCCTTCCTAGAATGAGAGACCATTCCGCCAGGTCAGTCTTAGGAGTGGGAGGCTGAGGCCCTGACCCCTGCTGCACAGTGCAGTGCCTGCTCCCCCTACCTCTCTGCAGCCACCACATGGGCATGAGGGCTTGCTTTGAGAACCCATGTGCAGGAGTTCCCGGTGTGGCTCAGTGGTAGCAAACCCAACTAGTGTCCATGAGGACGTGGGTTTGATCCCTGGCCTCGCTCAGTGGGTTAAGGATCCGGCGTTGCCGTGAGCTGTGGTGTAGGTTGCAGACGTGGCTTGGATCCTGCATTGCTGTGAGCTGTGTGTAGGCCAGCAGCTCTAGCTCGGATTTTGACCCCTCGCCTGGGAACTTCCATATGCCGTGGGTGTGCCCCCCCCCCACCAAAAAAAGACCCCATGTGCAAATGCGGTTATGGATGTGAGGACTAGTTTGAAGCAGCCCCGGAGAAAGGAGGAAGTGAGGATTTCTTCTGGCAGCCGGTGGCTGCAGCATCTCACCTCCAGGGAGAGAAGTGGAAGGGATGCCTGAGGCTTTGGCAATGCTGGGGGGACAAGATGTGACATTCTGGCGGGGTGTGTGTGTGTGTGTTTGCGCCCTGTATTGGGATTCCGGAGTAAATGACAATGGGACAGGTATTATTGAAGAACTACTGTCCAAAGTCTGAAAAGACTAAGCTGCAGATGAAGGAAGTATCATGGAGTGTGGAAAAGCTGGGGAGATAACCGGGGGTAAAAAGAGGGGCAGAAAAATGATTCCCATCCATTGAAAGTGACCTTGTGGGAGTTCCCACTGTGGCTCGGTCAGTTAAGAACCTGATACTATCTCCCTGAGGATGCGGGTTCCACCCATGGCCGCACTCAGTTGGTTAAGGATCTGGTGTTGCCACAAGCTGTGGTGTAGTTTGCACATGCAGCTCAGATCAGGCATTGCTGTGGCTCTGGCGTTGCTGTGCAGCAGCTCTGATTCAACTCCATGCGGCATCTCTGATTTGACTCCTAGCTTGGGAACTTCCTTGAGCAGCTGGGGCGGCCGTTAAGAAAAAAGAAGTGACCTTGGGAAAGAAATAACTGCTGATAGGTAAACTGATTTGTGTATTGCTGTCTGAGCTGATAAGAGAAGACCCTTTCCCATGGTGACTAGGGAGTGTGGCCTTCTGTTTCAGAGGAGATAACATTTATGTGGCTCCTTTTGTAACTGCCAATGTGAAGAGTCTTGAATTTCACGGAAGGTGTGTGTGGGGATTTGATATTTGTTGATTGCCCACTATATTTTGGCAGCTCTCCTCTGAGTTCATATTTGAGGGCTTTTTTTTCCTTTTCTGTTTTCTTTTTTGGCCATGCCCATGGCATAGGCACATTCCCAGGCCAGGGATCAAACCCATGGCATAGCTGTGACCTGAGCCGCAACAGTGACAAGGCTGGATCCTTAAGCTACTGAGCCACTAGGGAATTCCCATATTAGAGTTTCGACGCACATGCTGGCCTCCCACTGCAGAAACTGAAAAAAAAAAAAAAAAACAACCAACCCATCAAGGGTCATTTTCTTCGATCCTGACCCCTCGGGCTGCACTGAGGTGCTTGGCAAATGCGATGCTTCCACCTGGCACTTAGATCTCCACTGAGTGGCCCAAAGGAGCAAGCACAAAGGGGCAGCCTTTCCCAGGACAAGGCAGTATTGTCACCCAGAGCGGCACCCGCACCGGCAGGGACGTCGATGGCCTCGGGGAGTGCCCAGGACCACAGCAGAGGTGTCCACATCACACAGCTGCTGAGCTGCTGTTGGCTGTCATCACGCTGCCTGGACACTCTCACTCTGATGAGGTGCTGAGTCTGAATCCTCATATTTCCTTGGGCCCCATGTGGCAGATTGTGATCCCAGGAGAGCAGGAGCTGAGACAGAGTGGGGAGCGCCTGTTTCATGGCAAAGTGACACCTGTGGAAGGGAAGGAGGGCAAGCAGGTACCTGGAGCAGCACCGTGCTGGCCTGACCGCATTTCTGCCAGCCCCGCGGGGAAGCTCTGGAGCAGGGATTTTCCATTAGAGGAGTCCTCTCTGGGCAGAAGAGGAAAGACCCTTTACCCTGTCCCCAGCTTGGGGTCCCCCAGGTAGAGTGTGATCCCAGCTCAAGTACCAGGTAGCTCTTGAGTCACCCTAGCTGCCAGTGACCAGCGAACAGACTCCTCCCAGCTGGGTGTCCAATTGCTTCCTGAAGGGGGTCTGAGCTTCGCATGTCCTTCTGCTTTTGGGACTCATGTCTCCATGCGTGTTCAGCAACCACTGTGGTGGTCTCCCTTCCTGCAGGAAACCATGGAGGATGGAGGTCCTTGGAGCCACAGCTGCAGCAACACCCCATCCTTAACCCACTGTACCACAACAGGAACTCCCCACTCAATACATTTTTATGTGCCACATGAACACCTATGTAGATGTTTGGGTTTTTTTTTAACCTTTTACTTATTGATTTACTTTATTGATAAGTATAGTTGATTTACAATATTGTGCTTCTTTCTGGTGTATAGCCCAGTGATTCAGTTTATCCATAGTATTTGTATTTTATTTTAATTTTTTTATTACTCAACGAATTTATTCCATTTATAGTTGTACAATGATCATCACGATCCAATTTTATAGCATTTCCATCCCACAACCCCAGCACATCCCCCACCCCCAGAACTGTCTCCTTTGCAAACCATTAGTTTTCCAAAGTCTGTGAGTCAGTATCTGTTCTGCAAAGTTCATTTGGTCCTTTTTTCAGATTCCACATGTCAGTGATAGCATTTGATGTTGGTGTCTCACTGTATGACTGACTTCATTTAGCATGATGATTTCTAGGTCCATTCCTGTTCCTAAAAATGCTGGTATTTTGTTCCTTTTAATGGCTGAGTAATATTACATTGTGTCTATGTACCACATCTTCCTAATCCACACTTCTGTCGATGGATGTTTAGGATGCTTCCATGTCTTGGCTGTTGTACATAGTGCTGCAATGGACATCGGAGTACATTTGTGTTTTTGAGTCATGGTTTTCTCTGGATAGATGTCCAGGAGTAGGATTGCTGGATCAAACAGTAGTTCCATTTTTAGATGTGATGGCAAATGGGATTGCTTCCCTAATTTCTCTTTCTGGTCTTTCATTGTTAGTATATAGAAAGGTCATCGATTTCTGTGTGTTAATTTTGTATCCTGTGACTTTGCCAAATTCATGGGTGAGCTCTAACAGTTTTCCAGTAGAGTCTTTAGGATTCTCTAGGTATAGTACCATGTCATCTGCAAAGAGCGATAGTTTTACTTCTTCCTTTCCAATTTGGATTCCTTTTATCTCTTTTACTTCTCTGATGGCTGTGGCTAGGACTTCCAAACCCATGTTGAAGAGTAGTGGGGAGAGCGGACATCCTTGTCTTGTTCCTGATCTCAGTGGGAATTCTTTCAGCTTTTCACCATTGAGAATGTTGTTTGCTGTGGGCTTGTCATATATGGCCTTTATGATGTTGAGGTGGGTTCTCTCTGTGTCCACTTTCTGAAGGGTGTTTATCAGAAATGGGTGCTGGATTTTGTCAAAGGCTTTTTCTGCATCTATTGAGAGGATCACATGGTTTTTATTCTTCCGTTGGTTAATGTGGTGTCTCACACTGATGGACTTGTGGATATTGAAGAACCCTTGCATCCCTGGGATAAATCCCACTTGATCATGATGTCCAATCCTTTTAATGTACTGTTGGATGCAGTTTGCTAGTATTTTGTTGAGGATTTTTGCATCGATGTTCATCAGTGAAATTGGCCTGTAATTTTCTTTTTTTGGTGGTATCTTTGTCTGGTTTTGGTATCAGGGTGATGGTGGCCTCACAGAATGAGTTTGGGAGTATCCTTCCTCTGCAATTTTTTGAAATAGTTTCTGAAGGAGAGGTATTAGCTCTTTCCTAAATGATTGATAGAATTTGCCTGTGAAGCCATCTGGTCCTGGACTTTTGTTTGTTGGCAGTTTTTTAATCACAGTTTCAATTTCAGTTCTTGTGATTGGTCCGTTCGTCTTTTGTATGTCATCTTGGTTTAGTCTTAGAAGGTTGTACCTTTCTAAGAATCTGTCCATTTCTTCTAGGTTTTCTGTTATTGGCATACAGTTGCATACAGTAGTCTCTTATGATCCTTTGTATTTCTGTGATGTCCGTTGTTCCTTCTCCTTGTTCATTTCTAACTTTATTGATTTGAGTCTTCCCTCTTTTTTCCTTGATAAGTCTGGCCAAGGGTTTATCAATTTTGTTGATCTTTTCAAAGAAGCAGCTTTTTGTTTCATTGATCTTTTCTGTGGTTTTCTTTGTTTCTAGTTCATTGATTTCTGCTCTGATCTTCATGCTTTCTTTCCTTCTGCCACCTTTAGGTCTTGTCTGTTCTTCTCCCTCTTGGGCTGCTTGAGATGTAAATTTAGCTTGTTTATTGGAGCTTTTTCTTGTTTCCTGAGGTAGGCTTGTGTTGCTATAAACTTTCCTCTTAGAACGGCTTTTGCTGCATCCTGTAGGTTTTGGAGTGTTGTATCTTTGTTGTCATTTGCTCTAGGTATTTTTTAATTTCCTCTTTGATGTCTTCAGTGATCCATTGGTTGTTTAGTAGCATGTTGTTGCTTCTCCACGTATTGGTGCTCTTTGCAGTTGTTTTCTTGTTGTTGATTTCCAGTGCATAGCAGTTGTGGTTGGAAAAGATGCTTGATATGATTTCAATTTTCTTAATGTTAGTGAGGTCAGATTTGGAGCCTAGAATGTGGTCAATCTTAGAGAATGTTCCACGTGCACTTGAGAAGAATGTGTTTTCTGTTGCTTTTGGATGGACTGTCCTATAGATATCTATTAAGTCCATCTGGTCTAATGCTTCATTCAGGGCCTGTGTTTCCTTATTGATTTTCTGTCTGGATGGTCTGTCCACTGCTGTAAGTGGGGTGTTAAAGTCCCCCCTGTGATTGTGTTATTGTCAATTTGTCCTTTTAAGGTTGTTAGCAGTTGCCTTATATGTTGTGGTGAAACTATGTTGGGTGTGTAGGTATTTAAAATTGTTATACCTTCTTCTTGGATTGATCCTTTGATCATTATGTAGTGACCTTCCTTGTCCCTTAAAATATTCTTCATTTTAAAGTCTATTTTTTTCTGTTAAAATTGAGTATTGCTACTCCAGCTTTCTTTCTATCCCTGTTTGCATGGAATGTTTTCTTCCATCCTCTCTCTTTCAATTTGTATGTGTCCCTAGAAGTGAAGTGGGTCTCTTGAAGAGAGCATATATTTGGAGCTTGTTTTTGTATCCATTCAGCCAGTCTGTGTCTTTTGGTTGGGGCGTTTAGTCCATTGACATTTAAGGTAATTATTGATGTGTATGTTCTTATTGCCATTTTATTAATTGCTTTGGATTTGTGTTTGCTGCTCTTTTTTCTTCCCTTCTTCTCTTGTTCTCTGCTCTTCTGGTTTGATGACTATCTTTAGTGTTGTATTTGAGTTGATTTTTCTTGTTTGTTTGTGTATCAATTGTAGAGTTTTGGTTTGCAGTTATTCTGAAGTGTTGATATAAGAGTCTAGAGATATATATATGAGATTGCTTTAAGTTGTTGGTCTCTTAATTGCAAGCGCATCTCCAGCGTCCTGCATTTGTACCCACCTCTTCTCATGATTTCTGATTTTGGTGGCAGAGTTGTGTGTGGATGATTTCATACCTTTGCTGTATATATACCTTTACTGGTGAGCCTTGTAATTTGTGGTATTTTTGTTTCCGGTTGTGGCCTTTTCTTTTCTGCCTGTGCAGACGCGGCTCGGATCCCACATTGCTGTGGCTCTGGCGTAGGCCGGTGGCTACAGCTCCGATTCGACCCCTAGCCTGGGAACCTCCATATGCCACGGGAGCAGCCCAAGAAATAGCAAAAAGACAGATAAATAGATAAATAAAACTAAAAAAAAAAAGAAGAAGAAGAAGACTTTTTATTAACAGCTGCACCGGCAGCATATTGAAGTTCCCAGGCCAGGGATTGAACCCAAGCCGCAGCAGTGACCTACACAGAAGCTTTGGCAAAGCCAGATTCTTCAACCCACAGTACCAGGCTGGAGATTGACCCCATGCCTCTGCAGTGACCTGAGCTGACCTGCAGTCAGATTCTTAACCCACTGCGCCACAGTGGGAACTCCAAGATAAATTTTTTTTCCTTTAGGGCCCCACCCATGGCATACAGAAGTTCCCAAACTAGGGGTTGAATTGGAGCTATAGCTGCTGGCCTACACCACAGCCACAGCAATGCCGAGCCACATCTGCCACCTACGCTACAGCTCTTGGCAACTCTGGACCCTTAACCCACTGATCGAGGCCAGGGATCGAACCTGCATCCACATGGTTGCTAGTGGGGTTTGTAACCCACTGAACCACGATGGGAACTCCCAAGATATATTCTTAAAAATATGATTTATCATCACTGTGTAACTGTGTGTCTTTGGGTGATTAGCGATGCCTGCGTGGCTCCAATCTTTTTACAACATTAAAGATGGGACTCTCCAACTGAGAGCGTATGAACGTGAAATAAATCAGACAATACACATAACACACTGAGTGTGGGATCTGGAAGAGAGAAGACGCTCAGGTGCAGAAGCTCTTCTTACCACTAATGGTGTGTTGTGTTTGTCAGGCCAGAAGCTTAGGCACTGCTCTTGCCTGTGCTCCAAATGCACGGTCCAGCCCAGTCCCTGGAGAATGAGAAGGTAACCTTGGCTTGTAGGCTCCTGCGAGGGGCCCAGGGGCACTGGGCTCTCTGTTCTCTCACCCCTAACAAAGCGTCTGCTCCCCACCTCCACGCACAGCAGGAGCCCAACACACACACACACACACACACACACACTCACAGCAACACCCACACCCACACAGACACACACAAGTGTTTCCAGGCCAGAATGTTAGGGCTGAACTGTGCTTCCCGAGTGATGTCATCCAATCCCCCTCAACCTGAATACACAACTGAGGCTCGGGAAGGGAAAGAGATTTGTTGGAGGTCATCCAACCAGCGGAGAGGAGGCGGGCGCTAGAACTCAGGCCGCCTGACTCCCAAGCCCGTGTTCTCTCTGCTCCACCCCAAAGGCTCCTCCTGCAGCTTCAGCCTCCCCTGAGAACCTCCCTGCACAAGGGCAGTGGGGCAGGTGTGCCAGCCGTAGAGCCATGAGGCCATTCCCGTGTGCCCCGCACACACCCTCCCCCGTCGTCCCTCTCTGAGTCTGCTCTACCGCAACGTGTGCGTGCGTCTCCAGAGAGCATTACTCAGCAGTCCCACCAAAGGATCAGCCACTTGCCGGGTCCCGCCTCCCTGTTCACATCTTAAAACAGACAGCTGGGAGAGGACATTGCTTCACTCGAAGCAATTACGTGTTACAGGAGGCCTCTCAGGCATCAACCGGTGAAATGCTTCACGAGCAGGGCTTTTCCAGCCTTTGTCTGGGGACATTAAAGGAAAGGAAGCGGGGAGGTGGGGGGGTCTCTAGTGGAGCCATAAGGGTCGGGTGGTCACAGTGGCAGGGCTGCTCAGAGGCAGGTCAGAAGTGGGGGGAGGGGTGGTCCCTGGGAAGACAGGGAACTGCCTGCCGTGTATGCCCCAGCTTGGGTTTCATCTCCCTGGTCCAAGGTCAAAGGCAAATGTCCAGGTTTCCATTTCCTGGTGAAATGGACACGGCCGTTCTGGGGTGATTATTGGGTTCCTACGGTGCACCCCAGGAATGGGCCTTTTGGTCCTGCCCAGGCTCTCCTTCCCGCACCACGAGCAGCTCCCATGGGTCTCTCTCCACTGGGGGTAGGCAGGCCCAACCCCACAGCCATCTCCCCACACTTTCCAGGGCCCAGAAGTCAGAGGAGCCAGAACCAAAGGCAGCTGAAAGCAGGCTTTTATTGGAAAGCCGATGAGAGAGGCAGCCCAGGCTTGGGCATCTGGATGAGGGGAAGACTAGGCGAGTGGGGGCGAGGGTGGTGCCGCAGGCACCGGGGCCGGCATCCCTGAGGCCTTTGTAGGTGCAGCAAGACTCCACCTGGTGGGAGAAAAGAGGACCAGAGATGTGATTCAGCAGGTCAAAACACTCCAAGGCAGAGCTCCTGCTGTGGCTCCGCAGTAACGAACCCGACTAGTATCATGAGGTGGTGGGTTCAATCCCCTGGCCTGGCTCTGTGGGTTCAGGATCTGGCACTGCCGTGAGCTGTAGTGTAGGTGGCAGACACAGCTCGGATCCCGCATTGTGGTGGCTGTGGTGTAGGCTGGCAGTTACAGCTTTGATTTGACCCCTGGCCTGGGAACTTCATATGTTGCAGGAGCAGCCCTAAAAAAAGGACAAACACTCAGAGGCAATGGGAGGCAGGACCAAGTCTACATGTCACCCCCCTCAGGACCCCAGGTATAGCTTTGGATGCCCCACAGTGTCTTCATCACCCCGCCTCCTGGATCTTCCTTTGACCAACCTGGGATCATGCCCGCCCCCACCCCCCGCTCAGCCTCTCTGTGCCCTCACAGGTCACCTCTTCCTCTTCCTCCTCCCTGTTCTCACCTCACTTGGGATACAAACAATCCTTCCCGCAAAAGCCTTCACAGCACTTCTTGACCCCTGGACAGTCATAATCTCTCCAACACTTGTTAGAGGGATTGGCCAGCGGGCAACGGAGAAGAATCCAAGGGCAGCGGCCACGCTTAGAGAGAAAGAGTAGACCTTGGACTGCAGGTTGGGCTTTGATTGGATCTTGTACTTTGTCTGGAATTTGGGCATTGATTGGATCTTGACCCTCGACTGGTTCATGACCTTTGACTACATCCTGTCCTATGTCTGGAAGTTCAGCTGTGACTGGATCTTGACTTTTGACTAGATCTTGACCCTTGACTGGATCTTGACCTTTGACTACATCCTGTCCTATGTCTGGAAGTTCAGCTGTGACTGGATCTTGACTTTTGACTAGATCTTGACCCTTGACTGGATCTTGACCTTTGACTACATCCTGTCCTATGTCTGGAAGTTCAGCTTTGACTGGATCTTGACTTTTGACTAGATCTTGACCCTTGACTGGATCTTGACCTTTGACTAGATCTTGTCCTATGTCTAGAATTTCAACTTTGACTGGACCTTGACCTTCG
This sequence comes from Phacochoerus africanus, assembly GCF_016906955.1. NCBI lineage: Eukaryota > Metazoa > Chordata > Mammalia > Artiodactyla > Suidae > Phacochoerus > Phacochoerus africanus. The sequence goes on from NC_062546.1 coordinate 15,622,616, forward strand.
TCGTGGTCTTGACCCTCAACAGGATCTTGGCCTTGACTTTTAGGACCACCTGTGGAAAGAAGAAGCATCCCCACATTTAGACCCATGTGCCTGCTTCAACCATTGAGTCATTCGTCCAGCTCCAACCACCACTCACTGCAGTGTCCCTCAAACTGTGACTTGAGATGGGGGAGGGCTAGCTGGGGTCTGCACTCTTGGACAGCTCTTCCTTGGGCCTAGGGCACAGGGTCCAGAGGATCAGGGTTCCCTTGGTGTCCGATTCTGCCCCTCACCCTCCATCCTGGGCCCTGAGGCTCTCATGAGAAGCCAGACGTTCAGAGGCGACGAGGTCACATTGGGCATCTTTGAGGAAATTTAGCGGAAGGAAAGAAGCCTGAGACACCTGCCAGGAGACCCGAGCTCCATCCTGGCTCTGGAGATTGCCTGGACAATTCCTCATCCCCCTCTAGGTCTCAGTGCCCTTCCTTGGAAACCAGGGGTCTTCAGACCACATGCCTTCTGAAGCCCTCTTTGTTCTGACCCCCCTCTTAGAGGACGGATGACTTGGGTGCTTTTATGGGACACACAGGCAGAGGACGGACCCCACACCCAGGGCCCAGATTCCTGGGGCTCTCACTTCATTGCACGTTCAGTCCAAGTATCAACACTTGAGGTCCAGGCCATGTCACAATGCTGCCTCCACAAGCAGCCCTGAACCCTCAGTCCTGGGGTGGAAAGCATGTGAGGTCTGCTGGGCAACTTCCTGCTTCTCTGGGTACGCTGGTACCTGCCATCTGGGCTGAAGAGTAGGCTCCAGAAGGACCCCCTCTCAGACCCAGGCTGCCCCCCAGCAGGACCCAGGCTGCCCCCCAACAGCCTCTCCTCACCCCAATCCAGCCCCATCCAGGCCACTTGTCCACTCACGTATTCTGTCAAGTCTCTGCGCCACTAGTGTCTCGCAGATGAGGAATACCACCACCAGGACCAAGAAGCTTCTGGACCTCATGTTGTCAGGAAGGTGTATGGCTGAGAGCTGAGGCCAAGCTCAGTTTTATGCAGCCCTAGCTTGGCCTGGCGCCAAGGGTGGGTCTGCGGTTTCACAAGGGACAAGACCTACGGTTTCTTCGTTCTGCCAGGAAACACCCACCCCCATCCTGGGAGGGCCCTTGGGCCTTTCCCCAAAGATTATTCACAGGGAGATATGCCAGGTCCTGTTCCATCACCCCTCACAGCCCCAGGAGCGAAGGTCTCACGTCCTCACAGAGAAGGGCGGGCTGGCCCTTAGGCACCATCCCGACCACATTCTTCCTCCTTAGAAAGAACATGAAGCCCAAGGAAGAGAGAGGAGTCGCCCAAGGTCATCCAACAAAGTCATGAGGCGGTCCAGCGTTCTGCTTTCATAGCCCAGGTGTTTCCCAATTATTCCCTCTTCCTGCAAGCCCCACCCAGACCTACCCTAACGGTTGACCCCTCCCAGCCTCCAGCTGGGCTTTCCTTGTATTCTCCCCTGACCCCAAGAAGAACTCTCCAAGGCAAGACTGCCTTGAATGTCTAAGGACTAATCACCATGCTCTTCCACTTCACGGGTCGTCCCCTCTGAAATGCACCAAGAAAGTAACAGGGAAGGTGGAATTCTAGATCTGGGATGGCACGATGCTCTTGAAAGCACAGGAAGATGAGAGAAGACATCCATGAAATAAATGGAAGAAAGAGGTCCCATTGTGGCTCAGTGGGTTAAGAATCTGATGAGCGTCTGTGACGATGCAGGATTGATCCTTGGCCTCGCTCAGTGGGTTAAGGATGCAGTGTTGCCATGAGCTGCAGTATAGGTCGCAGATGTGGCTCTGCACAGACGTGGCTCAGATCCTGTGTTGCTGTGGCTGTGGTGTAGGCTGGCAGCTGGAGCTCTCCTTCGACCCCTAGCCTGGGAACTTCCATATGCCGCAGGTGTGGCCCTACACAAGGGATAGAGACCCAAATAAAAAAATAAGTGAGAGAAAATAGAGATCCTCTGTAAGGTGGACATCTCCACTGCATGCATCCAACACGCCTCCCTCCTTCTTAGCACAGCTCCCGTTTCTTCGGAAGAACGCTTCTCTCTTTGTAGCACCAACTTAGGAGGCTGTATTCTTGAAAGATTTAAAGCATTCAAATAGCAGACTAGACTCATCCACTAGGCAAAAAAAGGAGACTGTTTCCTGTCTGTGTGCCCTATGGGTCCTTGCTCCTCCCCAATTTCTTCCCCCTCTGTCCTCCCCAGAGGTAACCCTTGGCTGAATTTTCTGTTAATTAGCCTCTTCAGGTATCTTGCCCATTTTCACTGGGTTGTCTCTCTTTTTTTTTTTTTCTGCACCATTTTATTTTTCATTTATTTTTTATTTTTTTGTCTTTTTGCCATTCCTTGGGCCACTCCCGTGGCAAATGGAGGTCCCCAGGCTAGGGATCGAATCGGAGCTGTAGCCGCCGGCCTACGCCAGAGCCACAGCAACATGGGATCCGAGCCGTGTCTGCGACCTACACCACACCTTATGGCAATGCTGGATCCTTAACCCACTGAGCAAGGGCAGGGATAGAACCCACAACCTCATGGTTCCTAGTCGGATTCGTTAACCACTGCTCCACGACGGGAACTCCTGTCTGTCTTTTTCTTATTGATGTGTAGAGAGAGGAAAGCCTTACGTATTACTAGTGAAAGTGAACATCCATGCAAGCTATTTAAAAATCAATTTGGCCTCAGCTAGTAAAGTTGACATGTTCAAAGTCTTTTAGATTTTTATCAATCTGATGGGTGAGACCTGATGTGTTGCTGAAGTTTTTAGTTTGCAATTTTGTCTATTATTTATTTCAAGCACATTTTCATAGCTTAAACGTCACTTATTTGAGTTCTCTGAAAACTTCTTCTCCTTGGTTCATTTTTTTCTATAGATTCATTAGCCTTTTTCTTCTCAATTTCTAAGCAATCTTTACATATTATAGAGAAAGGCTCTTTGTCTAATACACGGTTTATAAAGAAAAATTGTTACCTCATTCTTAGACCTGCTCAAAATAGCTCAGGGTGGCACCCTTCCCTCCTCTTTTTTAGGGATTGCTTCCTGTGGTTTGGCTCTGTCTCCTCGGGACTTCTGCACTTCTGCTTCATGATACCCTTAACCTGGTGCAATTGGTTCAGTAATTTTTTTCAATTCATGTGACAAGTAGTCTACACGAAACAAAAGGGATCATAGAAGAAATACTGTTCTAAATGGAAACTGACCAAGAAACAGTCGAAAATCTGAGCACTACTGTAACCATCCTAGAGACGGAATTAATAGTCAATCATTATTTGACCAAAAAAGCATTACGATCAAAGCTTTTCATTTGCCTTGCTATATTCCATAAAGCAATCAAGGAATAACGTGGTCTAATATGACATCAATAGAAAATAAACAATTCCCAGCACATGTCATGAAGAAACATAATCCTGATAGCAGAACTTCAGATTTATGTCAATTACATCTTCATAAAGGCGTTAAAAATAAAGCCATCAACAGAGATACTATGAAAAGGGCAGATTCTAAGCCAACCCCACTCATGAACACAGATCCGAAAATCTTAAATAAGTCATTTACCCACTGAATACAGTAATACGCAAAAAGGACAATACTTTGGAGAACATGTTAATTTTTCTGAGGTCTCAAAGGTAGTCTAATGCTAGAAACTCAAGGTAATTCACCCCACTAAGCGATTAAAGAGAAAGACACAAGCTTACATATGGAGCAGCACGCAATAAAATTCAAGATACAGATGGGATACAGAAACAACAAATTCGGAATGAAGAATAATTCTTTGGAAGTGATCAAAACTACCCCCTAGCAAACAGCATACATAAAAGTGAGAGGTTTCAACCTCTCCTTGTGGAATCAGGAACTATGTCCAATCCCATTCAACATTGTTCTGGATACCCTATTCTCTAAAGTCATACAAGTAGAAGAAATAAAACGTGCAAGTATTGGCAAGAAAAACAAAACCGTTATTATACACTGACGATGCCATTGTGTTCAAAAACTTCCAAACAAATCTACGGATAAATTGTCAGAATCAATGAGAGCTTGTTATGATCGCTGTATCCAAAAGAACTTTACCAATATCCACGGCAGTCTAAACTTCAACAACACAAATCAGTAAATACAAGGTTCATGATTTTTACAACATGTAAAAATATGAAGATCTTATAAGTACATGTAATAAAGGTTGTGCAGAACCACGACACGACAGAGAAAATTATGAAACTTCAGGGGGAGTTTTTTTTAACACCCCCAAACCAGAAAGGTGTACCATGGTCATGGATTGGAAGATTCAATATGATAAAATGCCAGTTCTCTTCAAATTGATGTTTAGACTCAATGCAATCAAATTCCCAGAAAGGTTTTTGTAAAAGTAAGCCCCTCCCCATCATTTTTTGGCAATATGATTCTGAACCACATACAAAAAATGCAAAAGGCAAAAGAGCCAAGATACCCTTGAAGAAGAATACTTTAATAAGACTTAATACGGAAGATAGCAAGGTTTACTTTTGTGTGTGTGTGTGTGTCTTTTTGTCTTTCCTAGGGTTGCACCTGCAGCATACGGAGCTTCCTAGACTAGGGGTCTAACCAGAGCTACAGCTGCTGGCCTACACACAGCTCACAGCAATGCAGAATCCAAGCCAAGTCTGCGACCTACACCACAGCTCACGGCAACGCCGAATCCTTAACCCCCTGAGTGAGGCCAGCGATCAAACCCAAGACCTCTTGGTTCCTGGTCAGATCTGTTTCTGCTGCGCCACGATGGGGACTCCTTGACTTCTAAGCATACACACTGCCTTCCTAGAATGAGGGACCATTCCGCCAGGTCAGTCTTAGGAGTGGGAGGCTGAGGCCCTGACCCCTGCTGCACAGTGCAGTGCCTGCTCCCTCTACCTCTCTGCAGCCACCACATGTGCATGAGTGCTCGCTTTGAGAACCCATGTGCAGGAGTTCCCGGTGTGGCTCAGTGGTAGCAAACCCGACTAGTGTCCATGAGGACGTGGGTTTGATCCCTGGCCTCACTCAGTGGGTTAAGGATCCAGCGTTGCCGTGAGCTGTGGTGTAGGTCGCAGACGTGGCTTGGATCCTGCATTGCTGTGAGCTGTGTGTAGGCCAGCAGCTCTAGCTCGGATTTTGACCCCTCGCCTGGGAACTTCCATATGCCGTGGGTGTGCCCCCCCCCACCAAAAAAAGACCCCATGTGCAAATGCGGTTATGGATGTGAGGACTAGTTTGAAGCAGCCCCGGAGAAAGGAGGAAGTGAGGATTTCTTCTGGCAGCCGGTGGCTGCAGCATCTCACCTCCAGGGAGAGAAGTGGAAGGGATGCCTGAGGCTTTGGCAATGCTGGGGGGACAAGATGTGACATTCTGGCGGGGTGTGTGTGTGTGTGTTTGCGCGCTGTATTGGGATTCCGGAGTAAATGACAATGGGACAGGTATTATTGAAGAACTACTGTCCAAAGTCTGAAGAGACTAAGCTGCAGATGAAGGAAGTATCACGGAGTGTGGAAAAGCTGGGGAGATAACCGGGGGTAAAAAGAGGGGCAGAAAAATGATTCCCGTCCATTGAAAGTGACCTTGTGGGAGTTCCCACTGTGGCTCGGTCAGTTAAGAACCTGATACTATCTCCCTGAGGATGCGGGTTCCACCCATGGCCGCACTCAGTTGGTTAAGGATCTGGTGTTGCCACAAGCTGTGGTGTAGTTTGCACATGCAGCTCAGATCAGGCATTGCTGTGGCTCTGGCGTTGCTGTGCAGCAGCAGCTCTGATTTGACTCCATGCGGCATCTCTGATTTGACTCCTAGCTTGGGAACTTCCTTGAGCAGCTGGGGCGGCCGTTAAGAAAAAAGAAGTGACCTTGGGAAAGAAATAACTGCTGATAGATAAACTGATTCGTGTATTGCTGTCTGAGCTGATAAGAGAAGACCCTTTCCCATGGTGACTAGGGAGTGTGGCCTTCTGTTTCAGAGGAGATAACATTTATGTGGCTGCTTTTGTAACTGCCAATGTGAAGAGTCTTGAGTTCCACGGAAGGTGTGTGTGGGGATTTGATATTTGTTGATTGCCCACTATATTTTGGCAGCTCTCCTTTGAGTTCATATTTGAGGGCTTTTTTTCCCTTTTCTGTTTTCTTTTTTGGCCACGCCCATGGCATAGGCACATTCCCAGGCCAGGGATCAAACCCACGGCATAGCTGTGACCTGAGCCGCAACAGTGACAAGGCTGGATCCTTAAGCTACTGAGCCACTAGGGAATTCCCACATTGGAGTTTTGATACACGTGCTGGCCTCCCACTGCAGAAACTGAAAAAAAAAAAACAACAAAAAAAACACAAAACAACCAACCCATCAAGGGTCATTTTCTTCGATCCTGACCCCTCGGGCTGCACTGAGGTCTTGGCAAATGCGATGCTTCCACCTGGCACTTAGATCTCCACTGAGTGGCCCAAAGGAGCAAGCACAAAGGGGCAGCCTTTCCCAGGACAAGGCAGTATTGTCACCCAGAGCGGCACCCGCACCGGCAGGGACGTCGATGGCCTCGGGGAGTGCCCAGGACCACAGCAGAGGTGTCCACATCACACAGCTGCTGAGCTGCTGTTGGCTGTCATCACGCTGCCTGGACACTCTCACTCTGATGAGGTGCTGAGTCTGAATCCTCATATTTCCTTGGGCCCCATGTGGCAGATTGTGATCCCAGGAGAGCAGGAGCTGAGACAGAGTGGGGAGCACCTGTTTCATGGCAAAGTGACACCTGTGGAAGGGAAGGAGGGCAAGCAGGTACCTGGAGCAGCACCGTGCTGGCCTGACCGCATTTCTGCCAGCCCCGCGGGGAAGCTCTGGAGCAGGGATTTTCCATTAGAGGAGTCCTCTCTGGGCAGAAGAGGAAAGACCCTTTACCCTGTCCCCGGCTTGGGGTCCCCCAGGTAGAGTGTGGTCCCAGCTCAAGTACCAGGTAGCGCCTGAGTCGCCCTAGCTGCCAGTGACCAGCGAACAGATTCCTCCCAGCTGGGTGACCAATTGCTTCCCAAAGGGGGTCTGAGCTTCGCATCTCCTTCTGCTTTCGGGACTCACGTCTCCATGTGCTTTCAGGAACTGCTCTGCTGGTCTCCCTTCCTGCAGGAAACCACGGAGGATGGAGGTCCTTGGGGCCACCTACAGCCTCGGCTCCTGCAATTGGTCTCAGGGCTACCGCCCCCTCTCTTCATCACCCTCCTCGTCATCCCATCCTGGCCTCCTTGTCCTCAGCTGCCGTGAGTGCTACTGTCCGTGGCTTACCTGGGGATGCGACCCAAACCCTCATTCCTTCCTTCTCAGGCCACAGTGGTGGCACTTGTCCCCTTGTGGTCACATGGGGAGGGAGATACGAAGATACTGGGCCTTTCCTATATGCAGCATCACTGCCCTCCTCCAGCTCCGCCCGGCCCTGGCCAGTCTGAGATGCAGCCCACGTTCAGCAAAAGTCCTCTCTGATTGGCTCGGCAGCTCGGCTCCTCAAAGCATCTGTGGTCGGACTCTCCCGAGCTTTGTTTGCAGCGCTGCTCAGTAAAACAGAAACATTCACCGTGAGCCTTGACCATCACGGCTCCACCGTCCACCAGGGAAAATAAAAAGTCACCCAGACAGTCACCCCTCGACCAATGCTGCCTCATCCCTCTCTCAGTGTCCTGTTCCTCAGGACCTTGGGGTCGAAAGGGGTGAGAAAAGAAGTTACAAAATAGTCTCAAGGTAATTTTTTCTCTTTCAAGTCACCATGGCACCTTATCTTATTTATTCCTGCTTCCTTCCTTTTTATCTACGTTCAGTAGCTTGTGGTTTCATTCTTTGGAAATTTCTTAAATAGGGATTTGATTTCTTAGCTCGATCTGCTGCTTTCCTCTTCTTTATTGTTTTTCCCCTTCCTCTTCCTTTTAGGGCTGCACCCGCGACATGTGGAAGGTCCCAGGGCAGTTGTCAAATCGGAGCTGCAGCTGCCGGCCACAGCCACAGCCACAGCCACAGCAACACCAGCTCCACACTGCATTTGCGACCCACACTGCAGTTCACAGCAATGCTGGATCCTTAACCCACTGACCCAGGCCCGGGCTGGAACCCGCATCCTCCTAGACACTTGTTGGGTTCGTTACTCCTGATCCACCACGGGAGATCCCTGCTTTCCTAGTCCTGATTTCACTCATTTTATGATTTTGTCTTGATCTTTTCCTTTCTTCAGTTGGCCTGTGGTTTACTCTGTCATTTCTTGGTTGCTTTTGTTTTTGTTCTGGTTCTTTGGGTTGAAATTTCGATTTTTTTTTCCAGATTCCCTTTTTATTGATGCAAATGTAGTCATGTTACTCAGCCACAAAAGCTGAGGAAGTCAAGTCGGTTTGTGACCACATGGGTGGCCCTCGAGGCCACTATGCTGGGTGAAATAAGTCAGACAGAGAAAGACGGTTACTACACAGAGCCATCGTTCTGAACATTGTGCGATAAACATAGAAAAATACAGGGGGTTGAGGTCATGGCAAGGAAGGGAGAGTGGGTCCGAGAGACCCCATGGAGAATAACTGACTTGACACTGAGGGTCGCTGGCTTGACAGGTTGGAAGAGGATCATCTCGGCCGAGTTCCTTCCATCTGCACCATCTTCCCCGATTTACTGAGCTTTTCTAGTGACACGTTTCCCTGTGCTGTTCCATCACTCAAGAATCTATTTAGGAGTTCCCGTCGTGGCGCAGTGGTTAAGGAATCTGACTAGGAAGGGTGGGGTTGCGGGTTCGATCCCTGCCCTTGCTCAATGGGTTAAGGATCTAGCGTTGCCATGAGCTGTGGTGTAGGTTGCAGACGTGGCTCAGATCCCGAGTTTCTGTGGCTATGGCTGTGGCTGTGGCCGGCAGCAACAGCTCTGATTAGACCCCTAGCCTGGGAATCTCCATATGCTGCGGGAGCGGCCTTAGAAAAGGCAAAAAGACAAAAAAAAAAAGAAAGAAAGAAAGAAGAAAAAATATATATTAATTTTTTTTTTTACTCAGTCAGTTTTATTTATTTATTCTTTTTTTTTTTGTCTTTTTGCTATTTCTTGGGCCGCTCCCTCAGCATATGGGAGTTCCGAGGCTAGGGGTCCAATCGGAGCTGTAGCCACCAGCCTATGCCAGAGCCACAGCAACGCGGGATCCAAGCCCCGTCTGCGACCTACACCCCAGCTCACGGCAACACTGGATCGTCAACCCACTGAGCAAGGGCAGGGATCGAACCCTCTACCTCATGGTTCCTAGTCGGATTTGGTAACCACTGCTCCACAATGGGAACTCCTACTCAGTCAGTTTTATTACATTCATTATTGTACAGCGATCATCAAAACCCAATTTTATCACCTTTCCATCCTACAGCCCCAGCCCATCCCTCCACCTGTTATCTGTCTCCTTCGGAAACCGTTAGTTATCCAGAGTCTGCGAGTCAGTATCTGTTCTGCAAAGAAGTTCATTGTGTCCTTTTATGAGATTCCACCTGTCAGTGATAGCTTTAGATGTTGGTGTCTCACTGTCCGACTGACTTCACTTAGCATGATGATTTCCGTGTCCATCCGTTGGCTGCAAATGCTGTTATTTCCTTCCTTTTAATGGCTGAGGAATATTCCATCGTGTATATGTACCACTTCTTCTTGATCCACTCCTCTGTCGATGGACATTTAGGCCGTTTCCCTGTCTTGGCTATTGCCTATAGTGCTGCGATGAACATTGGAGTACATGTGTCTTTGCGAGTTGTGGTTTTCTCTGGATAGATGTCCAGGAGTGGGATTGCTGGATCAAATGGTAGCTGGGGGTTTCAGTTTTCTGAGGCATCTCCATACGGTTTTCCACAGTGGTTGCACCCCTTTACATTCCCACCAACAGTGTCATGGGGTTCCCTGTTCTCCACACCCTCCCCGGTATCTATTATTTGTAGACTTTTGGATGACGGCCATTCTGGCTGGTGTAAAGTGGTGCTTCCTAGTGGTTTTGGTTTGCATTTCTCTACTAATGAGTGATGTTGAACATCTTTTCGTGTGCTTTTTGGCCATCAGTATGTCTTCTTTGGAGAACTGTCTCTTGAGATCTTCTGCCCATTTTGGATGGGGTTGTTTGGCCTTTGGCATTGAGCTGCAGGAGGCGTTTATAAATTTTGGAGATGAATGAATCCCTTGTCCGTCGCTTCACTTGCAAATGTTTTCTCCCGTCCTGTGGGCTGTCTTTTCGTTTTGTTTGGGGTTTCCTTTGCTGTGCACTCTCAAGAATACTGATCTCATCTTGGGAACCACCCTTCGCGGTCCAGATTGTGTGAAACCATCAACGTGGCCTTATCAGGAAGTTAGCTCTACATCCTGGCTGTGGGCCCAGCATTGCTGGGAAGCACTCTGTGACTCTGAGCAGCCCTTCTTCTTCCTCTCTGGGCTCAGGGTTTTCATGTTTAAAGTAGAGAAGTGGCTCATGATCATCTTAAAGTGTACTGTGCATCCTAAATAGTTGGGCGGCCGTGTGACCAGGGAGCTCGCCAAGAGCTGGGGAACACCAGGTGTGTGTTTTTGCCTCCTAGGACTGGCACCCTGAGAGGCATGTCACACATGCCCGATGGGAAGAGAGTGTCCCTTTTCCTGTTCTAGACAGGCCATAAGAAGTACTTTTTAGTGTTGTCTGTGAACTTTGCAATGACTGCTCAGTTGCTCTGCCTCAGGGGTGACCTTGAAACTTCAGAGACAGGCAGAAGGCTCCCAACCTGGGAGGGGCGCTCAAGGCTGACAGATGCTGGATCCAGCCAGTGGAAGATGGGGGTCTTCCCATTGGCATGGATTTTTTTTTTTTTTAGGGCTGCCCCTGAAGCACATGGAAGTTCCCAGGCTAGGGGTCGAATGGGAGCTGCAGCTGCCAGCCTATCCCACAGCCATAGACCGCAGGAACCAAGCCACCTATGCCGCAACCTATGCCACAGCTTGTGGCAACCTTTGTTTCAAAGGCAAAGTTCACTGGCTTCAGCTGATGCCTGAACATTTGTCTCTTGACTCGTGGAGCCCACTAGTGTGTTTTAATCACTTATGGTGGTGAGGGGTATCATTGATTCTGAGAGATTAAGGGGTTCACAGCATGATGAGTGGCCCATTTGGGGTGACATGGCTGCAACCTATGCCACGGCTTGTGGCAACCCCAGGTCCTTAACCCACAGAGCAAGGCCAGGGATTGAACTCACATTCATCCTATGTTGGGTTCTTAACCCGCTGAGCCGCAATGGGAACTCCTTGAATGTTGACGCCTGTTCTTCCCACCAAACTGCTGTGAGCCGCTCAAATGGCTCTGTGTGTGTGTGTATGTGTATGTGTGTGTGTGTGTGTGTGTGTGTGTGACCGTAATAGGGCCTGGAAGCCACTAGTCCACTCTCTTTCCCTCCTCCTGACTTTCTGCCCAGAGTGATTCACAGAGTCAGACAGGCCTGTGTCAAGTTCCAGGTTGTTTGACGGTGTAGGGCCAAGGGCTCCAAAACCTCCACGTGCTCTGAGTTTCTCTTTGGCAGATGGTGCCAGTGAGGCTCAGAGAGTGTGTGGAACCTCTCTGAGTCGCAGGGGATTGGAACGGAGGTCTGGGTGATGACCTGAAATCCAGAAGGGAGTTCGAGGACGGAGGGTACCTGGAAGGAAGGTGAAGCTGGGTGTCTGAATGGGGATGCAAAGACTCTCTGTCCTGCCCAGGGACAGCCTCCCAGGTGGGCGGAACCTGGCCCAAAGAGGGGCAGGAGGCCAGTGGGTACATGGTCCAAAGTCATGTCGCCCCAAATGGGCCACTCATCATGCTGTGAACCCCTTAATCTCTCAGAATCAGTGATACCCCTCACCACCATAAGTGATTAAAACACACTAGTGGGCGCCACGTGTCAGGGGACAAATGTTCAGGCATCAGCTGAAGCCAGTGAACTTTACCTTTGAAACAATTTGATCCAACAAGCCAGTCCAGAGACAAGTAGAACGAATACTGGTCTAGGAGACAGGGAGCCAGGTCGTGGTGGCCCTGACTTGCTGAGAGAAACTGGGAAGGCATTTCCCCCAAGTGTCTCCCTGTCCAAGGATACAAAACAAAAGGGGAGAGCACAGCTCCCCACCGTCTCTGTGGTGTCCCTCACCCCGTGCTTGCATTGTTTTGTTCCCCTGGTGTCAGAATCATCCCAGGAGGCTGGGCAGGGGCCAAGGCATCGGATCCTGAAAGCTGTTGTGCAGATACAGCTTTAGGAGTTCCGGTCGTGGCACAGCGGAAAGGTATCTGACTAGGGACCATGAGGTTTTGGGTTTGATCCCTGGCCTCACTCAGTGGGTTAAGGTTCCTGTTGCCATGAGTTGTGTTCTAGGTCGCATATGTGGGTCGGATCTGGCATTGCTGTGGCTGTGGTGTGGCTCGGTGGCTACCCCTAGCCTGGGAACCTCCATACGCCGCAGATGCGGCTCGAAAAAGACCAAGAAAAAAAAAAAAGAAAGAAAAGAAAGAAAGACAATAGAGCTTTAGGAAGTTCCCTTGTGGCACAGTGGGTTAAGGATCTGGTGTGGCCCCAGGTTGCAACTGAGGCACAGGTTCAATCCCTGGCCCAGAAACGTCCACATGCCACAGTTGGGGCAGAAAATAAAAACAAAAAAAGAAAATAGAGTTTAAAGTTCTCATTCAACATATATTCAAATATATCTATAGATAATACTATATTTATATGATATATATCAATGGTAATTATGTGAGGGGAAGACTTTGTTAACTATTCCCTTGCACTAAACATTTTGCAGTGTAGACATCACATCACCACATTGCACACCTTAAACTTACACGATGGTATATGTCAGTTTGATCTCAGTAAAGCCAGGTGGGGAAAAGAGACAAAATCAGAGGGGGAAATGTGGCTGTCTTCATCTACAGAAGCTTCACATTCAGGAGCCACATCCTTGGTATATGGAGGGTCCCAGGCTAGGGGTGGAATCTGAATGGCACAGCTGCAGCAACACTGCATCCTTAACCCACTGTACCACAGCGGGAACTCCCCTCAATACATTTTTATGTGCCACATGAACACCTGTGTAGATGTTTTTTTGGACCTTTCATTTATTGATTTATTTTATTGATAACTATAGCTGATTTATAATATTGTGCTAGTTTCTGGTGTATAGCCAAGTGATTCAGTTTATCCATAGTATTTGTTTTTTTAATTTTTTTTATTACTCAGTGAATTTATTACAGTTAGAGTTGTACAATGATCCTCATGATCCAATTTTATAGGATTTCCATCCCACAACCCCAGCACATCTCCCCACCCCCCAAACTGTCTCCTTTGGAAACCATAAGGTTTTCAAAGTCTGTGAGTATCTGTTCTGCAAAGAAGTTCATTGTGTCCTTTTTTGAGATTCCACATGTCAGTGATAGCATTTGATGTTGCTGTCTCACTGTATGGCTGACTTCACTTAGCATGGTAATTTCTAGGTCCATCCATGTTCCTAAAAATGCCAGTATTTTGTTCATTTTAATGGCCAAGAACTATTCCATCGTGTATATGTACCACGTCTTCTTCATCCACTCCTCTGTCGATGGACATTTAGGTTATTTCCATGTCTTGGCTATTGAAAGTAGTCCTGCAATGAACATCGGAGTACATGTGTCTTTGCGAGTCATGGTTTTCCCTGGATAGATGTCCAGGAGTGGGATTGCTGGATGAAACGGTAGTTCTATGTTTAGTTTTCTGAGGCATCTCCATGCTGTTTTCCACAGCAGTTGCACCCCTTTACATTCCCACCAACAGTGTAATAGGGTTCCTTTTTGTCCACACCCTCTCTAACACGTATTGTTTGTAGACTTCTGGATGATGGCCATTCTAGCTGGTGTAATGTGGCACCTCCTAGTGGTTCTGATTTGCATTTCTCTACTAATGGGTGATGTTGAACAGCATTTCATGTGTTTTTTGGCTCTCATGTGTTTTATGTCTTCTTTGGAGAACTGTCGCTTGAGATCTTCTGCCCATTTATTTTAAGGGGTTGTTTGGTGTTTGGCATTGAGCTGCAGGAGGCATTTTTAAATTTTGGAGATGAATCCCTTGTCAGTCGATTCATTTGCAAAGATTTTCTCCCATCCTGTGGGTTGTCTTTTCATTTTGTTTAGGGTTTCCTTTGCTGTGCAGAAACTTGTAAGTTTGATGAGGTCCCAGTTGTTTATTTTTGTTTTCACTGTCATTACTCTAAGAGGTGGGTCTGAGAAGATGTTGCTGTCGTTTATGTCAGAGAGCGCTTGGCCTATGTTTTCTTCTAAGAGTTTTGTACTGTCTGGTCTTATGTCTAGGTCTTTAATCCACTTGGAGTTTATTTTTGTGTATGGTGTTAGGGAGTGTTCTAATTTCATTCTTTTCCATGTGGCTGTCCACTTTCCCCATCACCACTTATTGAAGGGGCTGTCTTTTCTCCATTGTACAGTCTTGCCTCCTTTGTCATAGATGAGTTGGCTGTAGGTGCGTGGGTTTAAGTCAGGGTTTTCCATCCTGTTCCACTGATCCATATGTCTGTCTTTGTGCCAGTACCATACGGTTTTGATGACAGTTGCTTTGTAGTATAGTCTGAAGCCCGGGAGCCTGATTCCTCCAGCTCCATTTTTCTTGTTCAGGATGTCTTTGGCTATTCTGGGACTTTTGTGCTTCCAAACAAATTTTAAAATATTTTGTTCACGTTCTGTGAAAAAAGTCCTTGGTAATTTGATAGGGATTGCATTGCATCTGTAGATTGCCTTGGGTAGTATAGTCATTTTGATCCCATTGACTCTTCCAATCCAAGAGCATGGTCTGTCTTTCCATCTGTTTGCATCGTCTTTGATTTCTTTCATCACTGTCTTATAGTTTTCAGAGTACAGGTCTTTTGTCTCTTTAGGTAGGTTTACTCCTAGGGATTTTCTTCTTTTTGATGTGATGGTAAACAGGATTGCTTCCCTAATAAAAATAGGATTTATCTGCACTCTTATGTTCCTAGTAGCACTATTCACAATAGCCAAAACATGGAAGCTACCTAAATGTCCATTGACACAGGAGTGGATGAAGAAGATGTGGCACATATACACGATGGACTACAATGCAGCCATTAAAAATAATGAACCAGGAGTTCCCATCATGGCTCAGTGATTAACAAAACTGACTAGCATCCACGAGGACGTGGGTTCGATCCTTGGCCTCTCTAGTGGATAAGGATCTGGCATTGCTGTGAGCTGTGGTGTAGGCACCAGATGTGGCTCAAGTCCTGCATTGCTGTGGCTCTGGTGTAGACTGGTGGCTACAGCTCCAATTCACCTCCTAGCCTGGGAACCTCCATATGCCATCGGTGCGGCCCTAAAAGACAAAAAGACAAAAAAATAATAATAATAATGAGGAGTTCCTGTTGTGGCTCAGTGGTTAACAAAGTCGACTAGGAGCCATGAGGTTGCGGGTTCGGTCCCTGCCCTTGCTCAGTGGGTTAAGGATCTGGTGTTACCATGAGCTATGGTGTAGGTCATAGACACGGCTCAGATCCCGAGTTGCTCTGGCTATGGTGTAGGCGGGCAACTGCAGCTCCCATTAGACCCCTAGCCTGGGACCCTGCATATGCATTGGGAGTGGCCCCAGAAAAGGCAAAAAGACAAAAAAATAATAATAATAATGAAATAACGCCATTTGTAGCAACATGGATGGACACATAGACAGTATCATACTGAATCAGACAGACAAAGACAGGGCCATATGATGTCATATGATATCCCTCAAATGTGGAATCCAAAATATGGCACAAACGAACTTATCTATGAAACAGGAACGGACTGCCAGACATAGAGAACAGACTTGGGGTTGCCAAAGAGGAAGGATGGACTGGGAGTCTGGGATGAGCAGAGGCAACAACTACTATGTAGAGAGTGAATAAACAACACAGTGCCACTGTATGGCACAGGGCACTCTATTTAATATCCTGCAATAAACCATCATGGAAAGAATATGACAAGAATGTATATACATGTGTAGCTAAACCGCGTTGCTGTACTGCAGAAACAAACACAACCTTGTCAATCGACTCGACTCTACTTCCCTAAGATTGAGAAAGACTTTTATTAACGGCTGCACTGGCAGCATATTGAAGTTCCCAGGCCAGGGATTGAACCCAAGCCGCAGCAGTGACCTACACAGAAGCTTTGGCAAAGCCAGATTCTTCAACCCACAGTGCCAGACTGGGGATTGACCCCATGCCTCTGCAGTGACCTGAGCCACTGCAGTCAGATTCTTAACCCACTGCGCCACAGTGGGAACTCCAAGATAATTTTTCTTTCTGGCTTTTAGAGCCCCACCCATGGCATACAGAATTTCCCAGACTAGGGGATAAACTGGAGCTACAGCTGCTGGCCTACACCACAGCCACAGCAATGCCGAGCCACATCTGCCACCTACGCTACAGCTCTTGGCAACTCTGGACCCTTAACCCACTGATCGAGGCCAGGGATCGAACCTGCATCCACATGGTTGCTAGTGGGGTTTGTAACCCACTAAACCACGATGGGAACTCCCAAGATATATTCTTAAAAATATGATTTATCATCACTGTGTAACTGTGTGTCTTTGGGTGATTAGCGATGCCTGCGTGGCTCCAATCTTTTAACATTAAAGATGGGTACACTCTCCAACTGAGAGCGTATGAACGTGAAATAAATCAGACAATACGCATAACACACTGAGTGTAGGATCTGGAAGAGAGAAGACGCTCAGGTGCAGAAGCTCTTCTTACCACTAATGGTGTGTTGTGTTTGTCAGGCCAGAAGCTTAGGCACTGCTCTTGCCTGTGCTCCAAATGCACGGTCCAGCCCAGTCCCTGGAGAATGAGAAGGTAACCTTGGCTTGTAGGCTCCTGCGAGGGGCCCAGGGGCACTGGGCTCTCTGTTCTCTCACCCCAACAAAGCGTCTGCTCCCCACCTCCACGCACAGCAGGAGCCCAACACACACACACACACACACACACACACACACACACACTCACAGCAACACCCATACCTACACCCACACAGACACACACAAGTGTTTCCAGGCCAGAATGTTAGGGCTGAACTGTGCTTCCCGAGTGATGTCATCCAATCCCCCTCAACCTGAATACACAACTGAGGCTCGGGAAGGGAAAGAGATTTGTTGGAGGTCATCCAACCAGCGGAGAGGAGGCGGGCGCTAGAACTCAGGCCACCTGACTCCCAAGCCCGTGTTCTCTCTGCTCCACCCCAAAGGCTCCTCCTGCAGCTTCAACCTCCCCTGAGAACCTCCCTGCACAAGGGCAGTGGGGCAGGTGTGCCAGCCATAGAGCCATGAGGCCGTTCCCGTGTGCCCCGCACACACCCTCCCCAGTCGTCCCTCTCTGAGTCTGCTCTACCGCAACGTGTGCGTGCCTCTCCAGAGAGTATTACTCAGCAATCCCACCAAAGGATCAGCCACTTGCCGGGTCCCGCCTCCCCGTTCACATCTTAAAACAGACAGCTGGGAGAGGACATTGCTTCACTCGAAGCAATTACGTGTTACAGGAGGCCTCTCAGGCATCAACCACTGAAATGCTTCACGAGCAGGGCTTTCCCAGCCTTTGTCTGGGGACATTAAAGGAAAGGAAGCGGGGAGGTGGGGGGGTCTCTAGTGGAGCCATAACGGTCGGGTGGTCACAGTGGCAGGGCTGCTCAGAGGCAGGTCAGAAGTGGGGGGAGGGGCGGCCCCTGGGAAGACAGGGAACTGCCTGCCGTGTATGCCCCAGCTTGGGTTTCATCTCCCTGGTCCAAGGTCAAAGGCAAATGTCCAGGTTTCCATTTCCTGGTGAAATGGACACGGCCGTTCTGGGGTGATTATTGGGTTCCTATGGTGCACCCCAGGAATGGGCCTTTTGGTCCTGCCCAGGCTCTCCTTCCCGCACCACGAGCAGCTCCCATGGGTCTCTCTCCACTGGGGGTAGGCAGGCCCAACCCCACAGCCATCTCCCCACACTTTCCAGGGCCCAGAAGTCAGAGGAGCCAGAACCAAAGGCAGCTGAAAGCAGGCTTTTATTGGAAAGCCGATGAGAGAGGCAGCCCAGGCTTGGGCATCTGGACGAGGGGAAGACTAGGCGAGTGGGGGCGAGGGTGGTGCCGCAGGCACCAGGGCCGGCATCCCTGAGGCCTTTGTAGGTGCAGCAAGACTCCACCTGGTGGGAGAAAAGAGGACCAGAGATGTGATTCAGCAGGTCAAAACACTCCAAGGCAGAGCTCCTGCTGTGGCTCCGCAGTAACAAACCCGACTAGTATCATGAGGTTGTGGGTTCAATCCCCTGGCCTGGCTCTGTGGGTTCAGGATCTGGCATTGCCGTGAGCTGTGGTGTAGGTGGCAGACACAGCTCGGATCCCGCATTGTGGTGGCTGTGGTGTAGGCTGGCAGTTACAGCTTTGATTTGACCCCTGGCCTGGGAACTTCACATGCTGCAGGAGCAGCCCTAAAAAAAGGACAAACACTCAGAGGCAATGGGAGGCAGGACCAAGTCTACATGTCACCCCCCTCAGGACCCCAGGTATAGCTTTGGATGCCCCACAGTGTCTTCATCACCCCGCCTCCTGGATCTTCCTTTGACCAACCTGGGATCATGCCCGCCCCCACCCCCCACTCAGCCTCTCTGTGCCCTCACAGGTCACCTCTTCCTCTTCTTCCTCCCAGTTTTCACCTCACCTGGGATTCAAACAATCCTTCCCGCAAAAGCCTTCACAGCACTTCTTGACCCCTGGGCACTGAGCATCACTCAAACACCTGTTAGGGGGATTGACCATCATGCAACGGATCAGAATCCTGGGGCAGGAGCCAGGCTTGGTAAGTAAGATTAGACGTTTGATTGCAGGTTGGGCTTTGACTGGATCTTGTACTTTATCTGGAAGTTGGGCTTTGATTGGATCTTGACCCTTGACAGAATCTTCACCTTTGCCTAGATCTTGTCCTTTGTCTGGAAGCTGGGCTTTAACTGGATCTTGACCTTTGCCTAGATCTTGACCCTTGACTGGAACTTGACCTTTGACTTCATCTTTACCTCTCACCGGCTTTTGTCCTTTGACCAGAGCATGGATTCTCTTAGTGCCTTTACCTTTAGGACGAACTGTGGAAAGAAGAAGCATCCCCACATTTAGACCCATGTGCCTGCTTCAACTATTGAGTCATTCGTCCAGCTCCAACCACCACTCACTGCAGTGTCCCTCAAACTGTGACTTGAGATGGGGGAGGGCCCCAGGGCTAGCTGGGGTCTGCACTCTTGGATGGCTTTTTCCTGGGCCTTGGGCACAGGGTCTAGTGGATCAGGGTTTTCTTGGGTGTCTGTTTCTGCCCCTCACCCTCCAGTCTGGGCCCTGAGGCTCTCATGAGAAGCCAGACGTTCAGAGGCGACGAGGCCACATTGGGCATCTTTGAGGAAATTTAGTGGAAGGAAAGAAGCCTGAGACACCTGCCAGGAGACCCGAGCTCCATCCTGGCTCTGGAGATTGCCTGGACAATTCCTCATCCCCCTCTAGGTCGCAGTGCCCTTCCTTGGAAACCAGGGGTCTTCAGACCACATGCCTTCTGAAGCCCTCTTTGTTCTGACCCCCCTCTTAGAGGACGGATGACTTGGGTGCGTTTATGGGACACACAGGCAGAGGACGGACCCCACACCCAGGGCCCAGATTCCTGGGGCTCTCACTTCATTGCACATTCAGTCCAAGTATCAACACTTGAGGTCCAGGCCATGTCACAATGCTGCCTCCACAAGCAGCCCTGAACCCTCAGTCCTGGGGTGGAAAGCATGTGAGGTCTGCTGGGCAACTTCCTGCTTCTCTGGGTACGCTGGAACCTGCCATCTGGGCTGAAGAGTAAGCTCCAGAAGGACCCCCTCTCAGACCCAGGCTGCCCCCCAGCAGGACCCAGCCTGCCCCCCAACAGCCTCTCCTCACCCCAACCCAGCCCCATCCAGGCCACTTGTCCACTCACGTATTCTGCCAGCTGCCTGTGCCACTAGTGTCTCACAGATGAGGAATACCACCACCAGGACCAAGAAGCTTCTGGACCTCATGTTGTCAGGAAGGTAGATGGCTGAGAGCTAAGGCCAAGCTCAGTTTTATGCAGCCCCAGCTTGGCCTGGTGCCAAGGGTGGGTCTGCGGTTTCACGAGGGACAAGACCTACGGTTTCTTCGTTCTGCCAGGAAACACCCACCCCCATCCTGGGAGGGCCCTTGGGCCTTTCCCCAAGGATTATTCACAGGGAGATATGCCAGGTCCTGTTCCATCACCCCTCACAGCCCCAGGAGCGAAGGTCTCACGTCCTCACAGAGAAGGGCGGGCTGGCCCTTAGGCACCATCCCGACCACATTCTTCCTCCTTAGAAAGAACATGAAGCCCAAGGAAGAGAGAGGAGTCGCCCAAGGTCATCCAACAAAGTCATGAGGCGGTCCAGCGTTCTGCCTTCATAGCCCAGGTGTTTCCCAATTATTCCCTCTTCCTGCAAGCCCCACCCAGACCTACCCTAACGGTTGACCCCTCCCAGCCTCCAGCTGGGCTTTCCTTGTATTCTCCCCTGACCCCAAGAAGAACTCTCCAAGGCAAGACTGCCTTGAATGTCTAAGGACTAATCACCATGCTCTTCCACTTCACGGGTCGTCCCCTCTGAAATGCACCAAGAAAGGAATAGGGAAGGTGGAATTCTAGATCTGGGATGGCACGATGCTCTTGAAAGCACAGGAAGATGAGAGAAGACATCCATGAAATAAATGGAAGAAAGAGGTCCCGTTGTGGCTCAGTGGGTTAAGAATCTGATGAGCGTCTGTGACGATGCAGGATTGATCCTTGGCCTCGCTCAGTGGGTTAAGGATGCAGTGTTGCCATGAGCTGCAGTATAGGTCACAGATGTGGCTCAGCACAGAGGTGGCTCAGATCCTGTGTTGCTGTGGCTGTGGTGTAGGCTGGCAGCTGGAGATCTCCTTCGACCCCTAGCCTGGGAACTTCCATATGCCGCAGATGTGGCCCTACACAAGGGATAGAGACCCAAATAAAAAAACAAGTGGGAGAAAATAGAGATCACCTGTAAGGTGGACATCTCCACTGCATGCATCCAACACGCCTCCCTCCTTCTTAGCACAGCACCCGTTTCTTCGGAAGAACGCTTCTGTCTTTGTAGCACCAACTTAGGAGGCTGTATTCTTGAAAGATTTAAAGCATTCAAATAGCAGACTAGACTCATCCACTAGGCAAAAAAAGGAGACTGTTTCCTGTCTATGTGCCCTATGGGTCCTTGCTCCTCCCCAATTTCTTCCCCCTCTGTCCTCCCCAGAGGTAACCCATGGCTGAATTTTCTGTTACTTAGCCTCTTCAGGTATCTTGCCCATTTTCACTGGGTTGTCTGTCTTTTTCTTACTGATTTGTAGAGAAAAGAAACTTTCACACATTAGTAGAGAAAGTGAACATTCATGCAAGCTATTTAAAAATCAATTTGGCCTCAGCTAGTAAAGTTGACATATTCAAAGTCTTTTAGATTTTTATCAGTCTGATGGGTGAGACGTGATATGTCACTGAAGTTTTTAGTTAGCAATTCTATTATTTATTTCAAGCACATTTTCGTAGCTTAAAAGTCACTTATTTGCTTTTTCTGAAATCTTTATTTCCTTGGCTCATTTTTTTCTATAGATTCATCAGCCTTTTTCTTCTCTCTTTTTTTTTTTTGGCTTTTTGGCTTTTTGGCATTTCTAGGGCTGATCCCGCGGCATATGGAGGTTCCCAGGCTGGCGGTCCAATCGGAGCTATAGCCGCCGGCCTACACCACAGCCACAGCAATTCGGGATCCGAGCCGCATCTGCAATCTACACCACAGCTCATGTCAACCTCAGATCCTTAACCCACTGAGCAAGGTCAGGGATCGAACCCTCAACCTCATGGTTCCTAGTCAAATTCGTTAACCACTGAGCCATGACAGGAACTCCTTCTTCTCAATTTCTAGGCAATCTTTATATATTATAGAGAAAGGCCATTTGTCTATGATACGGTTTATAAAGAAAAAATTTTACCTCATTCTTAGACCTGCTCAAAATAGCTCAGGGTGGCACCCTTCCCACCTCTTTTTTAGGGATTGCTTCCTGTGGTTTGGCTACGTCTGCTCAGGACTTCTGCACTTCTGCTTCATGATACCCTTACCTGGTGCAATTGGTTCAGTAATTTTTTTCAATTCACGTGACAAGAAGTCTACATGAAACAAAAGGGATCATAGAAGAAATACTGTTCTAAGTGGAAACTGACCAAGAAACAGTCGAAAATCTGAACACTACTGTAACCATCCTAGAGACGGAATTAATAGTCAATCATTATTTGACCAAAAAAGCATTACGATCAAAGCTTTTCATTTGCTTTGCTGTATTCCATGAAGCAATCAAGGAATAACGCGTTCTAATATGACATCAATAGAAAATAAACAATTCCCAGCACATGTCATGAAGAAACATAATCCTGATAGCAGAACTTCAGATTTATGTCAATTATATCTTCATAAAGGCGTTAAAAATAAAGCCATCAACAGAGATACTATGAAAAGGGCAGATTCTAAGCCAACCCCACTCATGAACACAGATCCGAAAATCTTAAATAAGTCATTTACCCACTGAATACAGTAATACGCAAAAAGGACAATACTTTGGGGAACATGTTAATTTTTCTGAGGTCTCAAAGGTAGTCTAATGTTAGAAACTCAAGGTAATTCACCCCACTAAGCGATTAAAGAGAAAGATACAAGCTTACATATGGAGCAGCACGCAATAAAATTCAACATACAGATGGGATACAGAAACAACAAATTCGGAATGAAGAATAATTCTTTGGAAGTGATAAAAACTACCCCCTAGCAAACAGCATACATAAAAGTGAGAGGTTTCAACCTCTCCTTGTGGAATCAGAAACTATGCCCAATCCCGTTCAACATTGTTCTGGATACCCTATTCTCTAAAGTCAGACAAGTAGAAGAAATAAAATGTGAAATATTGGCAAGAAAAACAAAACCGTTATTATACACTGACGATGCCATTGTGTTCAAAAACTTCCAAACAAATCTATGGATAAATTGTCAGAATCAATGAGAGCTTGTTATGATAGCTGTATCCAAAAGAACTTTACCAATATCCACGGCAGTCTGAACTTCAACAACACAAATCAGTAAATACAAGGTTCATGATTTTTACAACATCTAAAAATATGAAGATCTTATAAGTACAGGTAATAAAGGCTGTGCAGAACCACGACACGACAGAGAAAATTATGAAACTTCAGGGGGAGTTTTTTTTAACACCCCCAAACCAGAAAGGTATACCATGGTCATGGATTGGAAGATTCAATATGATAAAATGCCAGTTCTCTTCAAATTGATGTTTAGACTCAATGCAATCAAATTCCCAGAAAGGTTTTTGTAAAAGTAAGCCCCTCCCCATCATTTTTTGGCAATATGATTCTGAACCACATACAAAAAATGCAAAAGGCAAAAGAGCCAAGATACCCTTGAAGAAGAATGCTTTAACAAGACTTAATATAGCAGATAGCAAGGTTTACTTCAAAAAGCTGTAATAATTATGATAAAGTGGTATTAGCACAATGATAATCACACAAGTGAAACAGAGTAGAGCGTCCAAAACCAGATGATTGTACGCAGAGTATGTTTTTAACTTGGTTCTATTAAAGAAATATTGCTATGGTTATACATCCCTCTGTTGGTTCCAGGAGTGGTTGTTAGGGGGGTACAGGTAAAGAAAGTAGGATAGAAGGAAAGTGAAGGCAAATAAAAATAAATAAATTAATAATTATTGCTGTACCAAAAAATTAACCAAATGTAATCGTGTTACATTTACATATATATTATCAAAAAATGAATATCACAAGATCTCTGCTTCCTGATTTTTAGCGATGTCCATGAAAACTTACCAACGAAGAAAAGAAAACTTGGAGAGTAATATATGTGTTTTGATAATATTTCAGTGGAATACGGAACTCCTGCATATGACGGTATGTGCGTTTAAAGGAATGTACACTGCTCCTCCCATTGGTTACATCATGATGATGGGAGCAGAAAGGGGACAAGCATGAGTAGCTTTTCCTTTCTACATATTAGTTCTAATTTTTTCTCTTGTCACCTGTTAACAAAAGTTCTGTTAACCATCAAGTGAAGCAGAAAAAGGGGAATCTTACTGAGCCAAACTGAGAATTATAACCCGGAAGACGGGCTCCCAGAAACCTCTGAGAACTGTTCCACCAGGCGGAAGTAGAAGGTGCAGTCGCATACATTTGTGAAGCAAAGGATCATACATCAAAATGACTCAATGATACTGTACATAAAGTTCACCAAAGATACACAGTCCAGGTAAGCACACACAAAGCGAGCAGCAAGTCCTTGACCCCCTTCAGAGTTGGGAAAGAATGCTATTCTTTTAAGAAATTATATTGCTAGGGTCAGAAGAAGGAAAAAAAATATCTTTATGATGAAGCAGGCACTCCCACCTTTGAGGAAGTTTGGTTAATGTGTAAAGAAGATGCACACACTGCACATGAGGGAGGGAAG
Organism: Phacochoerus africanus; assembly: GCF_016906955.1. Lineage (NCBI taxonomy): Eukaryota > Metazoa > Chordata > Mammalia > Artiodactyla > Suidae > Phacochoerus > Phacochoerus africanus. The sequence continues at coordinate 15,647,200 of NC_062546.1, forward strand.
GAGGGAGGAGGTCCAAACGGACGCAGAGAGAATTTTATGTTTAATTCTTTTCTTCCTGCCTTAGAATGTAAATTTTATTTCATCTCAACAAAAATCACGACTGCTGTGATCTGAACATATCAAATAAAGAAAATTGCATGTGCATGAAGAAAACAGGGTAATTGACAGTTGTATTTAAATAAATGACTATATACATGTAACTTTTATTTTTAATTTTTTTTGTCTCTTCTAGGGCCGCTCCCGCGGCATATGGAGGTTCCCAGGCTAGGGGTCCAATCGGAGCTGTAGCCACCAGCCTACGCCAGGGCCCCAGCAACGTGGGACCTGAGCTGCGTCTTCAACCTACACCACAGCTCATGGCCATGCCAGATCCTTAACCCACTGAGCAAGGCCAGGGATTGAACCCGCAACCTCATGGTTTCTAGTCGGATTCGTTAACCCCTGCACCACGACGGGAACTCCTATACATGTAACTATTAATGCAAGTGTTAAGAAGAGATGCTTAAAATATATGTCATAATGTAAAACCATATTATAATAGTCTGTGTCATCTACAATTCAGATGCAGTAAAAAAAATCACTCTAGCGCTGGGAAAAACGGACAGTTACATGTAAAAGAAAGATGTTAGGACATTCTCTTAACCATCTACAAAAATAAACAAAAAATGAATTAAAGACCTAAACGTAAGGCTGGATACTATAAAATTCATTTTAAAAAAATAGGCAGAACACTCCTTGACATGAATTGCAGCAATATGGTTTTTTTGGCTTTTTGTCTTTTTAGGGCCGCACCCACAGCATATGGAGGTTCCCAGGCTAGGGGTCGAATCAGAGCTGTAGCAGCCTGCCTACACCACAGCCACAGCAACGCGGGATCCGAGCCACGTCTGTGACCTACACCACAGCTCACGGCAACCCGAGATCTTTAACCCACTGAGTGAGGCCAGGGGTCGAACCCACAACCTCATGGTTCCTAGTCGGATTTGCTAACCACTGAGCCATGATGGGAACGCCAGCAATATTTTTTTGAATGTACCTTCCAGAGTAATGAAAACAAAACAAAACTGGGACCTAATTAAACTTAAAAGCTCCTGCATAGCAAAGGAAATCATAAAAAAAGTGAAATAATAACACACAGAATGGGAGAAAATCTTTGTAAACAAGTGACTGACAAGGGATTCATCTCCAAAATAAACAAAAATCTCATGCAGCTTTATATATATTTTATTTTATTAAAAAAATTTTTTGTCTTTTTTTTTAGAGCCACACCCGTTTCACATGGAGGTTCCCGGGCTAGGGGTCAAATCAGAGCTGTAGCCACTGGCCTATGTCACAGCCACAGCACCGCCAGATCCAAGCTGCATCTGCAAACTACACCACAGCTCATGGCAACATGGGATCCTCAACCCACCAAGCGAGGCCAGGGATTGAAACTGCAACCTCATGGCTCCTAGTTGGATTCGTTTCCACCGTGCCACAACAGGAATGCCTAAAACATTTTTTAAATACATATTTTAAAAAATGGTCAGGAGATCTAAATAGACATTTCTTCAAAGGAGACAGACAGATGGCCAAATAGCACATGAAAAGATGCTCAACATCACTAGTTATTAGAGAAATGCAAATCAAAACTATAAGGAGGTATCACCTCATGCTAGTCAGAATGGCCGTCTCAAAAAGTCTACAAACAGGGAGTTCCCGTCGTGACGCAGTGGTTAACGAATCCGACTAGGAACCATGAGGTTGCAGGTTCGGTCCCTGCCCTTGCTCAGTGGGTTAACGATCCGGCGTTGCCGTGAGCTGTGGTGTAGGTTGCAGACGCGGCTTGGATCCCGCGTTGCTGTGGCTCTGGCGTAGGCCGGTGGCTACAGCTCCGATTCAACCCCTAGCCTGGGAACCTCCATATGCCACGGGAGCGGCCCAAGAAATAACAACAACAACAACAACAACAATAACAACAACAAAAGACAAAAAAAAAAAGTCTACAAACAATAAATGCTGGAGAAGGTGTGGAGAGAAAGGAACTCTCCTACACTGTGGTGGGAAGCTAATTGGTGACATCACTATGGAGAACAGGATGGAGGTTCCCTAAAAAACTAAATATAGAACTACCATATGACTTGGCAATCTCACTCCTGGGCACATATCCACAGAAAACCATAATTCAAATAGGTACATGCACTCCAGTGTTCACTGCAGCACTATTTACAATAGCCAAGACATGGAAGCAACCTAAACGTCCATTGACAGAGGAATATATAAGAAGGTGTGGTAAATATATACAGTGGAATATTACTCAACCACTAAAAAGAACAAAATAATGACATTTGCAGCAACACGGATGGACCTAGAGATTATCATACTAAGTGAAGTTAGACAGAGAAAGACAAACATCATATGAGATCACGAATATGTGGAATCTCATACAAAATGATACAAAGGAACTTATTCACAAAATAGAAACAGATTCAAAGATTTCAAAACCAAACTTATGGTTACCAAAGAAGAAATGTTTTGGGGGGAGGATAAACTGGAAGTTGGGATTGGCATACACACACCACCACATATAAAATCGGTAAGTGGAGTTCCCGTCGTGGCTCAGTGGTTAACGAATCCGACTAGGAACCATGAGGTTGTGGGTTCGATCCCTGGCTCTGCTCAGTGGTTTAAGGATCTGGCGTCGCCGTGAGCTGTGGTGTAGGTTGCAGACATGGCTCGGAACCTGTGTTGCTGTGGCTGTAGTGTAGGCTGGCAGCAACAGCTCTGATTGGACCCCTAGCCTGGGAACCTCCATATGCCGCAGGTGTGGCCCTAGAAAAGCCAAAAAAAAAAAAAATTAGTAAGTAACAAGAACCTATTCTATGGCTCAGGGAAATCTACTCAATACTCTGTGATGGCCTATATGGGAAAAAAAATCTGAAAACAAATGGGTATATGTATACCTATAACTAATTCACTTTGCTGTACACCTGAAGCTAACACAACACTGTAAATCAACGATACTCCAATACATTTTTTTAAAAAAGGAAATCACTCTAGATAGTTCAAGCAGGAAAAGGACTCAGCTCTTTGTATGAATGCATTTTATTGTAAGAACCTGAATCACACGTGAAGTGCTGGATCTGGGAAAAGAATCTGGGAAAGACAAGCATTTGATTGACAAGCTCTGCAGCAAGGCCTTCTGGGAGCAGTTGAAGTGCATGGTGATACAGACACTACACGGTTTATGCCATCCCCCTGCTCCCTCCCTTACCTACACTTCAAAATACCAGCAAAAACTCACCTCCCAGAAGGCAAAATGCCCACCCTGAGTGGTAGGTAGTTGAAGCGAGTGGGTCTGCTGACAGGAAGGGTAGGACACAAGTGCAGAGAGATGTAGAGAAATAAATTAAAAATGCATTAGGGAAAAGAAGATGGGGTATTTATGAGAAGTTATTACCTCGAAATACTGGAATAATACCTCTTAGTGGCCATGGCTGATGGTGGGAACCAAGCCTTAAGAATTAGAAGTCCAGGAGTTCCTGTTGTGGCTCAGTGGTTAATGAACCCGACTAGCATCCATGAGGATGTGGATTCGATCCTTGGCCTTGCTCAGTGGGTTAAGGATCTAGCGTTGCTGTGAGCTGTGGTGCAGGTTGAAGACGTGGCTTGGATGTTGAGTTTCTGTGGCTCTGGTGTAGGCTGGCAGCTACAGCTCCAATTGGACCCCTAGCCAGGGGACCTCCATATGCCACGGGTGCAGCCCTAAAAAAAAAATAAAATAAAATAAAAAATAAAAAAAAACCAGGAGTCCATACATGTATTAAGGAAACTGCCCATTATTGTAGCAACAGAGGAGGGAGCCCTTGAGCTAAGAAACTAAGAAAATCATTCTAACCTTAAAGCAAACTGAAGGTATGAGGAGCCATCATCAAGCAAAAATCCAGACACTCAAAGAGAAGATAGCGAGGTAGCAGGAAGGTGTGAAATGGGATCTGACAGAGAGTAGAGAAAAAGGACAACAGTTCAGAAATAAGGACTAAGTAAAGTAAGAAAGGAAAGGGGGGAAAATAAGAAAAGCAAAGAATAGGAAACAAAAATAAATCGCTTAAAAGCCTGACATTGTCTCTGTGAGGATGCAGGTTCGATCCTTGGCCTGGCTCAGTGGGTTAAGGATCTGGCATTGCTATGGCTGTGGCGTAGGCTGCAGGTGCAGCTCCAATTCGATCCCTAGCCTGGGAACTTCCATATGCCACAGGTGTGGTCTCATAAAGAAAAAAAAGAAGATAAAATGATTACGGAGAAAGTTTTAAACATTAAAAAGTCAATGGAGACCCAGACAAATAAATAACTCAAGTCCCACAAAGAAGAAAACCAAAACAACAAAATAGAAGAATTATTTAAAACTATAACTGGGGAGGAGTTCCTGTCACAGCTCAGTGGTTAACAAACCTGACTAGTATCCGTGAGGATGTGGGTTCAATCCCTGGTCTCGCTCAGTGGGTTAAGGATCCAGCGTTGCTGCGAGCTGTGGTGTAGGCCAGCAGCTGTATCTCTGACTCGACCCCTAGCCTGAGAACAACAACAAAGTGATTATTTTCCATTATGGTTTATTATAGGATGTTGGATATAGGTGCCGTATGGTGGGACCTTGTTGTTTATCTATCTTATATATAGTAGTTTTATATCTGCTGATACCAAACTCCTAATTTATCTCTCCCCCACCAGTTCCCTTTTGGTAACTGACCATAAATTTGTTTTCTATGTCTGTGAGGATGTTTCTGTTTTGTAAATAAACTCATTTGTACCATATTTTAGATTCCATATATAAGTGATATCATATGGCATTTGTCTTTCTCTTTCTGATGTATCTCACTCAGCATGAGCGTCTCTACTTGCATCCATGTTGCTGCAAATGGCGATACTTCGTTCTTTTTTATGACTGAGTAATATTCCATGTGTATATGTACCACATCTTCTTTATCCATTCATCTGTTGATGGTCATTCAGGTTGCCTCCACCTCTTTCTTGGCTATTGTAAATAGTGCTGCAGTGAACACTAGGATGAATACGTCTTTTCAGGTTTGAGTTTCCTCCAGATGTATGCCATGGTCACACGAAATTTACAGCTGCACACAGAGCAATTCTCCTGAAAGAAATCCAGCAACTAGCGGAGTTGATTCTACATATTGGGCAAGCGAGAAGATACCCACATTGAAATGGATCTTGGTCTACCCTCAACCACGGAGAGCCACTGAGAACGAAGACGGCAGCTTCGATAATCACAAAGGTTGAAGAGACAACCAAGAGCCTGGGAGGGCGGAACACTGAGGTTCACCTCCTACAGGAGGCCACGCCATCAAGACTGGGAGAGGAGGCTGTTTTAGCTAATGCCCAGAAGCCAATTCAGACAGCCAAGGAAAATGAAGTCTCCACACTGGATGTTGCACATCTGGAGGTAGCTCCCTACCCGGCATACCCGCTTTCACCGCAAACTCCAGCTCGGACCAACAACCCTCAGCTCTGCTCGTCACCAGACAAATCCTGAGACCCACTCTGGAGGGACTTGCAGTGCCTAATTATGTCCCAGGAATATCAGAAAGTTTTGCTGCAACAGCTACTGGGAGGTCCCTGCTCTTTAGGCATCTTCCCCGTTGGAGTCTGAGATGCAGTCTCCACTGGCAGGTACTCCATCCCCCTGGATGACATGGTAACCTCTCCTGCAGTGTCTTTGGAGAAATAAATGATGAGGCAAAACACCCTGAGTCTCTGCCTCTTTAGAATAATTTAGTGACATGAGCAGTGTCCTCTAGACACCAATAACTTGGACATAGGGCAGACTTGGGTGCGTCCATAAAAAGAAAAAGAAAACAATAAATTTATTCTTGAAACTTAAAAAAATGATTATTAGGGTCCATATGGAAGAGTGGAAATACTTGTGACATGGACAAGTGAAAATGTAGATTAGGAGTTCCCGTCGTGGCGCAGTGGTTAACGAATCCGACTAGGAACCATGAGGTTGCGGGTTCGGTCCCTGCCCTTGCTCAGTGGGTTAATGATCCGGCGTTGCTGTGAGCTGTGGTGTAGGTTGCAGACGCGGCTTGGATCCCGCGTTGCTGTGGCTCTGGTGTAGGCCGGTGGCTACAGCTCCGATTCGACCCCTGGCCTGGGAACCTCCATATGCCACGGGAGCGGCCCAAGAAATAGCAACAACAACAACAACAAAAAAGGCAAAAGACAAAAAAAAATGTAGATTAATAAAGGGTAATGGACACCACTAGTCACGAAAATGTATTGTGAAGCTACAATTACAAAAGCAATGATGGCACAATAATAAACAGTCAATGAAAAAGAATAAAAACCTCAGACACAGCCTCTGTTACACATAAAACTAGTTTTTATAAAGACATAATTTCCAATCAATGGCAAAGTTTGAATTATTTACTAAATGTTATTAGGACAATTGCTTAATAACTTAGAAAAAAAATATTTCCCTATCTCATATCCCTATGCCAAAATAGATTTCAGATGAATTAAAGAATTAACATGCTTTTCAGAAACCACAAAAAATTCTCAGTAAATACAGCAAACTTGCATCTGACATCAGAGTTAAAAAGGCTCTTCGGCATAAAAACAAAGGGAGAAAATACAAATGAAAAGAGTGATTTGACTACTTCAAAATGTAGAACATTGGTACAAAGCAAAATACAGGAAAGAAATATTTGCAGGCTAAGATTAAAATAAGCATTGGAGTTCTCTTGCGCAGCAGGTTAAGGAACCGGCATTTGTCAGTGCAGGGGCTTGGGTTGCTGCTGTGGTGCAGGTTTGATCCCTGGCTCGGGAACTTCCACATTCCTTGGGCATGGCCAAAAAAAGAAAAAAAAAGAAAAAAAGAAAAAAGCGTTTATCACACTCATTCAATCCTCAGAAGCATCCTATAAAATAAATATTATTATCTCTATTTTATAGGAGAGTAAACGGAGGCTTAAGAAAGTTAAGTAACTTGTCCAAAGTCACATGGCTAGAACCTGGTGGCACTAGGATTCAAAAGTAGGTCTGCCCAAGAAGCAGGGTCACAGATACAGAGAACAAACTAATGGTTACAAGTGTGTATGGGGGGAATACAGGGGAGCGGGAGGTACAGACTCTCAGGTAAAAGGCTACAGAGATGTATTATACAACACAGGGAATAAAGTCAGTATTTTATAATAACTCTAAAAGGGCTTTAGCCTTTAAAAACTACATTAAAAACTAAAAAACGTATTAACACAAATAAAGTTAAAAGATATGTCTGATATATATGTATAACTGAATTACTTTGCTATACACCTGAAACTAATACAACATTGTAAATCAACTATATGCCAATATAAAACAAATTTTTTTACATCTGCAAAAAAAAAAGCTCTGCCTGACTCCAGTTTACATCTACTAACGACGTTACCATACTGCCTCTTATGTATGACAAGGTAGTAATATCCTTAATATATAAAGAGTTCTTAAAACTCAATAATAAAAATAAAAGTGACCCCAATAAAAAAATCAAATAATGCACACGAGAAGAGACACAACTGGTCAGTATGAACACATAAAGAAATGCTCTTCCTCACCAATATTCAGAGAGAGGTGAATTAAAATGAGACCCCATTTTCCACTGGCAGAGAATTTATTTACTTTTTAAAAAATATCCTGTATTTGGTGAGTGTATCTGTTAAGAATTTTTGGTTGTGAGCAACAGCAACTGAATTTTAGACTGTTCTATTTATTTATTTATTTATTTATTTTTGGTGGCGGTATGTGGCAGCTTGATGTGGGATCTCAGTTCTCAGACTAGAGATTGATCCAGGGCCACAGTGGTGAAAGCGCCAAGTCCTAACCACTAGACCACCAGGGAACTCCTGAGATGGTTCTCCTTAGAGTGCTGCCTTCTCTGTTCAGGATTTGAATGGAGGGGTGGGCAGCTCAGAGGTCATGGAAGAGTCCAGTGGTTCTAACCTGGGTCAAAAGCCCTTCCCTGTGATAGGAAATGACCTGATGATTGGCAGCCAACCAGAATGATAGGAGCTGGGGAGCAGTGGCTCCATCAAAGGAGGGGATGCTGAGCAAACAAAAATGAGAGACGTCTACTGCAGAGCAGGTGGAGGCTCTCCTACACTCATTTCCTTCCTTTCTGAAACATAATTGGACCGGATATTCAAAGCCTGAAAATGATTGTGTCCTTTGCTCTAGCATTTCTTTTTTCCTGTTTTTAATTGCAGTTTAATTGACACATAACATTATATTACTTCCGGGTGTAACACACATAAAGATTTAATATTTGTATACATTATGAAAGGATGGCAGCAATAAGTTAACATCCGTGGCCATACATACTTAAGAGTTTTCTCCTTGTGATGAGAACTTTTAAAATCCATTCTTTGAGCAACCTCAAATATGCAACCCGATACTATTAACTGTAGTCACCATGCTGTACATTAGATCCCCAGGATTTATTTAGTTCATATCTGAAAGTTTCACTTTGTACATTTCTACTTTGAAACAAATTTACCCTAAGAAAATAGTCAGAGATGTGGCTCAAAAGGTATGTGCAACGGTCATTGTCAGAGCTTTATGTGTTGAAAGTTTAAAAATAGAAATCTATGTGTTTCACAACAGGGAACTAATTGCATATGTTTGGGCATCTCAGTCTTACAAAATACCAGGTAACCATTAGAAACGACAATATTGGATAATGCTTCAACACACAGGAAAATGTCTACAACATAATCTTAATTGAAAAAGCATTTCTTGGAGTTCCCGTCGTGGCACAGCAGAAACGAATCTGACTAGTAACCATGAGGTTGTGGGTTCGATCCCTGACCTCACTCGGTTAAGGATCTGGCGTTGTGGTGAGCTGTGGTGTAGGTCACAGGTGCAGCTCAGATCCCAAGTTGCTGGGGCTGTGGTGTAGACCAGCAGCTGCAGCTCTGGTTCAACCCCTAGCCTGGGAACGTTCATATGCCGCGAGTGCGGCCCTAAAAAGCCAAAAAAAAGAAAGAAAGAAAAGAAAATGCATTTCTTCAATATACATGTGTAGTCTATAATCAGGAAAAAAATTTAGCCTCATAAAATTCTCCTTCTAAACCAAGCTGTTGAGGGGATGCTAGAATTCCAAACATCACATCAGAACATAGAATACAGGGCCTCTCTTTTCCTGAGAGCTTGGAAGACAGCGTGAGGGATTCGAGTTAAACCCAAGGAAGAACTTCCTGATGGCAAGGGTGGTTTGGGGCTGGAACATCCTCTTCCTTTCTCAGGATCTCAGATGAGGTATTGCCCCACTTCCAAGACCCAGGAAGTGGATGGGAATCATGGAGAGTCAGTGGCAGACGTCCCGGCCCCAGTTAGGAATGACCTATGTGTCCTTGGGCCAGTCCCCAGCCTACGGTCACCTCATCTTTCAAGTGGGAGGGTAACCAGGAGGGTCTTGATCTCCACTAGTCCTGCTAAGCTACTTGGTTCAGTGCGGTTTCTTATGGGAGCCCCGCTGTCTCTGTTCCACCAAATGCAGGAGCCAGATGATGTGAAACCTAAGGTGGGATCCTTGGCAGAGAGGATTTCTTTTTGCTCAGGATCCCTTAGGATGACAGAAGGGGTCCCAGAGGCCACCTCCATCTGCCTTGACCCGTGACCACAGCCAAACCCAAACCCCTGCTCCAGCCACCCCTGACAGCTGAGCCAGCCCAGGCAGAGGGCAGTTCTACCAGATGCCACTGGAGGTGACCTCATCAAAGGCAAGAAGCTCTCCGGCCTCCACGGGACAGAAAGCCCAAGAGGAGATGACAGGGCGGGCCTCACCCACCGTGCCAGCTGGGGCCAGCCTTCTCCAGCAGAGAGCTCTGCCCCTCCGAGTTTTCCTAGGCATCAAGACCTCTGCAAACCGCCCCCCGCCCGGCCAGTCAAAGCTGACTTCTATCCTCTGCCCACGCCACGGCTGGGGCTTCAAGATCTTAGAGAACCAGGAATGGGAGCAGCTGACTCAACAAATTTTACCCTTTATACAGATGAGAAAAACCTAGGTCCAAAGAGAGAAGGGATTTGTCCAACTCCCAGCCCAAGTCAGCGACACCCGGCAGGACTGGATCCTAGCCCCCAACACCCGGGACCTGCCCCCACCCATCATCAATTCTTGCACAAGTGCCCTTGCACTGAAGTTCCTGAGCAGGGGCGTGGCTGGGACATGGCAGACACGTGTCGCTCCATCCACCCCCGCTCCTTCCTCCCTTGACTCAGTTGCTCTAGTCTCTGAGGCGACAGGTCTTCATTTAGGAGCCTCTGAGTCCATCCTTACTAGTTGTTGGCAGCAGAAACATGAGGGCCCAGAGCCTCCTCCTCCTGGTGGCCCTCCTGGCTTTGGGGAGCCAGCTGCCTGCCGCTTTGGGCAGGAAGAAGGGAGGTGAGTATGGGCAGGTTTCTCTGCTCCAGGGACAGAGGTGGTTTTTACCGCTTAGTGGAGAATCAGGGCTTGGAGGAAGGCCGGTAATGCAGTGTGTGTGTGTGTGTGTGTGTGTGTGTGTGTGTGTGTGTGTGTGTGTCTGTGTGTCTGTGTGTGTGTGTGTGTCTGTGTGTGTGTGTGTCTGTGTGTGTCACTGTGGATGCCTACTTTTTTTTTCCTTTTCTTTTTAGGGCCACACCTGTGGCATATGGAAGTTCCCAGGCTGGGGGTCAAATCTGGTCGCCTATACCACAGCCACAGCAATGCAGGATCCGAGCCACATCTGCGACCTACGTCGCAGCTCCTGACAATGCTGGATCCTTAACCCACTGAGCGAGGTCAGGGATTGAACCCACATCCTCACAGAGACAACGTCAGGTCCTTAACTTGCTGAGCCACAATAGGAACTCTGACGTCTGCTTCTTAGTGCTTCCAGCAGCTTGCCTTTTGTTTGTACATCTTGATGCCTATCAGCCTGCCTGCATCTGTAACTATAAACATCTTCCTGCCAGCTCTTTGGTCCTGGTCTGTGCCTGTCACATGTCTGAGTGTGAGTTTGGTTTACACGCATGCATCTATCTCTACATCCATGTGTATCTTTGCGCCCGCTCATCTGTGGGATCTGTGTCAGCATATGCATTACTTAGGAATGACCACATCCACGTGTGACTGAGCTATGTGCCTGTCCACATGTGTGCCCATCTCCCTGTGCCTCTGGGAACAACAGGAGACAGCTGGTACCTGCCCTTTGGTTGCTTCCACGGAGGTGTCTGGATCTGTGGGTTTGCAGGGCAGGGAGGTGACCCCTTCTGTCATCTTCTGTGGCCAACTAGGCCTGGTCTGGCCCCTGCCCACCTTTTCTCTGTTCTTCTCGGGCCTTCTCTGTCCCCGCAGCCCCATCGGGGAAAGGGATGCCAGAGCTGAGTAGGGGGTGTGGTTTCTGGGACCTGTTGGGAGGAAGTGCTACCCCTCTACCTCTCTTCTCCCCCACCTCCCCCAAAAGGCTCGATCCCACCTGTCAACAGGTGAGGGAGGCTGGTGCTGATGGAGTAGCTAGACAGGTGCCTCCCTATCTGGGTGATGCCTCCGCCTCCACCCCTTCCGTAACACTCTGACCTACATACACCTGTGCAGCCCTGGCCCTGCCTCAGGGGAAGGAGACAGTCATGGGGACAGGTCCCCTCCTCCAGAGGGCCCTGGGGAGCAGTTTCTGCCTAACATATGCCTTCCTCAGAACAGAGCTGTCTCCGTGGGGTGTGAGCTGGTTTGGGGAAGAGAGTGCTCAAAGGTCCCCTAGGCTGAGCCAGGAAGGATGCTGGCAAGTTCCAAGGCCAGCCCCGTGCTGGCTGTGATTCAGGCACCATCCCCACACTCCTCCTCATTGCAATGTTGGGAGGTCAGGGTTATCTTTATCCTCATTTTCCAGATCAGGAAACAGGCTCAATGGGAAACCCTCTGCCCAAGGCCAGAGACCTGACCTTGAGTTAGTGTCAAAGGTGGCATTTGAATGCAGGTGTGTGGAATCAGGGCGACCCCCCATCCCAACTTACTCCTTGTCAACTGCGATCACATGTCTCTCTCCCAGGACTAAAGGGTGTCTTGAGGAATCAGGTCCTGGCAGCTGATAAGGGCGCCAAAGTGGGCACTTTAGGAGGGCTGCTGGGGGCACTGGGAGAGGACGCCCTGATACCCAGCCCAGCAGCTCAGAGGCGGACGAGAGCCAGCACCCGCAGAACCTGAGCCTGCGCAGAACCTGCCTCATGGTCAAGCGGGGATGTGCTGGTCTCCCCCCACTTCACACATCCCCGTTCTGTCCTGACTCTCCCCCATGAGACGGTGGCCTGGCTCTCTAGAATGTCAGACAATGGAGAGTGACAGGGTTGAGCGTAGGGAAGTCTTGGCTTGTGGTCGGTAGAAGCCCAGACACCTCTGTTTAAAAGACACCCCCCTCGATGGAAATCCTATAAAATTGGATTGTGATGATCAGCGCACAACTATAAATGTAATAAATTCATTGAGTAATTTTAAAAAATTAACTTTGAAAAAATAAAAATAAAAGACACCCCCACCTCACTCATCAGGGCGTCTCTGATATTAACAGTCCAGCCCAGTGCCTGGTCAATAGTAACTGCCCAACAAACGTTTTCAATGGTTATATGAATAGATCTGCGTCTGCGTGGCTCTGGGCATACGACTGTGTGTGTATGACTGTGTATGCATGTATATATCTCTCTGTTTACACCCACACATATGCTATATACTCATATATACATATAACTATGTATGTCTGAGTGTGCCTATAATTATCTGAGTGTATATATTTACTCGTGTAGGCATGTGTATATGACAGTGGGCCTCTATATTTGACTATGTGTATACGTTCCAGTTCATATGTACATACATGGCTGTGTTTATACATGTATATAACTTTCTTGTGAATGTCTGGATGTGTATATACATATGTACAACATATACACACATGTATATGCACAGATCAAACTCGATTAAATGGCTATTTTGGGGAGTTCCCCTCATGGCTCAGCAGAAACGAATCTGACTAGCATCCATGAGGATGCAGATTCGATCCCTGGCCTCGATCAGGGTTAAAGGATCCAGCATTGCTGTGAGCTGTGGTGTAGGTCACAGACATAGCTCAGATCTGGCACTGCTGTGGCTGTGGCGTAGGTCAGCAGCTACAGCTCCAATTCGACACCTAGCCTGGGAACCTCCATATGCGGCAGGTGCAGCCCCAAAAATACAAAAAAAAGGCTATTTTTGTAGATCAAAAAAGTTGAATATCAGCAGTTTTATATGGTTAAGCTCATATCTATGTGTGTGTATTTATCTAAACATGTTTGCATATTTGACCGTGCATGTGTACCTGTGTGTGTGTGTTCAGATATCTGTGTAAACGTGTCTTTCATTTCCTAAGTCTTCCTCTCCCTAAGACATCCCCAGACTGTGTTCCTTTCAGAGAGTATATGAGTACATATGTCTGTGTCTCTATGTAGACACCTGTGAGTGGGGAGCCTGGAGTTGGAGGGAAGGCAGATGAAGACTTGAATGTGATGCACCGGGCAAAGGGCACAGCAAAAAGCAGGCCCTGCACAGAGAAGGGGCTTGGAGTTGATCAGGAGCCACCAAGTAGAAAGAGCGATGAGACCAGAGAGATGGACAGGCATGAGACACGGCCTTGTTGGCCCAGATGGAGGTTTTTTTTTTTGTCTTTTCTAGGACCGCTCCTGCGGCATAGGGAGATTCCCAGGCTAGGGGTCTAATCGGAGTTGTAGCCACTGGCCTACGCCAGAGCCACAGCAACCAGGGATCCGAGCCGCATCTGCAACCTACACCACAACTCATGACAATGCCAGAACCTTAACCCACTGAGCGGGGCCAGGGATCGAACCCTCAACTTCATGGTTCCTAGTCGGATTCGCTAACCACTGAGCCACGACGGGAACTCCAGGTGGAGATCTTGATTTCGTTTTTCCCTCTCTTTTATGCCATCTGAGTCTCAAACCAGTCCTGGAAGGAGGGAGTCCAGCCTCCCATTTCACAGACAGAAAAATGAGGCATAGAGTAAAAAAACAAACAAACAAACAAACAAACAAAAAAAACCCCCAAAATTTACCAGCCATTTGCAACAATACAGATGGACCTCGAGGGCACGGTACTAAGTGAAATAAGTCAGAGAGAGAAAGACAACACTGTACGATCTCATTTATATGTGGAATCTAAAAAATAAAACTGAAAAAAATTAAGCTCCTGGATACAGAAAACAGTTGGTAGTTGTAGAGGTGGGGTGGGGGCGAAATGGGTGAGGGGGGTCAAAAGAAACAAACCTCCAGATAAACAGTAAATAACCCATGAAGTTATAATGTACAGCATGGTGACTACAGTTAATAGCGCTAAACTGCATATTTGAAAGTTGCTAAAGGAGCTGATCTTAAACGTTCTCATCACAAGAAAAAAAAATTTGCAGCTGTAGATGGTGACCTCTGTTGATGGGGCCTGTGGTGATCATTCAAGTACATACAAATATTAAATCATGGCTGTGCACCTGTAACTAAGAGAATGTTAGTGTCAATTAGACCTCAGTTAAAACATGAAATTAAAAATAGGAGTTCCTGCTGCGGCACAATGGGATCAGCAGTGTCTCTGCAGCGCCAGGATGCAAGTTCAATCCCCTGTCCAGCACAGTGGATTAAAGGATCCAACGGTGCCACAGCTTCGGCGTCGGTCACAACTGTGCCTTGGATCTGATCCTTGGCCTGGGAACCATAAGCCATGCAGTGGGCAAAAAAGGGGAAAAAGAAAATAAATACATACAAGATAGTTCATGGAAAAAAGAAATTGCCAAAGGACAGGCAAGAAGTAAGGAGTGGAGAATTTAGATCATGTGATGCCCAGGGCAGCATTTATGCCTAATTCTGAACTGCCTCCAACTGCGAAATTTGGGGGGGTCTCTTACAGAGAAGTCTGGGGGCTGCCCACCGGATGATGGGCCCTGCCTCCTATCAGTGCCTGACCAGTGTGTGGACGACAGCCAGTGTCCCTCTAGGATGAAGTGCTGCCACCAGGCTTGCTTCCGCCAGTGTGTCCGAAAGGTCTCAGGTAAGTCTCTCTCCACCCTGCTGACCCCAAGCCAAGCCCCAGGGCCCAGGGCCGGGGCGTGGGCGAGGCTCACTGGGGCCCTGTGTTGCAGTGAAGAAGGGCAGCTGCCCCAAGGACCCACTGCGCTGCCTCAGTCCCGTGCAGCACCTGTGCTCCAAGGACTCGGACTGTCAGGGCCTCAGCCGGTGCTGCCTCGGCGCCTGCGGCCGGGACTGCAGAAACCCTGTCTGAGGTATGGCTGTGTGTGCCTGGGTGAGTTCTTTCCCTCTCTGAGCCCCAGCCCTAGGCGATTCCTCCAGTTCAACAGGGCTTAACAGGTGCCTGCCCAGAAGCCTGGCGCGCCCATGGCTGGAACTGGGGAAGTGGATGCGGGGGTGGGGTGGGGATGCTGTGAGGATGAGGGAGGAACCGAGGAACCTTGTTCTCTTACTGAACTTCCTGCCTCTCCTGGACCACAGCTCCAAACACTCTGGGCTTCAGTTTGCCTTGTGAAGGAGGGTGGGGAGTCCTGCCGGAGTGGCTGGGCTGGGGGGGCCAGGGCAGGGGTTGTCTGGATGGAGGATCAGACCCAGAGCTTTATTGTGGGAGGGGGAGGTTAACTCTTTCCTTCTCTCTCCTCAGGTCAATTCCGGCTTAGGATCCACAGCTCTGAACCTCAGGATGGGGTTCCCTCCCTGCAGGAAGATGGGATGATGGCGGGCCTGGGACCCCGCCACCTAGATGTAGCCCTCTTTGCCAGGGGCAATTCCACCTTCTGATGAACACTGATCTGCTGTCACTTCCCCTGCAACCCATCCACCCCTGGATCCTCCTCCTGGGAGTCAAGGTCTATAGCCAGACCTCAAAGGACTCCTCTCTGTTGCCTGAGCTTCTCAGCCTTCCTAACGCCCACTTTCACATCTTTTTGGATGTGTGTTTCTTCCACCTGAAATGCCCAGTTCAGCCTGGCCTCTCTTTGTGGAGCCCTGACCCCTCCCTCAGGCAGCCCAACCACTCCAAATGTATGTCCCAGCAGAATTTCCCAAACATCAATCTACTCACATACACCTGTTTCGCAATGTCTGCCATACCTGCAGAAAAGCATCCTGATATTTTGTGTATTGCCTGTGCTACTACTTACCTAAGTTTTCCCTTAAATGGACTCACTGTTGTATATAAATAAATTCAGTTCAAAAGAAAAATTGGATACCACTACCCTACGGGGGACACGCAGGATCACTTGTCACAAATAAGATGTAATTGTATAAGCAGATGCAATGAAAACAGCTAAGTTCCATTGAAGTAAATCATACCAGATTAAATTATAGTAAATAATAGTATTAAATTCTGGCTAGATGCTGCCACCTGTCAAGACTATGTGCCCGAAGCCTGCTCTCTGTCTCTGTTGTAATAAAGGAAGATTAACAAGACTTAAAGAGCTGCTAAACTGAGACTTTCACGGAAAACCTAGAAGAAATGAACAAATTCTTAGAAAGGAGCCATCTTCCAAGACTAAACCAAGATGGAATAGAAAAGATGAGCAGACCAATCACAGGAACTGCAATTGAAACTGTGATTAAAAAACGTCCAACAAACAAATAAACGGAGACCTTTTTCCTGGTGTAGTTGCAAAGACTGAAAAGAGAATTTTCTCAATCCAAGAGTCGATGCATGATGTTGTGTCCAGGCATAACCTAAGGCTATTTCTTTTCTTTTTTAGGGCTGTACCCATGGCCTATGGGAAATGCCAGACTAAGGGTCGATTTGGAGCTGTAGCTGCTGGCCTACACCACAGCCACAGCAACACAGGATCCAAGCCTTGTCTGAGACCTACACCATAGCTCATGGCAATGCCAGATCCTTAACCCACTGAGCAAGGCCAGGGGTCGAACCTGCAACCTCATGGTTCCTAGTCGGATTTGTTAACCACTGAGCCACGACGGGAACTCCTGAGATCACTTCAAATTGCTCTCCAATTGGGGGAGATGTTGCCTGAACAGTTGGGATGTCATTAATGGGTAGGCCTGTCTCCATCGCCAGGCAATACCTCCTTGACCTCTATTTCTTGAGGGCCTGGTCCATAGTCAGGGCTTAATGAGTAGGGGTGTCGATGACGGAATGACAGCCATCCCAAAGGACATTCCTGGACCCAGACAGCTAGATCCCTGCCTGTCCCTCTTATCCAGGGCTTACTTTGAGGAGGGGAAGGAGGTGGGTGGACCCCTTCCTGCTTTATCTGCTGGGTCTCCTGTGTCCTGATAGAATCTGGGGCTGACAGTCAACTGTGGAGGTGAACTTGAGGATCCTAGATCTTCTTTCCTTGTTCCCTTGACCTTGAGTGTGGTCACAGGTGAGTCATCACTCTGGACTTCAGATGGCCCTGTTGGAAGATGCAAGAATTTTACTTCCTTACTGCCATAGACCTTCTCATGGGGTTCAAATGCCTGAACTATTGACTCAAAAGCAGCACATGCTAATTATATGGATTCAAGGTGAGGTCTGCGAGGGGGAGGAGACAGAACAATCAGGGAGTCACTGACTACCTGTGGGCTGTGATATTTCCCTTCCTCTCTCTGGGCCTCAGCTGCCCCATCTATAAACTCAGGTGGTTAAAACAATACATTGTACTGTTTGCCTATAATCTTCCCTCTCCACCCCTACCCTGGCGAGGTGATTTGGGTCCTGGCTCTAGGACTTGTTTTGGCCAATGCGACTTGGCTGCAAGTGACAAGGTGCCAATTTCAAGGTGAGGGACCAGGCTTCTTGAAGCTTCCACCCTCTGCCATGAGAAGAGTTACCCAGAAGCCACTGGTCTCAGGATGAAAGATACCTAGTAGGGGTGGGGAGGGGCGGGGCTGAAGTTGAGGTGTCCCAGCTCATCCTCAGGTTTTGAGAGGGAAATAAGTGTTTGTGGGAGTTCTCGTTGTGGCTCAGTGGTGACGAATCTGACTAGTATCCATGAGGATGCGGATTCAATCCCTGGCCTCACTCAGTGGGTTGAAGACCCGGCGTTGCCATGAGCTGCGCTGTAGGTTGCAGACTCAACTTGGATGTGGCATTGTTGGTGCTGTAGGCTGGCAGCTATAGCTCTGGTTCAGCCCCTAGCCTGGGAACTTCCATATGCCATGGATGTGGCCCTAAAAAAAAAAAAAAAAAGAAGAAGAAAACAAACAAAAAATAAGTGTTTGTGATAGGAAGCCAGTGAGATTTGGGGGCAGTACTTACAGTTTTATCACACAAAGAGCTGGTCTCATTCAGATAATGGCTACTATTTTTTAGCGAATGCTCATGCTATGCTTCGCAATTTAAAACATCATTCCAGCCATCCTACCTGAGAAAGGTGGTTATTGTTATTCCCATTTGACAATGAAGAAGCAGAGGCTTTGAGCTAAGAGGTAAAATAGCCCAAATTAAACCATATCGTGTTCCTCCTTAAATACGGATCAAATCAGCCACAGGTAAAACTGCTCACACTTACCCTGTGCCAGGTGTCATTCTAGTCACTTGACGTGTATAACCTCATTAAATCCTCACGGCTTTACTAGGTAGGCTTTATCATGTTTGCCCATTTCACGTATGAGGAAACGGCACACCAAGAAGTTAATTTGGGGAGTTCCCGCCGTGGCGCAATGGTTAACGAAACCGACTAGGAACCATGAGGTTGCAGGTTCGGTCCCTGCCCTTGCTCAGTGGGTTAACGATCCGGCGTTGCTGTGAGCTGTGGTGTAGGTTGCAGATGCGGCTCGGATCTGGTGTTGCTGTGGCTCTGGCATAGGCCAGTGGCTACAGCTCCGATTAGACCCCTAGCCTGGGAAACTCCATATGCCGAGGGAGCAGCCCAAGAAATAGCAACAACAACAACAACAACAACAACAACAACAAAAGACAAAAGACAAAAAAAAAAGAAGTTAATTTGGCCAAGATTGTGCAGATTACAATTAGTAGAGCCAGGATTCAACCCCAAGGAGTCTGATGTCAAAGCTTAGAACCTTATTGACCATATTAATTACATTGTCTTTGAAAATCCCTTCCAGCTCTAAACACTCAGTTTCTACATCTGAAAAATGACGATTACAAAACCCAAGGCTCAAGAAGAGTGAGTGACCAGCCTTAATTCCAGGCACTTGGAACTTGAGTCGGAGGGTGTGCAGCTCATTGCCCTGGGTTTCTTTTCTGAAAGGCATCAGGAGGAAGAGATTCCCAAGTGAGCCACTTAGAACTTGGCTGGTGGGGGCTCCACGTCCCGAGGCCCTGAGTTCGGAGTTAGTTTCCTGGCACAGCCAGAGATGGCAGGTCACAGGCCATGGCTTCTCTGGCTACAGGTGGCAGCACCTATGCAGCCCATTCTGGAGTCACCTGCTCAGCTTCCTGGCTAACTCACTACCTGTACCAGCAGGTTTGTGCTTTGGTCTTTGCAGTGCCAGCTCTGTCCTTAGCTATGAAATTCCAGCCTGATCAGCTCTATCTCCCCTGCTTGTCTCCACTGCCCTTCTGGAAGGTCTGCTGAGAGGCTGGACACCTGGGCCCGCAAGCCTGGGTCTTCAAGCTGCTGTCTTGTTTTCGTTCCTTCCCCATCCACTAAGTGTTTGCTGAGCTGGTCATACAGACTGTAGGCCATGCCTTCACAAAGCTCACCCGCTAGAGGATAAGACACAGATCTAGCCAAAGAGCTGTATGGCATGCATCAGACTGGAGGAACCCAGGACACCATGGGAGGTCAGGAGGAACCTGACTCAGTCTAGAGTCCAGAGACCTCCTGAAGGAGATGAGAGTCAAGCCAAGATCTTGAGTTTTAGTAGAAGTTTGTCCAGTATGACACCAACAGCAATGTTCTCAGTTAGATATATTTGCCCATTTTCCAAGCTCCTGGCATGCTGATGACATTCTATGTTTTGACTTGGGTGGCAATCATACACACGCCTACATCTGTAAAAAATTTTATTCAGCTGTAACTTAAGATCTGTACTCTTTACTATAAGAACACTATACTTGAATTTTTTTAAGTAAATTAAATTTTTAAAAATCTTTTTTAGGGCCGCACCCGCGGCATATGGAGGCTCCCAGTCTAGGGATTGAATCGGAGCTGCAGCTGCTGGCCTACACCACAGTCACAGCACTGCCAGATCTGAGCCTCATCTGTGACTTACACCACAGCTCACAGCAACCCCGGATCCTGAACCCACCAAGCATGGCCTGGGATTGAACCCGCATCCTCATGGATCCTAGTCGGGTTCGTTAACCTCGGAGCTGAGACGGGAACTCCAAAAAAATAAATCAAATTTTAAAAAACTTGTTTCCTCCCTAGGAAACATCCCTCGAAGCTAGGGATGGCCACGTGACTCAGGACTGGCCAATCAGAAGTTAAGAGAAGTCTAATGAGGGGCTGCTCAGAAAGCTATCGTTTTTCTAACAAATGAGATTGACTCAACCTTCTGCCCATGTGACCTCAAGCAAAGTCCCAGAGGGAGTTCTCGAGACAAGTGCAGGTGACTCTTTAGAGTTGTCCCCATGGGGCAAGGGAGCTGGAGCATCTGCACCTCTGTACCTCTCCATTACTGTTACCAGATGCAAGTCCATGTGCCTGAAGCACAGTGAAGCCAAACGGTATTGAACTGGTGGAGTTTGGAGCAGAGCCATGCAAGGAAACGGGTGGCTCCTGCCCCAAAAGGCCCGAACCCCCTGAAGACTTTCAAAGGCAAGGGGTGGGGTGGGGGTGGGGCACATGGTTAGTTATTGGACATTTCCTGGTGTCAGATCCTTTGTTCTTACAGCTTTCCAGTAGGCCAGATCAGAATGTTCCTGTAAACCTCCAACAAAACAAATATTATTCTTGTTCTGTAACTTTTAATCCAAAAATGTAATACTCCTAAAGGTCATGGCTTTAAGAATAGGCTTTCCTGTATATTTCAGACCACTGGCAGCATCCTTTTGCAAAGCCCAAGTGACAGAGGACAAAGGTTAAAGTAAGGTCAAAATAAAAGGAACAGATCTAATATGGAGTCAGATTTGTTCTTCCCCATTGCATTAGCAGTTAAGAACTGTGGGGTGGGGGGTTGGGGACATACATTCCCAGGTACTTCAGGCTCCCCTGTGTGCAGACACGGCAGGCTCCGCAGTCTTAAGGAAACCCTTTGACCAAGTGATACAGACATGAGCAATCCGAAGGGAAAGAAGGCATCCTGGGAGCCAGTGGGCACAAAAGTGGTAAAGGGATCCAAGCGGATGTGGGCAAAGTGCTGACGTCATCTGCTGTGAGGATGAAAGCCACACGAGAATAATGGACAAGGAAGTGCCAAGGAGCCTGAGTCTTCAGTGCCATTCGTGGCCAACTGCACCAGCCCTGGACCACCAAAGAAAATTCAGTTTCTGATTTTGCAGCTAATTCAATCTTAACTGACACACTGGGTGAAGAAAGGGCAGGAAGAGCTGGCCATGGAGAGGAAACAGCACGTACTACTCCTCACCTCAATCCTGAAAGGTAATCATTGCTCCCATTTTACAGATGAGGTAGAAAAGAATCCAAGAGGAGACATCACCTGAACAATGGCCCCACCACAATTTAGTGGTAAAGGCAGGACTTGAACCCAGGATATTAGTCATCTATTACCTGTAACAAATTACTGCACATATAGTGGTTTAATTATCTCACAGTTTCTGTGGGTCAAGAATCCAGGCACTGTTTAGCTAGGTCCTTAGCTTCTGGGTCTCACAAGGCGGAAATCAAGGTTTTGGCCAGGGCTGGGGGTCTCATCTTAGCCTCACTTGGAGAAGGACCCACTTTCAAGTTCATGTGGTTGTTGGCGGAATTTCAGTTCCTGACAAGCTGGTGGACTGACCTCCTCAATTCCTAGCTGGTCACTGGCCAGAAGTTGCTCTCATTCCTTTGCCCCTCTAGCATGGCAACTTGCTTCCTCAAAGCCAACAGGAAGTCAGGGTCTTATGCAACCTAATCCCGGAAGCAACTCTCCACCACCTTTGCCGTGGTCTGTTCATTAGAGGCAAATCTGTAAATCCTGTCCACACTTGAGGGGGAGGGATTACATAAGGGCATGAATACCAAGAGGTTTCCTCCTTGGTAAAATGAGGGAATCAGACAAGCGCATCTTTCTGCTCTAACTTCTCCCATTTTTTTTTTAGGGCTGCACCCGCGGCGTATGGAAGTTCCCAGGCTAGGAGTCCAATCGGAGCTACAGCTGCCAGCCTATACCACAGCCACAGCAACGCCAGATCCGAGCCACAACTGCGACCTACACCACAGCTCACAGCAATGCTGGATCCTAAGCCCACTGAGCAAGACCAGGGATCGAAAGCAAGGCCAGGGATCGAACCTGTGTCCTCACGGATGCTAGTCAGGTTTGTTTCCGCTGAGCCACAATGGGAACTCCTAACTTCTTGTTTTGAAGGAAGAACTGAAGTGGCAGAGCTTAGAGGTGCACTGGCCAATATGGTAGCCACTAGCCACATCTGGCTACTGCTCATGCGAAATGCAACTAACCCAAATATGTACTGTTGGCAAATGTGGTAGGCAGAATTCTAAGATGACTACCAGTGACCCTTGCCCCTGTTTCATCGCTTCCTCTTTGAATACAGGTAAACGGGCGATTGTCCTGGGTGGGCCTGGCCTAAGCAGGCAAAGTCCTTTAAAAGCAGAGCATTTTCTCTGGCTGCTCACACAGCACTCTAGTTTGCCTAGGAGAAAGGGAACATCCGTGCTGTGAACTGCCTGCAGGGCCATGTGCCAAGGACCCACAGGCAGCCTCTAGGGGCTGAGAGTGAGTCCCCAGCAGACAGCAAGCAAGAAAAGAGGGACCTCAGTCCTACGGCCACAAGGAAATGACTTCTGCCAACAACCTATGAGCTGGAAGAGAACCCCAAACCCCAGATGAGAACTAAGGCCCTGTCCAACAACCTAACCTCAACCTAGTAAGACCTTGAGTAGACAATCTAGCCATGCCACGCCCAGACTTCTGACTCACAGAAACTAATGAGATGATAAATCTGTATTGCTTTAAGTTGCTAAGTTTGTGGTAATTTGTTACACAGCAATGAAAACCTAACACACTGGATGTTGAAGACTTAGCACAAAAATGAAAATGTAAACTGTCCTGTTAATAATTTCTTTATTAATTCCTTGTTGAAATTATAATATTTTGGTTTAAATAAAATATATTAATGAGTTCCCGCTGGGGTACACAAGATTGATGGAGTCTCTGCACCAGGATGCAGGTTTGATTCCCAGCCTGGCACAGTGGGTTAAAGGATCTGATCCCTGGCCTGGGAACTCCATATGCCACGGGGCAGCCAAAAAGAAAAAGAAAAAAGAAAAAAGGAATTCAGTTCTCAAAAAAGGCAAGAAGAAATAAAAACAAACAAAAATAAAATCCATTAAGCCTCATGTCATTTGTTTCTTTTCACTTTTCTAAAACGTTGCTATCAGAAAATTTTAAATTCTATACGTGGCTTACATTGTATCTATTGGGCAGTGACAGGCCTAGAGAACTCAGAAGTCAGCCACATGACCTTGAGCAAGTCACCTCACCTCTCAAAATCTTACATTTCTTGTCCATGAGATTGGAATAATAACAGCACCTACACCACAGATGTATTTGCAGTTTAAGAGAAGAGGCCTGGAGAATACTGGCCCCAAGGTAAGTGCTCAAGAAATAAGCCATTATTGTTAATAACAATTCATCCTTGTAAAGGAGGAATCCTTTCTTGTGCCCAGGTCCTGATCTCCAGGACCCTCTCCCCAACCAGGCACGCAGTAGGCGCTCAATAAATGCTTGTGGGTTACACAACCTTGACAAAGCTCTTTGGCACACTTTTCTCTTACCTTCACCACCACTTGGAAGGACAAATCAGGAATCCTGGGGCAGGTGAGGACACTGAATTATTTGGTCCCAGGTGGGGTGGGGGTAGGGGTTTTGATCAGTTTCAGGCTTCAGTTGTTCCAAGATTTCCCGGTGGCAATCGTGGAAGCTGAGTGCCCTGAACAAGTGACTGGCCTCACCTGTAAAATGAGGAACAGACGGCTCTGTCCCTGTCGTTTGTGTCAGGACCAGCTCAGAAAAGTCACCTGAAGAAGAGGGCCTGGCCCATACTAAGGCCTCAATTAAGGAAGTATTATTACTGCTGCTGTTGTTGTTGTTCCTTTGTCAGAGAAGCTCTGGCTGAAATTCCTTTCTCGAGGGACCCCGTCCCACCCCTAAGTTACCCCTCATCCCCTGGTCCCTGACTTGGGGGGGTGCCCCAGCTCTGGGCCCTGTCTCCAGATACACCCCCTTTTCCCTAACTGAGTCAGGAATAGAAACCACCGCCTCCACCTCCGGCTGCCCGAGGCCTCCCTCCCTCCCCCGGCAGCCAGCAATCGATGAAGCCTCAGCCGCGGGGGACGGAGGAAGAGGGGGAGGGAGGGGACAGCAGGGCCTCCGACAGCAAAGAACCTCAGTGGGGCGCAGGGCAGAGACAGCGGGGCGCTGGGCTACGCGGTCGGCAGCTCCCCTGCCTCGTTGCCTTTGGGGAGGACCACAAGGCCGGCAGGCGTGCTGGAGAGGCCACCACAGGTAAGGGACCTCCTGGGTGGGCAAGGAGGCGTGGTCTGGGGAAGGGTCAGGGGCTTCGATAGTGGGAGACCAGGCTACCCTGGGTTCCCGGTGCCCAAGTGCCCGATCTAAAACCCCCCCAAGGAGGGAGCCATGTGGGATGACTGCCTTTGGGGGCTATCCTGTTTCTCATCTGTACAATGGGATTCAAAAACCTCCCAGCCAGGGTTGGTGAAGGAATTAAACCCAGTGAAATGAGTGTGGAGCCCAGCGAAGTGACTAGTGCACAGTAGGTGCTCAAAATAAATGTGTGTGGATAGAGTTTTGAATCAAAAAGTCTAGTTTCCAACCTCATCTGTGCCATGAGACAGTTGGGTCATTTTGAGCAAATCACTTAATCTTTCTTACTGATTGATATTCAGAGGCTTGTCAGAGAAAGTTTCGGTGAATTAATCATCGGGTTTCAAAAAGCAGGAAAGTGAGTTTCAGAAAAAAAGACAACAGGATTTGCCCACAGTCATGCAGCTAATGGGCGGTGGAACTGGATTAGAAACTCCATCCTTTGATGCCAAGTCCTGGTAGGAGGGTAGGAACTGCACCACGTTTGTATTTATTGGGCACAAATTATGGGCAGGGACTATGCTGGTGATAAACATCTGGCTTCATTTAAGCCTCAAAACTGCTCAAGGAAAACGAGCTGTTCCCCAGTTTAAGATGAAGAAACCAAAGCTCAGAGAGGGGAATGATTCTGCCCAAGGTCCACAGTTTCTAAGTGGTAGACTCAGAATTTGAAGGCAGGTCTGATGAGAGAAGTGCAAGAGATGAATATTTGAGTGCCTACTGTATTCCAGGGGCTTTGCACACACACTCACAATAACCCTTCACCAGAAGTACTGTTACCCACATTCTGCAGATTAGAGAGTCAAAACTCAGAGCTGGAGGAGACTGGCTGGAGTTCACACAAGTGACAGAGCTAAGGTCAAAACCCCGACCCGTTTAAACACCAAGCCCAGGTAAGTGAAGGGCACTCTGCCCGGTCCCTGCCAGGCACTGGGCCAGATGCTTGATACACTCAGGCCCGCATGCACTCTGGGACACCGGCATGACTGAACCCACAGGGCAGATGAGATGACTGAGGGTCAGGAGGTGAGCCACTGGCCCTCAGGTCCAGCAGAGCTTGGAGACAGTGAGCAGTGGAAGATCTAACATTTCCTGCGTATCCTCTAAGGCCGAGCACATCCCTAACCTACCTTCATCCTCCAGCCTGCCTTCCCAGCAGGTGCTATTGTCTGCGCCAGAAACTGAAACCTGGAGAAAAGCATCTTCTTCCTCAAGGCTCCAGGTGCACCAAGGGTGGCGAGACATCCAGGTCTGCCTGACTTCCGGGAGTGTGATTTATTTACACTCCTTTGACGACATTTGGTCACTTAATCTTTTTCACCACCCTTGGAGATGGATATTTTTATTTTCCTTTGGCAGAAGTTCAGAGCGCTGACATGCCTTGCTTATGATCACACAAGAGGGCCAAAATTCAGTGTGACTCTAAAGATGCCTTAAATAGTCTAAGCCAATGGCTCTCAATCTTGACTGGGCATCAGAATCACCTTCCAAGCTTGCTGAAACCCAGACTGCTGGCCCCTGTCCCCAGCAAATCCAGATCAGGCGGAGAACATGCATCTTTCCCAGGTGGTGGTAAAGCTGCTAGTCCAGGGAACACACTTTAAGAACTTCCAGTTTAAGCGATTCTCCCAACAATCCTTGGTGGTAAACATTATTATCCCATTGTGCAGATGGGGACACTGAGGTTCCGAGTGCTGGCTTGTCCAAGATCCCATAGTAAGCCTATGGTATACAAAAATCCAAATTTGGGCAAGGAGATATCCTAGACGAGCACCAACCAGGTGCCAGGACATCCTGCCATTCAACAGCTTCCATAATCCTCCAAGGTACACCTCAGCAGTCATGCTCCGTAAATGGAATGGGGACAGGGGAGGCCCAGGGATTTGGCCAAGCACCCCCCGCCCCCCGCCTCCAGGAGGGGAGTGAGGGACATTCAAACCCAAGCCTAACTCTTGAGGCCAGGGGGCACTTGACGGGTACTGGGCACCTAGGGCATACCAGACACTTCACATAGATCCTCCAGTACCCCTGGCTGGTGGATGGAGCAGGGATTTAAACGTGATCTTCGTGGAAGGGAGGTCCGGGGACCTCCACCCCTGCCACTTCAGCACACCCGTCTTGTGTCCGCAGGCCGGTGCACCGCAGCCATGGTGAGCGAATCCCCAGGACCCGGCACCCGGGTCCCTTGGCGGCGAAGTGACGAGGCTCTGCGCGTGAACGTGGGCGGCGTGCGGCGGCGGCTGAGCGCACGCGCCCTGGCGCGCTTCCCGGGCACGCGGCTGGGTCGCCTGCAGGCTGCGACGTCCGAGGAGCAGGCACGACGCCTGTGCGATGACTACGACGCGGCGGCGCGCGAGTTCTACTTTGACCGGCACCCGGGCTTCTTCCTGGGCCTGCTGCACTTCTACCGCACCGGCCACCTGCACGTCCTCGACGAGCTGTGCGTGTTCGCCTTCGGCCAGGAGGCCGACTACTGGGGCCTGGGCGAGAGCGCCCTGGCCACGTGCTGCCGCGCGCGCTACCTGGAGCGGCGCGTGGTGCGGCCGCGCGCCTGGGACGAGGACAGTGACACGCCGAGCAGCGTGGACCCGTGCCCAGACGAGATCTCCGACGTGCAGCGCGAGCTGGCGCGCTACGGGGCGGCGCGCTGCGGCCGCCTGCGCCGCCGCCTGTGGCTCACCATGGAGAACCCGGGCTATTCGCTGCCCAGCAAGCTCTTTAGCTGCGTCTCCATCGGCGTGGTGCTCGCCTCCATCGCCGCCATGTGCATCCACAGCCTGCCCGAGTACCAGGCCCGCGAGGCGGCAGCCGCTGTGGCGGCGGTGGCCGCGGGCCGCGGCGCGGAGGGCGTGCGCGATGACCCGGTGCTGCGGCGCCTCGAGTACTTCTGCATCGCCTGGTTCAGCTTCGAGGTGTCGTCGCGCCTCCTGCTGGCGCCTAGTACGCGCAACTTCTTCTGCCACCCGCTCAACCTCATTGACATTGTGTCGGTGTTGCCCTTCTATCTCACGCTGCTGGCCGGCGCGGCGCTCCGAGACCGAGGCGGTGCAAGCGGCGAGGAGCTGGGCGACCTGGGCAAAGTGGTGCAGGTGTTCCGTCTCATGCGCATCTTCCGCGTACTCAAGTTGGCGCGCCACTCCACCGGGCTGCGCTCGCTGGGCGCCACGCTCAAGGTAAGAGCTCTGAGGCCGGGTTGGCGGTTGCAGGGACGCGGGTGTAACCATGGGGCAGGTTAGCAGGGCTAGACACCAGGTTTGCATTTCACGTGCAGTCCAGCCTTCCCAATACATTAGTAGGTAGGAAGGGCTTTCTGTTATCTCTCTTTCCCAGCGGCGAAACTGAAAATTGAGGCAGAGCTTTGCTTGTCTTTCTTTCCCAAACCAAACCGAGACCAAGGTCACTTTGGGTTTATCTGTCAAACCTCACAAAAATATGCAAAGCAGGATGCTCCCTGGCTTCTCCGCCCGAGCCTTTGTGCTGGCTTTATCAGGGAGCACAGGTGTCACGGGTCACCCTTAATAGGCTAAATCTAGCAGTGGCTCCAGAACTCACACTTAACTGAATGCTAACTCTGTGCCAATTTCATATGCATTATCGATTTCATCCTCAGGAAGGTGCCATTATTTATTTCCTTCCTGTAGAGGAAGAAGTGGAGGTTGGAGGGTTGGCTTTTAAAAGCCTGGTTGCAACTTACTGAGCACCTGCCCTGTGTTAGGCCCTGCACTGGGGGAGAAACCCTGGGAAGCTTACCCTCCAGGGGGTGAAATTAGCCTGGTTTAGGGAGGAAGGGGCTGTGAATAGCTTGGATGAAGGCCCCAGAGAGGGGAAAGGATGATGCTGGGAGAAGTCCAGGGAGGAAAAGGGTTTGCCACTGATGCAGTGAGGGAGGTGAGCGGGCAAGGTACTGAAGGGCCATGGACTTTTTGGCCCACAATCGTGGATTTATCCTGTGGCAATAGGAGACCCTAGGAGAGTTTTAAACAGGGGCAAGTTTTTGTTTGTTTGTTTGTTTTTTGTTTTAAGGGCCTCACCTTCGGCAAATGGAAGTTCTCAGGCTAGGAGTCGAATCAGGGCTGCAGCTCCGGCCTACGCCAGAGCCACAGTAACACCAGATCTGAGCGGCATCTGCTGCCTACACTGCAGCTCATGGCAACACCAGATTGTTAATCCATTGAGTGAGGCCAGGGATCGAACCTGCATCCTTATGGATGTTAATCGGGTTCTTAACCCACTGAGCCACATTGGGAACTCCAGAGGCATTTTTTTTTTTTTTTTTTGGTCACTACTTTACAGATGTGGAAACTGAGGCTCCAGGAGGTGACAGGACTTGTCATATGTTCCTCAGTGAGTGAGTGGTACAGACCAGAGAAGAAGACCTCAGCTCTTTCTCGTAAAATTCTGTTAAGAATCCCTAAAAAGTTACTCGAAAAACCCTTGCACCCTTGGCTCAGGAAAGCTTTCCTCATGCCCTCCCAGCAGGGCAGCCAGGATGCTGGGTGCGGGCAGTGTGACCTGGGCAGAATGTCTGGGCATGGAGTTGCCATCATAGCTCAGTGCTAACAAACCTGACAGTATCCATGAGGACATGGGTTGGATCCCTGGCCTCGCCCAGTGGGTTAAGGATCCCGCGTTACCATGAGCTGCAGTGTAGGTTGCAGACGAGGCTTGGATCCTGTATTGCTGTGGCTGGGGGGTAGGCTGGCAGCTGCAGCTCCAATTCAACCCTTAGCCTGGGAACTTCCATTGTGGCAGGTTCGGCCCTTAAAAAAAAAAAAAAAAGCCTGGGCAAGTACAAGACTTCCATTAGCCAGACCCTCTGAACTCAGCATCTCTCCAGGGAAGATCCGCCCCAGAACTCTGCCTGGTGTCCACCACGCAGGGAGCCAGGGCCTGATGTTGCTAGCTTTTTCTGCCAGGAAGAGGAGTATCGATCGAAGCTGCAGGGTCCAAGATGTGGGCGTAAGACTCTGGACAAGAGCCTTGCCACTCAAAGCGAGGCCCCTGGCCAGCAGCAGCTTTCTCATTGCCTGGGAGCTTGCTAAAAATCTCTGGCCCTATCCCAGACGTACTCAGTTGGGTTCCCCCTACATGACTTCTCTGCACATTACAGTTGGGGAGGCCCTCTTCCAGACCAGGGGTGCTCAGCCTCGGCACTGTTGACCTTGGGGGCTCAGATTACGTCTTGTCGAGGGGAGGGAGGCGGTCCTGTGCACCGTAGGATGTTTAGCAGGATCCCTGGCCCCTGCCTGCTAGAGGCCAGTAGCACACCAGTCCTGGTTGTGGTGGCCAAAAAAGTCTCCAGACATTACCACGTGTCCCCTGGTGGGGGAGGCATAATTGCCATATTTGAGAACCAATGCCTTCAGTGGGCAGGTGCATCCCGTATCATCTCAGCTTCCTCGAGAGGCAGAAAATATTTTTGTACTTATCAGAAATGGGATAGACCAGTCAAAGGACACGAAACCAGCTCTTGGCCTTGTGGAATATAAACTGGGGTTGTCGCTTGGCTCCACAATGGTATAAAAATCCTGAGCTTTCCATTAACTGGCTGGTACCACCAGTGCCCCCAGCGTCAGAAGAAAGAGCTGCGGTTTAACAGGCAGGCACCTTGGTCATAGAAGTCAGGCCTGTGTTCAATCCCAGGGCAATTTGCTGGCTATTGTAGTTGAGAGATTGTAGTTTGCAGGCAGGAGAGCTGGGTCTTGGCACCAGCTCTGCTGTGCTGTGTGTCTTTGGACCTACCCCTGCTACTCTCTGTCCCCACATGCCCTGGACGGGGTGTGTAAGCCCAGCCTGCTCTGACTTGGCGTCCTGCATTCTCTTCCAGCACAGCTACCGTGAGGTGGGCATCCTGCTGCTGTACCTTGCCGTGGGGGTGTCCGTGTTCTCCGGCGTGGCCTACACAGCCGAGAAGGAGGAGGATGTGGGCTTTGACACGATCCCAGCCTGCTGGTGGTGGGGCACAGTGAGCATGACCACCGTGGGCTACGGGGATGTGGTCCCAGTGACGGTGGCTGGCAAGCTGGCAGCCTCAGGCTGCATCCTGGGGGGCATCCTGGTGGTGGCACTCCCCATCACCATCATCTTCAACAAGTTCTCCCACTTCTACCGGCGCCAGAAGGCTCTGGAGGCCGCCGTGCGCAACAGCGACCACCAGGAGTTTGAGGATTTGCTGAGCAGCATTGATGAGGTGTCAGAGGCGTCTCTGGAGACATCCCGTGAGACCTCCCAGGAAGGAAGATCTGAAGACCTGGGGGCCCAGGCCTCCAAAGGGCCTCCAAACTCTCAGGTTTATTAAAACCAGGGTTCCATGCCCCCACTCCCACCCCCTACATTCAGCTGAAATGGAGCAGAGATTCCTGCACTGCTTAAGTTCTCCCTGGAAGCATCACCTCGCAGGATCATTCATTTTGGCCTCAAAAATGGCACAGGAGGCTGGGTCCTTTCCTTCAAAGATGCAGGGAAGCCTAGTGTTAGCCTAGATCCTATGAGCCTGGGGAGCAACCCAGAGACCTTTATAAATGAACCTCCAAGCCACCCACGACACAGGCATGAGCCAAAGAGGGAAAGTCAAAAGGATGCTAACAATTCCTGAACATCTCCTACCTGTTAGCCATGTCACACTGGCCCTGTGTTGGAGGATGTGAATTATCCCCATTTTACAGATGAGGAAACTGAGGCTCAGAGAGGTAATGTCACACAATTAGAAGTGGTGGAACCAAGATTAGAATCCTGGCTTGTTGGTCTGCAGAGGCCAACATTCCTTCCACTGGTCCTTCTTCTACCCTCACAAAGTTTGCCTGTGGTTTAAGGGAGTTCATGGATCCCCAGAGTCAGTTTATAGGGTTAGAACCTTCTGTTAGAGCTAGGGAAAGGCCTGTATGGGGGATTCAGATGTCAGATCCCTGGACTTCAGCGATGATTCTTTTCTGGGAGCTTCCAACGGGAGTCAGCTTTCAAAGATGAGGTCTGGGAGGAGGGAAGAGAGGGCTGGCTCCTTAGAGGGTGGGGAAGACTTGATAAGCCATAGTTGTGAGGCTTCCTCCCAGGGCTGGCTTAAGATACAGAAAGTCTGAAGGGGCTCTGGCCTAAGGCCTGAGGTCTAGACCAACCCATGCTAGGGCCTACTCCATCTCCAGATTTCAGCCCATCTATCAAATTGTCCCAGTCTGTGCCCCCCAGGGACCTGAAAGCCAAATGGAGCAGGGGTGCCAGTTCTGAAATATTGGTAGCAAGGAGCTGTCACACATGGACATCTAGCTCCCCCCTTCCTGGATCCCCCCAGTCTGTCCATGACAGGTCCCTTCTGGCCACAATGCAGACCTCCAGCCCTGCCTTGGTTATCATCCAGGCAAATGCTTGAGACTCCTGTTCCTTTTGGCCAGGTCCAGCCCTCCCATCCTTGCTGGGGCCACATGTCTTATACTCATCTGCTGAATCCTCGCTATGCTTGCTGAGAAAGTTGGGAGGGAAGGGTTCCCACAGCCCTTTGCACTTATGGCGGCCAGGATGCCCAGCCCTGTACCGTCATTACCAGATGGTGGCTCTGGTCTGTCCCACTGTACTGAGCTCCAAGATGGAAAATACTGTCTGGTTGAAGCCGGCTTGGTGCAGAACAGGTGTTTAGTAAATGTTGAGTGGATCTACCAATTCGTACCACCTGCTGTGTGCCGAGCACTGAGGAGGAAGAGCAAATGGCCAGGGAGAGACTTGGTTCTCAAGATGGCGGAGACGAGGGTGTTCCCTGGTGGCCTAGCAGTTGAGGACTTGATGTTGTCATGTGGGCGCAGCCAAGATAAATAAATAAATCAACTCAGTGGGAATATTTGTATATTAAAAAAAAAAAAGGTGGCAGAGCAAGACTGAAAAGAAGGTCCTTTCAGTTCTGCCTCCCTCTACCTCCTTGCTTTCTGGAGGATTTTAAAATGACTTCCTTGTAAATTCTTCACACACTCATTTAGCAAAGATCTTTTGGAAGCTGAGGCCTCACGTGTGGCCTGCAGATGTGTTTTGTTTGGCTGAACAGTATTTTTAGTATGTTTTTTTTAATTTGAATGCCTTTGGCATTCAGCCCAACCGAAAGTCATAAGAGATTCTTTCACTGTGGCCATAGAAATGCTCTATACCTTATTTTCTGCCCCTCCCATTATAGTTGGACTTGTTTGTTGACTTTCTCTTTATGTTATATTCTGTACAGTTAGAAATAAAGCACTCCATCCCACAGCCTGGGCTTTCCTTACCTCCTTCAAATTGAAGTGTGACACGGAGTTCCCATTCTGGCTTGGTGGGGTTAAGAACCTGACTCCTTAGTATCCCCAGGATGCAGGTTTGATCCCTGGCCTCCCTCAGTGGGTTAAGGATCCAGTGTTGTCACAAGCTGTGGCATAGGTTGCAGATGTGGCTTGGATCCTGTATTGCTGTGGCTGTGGCATAGGCTGGTGGCTGTGGCTCTGATTTGATCCTGAGCCTGAGACCTTTCCTAGGCCATGAGTGCAGCTGTAAATAGACAAAAGAAAAAAAATTGAAGTGTACCTGGCTGTGGGGGTGGCTGTGTTCAGATCCTGGGTTGTCAAATGATAACAAGAAGCTACCCCTTCTCTGAGAACCAGATCCTTGGTGGTCAGTTGATAACAAGTAATAACAGGAAAGAGCCCTTCACCCCTGTTTCCCATGGTCTGCTGGTGTCCCAGCCTAGAGCATGAGCAGTGGCCTTACTGTGTTTTGCCCCATGACAGCCCAGTTATGGAGGATGTGTTGCCTGTCACCACTCTAATTCCAGTCTCTGTATCAGTTAGGGGTCTTTGGTTGCAAGCAACAGAATCAAACTCTAGAAAATTTAAGCAAAAAATGACGGCATCAGATGGCCAATAAGCACATGAAAAAATGCTCAACATCACTGATTATTAGAGAAGTGCAAATCAAAACCACCATGAGATGCCACCTTACACCAGTCAGAATGGCCATCATTAATAAGTCCACAAATAACAAATGCTGGAGAGGGGGTGGAGAAGAGGGAACCCTCCTGCACTGTTGGTGGGAATGTAAGCTGGTACGACCACTATGGAGATCAGTATGGAGATACCTTAGAAATCTATACATAGAACTACCATATGACCCAGCAATCCCACTCTTGGGCATCTATCCGGACAAAACTTTCCTTAAAAAAGACAGATGCACCCGCATGTTCATTGCAGCAATATTCACAATAGCCAAGACATGGAAACAACCCAAATGTCCATCGACAGACGATTGGATTAGGAAGATGTGGTATATATACACAATGGAATACTACTCAGCCATAAAAAAGAACAACATAATGCCATTTGCAGCAACATGGATGGAACTAGAGACTCTCATACTGAGTGAAGTAAGTCAGAAAGAGAAAGACAAATACCATATGATATCACTTATATCTGGAATCTAATATACAGCACAAATGAACCTTTCCACAGAAAAGAAACTCATGGACTTGGAGAATAGACTTGTGGTTGCCAAGGGGGAGGGGGAGGGAGTGGGGTGGTTGGGCAGCTTGGGGTTAATAGATACAAACTATTGCCTTTGGAATGGATTAGCACTGGGAACCATGTCTAGTCACTTATGATGGAGCATGATAATGTGAGAAAACAGAATGTGTACATGTATGTGTAACTGGGTCACTATGCTGTACAGCAGGGAAAAAAAATTGCATTGGGGAAACAACTATTTAAAAAAATTATAATTGCAAAGAAAAAAAAAAAAGCTGCATCAGAGAGGTAGTGGAGAGAATCGAAAGAAAATTAAACAACCAGGCTCTGAGAATGATAGGAATGAGGGCAAGATGGGAACCAAGTTAGTTGGAAGCCATGAATCACCTCTTCAGGGCACTGCGATTAAAATGCCTGGTGACACCTGCCTCTCTGGTATGTATCACTCGGCTCAAGCTAAAGATTCACAAAAGACTGATCTAAATGGACTGGTTTGGGTCACAGGCTGATCACATGGGTGGGGCTGGAGGAACTACCACCAGAGGTCTCACCAGGACACAGATGGTGGAGGCGTAGTTCCCTGAGGAAAAGGCGGGGTGCTTTCATTACAATGAGGAAAAGGAATCCTGGATGGGTGAAACCCAACAAATATCTATTATAATATCATTCATTGGTGAATGATGGTTGCTAGGCAGCTCAGTTTCATCAACAACAGAATACAGGAATGAGAGAGAAGGACAGAAACAGACAGCGATTGACTTCTATATCCCATGGCAGACAACACGGTTATCAGTATCTCCCAGTTAATTCCACGTTTTGAAGCACCCCTGCCAGAGAACTCCATACTGGATCCAGTTTGAAAAATGCGCAGAAGAGCTCTGATTGGCCCAGGTCCAGAAGAGGTGACTGGGTCACTCAACTGCTTGGAAACCAGTTGGGTCTGTGAGGACCCAGCAGCCATCACGTGAACCCAGGGCTGATGTGGGAGTCTGGCATTTTCCAGAAGAGGAGGGAATGCTGGACAGATTCCTCAAGGTCTCTCTTGCAGCTGTGCTTCCTTGGGCTTCAGTTTCATCTTCTGTAAAATGGAGACGCAACGTTCTGAGACGTTCAGGAGTCACGGGGGCCCTGGACCCGCCAAGTACAATGGACAGGTGTCAGGGTTCCAGATGGGAGCTGTGTGATAGTCTCTCCCTGTTTGCAGTGACCTTGGCGGGGAGAAGCAGGTGTACTTCCTTGGTAAGTGAGACATACTGTTCCCTAGGGGATGATCAGATTTAAACTCTGCCCCATCCCCAGCCCCATATTACAGATTGGAAAACTGAGACCCAGAGAGATCGGAGGTCATACCTAAGTCCGTTTATGTGGAGAAAGCTTTTTAGCCCAAATAAGGACCACATAGTGTGTTCGCACTGGAAGGTGGAGGTGGTAAGGAGTCTGGTTGACTCCTAAGTTACTTTTTGAGGCTCCCAAGAGGGAAGAGGACCAATCGACTAAATAACAGGATCACCCTTCACATGTCTGTGGCACACTACAGATTACAAGGGGTTTCACATCTTTTATATCATATATGTTTCACAGTAATTCTGTAAGACAACAGCAACAATTAATACAATAGTATAACATTATTTGGCAGATTTAGGAACATATAGCCCACAGACAGTCAAAAGTGGTGAATAAAAAAAAAAATCAGGGATTAACTCCTAATACCAGACTCTACTTATTGGCATCACATCCCACGGTCATCACTTTGGCAAACTTGACTCCCCAGGCACCACTGAAAGAAGTGGCTTTGAAATGTGGGTCCTTAAGAATTTCTTCTCTAAGTCAGAAAGAGAAAGACAAATACCATATGATATCACTTATATGTGGAATCTAAAGTATGGCCCAAACGAACAAATCTACAAAACAGAAACAGACTCATAGACATTGAGCAGAGTCCTGGTTGCCAAGGGGGTGGGGGAAGGGGAGGGAATGGGATGGATGGGGGGTTTGGG
The DNA here is from genome assembly GCF_016906955.1 of Phacochoerus africanus. NCBI lineage: Eukaryota > Metazoa > Chordata > Mammalia > Artiodactyla > Suidae > Phacochoerus > Phacochoerus africanus. The sequence goes on from NC_062546.1 coordinate 15,683,369, forward strand.
GTTCGAAGATGCAAACTATTCTATTTAGAATGCAAACACATTGAGGTCCTACTGTATAGCACAGGGAACTATAGGAAATCTCTTGTGACTGACCATGATGGAAGATAATATACGAAAGGGAATGTATGACTGGGTCACTTTGCTATGCAGCAAAAATTGGCATGACATAATAAATCAACTATACTTAAAAAATAAGAGGAGTTCCCGTTGTGGCTCAGTGGAAGTGAATCCAACTAGTATCCATGAGGATGCATGCAGCTTTGATCCCAACTAGTACCCATGAGGACGCGGGTTCAATCCCTGGCCTCGCTCAGTGGGTCGGGGATCTGGCATTGTGTGAGCTGTGGCGTGGGTCGCAGATGCGGCTTGGCTCTCGTGTTGCTGTGGCTGTGGTGTAGGCCGGCACATGCCGAGGGTGCGGCCCTAAAAAGCAAAAAAATAAAAATAAATATTTTTAAAAAAGAATTTCTTCTCTCCTTCAGCTCTGGATACAGCCCTCAGGTGCTGGCTAAGACAGTCCTCGACGGCTACCAGCCCTCCTAATTCAGGCCAGCCAGGCCCTGTGCCTGAGTGTGGAAAGAGTTCTCCAGAAAGTTGAATAAGTTGAGAAGCTAACCTCATAAGGCAGGAGCCTTTCAGATGAAAGGGACATTGTCTTTCAGAATCATGGCTGCTCAAAATGAGAAGCAGGGCCAGGGCAGATGCTGACTGGTGCTTGACCTAGTTTACAAGGACTGGGTTCAGAACCCTCAGGAAACTCACACATTCAGAAGGATGGACTGTGCACAGCTTGTTCTCTGAGTCAGACCTGGATCCAGATGCTGGCCCTGCCACTTACTGGTTGCATGACCTCGGATGGGACCTGCTGATCTCCAAGAAACTCATCTCAGGACCAACCTCCAACCTCCAACCAGGCTAGAACCCAAAGCCCTCGCCTACCTTTCTCTCCCACTTGGATTGGTGAGGAGTCTTTCAGGTACAAATGACAGAAAATCAACCAGGTGACTTACATACAGGGGTCCGGAGGCTCAGCTGAGGTCATCAGCTCTTCTCTCCCTGCTGCTCTCTCTTCTCTACCTTCCTGCCTTGGCTTCATTCTCAGGTGGGGAGTTAGGAAAATTATCGGCATATGATGGGATACTGTGAGGGTTACCATGTGGTGCAGAGAAAAGAATATGGGCCCTAAAGCCAGAGAGACTTGGGCTCGAATCTCTGCCACCAGGAGCTAGCTGTGTGGTTTTGGTTGGATTTCTTTGCCTCTCTGACCCTGTTCCTTCACTTGCCCTGAGCTAGTAAATATCTACATCTCAGCATTAATATCAAGTGAGATAATAATGTGAAAATGCCTGGGAGTTCCCTTCGTGGCTCAGTGGTTAATGAACCCAACTAGGATCCAGGAAGATGCGGGTTTGACTCCTGCCCTTGCTCAATGGGTTAAGGATCTGGCATTGCCGCGAGTTGTGGCATAGGCCAGCAGTTGTAGCTCAGATTTGACCCTGAGGCTGGGAACTTCTTATATGCCGTTGGTGCGACCCTAAAAAGCCAAATGCCTGGTATAATAAATGTTAAATATTAACTCCCCCACAAATGCATAGGAAGGAAAGAGAGCTTGGCAGGCCCCATCAGAGCTCCTGTTCTCCATGGAAATGGTAAAGCAACTCTGAGCAGAGGGCACTGGGAAGGAAGTAGTTTGCATAACCAGAGATCACAAACCAGACTCACTCTTGCACTCGAGGCCACAGCTGGGGTCGAAGAATGAAGTGGTGGGGGGGGGGGGCGGACAAAAAACCTGAATTTGAGTCTAGACTCAATATGGCCAAACCGTGGGCTTCAGTTGCATCACTGTCAAAGCAGGATGCTGGCTGAGACCAACGCTAAGGGCTGAGAACAGCCACCCCTTACCTTTGCAGGGGGCTGGGTAGTGTCGCTCAGAATGGCTGTCCATCTCGTCAGGGGCAACACCCTCCCCCCCCGGACCACTCTTGTCTTCCACTCACCTCTCTGAACTCACTGCCATCTATTCTCTCCTTTGCACACTCTTTTCCAGGCGCACTGGCCATCTTCCAGCAAGTCAAACTTTTGTTCTCACCTCAGGGCCTTTGTTCTTGCTGTTCCCTCAACTTGGAATTCTTATCACCATGTCTTCTGCCTGGTTGGCTCCCTGTCATTCGGGTCTCATTTCAAAAGTTCCCTCTTTTGAAAAGATGGACACACACACACACACACACACACACACACACACACACACACGCACACACACACACACACGCCATGGAATATCACTCGGCCATAAAAGAAGAATGAAATACTGCCACTTGCAGTAACGTGGATGGACCCAAAGATTATCCCACTAAGTGAATTAAGTCAGAAAGAGAAAGACCGCTCATATGGGATCACGTCTATGTGGAATCTAAGAGATGGCACAAGTGAACTTATTTACAAAACAGAAACAGACTCACAGATACAGGAAACAAATTTACAGCTCTCAAAAGGGAAGGGAGTAGGGGAGGGATAAATGGGAGTTTGGAACTAAGGAAAACAAAAAACAAAACAAAAAAGTCGTCTCTCTTAAAGTGCGCACAGCACCTGGTCTCAGTCTCATTACTCAGCCTTCTCTTCTTTCTGACACTTCGCCTTTTTTTTTTTTGTCTTTTTGCTATTTCTTGGGCCGCTCCCGCGGCATATGGAGGTTCCCAGGCTAGGGGTCTAATCGGAGCTGTAGCCACTGGCCTACGCCAGAGCCACAGCAACGCGGGATCCGAGCCGCGTCTGCAACCTACACCACAGCTCACGGCAATGCCGGATCGTTAACCCACTGAGCAAGGGCAGGGACCGAACCCGCAACCTCATGGTTCCTAGTCAGGTTCGTTAACCACTGAGCCACGACAGGAACTCCACTTGGCCTTTCTTGAAGACAATCTTTTGTTTGTTTACATGGTACATGGAAGCACTGTGAACATGATGGCAACAAGTCTAAATGATGGATCTTGCTGTGCTGTTTTGCACGAGTGACTCAAATATTGCAGGTGTCGCTGCATCTGATCTTCCAAAATGGAGACCAACTCTTGGTAGATCCCAACACAGAAACTTCCAAGTGTCTCTCTGTTCTACATAGTTCATTCTGGCCAAATTAATAGTAAAACTCTGTACAAAATACTTTCTATTTAGAAGTAAATGAGGTTCGTCTTAGCACCACGTGTTTATCAATGGGTTTCTCACCAACATACATGTCCAGTGGGACATCTGCTCGTGATGCTGAATGCAGGACAACGTTCTGGCCATGCAGGACTGTTCCAGAACGCATGGCAGGACCTCCAGCATCCCCACCTCTGCCCATTAAATGCTGATAGGTCCCTGGGCTCCTTGTCACAGAAAAACACCCTCACACATTTCTAGGCCGCTTCCTGGTGGGCAGCACTGCCCACTGTGAGAATCACATAGCTAGGGGAAGGGCTTCATACTATATACCTCAGGGTCAGTGGGAAAAAAAAAAAAAACTTCAAAGGCTCTGTATTGTGTCTGGCATGTAAGTGCTCAGTAAACGTTTATCTGCTTTCTCTCTCCTTCCTTTCTTCCTCCGGCCAGAAGTTCGCAGTCTGACCAAGAGGGGACATCTCCCATCAACCCTGGCAGCAGCGAGGAAGGTATGCTGATGCCGAAATATTTAAGGGAGTGAGCTAGTAAATCAGGCAACAAGAAACACACATCAGCCCCCCTCCCAGAAAAGCTGGCAGAACAGCACGATAGCTGCACAAGTAGATGATGGATCTATTATATGAAACACTGTAGGAGGTCTCTGGTGGCTCAGAGGGTTAAGGATCTGGCACTCTCACCGCTGTGGCTCTGGTTGCTGCTGTGGTGCAGGTTCAACCCCTGGCCTGGGAACTTTTGCATGCCGTGCGCATGGCCGAAAAACAAAGAAATACCATAGAGCAGTTTGACTCAAAGAGGCCTACCTCTACTTGCTTTTCGGTGTAACTCTCTTCCCGGGCCAGGGATTGAACCCTCACCTCAGCAGCGACCTGGGCTGCAGCAAAGACAACGCTGGATCCTTAACTCACTGCACCACAGTGGGAACTCAGGAGTAAACTTTAAAGACTAAGAGAACCCAGGCTCTGGCTAGGGAATTTTTTCTGGATGAGGATGAGCCAGACAAGGCCACCGCCCAGCTGATCCTCTCTGAATGCTGGCATGTGCCTGGCCTGGCTTTGTCAACAACAGACAGGGATGAGGGATGCAAGGCGAACCTATGTCCAGATTCTCCTACCAGATCCTTCACAGGCTGGTCCCTCTGCCCAGGATGCCTCCTCTCCCTCACTACCCACCCTCTCTCCTCCTGGCCATCTCTTCCTCAGGATGTTTTATCTCCTCCAGAAAAGCTTCCTGAGACATCCCAGCTGAACTGATGGTGGCTCCTTCCTCCTGTGTCCACAGGCTGAGCGCTTCCTTCTACCACGGTATTTCCAGTGTTGGGTGCTCGTGGGCTGCAAGCCTACATGTGGCCCCGTGTGATCTGCGAGAGCTGTGTCTGGCTCATCTTTATATCCCTGACAGCTAGCTCAGTACCTGGAGAACAAAAGTTTGGCCCCTCTGCCACCGACCTCCCCCCTGGCTTTGGATTCTAGAATAAACACACCACAGTGTCAGCCTCACAAAGGTTCACCACACCGTTATCCAGACTACAGATGGAGGACCTCATTTTAAAAAAAGAACAGTCTCTGGTCCAAAGGACAGTTTATTTAAAACAAAGGTGACAAGATACAGGAAGTAGGAAGGGGGAGAATGCTAATTCTAACATAAAAGCACATAGGAAGCATCTCATTTTTTTTTAAAGGGCGATGGAGGAAGCTATGTCTCATACATATACAAACTGCTGACCTCGATTGATTATTTACACCCACACTTTATAAAATAGCATTTCCAGTCAGCACTTTCGCCAGTGTCATTCATTTTTGTTACAAAAAGTTAAAGCTACAAACTTCACATTTTTTTAAGTGGTACATCTGCGACAACACTCAAGCTCTTCTTTTTCCAAGTTGGTCCAAGGGCGAGCTGGTGGAAGAGATTTCTTTTTTTCCCCAAACACATAAAAAAGAACATGGATTCCAAGTACAATGACTCCCATCCTGATGAAAACACAGACATGGCGCTTACGAAAGGCTGGGGTGAGAGGATGTGGGCTGGCCAGAACAAGGTTCCAGTAAAAAAGGAGCTGCGATCTTTAGAGGCAACGTGGTGTGCGAGAAAGGGCACTGAAATGAGACTCAGAAGATGTGGATTTGAATTCTGACTCTGCTATATTCCAGCCACGTGATCTTGGGCAACAGACTTGACCTCTCTGAGCCTCAGTTTCCTCCTCTGTAAAGTGGGGACAAGAATACCTCTATCTACCAGAGCCACTATGTTTAAAACAGAGATAGGGCGCTTCAGATGATCTATTTCTTCTTGAGTGAGCTTTGGTACGCTCTATCTTTTAAGGAATTGGTCCATTTTATTTAAGCTGTTGATTTATCAGCACAAAGTTTTTCATAAAATTAACAGCCATTTAATAATACCGGTAGGATCTATACTGATGTCGCCGCTCTCATTCCTGATGTTGGTAAGTGCTATTGAGTTTAAAATGGTATAATAAATTTCTGGCAGCAGGTGCTAAATAAGTTTTTCCTGGATCAGAATCTATAGTCTCAAGGAGTCAAGGCTCTACTTCTTAATTGCTTCAGAGTATTGGTTCTGCCTGTCTCTTTATCCATCTGTCCATCAAGCCAAATATTCACCCACCAATCCATCCAGTTGGTGGTTGGGGAAAGGAACAGGAACCAAGAAAAATAGAAATTTGCTTCAAAATTACTAGTGAGCAGGCAATAAAGATATTCCTAGAGAATCTGAGATTTTTAAAGGACAGTTAGGTCTGGGTCACTGTTTCTTAGGAGAGAAACAGTCTCCTGGAAGCTTGAGTCACAAATGCTCAAGCAAGGCCTGATGCTCAGGGCGCAGTGGCAACCGGCTGACCTATCCTGCATTTAGTATTCAAGGGAAAAAAAAGACTAGGATTTGCTTCTCTGCCTTCCTGTCACAAGAAAACAAATACACCTTGTCAGGAAATTTGTCTCATCCAAAATAAATTGACTTCTGGCCAAATGCTCTGTCTAGCGAGGCTGGAGAGTGGGGGACTGTGCTGGACCAGCACGCTGGATGCACACATGCTTGAGGCAAAATAAACTCCAGATCAAGAGTCATCCCCCAGGAAGATTTATGGGGAAAAACCGAACCTTCTTTTACTTGGATCCAGTTTAGGAAGGGAGAAAATGGGCACTCCCTTCCTGTCTGGCCACGTGCAAAGTCCTTTAGCGAGAGGGAGGGGTGGGCAGAGAGCACGACCGAGGCAGGACTGTTAGTTAGCACGGCAGATGCTGTGGGGAAATTCATGCTCCATAGCTGATTTTTAAAACCTACCTGGCCGTCAGACCTGACTACTAATTCAGCGGTTTCCCAACCTAAGAATGCCAGTTAGAGTTTTTCAGGCTCTGCGAGAAAAGTGGTCCCTTCGTTTTAAGAAGATTTGTGACTTTCCTTTTTTTCCCCCTGTAAATACTACATGATGATGCTCTGAATCCTGATTCTCCCACTTACTAGCTGTACCGCCTTGGGAAAGAACCTTTTTCTCTCTGACCTTGTTTCTTCATCTATGAAACGGAGATTATATAATTCACAGAGTTACTGGGAAGTTTGGAGGTGACACACAAAAAGAACCTACCTACCTAGCTCAGTGCCTAGCATTGAATAAGTGGTCAATGATGGGTAGCTGCCATTTATTATTACAGTGGGACCCTCGAATTGTCCTCTCTTCTCTGTATCTGCCACACAGCTGCATAACTGGCCAAGCCTCGCAGACCAACAATGGCCTCTTGCATTTTTAAAAACTGGCTGCAGTTGCAAAGAAGGGAATCTGGCCACAGAAAAGGAACATTTCCCCGCCTCCCCACTGATTCCCAGGCTTGGGTAGCAAAGGCAATTATGGAATCAAATTACTGTATCCTTAGGTGCAACCCAGTCAGAGCTCCCCTCTCTGAGGGGAAGAGATGCTCAAAAATAAAAAGACAGTTGCCTTTCCCAAGTGGCAGCACGTGGCCTTGAGCCAGTGCCAAGGAGGGATGGCTCAGTGCTTTCGGCTGCAAAGCCCTCTGGTCTGCTTCAGGTCCTATATCTGCCTGTGTGATGCCTGTCTGCTACCTGGCAGATGCTTCAGAGCTCATGGAATGGCAGAAACAGCGACCTGGCTCCCCCTGGGAGTCTCTTCACAGCCAGGCGCCTACTGAGGAGATGCGGCAAGAGCAGGTTCCTGTTCGCGGAGTTTCCTGGAACAGCTTCACCAAAACTGACACACGCGTGCCTTCCTCAGAGCAGGGGCTGCTTGGTTCAATGAAGCAGGCGTGAGGAGCCCCCAGCTCTTCCTTGAATTTGCTCTGTGACTTGGGCCATGTCACTTCCCCTCTCTTAGCCTCTGTCAGAGCAGATGGATGTCCTTGGGGCCTTCCGGCTCTGGCACACTCCACCCGCCTGGGTTGAGTCTCCTGGAGAACAAATATCAGCCTGATATTCCTTTACCCTTTCCAGACCCGGGAGAAGTACAAGGAAAAAGAAAACAGTCACGTGATTGAATGTGGATCACAAAAGCAATGCCCTCTACCCCCATCTGTGAGGAACGTGGAACCAAATGCTGCGTCTGTAATCTTCGCGTCAACAATGAGAACTTCGAAAACCCTTTCCCTTGTGCGGACTGAACACAGCGCTGCGTCGTTGCTGGGAGTTCCTGGCAGGTCTGTCCCCTCGCCGGATCACATCTCCTCTTAAGGCACTGGGCAGTATCTGTGCTGTGACTCTAGGCAGTTGGGAGGGGGGAGAGGGGTGAAAGGCATTGAAACTGCAGAGGTCAATCTTGCAAAGAGGGCTCCAGGCTGCTCCTGGGACTCAGGAAGTAAACACGGCCTCTCAAGGGCTTCCCTGGGACGTCACTTATGGCTCCAGCAACCAGGGATGGCCCACGCGGGGCTGAATGGAGGGTGAAGGAACGGGCCCCCGTCTCGTGTGTCATTGCAGCCCTGCAGGAGAGTGAGGTGGGCCCCGGGGGGGGGGGGGCCCAGCAGCCTCCGGGTGTCCTCTGCCCTGGTGTCCCACGGTACCATAGTCTTACAGAAAAGAGGCAACCGTTTAAAACTGTACCTGTACAGAGATGCCACCACACCATGTGGGGAATCTAGTTATAATTTATATATATATATGCATATTTATATATTTTTTAAAAGTCTTCCAGAAAGAACCATTGAAAGCTATCGGGAGAAGAAAAACAAAGGACCATGTGAAACTTTCCCAGCTACCACCCAACTAGGAGACTCTGTTTCTGGGGTTGAAAAGTGAGTTTCAAAGCGCCAGCATCAATCCTGTGAAATGATGTACCTGCCTGGTTTCAGTACACACGTCAAGGCGGCCAGGGACTGTCACGGTCCTGCCCCCTGGCACACGTTCCTGTGTTCACAGCGGTGCTCTGGAGAGATGATGGAGCAGAAGCGTCAGGGAGCTGGAGGGTGGAGGGGCGAGTGAGCCTGCGAACCCACGAGGTGCACAGACAGCAGGCCTGGGGCGGAGGCAGGCCCCCCCTCCTGGCCTGGCCTCGCTCAGAAGTTCTGCTGCCGCCGCTTCTTGGCCTCAATGGCATCCAGGATCGGCTGCCGCTTCGACTGGTACTTCTGCCGGATCTCCTCGATCTCCTGCTCCATCATGGGGTCCAGGGCCAGGAGCCTCTTCTGAAGGTCCTCCACTGTCCAGCTCTTGAGCTAGGAGAGAGGTGGAGAGTACAGTCACGGCAAAGCCCAGGTCAGCGGCAGGATGGTGAAGCCCAGCATCTCCAGACCCCCGGGGGAAGAGGAGCAGAGGACCGGGGCTTTTTTGAGACAGCTTATCCTTGGAAGTGTTCTAAGCGCTAATCTCTTTGATGTCACTGTTCCTTGACCAAGAACTTAATAAGACTTTTATCACCCCTCTCTTGTAAGTTGATGACATGTGTATTCACTGCCTGCCGGAGCGCTGAAGTGACAGCAGCGTGGTGTGTGTAACAAAACGGCTGCCTCCTAGTTCTTGTCCTACCCATGAGATGGGCACGTGCACGTGGCTGTGTCTCCTTCTGGGCACTCTGCTGAGGGGACGAATGCTCACTGAGGACCAGATGCTGTCCCCCACTCGGCCTCCCCACACCCTCATGTCTCGGCACCGTCATGCCAATCATCACGAGCATTTCCCGAGGGCACCCCTCAAAGCACTTTCTGCGGATCATCTACAGAAGGGTCTTGGGAATGCAGCCTTCACGTGGCGTGGGGGTGGGGGTGGGTGGAGAAAGCCTGAAACTTCTGAGATGGAGTTTCCATCACGCAGAAAGACCAAAGAGGGTGTGCTATATAAATTAATGACACGGACTGGTACTTAGAGAGGGCCCTCCATGCACTGTGAGCTTTACATACGTCAAACACTGGTTAATTGAATCCTCATGACAATCCCGCGCTTTGAGTACCGGATTACCGCTGGGTTACAGATGAACAAGCCAAGGAAGAGGGTGGCTCAGGGACTTGCCCAGTGCCTCCCGGCTAAGTGGCAGGGTCAAGAGTCCAACCTACAGGCCCCGCTCTTAACCAGCACTGGAGGAAAGCAGACTCCCAAGAGCACAGGTTTGAGGACCAACTCAACCTGTGCTAAAACACGCGTCTGCCTCACGCAGCTGCTGTGGCACACAGGCAAGTGACTGATCTCTCCAGGGCTTTCACACCTACGGAGGCAGAACTGCAGGGCTCGTGGTGTTTTTGGTAAGAATTAAGTGAGACCGTGGCTGTCGAGTTGCCGGCATAGCGTCTGGTGCCCTGTGTGCTTAGAGGCAGCGCTGTGACAGCCGCTCTCTCGGCCAGGGCCACACCATCTCCACCTGCCGGGCCAGTGGCCTCGTGGCTGTTGCTGTGTGTGCGGAGCGCTCACTGCCTCCGGGCGAGGCCAGTCCAGGCTGGCGGGGTGGGAATGAATGCGACATTATCCATGGCAGCTGGTGATCAATTCCGTGCGCTCGAGTCCGGGGCAACAAGGCACAGTGTTTCAGGAACTCAAGAGGCTCCCTCAAGTATTACGGGAGAGTTATGGAAGCATCGCTCGCCCAGCCCCTCCCGAGGCCTCAGCAGGGTAGAAGTGTTCAAGGGCAGGGAAGGAGCCCCTTTCAGCGCCCCCTCCCTTGAGAGGGTGGGGTGTGAACGAGTGGGAAGTGCAACAGTGGCCTCCCTAGAAATGGCTCAGGGACCTGTCGCCACAGGAATGTCCCCTGGCCCGCTTCAGGGCGGTGGTCTGAGAAGTGAGAAAAGCCTCACAGTTCAAGGCGAAAGGTTCTTTGTAATGTGAGAGTGGAAAGACTTAGGGGGGAGGGGGAAAGGCTGGAAAGTTGGGCTAAAAAAAAAAATCCATCTTGCCTTCCAGCCGGTGTGGTTTTATACCATCTAGGAGGTGGGAGTTCTTGGCCCTGGGACAGCCCAGAGTGATGCTGGCTTGGTCTTTCACTTTTCTGATTCCTTCTCCAAAGACAGGACACCTCAAACCTAATACTGAATGTTACTGATGGTTAAGGACAGACCCTAACTGCAACTGGCTGTGCAACCTTGGACAAGTAACTTGACCTCTCTGAGCCTCGCTTTCCTCCTCTGGAAAACAGACAATATCAGTTCCTCCACCGTTGGGCTGTAACGAGAAGTGGCTGAGTTTATGCCGGGTGTAACGTTCTTAGTGCGGAAGGAACTTCACGTTAGGGATTTGGTGGATAGTGAGCATGCCACAAATATTAATATTATCCTTATTGTTAATATTACCGGGAAGTCTCTAATTAGTCTCCCATCGACAAGCTGCTCCTGTAACCTCTGATCTGAACCAGAACCAAATGAGTCAAAGAGAAAATATTCTACTCTACTTTGGGTTAATAATGCCTAAGGGCTGGCACTTTCCCACAATGCTCGTTAACGTCTTTATAGTTTAACAAAACTTTCCATCCATCCATTTATCAAATATTCACTGGATACCTACTATGGGCCAGGCACTGTCCAAGGCACATGGCATCCTTCAGTGAAAAAAAAGAACAAAAAAAAGGGGAGCTCCCTGGAACTGCAGTGGGAGAGGGGGGATGAGTCCCTAGGGAAGATCAAGGGGAAAGATGCTGGGCAGTCAAAAACAAGAGCTGTCCAGGGTTCCCTGGTGGCCTAGCAAGGTTAAGGATCTGGTACTGTCACTACTGTGGTTTGGGTTTGCTCCCTGGCCTGGGAACTTGCGTAGGCCATGGGTGTGGCCAAAAAAAAGCTCCCCAAAACAAAGACCGTTGCCTATATTCTGTGACAATCTATGTGGAAAAAGAATCTGAAAGAGAAAGGATGTGTGTATAGGTATAAATGAATCACTTCATTGTAGTGCAAAAATTGTCACAACCTTGTGAATCAACTATACTTCAATTAAGCTCTAAAAAAAAAAGTTGCCCCTGTAAAGCTTATATTTTAGTGAGGCAAGACAAATAACAATTAACATAGTAAATGAGTAAATGACTCTTACAATGGAAGGTGATGCTGTACGAAAAAGAAAAGAAAAAGTCCAGTGAAGGAAGGGGAGATGGGAATTGGGAGATGAGCCTGCTTTCAATCCATCCACTGGGATAAAGACCCAACCACAAGATGAAGAAGTGAAAGGCAGCGGGACCACAGTGGCTTTCCCACTCTGCCGCCACAGGCAAGCCCCTCCGCCTCCCCATGCCTCAGTTTCCCCACGTATAAGAGAGGCTGCCTAAATGATCTCAAAGGCCTTTTAAAACCCAGTGTTTCTCGAAGCACGATCCACGGATCACCTGCAACAGAATCACTTGCTGAAAAAACAGACTCCTCACCTCCCCAGCCCGGAGCTGCTTGATCAAGCTCCGTGGGAGGTGAGGAGCTGGACTGCAAAGGCTAGAGAAACTATTCAGGTGTTTCTTATAAGCTCTCAACTTTGATAAACATAATCCTACATCTTCCTTCTTGTTTTCCTGACGGTAAAATTCTCACAAAGTAATTGCTGCCTGTCTCTGGTCAAAGCTTCTTCTAGGTTTCCAATTTCTAAGCAGTTCTTTCGCCCTTGATTCTAATCTGGAAGCAACAATATGCACCCTGCCTTTATCTCAGCCACTTCAGACTAATTTACTGGCCCCAAGGCCTTGGGGGCTTAAGTTACACCTGACCTATGAGAACACAGCCAGCCGAAGACACCCTCCAGATATGGATTTTTCTGAAAACGAGCTCAGAGAATGGTTTTATGGCGCCGAGAGTAGCATTTCACCTTCCTGGTCCTTGGTGGCATAAATAAATTTCAAATGGATAATATCCTGCAGTGAATTAACCATGCTGCTACAGTTTTGCTACAGCCAGCATCCTGATGGAGCACATTCTCATATCGGCCACATAGGTAGCTTTGGCGGTTTTCACCAGCTAAAGGAAGTAACACCATTTAGTATCTATCCCCTGGGATTTAAATGTACACTGTCACCCCTCCGGGATAGGTAAGTCAGGCTGATGCCTGTCACAGGTGATGTTTTACTGCGGCCAAGAACGAGGAAAGAACACACCCTTGGAATTTAGCAAGATGGCAAGGAAGCTTGATAGAAGCTACCACCAGCACGTCACCCCATACCTTTAACACCCACCACTGGAAGGTGAGCAAAAGTGCAAAGGAGAAAACATGTAAAGGTCAAGCCAAAGGCATCTGGGACATTGATTTTGTTCCACCAAAGCTGCGTACCCTTTCTCGATGTGACCCTGACTCTATCCAGGTGTGGATTCTCCACTGGGGGGAGGTGATTCCAATCAGATAAGACTCTCGGGTGATGCAGTCGCCTCTCAGCAGGGGAGTAAGAAGATAGCCAAACAGAAAAGCAAGGATGCGGCCAACCAAATCACAGCTTGTGTGGATTAAGAAAGCACAGACCATTCAATTTCGAAAGATGTTGCTCCCTAAATGAAACCTGGGAGAATTCTAATGAGAGATTTCCTCTGACTCAAATGGTGGTCACGTCAAATCATGCTTCCATCAGTTCCTTATAAAATCTTCCTCATGCTTCTCCAACAAGGAAGAAAAGTTGTAAAACTGTTACCAGTGAATTATGATTTTCAATCTCATCCTGCGTCTATGATGACTTTAAATCACTATATGGACCTGTTACCAGACTTCCAGCCAAAGATAACATGACTGCATGTACATAAAATATTCACCAAGGTGGGCTGCAATGAAAGGCAGACTTTAAGCCTGGGTAAAACAAAGAAATCTGGCTCTAAGCAGGCATGGGATATAACGACAAAAGCTCTGACAGGGGTCATAAGATTGGCCTCGAACAACCTGAAGATTGTATCCAGAGAGCCTCCCGCCGAGAGAGGGTGCAGTGTGAATTGTACATGTGCATGTACGCGCACGCGTGTGTGTATGTATGTGAGAAGGATGTAATCTGAGTAATGGTATAAGTAGAAAGACAAAAAGCAAAAGTTTTTTCTTTAAATAATGGGATTTTACTTTAATACAAAGTATTACTTGCATTCTCTTTGGTATTTGCGATGTTCTGAAAGTCATCAAACTTTCATGACGAAATTAATTTTTGAAGTAGTACTTTTTACATGTTTACAATTTATTCCAACTCTGTTCTGGCGTGAACTTTCACAACTTACTCTGAAAATCAAAATGCACCCGCTTTTGGTTATTTTGGTTTGGTTTGTTTTTGTGAGTTTTATAAACAGCCACTGGCCAGGAGTTCCCGTCATGGCTCAGTGGTTAATGAATCTGACGAGGAACCATGAGATTGCGGGTTCGATCCCTGGCCTCGTTCAGTGGGTTAAGGATCCGGAGTTGCTGTGAGCTGTGGTGTAGACCACAGACGAAGATACTCAAGTTTTGACCAAACCTAGATTTTCCTACTATCAGGATTCTGGCTTTGTGCAACAAGAACCCATAAATAAATTTTATACCCCAATACAAAAGAAGAATGGCTTTCAAGAAGCACTGCCCTGCTAATGTTTAGCACCATATCTTTAATTATAAAGATGCAATGAGTGCCTGCTCTGTGTCAGACACTTGTGCTTGGCCTGAATGGGGCAGGAGTAGGGATGACAGAGGGGTGTGGCTGAGTGAGGGTGTACAGGGGACAAAAGGTGTATGGCAAGATCCCTTAAGCCTAGAAGTGGAGATAAATGAGGTAGAGAAGCCGTGAAAGCAAGCTACAATCTGAGGCATTACTGTTATACCTGCTAATGCTAATTAGAGCTACTTTTCTTTCTTTTTGGCTGCACCCATGGCATGTGAAAGTTCCTGGGCCAGGGATCAAACCCGAGCTACAACAGTGTCGACATCAGATACTTAACCCGCCATGCCACCAGGGAACTCCCTAATTAGAACAACTTTCAATTGAGTGCTATGTGCTGGGCATTGTGCTCAGCATTTTACACACATCAGCTCATGTAATTCTAAGAAGAGTCCACAAAATAAGCAATAGTATCCAGGTGGGACGTGACTTCGATACAGGAATTTTCCCCATGACCCAGGCGCCAGTAAGTGTAAGTGGTCGGGTTAGGATGTGAGCCCTTGCCTGTCTGAGTGCAAAGCCAAGCCAACGCCGTTGTCAAGGCGACATGCGCTGCAGTTGAGAGAAGGAAGAATTCCTGCGGTGAGAATTTCTGAGAGAAGGATCTTGCCACGTTCATAGTGCAAAGAAGGGGCACTCACTCTAATTCAGGGAAAAGTCTGAAATGTAGAATTTTTTTTTTTTTTTTCCCACTGTACAGCAAGGGGGTCAGGTTATCCTTACATGTATACATTACAATTACATTTTTCCCCTGGCCTTTCTTCTGTTGCAACATGAGTATCTAGACAAAGTTCTCAATGCTATTCAGCAGGATCTCCTTGTAAATCTATTGAAATGTAGAATTTTTAAAAGTGAAATGCAGGGAGTTCCTGTTGTAGCTCAATGAACCCGACTAGCATCCATGAGGACATGGGTTTGATCCCTGGCCTCGCTCAGTATTAAGGCTCCAGCGTTGCCATGAGCTGTGGTATAGGTCGAAGACACGGCTTGAATCCCAAGTTGCTGTGGCTGAGGCGTAGGCCAGCGGCTACAGCTCCAATTTGACCCCTCGCCTGAGAACCTCCATATGCTGTGGTGCGGCCCTAAAAAGACCAAAAAAAAAAAAAAAGTGAAATGCAAATCTTGTTACTCCAAGAAACCATCACCCTTGAGATACAGGGGACTAATAAAACTAGGTTAAGTAAATGAAAGGATTTATGAGTTCACGTGTCAATATTACTAACAGCTGCTCAAAATTCCTTTGGGTGCCCTATTTTTTCACACCTTCATGCTGCTACAGAATTTTCTCTGTCTTCAGTTTAGGGAGGGCCCATTTGATCTTGCAGCCCGGCCCAAGCTCCACCTATCTTTTCCTTTTACTAAAGTGGGAGCTATTTAAGAGTAGGAACTACATCTAACATATTTTCAGAGTCAGGCCAGCAGAAAAAAGTTCTCCGCGAATATTTAATAGAGAAATAATTCCTTCAATCTTGAAGCCTTTGCTTGAAAAGGATACTGAATTTTTATTGGGTTCCCTCAATTACTAGTAAGACTCCGGGCTTTTTGGAAGCTTTGAAAGTAGGTAATCAATAAATAGGCCCAAGAGTATAATGTAAGTGTGTTAAGTAAGGTTATGATGATTACTCCAAGCTGACTCACGCACACGCCAAAATCAAACCCAACAGCCCATCCAGTGTCAGGACTGCAATAAAGTTACCAGGGAAAATGCCAGGAAAATTCACACTGGTCTTGATTGCTAAAGACTGCGTTTTAAGAGAAATGTTAAGAGTGGCTCTAAGTTGGTTTATAAATTTCACACTTAAGGAAGCCAAACTATGAGGGGAAAACTTTCAGAAAGTTAGCAAACACAAAGCCTCCCCAGATAATTAAATGTCCTAAAGTGATCGCTGATGTCTAAAGGAGGCAGAGTATAAGAACAGAGCAGCATAGGAGGCTCCTGATAGTTGAAAGCACTAAAGGGAGACGTCGATAGTTTCATTCTTGTGGGATATTAATCTTTCAGATGAAACGAAAACCTACAACACCAACTGTACCCAGCTGCTGCTTTAATGCAGCTGAATAATTCAGGAAGCAACCGAGCTAATCACATAAGAATCCCTGCGCACTGTGCCTCTGAACACTTTCTTGGGCTGGAAATTTCCGAGACAACAACAAGTCCAGGCTTTTCCTCTCTTTTCTTGCCAAATAAAAGAAGCTCAAAGAATCCCAAGCAAAACCGAAAAGCTGAAACACAAACTTTAACCTCACTTTATTGCATGAAGGTAGTCTTTAAAGTATCTTCAGATCTTAAAAGGGCCCAATCTAGATACACCGAAAGGACAAAATGTTAACAGAAAACTACTTGAGAAGGAAAGTAAAAGCTCTCTGCGTAAAAGCTACTTAGCAGGCCTGAGTTTCCACAGCTTGGGCTTTTTCTTAAAGTGGGGAAACTTATTAGTGAACAGCACTCAGTTTTTTGAAAGTATCTAAGACCGCTGGAAGCCTTACTGCTGGGCACGCCCGTGTGGTGAAGGGTCAGAGACGTACAACCTAAATACGCAAATGGAAATATTCTCTCCATACCCTTTGAGGAAAAAAAAAAAAAAAAGAATGCTGCCAATAAAAGCAGGTAAGTTCTATCTGCAAGGCATGTCGGAATCTTTCTGCAATGGCCATCCAGTTTGGGGACCTGAATTCCTCACAATATCAGAAAAAAAAAAAAATTAGGTCCAGATAGAGAACGGGGTGTGTGTGTGTGTGTGTGTGTGTGTGTGTGTGTGTAAAAGAATTAAAGATTCTGCCAAAACCACATAACTGCTAAATAGGAATTTCTACCATTTTTTTCTTCTATTTTTCTGATTTAAGGTTTCTTTAAAAAGTCATCTTTTTTAGAGTCTTAAATCAAAAAATAAAAAGCATTAATATGTATGTGTCCTAAATACTTTGTTCTTTATTCTCTTCAGCAAATGTTTAATCAGCATGGATAATTAAATGTACTTTAATTTATGCCATGGTAATACTTTTCAAATGTGTATAAATTCACAAGCCAGAAAACATTCTTTGTAAAGACCTTGTGTCCCAATTTTTTGGTTCAGAAACAACACTCACCATATTCCTAGCAGTAAGCTCACCTGAGCTCACAGTTTTGTTTTGTTTTGTTTTGTTTTCTTTTTTTTGGCCTTTTGTCTTTTTAGGGCAGCACCCACAGCATATAGGAGGTTCCCAGGCTAGGGGTTGAATCAGAGCTATAGCTGCCGGCCTATGCCACAACTCATGGCAACACTGGAAACTTAACCCAGAGATTGAACCTTCGTCCTCATGGATACCAGTCAGGTTCGTTAACCACTGAGCCACAACAGGAACCCCCAAGCTCACAGTTAAAAGCATTTAGCCTCTTGGGTATGAATCTGTTTGTTTGTTTTTAACAGCGCACCTGCACATGGAAGTTCCCAGGCAAGGGGTCAAAATGGAGCTGCAGCTGAGGCCTACACCACAGCCACAAAAACACCAGATCTGAGCTGTATCTATGACCCTTCACCATGGCTTGCGGCAATGCCAGATCCCTAACCCACTGAGCGAAGACAGGGATCAAACCAGCATCTCCACAGAAACAACATCAGGTCTTTAACCTGCTGAGCCACAATGGAACCTCCAAAAGTGTTCTTTAAGCCCTGTCCTAAATGTTTTCTATAGTGAGCAAGCATCATAAACAAAGAAACTGTCTCCAGTCAGGGGTGTGACACAAAACCTGGGATCTATAACGACAGGGAGAGGGGAGAATGGCGCTAGTACCTCGACGTGTATGTGCGCAATACAATCGGAAGGGTGGTTCACGATGAATACGATGTTTATATGTGTCGATAAACATATTCTAAGTTCTAATTTTCTTAAAACCTTTTCCCTTCCTGAAATGTCTGTTAACAGCACAAGTATATGATTAGTACTGCTTCTGACTTGATAGCATTTCTTTTTAAAAGAACAGGAAGAGTGTATCAGTTACCAGTTGACCGCCTCTCAGCTCCAAATGCACCCTTCTCTGCAATAAACAGACGCACGTCCAGCACTTCCGCTTTGAGGTGTGTGTGATGTTAAGCTTTCCCAGCAGAGGCTGGAGGGACGGTTCAGGGAGGAGGCTGCTCCCCGGAGCGTCCAGCATCCGGGCTGGCGATGTGGATGCGAGGACGTCGCGGGGAGCGTGCCCCAGCCACAGCTCAGAACCTGGCTCCTCTGTGACCACAGCCTCAGCCTGGCTACAATCTTTCAGCAGCCCTGTCAACGTGGATATGGGACTTGCAGGCTCTGGAGGCCTCTCCTGTCCCTGCCAGTACCCTGGCCCCCTGGGCACATCCATGGCACTGCCTACACTCCAGAGGGCCGTCTCTGGCTTGCCCAGAACCTTTGGGCCAGGCTGCTCTGTCGTGGGCTGCACCCCACCTTCTCTGCCGAGGGCAAAGCCCTGGTAGCTTGTTCTTCCTCAGCCCTAGGGAACCATACAGAGTTTCCTGGTATCTGACAGTTCCTCTTTCATCACAGGGAATCATTCCTTGTATGAAACCTCCTCTGTTTAACCTACTGTGCGGTTTCTAGCTCCTGACTGGACCCAGACAGCTCCAGGGAGGAAGGGTGCCAGGCAGAACACACGCATGAGCACGTGCTTGCCCACTAATGGAAAAACATCCAAAATGCCAAACCCCAACGAAAAAATTCAATTTGAAAAATGTCCAGGCAATTTCAAAACCAGAATAGCCTCATGTGTTTATTTATAGCCCAAGTGCAGAAAGAAAAACTGCTCGTGTGCTCCCACTGAAAACTATACTAACGGGGAGCAGGTAAACAAACTGGTTTAGCCACATGATCAAAACTGCTCAGCAATCAACAGGAACAACTCCAGAATGTCAGGCAACCACACCAATGACGCTCAAAACAGCCTGCTAAATGAAAGAATCCACCACGGGAGACCACACACTGAATGGCTCCATCCACATGGCATCAGAGAAAAGACAAAACCATCAAGACCAGACACAGAATGTGAGGGAACTCTTGGGGATGATGGAAATGTTCTATATCCCTGATTGTGGCTGTGTTTACACAACTGTCACAACTCATCAAACTGCACACTCGATTTTTTTTTTTTTTTTGGTCTTTTTGCCATTTCTAGGGCCACTCCCATGGCACATGGAGGTTCCCAGGCTAGGGGTCCAATTGGAGCTGTAGCCACTGGCCTACGCTAGAGCCACAGCAACAGGAACGCCAGATCCGAGCCGCGTCTGCGACCCACACCACAGCTCACGGCAACACCGGGTCCTTAACCCACTGAGCAAGGCCAGGGATCAAACCCGAGACCTCATGGTTCCTAATCGGATTCGTTAACCACTGCGCCATGAAGGGAACTCCTGCACACTCAATTTAGTAAGCCAATTTTATGGCATATAAATTAAACCTCAATAAATCTGACTTGTAAAGTCAGATTTGCTTTGTAAAAGCAAAACACTACATATAAAAAATTGTGGAAGACAGAGTAATACTTAAAGGGAATTTTGCAGCCTTATGTGCATATGGTCCAAAGGAGAGGTGATTTTATTCATTTTTTTATTTTTATTTTTTTGTCTTTTGGGGGCCACACCCACAGCATATGGAGGTTCCCAGGCTAGGGGTCAAATTGGAGCTGTACCAGCCGGCCTATGCCACAGCCACAGCAATGCCGGATCCAAGCCTACACCACAGCTCACAGCAACGCTGCATCCTTAACCCACTAGGCAAGGCCAGGGATTGAATCCACATCCTCATGGATGCTAGCTGGGTTCGTTACCCACTGAGCCACAACAGGAACTCTAAGAGAGATGATTTTAAATTATGAAATTTAATTGGCTAATTAGAGAAGAAGAAAACCAGAATAAACCCATAGAAAGTAGATAAAGGTAATATAAATTTATGAATTCGAACCTAATGCTCAATGGCAAGGACCTACAAAGCCAAAATTTAATTCTTTCAAATGACTTAAAAAAAAAAAAAACACTAGAAAACTTCTGATAAATTTCTTCCAAAAAAACCCCACAATCACTAGGAAAGCAAAGCAAGCTGGAACTGCAGATTCTACAAATTTTAAAATCCAAAACTGGAGTTCCGTTTGTGGCTCAGCAGTAGTAAGCCCAACTAGTATCCATGAGTACACAGGTTCAAGCCCTGGCCCTGCTCAGTGGGTTAAGTAAGGATCTGGCATTGTTGTGAGCTGTGGTGTAGGTCGCAGACGTGGCTTGGATCCTGAGTTGCTGTGGCTATGGCATAGACAGGCACCTGTAGCTCCAATTCAACCACCTAGCCTGGGAACCTCCATATGCCACGGGCACAGCCCTAAAAAAGCAAAAAAAAAAAAAAAAAAGTATGCTTAAATAATAGAGCTACAGAGGACAAAGCAATCTTTGGAAAATAGAGACAATTATGATATTATTAGCAAAGCTGCTTCCCCATAAGTAGGGGCTGGGGTGTGGGGGGATGTTAACTCCCAATTTCCAGTTCTCACAACTGATAAACTCCTGAAACTTCCTCCTATGAAAGAAGGGAAATCTCCAGAGCCTAGAAACACTGTTATAGTACTAACCCACTAACCCCACCTTCTTTTTTTTCTTTTTAGGGACATACCAGTGGCATATGGAAGTTCCCAGGCTAGGGGTTTGATTGGAGCTGCAGCTGCTGGCCTACGCCACAGCCACAGCCACGCCAGATCTGAGCCACGTCTGCAACCTGCACCACATCTCACGGCAATGCCGGATCCTTAATCCACTGAACAGGGCCAGGGATCGAACCCGCAACCTCATGGATATTAGTCGCGTTCATTACAACTGAGCCATGATGGGAACTCCTAACCCCACCTTCTTACAATACTAACATTGCTATGCCTGGTAAATCAAGAAAACATAAAGAACAGTAGGACAGAAGGATAAGCAGAAGCCTTCCTGCAGTTGCCTGGGATTTAAGGAAGTTGTTGTATAATGATTATAGTAATAAGAACAAGAACATAAGCCCGCATTTTCAAAACATCTATTAACCACTATTAGCTGGTCACTACCTTAAGTACTGCTGCGTATTAGCTCGTTTGATTGTCATTAAATCTTACAGCTATAATTGTTCACTTGCTTCTACAGATGAGGAATTTGAGGTCTGCAGAATGACATACTCTCTCTGCGGTTACACAGTCAGCAAGGGGGTAGAGACTAAAACTGACTGGCTCTCTCCATCTGCAAAATGGATAATTCAGATAATCCAAACTAACCTTCTGGAAAGCTTCTGTGAGGAGCAGTCAAAATAAATACAAGGGTAGAAGTTTGAAATAAATTTTGGCTGAAATTTTTTAAAATATACAGTATCTTCAGACAAAGCTTTTAAAGCAATGATATGTACTTTTTTCCAAATGTGGAATTGCCCCTGCTCAGAAATGACCAGAAGTGGTCAAGAAAACTCTGGATGATGCCTCTTGCTGGAGACAGGCTCTTTAAGGCCCCTTTCCATTTGGAAAGCTGTATCCTCTTCCTGACACAGCGCCAGAAAAACTAATTGAGAAAGACAATGGCTTCCAGGAATTCAAGACATAGGCCATTTGTCACCTGTGCTTTTAATGAAGCCAGGTGGAAGTGACCTCAGGACAGCCCTTCCCAGGGCCTGTCTGCAGGTCCTGGGATCCACTGCTGATCTGTTCTAAGCCATCTAGGTCTAAATTATTTCCTACCACTATTCATAGTCCTGCTACCCAAATGCACAAAACCTGCTGTCTGGACCGAGTGCTTTGGCTCACCGTGGCTGAGATAAGAACCAGCCTATGTGTTGTAACAGCAGAGAATAACTGGCCTCGAAGAATGAACTTGAAAGGAGGTGGCCAAGCAGCCACGGGTCAAGGCAGTCTCAGAACCAAACAGAGGAAATGAAAAGCAGTGTCAAGCTCACACAGGCTGATACAGTTTTAAGCAACCTTTTGGGGTCACAAGCCACAGTATTTAAGCCTAGCTGTCAGTGCCGTTTCAACAACCCAGTGAAAAACCAAGCCTCCATCAGCTCGTGCGGTTTCCCAGCAGAAAGAAGCCGCTGTGACTTGAGACAAAGACGACATTCATCTGCCATGTGGTTTCTCAGAAAGCGTATCTAAACAGCAGGTTTCCCTGGTAATTTTGGATACATATTTCTTTTTCCAATTGCTGTTCTTGGCTGGTTTTCTGCAAGTAAAAAGTACAAGATCTCATTATATTCCCAAGTTCAAATGAACTCAGCCTTAACATACTTTAAGCCCAGCTTTACAGGAAAAATAAGAAATCTGAAACAAAAATAGTATACCTTGTCAGGAACAATTTAGGACAGTCTTCTCACCAGGAACCGCTCAGCATGGTTACCCAGTAAAGACCCACTAACGTGCCACCGGTGTTTACCCTGGCTGGCTCCCAGGCACTCACAAGGCACCGGAGGGTCGGAGACCAAGGCGCCAATCATGGTCTCCATTCATCTTTCTTCCAGCACAGGATTATGAAGAGAAACTCATCAAAGAAAGGTTAAAAAGTAAACCCAGCGGGGAGTGAGTCCAGGACAGAAAGATGGTGGCAAGAGGACAGAGAGGGTAGCATCTGAGGTTTAAAATCCTGGCTTCATTCACCTCAACAGACAGAACACCAACCACAAAAGCAAACACAAAAGCCTCACCTCCTAAACCTCTCACTGACAAGAAGAGCAAGTCTGGCCTAATCAGTTAGAAGGATCTTAAGAGCAACCTAACTCCAACCAAAAAAGCTCTCCATACTAAACACCAAATCAAAGGAGAACGAGGAAGCCAATCAAAATAACAAGACGTGAGGGACTCTTAGGAGGCCATCAGAATGATCATTTTATAAATGTTTCTAATGGTATGAGAAAATGGTAAGTGAAAAAAAAATCAAGATGCCATATTATGCACACAGAATGATCTCAGCTGTTTACAACAATATACAAGTATAAAAAATCTGGAACCAAATACATTAAAATGTAAACTGATTATTGCTGGGGGTGGTGGAACCGTAGGAGAAATTTTCTTCTCTAAGCTTTTCAATTTCTAAACTTTATATAATAGGTATGTATTCTTTTTACACTTGAAAGGGGGTGGGGGGGAATAGCATAGCAATGGCCTAGAAGAGCAAACCAACACTAAAAAAGAAGACGAGAAATAGCATTTATTAAGTGTTTACTACTGGCCAGGCACTGCTCTTAGTGCCTTACATGCATTATCACATTTGGTTTTCACAACAGCCCTATGAGGTGGGTGTGATTTTCTCTGCATTTGACAGATAAGGAACCTAAAGGTTAGCCAGGTGATGTGACACATGGAGAAGATGGGACGTGAAGCCTTACAGGATGACTGCTGGTTTTAACCACTACCTATACAGCCTCTCGGCCAAAGCAGCAGAATCTGCCTTTCTACTTGCAGATTGGACCAAAAAGCATCAGTGCTAAAATCTTCTTTAAAAGACACTATTAAGGAGTCCCCTTGGGGCACAGTGGGTTAGCATCCAGCACTGTCACTGCAGCAGCTTGGGTCACTGCTATGGCTTAGGTGCAATCCCTGGCCCAGGAACTTCTGCATGCCATGGGCATGGGCATGCAAGAAAAGGACACTTAGGAGAATTTAGGAGAATATGACTACCAAAGAGGAATCTGCAAAGATGCTGAGGTTCCAAGTATGTTTTCAAACTAGAAGAGCTAAAAGCACTTCTAATTAAAGTTTTTATTTTATTTATTTATTTATTTATTTTTGTCTTTTGTCTTTTTGTTGTTGTTGTTGCTATTTCTTGGGCCGCTCCCACGGCATATGGAGGTTCCCAGGCTAGGGGCTGAATCGGAGCCGGAGCCACCGGCCTACGCCAGAGCCACAGCAACGCGGGATCCGAGCCGCGTCTGCAACCTACACCACAGCTCACGGCAATGCCGGATCGTTAACCCACTGAGCAAGGGCAGGGACCGAACCCGCAACCTCATGGTTCCTAATCGGATTCGTTAACCACTGCGCCACGACGGGAACTCCTAATTAAAGTTTTTATAAAGAAAACCCGTATGGAGAGTTCCCGTTGTGGCGTGGTGGTAACAAATCCGACTAGTATCCATGAGGATGTGGGTTGGATCCTTGACCTCGCTCAGTGGGTTGGGGATCCCATGTTGCCGTGAGCTGTAGTGCAGGTCGCAGACACAGCTTGGATCCTATGTTGCTGAGGCTGTGGCTGACAGCTATAGCTCTGATTCGACTCCTAGCCTGGGAACTTCCATATGCCATGGGTGTAGCCCTAAAAAAAAAAAAAAAAAAAAAAAAACAATATGAAAGAGCAAATCATCACTGCAGGTGAATATAATATATACCAACACAACAAATTCCATCCACAATTTAATTCTACAATATAAGAAAATGCTGGGAATCACTGTCAAAGAAAGGCCTTGGATATCTATTTCTCAAACTGCCAAGACAAAATAAAAACATTTTAAAATTACAATTACTAGGATGTGGACAGAGGATCCGAACTTGCCCCCCAAATATAAAGTCCCCAGCAAAAGAGGCACTAACCATCAGAAGCTAGAGAGTAGAAAGGAGCTTAAGAGAAACATAAAAAGCATTGTACCTGATGCCAAACTACATAACCTGTAACCAGCCTAAGAGGACCCCCTGGCTCTTTTTCAGTCCAGCACTGAAGGCTGTTTGGTCAGAAATAATCAATTTTGCTTGGCAAAAAAAGGCATCAAGACACAGAAGTGCTCTGGATCAAATTCTGTAGAATCAGCTTATTTGAGATGCATTAAAGTTAATGCCAAAACCAATATGGTGTTCTGTTCGCGGCTCCTTTCGAGAGGTTTTAAAAGCAGAAAAATATTTTAGATCAAAGTTTGAAGTAGAAACTTGCTATCCGTAAAAACAAGCCACTTTTAGACATTAGAAGCCATCAAGATTTGGTAATTCCAAATTCACCATGTACATTAAAAATTGTTGGTTGTTACAAAAATTGGCTGGCTGTTTAGAAAAATATGAAGCTGAATCGCTTTATTCTTTACACCAGGACACATTCCAGACAGAATAAATATTGAAAAAGAAAAAGTAAACATTCTAAAACAATGTAAGGGTTAATATTTGTATAATGTTGGGATCTGAAAGACTTCTAAACAGCACATACAATTCCAGAAACCACAAAGGAAAAGCTGCTAAATCAAAATACATCAAATTAAAAATACTTGAACAGATAAGTAATGAGATCCTGCTGTATAGCACAGGGAACTCTATCTAGTCACTTGTGATGGAGCATGGTGGAGGATTACGTGAGAAAAAGAATGTATATATCTATGTGTGACTGGGTCACTTTGCTCTATAGGACAAAACTGACAGAACACCGTACACCGAGTATAATGGAAAAAATAAAAACCATTTTAAAAATACTGATGAAACAGTATTTTAAAGTTTTTTAAAAATAGCAAAATATTTTTTATACGTTTAAAGGTTCACAATCTTAACATAAGAAGAACTCTTGAGATCAATTAAAAAAAAGTCAGAATTCTGTTGATAGAGAACACAAACTGACAATTTCAGACACCGAAACAACAGGAGAATCTGACAATCCATATCACAATCTCAAATTTATAAAGTTTGACCCAAGCATTCTACTTGCAGGAAATCATTCCAAGGACATGCATTTTGCAAAGATGTTCATTCAAACAATGTTTAATATTAAAAAGCCAGAAGCCACCTAAAAGTTCATGATTTGGGGATTACTTAAATCAGAGGTCACAAATGCAGATGTTTTCAGGGACTGGCACAGGTAAGAAAAATGAGTTCAACAGGCCAAATTTAAAACAGGGCAACAGGAAGTGGTGTGATGTGTGGTGAACCAGAGCGCTCAGACCCATTTCAGTAAGCAAACTATGTGTGCCTGGGCCAAACTGCCTTTCCCTTCCCCGGTCCTCACAGCCTCTCAGGGTTGTGCTGCAGCCTGGTCTCTCTGCACCAACCCCCGCCCCAGCCCCCTGCCTAGGAGGATCCCCTTACTGGGACCATGTGATGCTCATGTACCCGGTTGCACTGCAGTGATGCAGCACCAGTGGCTCCCAGGATTGGATGAAACCTTCAAGGTCATCTAGTCCACACGCTTCCTGGAGGCTACGTGCCACCTTGTTGAACAGGCCCTGGGACAGGAGGTAGATGGGGAAAGAGAAGCCAGGGATGGCGTGGAAGGCCAGCAGTCAGGGAAGCAGGCGTGCCTGTGGGATTTTCATCTTTCACAAGAACAAAACTGAGACGGGACGAGAGGTCGAGATGGGACGAGAGGTAGGGTGAAGGAAAAAAGGTGAAATCCTCCGCATGGCAGACCTTCTGTATAACTGCTACATAAAACTCCACATAGTGATCAAATGGCAGGAGCTTAAGCACTATTTCTTAAAAAATGGTCACATGAAGCGCTGGATTCATAGCAGCACTGTCAAGCATTCCTTCAGGAGTAAACGCTGGGGCAGCTGTTGCCCTCATTAACTGAGCTGGCACACGGAAGGGCTGCCACATCGTGATGCGACAGATGATATGTACGGTATTTTTACCACAAGGAACCGGTTTAAATGAATCCTAGAATGGTCGTAATTTATCACTGCAGTCTCAGCAGCACATCGAAAGTGGGAAATGTCCACCTGAGTCCAGAATGGAACCCTTCTCCCCAGGGCAAATAACTCGATGCTCGGTCCTGCCACATCTGGGGGTAAGGACACTTGGGAGAGAACAGCCAATTCCTTGACTTTACTTCATTTTGAACACCACTCCCTTAAGATTTTTCAAACTCCTAAACAGGTACATCAGATGGAGAACAGATTAGTGGTTGCCACCAGTTAGGAGATGGGGTGGGGAGGGTGTACCTATAAAACCCAACAGGAGGAATCTTGATGGTGAGGGAATTATTCTTTCGTCCAGATGGGTGATCATCTTCCGTCTTCACGGATGAATGTCCATATCCTGGTTGTGAAACTGTGCCATGATTCTGCAAGATGTTACCACTGGGGAAAGTTGGGTATAGAGTACACAAGATCTCTCTGTATTATTATTATTATTACTGGCTGCCCTGCGGCATATGGAGTTCCCAGGCCAGGTATCAGATCTAAGCCAAAGTTGTAACCCATGCCACAGCTGCAGCAATGTCAGATCCTTAATCCACCGTGCCAGGCTAGGGATTGAACCTGTGTCCCAGAGCAGCAGAGACGCCCCAATCCTCCTATATTATTTCTTACAATTGCATGTGAATCTATGCTTATCTCAAAATGAAAAGCCTAGTCTTTTCTTTAAAAAAAGAATATAAATAAAGTTTTTAAAAAGATGTCTGCAGGCTACAAAATCCTAGAAGAGTCTTTACTATGACTGCACTGAATAAAGAGCAAACAGAAGGGATCAGTGGGGCTATAAAGCAGATTTGCTCTTCCTCCAGCACTGGCCACCTCCTGATCCGATGTGTGTGATGGGAACTCAGCTATTCAAATAGGGGACCTGCCAGCTGATGGCTCCAGATACTCTATTGGTCTGCCTGGATCTCTCAATATCATTTTCTCTATCTCATTCTCTCTCTCTCTCTCTCTCTCTCTCTCTCTCCTCTCTCTCTCTCTCTCTCTCTCTCTCACACACACACACACACACACACACACACGAGCTATTCTATGCTAACAACTGCACCATCAGGATTAAAGCTGTTTTGAACACAGATTGGGGAGTTCCCATTGTGGCTCAATGAGTTAAGAACCTGACTACTATCCATGAGGATATATGTTTGATCCCTGGCCTAGCTCAGTAGGTTAAGGACCCAGCGTTGCTGTGAGCTATGGTGTAGGTCTGATTCCACCCCTGGCCCAGGAACTTCCATATGCTACAGGTGCAACCTTAAAAAGATAAAAAAAAAAAAAAAGGACATAGATGTGGGAACATTCCAGGTCCTACAGCTTCCAGGCAGGGACAGAAGGGGAGCACTCTCATCAGAGAAAACACAAAAGGTCTGTATGAATCAGTAATTTTGATATTGAAGCCCCATGAACAAGAAAGTCACAGAGAATTAAGCTCACCTTAGGTATTAAATAAATACCTCAAAGCAAACACCATTTACTGAGGAAGTGGGAGTGGCGGCAGGGCCCACCAAGGAACTGTGAAATGAGTTCGGGGCTTGCCTCCTGCCTCTCTGGTTCAGGGCGACCCGCCACATGGCCTTCAACTCTTCCTCGGCCAGTTCATCTCTCCCCGCTCAGTCTCACACACGCATGTACAATTTACTGAATGCCGACAGCGCATCAGGCACTCAAACGCTTCGAAAGCCTCTTCTAATGTAATCTTCTCTGTAACCCTGAGGAAAATAGGATGAGGCGCTTCCTTCCAGGTTAAGCACCTTGCCGAGAGTTACAGATCTCATCCACAGTGAAGCCGGGACTGAAGCCAGGTCTGCCTGGCTCTTGCTCAGTGTGTTACCCTGCCTCCTGCGTCCATTTTGGTTTCCAGGGTGTCCAGCGCCCCTCCATGCATTTTAAAAGGACAGGGGAAAATCTTACATATGCCAAGCATCTTTTATATGCTTTAGTCAGGCTATCTCTTGAGGCTCAAATCACCCCTTCAACAGGTATGCATTTTCTCCTGGGCTTAAAGATTAGCAGACAAAAGCTGAGAGAATTTGAGGGCTCTTGAGGGCTTTTTGTTGTTGTTGTTGCTATTTCTTGGGCAGCTCCCGCGGCATATGGAGGTTCCCAGGCTAGGGGTCAAATCGGAGCTGTAGCCACTGGCCTACACCAGAGCCACAGCAACGCGGGATCCGAGCTGCATCTGCAACCTACACCACAGCTCACGGCAACGCCGGATCGTTAACCCACTGAGCAAGGGCAGGGACTGAACCCGCAACCTCATGGTTCCTAGTCGGATTCGTTAACCACTGCACCACGACGGGAACTCCTCTTGAGGACTTTTTAATCTCACTTTTATTGAGCAGATGAAGAAACAAGAGACCCAGAGAGAGGAGGCAACTTGCTCAAGGACACAAAGCTAGTTACTGTCAGGGCCGAGATCTGATTCCCAACCCACGGCTCTTTAGTCCACACACTCACTCTGAAAGGAATCAACAGATTAATAATAGAGCAGGAACGCCAGGCACTTTGCTAGATGCCTTACATGTTTATCCAGCTCTGACCTGGGGATTCCTAGCACTGCTGCTCCAGTCAATGGTTTCTCCTACCATTTATATCACAGAAGGGGGGGAAAACCCTTGAACTTCACACCTATCAATTTTTCCAGCTGATTGACATACTCTTGTACACACAGATGAATGGATATTACAGAAAGAAAACATGAAAGATTTGGAAAGTTTTTCCAAAAAGGCACAAGGGGTTCAAACAATGTAATCAAACAACCCATTCCGAGCACCTGTGCACCAGGGCAATTTGCCAGGTGCTGGGCACCGCAGAGAAAGAAAATTCGGCACCGGAATCAGATCAACACTCACCATCTGCACGTGTATGGCCCTGCTCAGAACAGAAGCATGTTATTCTGAGGAAAACAATGGTCTTGGCATCGGCAAATTCAAGTTGAAAGGTGAGCTTCATCACTCCCGGATCATGTGCTGTGCGTGGGACACACCAGGAGGCTCTGAGCCTCTGTCGCATGAGTGGGCACCCCAGTTGCTGCCAGGATGCTGTGAGAGGCAAGTGGGACGAGACTTCTGCAGGGACCCAGCACATGATAAGCACCCAGCACCTGCTATTCTCATCATTTCTTCTCGAAATCTACCACTTGAGAGAGGGAGTGTCCTCATCAATAAAACTTAAAATAAGACAAATGGGGAATCAGGGAGGTATTAGTCAGAGGGCACAGAATTCAGGCACACAAGACGAAAAAGCCTTGGCGATCTACCCCACTGCACGGCGCCTACGGTTTACAGTCCTGTGTTGTACAGACTTTAAAATCTTCCAAGAGGGTAGGTCTTACATTGTGTTTCTATCATATACATAATAATAACAGTAATAAATTAAGAAGTTGGGGGGGAGAGAAAAGATAATGAGCAATCAATATGAAGGTTACTGGAGTGAGAGGGACAAACTATTGGGTCTGAGACCCTCTATAAGGATGTATTGTACAACACAGGGAATAGAGCCAATATTTTGTAAGAACTATAAATGGAGTAGAACCTTTAAAAACTATAAAAATCTTAAAAATTAATTTTTAAAAGATTACTAAAAATATTCAGTATCTACCACTAAAGTAAGAAAAGGTGATATTAAAGAGATACTATGAGAGATATTATTCAGTATCTACCACTAAGATAAGAAAAGTCAATTTACAGAAAAGCTAATACTAAAGAGGTATTACACCTCTCTCAAGGAAAAATTCAGGAAGAAATGCGTGAATGAGACTGAAAGGCAGGCCAAGACACAGACGCCACCAGAGGCTATATCAGGTGTTTGCTATAGTCATTAAGACTCCTCTACAAGAGCTACCTTAGGAGTTCCCATCATAGTTAAGTGGTTAACGAATCCAACCAGGAACCATAAGGATGCGGGTTCGATCCCTGGCCTTGCTCAGTGGGTTAAGGACCCGGTGTTGCCGTGAGCTGTGATTCACGGTGCAGACGTGGCTTGGATCTGGTGTGGCTGTGGCTGCGGTGTAGACCAGCAGCTACAGCTCTGATAAGACCCTTAGCCTGGGAACCTCCGTATGACGTGGTTGTGGCCCTAAAAAGACAAAAAAAGAAAACAAAAAAAGGAGAGAAAGATACCTTTGTTTTCACAGAGGTTATATTTGGTCAAAACTCAAAGTGTTTTGGAAATAATAACGCCTTTTCATAGTTAGCATGACACTTCCTGAACAACAGCACAGTTACTGTAAAACCCATGGTTCCAAAGTATATAACAAAGAACATCAAAAGAAAGTTAAAAATTACACTGTCCCAACAGGGAAATTACTTATGTAAATAATTAATGAAATGTAAAGCTTGTCAATCTGCATTGTGTTCATAATAAACATGAAAAAAATCATTCAGGCCAATAATAAATACTGTTCCAGTGTCACAAAATTCCCAGTAAGGCTCAATAAACCTGAAAGCATTCTTCCTGGTCACTACAGCTCCCGTCACACGTTATTTCAGAAAGAGGAGTCTTTCAGCTGCTTTGTAAAGTTAATTAAGTACCTACTACCTTGCTGGAACTCACACCAGCTTTTTGTTTTGTTTTGTTTTTCATGTGCGAAAACAGCCAAGAATTAACAGAGACAGGAGGCAGTCCGGGATCTGGGTTCTAGACTTGACTCTGGCTTTAAGTAGGAAAGTTGCCTTTTGGTGTCTGGATTTCAGATCCTCGAACTATAAGAGGGGGAAGAAACTTTGTCTTGCTTCCCTCAGAAGTACACTGTGAGAATCATCAAACCAGAGAGGAAGATATGAATGTACCTGTAACTATACTGAATGCTGTGCTAACCTAATGTGATGATAATTTTACTATCATGAGCAAACAGATGCATACAGAAGTCTGGGCTTAATTGCTTCTATGGCCTTGTCTCTGGATTATCCATTATTGTTCAAAGATCTAATTTTTTTTTACAAAGGTAAAATCAAAAGTAAAATAATAATAAAATAAGCTATAATACTAAGACACAATGAACCAAAACCAAACATAAACAGCCTTATAATTCTCTACTAATAGAATTCTATCACTGTTCTAAAGGTTCAAATAACCCTAATCTACATTTCATTCGATCTTTCCTCTATAACCCTGGAGAAAAAGCGGGATAGGTGGAATTATGCTTGATTTTTATAGAACACAAACCTGAAAGAGAAAAGTCACTCATCTCAGCTCCCAGCTAAAGCCAAGGCCATTCAACCCTCTTCTGACATAATTTAATGTTCACTCTCCTGGTCTATGTTACAAGGTACCCCTAGTTTCAAGGAAACTCACTTCACGCAATGTCCACCTTCCAGGCTGATGAAGTGATATCATTAATTTTACACAACTGGCAACCTCTCTGCATCACAAGGAAATTATTCCACCCAGGAAGCTGTGCACACAAGAAGCACAAGGGCGGCATCTATTGGTGAAATGTGTGTGCTGCAATTGGAAGTGGTCTGAGTGTTTCAAGATTCGAAAAATATCAGCAATGCTAAGAGTTTATGAAATGAGGGGTGGGTACAAAGGAAAACTACATAGAGCAGAGAAGTAAGGGAAAGCAAAAAAGCATTGGGGAGTTCCAAAAGTGAAACACGGAGTCCTAGTGGTGGCTCAGCCGGTTAAGGATCCGACGCTGTCTCTGTGAGGATGTGGGTTTGATCCCTGGCCCTGCTCAGTGGGTTAAGGATCCAGCATTGCTGCGGCCATGGTGTAGGCCGACAGCTGCAGCTCCAATTCGACCCCTAGCCTGGGAACTTCCATATGCCGCAGGTGCGGCTATAAAAAGAAAAAAAATTTTTCAATTAAAAAATAAAAATACCAATGATACACATGACCACTTTGGGGGTAATCAAATTCCAGCTGGTAAGAGTTCTGACTCCTTTCTTTTGGGGGACTATATCTCCGGTTTTACAATGAAGGTCAATGGCAAATCAATGGGGAAAGGGGTTTAGGGGGCTGAAATTTCCTTTGTGGATGACGTTTCAAAAAAGGAAGGGACGGTGGAGGGAAAGAAGGACATTAACATTTATGAAATGCCTATTATGTCGAGGGCACTTTACATGCATTACCACACTTAATTCTCACTCACACACAAAATCTACCCTAAAGGCAGTAGTAGTATCTCCATTCTGTAGTGAAGAAACTGAGGCAGAGAGAGAAACTGGCCCCAAACTACTCAGTAAAGTCAGGATTACAAATCTAACAGTCAGACCGCAGTGATCTAAACTGCCTTGGTAAATATACCACCTCAACCCAAACAGCAGTCACCTAGCACACAGGCATGATATATTTGCTTAGACCCAACTGCAACCTTAAAAGACCCTCTAAATATATGTGAAATCTAACATTTTCCTGCCCCAAAACTTGGATGTAGAGAACAACCAATACGCACAATGAGTTGTGTCTTTACGGTACAATAAATAACCTCAATCAGCCTTCTCCTCACCAAATCATCTTCTCAATCCCTTTCTTCCTTACATTGTCAGCTCAAAATCTTGGTAACATCAGCATCGAACTGCAACGGTGAGATGAAGAAAGAAAGAGAGACATGCCTTCCATTCAGTTTAAAACTATCCGTGCTTGGGGTGAACATGGCATCAAAGACAAAAGAAGCTCAATTCTGTTGTACTTCATTTGAGGGATGAAGCACAGGGATTTTTAAGTAAAGGTTGTCACATCTGGGGAGGGAAGGAAGTACTACATTTCTGGGAATGAGAAAAGGCCTGTGTCATGTCTTTCCTTTCAGAAGCACAAGAGGAAATACTAGCTAGGTTCAGCCTCCTACCAGAGATTCTGTCTTTGGATGGGGGTGAGAAAATCGGCATAAATCTTTTCCTGCCTTCTCAATATTTCACGTCCCAGGAATACAGACGACTGACCTGCTAAGACTTGTCCATGTGGGGAAAAAAAGAGGAGGGGAAGTAAAGAAGACTGAAGAAGGCATCCGACAGCTCAAAGGACGAAGAGTGAAAAAAGATAGGTCTAGGTAACTGAGACCACAATTCAATGTCATGGCTGTGGATTCAGCCGTAAAAAAAGGAATTTGCACTCATCTCAGCTGAAAATGGAAAATTCTGCTTTCTAGATTAATAACCAAAGTACATTTTAAAACGCTTAGAACCTTCTGGCTGCTGAAAAGTAATACTAAACTTGGAGTTGTTTTCCTTTTTCTTTTCTCAACTTCATATTTAGCAAAACTAAAGTAATGGACCCAAATCTGGCTTCGACTGTAATGAGATCCAAACCTAAGAAATTTCAGGTTCTGATTGCAAGAGTTAGGAATCCCGGGACTCTAGGGAGTCCTTCAGTTCTTAATACCAACCTGGCAACATTCTGCTACCTGGAGCATCTACCAATGTTTGCCAGGACACTGATTACGCATGCCCCTGTGAGACAGGTGTTTCCACTAAATTAGAGCCTAGGAACTTCATTAGAGTCAAGCTTAACCAATGGAGGCTGGGATATTTAAGGACATGCATTATTTTTTAAAACCTCATTTTGAAACAAATGGACAATAAGTTCAAAGACAATGTTTTGAGAGTGTTTCTATAAAATGGCAGAGTTTCAGGCTGCAGATATTTGGGTTCCCAGAAAACATTAAGATGCATCCTTGAGAGTGTTAATTTAAACATGAGTATATAAAACATTTCTGCCACTATATCAATCTCGAGTTTAAATTATAAATAAGGTAGCAATAATTCTCATCTCTCGCCAATTTCTAAAGTGTACAGCCAAAAGCAAAAATGAGTACTTGACTAGGTCCCGACATTCAGTAAAGCCTGTTTATAAAAACCTAAAGAAATCTCTACTTCACAATCCAATTTGGAGCCCTGATCTAGGAAAGAATGGTTAAGATGAAATCTCAGAAAATCATAGGCTGCTGTCACCCTCCAGGGAGAAACTCAGGGCTAAAATTTATCCTTCCCTACCACAAAAAGCCATCCAAATGGTGTTTAACTATCCATGGAATACAAACAATCCTGTTCAGGCGCTGTTACTTTTATCCAATTAATTCTGAATTAACAGTGCAGTGGTTTTATATCCTGATGGACCCATTATCACACAACTTCAGAGGGATGTCCGCTTAGCTCTCTGTGCTGCATTAGGATTCTATTTTTAATTTCTCTGATACATCAAAGAAAAATATGGAAGAGTACTAAATATTTCCAGAAAAAGTAAGGGCACACTGGCCACTAACTCCACCTAAAGGGCTCACTGTCCCCCGTCTCCCCCTTCCTCATCCACCCACACCCTCCAGGCTCCAAATACAATCACTTAGGCTTCATGGCCATTCCACACCCTCTAACGCCTCCACACACGCTTCCCCCTCTCTGTCGCTCCACCTCTGGTGCCCTTTCCCACCTCCAGAATTCTTTTTTTTTTTTAAGGGCTGCACCTGTGGCATATGGAGGTTCTCAAGCTAGGGGTCAAATTGGAGCTGGAGCTGGAGCTGCCGGCCTACGCCTCAGTCACAGGAACTCGGGATCTAAGCCACATCTTCGACCTACACTACAGCTCACCGCAATGCCGGATCCTTAACCCACTGAGTGAGGCCAAGGATCGAACCTGCATCCTCATGGACTAGTCCGGTTCATTAACCACTGAGCCACGACAGGAACTCTCAGAATTCTTATTCATTTTTCAAAATGCACTTCAAATGAGAGTTCTTGATACCTCCTCTGGGGTTCTTTTTGCTGAAGTTCTTGCTCCCTCTTCTGGGCTCCTACAATACTTTTTATATGCGCATTATGAACAGAATTTACCAGAATAACCTAGAGAGAGGCCATAGAGTGTAAGTGGTTAGGAGGACAGGCCCTGGAGCCAAACTGCTTTGGTTCAAATCCCTGCTGGGTCACTAACTATCTGTATACTTTATTCAATTACTCCCTTTAAGCCTCTGTTCCCACCCATAAAACTGCAATAATATTGCCTACCTTCTGGGATGGTGATGAGGACTGAGCTAATATAAATAAGGACCTTAGACCAACGCCTAACACATAGCAAGTTCTCAATAAATGTAAGCTACTGGAGTTCCCATCGGGGTACAGCAGAAATGAATCTGACTAGGAACCATGAGGTTGCAGGTTCAATCCCTGGCCTGGATCAGCAGGTTAAGGATCCAGAGTTGCCGTGAGCTGCTGTGGAGGTCACAGAGGCAGCTCAGATCTGGTGTTGCTGTGGCTGTGGTGTAGGCCTGCAGCTGTAGCTCCGATTAGACCCCTCACCTGGGAACCTCCATATGCCGCGGGTACAGCCCTAAAAAAGTAAAAAATAAAAATAATAAATAAATAAATAAAGGTAAGCTATTATAGCAAAGGTATCAAAATTATTTGATTATCTATCGTTTCTGCTCCACTATGTACTTTCTTAGGGTAGTGATACCTGTTGAATTAATTCAGAGACTGTCTGAATTTAATTGAAAAGTATGTACTAACTTTGAGCCAGGCAATTGCTAGGTGTTAGAAATACAAAGATGAGTAAAAACCCCAGCTGTCAAGGATCTTATAGTCTTGGCTATTCACACATAGAGGACTTCAATGAACAGAGATTTAATTAATATGTGGGGGTCAGCTTTATTACTTTTTAAAGACTAAGTCATAAGAAATTTGGAAATTTGGAAATTTACGTCTTTTGAGTAAATAGGAAACTTCCTCAAAACCCAAGAGTTCATAATACCAAGAGCTAATAATCAGCAATCCTTGCAAAGTTAACAAGCTTGAAAAGTATTGTGGTTTATCTAGGTCTGCAGAAGCTCTGGCTAACTCTACTTAGACTAAAACCAGGAAAGTAGAAGTAGAATTTTAAAAAACGTATTTCACTCTATCTCTTAAGTGAGTAATAGGTTAATATAGTAATATACTCTTTTTTTTTGCCTTTTCTAGGGCCACTCTCGCGGCATATGGAGGTTCCCAGGCTAGGGGTCTAATCCGAGCTGTAGCCACCGGCCTATGCCAGAGCCACAGCAACGCGGGATCCGAGCCGCGTCTGCGACCTACACCACAGCTCACAGCAACGCCGGATCGTTAACGCACTGAGCAAGGGCAGGGATCGAACCCGCCACCTCATGGTTCCACTGCACTACGATGGGAACTCCTATAGTAATACACTCTTGCTGTAAAAACAGTTAAAACTAAAGTTCTCCTCAAAGGTAGTGACTCTTATGAAGCAGTTTTATATCCTATCATTTTACCTATGCAGTTGCATAAGTGCATAGATAACAAAAATATGCAGCATGGTTTGTGGTTTTTTAAAAAATGTACACAAATGGTATCACACCTCATTCTGCATTTTATCATCATTATGTAATAAATTCCTATACATACACAGGTATGTTTCTCAGCTCTATCCTCTGTACCAATGATTTATATTCTACTCTTCTGGCAAAATCACAATGTTTCATTATTGTGGTTTTGTGCATGTAAATCCAACCTCATTTGTCTTCTTGTCCAAAAGTATCTTGAATGTCTTCATGCAATTGCATTTCCATATAGGAAGTAACTATGGCATGATAAGAAACATCTATTATCTAGGTTTTCAAATATAACGATATAAAGTTAGCAACAATAATAATCAACAATAATACTCTCTTCCCAAATAACATTCTTCTCTCTCTAATAACATTCTCTCCTCCTTTCTGCTACTACAGTTTTTGGTATCTTCTTCCTTCTTTTTAAAAAAAAATTATTTTATGGCCACACCCAAGGCATATGGAAGTATCTGGGCCAGGGATCAAACCATTATGCAGCAGTGACCTACACCACAGCAGCGGCAAGCCAGATCCTTAACCCACTGTGCCACCGTGGGAACTCCCTCTTCTTCCTTTTTAACTTGACCAAATCTACCAAACGTCTGCTCCTTTCAAAGAACCAACTTTTGATTTTACTGATCAACTGTTTCTGTTTTCAATTTCATTAAATTCTGCTTTTATCTTTATTTTTGTCTTACAAGCTTTCTTGTATTCTAAAAAGAAAATGCCATTAAGGCTACAAATCGTCCTCTGAGTACCATTTTTGCTTCATCCTATAGGTTTAAATCACAGTGATCTGGATTTTGCATGGTTCTTATATTCATTTCTAAATAGTTTGTAATTCCTATTTTGATTTTATCTTTAAAGCAAGAATTACTTAGATATACTTTTACATTTCCAGGTGGAGTAAAGTGGGCTTAGCTAATTTATTACCACTGATTTTTAATTTTATTGTTTTATAGTCAGAGGATGTGGCTTATGTGATTTCTGTATTGAGATTTTTTTCCTGAGCACTTTAAAACACAGTCGAATTTTGCGACTATTCCACGTTTTAAAAGTTTCATAAATATCTGAAAAGTGCTCCCAACTTTGTTTTACAACCTTGTTAATGGTGTTAAGTCTTGTTTTTCTGCCTAATTGAAATGTCAAATTTCAAGAGAAGAATATGTAAGCCATCAACTGCAGTTTTCTCATTTTTCCTTGTATTTCTATCAGTTTTGGATAAATATACATGCTTAAAAGTTCATGACTTACGCCCTCTAGATCAAGCACACCTTTTAGCAATATAAAACATATCTGCTTCCCATGAAATAGCCCTTTGTCTTAGGTTCAATCTTATCTGGTATTAATACTGTTTCACCTCCCTTCTTTTAGTGAGTCCTTGCCTAGCGGATTGTTTTCCATTCCCATTTTTTAAACTTTTCAGTGGTATTTTATTTTAGTTATATCTCTTATAAATAGCATTTAGCTGAATTTTGACTTATTTTTTTACCCAAAGAGTTTGTCTTTTAATAGGCAATTTTTAATTAATTAATTTGTCTATTTATTTTTTAAATTTTTTATTATTTTGCTTTTTGGTGCCACACAGGTGGTAGGTATATGGAAGTTCCCAGGTCAGGCGTCGAATTGGAGCTGCAGCTGCCAGCCTACACCACAGTCTCAGCGATGGAGGAGCCAAGGCACATCTGAGACTATACCACAGTTCACGGCAACAATGGATCCCCAACCCACAGGGGAGGACAGCGATTGAACCCACATCCTCATAGATACTAGTTGGGTTCTTAACCTGCTAAGCCACAATGGGAACTCCCTTAACAGGTTATTTTAACGCACGCACATGTATTGTGACTGCTGATGTGTTTACAATGGACTGCTATCCTATGTGTCACGCTGCTCCTTACATGCACCCACTATGTCCTGCTTCAGAGCCTTGGTACATGTTCCCTCCACCTTCCCATGGCTGGCTTCCCTTCTTCATTTAGGTCTTGCCGAGTGTCCTGTCTCTTTGCAAGGCCTTCTCGCACACTAGTTTGTAATGTGCTTTTTTTTTTTTTTTTAATAGCCATTATTGGAGGTTCCCGTTGTGGCTCAGTAGTTAACGAATCCAACTAGGAACCATGAGGTTGTGGGTTCGATCCCTGGCCTCACTCAGTAGGTTAAGGATCTGGCGTTACCCTGAGCTGTGGTGTAGGTCACAGACGCAGCTCAGATCTGATGTGGCTGTGGCTGGCAGCTGTAGCTCCAGTTCCACCCCTAGCCTGGGAACCTCCATATTCCATGAGTGCAGCCCTAAAAAGCAAAAAAACAAAAAAAAGCCATTATTCCCTGAACTGGTCTGTCACCTGACTTCATGTTTATTTCCCTCACCATACTGGCAACTCCAGAAGAGTGTGGGCCTTGCCCGTCTTATTCATCCGCTTGGTATTCCAGCCTTCTTAGACTAAAATATTACGGTGTGTTTTTGAAGATCCATGAGCCATAGT